>NC_136461.1:56491109-57924778 GCF_902686455.1 Sciurus vulgaris | reverse complement strand
TCTGCCTGGAGCCATGTTACTTTGTTTATGGAAATTTTTAGTGAATTCCTTCCCAGTTTTTAGCACAGTCTCTTTAGTTCCTTGCCTGCTACCTGGTATCTCCTGTGTTCTAAGGAGGTGGGTGAGGCAAATCAATTCCTATCCCTTTGTGGATACTTTATAATGTGGTTAATCATGTACTTTGCATTGTGGATGTATATAAACTATATCTTTCTCTGTCTTTTAAAAATAGGTTGAAGTCTTTCCTTATCTATTTCTCTGCTCTGTCTTCTATTTCTCTCTTTGAGAGTTTATACATGCATTTTAAATTCCTTTTCGTTTAGTGGGGACTTCATTGTAAGCACAGATAAATCAGGAAGGTAGAAGAGTAACCTCCATGGTTAAAGGAAGGTTTCTTTTTAATCTCTCTCATCCTTTTAACCCCATCTTGGTTGACCTATTAGTAAGTGGTTCTATTTTGGACAGAGACCCACAACTTTCTTTTGGAAAGACCTCTCTCCCTTGGTCACCCCAACATCAGACCCTTCCAGAATCAATATTCCCACTTTGGGTCTTCCCTTCTAATCTGTAGGACATGATACTTTCTCAAGCCAGATTCTGAGATTTATAGTATTGGCTTTCTCTCTGCCCATTGCCCTTCTAATTGTATCTTCTTTTCTTTTACAATCTTGTTCACCTTTCTCAGCTCTCACTTCATTTAACATAAGTCAAGTGGTAAGTGGATGGCTATAAAATTTTGTCTCTAACTCATATTTAGTTCCCTCAGCATTTCAACTTTATGTTTTAAGGGGGTCACAAATATAACATGTTCAGAACTGAAGTGATGTTTTTGTGGGGTAGCTAGCACACCATTAGTGTCAAGAGCTTGGATTCTGCAGCAAACTGCTTGGCTGGGTGACCCTGGATACCTCATTTTTGCTTTCCTCATCAGCAAAATAATAGATACAAAAAAATTTAGAATTATATCTTAAGTTTAAAGCACTGTTTGTAATTACTATTCTACCCAAACTTCCTTCTGCTGTGCTTCCAATTTCAGCAAATACCTATATGTTCAACTAGTTACTCAAGACAGAAAATGGGGCATTATATTTTCTAACTCCCACTTCTGGTATTTAACAACCATAAAGTCCTAACCATTAACTAACCTGAACATTTCATGAATCAAGTCTATTTTTCCTCATCTCAACTGCCCATTAGCCTAGTTCAAACTAATAACATACTTTGCAAATATATCTGTTCTATTGTTCTCTTTCCACAGTGCAGTGATCTTTCAAACACACAAATATGATTGTGTAACTCTCTTGCTGCAAACACTTCAATAACTCCTCTCTGCCCTCAAGGCGAAGTCCAAATTTTTTATTATGGTCTGCCAAGTGTGAGATGGTCCTATTGTCTGACTCCGCCTTCCACACTCTTACCCAGCCCCTGGCCCTGCCTAGCTAGGTACCACTCATCTCATTGCTTTTTTTTTTTTTTTTTAATTTGTTTTTATTATTGGTTCTTTTTAGTTACACATGACAGTAGAGTTCATTTTTATAAAATTATGCATGCACAGAATATATCTTATTCTAATTAGGGCCCCAGCCTTGTGGATGTTCATGATGGTGGGATTCACTGTGGTGTATTCATATATGTACATAGGAGAGTTAGTTCAGATTCTTTCCACTGTCTTTCCTATTCCTATCCCCCCTCCTTTCCCTTCATTCCTTTTTGACTAATCCTTTGAACTTCTATTCTCATTGCTTTTCAGTTCTTTGCATTCCTGGCTTCTTTTGCATTCTTAAGATTATGTGATCTTTCTTCTACCAGGCCCTTCAGAATTATGCCTGCCTCTGCATAGGACATAGGGGTACATTTCCATTTGCTTTTTATTTTAATTGAAATTAAGTAGGAGGAACAGCTTCTCCTTATTTATCAAGTTAGGTTATAATTCTTGTCAATATGTTTTACAACTATATACCCAGTTCATTTGATCACATTTTAATTGTTTATTTAAAATCAATATAGTTCACTAGATGGAGAGCTCTATGAAGATGAGAACCATATCTAGCTTATTCAGCATGTATATTTTTGGTAACTTGTCTAGCATTTTAGGTAGACATAAAAATATTAGTTATATAAGTAAATGAATATGAGAAATCAAGAACATTCTAATTACTTTTATTTATACAATCCTTGAAAAATTCCAAACAAATTTATGATCTATCATCTTAGTTTTATTTCATGAGGAATAATCAGTTCATATATTATTATTTTCTTCTTTTTTTTGTGGTGCTGGGGATCGAACCCAGGGCCTTGTGCTTGCAAGGCAAGCACTCTACTGACTGAGCTATCTCCCCAGCCCTCATATATTATTTTTAACACTTGAGTGATAAACTAAGAATTAGTGACTCTGTGATGTGCATAAGGCTCTACAGAATAATTAGTAGAGTCAGGCTTGGATCTTACATCTCCTTTCCCCAAAGTCACTGTGTTTTTCCACTAACAGATTCTACATTATCCTGAAAGCAGTGTGCATAGATCAGCATTTGAGCACTTACAAAGATATGAATTTATCAGCAGTTCTATCTCACCCAGAAGTACACTCACAAACACATATTTGACAGGTGTCTTACACAAAGAATAAAGGTGCTAGGCAGAATGAGGAGATAGCAGGAAGGGAAATAATTTTTTTTTTTTTTATTCAGCAATCAGTTTTAAATAGTTTTTTGAGCATCCAGAGGATGACAATGCAGTGAGGTAGAATGGAGAAAATGTTTTAGGAACTGACTCTAGCACAATGCAGAGGAAATCACAGATATTTTATATACATGACATACAGGAACACAGATTTACTTTCTCCTGACATAACAACCATTGCCCAGCGTACATCATAGACAGGTAGTTTCAAACAGTGTTCAGACTTTGTCTCCGGAGCAATCTAATTTCCAGTGCTACTGTGTGTCTGCATAAAACTAAAAGAAGATTCTTTGATTCTCAGTGTTTTAAAGAGATTGAAAAAAGTGAGCTGGGTGCAGTTGCACAGGCCTGTGACCCCAGTGACCTTGGAGGCTGAGGCAGGAGAATTGCAGGTTCAAGGGCAGTCTCAGCAATTTAGTGAGGCCCTAATCAGTTTAGTGAAACACTATCTCAAAACAAAAAAAATAAATAAAAAGTGCTAGCGATGAGGTTCAGTGGTTATGCATCCCTGGGTCCTGGGTTCCATCCCTGGATACATATGAAAAAAAAAATAAATATGAAAAAGATGAGAGGAAAATGGGTATTCATTTCTTTCTGTTGAGGCCATTCTAGTATTTTCCCTGAAATCAAAGTTAAGCATCTTTTTCTGGATTCTGACGACACCATATGGATTGCCTTTCCTCTTGACTCATATGTTTTTTTCAAACCAAATTGAATTCTTAAAGGGGATTTTCTTTATCCACAACCACAGCCTATAATAAACAGCTTCCCTTTCAATATTCCCTCATGGAGTCAAAAGCATTTGAACGACAGGGATTGCCAGTGGGACTTAACCTAGGTGAAGTAGCAGGAAGACTCATCTTGCTACATTCTTCAAAATCCTTCCCTATTGATAATTTAAACCAAAGAGAATTTCAGTCACTTGAGAATTAGGCCTGCAGGAGTTGACTCCAAACAATAAAAATGTATATATCAAAACATCTGACTTTTAATACCTTTTCATCCTCTAGAATTTGAATCAAGTCTATCTGCTATCTTTGCCTATATTCCATACCTGGAAAGATAAAGGGACAAAGGAAAGTTCAGTCTTTCCAAGATTTCTTGTGACAAATATTTTAGCTGTCCTCATTAGTTGGTGCAGCCTTGCATTTTTCAAAAGCAAAATGTTTCTAATTTATTCATTGAGAAACCTTTTGCCTCACAAAGTGTGCCACAGGGATATGGAAATCTGCCAAGCTCTCTCCACATGTCCTACTTTAAAACACCTCACTAAAAACATTACCTAACTTCAAGTAAATCTCTGAAACCCCCTTATCAAGACAATATGCATGGTGGGTTCTGGACCCTGAATGGAGCATTGGAGGTTTACTTGTTTTTTGGGTTTTGTTTGTTTGTTTGACTATTGAAATGATGACATCTCAAAACTAGTAGGATTTCAATGGTTTGTTTTCATTTTTTCATCATCATACCTGAGAACCTATACTTGCTGGATGTGATGTGATTTGCCTGTCAATAAAAGGAAACCAGCTTGTCTTCCTCAGGATCTAGGGACTGTTATTGGGCAAACCTCCTCGTGGTCTGTAATGCTGATATTATCATATCAGCAATCAAAACAAGAAATCAAGAAGGAAAGCTGAGTGCCTGGTATCCAGAGGGAGCCTATTGAATATTTATTTCTAAGTGCTGCTTTAAAGGAGTTTCTTGATGTTAAGAACATCAATCCTGGGCTCTCATACATAGTCTTCTCAGGAATTTTCATCTATTTGCCTTCAAACAGTCTTTTTCCATAAATTATTCCTAATACAATCTATTATTTCTGATTTCATTTTTAAATTGTCAAATTTAAATAAAACTCAACTTACTTAAAGCAGAAATTGGAAACATTTACTAAGCTTCTACTCTGTACCAGGCACTGTCTTTCCTTCTTGATGATTTGCTTGGGTTAGTTGTGTTTTAATTCTCTTAACACTGTATCTAGGAGTCATCTATTCATCAATTATTTATTAAATATTTACTATGTGCTAGATTCTGGAAACACCAAAGAGAAAAAGAGCTTACCAATGAGCAAAGGAACTCCTCACTTCTGTGAATTTATTTAAGGAAAACAAATACTGAACACAAAATTATGTAAATAACCCATCATTATATATTATGATAATTTTTGTAAAATATTAGTAGTTTACCATTTTATATACTGACATATTTGCAAAGTTAAGTAAAATAAAAATCAAATATATTTGGAAGTTAATATATTTGATTTTATACATTAATTAACATATTGATTAACCTCTTAAAATAGACCTCCAAAAGGTCTATTTTTAGGTCTAAAAGCTTTCTATTGCTTCTACTGTTTATAAATTACACACTCTGTTGCATTTTATTATAGTAGTACAAATGGGCAAAGGCAGAGGTCTTTTTGTTAAAAAAAATACCATGCTTATCTTTCAGTATATCCTAAACATATTTTTAAAAATTAAAAACATTTGGGTTAGGGGAGTGTAGCTCAGTGCTAAAGCATATGTCTGGCATGTATGAGGCCCTGGGTTCCATCCCCAGCAGCAGCACCACCAACAAAAAATTAGAATATTTTAAATTTTAAAATTTTGAAGTTTATCACTTCAAAATTTAGGAAGTGGTATTCCAAATCATATATTTTAGGGGAGGCTAGTTTACAAGATTCTTTAACATTCAAGTTTCCTCCAACTTGACTTTTCAGTGTTTTTTACCCAGTACTTCCACAGAATCACTTTTCCAATTCTATGCTCTAATTTCTAGTGCTCCCAACACCGAATATCCTTTAGCCATTTTGCTCATCTCTACTAATCCTACTGGGGTACGGTAAAACAATTATGACTTTTTAAACCATGTTGCATGATTTTATTTCCTGGTTACTATAATTTGCTGATATGTTTTAAAATAACACAGTAGCTCATTGAATCTGTAAATGAGAACTTCTTACATGACAAATAGAATATTCTGGTTTATTCTTTAATTTATTTGGTCATTGCCTTCTACTCTTAGAATGTGCTTTCAAACAAAATCCACAGATTTTGAGTTTGTTGCACTTATTGTAATTTAAATTCTTTAAAAAAAATCTCTAATTGTTCCAGACCATAAGTAATGCAGCTTTCCTTGTTCTTCTCTGCTTCACCATTGTTTTTTTTTTCCATTTTTTTTTTTACACCATTGTTATTGTCATCGTAACCCTAACTATTCTAAAGGACATTAACCTGATCAATCTGAAAACAATCCCTTGAGAGATGATTTGTATTAAGTAGTGTCTTATACAAGTTTACTAAAAATCTTTTATTGCGCCATACATGTAAATAATAATACTGATTGAGTGCCCTATATTCTAAAAGGCTGGAACCAGTAGTGTTTTGAATTTGGGACTTTTTTGGGGGGTGTATTTCCATATGTATAATGAGATATCTTGGGGATGGGACCAAAGTCTAAATATGAAATTCATTTATTTTACATACTCCTTATATACAAAGCCTGAAGTTAATCTCATATATTATTTCTAGCGCACAATTGCATTTTTTGCTTTTTTACTGCAACCCATCATGTGAGGTCAAGGTGTGGAATTTCCCACTTGTCACATCATAACTGTGTTCAGAAAGTTTTGAACTTCAGAGCATTTCAGATTTCAGATTTTTGGATTAGGGATGCTCATCCTGAATTTTAGTACATTTGTCACCTCTCCACAAAGTCATGGAATTACTATCTTGGAATTATTTGCCTACCCATTTGTTTAAATATGCAAATGCGGTTGTAAGGACAGTACAAAGCAAATTTCAATATGAGATTAAAACTAACCAACATTCAAAGAGAAGTTCATATCAGTAACAAACTGTTCATTTATGTTTCTTGGAAAATTTGGCTTCCAAGCAAGTTGTAAACCTCAGCCAAAGCAATATGAAGAAACAAATTTCTAAGCATTAAGGATAGACTCAAAGATCTCACTTTGTAAGGTGATAATCTAAAGTAATATTTCTGGAATAATATCTGAACACTTGCTTTTCTACAGACTCAGAATAAAAAGAATGAAGCAGAATGGTCAGATAGAGGCTGGTTAATTGATAGATTCTTGAGAGAAACCTCAGTCGTCAGTCTAATCACTTGTTTTATCCTTGAATAAATTTCTCAGACGATGCTCTTATGCCTTAATATCTCTTGAGTAATTTTATACTGTAGTACAAATGTTGACTTATGTTCTTAATATGAGTGCATTATCAAGAAAAGACCAATGATTCAGTATGGTCTATTGAGAAGTCAGAAATGTGTACAGTTATATTTAAATTCATTTTAATTAAATTAATGAAAATTCTGATATACAGAAGGTTAATAGTAATTTTTATAGAAGATTTGAGAAGGAGCTTTATTAGGTACGAGTGACAGCATTTTCCACGTGATCAGTCATCTCATCTCAGCAATTCCTTGTCTTTAGTGCTGTGACATAATGTCAATATGGTGCCCTTCACCAGAGAAGATGAAAGGCCTCTTTTTTCAATCTGATGTAAACAACTTTAAAAAAACATTTTAAATATCATCTCGTGCTGCTTTATACTCATTCTTCAATTATAACTACAGGAAACTTCTGATATTGTCTGTGTTTATTAATATTTTAATTAATGCCGATGATGGTTGCACTTGTGCCTTCAGGATAGAGCAAATGTGCCAATTTGAGATTCAACAAAATAAACAGGGTTTGTAGTGATAATCTTTTAATCAACTAGGTTGCTTTGGGTATAAATCCAGGCAGTTACTTTATAATTGGAAAGATTTTAAGAGTCATGAAACATACAAGTCTGCTTGAAGTCACCCTTGGGCTGAAAGAAGAGTTAAAGTAAGAATTAATTTCAGAAGCTTTCTGCAAAAGAAGTTAAGGCATGTGAGAATGCACGAACAGATTTAACAATTGTTAAAGGCAAGGTTCACAAAAGCTTAAATGCCAGAATCCCAGGTGCATTTTAAAACGGAATGATTTTGTTAGAATTCAGAGTTATTTTCTCATTGTTAACTCTATGATATGGGATCAAAAATAGACTTTCAAACAGCAATTTATAATATTATGAATATTTAAATGCTTATCCCAGTTCATTTTGTAACTAACAAATGCCACCATTGGAATTTGTTCATTTTTTTACTGAAATGAAATTGTCACGGAATTAAATTATTTAGAAGACAATTAAAAAAATACCTTTAAGATAATTAAGAGAATAAAATTAGGAACAAAAGTTTTGCAAAAGGCACTGGAGAAGAAGGTAGGTGAGCTCTTAGAATGAAAAGAGCATGCACAAGTAACAGGGTCCTGCTGGCAGAAAAAAATGTGCGTCACAAAATTCACCCTGCCATCAGAGTAATCATTTCTAAAATTCAAATCTGAATCTGTATAAAATTTTTCACTGGCTTGGTGCTGCCTTCTCTATCAACCCTGCACTTCTGAGCAGGAATACAGTCTCTGCTGAGCCTTCAGTTTCTCCTGGACCATGCCCACTTGAGCGCTCTACTTTTCTTGCCTTTGCGTTTCTGTATTTCCTGTTTCTTCTCCTGAACTCTCTTGACTGCTCATTTCTCCTGGATTTCTCTTCCTTCTCAAGGATTAGCCTTGGCCAAAAATGACCTCTTGCCTATCCCTGTCACAGATGGGAGAGTGCTTCCAAAATTCATGTGTTGAAGTACACAACCTCCATTACCTCAGAATGTGACCTTATTTGGGAAAAGAGTAGATGTAGTTAGTTAAGATGAGGTCACACTGAGGTAGGGTGGGATGCTACTCTAATAACACTAGCATCCTTATAAAAAGAAGGCCATGTGTAAAAACAGATGCACACAGAGAGAGGATGGTGTGGGGGGACACATAGAGAAGGCAACTATCTTCACAGCCCTCAGAAGACCCAAGAGATAACACTTTGATTTTAGACCTTAGATCTCTAGAACTGAGTCAAAGAATTTCTGTTGCTTAAGGAACCCAGACAGTGGTATTTTATTAAGGCAGTCCTAGAAAATCAATACAACCCTATTCATCAGCTTCCAACAGAAGATAAGGTATCTCTTTTCTGACATCTATAGAATCTAGAGCAAACTCTGGCATAAGTTTATTGGAGATATTTCCTTGTCAATTTCTTAGAGTAACATGAGCTTCTCATTAGGCTATGGACACTGTCATTTATTTGTGCTCCAAACATAAGACAGAGTGCATGGCAGCCATATGAGATATTCTCAGTGACATTACTATTTGTACTGATTAATGAATAAATAAATAAGTGAACAACAGAAATGTTGTTTGGTCTTAGATTCATCAAGATGTTGAAGATGATTTAGAAACATTTCAAATGTTAATTAAAAAATGCCCAGCAAGAATATAAACCAGATATTGTGAATAACGTGTGACAAAACAAAGAACAAAACTGACAGATTGCCTACTCATTCTTGGAAACACACATTCAGAAAAGAAATGAATTCCAGTATCTTTAAGCAGCCACATAGAGACTATTATAAACTACTTGAATGGAAAAGAATTAATTAAAAAAGTTAAATAAAAATTTCACATATGTCTTGAAATTTGACATGATAAACATCAATCATATGGAAATGAATGGCTATAGCTGGTTTAGCAGAAGGAAAAAGAGAACTAGTATGAACATCCTAAACTGACAGTGAAAATAATGGGAAGAACTTTTGACAGAGGATAAAAGTAAAAATTATATTACTGTAGAAACTGCACTATTAACCACCAGATCATGTAAACTATATAGCTGGTGAGATTTGCTAGTGAACATTATCATTCTCACAGAGAGAAGAAATAGAAATAATGAGAGAAAAACGAGACATTTTGGACATGTAATTTCACTTAATCATAATTTTTCTATTTAAAGATCCATTTGCCATTTTGTTCAGAACAAAGGAGTAATATATACTTACTATTAAGAATTTAGAAAATACAGAAAAGTATAAAGATGTAAAATTCATGATACTCCTATCATCCATAAATAAAGCACTATTCATAGAGTATTTCCTATCTTTCACTTGAGGTTGCAATCTAAATACACATACACACACACACACACACACACACACACACACACACACACACACCAAATATATCACTGAGATAAAATACATCATTTGGTGTCATGTTTTTTCACTTAGCATTATCCTAAAACATTCTCTCATATCATTAAATATTCCTTGAAACATATTTCTGAAGACTTTGACATGTCTTTGACCAATCATTCTATCCTGGGAGTTAAGATAATTTATAATTTCCTCCAAACTCAAATTAATTAGTTGATAAACAATCTCAAATACAAAAATACTTGTGCATTTATGAGGTGAAAAGAATTTGAACATTTTATTCTTGATAAATATTGCAGAATTACCTAATTATTTTTACAAACTGATAGTCCCCAAAGTACTATATATGAAAACCCATTTCTCTGTGCCATTGTCAGCAGATATTATCATTTTTAATCTTTGTCAGTTTGATGAAGCAAAATGTAATTAAAGTGTTTTAAATCTTTATTAGTTCCTCCTTCAATTTATACTTATAAAGTCAGTTTATTGAATGGTTTAAGCTCAGTGGACTACAAATAAGAAGCACTTTAATTTTCACCAATCACTGCCCTGAAACATAATTTCTGGGAATTCTCTTCTCCCCTCCTAGATGAGGTCTGCCAGTCCCAGAGGGTTCATTTTCTGAGTGATAACAATCTCATGTTGGTAATTAGACTCATTTCTGGGTATTGTTTCAGCACAGTATATGAAAAATCAGACAATATTTTTGGATGTTTACTATTGGCCATGGTTTTATAGTTAGTGGATTTATAAGAGAACCATGAAACAATTAAGTAACTGTTACATCTTTGTATGAGGAGGATTGATAAAATTTATGGCATTTGCTATGTAATGTTTCATTTGGTTTTCAGGGGAGTGTATTTATAATAGTATGAATAAATGGGGAGAAAAAGATCCCTAAGATTTTGTTCTCCACTGTCACTAACATACTCTTTTCAAGTGAAAATGTCTCTTGATAGCATTTTCCTTGAGTGACCTTGAAATTTTGCACTAAGCCTTATCTCGAGAATATTTATGTTTCTTATTGACATAGGATGTCACAGACAAATCATTTTTTAGCAATATAAATTCAAGGTTTTACTTTCTAGCATGAACCTGGTTAGAACTCAAACCACCTCTAGCAATTACAGTGAGATTAACATATGAATGCTGTCAGAACAAATCTTCTTTCTATTTCTCATTTTCTACATATATGGAAAACAAATGAGGTACAAAAATGAACATCAGTAGAGACAAAATCCACCTGGTTTCTCATTAGGGCAACAACTATCTTCCTAGCCTGGCTCTGTACCAAGAGCCAGTTCTAATCTGAAGGAGAAAAGAAACATAATTTTATCATTCTCCTGGACCATCTGCTTAGTGTTTAAGAATAGTATAAATCATTACATCAGTTTATATGCATTATGCATGTGTGTGAGTGCATGCGTGTGTGTAATGTAGACATTCAAGTTAAGTGCATGTAATATCAAAGCAGGCAGGATATTTTGAGATAAGAAATATACTAGATAATTTAATCTCTATACTTTTTACATTAAGCATTTCAGGTTTTTAAATGTGGCTCCTCCTCCTTTTAACAGTCCTAAAATGTTGTCTCTTGCTTGGTTTCTTAAATAACTTTCTAAATGACTTCCTTATAATCTACCCCATAAATGATGTCAACTTTTCCCACTAACATACATCCACAATGTCTTCATATCCTTCCACACTTTTGCAAATGTCCTTCTGTGCCAGGAATGATCTTCACTTGTTTCTTAAATTGGAGATATCTTAATCATCCATCTTCAAGACAGCTCACATGTCACTCCCTCTGCAAATCTTTTCCAACTTCCTCAGGATGTAATGTAAGTTACTCTCTTCTTTTGCTCTCAGAGCACTATCTAGCATTCATGTTGGTAAACTGTCAAAGCTCTGAGGATTTATTAGGACCCAACCGGCTCATGTTTTACTGAGACATGAGTCCTTACTTTGACAGTACCCTTCTCCAGAAAGTTCATGATTCCATTATTTTAAAAATTTTTCATCAGAAAGAAAAGTCTGAATATTTCATGCACTACTAGATATTACATATGGGTGACATCTAAATGATGAATTAATTCATCATCTAAGTGATGAATCATCTTTTCCAGAAAATGTCTTCAATGGTAACATTTATGTTCTAAACAACATCCTTGCAGGTTATAGAAAGCATGACCAGACACTAACTTTCTTTAGTGATAAAATACCTTCTTATTCTTAGTAAATCTATAACTCTTAAATGCTTTTCTACTTCAGAAAAAAAGAACATATAACATTTAAAAAATTCTCTGTCATTTATACAGTATAATTATACTTTCAAGATTAAGAAAATACTGATGAAGTTGAAGGCACTAAGACTATGTTTTTAGTTACAAAGTCTTAAAAGAATGAAAATCTATGCTATATCTCTGTGAAATAATAGTCATCCTATTTTGCTTGCTTTAATCTGACAATGGTTGACCATGCTAGTACAGAATTTGGTAAACATTATTAAAGAAATTAATTTCCCCAAATTATTCATAACAGGTTACTGAGATATCTCAATATTTATACACATGAATATATATATATATATATATATATATATATATATATATATATATATATAAATTCTGTCCCTAAAATTAAAACTATATTGGTTTGGAAATATTTTCACTGAAAATATTCTGTTAGCTATATATAACTTTATAAAGCAACATGGTTATAAGTATACTATATTAAGACATTAGAAAACCTTCATTCTGAAATTATGGCATTTGCCAGTAAATAGAAGGAACAGGAGAATATTATGCTAAGTGAAATAAGCTAATCCCAAAGAACAAATGGCTGAATGTTTTCTCTGATATGTGGATGCTAATTCACAATAAGGGGTGCATGGAGAATAGAGGTATTTTGGACTAGACAGAGAGGAGTGGGGAGGGGACATTGGGGAGAGGAATGATAGAATGAATCAGACGTTATTACCCTATGTGCATATATGAATACACAACCAGATCATGTACAACCAGACGAATGAGAAGTTATACTCCATTTATGTATGATGTATCAAAATGCATTCTACTGTCATGTGTAACTAATTAAAACAAATTAAAAAACACATTAAAAAAGGAAGCCTTCATTCTAATCTTAATTTTTTATACAAATCAGTACCTTAATTATTTGATGGTTATTTTTTATAGGTAATTTTTATTGTACTGGAATCATTCAGATCTTTACCCAAAGTAACGCTTATGATTCAAATTGTTTTATATACATAGCTCTGCTTTATTCAATTTAGAATTTGTAAGGATTTTATGCAGTTTTCTGAGATTTTATATCGTGTAACTTGCATAAACACATGCATACACATATAGCTTTTAAATTTCTTATTCTTTGAATATTATGTTCAAAACTCCATTGGCTTTTTTTTTTTTTAATTATTAGTACCACTTTTTGAATAATTTACATTGGCTTAAACTAGGTGAAAGTCCATCCTGAAATGTGCTGAGGTGTCTAAGTGGGGAAAGGATTCGATCAGATTTACATTTGTACCTTCCTGCTCTGTGGAAAACAGTTTGAAGAAGGTCCAGAAATCAATCAGGATGCTCCTAAAAAAGTTCGGACAGAAAGGAGGTAGAGAAAGGTGATCTTAATAAAAACTCAAGGAAACAAATGTCTAAATTAGGGTTACACTGAGTGAGATGTGGGTAGGGTTGGTAAGTGTCTGTTTTCTTGCCCCCATGCTGAATCCTTCCAGGACCAGTAGGATTTGGTGATTTCTTCAGTCTCCTCTCATGCACGTTGGGGCCCTGCACTTCCAAGGCCACTCATGATCAGATGCTGCTTCTTACCACTGGTTCTCATCTACACTGCATTTTGGTTGTCCCTACCTTCTTGGGAGTCTCTGGCCTCTCTTTGTCCATGATTCTTTTCTTACACTATACTTTTCCTGCCCTTACTCCCTCAGGCCTTAGGTTACACATTCATTATCTCCTCTGGGACTTTCCTGATTCTTGTGGATTTAATTTAGAGTAACCAGATTTTGAAACCAACAAACAACAACAACAAAAAAACTCAAATGTAATCAAATAAACAAGATCCCAGCATGCCCAGTAAATTTTAAATTTCAGATCGACTATGAGTAGTCTAAGTAGGTCCCCATGTAAGACTGGGAATAAATCTATACTAAACAATTATCTGTTGATTATTTGAAATTCAAATATCACTGGGAATTTGGCATTTCATCTGGAAAGACTAATGTAGGAGCCTCTGCTAAGAGTTTTTCCTTAGCTCAGTGAACTTGGCACTTTCCACCTAATGTAGTATTGCTTAAGAGACTTCCTTCCGCATTAACCTGTAGAATGATATCTAGGTCTGCCTTTTATCGCTGAAGCTCCTCCAGTGCCTACTGCAATGTCTGGCACATAGTAGATATTTAATATATATTTCTTGTGTAAATTTATTAATTTATTAATGAGTACGACTAGCCTGCTCTGTTTGGGGTACTGGTGATTGCTATGAAATGAGTATTTGGGGTATTGGTAATTGCTATTTCCTCCCAATATGTCATGTTTGGCTATAGGGCCTTTATAGAGGTAATTAAGGGTAATAAGGTCACAAGTGTGGAACCCCAATTGGAGAGGATCAGTGTCCTTATAAGGAGAAAGGACTCCAGGTGTATACACACACAGAAAAGAACACAGTGAGAAGGAAGTTGTCTACAAGTTATAGAAAGAGTTTTAAGGAGAAACCGACCTTGTTGGTACTTTGATATTGGGCTATTAGCCTGCAGAACTATGAGAAAATAAATTTCTGTTGATTAAGCTATTTAGTCTGTGGTCTTTTGTTACAGCAGTTGTTTTAATTTGTCTTCTGTTGCTATAACAGAATACCTGAGATTGGGTAATTCATAAAGAAAATAAGTTCATGTTAGCACATGATTCTAGAAATCCAAGAGCCTACCCTGGCATCTGTTTGGCTTCTGGTGAGAAACTCATGCTGCTCCACGTGTGGAGGAAAAGTCGAAAAGCAAGCCATCACTTGTGAAAGAGAGGTCACACGGTAAAAGAGGAAGAGGGTGAGCTGAAAAAGCTGAACACTGAACTCTCCTTAAAACAATCTGCTCTTTCAGTAAGTAATCCAATTCTGCTAGAGTCAATGTTCACCCTTGAGAGAGAAAGGCATTCATTCCTCTGAAGGACCTAATTCATCTCTTAATGACCCCACCACCTCTCCACACTGTCAGAAACCATACTCAAGCCATAACAGTAGCTCTAGCCTACTGACACAATAATCCTCGATCTGTGTGGCACCACAGATGATTAGCCACACCGCAGATCCTCTCCCCTCTCATTTCCTGTTTATCTTCCTCATTTGGTTGCTCTTTGAATCAGAGGTCTTTTTCTGATGCTGCTCGAATCTGCGAACACTGGGTAGTTATACAACCACATTCTGGCTAACATATGTTAAGGGTATTTTTTTCTGTAAACTTGTCATGTAAATTCAGTTTCCCTGATGATAATTCTTTGTTTAATAGCAGAAACCAGCAGCCAGTGTCTTCTCTAGTGGTTGACATCTTGAAAATTCAGGTTTATTGTTACTGTTAGACATGATTTACACTTGTCTTTGGTGAAATGTAATTTTATGCCTTCAGTAGCTAGCTTTTCATTATGAGAGAGATAAATGACCTAGCACAATTAACCAGTAAGTTGCCTACTTAATCAGTGAATAGCCCATTTCTTCTTTGATAATATAAATGTAAATACTATTTAGAACAATTGAAAAGAGTGAACATAAAATCCTACAGTCAAAATCAATTAACTTTCTAAAAATTTTCTCTCCATCCCGTTATGATCTTGTACTCTTTGTTGTTGTATCCGTTCTGAAACTGTACAGTTTAAATCATCCTGTGGCTGCTCAGTTGGCTTGGTAGCAGAAAAATGGCCCCCAGCCATTCTGATCTTTGGTGGTGGGAAGCATTTCCTCTATATTCCTGGTTTATAGTGGACCTGCTAAAAGCCCTATGGCTGTGCCCTTCTATGACTAATACTGACTTATTTATTGTGTTTACTCTTATCTTAGTCTACCTTCTGCTAGCCCTCAACAAGACCAGCAAAAACTATATTACAATATTCCCTAGCTCTAGTGTCTATCCCTCTATCTTTCCAAGTCAGAAAAGAATATACAGAAAGAGCAACTTGATTTTCGTTTTGTATGGCCTTTATATATAAGCTCAACCTAATCTTAACTGTGTTCTTTCCCATCAGCATCATTTCACCTCTGGTTACCATGGTGACCAGTTACTGCTATCATGCTTTTAGTCAAGTCTCCCAAACCCTTTTTATTGTTCAATATAGGAATTTTGTATTGTACCTAGTAACCTAAAAACTGCTATTTTGGGCATAATTACAGTCTGGTTTTCCTCTCTAAGGAATTTCTCACCTGGCCATCTTTTTCTAGGCCCTCATTGTTTCCAAGCTATTAAGAGTCCTTCGAGAACTTCTTTCTGCCTATCTACATTTTTCTGAGTCTCCAGGGTCCACTTATGTCTTTGTCTTCTCAAGCTGCCAAGACTCAAATTTGTAATTCCTGATACTTTATTACATAAAGCAGTTTAGCTCTTTCTGTATCTTATTTCTCTCACATAAATTATCCCTGGGAGACCTTGCCTTTACAACTAACAAACCCATCAGCGTTTTTTGTTTTGTTTTGTTTTGCCTTTTGAATAAAAGTAGCTTCCTTCTGCCTGTCTCAAAGTGGTACTATTCAATCATCATGAGCAACTGAGTTAAACAACAGTCTACTGATAAACTAACATTTTGTGGAATAAGGACACATATAGAAAATTTTGAAAATGAGTTCCTGGTTTCAATTTTATAAGATAATCAATTCACTTTAAAAAGAAATAAAGGTAAAACAGAAAAAAATTAAATTGCCTTTTATCATTATCAGAGATCCTATAAATACTCAAATGTAGATTAGCTCCAGCTCTGGAACAGGTAAAACAGAATAATGAGAGGCAAGATCATAGCTTAAGACATCAGTTTAGTAGTGGAGCATGCTTGTAATCCCAGCAATTTTGGAAGCTCAGGTAGGAGGATTGCAAATTCAAGGACAGCCTTGGCAACTAATTGAAACCCTATCTCAAAAAAGGGAAGTACCATTGGGGTATTGAATTAAAAAAAAAAAAAGAAAGAAAGAAAAAAAGAAAAAAATCAGGGCTCATATCCTAGTTCTGCCAATTACTATCTCTATCATCCTGGGTAGCTTCCTAATAAAATAGGAATATTCCTTTCTAAACAGGACTCAATGATTAATGTAGCATTCTTATTCAAATTCATAACATTTTTCTTTTCCTGTGGTCTCACTGAGCTATGGATGGCCCTCCTTGAGTAGTTTGGCTCTCATTTGGTATTTGAAATAGCTCCCATTAATACCAGACATGATATGTAACCCTCTAAAATAAAATAAAGCAGTTTTTACCAAAAAGATGTCCTGTTGGGCAACAAAAATATAGAAGTCACAATCAAATCCCCTATTGTGAGGTTGTGAAATAAATATAGACAAAAGGTCCCCTTCCTCTTCCCTCTTCTTTTAAAAAGGCAAAAGAGTAAAATTACAGGCTTAATATTTATTAAAAGATTTTCAACTTCTTAAGTCTTTAACTCAAAATTTCCATATAAATCTACAGTGAGTTCAGGAATTTGGGGGCGAACCAAGGAAGAGTCATGACCACAAGGTGGCAGTGTTGCCTGATATGCTTTATTAGGAGGCACTAGGACAGGTTTGCATCAGCTCTGGGGAGTTGCTCACACTGGGAAACCTTCTAGGGACAGTGGTATGGGACTCCATCACCCAGAAAGAGACTAGGGAAAGGAAATCTGGGTAGGGCAATTAGAGAGGAGACTTACATGTCTAGATAATGTTGCTCAGCAGCAAGGTGAGGAAGCGGGTATCTCTTGGGTAAAAAAGCTACCAAGGGTAACAGCCCAAGGGTTTTTTTTTTTTTTTTTTTTTTTTTTTTTTCCCCCCAGAGTTCATCTTATTGTTGGGTAGTAGATGTTGGGTAAAGTTTTGTGGAGCATGCAAAGCAAGCAGGCTTCGAATGTGTGCATGTGTTACATTTAAAGCAATTGGATGCATAAGAATTTGAGTTTGGCATCCACAAGTTTTGAGTTAAAAGACCCAGTCTGCTGTGAAGAACAATATAGGGACCAATATATAGAGGTCATCTTTAACTCCCCTACTGAACAAAAATGTATATTTTCTTAGGAAGCTTTATGTATATCTTTATTGCCTTAAATTCAAAGATTGATATTATCAAAGGCAATGTAAAGATAACAATGATAGTGATAACAATGACAAGGGCTGCATTAATAAGATGAGAGCCTACTGTGAACTCTATAAGGAGAAGGAGCAGCACCTTTGTACCTTTCATAGAGATGAGAAAACTAGGTACCAAGGCTGTAAATGAATCCAGATACAGATCACAGCTTAACTATAAATTTTTATCCACTGCACACACTCCTTTCTTATCGCAAGAATAGAAATTTGTATTAAAATAATCCAAAATTTCTGTAACTTTCAGATCAAAATTTCCATATCTTAGATGTTTTGTTCCTTTGAGGGGGAATCATATCTTATTCAAAATGATGAAATATTTGTGATAATCAGCTTTTCACAAAATGAAAAAGCCATAAAATGCATTTGGGGGACCACTGGGGAAACTTAAACATGGACTACATATTGAATTACATGGAAGTAAGGTAAATATTCTTAGGGCTAATGTGATGTGCTGGTATGGTTGCAGACAAAAAGAACTTTTTTTATTTTAGGCAGTATAGAGTGAAATATTTAAATATTTAAGGATATAGTGTCTGCAATTTAGAGAGATAAAGCTAATGTGGCAACTGTTCACAGTTGGTGAATCTTAGGGAAGACATACATGAGCACTCCCTTTTATATATTTAAAATTTCCTATAGATATAGGAATTTCTGAAAATTTGCCCACAGAACTTCAAAAATTATTTATCATTTTGTCCATAGTATATTAATATTTGGATAAAAGTTTCAATTATAACAAATTACTAATAGGAATAAGATGCCAAGGAATAGGAAGAGCTCAGAACTGTTATTTAGAAATTTTACTTGAACACTAATTCTGCCTCGAAAATTTACCCAGAATTAAATGTGTATAAAGTCATGCAGGATTGCCATTAAAAATTATGTCATAGATGAATAATTGTAAGATGTTCAGAATGTCAGCAAGATAGCCAGCTAGATGTGAGTAATTGTTTGTCATCCTTAAACAAAAGGGACCAAAACAACAACTAATTAAACTCCAACTAGAAAGGCTAAAGGAGAACGTGGGAATAGGCAAGGGAGCTGTGGAAACCCTGTGCAACACAGACTTTCAGACTGGCTACATAGAGGAGGGAAGGAATACTCTGCCTGCACCGCCCGTATCCCCAGTTGGGGCTAGCTCAGAACCAGGACTTCTCCCTGTGGGAAAACAGTAAATAGGAGAGCCCAACAACCCTCATTATCACCATGGACACCTGCAGTCTTTGCTACTAGAGAATCCTGTTCTCACAGGCCCTGAGCCTAGGTGAGAGAGTAGCCCAGAGTTCACAAGACTGCATTGTTCTAGAAAAAGAGTCCGCGTTGTGTCTCCCCAATGACTTAAGATGCTTCTATGCTGTGACATCTTGAAGCTGGAGTCACAATTAAAGTGAGTCCTTCTCCAAAGATCAGTAGCCACTGCATCTCTCTGTCCCTCAAACGTATCACCATGACTATGCCATTCCTCACATGTGGTAGTGTACCATTCCCTGACTGAGCCACAGCTTCCTACCTTCTGGGAACAAACTGCCTGGGAGGCACTTTATCTTCCCCATCTGAGTAAGGCGGCTGCTGTGTCCTGCTCCAGCAACTTGGAGTCCAAGGTCAGTGGAATGACCATGACTCGTGTCCAAGACCAAGTAGATACTCAGTCCCCAAAAAGCAAGCAGTATTGCCCAGTAGGAAATCCAAACCTGAGATGAATCAACCTTACCCTCTTGGCATCAATCAAATCCAGTAATACAACCCCAGGGAAAAAGCCTTGGTGCCTAGGTTTATGTTGCAATCCCAATGCTCAAGCACACGCCGTGCCTGGCATACTGGGGAAAATGCCTTTTTCCTCCCTGTATCTGGCTCAGCTCTCCACAGAGCCAGAGCTGCTACAAGGTACTATCCCTCTGTTAGTGAAGCCAATGTTGCACTACTTCTTGTACCCTAGAGCTCAAGCCACAGCTATACTCCCTATTCTCTAGGTCTTTGTTGTCACTGCTTCTGGTCTCATAGACCTTGTTGATTGTTTCCTATCACTACAGGCTTCAGAGTTACTACTACATTGAATCTCCTCTCCCAGGTGCCCAAATTACCAGTGTGTCTTCTTGGCTCTGAAACTGAAATTGTAGCTTTGTCCTGATTCTCAGGGTCTGAGCCTCTGAAACATCCCTTTATCCCTAGAACTATGCCAGTGCTGTGTCCCAAGTCCCAGGATCAGAGTTACATAACCCCCCTCTGTCAAAGCTATGAGGTCATATTTCAGAGTCACAGTTCTCAGCTTAGTGGGAAAGTTGCTTTCACCCATGTCTAAGAGGGTAAACCTATGCTCACACCACAGGACCCAGGGTAATTAAAAGACACTCTAAGCACCTGCTCCCTACTGCTATGGTTTGTATATTAGGTATCTCCCAAAATCTCATGTGTGAGACAATGCAAGAAAGTTAGAAGTGAATGATTAGGTTATGAGAATCTTAATTTAATCAGTGCATGAATTCCCTGATAGGGATTAACTGGGTGGTAACTGTAGGCAGGTAGAGTTGGCTGGAGGAGATGGGTCACTGGGACATGACTTTGGGATATGTATTTTGTTCTTGGTGAGTGGAGCTCTTTCTCTGCTTCCTGGTGTCATGTCTTGAGCTGTTTTCCTTTGCCACTCTCTTCTGCCATGATGTTCTGCTACATCTTGAGCCTAGAGCTAAGAAGTTGGCCATCTGTTAACTGAGACCTCTGAAACTGTGAGCCCCCAAATAAACTTTTCCTCCAACAAAATTATTCTTGTCAGGTCTTTTGGTCATAACAGTGAAAAACGCTAACTTAAAGACCTAGAATACAATGATTTTGTAGCTGCCTATAATCTGGATCAGATATAACACCAATACAGATCCTCTCAGCTAAATCTCATCACTGTAGAGAAAATGAGAACTGGAGGAGTCTTTTTATCAAAAACTCTTAACAATCTACCTTGCCACCAGTACTGCCAAAATTTACTGCAGCCTAAGCCATTAAATCAAATATAGGCATTGCTGAGAAGAATTCAAGATAAGGAAGTTGCATGGAGACTACCTTAGTACACCCACTTGTTCCCAAGCCAATATATTCTACCCAACTGATGCCATAGGACTCAACTGAACGTTAAAGTGTTTTCCTCTAAAAACCACTGTATAAAATTGGAAAAGGCAATTTAATTATTCTACCAGATATGCAAATATCCACAGAGGGACAGGAAAAAAAATGACCACACACAAGGAATATAGTAATTATCTAGCAATTACCCAAATAATACCAATTCAAAATAATGATCTTAAGAAAATTCAGCAAGAACCAGGCATGGTGGCACATGTCTGTATTCCCAGTGACTTGGGAGGCTGAGGCAGGAGCATCATAAGTTCCTGCCTTGGCAATTCAGTGCAACCCTATTTCCAAAAAAATAAAAAGAAAAGAAATGTAGTTCAATCCCTGGTACCACCAACACCCCCCAAAACAAACAAACAAACACACACACAAAAAAAACAAAACAAAAACCAAAACAAATTAAAAAAAAAAAACCAAAACCACTCTGAGGCAGAAGAAAGGATTTCTGAAGACTTATCTTTTGAAATAAAATAACAGAGAGAAGAGAAAAAGAAAATGGAAAAGAGTGAAGAAAATCTATAGGACGCAGAACATCTTTAAGTGACCATTTTCACATTATGGAAGTTGCAGAGGGAAAAGAAATAAAGAAAAGCATAGAAAACTTATTTATTAAAATCATGGTTGACATGTTCCATGTCTTCGGAGAGAAGATCAAATTTTCTCAAATCAATTGAACCAAAGAGATCTTCTCTGAGGTACATTATGATCAAACTGTCAAAAGTGAAGGAAAGAATTTTAGAAGTATCAAAAGAAAAGTGTCAAGTCACATCTAAGGGATTCTCCACTAGACTATTAGCAAATTTCTCAGTCTTTGAACGAATGAAATGACATAATCAAAATTTTGGAAGAAAAAAGAAACCTGCCAGTCAAGAATACTATATCCAGCAAAGATATCCTTCAGCAATTAATAAGAAATTGTCTTTCACAGACAAGTAAAACTGAGGAAATTCATGACCACTGATAAGCTTTAGAGTAAATTCTTAGGATGGTACTTCAATAGAGAATGAAAGAATTATTATTAATATAATGAAAATATATGGAAATATAAAAATACAAAACTCAATCATAGAGGTAAATTCATAGTCAAATTTAAAATATTTCATTATTGTAAAGGTGGTGTGCAAATCTTTCAAATCTCTAGTATGAAGATTAAAAGTAAAATGTTTAAAAATAATTATAGTGTTGGGCGTGGTGGCACGTGCCTGTAATCCCAGCGGCGCTGGAGTCTGAGGCAGGAGGATTGTAAGTTCAAAGCTAACCTCAGCAACTTAGTGGGGCACTTAACAACTCAGTGAGAACCTGTCTCTAAATAAAATACAGAAAAGGACTAGGGATATGGCTCAGTGGTTAAGCACCCCTGGGTTCAATCTTCAGTACCAAAAAAAAAAAAAAAATCCCCAAACAAAACCCCCAGAACAAAAACAAAATATAATAATTGTAGTAACAAATTTTTATGGAAAATGCAATATAAAAAGGTGTGTATTATGGTTATAAAAATACAATTTTTTTTTGTATTTTTGAGAGGAGGTTAAGTGCTGCTATAAGCACTTATATGTGACCAAAGTTAAGTTTTTCTCAGCTTAAAATGATCTAAAGTAACTATAATAATTCTTATTTTCCACAGTTACCACAAAGTAAAAAATTTTATAGCAGATACCCAAATGAGAAAAATAAAGAAATTAGAACTTTAGAGAAACCACCAAGCTATAAATATAAACAATAAAATAGGCAGAAAGGAACAACTGAACAACCAATCAATGAGAAAACAATTAACAAAGGATCAGAGTAAATTCCTATTCGTCAATAATAGCATCAATGTGAATGGATTAGACTTTTCAACAAAAAGAAATTGAATTGATATAAACGAAATCTGACTATATGCTGACTACAAGAGCCTCATTTCAGTCTTAAGGATGCACATAGGCTGAAAGTGAAGGAATGGAAGAAGTTGCAAAGAGTCCAAAGGGAGCTGGGGTGGTTATGCTCATATCAAATGGAATAGACTTCAAGTCAGACACTGTTTTGTTAGACAAAGATAGTCATATTTCAATGATAAAGAGGCCACCCCTTCAAGAAGATATACCTATTGTATACATGTACCCAATAGTTCCTAAATGCATAAAGCAAATATTGACATCATGAAAGAGTAGACAGCATACAGTAATACCAGGGGACTTTACTACCCCACTTGCAATAATTGATAGTGCAATAAGACAGAATATTAATAAGTAAATACTGGACTTGAACAGCATTTTAGACCAAATGAACCTAAGAGATATACACAGAACTTTCTATTCAATAGCAGAGACTATACATGCTTTTCTAATGCATGTGGATCATTCCCCATGGATCATTCTCCATTGATCATGAAACGAGTCTCAACAAATTTAAGAATAATAAAATCACATCTATCATTGTTTATACTACATATACTATTGTAGTATAAAACCAAAAATCAAAGAAAGGAGGAATGTTGGAAAATTCACACATATGTAGAACTTAAACAATGTTCCTGAGCAACCAAAGGATGAAAGAGGAAATCAAAAGCTAAATTTAAAAAGATGTTGAAATAAGTGACAATATAAATACAATAAATAAAAACTTATTTAACATGGGAAAAGAAGTTCTAAGATGGAAATTTATAGCAATAAATGCCAACGTTAAAAAAGAATAATGATCCCCCAAAAAGAGTCAAGGATATAGAAAAGGAACAGACTAAACTCAAAGTTAGCAGAACTGAGGAAATAATAAATATCAGAACAGAAATAAATCAAATAGAGAGCAGAAAAACCAAGAGTTGATTTTATGGAAAAAAATAAACAAAATTGACCCCAGCTAGACTAAAATAAAATAGAGAAGACTCAAATAAAATCAAAGATGAAATTGAATCCATTACAACAGATACCTCAGAAATAAAAATGATCATGAAGGATTATTATGAACTGCTACATGCCAACAAATTAAATAATCTAGGGAAAGTGGATATATTCTTAGCAAAAATAACCTATTAAGATTGAATCAGGAAGAAATAGAAAGCTTAAACAGATCCTAACAAAGAGAACTTCATCAGAGAACTTCACAGATGAATTCTACCAAATATTCAAAGAAGAATTATTATCAGTACTTCTTAACTCTTCCAAAACAAAGAGCTGGAGGGAATACTTCCAAAGTATATCACCTTGATACCTAAGCCAAAGATTATAGAAAAGGAAACTACAGGTTAGTATCTCTGAAGAACATTTATGCAAAAATCCTCTATAAAATATTAGTACAATATTAGTAAAATATTAGTTCAATAACCCATGAAAATGACCCTACATCATGATCAAGTGAAAATTATCTTTGACATGCAAGGCTGTTTTAATGTATGTAAATCAATTAATGTTATCCATCACATTAATGGAATGAAAAATGAAAATCATACAATCAACTCAATTAATGAAAAAAAAAAGAATTTGACAAAATTCAGCATCCTTTCCTTATTAAAAAAAAAAAAAACTTCACAATTTAGGTATAGAAGAAAAGTTCCTAGTAAAGGTCATTGATGAAAAACCCTATCTACTGCCATAATCAATGGGAAACAACCAAAAGCCTTTCCAGTAAAGATCTGGTACAACTACTACTTCTGCTACTTCTACTCAACATAGTACTGGAAGTACTAGCTAGAACCATCAGACAAGAAAAAGAAATACAATGTTTGCAAATCAGAAAGGAATAACTAAAATTAACTGAATTTGCAGATGACATGATGCTCTATGTAGAAACCCCAATATTTCCATAAAAAGAACTCTTAGAAATAATAAATGTGATTATGTCACAGCAAAAATCAGTAGTAGCATTCTATACACAATTAATGACTTAGCTAAAGAAGAAACCAAAGAAACAATCTCATAATATCATCAAAAGAAATAAGACACCTATGAATAAACTCAACCAAAGTGGTAGAAGCTTTGTATGCTGGATAAAATAAACCACTGATGAAAGAAATTGAAGATATACCCAAGGTATTTCATGCTAATAAGCAGGAAGAATTAATATTGTTAGATGTCCATACTATCCAAAGCAACACTTAAAACAATTGCTATCAAAATGACAGTGACGTTCCTTTCACAGAAATAGAAAAACAATACTAAAATTCATATAAAACAAGCAAAAAACCAAAAATCAAACAAGGAAACAAAAAACCAAATTCTAAAAACAGTACTGAGAAAGTAAAACAAAGTTGTACGCACCACAATTACTGATTTAAAATTATATCACGAAGTTATAGTGACTAAAACAATGTGGTTCTGGAATGAAAACAGACACAGAAACCAATGGAACAAAATAGAGAATCCAGAAGTAAATTCAATCATGTTTTGTCAAATAATCTTCAATAAGGGCACCCACTAGACACTATGGGGAATGGATAGTCTTTTCAATACATAATACTTGGAACACTGGGTTTCCACAAGCAAAACAATGAAAGTGGATCCTTATCTTACACCATGAACAAAGATCAGCTCAAATGGATAAAACAGCTAAATGTAAGATATAAAATCACAAACTGCCTAGAAAAGAGAATGTAGGAGAAAACGTACTTCATATTGGCTGTGGTAATGTTTTTTAGATATCACACTAAAAACTCTGGTTACAAATAAATAAGTAAATAAATAATGCTGTATCACACCGAAAAGCTTTTGTACAGCCAAGGAAATAATCAAAAGGATGAAAAGGCAATGTATGATGTGGGACAGATTAATTGCAAACTGTGTATCTGATAATGAACTAACTAAAAATTTATAAAAACTTTTACAACTAAAGAACAGAAAAACAGATCATCTCACTAAAAATGGGCAAAGGACCTGAACATACATTTCTCTAAAGAAGATTAAAAATGGTCAGAAGGTAGATAAAAAAATACCTGACATGAGTAATCATCTGGGAAATGGAAACTGAGACCACTGTGAGATATCACCTCAAATGTTTGTTGGGTGGTTACTGTCAAAAAGACAAGGGATAACAAATGTTGGTTGGAATGTAGATTGGCACAGCCATAATGGAAAACAATACAAAGACCCTGAAAGAAATTGAAAATATATGTACCAACAATCCCTTTTCAGGTTCTATGTCCAAAGAAATTGAAATTTGTATGTTGAAGAGATGTCTGCACACCTAGGTTCACTGCAGTACTATTTAAATAGCCAATATATGGAAATACTACAAGTGTCCACTACAGATAAAGAAACTGTGACATGTACATGGAGATATGCATTACATAGTATATCATAGGTATATATAGATATATATTTTTACATAGGTTATATAGATACATTATAAAGCAGATTTTTAAAAAGATGCATATTAATTATATTAATCCTTTTAAGTAAAATCCACATACTATTGTTCTCAATTCATACCTTTAGTGTTCATCCATATATTTCAATTCACATATATTGTTTCAATCCATACACATTGTTTTCAATATATATGTACACACACACACACACACACACACACACACACACACACATTATCCAGTCCTAGAAAAGAATGAGATTCTGCCTTTTGCCACAACACGGGCAGACCTGAAAGGCATATGATAACTGAAATAAACCAGACAAAAAAGGAAAAGTATCATATGATCTTATTTATACGTGGGATAAAAATAATAAGAACTCAAATACATGGAGACAGTAAAGGAAACCAGTTACCATCAGAGGTGAAAGGGCGGGGAATGGAGGGAGGTAGGTCAAAGGACACTGAAAAGCAAATATGTAGGATAAATAAGTTTAAAAATCTAACCTATGAGTATTATAGTTCGTAATAATGCATTGTATTTAGAAATTTTGCTAAGTGAAGATATTACAGCTCTCTTGCCACAGGGAGAAATAATGGGTAGCTATGTGAGGTGATGAATATGTTAATTTGTTTCATTTAGTAACAATTCCATTATATATATGTATCTTATAACATATTGTGTATCTTAAATATATAGAATAAAAATATTTTAAAAATTAAAATAAAAAAGTAAATTATAAACTAAAGCTTTAAAATATTTATATTGGTTAAATTAATCCTACTCTGGTTCATCTGGCTCTCATTCATTCAGAGATCATATTTAAGTCAAATCCACATTACTATTTTTAAATTCAAATCTGATTATAGTTAGTGAGAGAAATTTGTTGCCATATATTATTAAAAGCTAAAAAGCTGAATAATTTGTATATTTAGAATCATCCCTTCTCATTTGTTTACATGTCATTAGTTAGATAGAGGTACCTGAAAATTGAATAGTGGTTTTCCTTAATGGCTTATAGATACATTAACATTTTCTTTGACTACAGACATTTTAGTCAGTGGAGGCCCCAATTTGCAGCAATTTTTTTATTCTTCAGGAATAACATAAAAAAATAAATTGGGAGTTACTTGTACCTAACATAGATGAATCAGGTACTCAATTAATGCAAACAAGGAAACATGAGCTGAAAATAAGAAATAATCAAATCATGTTATTATCCTTGTTTTCTGGACAACTTAAATAAAATTACTTCATTGACTTAATTTTATACTCTCTGTCCCTGAGTGAATAATGTGCCATTTCATAGAATCTGAAGAAAGTCATGTTAACAGAGAAGTGGAACAAGGACCAATTATGAGCTTAATTGCCTAACAGGGAACATCAAGTAGCATCAGGAATCTTGCCAGAATTCTGTTAAAGTGTTTTGGATTAAGAGTCAGAAGACCTGAATTCTAGCCCCCATCTTCCAATAAGTAGCCACATCACCCAAGTCAAATCACCTTTTCTTAAAATCTCCCATACATAGATTTTTATGATTATCTAATAGTATAACATCTTAAAGAGATAAAATACAGGTTCCATGTGTCACTCTTAAACTTATCTTTTCTACAAAACATTTCTAGATCTCTTTGTACACTGGAATCTCTCCAGGGAATTAGCTGTCCCTTTTACTTTTAACTGGTGCAGAGCTTCTGAATCAATTATTGAGTCACTAATTCCCACTTTTTCATGAATGTATGGACTGTTGATTAACCATTAAAATTGTTTTATATCTAAGCTTTTAAAGTGGTTTATTCTGTAGAGGTATATTTAAAAAAACATACATTTCAAAGGAGCATGCTGTTGAGTTTCAGTCTTCACTCATATCTAATGTGTAGTTCAAGAAAACTACACACGGAGATGGACCAATGCTTCATTCATTTTTCAGAATTTAGAGTTAAAATATAGTAAGTATATATATTAAACATAATTGAACATTGAAAATTTCTCTATATTCTATTCAAGAGGTAGTTCTATTAATATATTCACTTAAATCTATTTTTTCTAGATTATGGTCTCTGTCAATATGAAACTGTTTAATTCCCTCACAACAAAATATTCACATATAGGCCTTGAAATTGTTGCTGTTTTATAGTTCCTGAATTTGGGCAAGATAGGTATATCCTTTATTTCTATGCTTTCAGAAGTACTTTTTACTAACTTGTCAAAACTTTCAGGATTTCTCAGTGTGGCATATTTTAGACATACTTACATACATCTATTTTCCTTAGGATAATTAGCTATACATATTTGTGTATATGTGTGTGTATCTTCTGTTTTTCATTAGATTGTATAATATGGCCCAACTTTTTAAAAACATAGAAGAAATCATTAAAAATCTGTTTATTTGCTTCAGTGTTAAATGTTTGTATACTTTTAAAAGTGGTTTTTTTTTTGTAGTTATGTTCCAGACCTTTCAAAAGAAAGTCAGTATTTTAAAAATTATCTGATTGTTATTATCATTAAATTGGAATTGTTTTTACAATTCATAACACGTTTTTAATTTAAAGACTTTTTCCAGTTTATTCCATTTTCTAAACATTAAACGCTTCAAATAATAGTTCCACAACTGGGATAAAAGAAATCAAGCAAATAATTTTTCTAGCATTTCTAATAGTTAATAATAAGAATGCTATTTTTCCTCTGTAATCTCAGAAAACTTAAGGTTAGTAGAGAGGACATTTTCATGTTATACTTTGAAATACCAAAGTACCTTTTACTACTAATAAGCAAGATATTTTAGCAGTGTAGTACCTATTTCCTAAGTGCTTACGAAAGGCTCAAAACATCTGATGTTATCCTCCTGGCTTCAAAATGCATCAATAGAGAATTCTTGGATAGATTTGCTAACATTCACAGATGGAGACCACTTTGAGAAGTTTAACATTGAACATTTTGTCCCAGATAATGTTTTTACAATTTGTTATTTGATAGCAAAGTGAACACCTTTCAAAAGTACAATTCAAGCAAAAAGCTGCCAGCTGCCTTTGAAAGGAGTGTCTAAATATGTCTTTTATTTCCAAGGGCTAAGAGCAGCTTATTTTTTGTTAGCATATTTTAAATGAGCCTTATTTATTTATTTATTTATTTATTTTTGGTGGCTTCCACATTTTCAGAAAACAATGGTGAGTTTATACAATTGCCCTTATCCAGTGTATAAACACTCCCTTAAGCAATTTGGCCCTTTTTCTTGGAGCAAGGCTGCAAAACTTTAAGTCAAGTTTCACTTCTTTCATTGCCAAATTGGTTATAATATTAATAGACTTGAAGGCCCCTTGACTGCAAAAAAAGTTGTTGTTGTTTTCCTGTTGGGAAAAGTTGACATGCTCCTTTAAAATGAAAAGAAATGTGACTAATTTTCACATTTCCTTGGCTAATGATCATGGAAGGAGCTGGGATTTGTAGTCCAATATTCTATTCCCAACTCTGACTCTCTATGGTGGCAGATATTTTGATGTAGCAGTAACTACCCGATCTGTCCTTTCCCAAAGAATACCAACACAGTAGGTGAAGCCAATGAACGGCAGGATGGCTTTATTCATCCTTCCCTTGTTGCATATTTTATGGTCTTTAATGTAACTTCATTCCTTGTTAAATGCATTTTCCAGGCAATCTGACAGATGGGACTGACTTTTTTTTTTTTTTTTTTTTTTTTTTTTTTTTGGTGTTTATATGGTATTTTCAAAGCAAGAACAAATCTGCCTTTTTCAAACAATATCTAGTTAGATTTCAATAAAGCTGTTACATGTATTTGGATATTTTTTAGGGGGGGTGCTAGGGCTGTTTTTTGGTTAAATGGGGATTTAATATAGTAGAATTTCACAGTTTTGAAAGAGCCTATCACTGATACATCTTAAATACTAGACTATTCTATTGATAATTTTAAAAGAAAAATAAAGCCATGGTCCTACATGTTCTGAAAAAGGCAGTAAAACTGCCAGTTAGTACATATCCCAAGTGACTGACAGAGATAGGTGGTATTGTATTAAGAAACTACAGGGAACATAAAAATTCAGGGTGACAGAAATGGTTGACAAGATGATGTAAGTGTGCACTGACTGGAACCTCTCCTGGGAACTATTTTTACAGCATTCCACACTCAGAGCTGCCATAAATTAATAATTGCCAAAATGATCAACAGCTTTTATTTAACCTTTTCTTATATTCTTGAGCATGAGATTATGGTAAGATTTCATATTTATAATTATGGCTTGTTCACTTCATATCATCTTCTAAGGAAATATAAAACTCCACATAAAATATGTAAAATAAGATTCTTCAATGCAGTAAGAGCCTTGAAGTGATACATCAAATCTTGGCTTGTAATATCTAAATTCTTTAACTTTGAGTTTTCACAAGAAGGTTTCCTTCTAATAACGCTTATTAACAAGGCTGGCCTGAGGAACCCACCTAGACTTACACTGTTCCTGTAGTATACATAAACCAAGAGTAACAACTCAGGGAAAGCAATGAAAGAAAAGAGCTACTTAACTGAAGCATAAATAAATAAATGAAGTGTCTAAGATGAAAGTGTGTCAGTCAAGAAGTTGGGCTGGCCACAAAGATGATGGTGGGGAAGAGCTTGGAAGAGTGGATTAGTGGCTGAAATGCTAAATAACAGTCCCTTCTAGCAAAGTATGTAAAATAGTAGCCTGGCTTTCACATTCATTTTTTCCCGGTGCTCTTAGTGTACTGTGTGGTACTGACCAGCCTGGATCCCCTTTCAGGGTGGGATAATTCATTTTCCCTGCAGCCTTTGCAGGCTACCTACTAAATGGCTCACCAGTGCACCCCTTTCTGGGTAATGCCCTCTAAGGAAGGACTTACCTGACTTAGGATACACCTTTACAGGGACTGACTGATGCTGGTGGAGAGGCCCAGCTGCCCCGCCTCATCTTGGCTTATTCTCAAGGGCTTCCCCAGCTCCAGTGTTATACCCAAGCTCTACTGAGACTTCATTGCTGCCTTATTCAGTTTCTCTCTCTGCCCAGTGCTACTCAATACTTCTCCTATGCACAAATCTTCACCTCAGAGCCTGTTGCCAAGGAATCCAGCACAAGACCCACTTGCTTCCTTAACAAACAAGGTAATGACATTCTTCCACGGTTCCCCCAAATATCTTACTTACTGGAATCCATAAATGATTACATTTATAGCTTTTAAGTGACCATTTTTCCTTAGTACTCTTTGCTCTGTTTCTGTGGACTCAGTTTAGCCTTGTCCTCTAACTACTTCTCCAAACTTGATGTTTTATTTTAACCTAAGTTTGACTCTCAATTCTCTTCTTATCTTGCTGTTGTACTTTTTCTTGGAGAATTTAACTTATACTCTTGGCTTTATTTTCCATCCTCATAATAAAATTCATGAATCCACCTCATGGATTCTCCACAGATCTCTGTACTACACTCAGAAACCCACTGGAGTTGCAACCTGGATACACTGTTAGTGATACTTCCTACCTGCCACCGTGGTCCCCACCAACCTACCCCTTGCACTAGAGCTATATGTGCCATGTTCAGTGGCGTCAATGCTGCTACTGTCATCATCCCATTGGTGGCACTTTAAGCTTTTTATTTATATCTCATAAACTTATGACTCTGTAGGGCTTTATTACTGTGATAAAATTTGATGGTGTTCTCTCCATTCAATTTCTCTCCAGCAAATGTTTTCCTCCCAGCGATACTGTAGAAATAGAATGGTTTCTCTAGTCATTTAGAAATAGATTGTAACACTGACTTTCCCTGTAGGAACTGTGGTAACCATGGAAAAGTCACAACTAACCTCTCTGCATCTCAGTTTCTTGTCTTTCTTACAGAGATATCATGAGGGCGTGGTAAGAAAACATTCATATCAATGGACTTGGACAACACGGAAGTAATTAAGTAAATGTCAATTTCCCTATCTTTAGCGCTTCCTTCCCTTTCTAGGTTTTTGGTTTCAGCTATAGTTAAACAAAATGCAGTTCTTCAATTCCAGCTAAGAGAAGTGCCCTCTGTATCATAGGGTAGGGCCAGGTTCTTTGTCCAGCACAGATAACTTGGAAATACAGTCATAAAGGCATAGCAGCATCAAGAACTTGTTTGCCTGGCGTATGAACACCTCAGGGCCTAGGAGTCAGGCTGCTGACTCCTGAAGACGTCCCCCCAGCAGAGTAGGTCTGACCAGGATTCCACAGTGCCCAGCTGCTGGTGGTCACTCTCTGCTCTTGGAGGCCTTGAGAATCCACCTCCCTGCTTGACTCTAGCTTTCCTCTCCTATGCTGGCTGCTTCATAGCTCACTCCTGATTTCTACAACTTTCTTTCCTCTCTCACAGCACTCATAACATTTAGGCACCCAAGTGGCATAAAGAATCTGAAGAATCTTGTCAATCTTGTCATCAGCTTCTTTGGATTTTGAATTTGTGTAATGCCACCTTCAATCTATCATAACTGGTATTCAATTTTAAGTTATTGCTCATGAATTATGTTATTTTAAAATTTTCTGTATCAAACACAAGGACTTATGTATTTTTTTAAACGGTATAAGCTTATCGTATTTTTTAAAAAGAAAACTAAACACATAAACTAAAGAAATGAATGGATGATTATTTGTAGTAACAGTTTAAGAGGATTTATTTTAAAGTAGCAAGTTGCCATAGTACAGAGAAATGATTTTCTTCACAAAATTCCATAATCACAAAACTCTACAATTTTTGTGGATCTCTCTGCCACCTACTAGTTTAAGTACCTGTGACTTATCTTGAAAGAGGACCAGTCTCCTGAATGATTTCTATGTTTCCCATTTTCTCCCTATTTCAAACTGTGTCTTATATGATTTTTAGAATTTGTCTTTCAAAATCACAGCCCCAAACTGTCATTCCCCTGCACAAAACACAAGTTTTCATGGTGATGTGGATTTCATCTCTTTTATTTACTGTTATCTCCCCAAAACATAGATTGGTATCTAACAAATGCTCAATAAACAGTAGTTGAATAAATAAATACTAGAATTAAAAAACATAAATTAGTCTTTGTATAATTTGACAATGTTTTATTTTCCTTTATGAACTATGCATGAGATATTTCAAAAAAATTTAGATTTATAGGTTTATGCTCTAAATAGACTTTCTTTTAAAATATATTTGGCCATTTTGATTCATATTTCTTGATTCTCAAATACTGATGATCCCTGACTTAGAGTGGTTTGACTCACCATTTTTCAACTTTGTGATTATGTAAAAGTGATATGCAATTGGTGGAAACTATTCTTTCACTCTTGAATTTTTATCATTCCCTGAGCTTGTGATATGCAGTAGGATACTGTCTGTGATACTGGACAGCAGGAGCCAACTGTAGCTTCCAGTTAGTCATGAGACCATAGGATAAACAACCAACTCTCCAACAGTATGCTCTGTTACTAAGCTATGATATTTGGTAGATTAGGTGTCCTTTGGTAGTTAGGTGTCCTTAACACTTCTCAACATGTATTTTCCAGTTACAATGGGTTTATTGGAATGCACCTTCATGATAAGTTGAGAAGCATCTATGTTTTATAAGCATTGTTTATTGTGTGCTATGTGTGTTTCTGCTTATTTCAATTCATTTCAGAGACTCCTATGACTTTCAATTTTCATATGAATTGCTCAAAATACTCATTTATGAAGGCTTGGGTTCTGTCATTTTTGTTTTCTGCATTATTGCCCCAAACTAGACAGTTTTATGAAATATGTACAATCACAGGTTAAGCATCCATAATCTGAAAAAAATTGTGATGTGGAGTGTTTCAAAATTCAAAAATTTTTGAGTATGGGTATGATACCACAAGTGGGAAATTCCACATGACCTCATGTGATGGGTTACAGTAAAAATGCAGGTACACTAAAATATTGTATTAAATAAACTTCAAGCTATACGTATAAGGAATATATGAAAGATAAATGAATTCTTTATATAAATGTATGTCCCACCTGCAAAGCATCTCACTTGGTATAGGCAAATATTTCAAAGTATGAAAAAAACCCAAAATTTGAAAGAAACATATGGCTCCAAAAATTTCAGATATGGAATACTCATTTCAGATGTAAGGCACTCATTTCAGAGATGTGATACTCAACCCATGCTATCCACATTTTTACAGATGAGGAAACAGAAACAGTGAAAGGTTAAGTAACATATTCAATATTTTACAGCCCTAAGTGGCACTGTATTTTAAACTAGATAATTCAACTTCAGAACATGTGTTTCTAAGCACTACACTCTACGGTTTTCATGTCACATAACTTTGGTACTTTTGATGTCTGTCTGCAATGGATAAGTTTCCCACCAAATTTACATGTCAAAATCTTAATCCCAAGGTGAAGTATCAGGAGGTGGGATCTTGGGGAGATGATTAAGTTGTGATAGCAGAGCTGGTACAAATGGAATTAGTGCCCTTATTAAAGGGACCTCAGAGACTCCCTCACCCCTACGCCATGTGAAATTACAGTGAGAAGATAGCCACTGTCAGGAAGGGTGTCCTCAGTAGATGACAAATCTGCTGGTACCTTGCTCTTAGACTTCTTAACCTCCAGAGCTTTAAGAAATAAACCTCCATTACTTAAAGTCACACAGCCTATGCCATGTTATAGAAGACTGAATGACATAAGATACTTTCTAATGCTGAAGTTCGTAAAGAACAAAGTTTTCTAAAAATAATATGAACTTAATAATTATAAAAATTGAATGTTTAATTTCTAAATACTTTTCCCAATAATTTGTGGAAACTGTCTAGTAAAACAGAGAAGAAAGTAAGAAATAACTCAAAGAATCTCCAACAACTAATTTAGTTTCAGAAAGATAAAAATTAACCGCATTCTTCTCATTTTTGGCATTTAGAGTTACTTTCATCTTTAATTTGCTAAATAGCAAATGAAGTTGTATTATCTTTATTGACATCTCCTATGTAAGAAATAACATTTTTAGAATAATTGTATAAAAGCATTAAGTCATCTTTACATTTCATATTAAAGACAAAATGTTCTCTAATTTAAAAAACTACTTTTCTATAGTCATAGGTGAATTAAGATGAAAATAATTAAGTGATGTAGGATGACAGAATCTGTTTTCATTATAATTCATAAAACTACCCAAGTAATTTCAGATAATTAAAAGGTAGTTAAATAGCAAAAATGAAAGATTTAATCCTATTAAAAAACAAAAGACTATTTTGCCTCATATAAACTGAAAAAACTAACATAAAACTAACATATCAAATTTTAGCTGAGGAAAATATTTGCAAAGCTTTTGAAAGAAAAAAAGCTGATCTATATCATATACAAAGAGTAGTTACAAAGTAATAAGAAAAAACAAAATAGGCAAAAGATACAAATACACAACTTGCAGAAGAGTATATCACATATATATAAACAAACATATATACATGCATACATATATGAATGAGACATGCTGCATTTCTCTAGTAATTGAGAAAATGTAACTTGAAGTAATCATGTACTGCTTTATATTCAGCAGAGTGAGAAAAATGAGAAAAAAACTACTTCAGGGTTATAGTGTGGGGAAAGGATAGTTTTGTATACAATCCTGTGGAAATAAGAAACACACAGCTTTTAAGCACAATATCTACATATTAAGTTTCAAAAGTCATTTTTGCCATATTTTGGATAATGGTAAAAACAGAAAAAACTCTAAGTGGGGGCAATTTTACAAAATTTACCAAAATTACAAATGGTATATACCATTGTACATGGCAATTCCATTTCTCCTGGAAATACACAGGCACAGATGCAAAACAATCTTGTATATGGTCACTTACAGTAGTACTGTTTGTGTTAGCCAAAGGCTGGAAGCAATATAAATCCACACAAAATATTACCAAGGAGCTGAAAAAATGTATAAAATAAGTTATTTATGAATAGACATGAAGTTATGTCCAATGTATTCTATTAAGTAGAAAATTAAGGTGTTAAACAATGTCTAAATATGCTATGCTTTCTATAGGAAAGGAGAAAATACGTGTATGTGTACATATTATTACACTTGTGAAAATTATTTCTAGAAAGCTTTATCAGAAACTCATAATATTACACATCTCCCTCTAGAGAGGGAGACTGTTGAGGAAAGGGGTGGAACACTCTCTTTCAGTTAATATCATTTAGAAGGTTTAGATTTTTAAACTATATGAGCTACTATATATTAACATTAAAATTACCTTTTTGCAACCATGTATATGTATTTAATGTCGCTGAACTAAATGCTTTAAACACATTTAAAATGGAGCATTTTATCTTTTTAATTGTACATTTTTTTAAAATGTTCCTGTCTCCATCTAGATCTATATCCTTTTGGGAACAACAGAAAATAAAGAGATATATACAAGTTAGCTCATATAACATTATTTTGTATGACAAAATGTAGTAACAGTAAATTGGCCCTAAGTAGTGAGTATTTATAAAGGTTATCCAGATATAGAGTCTAATGCAGTCATTAAAAAGAATACATTATGAATGATTAATTAGACTGAGGCACATCTATGCAATGGCATATTATTTAGTGTTAAAAAAGAAATGAAGTTATCAATACATGAAATGAAATTATTACTGAGTGAAAGAAGCCAATCCAAAGAAGCTATGTACTGTGAATTACCAACTATGTGACATTCTGTAAAAGGCAAAACTATGAAGACAGGGAAGAGTTAAGTAGTTACTTACAGAGCATCGTGGATAATATTTAGAACAAACTATTGTGTGTCACTACAGTAGTGGGCATGTCATCACACACTATAAAACCAACGGAACATACAACAGCAAGGGCAACTATGGACTTTGGGTGATGATCATGTGTCAAGGTAGGTTCATCATTGCAACAAATGTAACACTGTTGTGTGGGTCATTGATAGTTGGGAAGTGTGGTCACATGTGGCACCAGGTGGTCATTCTCTATTTTCTGCCCAATTTTTGCCATAAATATAAATTCTTAGAGAAAAACAAAACAAAACAAGAAAGAACACTTAGTCAATACTACCTGATGAAAAAAGTTTTCTCTGAGTTCTTGATTAGTTTTTATATTGGTATTTTTTCTAACTATATTTTTTTAATCAAGTATTTTTTTAGGTTTATAGTTTGATGATTTTAGAGAAACATATAATTGGGTATTGACTACCTCATTCGAGATATAGAATATTATAATTATCCTAAACAGGCCCCTCATACTTCTTTGAGGTCAATCATTTTCCTCTAAACCAGCCCTTGTAAACTTCTGATTTCAGTACCTGTGTTTTTGTACTTTACAGAATATCATGTAAATGAAGTATGTTCCTTTTTGAATCTGGATTCTTTTACTTGATGTAATGCTTTCAAGATTTATCTATTTATCCATTTTCTTGTATATGCCAGAAATTGGTTCTTTTTATTACTGAACAGCATTCTAAATATGGATATACTTAGTTTGTTTACCCATTCACTTGTTAATGCATATTGATTATTTCCAGGTTTTGGTGGTTATGCATAAAGCTACTCTAAAATTTGTGTTCAAGTCTTTTTGTAGACCTGTGTTCTCATGTGCTCTGTGTAAATTACCTAGGAATGGGATTGCAGAGTTGTTACAGTTAAGTATGCCTTTGACTTCATAACTTAGTTCCAAAATATTATCTAAAGTTGAGTTCTATGATTTATTAAGTAGAAAAGTAAGAAGACAATAATTTAAATAAGCTTACAATGTAAATTAGAGTAAAAATTGGCAGGAACGGAGTAGGAAAATGGACAAAAGAAACAAAAGCAAAAATAGTCTCAATAAAAACAGCATGTGCAATAAGACACATATATTCTTGTATACTCATTCAGAAATTTTGCATTATGTAATTACAAAAACAATGATGAAAAAGTAGTTTCTGTAGCACTTATGCTCCTTCAGAAGGCCACTGGAGAAGCTGTATAAATTTAAACATTGTTCTATTTTAATGCATCAGAGAATCAAGGAAGGTACAGGGTTAGTTGGGCCAAATTTCTAGAGTGGAGAGAAAGAAAAAGGTGAGCTAGAAAGAAACCTCCTTTTTCTGGAGACATTTGCTAATCCTACGTAAGAAAATAGAATCTGAGAATCTAAGGGAACTTAGTTCAGTCAGAGGCCACAGTGAGAGAAATGAGAAATAAGAAGAGCTTTAGGTGATCTTGTGAGCCTGGGGTGAGGACTGGAAAACCAAGGAACCTCTACCCATAGCTGGTCTCACTTTGAGCCATTCGTTGTACTCTGCTGCTTCATGACACAGAAAACGAGAATTTTTGCTAAAGTTTCTGAAAAGCAGTACCCAATGCCTTGCCTTCTGGACAGAGAATCATGGGGGCAGGGTCATGGTGAACACACACAGTTTTCCACTGAAAGTCCTAGAAGGCTACAGTTCAGCAACAGCGAACAGTCAGAGGCTGACTTGGGAACCCAGCTTCTATGACTCCCAGTACTTAAAAGGTTTAGTGAATACCTTTTCTACTTCATTTGCCTAAACATTATCACCTGGAGACAATAAAATTTTATACACTTAATGTCTGTCATTCAATAATAGTACTTTGCACCTGTTAGGATGGCTACAACAAAAGAACAAAAACAACAAAAATTCAACCCCCCAACCAGAAAATTAATAGTGAGGGTGAGGACATGGAAAAATTGAAAGGCCTGTGTACTGTTGGTGGAAATGTAAAATGGTGCAAATGGGGTCATTTGATGTATAAATACACCTGTGAAACAATTCCCACAGTCAAGATAATAAACATGTTTATTAAAAAAAAGAAAGAAAATGAAAAAAACAGTCTGGAGGTTACCAAGAAACTCAAAATAGGATTATTGAATTTCAGCATCTCTACTTCTGAGTATATGCCCCCGCCCCAAAAAATGTAAAATTCTGGGGGCTAGGGTGTGACTCAGTGGTAGAGTGCTTGCCTAGTGTGAGCAAGGCTTTGGGTTTGATTCTCAGCACAGAAAAAAATAAAAAGCTGAAATTCTATAAAAAGTTAGAATAGAGTTTACTAAAGAAGATAAACCATTATCAAAGAGAAGACACAGAAAATTTACTATTGGCACACTGGCACTAAAAGAAATACTAAAGACATTTCTTTAGACATATAAAAATATTGTCCCAGGTGAATGGACAAAGAAAATGTGGTATATATAGACAATGGAATAAATGGAATATCACTCAGCATTTGCCAGTAAATGAATGGAACTGGATCATGTTAAGTGAAATAAGCCAATCCCAAAAACCCAAAAGCCAAATGTTTATTATTGATATGTAGATGCTAACTCATAATAAGGGGGCAGGTGGGAGAAGAGAAGTTAATTGGATTAGACAAAGGGGAATAAAGGGAAGGAAAGGAAATGGGATAGGAAAGACAGTAGAATGAATCAGACATAACTTTCCTATGTTCGCATATGAATGCATGACCAGTGTAACTCCACATCACGCACAACCACAAGAATAGGAAGTTATACTCCATGTATGTACATTATAGCAAAATACTTTCTACTGTCGTATATAACCAAAAAGAGCAAATAAAAATTTAAAAAAGAAAATATTCTCAGAAAGAAACACAAATAACAAATAATGCATGAAGAAACAAAAGATAATAGAAAAGGTAAATATGCAGATAAATTTAAACAAATATAGAAATCACACTCCATTTATGTATGATTTATCAAAATGTATAAATACATTCTACTGTCATGTACAACTAATCAGAATAAATAAAAATAAATAAATTTAAATGAATAGACTACACAAATAATTACAGAAAAGTATTGAGTGAGGCTTAAGATATCTGTAGAAAAATACTCTACAATAATAATGGCAAACAAAGGAGCTAAAGTTTCCTGAGATTCTAGCAATAAAAGGGACTTGCAAAAAGTAACTGTTTGGGTTAGACTCTAAATTAAAGTCAAGGATGAATGCTAAAATTTCTAAGGTAACCATTCTAAGAATAGTAAAATAGTGTGAATCTAATAAGTTAATACAAGAAAAAAAGAAAACAAGAAGTACCCAATTAATCCAAATCAATCAGGCAGCAATAAAGGATACAAAAAGGAATACAGGTAGACAGGTTAAAGAAAAAATAAATAGTAACATGGTGGATATAACCCTACTACATCAGCAATTAAATATAAATGAAAATGGACTATATATTTCAAGATCAATGTTATCAGACTAAATTCTTTTTACTGTCTACTATATGATGTTTATAAGAGACTGCAAATGTAAGAAGAAAAAAGTAGAAAGAAGGATACAAAAAAGAAAAATTATAAAGATATTAATCAAAAGAAAGCAGGTAATATTTGTCCTAGAACCAGATAGTAGATTTTAATGCAAAAAATATTATTATAGATATCAAAGAACATTTCATAATGATAGCTCATAAGTAATGTAAATGTTAATTGTGGTTATCATTTGGGAAGTGATTTTTATGTTATTTGTCATTCATCCTTGTACCATTTGAAATTTTTACAGTAAGCACAGATTATATAACCTAAAATGAAATAATGAATCTATTTTTATTGTGGACAGAAAAAGAAAAAAAAGCAATGCAAACATTTAAGAGTAATTCCTTGGTAAAAGTCTAAAATGATTTGGTGTCAATTATGCCCTGATTAAAACCATGAAAATTTAGTCTATAGTGCTAGTACAAGACAAAAATAAGACTAATGAGAATCACATGGAACATCTCACTTGAAAGTGTTTCATAATCTCATTTTCCTCTTAGAGATATTTATTTAAGGATTCAAAAACAGTCAAATAATTCTGTACTTCCAGCAAAGAGATAATACTTAAAAAATATAAGAATAACGCAGGTGGAAGAAAATACTGATTCATTCTTTCACCTAATTATTTCTTATAAGTACACCTATTATGTGTCAATAATGCTTGAAATTATTGTTTATGAGGCAGTGGTATATTTGTCAACCTAATATGTGAAATCACATATGAGATTAATAAATGAAATAATAAGTCATATATATTTGAAAAAAAATGCCTGAATTTGATTTCCTTAACTCATGTATATCGAATTGAATTTGCTGTCCAAATTATGAAAAGTCTTAGAATTTTTAAGGATATTCTGAGAATAAGTAAATGTGATTAAAAATAAAACTATCCATAGATAAATCTGAAAAATACAACTCTATCATTGGGATTGATATACAGAGATGAAGAATAAAGGAACTATAATGAAAAGGATTTATAAAACCATCTAGTATTCAAGTTGGGTTGACTCCATTGGATTCCCAGTTACCAATAGTAATGTCCAAAAGATATTTTTTCTCTCAATCATTCTCTTTTCCTATCCTTGCTGAAATTTTCAGCACTACTTAACACTGTTGATATCTAGAATCTTACTGCTTCTTTGATTTCTTGTAACAACTAAAGAAAGACTGAAAGCCAATTTTCCTATTATTCTGGACTACTGCTCAGTTTCTATGGTTGATTCCTCTTCCTTCAAACAGAATTTTGATGATTGAATATTGATGAACCTCAGAATTTTACCTGAGGTTAACAGTCACCTTTCACTTTGTTTAGTTTTCCTTGATTAAACCCTGATAGCTTCAACCTCATCTGTATCCAGGTAGATTGGCTCTATGTCTTCCACTCCAAGAGCTCCAGTTCTATATTTACACCATCCCGTGATCATCCTTATTTTGCTAGGCTAAGTTACCATTTTAACATTCTCTACTAGAAACTAAGTGCCCTTCTTGTGATTTTTCAGACTAAAATACTGGAATCACTATCCATCCAAATTAAGTCCCAAAGGAACCTGGTAAAGAAGATATTTCTTTCGAATCAAGGTCCTCTCTAACTCTACTGCTACTAATTTGGTTTGGACTTCTAAAATTTCCCACCAGTACTACAGCAAGTATCAAAATCTCGGTCTTTCACTACCAGATTCCCTGCCAGTCTAATCTCATACTGCTATGACATATATTTTTTTCTTTTTTACAATTCTGCTTTAAAGTTCCTAAATGCCCTTTGTATAAAGGACATCTTTGATTTCCTCCTGGGCCAAAACTGATGTCAATAATACCAAGGTTTTGCTAAACATGTTTTCACAATTTTCTCTCCTTCAATATAAAAATAGCTCAGCTAAACTGTCTGAAAAGTCTTTGAATTTTGGAGGTACTTTCTTTCCACTCTCTCTTAGTGTAAACAGGTATCACTTCATGACAATCCAGGATAAAAGCCTAAATTTATAAACCAAATGCACTGTCTAATATTTTACATTATAAAAATGTTTTTCATATCTATTGAGTTAGTTATTTCTTAGTACTATGCATATAAAATGTGTGCTTCTGGTTGTATAAATATTTGATGATAGAGTTTATATATGAGGTATTTATCATCCATGACTTATCATTCATAAAGCCTTCAAAGAATATTGAAAAGAAAGAAACTTATGTTGGCTGATATAATTATTTAGAAAAGTTGTACTGTTAAGCCACTGAAATAAAATTTTACACATTTTCTATGGATGCTATAACAGAAATATCTACAACTAAAGGATTTTAAATATAAAAATATTTATGCACTGTTTCCAAAATATTTTTATTGTGAATACTGCTATCAACTCTTATACACTTCTGTTTGCAAATAAAATCATAATTACTACTGGGAAAAAACTTTTTAAACTAAGAACCAACTGCATTAAGATTTATTTTGAAGAAAGTGCAAATATATTTGTATATGTTTGAATAGAGGTATACAAATATAATTATAGCATGCAAAATCAGTTTCTAATTGCAAACTTAGTTTCTTTGGTGAAATACTTGAAATGTTTTATGTAAATACTTTCTAAAGTCTTTTTATCTTGAACATTTTCTTATTTTATTGCAATCTTCCTGATACATTTGAGGAGAAAGAATCAACTCTGACCACTTTAATATGGAGCAATGAGATTTTCAAAGATTCTTCCTGCCATTCAAATAATCTTTTCCACCCTTCCCACATTCTTAAGTTCATTTTTAATCCATTCATTGAAATCTTGCATGGTTTTATTATTAAACCTCCAATTTTGTTTTTTGAAAATGTCAGGGTATATTGATAAATGGAAATCTCCTGCTTTGTGAATGAATTTCATTTGATATCACCTTGAAATATTGAAATGTAACCTTCAAAAGTTAATGCAGTTTCACTCTATTTCCTCAAAGCATGATTATAAAATAATATCTACTAATGGTTTAGGAGAGGAATTAATACATTTACATGGTGGTTAAATATGTCATAAGAAACAGGAAGATTCATTTACTCTTTTTATGAAAGAAAAAGTGTTGAATTAGGACTCTAAAAATGGAACCTGAGAGAGGATACAATGATTAAACTCATGTTTCTGACCCAAAATGATTTCTTTATTACTGGCAGAAAGTGAGTTTCCTAAAATCCATAATTATCAGATTTTTTTCTAATTATTTTTGTGATGTAATATAAATTCACACAAATACTGCTATGTATGAATTTTAAATTATAAGACTGGTCATTATAGAGTAAAATTCCCAGAGTACTACTAAATTCTATATACTTAACATAGTAAAATAACATAGTATCTACTTGCTAGTTATTCCTGTCTCTGCAGACTTCTAGGTTGTGACCACTTTGACTTGCATTTTTTTCATGTAGCGGGCTCCTTAAAAAAAAAAAAAAAGAAAATTTAAAAAATTTTAATAAACTGTACTTACAAATAACAAATTCATCTAAATGAACATAATAAGCAAAATGGAATGTGAAGAGCTTAATGATGTGTTTTTCTAGTTTATGAGGTTATACAAACTATCAGAGTGATTCCACAAACACTACCACTTTAAACATTTGAGCTGGGAGTGTGTAACTCTGGTGTGTAATAGAAGAATGAGACTGTTGTCTAACTTTCTTTCTCAAGGCAACACTTGAATAACTGCAAGAAAAATGCTTAAGACAGTGATACTCCATCTTGCCAGTTTTATTCCTAATAACTACATATTAAATGTGAAATACTCTTTCCTCATTTTGAAGATTATAATTTCTTTGAAAATATTTCATAGTTTAGCTTCTTACAAGACAGAGTTACCTTCTTCTCTAATTATCCCACTTGAATAGTTTTGCATGCTCACCACTGTACCTTGCATGCTGATTTGGTAATTTCCAATGATTATTAAAGCCAAGTGCTCTGACATGGTCAGTTATTACATGAGCATGTAATCATAGCTCTATGTAGTTGATGTAGTATCATTAAAATAACTGAATAGACATTTCTCTAAAAAGACATACAAGTGGCCAACAAGCATACGAAAATAGTGCTCAATCTCACTAATCATCAGGGAAATGCAAATCATAATCACAATGAGATATTGTCTAATCTCAGCTAGTATGGTTATCATTAAAAGGGAAAAATAAATGCTGCAAGGATTCAGAGGAAGGGGAACTCTTACTCTGTTAGTGGGAATGTAAACTAGCATAGCCTTTGTAGGAAACAGTATAGAGAGTTCTCAAAAACTAAAAAATAGATCAGATATATGATCCAGTGATCCTACTACTGATTATCTGTCCAAAGGAGATGAAATCATTATACCAAAAAGATACTTGCCCTCCCAAGTTTATTACAGCACCACTCAGAGTTAAAATAACGAATTGACCTAGATACCCATCAGTGGGTGAGTGATAAGGAAAATGTGGTATATATGCAAAATGGAATATTAATCGGCTATAAAGAATGAAGTCCTGTCACTTGTAGCAACATGGATAGAACTGAAGGGCATTATGTTAAGCAAAATAAGCCAGAGCTACTCATTTGTGGAAACTAAAAAGTTAATCTCATAGAAGAATGGAATGTAATAGAGACCACTGGAGATTAGGAAAGGCAAGGGGGAGGGTAAATGAAGAGAAGTTAAATAAGGACCACCAAAACACAGGAGGAATTAGTTCTCTTTCCTATCCCACAGTAGGGTAACTATTAAAATAACCTCTGACTAGAGTTCAAATGACTTGCATACAATATTCCCAGCACATAAAAACAATGTTTGGAGATGGAAATGCTTATTACCCTAATTTTATTACTACACATGGTACACGTATATTGAGTTGCCATAGTGTGCCTAAGAAGACATACAACTATATATATGTCTCAATAAAAATATGTTAAACAACAACCAAAAAAAAAAAAACAAAAAACAAAAAACTCTGAACCCAAAATGCCCGTAGGCATTGGTAACAATCAAATTTATTTTATAAAAGTTATTTTCATGAGATTAATGCAGATAGACACATTAATTTCATATTGAAATTGTACTCTACATATCTAATACCCCATGGTTGACATGAGAAATAAAAAATAATAAATATACTTTAAATGCATTAAAATACTCAATGTCAAATCTTTATATCTATCTCTATAAACTCAAAAAAGTTCTATACAATTATTAAATGTGTAAGTTAGAAGTATAGGGAGCTTATAATGGAACAGAGAAGTACCTAGATCATGTATAGAGTCAGCTGGGCCTAGAGTGCTTCAGGAGTTTTCAGGGAAGCTTCATTGTGCTTATTATTTAGTGTGATGTTTCAACAAAAAAATTTAAAAAACTTGTTGTGTTCAGTTCAGTGGTAGAGTGCTTGCCTAGTATGTGCCAGGTCCCAGATTCAAACCTTAGCACTGCAAAAATAAGAAAAAAAAAAGTATATATAAAGTGGAATGAAAAGTCAAAATATTCAAGATCTGCTTTAATAAAGGCAATTGTATGCAGCAAAACTTTGATGCCAAAAAGCTCTTCTTGAAAGGAGAAACTCAAAGCATATCTTAGAAAATAAAAATATAGTGACAACATTTACATTTTAGTTAAAATGCAGAAGGTTATGTTATTTAATTGATGCAATTATTTATTTATTTGAAACACAGTCTTAGAATAAATAAAGCTTAGCAAATGGTGTGCTCAGTCTGGAGTAATTTTCCTATTATAAATACATTATTAAAGAGAGAGAGACTGTTATCAGTTAAAAATAAATTTAAGAAATTAGCAAACAAAAAAAGAGAGAAATTATGGTTTTAATGAGACTTAAAGTTCTTCTAGTCTTGACACTATTTACAGAAGAAAGAAGAAAAATCCATATTCCTTATGTCACTCAAATTACAAACGAATTCTGTGGCCCCATCTTTACACCAGACAGTTGTACACACTGTAGGCCAGAGGGCAGAAACCCTGTTGCTCTCCTCTCCACCCTACCCAGTTAATCTTTGTTGCTCACACCACTCCTTCACCCAGACTGCCCTTTTAATGACATCTGCAAGTTTTGTCTTACCACTCCTTCAAAGTTCAGATAAATAACTTCCTTTCCCAGGAAACCTTTCTTGATTCTCTCAATTGTATGTAAGCTCTCTCCTTTAAATTTCCATTAGGCTTTATCTCTCCTAATACTTCACCACAGATAATATTTATTTGTGTTTCCTCACATCAAACAACTAAACTGTTGTAAACTGTAGTTTACAGACTGCTTTTCTCCATGATTTATCTTTGCATGTCTACAAAATTCAACATAATCTATTGCAGACTGTTCTTTTTTTGATCGAATGAATTCACCTGCAGATTAAGATGTAGAAAATTCTATTGTTAAGAGGATTCCTTTTAGAGGGAGAGATTTTGCTGGGAAAATTCTTTAATGTGTCTATCCTGGTGGTGTAGAAGCAGAGATTCAATACAGCTGAGTGTGACTAGAGCTGCCAGAAGGACAATCTTCTCATGGGAACAGGACAGGTCAGAGTTACAGTTTGGATCTGAAATGCCCTCCAAAGGCTATATGATGTCCAACTCATGGCAGTGTTGGGGGATAGTAGAACTGTTAGGCAGTGGGGCCTAACAGAAAGAAGTTGGGTTATAGGGGTGTGCACCTAAAAGGGAATATTGAAGCCTCACCTTCTCTCTCTCTCCCTCTTTGCTTCCTAGCAACCATGAGGGTGAGTAGCTTCCCTTCACACAAATGAAGTCACCATGACCTTCTGCCTTGCCATAGGCCCAAGGACAACAGAGAGAGCAATCATGGATGGTAACCTCCGAAATCGTGAGCCAAAATAAACCTTTCCTCCCTATCAACTGATTATCTGAGATATTTTGGTCTCAGTGACAATCTGACTAACAGTCAAGAAACAAGGTGAACTGGTGGAAGGCTGTGCCCCTCCATGTAATACATCACCCTGCGTATTTTTCTTCTTGTAAATTCTAAAAAAATATTTGGTTTGTAGATGTTGGCTGGACTTTGGAATTGATAAGAGGAACCAGGGAAAATCCCAGAAATTAGCAACTTTACTAGGGAGATTATACAAGCAAAACTCTAACAACAATGTCTGAGACACAATAAGCAGTCAGTTATTATTAGTTGTGGTGGGAATCCTTCTTTGGGGTAACAGGCTGAAATGATGTTTAACAATTCTGTTTATTCCCAGAATTCAAAATCCTTTTGATCAGTTTCATGTTAGATCCCATGCAGAGTCTAACTGTGCATAATTAAAATAACAAAGAGTTGGCCATATGATCATGAACGTAGTTGAAATTAATGAAATGACCATTCTACAGTCTGATTATATACTATTTAATATAGTTTAGGTCTACAAATTCAAAAATAGAAATCAGCTGTTTTAATTTCTTTTTCTGTAAAATGGCAATAATAATAGAATTTAAGTCTCTCATAGTTTTTTTAACAATGGAAATTAAGGGTATTTTTTTTTTTCTTTTCTTTTTTGCATTACAGTGAATTGAACCTAGGTCCTTAAACAAGCTAGAAAAAACACTCTACCACTGAGCTACATAAGAAGCCTTTGTGTTTTTCATTTAGGAAAAGGATCTTGCTCTGTTGCACAGGCTAGCCTGGAATTAGCATCCTCTTGTCTCAGCCCTCCAATAACTGAGATTACAGGCACAGCACACACCACCACACCAGCTACATAAATTAAGTTCTTACAAACTAAGCTTCCTCTTTAGGAGAAAGATTATTTGTTATTATTTTGTTTTATTATAACAAGTAAAACTAAATCTAAACATTATTTCAGTACCCAAGAAAGTGATATGGTTAAAATAAATTCTCACATTCTTATTTTCATAATCTTGCTGCCATTTTGTTGAAAATCAAGATTGCCCTCCTACATTCAGGCAGAATTACCATTTCATATATTGAAATGAACACATATCTGAATTTAGAACAGTAGATGCTGATATCATATGATGTTAAGGATGAGTAGGCTTGCTTTTCGTCCTGCAGATCACTGGAATTGGGCTTCGCAATGGCAAATGTGATTAATATGGAAGTTACAGAACTAAAAACAACAACAACAGAAAACACTTTTAGTTATGATAGAGACCAGCAGAACACCCTGAACAGTTCCCTTCCTCTAAATCGAATAAGATGCCTGAAAAATCAAACATTAATGTGGGGTGTTTTTCATTTGGTTGATTCTTTGGGATTTTTTTTTAAGTGCTTTCTCTGTCCAGGTTGGTCCAGGGCACACTTGGCTAAGAGCCTGAGCCTCCAGGTGGAAGTCTGTTTTAAAAGACTTACTGAGGGAACTTATTTAGGGAAGTATTGTTTGAAAGCCTTTTAAAAGGTTCCTTGCTTTGGGCTATAACTCCCATTTTGTGTCATTTCTGCTTTCTAGTTTTTTACTTAACATTCTAGAAACATAGCCTCACTGGTTGCCTTAGCCATATGTAAATTGCAACAGGAAAGAACCCCACTCACTGTACACTTGGGGAGATGCTAGTTCTCAGTTGCACACACTCCTTGTGGTTGTCCTCTCCTCCCTGCACTTTCTGAATCTTTCTGTGACCCAAGCTGCACTTGCCCCCTGTTTGACCTGCTTCCTTGACAAGCTACTCAGAAGTAGAAAGTACATGTCCTTTGGGTATAAGCTCCTACTTAAAACATGGTTTCCCAGGGGCGAGGGACTTTGTTCAGTTATGCTTCTAATCAGTGCGTGTGGCTCTGTAGACTCTGCAATATTTAACACATGTCACCACAGCACTCAAGGTATGATTGCACAATAAATAGGACAGATTTGGATGCCAGCTACACATTTTAATTATATTTAAATACAATTATTTAATGCAAATGTTTAAACATTCATAGAAATTAACCTCTCAAGTGGCAAGGGTAACAGTGGCTACACTTAATAACATTGAAGTTTTAGATTTAGGTTTCCGAATACTGTGTAAATGAAAAACACAGGGGACTCGAAATGTCAAAGAACGCTTTGAAACAGATACTGAATTGGCTAGGAACTTCAACTCAGTCTCATGGTTAAAGCTCTCTTAGTGCTTCTGTGACATGATTACTAATAGTTGTTGACTATTTGATACCGGTAATATCCTAGGAGCTAATGAAGTACACAGGCCTGGCATATCAAATATCAAAAGCAAGAATTATGGTAGAGAAAATATTTAGGTTGAAGTACAGGCTTGGAAAAAAAAATAGCCATAGTCAGTTTGTTATTTTAAGAAAAATTATATTACATCCATCCTCAGCAATTGAGAATCTAGTACATTTTACAGTTATCAGTATCTTCAGAAATTCATCCGCACTTGTTGTCACATCTTGCTGGTGCCCAACCCATAAGAATCAGAGTTGGAGGGCTTTCCAGAGCGGAAGCTCATACAGTTAATACTGGACTCATGAAATCTGGGTGCCTCAGAGGTCCTCGCAGCAGCACTGAGTCACCTGAATTTAACAGCAGGTCTTTAAAGCCAGACATGAAGTTTTCTCAGAAACGGAATTCCTAATATTAGACTAAGGCCTTCTGGGTTCCAGTCTATGTGGGTTCTGGAATACAATATAAACTTGCTCCACAGAAGTATTTATCACTGAGGGGCAACCATCCAGAACAGATTTAAATTAATCTAAAAAGATCTGATGCAGGTATGCGCTTTATACTGTGGAATCCCAAAAGAAGGGCACCCAGCACAATCTGGAGGTTCAGGGAAGGCTTCTGATTCAGTGACCCATCAGTCCTGTGGGCGCTCTAATCATTTTACATTTGTTATTCAATTGTGGTTAAATTTCAGTCATTAAACCAAGATTTCATAAGTTTCTTCCATGGATATGTTTTGCCTTAAGCTCAGTAAGAAAAAGATAATGTCCAGCAGAAGCTGTGGATCTCTGTAAGGCTTTTATCTTGACCTTCACATACACTCCCCTTTCCAAGTCCCTGAAGCTCTGTAAGGAATGGGGAGGAGTAGACAGTACAGAGCTGCTTGACCAGAGTGCTGTGGGAAAGAGCCAAAAGCCCCAAAGCTGCAATGAAGACTGGTCACCCCTTTGCTTTTCTCTTTTGCAAGTCTCTGGTTTTGATTTTTTCTAGTTCATTCCTGTCACTATCTTAAGAAGTGAAACTTAGAAGTCTTGCTTTATAAACCCATACACAGAGTTGCTTAAATCACCAATTTTTCCTCATTATTATTATTTAATTAATTAATTAATTAATTTTTTGCAGACTATTTTGATTCATTGTACACAGATGGGGTACATCATTTTGTTTCTATGGTTGTACACACCATTCATGTAATATACATGTACTATAAAGTATAACTCATAATAATATTTCTTAGACATTTTTGAAATAGAAATGAATAAACTAAGAGAGGTCACTAGATAGTATATGTTTCCTACAAAATAACTTTCTATCATACATATTACTTCTCTGTTCTTCCTAATTATTCTGTTAGACCAGCATCATGACTCTTCATAGATGAGAAAACTGACTTTGGAGTCAGATATCATTCATCAATTCATTGAACAAATGAAGAACTTCCATATGCCAGGCACTACAGTGCTAGACACACATTGCAACAAAGACCTCATAATCTTGGTAGTCCTGGATATATAAGACTGAACTTCACTGCCCCTCAGTCTCCTATTGCAGTTATTCTGGGACTAAGTGATTCTTTAGCCAATGGTAGGTAAATGTAATAGAAATTATTGCTAGGGCTGAACCTGGGAAACTCATATGATCTTTTTGTCTTCTCTTTCCCTGGTAGACTGCAAAGATCCTGATGACATAGCTTCAGTGGAGGAAGTTCTTTCAATCTGGATTGAACTGTAACATGAGGGAGAAATAAAGTTTTCATGCTTTGATTTAGGGTTTAATTTGTTACTGTAGCAGAGTCTATTCCTTCTGGTTTAACAAAATTTTCATGAGTCAAACAGATTCTAAACAAATGATTATCAGGAATAAATTTGCTTTGAAGGGAAGAAACTGATTTTTCTGCATTGGAATTACAGAGGAGGCAAAATGTAATAGATTGGATTATTTTTTAGAAATATTCACTCTCTGTCCTCCCACCACATTTCCACAGAAGGAACATAGTACAATGATGGGCTTAATGTTGTGACTGCTTTGGCCAATAGAATAGGGAGAAGTAATGGCAGGCCATTTTGAGTCTCAAAAGGCCCTGTGTGTGCATTACTTCGCATTAAGTGGTGTGAAATGACCATGTCCAGGTTAGCCCACTGGTCCAAGAAGAAAGCTCAGAGCCTATGGAGCAAGCAGAGTCTTATCAGTAGAGATTCCTAAGATGAGTTGGCTTCCAAGTGACATCCAGAGATGAACAAGCCCAAAGAGTCTAGCAGAACTCCCAGGTAAAGCCCTGTTAGATCAGCAGACTCCCAACCAAACTACAGACGTTTGTTCTAAACAGATTTGCATTATCCCATACCACTGGGATTTGGTTTTTGTTATGCAGAATTACTGAAGCAAAAGTTAAGGAATACATCTTTTTTCAGAGACAGTTGTCAAGGAAAACCTCATTGTGAAGGTAAAATTTAAGAAGATACCTAGCCATCTGGGCCACTGATAAGAAATTTTTGTGAGAAAGGAACAACATTCAAAAGGTATACAGCATATTTTGAGGAATTAAATGAAGGCCAACATGCCTAAACCTGATGATTAGGAAGGAGGCTGGCTGAAGACCAGATCAGAGAGATTGGCTCTTGAAGGCCCTGGTAGACAATCAATTTTTTAAATTTCCAAGAGCCAAGAGAGATTTTAGATTTTTTTGTTAAATGCTAGCTCGAAGGTGAGTAATAAGTTCTAAGAAGACAGGAATACTTGATCTAAAATTGCACTTACATAAAAAGGGTACTTCTATTTAATGTTATCCATTATGTATATAAATAGTGGCTTTCGGGGTGCTGATGAAAATCAGGGGCCCTTCCACATTGCCAGCTGGTACTGTACTGCTACTAGTAATGACAGATAAGAGGACAAGGCCCTGGGAAGCTCTGCCTAACTTCAGAGAACATTTTGCTGGTATCTCTGTCTACTTTATTGATCTAATAGTGTGTATAATTTCTCTTACACAGGGATATCTTTATTGCACAGTTCCCTCTTATAACACTTCACAGAACTGTATGGTCCAGAAGAGTATAGAATGTTCAGTGAGGGATATGGAAGAGCCACAAACTGACCATTGTAACTAAATTTCACCAGCATCTCACCTTGATCTGTCTGGATGTTATTGCATGTCATCAGATGTACCACAGTAGTTTGTTTTTCCCTAGGTCTCTATAATTCTAACATATCTACCCCCCAAGACCATAATGTAGTCTAGGAAGGGCTTTCTAAAACATTTCCATCTTGCATATTTGACTAGCAAGGTGGGGGTGAGGTGGGGGGGTGGACAAATGTGAAGAAAAGAACTAGCATTTACTGAGTGTGTATTTTATTGTAGATATTATCCTAGGTAATTAAGATGGTATCTTTCTCAGGTAGATTTTCCCCCAAAGCAGACTCTGTCTGAGACCAAGGTTGGAGAATACATAATTTCTGTGAGAGGGACTCACAAACACCAACATAAGAGTTAAACAAATGAAACAAAGAAGGAAGAGAAGCCAGCGATGGGCATATAATGAATCAGGAGTAACACTCTCTGAAACTGAGGCTGTATCCTGCCAGGTGACTCCAGGAAACAATGTGAGCTATGCCTCAAGATGACCCACCAAAGGGGCAAAGAAGGTGTGCTATTTATTCTCCTATTCCTGTCTGCCAATGACTGAAGGCTGTACCTGGGTGCACTGACTCCTCTGAATGCAAGCTAAAACAGTGTTCAGAATTCCACCCATGGATGCCATGGCCATTGAAACACTAAGGGCCAAGGAACATGGGAGAATCCTCCACAACTATACATTCTTTTTCCCATTTATTCCTTGTGAATTGTCACCATTTTAGACAGTGAATTCCCTGAACACTCAGATTAAAGATACACACCATCATTCTCAATCACTTGCTCCTTTCTATCTGAGCCCTTACCTCAATGGTTCCTGATTAATTTCCTTCTTTTCTTGCATAATTTCTAAATTCGTCATTAGATGGTGAGACTAATGAGATCCAGAACTGAGTTTGTTTTGATCTTCAATAACTAATACAAAGCAGGAACCTGATTTGTTAAACCAATAAATGAGTGACATGCCCATGAAATTGGCAGTGTGATCTTCATCAATGGACGAGAATAAGGCCATACTTGTGGTGGCAGGATTTCAATCCAGAGTGTTCTGACATAAAATCCCATACTCTTTCCTACGATAATGACACCATGCTGTTTTCTTATTTCCTGCCTCAGAAAACTCAATTATTTCCTATTTCCTACATCATTAAATCTAAAGTCCTCTGCCTGACTTTCAAATTCTTCTATAATCTGGCTAGTGAGATTAGTCTTACATCTTTAAGAAAAATTAGTGAACAACTACATTAAGGGATAAATGAAATGTTGCTTAAAACCATATGTGAAAATGACTTGCAGGTTGCTTATGGTTAGCAATTAGTTTTATGTGAGAAAGCAGCATGATCTGGTTCCTAAAAAGCCCAACGTAAAAGCTTGCATGAATGTAAATATAATTTCTGGAGCACTCAGAGGGTTGGACGTGAGTGACAGCGGGTGCTAGACCTGTTTCTGAGTCCAGAATGACTGGAACACTGGAGTAACTGAGTAGCATTCTCTTATCTACACATAGGGCATGTTGGGTATGAGGGCAAGTTTCTGAATGAAATGAGAAAGGAATTACAGGATTGTAATTTTTAGTTGAATTGCGTAGGAGAATTTTATTTAGTTGGTTAACAATAGTAGTGTAGTGCTTAAGAGATTTTGACATTTACTATACTAACATGCATATCTAATTGATTAGATTTGTTGCAGTGGTTATAGTCCTTGAGGAGGTTTCTCTTGCAATATCAGGGCTTACTTACTTAATTAATAAAATTCAAAAGTACTATATTTAAAAAGGAAATGAAAATATTACAAAAGCTATACATAATAAAGTTTTGAAGTGATTAAACTTAATAGATTTATAAGTAGAATAAGTTTCTATGTTCTACTTTAAGAAAAAATACTTAAAAACTAGAAGTTACAAATTTTGAATTAACTTTTTAACTTTTTAAATTTTTCACTTATAGTGATTAACACATATTAATTGTAAAAATTAATGGGATATTTCCATACATGCATATATCATGTATGGGGGGGAAGTATGTGGTCAAAATTTTTCATTTTTATAAAGTGAAAATTAATGGAAAATTCCCAATAGTCATAAGGGCTTTACTATGTAAAACAGCTGTTCTGAAACATTAAAAAATCATGGCAAAAGTTACAGTAAATAGCTGGGCATGGTGGTACAGACCTGCAATCCCAGCAGCTCAGGAGGCTGAGGCAGGAGGATCCCAAGTTCAAAGTCAGCCCTGGCAATTTAGGGAGGCCCTAAACATCTTAGTAAGATCCTGGCTCAAAAAATAAGAAGAACTGGGGATGTGACTCAGTGGTTAAGCACTCCTGGGTTCAAGGCCCAGTACCTGCTCCTCAAAAAAAAAAAAAAGTTACAATAAATAGCAGTATATTTCCCATTGTGTAGATAAGGAAATGGAGGCTCAAATGGCATAATTAATTTAGTAATTCTATAAATCACAAAATGTTTTCAAATGCTTTTCAAAATATATTCTTTCTCATTTGCCTTTAAAAAGTAAATGGATGTTTATTTAGGAAAGTTTTCTAAATAATCAAGTATAAAGTCTTAACTACTATAGATATTTCTATATAGGAAGAAAATCATTTACTGCATGATTTAAAAAAAATAAAAACTGCCTTTTCTCCCCAACTGAATGGATTTGTCCTTAAGGTCAGTAGATATTTAGTTTATATAGAATGCTAATTAAAAAAATGTGCACATAGTAAGTGCTCAGTAACAGCTTACTGAGATAATGAAAAGCATATAAATGTATGTAAAAATAGGCATTTTATTTTATTATCATTGTGTAATATATTTCCTTTTCTTTATTTATATTTTATGTCATAATTTCCTTTATCTCTTCAAAGAAGACTTTGAGAGAATATAATAAAAGGTAGTTGTAAGCTAGGTTTAAATAAAAAAAAATCATAAAAAGGAAAAGAAAGAAAAGGACTTTATTATAAAATTACTATGCTTCTTATGAGTTAGCATATATGAGCATATCTTTTTGATTCCTGGAAGAGAAATGATGAGGAAAAAATATAGATTACATGTTTTGTATGTGTTATAAGGAAACACATCAATTCTAGTACAACATTCTCAAAGGCATTTAACCTGTTAGTATATGTACCTTGTAACCTAGACAACTTATAAACAAGGGCATCAATCAATCCTTCTGTTTTTTTGAGTTTTGGAAAAGAAGTAAAAAATATTTACTTAAAATAAAAATTAAGTTGAATGTGATTATCTACATCTATCTTTCTATCTATCCATAATTTTATTTTGAGTCTTTTTTTATTAGTACATATTTTATGTTAATTATAGAACAGAGATAAAAATGAAGTTAATATATATTAATATGTACATTATATATGCTATATGTACACACAAACATGTATGTACAGAATTTTGGGTATTTGAAGCAACAGTTATATAATCTGTTGAAGGATTCCTATAAATCAGAAATTTGTATTTAAGAATAGATATGTAGACAAGTACTTAGCTACAAATCATAAAGGGGTCTACAGTTATGCTATTCTTGAACGAATTAAGCAATAGTAGTGTTGAATTAAAATACTTTTTTTAAAAAACCCTTCCTCAATTCCCATAACCTTATAATTTAGAATGAAGATATAGGAAATAAAATTTTGAGAAGAGAGTAAATGATTTCTAGAAACTCTAAAAATTATCTAAAACAATAAGATTTGTCATTTTAATATAAAAATAAGTACCTATTTTATAAAAGAAAGTAAAACAAGATTTGTCTTTGTCTTGAAGCTTTAAACAATTAGAGAAAAGTATATGTTTTTCAACAATTAATTTTTTAAAAAAGTTCCAGGAAAAATTTTATTTTGGTGAGTTTTTTCAAGATAAAATAAATGAGGACAAAGTAAAGTTGAAATGTTTTGATATAATATCAATATAAAATTTTTATTTCTTTTTTCTTGAGAGTGTTGTAGGATCTCATAAGAACTAAGACGCTGAGTAATTAAAGGGTGAATCTACGGAGATAGGTCATGGAATCTAGGAACAAGCCACCTCATGAACTTTGCTTAATGATGGCGTAGATGATAAGTAACACTAAAAATATAAATTATGCTTAAGTAATAAACACTGCGTTGATACTGAGAGGAAAACACATCTGGATAATGGCTAGCCATAAAACCACTCACCCTGTCCTGACTGCTATTGATTTCTTTTAAACACAGAGTGATCATGGCTATTAAGTACATATTATACAATGCCTAGGATGTTGTCTGTATTTCACATTCATATGTCATCTCAGCAATAAATTCCCAAGTGTTATTGTATATTCAATCAAAAATCACTGTTCTGTCCTTTATATTTTACTTTGTCACACTCATTCTTTACTGTATCCTTCATCACATTGTGATTCCTTAAAGTTAGTAAATAGCCTTTGTGTTAAGAAGGAAAGAATCAGCCTTTCATGGTCCTTTTCCCTTTTTACTCTTCCCAATTAATTTTATACAGGCTTAGTTAAGAATAGGGCCAAAGACAAAAACAATGAAAAAAAAAAATCTGAGAAAGAAAATGTCTTAGAAAAAGCTTTAAAATAATTTTATGGCCAACGATGCAGGAATGATTGTTCCACCATGGATTATCCCTGAAAATACTCTCTGAGCCAAAGTATTATTAATAACAGGATGCCAGAAAAATGTTGCTGATCACAAAACCTGTCATGTTTACTGTCATCTGCAGTGCTTGCCTCCAAAACAGAGCAGTAAGAACTGATGCACTTTCTGATGTGTTCTCTCTTGCTTGACAGTAAACTGATAGGCATGTGACATGTCAAATACAACAGGTGAAAATATGTTCCTGATTAAACATGGAGTGAGATGACCCATGAGCAGATAGGTAATGTTATTTACTCTTTGGGCATGAAGCCAAATGGCTCAAAACATCACATATACTTGTGCTTATTAATCTAAAAGAGAATTAGATGGCTCTGTTCTTGAATCCAAGATGGTTAAGCCCACTACAGAACAAAATATAATGCCTAGTGTTGGAGCAGTTAGAATAAAAATGTAAATGAAGTTACAAATATAACTTAGAATTTATTGGTGCAAAGACTTTCTGAGCATTATACTGTATGGATACAAAATCAGCTCACACAAGTAAAACATTACAATGGAATCTTTGTTTTGGCCTGTACAATACTGGGTATAGTACAAATATCTTCTGTGTAGTAATATGAAACTAAATCAACTCTTTTTAACAGCATGCTCTAATTAAATAGTTAAGTTAATTTAATAAAACCAGAAAATCTTCTAAATAGGCCAAAATGCATTTCTTGTTTTCAAGACTTTTAAATCATAGGACACTTACATATTCTAGATTAAAAACAGCTTCATGGGGATTCAAATTTTAATTGTTAACAGTCCATCAGTAAATGGCAAGGGCCATGAATTCATAAATACATAACTGGTTTTAAAATGCTATCAATTTAATAGCTTTCCTTTCCATTCACTCTGGCAGCTAAAACAAAAAAGGAAGTATGCATTTTTAAAAAATACTGATGTCTTTTGCTGCTAATTAATCAATTAAATCGATGAACAAGTATTTATCAAGCATCTCCATGTGCCAGGCTCTGGACTCAGTGCTGGGGATACAAATGGGAGCAATAGAGGGAGTCCCTGTTTTCACCAAGATAAGAATCTAGCAAAGAAAACTTGTAAATATAATTTTTTAGCAATATTTCTGCTCTGGGGGTGGTTACATTTACTTACTTCAATAAGCCTGAAGTATTTGAAATGCTTTGATTTTCTAACTAATAAGCTTTTCTTTGCACTTCTTAGTTCTTAGATGTAGCATCTGATTTGACTATTTAGAGAAGTTTCTTGAAGCTTGGTATGTACCTTTTATCCATCATTTTAAACTACAAGTACAGTTTTATCTAGAACTGTTAAAAAATACCTTGAGCCTATTGTAAATCACTGTGGTTTTGCAGCTAGGGCTACAGCAGATTCAAGTCAAGGATGCTAGAGGTTAACAACAGAAAGAAACTCACAAAAGTACACAATAGCGGTGGGCCCCAAGCTACAGTGGACATCTCCTGGGAAGTTGTATGACATGCAATTTGATACACAAGGCAACATGACTCCAGCCTTAGGCTGATCAAATTGTCTCTTTGCTGAGAAATAAAACTCAAAATGGAGAGACACTGATTTCAAATCCTTAAAACCAACTAAGAGTAATGGTGGTACTTGAGAAGGAATAATCATGAATTTCTGCTAAGTTTTCTAGAATTTATCAGGTCCCTGTCCCTCTTTTCCTCGTTTGTTTCTTTCTACCCCTTGACTTGAGTGTGGTAGCTGGACATGTTGGTAAACCCCTATATTCTAATTTTAAGGTCCTTGCCTTGCTTTTCTATGAAGTAGTGGAGCTAATCTTATGGTAGGTGGTTTACTCTAGTTTCCATTCTGGTGCTGTGGAGGATGGGCAAGAAGATGCCAACTTAATTTCGGTTCTGCTAGGTCAGAAGATCTGGATGAACTCACAATACAACAGGATGTCCAAGTACAGATTTCAGAAAAGGCAGCAAGATACAATAGATTTGATATTCCAAAGTGAGATCAATATATACAGATTTTACAAAGGAATAATAATGCAAACATAATATTAACTGCATGCCAGGAATTGCTCTGAATGATTTACATGTATTAACTCATTTGATCCTTATGATTGTATCCAATGAGGAAATTAAGGCACAGGGAGATTAGTAACTTGCCTGAGTCACAAAGTTAGTAAGTAATGAAGCTTGGAGATGCAAAGACATTCAGAAAAGAGATGTATCTGCAGAGGTCAAGAGAAAACTTTGCCAGTGAAGGGATTATCCTAAGAAAAATTGTGAAAGTTGCTAACAAAAATTGCCTTGAATTATCTCTCAGAGGGGGTAACTCCAGCCAAGTAAGAACTTCTCTGACTCCTCAAGGACTCTTTAGCTCGTTCTTCAACAGGAGGGGTTCTGCAAAGTAGCTGGGAAGTCAGAGGGAAGGTGAATGGAGTGGGAGTGGGGCTGGGGGTAAGAAGATGCTGACCACATCTAGTCTAGTCAGACAGGAGATGGTAACAGATGGGATGGGGAGAGGATAGAAAGTCTTAAATCTGAAAGAAGAACTGAAGTAATGCCTATTACTTAAGGGTGGGTCCATAACATCAGAACAGGGAAAGATTATCCCCCTTTCAATCCATAGAGGGAGATGAAAATATAGGTGTATCTCTATTATATCTTGAAATGTGGTTGTTCATCATCTCAATTAGCTGGGATGTTTTGAATGAAAATTGAATATAATGAGTCTGCTTGTAGAGATAAGAAAGGGTGGTAGAAATTTTGTTCAGTTTTCTGGATGTTTGTGGGAAGCAGAAATAATTAAAGCAGAGTCAGATGGGATGGTCCAGTTACAGGAGGCTTCTTGTTCATTTAGTTAATTGTAGCTTCTGATAAGTCTGCTTGCTGAGGCATGATTTGGAAGACATTCTGGACCATGTATTTTGGAGAGGTGCCATTTTCTCAGATATTGGAAGATTCATATTGGCAAAAAATGTACTGGGGTTTAAAAAGCAAATTAAACTAGAATAGTACGAGCTTCATGGAGTTATGGTACATTAGTCTATGTGAGTTTTATATCTGGGTTGGCCTTTCATCATGGAACAGGTATCCCAAGTATTATGTGCATTCACTTCATGGAAGACTAAGTCCAGTCCACAGGAACTTCTGCCACAGCTTGTAGGTAGTTATAATTGCCATGAGAATGTTGTTGGAGGGCACATACTTCCTACTCACCTCTCAGGTTTCATGAGAAGGGATTTACCAGAAACTTCCTGGACTTTTGCTCCATCATCTCTTTTCCACAGATATGGGAGGGTTTGTCTGATTGACAGGTTCTAGAGAAGTGAGCATAGATGCAAAGCTCAAACCCTTTCCTTGAGAAGCCTACTTGGGAAAATTTGATTTTTGTCCTCCAAGGCCTCAGTTTTATAGGAGTAGATCCCACTGACTAAGGTTAGATATGCTGATTCTTGGGAAGGTTATTGTAGCCATGCACTTAAGCCATGTCTTCCAATGGTTGTTGTTGTTATTATTATTTTAAAATAATAAACATAAGTAGCAAAAATTAAATTTTGATGACTCAAAGGACACCTGGGAAGTTTTTGATGCGACCAGGACATGTAGGTTTTTAGCTTTAGAATGTGGGCCATGCAGGGTTCTGACTTTGAAGTTTATTGTATTTCATATAATATTCCCAACAACTGATTATTTTTGTACAGAAAAGACAGTTTAATTCTCAGTACAGTGCCCCTGATGGCCTGAACAGATGCTGGTCAGTTTTGAGCTTTGGACTACATAATCATGCAACATTCTGCATGGCCCTATGATTCAGAGAATGCTCACTGTGGATTTTCCCACAGAAGAATGGTGAACTCGATTAATAAACAAATGTAAAGTAATACTGAGCCCTTACTATGAAAAGCATCTGCCCTCTACTAGACTGAATTGAAAGGGTAAATAACTTACGAAAATAATTGCATACCTAAGGGTTAGGAAAAGGAACACCAAAGCCTATATTTGGAGCACTTGAATTTTAAGGACTGAGCTTCTTTAAGGATATCCAGAAGGAACTGGAGTGGTGTGAAATGAGGCATGCTTTGGTTTTATTCTTGGAATAGAAGCAGTGGAAAATTTAAAAAGAAAAGAAAAAATAAAATTTGTTTGCTTACTTTGGAGGAAAAGAGATTTCCTTAGGAGAAACACGGAGATTTCATGGCATAAATTAGACAGCTATGAAATAGACAATAGTATCTTGAAACTTAGGAAAAACAGACACACAAAAAAATGGATAGATGAAGATTGGAACAGTTTTTAAAGGGAACATGGAAAAACAGAACATGCAGAGATGAAAGAAACTTAACTGAGGCTGAAACAGAATTTCAGAGTAGTCCAGAATGTTGGGATGAACCCCAAAGGGTCAGGATCAGGGAAATGAACAAGAATATGGCCTTTTAAAGATACAAAGTCCAGAGTGACAGCAACTGGAGATCTAGGGCTTGTAAAACAAGGACAATAGACTAAATGCCCAGACAAATCGGATGTCATAAAAGGAAGAAGGCAGAAACAAATATATTGAAAGCATTCTTAGGTGAATTTCAAAGTAATAAATTTATTCTTGCAAGTATAGGTATTGCCTTGCCCTAAGGGAACATTCTAGAAATTTGTGGAATTAGTAAAGATCCAGCAAGACAAGACATAGCAGGGAAGTCATCCCATAAGAGAAGGCAGGAAAAGCAATAAGAACTCAAATACAGGATTGGGCTTAATGCTGACTTCCTGGGAAACTTTCTCCTGGATAGCATTATACAACTCACGAAGGAGGATGGTTTTGATTTGTTCTAATGGGAAGCTTTTGGAAGACTCAGAATATTGATTTTGTATCTCTCATTTGGAACCTCATGAGACAAAATTAAGGGAAAAATGCTAAAAAAGTTTGTGAACAACTAAAAACAAAGTACTAGCAAGTAATAGCAGTTTAACATTGTTAAAGAAAGAGAGAGCATCTATGGGAGTAATTGAAACTATAATCAGTTCAGAGTTCCTGAAATAGGGCAGTCAGATTTAGGAAATAAAAATAAAGGTCACCTGTGATGATTAATTTTATGTGGCATGTTGGCTGGGTCACAGTGCCCAGATACTTTGTCAACCTTTATTCTGGACATTTCTGTGAAGTGTTTTTGTATTAGATTAACTTTTATATTTGAGAAGTAGACTTTGAGTAAAACAGGTCATCCTCCTTAATATGGGGGGGCTTAGTCAATTGAAGGAATTAACAGAAAAAGACTGAGTTCTCCCTAGAAAGAAGGCATCTTGCTAACAGACAGCTTTTGAACTTGAACTATAACACTAGCTCCTCCCTGGGTCTTCAGTCTACCAGACTAGCCTACATGCAAGTCAAGCACCTCCAATAAATCCCTCTTTATATAAACACATACCTTATTGGTTCTTTGTTGAGAATCCTGACTAATATGAATACCCAGGAAAATTTGAGTTTTTCAGATAAGCAATTTTTTACCATAAATGTACCCTAAATATATTCATGGGTTATGAATATATTCATAGGATATATTATATTAAAATTATTTGTGGCTTAATGAATTTCAATTTTAACCAAGTGTCTTGTGTTTAAAATGATAACCCTACCCTAAAAGCAGCAGAACAATAAAGAGGGATTAAGTGCTATGTGCTTATTTCACTTCTGTGAAAAAATTCCACTACTGAGGAGATAAGTTTCTTGAAAGAGCAAACACTTATCCTCATCAGGTCCCTAGAGGCACATGATGCTGAAGTACGGACAGCTGCTTTAGGTCAGGGACATGCTGAGGTTAATTCTCCAGATGAAACAGACAAGAATGACAGATGCTCTAGAGGCCTACACAGTTCCACAGCAATGCCCATGGCAACACAACAGAGTCTCAGGATCAGATACCTGCTTATCAGACTTTGTAGACAAGCTCACACTTACATTTTAAAGGTGTGAAAATACTATATGGGAAAGAACAGTACTTCAAACAAGCTCTGACAAATTGGGTGTTCAGTATTTCAGGTTTCTTAACTTCGTGAGATGTTGAAAAGCGTTTTAATACTTCTCTGAAAGAGGAAACTGTATTTTAGGTGACTATTCTTCCAAGCATCACAATGCAACGTGCCAGAATTAACCTTTGGATGAATGGCAGAGCTCTCCCAGTTGAATTTAAATGCATATGTTGTGGATTCTAGACGTTTAGTAGACTGATGCAGCTAACTCCTTTACCTCCTTGCCCATATGTCCTCCTCTGTACAAGGCCTGTCCTGTTCTCCCTGCTTGGTTAAACTAACTTTTAAATTCTATAATTTTGCTCCAAATGTCCTATAGCATGAATCATTTTCTAATGTATCATAATGGAATATGGAATGTATCATAACTTACTTAGTTTAATGTCTGCTTTCCCCCAACTAGAACATAATTACATCACAAGGAAGTTTCTACCATTTTTGCATTTATAATTTTTGCTCATTTCACTGGTGTGGTGCTGCAAGCCTGTAATCCCAGCACCTTGGGAAACTGAGGCAGGAAGATGGCAAGTTCAAAGTCAGCCTCAAGCAACTTAGTGAGCCCTAATTTAGTGAGACCCTGTCTCAAAATGAAAAATAAAAAAAGACTGGGGATGTGGCTCACTGGCTAAATAACTCTGGGTTAATTTGCTCATTTTGTGCATCAATCGGCATTCTCTGGAGGAACACAATACCATACCAGAGAGAGAGAGAGAGAGAGAGATACATAGATAGACAGATATTGAGAGAGATTTATTTTAAGGAACTGGTTCACACAATTATGGAGGTGAAAAAGTTCCAAGGCCTGCTATCTGCATACTGGAGCCGCTGGAAAGGCAGTGGTGTCGTTTGGAGGCCTGAGAGTCAGACAACGGTGTATACTGCAGTCTACATCTACAGCTTTGAGAATCAAGAGTACCAAGGGTAGGAGAAGACTGACATCCTAGTTCAAACTCTGGCAGAGAGTGAATTCAATTTTCCTCTGAAAGCTTCTGAAGAGAACATTTTTTCTTTATTCAAGCCCTCAAGGAATGGATGGTACACACCCACACTGGGAAGGCTTTGCTCAGTTACCAATTCAAATGCTAATATCTTCTGGAAACATCCTCATAGACACGTAGATAAATTATGTTTAAATAGATATCTGAACATCCTGTAGCCCAGTCAAGTTGATGCATAAAATTAAGCATCACACCATACATCCTAAGCACTCAGAACAGGGAGAGGTACATAGCAGGCACTCAATCAGTATTTGTTGAATAAATGATTATAATTTTGTCATATTGCAGAAACCACATAGGACCTAATTTGAGACAACAATAGGACATAAAATAAAGTGTCAAGACTTTGATTCAGAGTGGTCTTAAAGTTAAATCTATACCTCTGCTCCTTTCTGCCCCCTATGACCCCAGAAGAACCCACCAAAAAGTAGTGATTGATATCTGGGAAGGGTCTGCACTACCCCTCAAGTTGTCTAAGGGCTCAAGGGCTTAAGAGTCAAAACTTCTAGAGAACTTTGGAAGTAGAATGCTTCTTAAGCACTTATCTACTTTTTGTGCAGGGATTTCCCTGACACTTGGCTATACTTTAGATTTTAAGTGTCCCGAGGTCCATGTATTAAAGACTTGTTCCCCAAATTGATACCATTGGAGGTGGTAGGGATTTTAAGAGATGAGGCCTACTGGGAGGCTGTAGGTCCCTGGGGACATGCTTTCAAAGAGGATTGTGGAACTTTTTTTTCTTCCTTTTCCTATTTTTCATTTCCCAGTCATGAAGTGAACAGTGATTTGCCCTGTGCTTCTATCATGATGTGCTTTTCTCTTCACAGGCCCAAAGAAATAGAGTCAATTGGTCATGGACTGAAATGTTCAAAACTGTTAGCCAAAACAACTCTTCTCCCTTTATAATTTGATTTATCTCACCTGTTTGTTAGAATATTAGAAAGTTGACTATCACATGTCTGAAATGAGACTTTTTATCTTACTTCTACCTCTTGTTAGGAATCAGAGTGAATTTCCTAATTGATAACTTTTGATGAATACTAGGCCTCTATATCCCAGGCTCTCTCTCCATCCTTTGGGATTGAGCTGCTTCAGAAAACACACACTACGTAATTTTGTCCTTCAATGTTGTTGGTTTTGCAAGGGGAATTCCTCACAAGGGGAGATCTATGGGTTTTCTGCACTGCTATGTTTAGTAGATAAAAAATAACTATTTCTGGAGTATACTATGAAGAACTCTTGTTGCTAAACATCTCAGCTATGTCCTTCAATCTAGTCTTTACAAATGAAAAAACAATGGTTGCTCCCTAATTGCCTGACATTTTGTCAATATCTAAATTGGTTCCAAATTATTCTGGAACATGGAAATTATCTTTGGGATGCCTTTAAATTCCAACTATCCTTTCAACTATAATTATAGCTCCATGAATTATGTCTTATCTTCTAGAATTCATTTTCTTTTTCTTTTTAGTAAACTTTTATAAGGGTAATGATTATATAACAAATATTGTGCTTAATGCTAGTGATACATGAATAAAATGTGTTTGCCTCCTCTTAGGCAATTTACAACTGAATGGAGGGGGAAACAGTCGTGCAAACAACAGGATAAAATACATTCCAGACAGCAGTACATTAACAACCTGTCCTGTCCAAAGTTCAGGAACAGAGGAGGGAGATTCCACCCTCTACTAAGAAGAGGAAGAGAGCATTAGGATGCTTTCATAAAGGAGAGATAAAGAAGAACAAGGCAGGACTAAAATAAGAAGGATGTGAAAAGGTCTGATATTTTATTTGAAAAAGTCTTTCATTGAATAACAAAATCCACCTTTGGCAAAAATGTAGAGTCAATGAAATTTGCTTTTCAAATATCTCACAACTATATCAGTTTCTTGGCTTTTCCCTACTCTTTCACGCATCCAAAGCTCTCTTGCTCTTTGATTTCTTCCAGCTATTGAAGCCACTGATCTGAGAACATGTTCATGTTGAAGAGTTTTATGACTTGACTGGAGTTACTCCCCAGAAGTATTTGCATTTTAAAAGTCCAGTGAGAGCTCAAGCCCTACCACAAATGAATGATTAGGTAGGCCAGAAGTGACAGGACAATAAATGCTGGTTGTACCTTATGTAGCATCTTAAGAGGAGTTTGCTACAAAAATAACTATGGAAGTTGGACCAATGCTAAGATCTTAAAACATTCTTTTGATTAATTATTTGCTTGAATTTTTTATTATTACCTCAAATGGTATTACCACTGAAACGTATCTAAAATACTTCAACTTGGTACTAAGTTTGCATTAGCTTGCTTTCCATTTTCTTAAGGTTTAATTTGATCAAATTTTCCTTGAATCTTATTTTTTACATTATGATATAATATGTAGACAATTAAATGTATTAATTATGAGTGTGCAGATAAAAATTCAAATAAATACATCTTCTATTTTTTTTTTGCATTTTTTTTTATTGTAAACAAATGGGATACATGTTGTTTCTCTGTTTGTACATGGCGTAAAGGCATACCATTTGTGTAATCATAAATTTACATAGAGTAATGTTGTTTGATTCATTCTGTTGTTTTTTCCCTTCCCCCCACCCCTCCCACCCTTCTTTACCCTCTATACAGTACTTCCTTCCTCCATACTTGCCCCCCTCCCTAACCCTAACTCTAACCCTAACACTAACCCTTCCCTCCCCCCAATTATGTGTCATCCTCCACTTATTAGCGATATCATTCGTCCTTTGGCTTTTTGAGATTGGCTTATCTCACTTAGCATGATATTCTCCAATTTCATCCATTTGCCTGCAAATGCCATAATTTTATCATTCTTTATGGCTGAGTAATATTCCATTGTATATATATACCACAGTTTCTTTATCCACTCCATCTTCTATTTTTAATTGGCTATTATAAAACTGTATAATCTAAAATATTAATAGGAACCATAATACTTAATAAGATTTTGTAGTTTATCTCCAGAGAAAATAAGAAATCACTGACTGCTTGTTTCTAATGAGTTTCTTTTGACTTTGCCATAGAACTTAAGAAATTGCCATCTTAAAAAAGTTGTGAAGAATACGTCAATTCATCTGGAAAGGATGCACCTTACAAAAGAGAGAATCAAAGTTGGGTAGAAGTCTTTAATTTCCTGTCTCTGATAGCACATAAATAGGAATTTATAATTTTATCTCAAAATACATTTTAGATACATTCTTTGTATGTATGGTATTTTAAAATTTGAAACCTTAAAATGATAATTTAAAAAATGATAATTAAGCAGAAGACAAACCCTGGAGAAGTAAAAATGAGGACACCAAATAGTGTAGGCAAACAGCATGGAACACTAGGAATAAGACAGCTTTTGGAGTTGAATTCAGATTGTATCCCAGCTCTGGCACTTACTAGCTATGTGACCATGAACAAACTACTTAACCTGTTTGAGCTTCTGCAGTCTCGTCTGTAAAAGGTAACTAGCAATTGCTTAAGACTGAAGGAAGGAAGAGAAGGCCCTGGCAAGGAAGAGGGATGTAGGGGAAATGGGTCAGGTTCTAAAGGAGAAAGGGAATGGATTAAGGAAATTAAGGTAAAAATAGAAAATAATAACAATGTAAACTGCAGGACTTAGAGAAGAAAAGAGGGCACCGAATGACATGTAGATGCTTAGAAGTCACTGTAATATCACTGTCCAGATTCTCGATCTCCTAGCATGATCTCCTCTTCCTTATTCCCATTCACAACCCTAAAATGTTTTGGGATAGTTGAGTATGCACAGATGAATATATAGTACAAGCAATAGTATGGTTGAACTTACCTGCTTTATTATTTATACTTTAAATAATCTTCCTGGGAGATTTTTTTAACAAATAGAGAAGCCCAGGAAGAGACAGAATTTCTTCCTATACACATTGTCATGCTCATGTCTGAGGTACTGCAGAGTACAGCCTGGGGATAAAGCTGACATACGGAGAATAGTGGACTCTTAAGTCAACCTTATTTCTGCACTTCCAGTTATATGAACCATCAGATTTTCTCGGCAGGTATATGGTCTCTTCCCACCCACCACTGCCTAGTCCTTGGACCACAGTAGCATAAGGTCATCAACATCAAAGGTGTCATCAGTACATGGTCTAAAAATAAGATTCTGGTAATGAAGGATTCTGGGCATCCAGTGGAGACCTGCCATGAAGTCAGCCAGAAGAGGGGAAGCTCCAGGATCTTTCTGACTAATGGACCCCTGCTTACATTGCACTAGCATTTCCTTCTGATTTTACTCTGGTTTCCACAAAGCTTCTGAGGATTGATTGAGTTTCAATCCCTGATTCATTGACACATATTTAATATACAATTCTTAATAAGAATTGTTTATCAGATTTCACTTCTGTCTGAAGGACAAACTAAAATGGAAAATAGAATGTCAAAAGAAGGGATCGTTTGGTTACACGAATGGTATGAATCTACATCGTGCACAACCCCAAAAACGAAAAGATGCACCCCATTTGTGTACAATGAATCAAAATGCAGTCTGTAAATTAAAAAAAAAAATAAAAAAGAAGGGATCATTAAAAAGCAAGAATGATCTGAGCAAAAAAAATGGCAGTAGGCAACTAAAAATAGAAGCATAGACACAATTCTATTATCACTGGAAAACACTGAGAGTTTATAAAACCATCCTCCAGCCATCAGGAAAAGTTTAAATGATGTTCAATGGCTTCTCATCTGAAGGTGGTAATGTGACTGATGATAATGATTTTTAACAACTGATTCATATTAGGATATTTTGACATTTAAAATGGTAACATCAGTTATCTGAAAAAAATAATTGTTATTTCTTAACAATATTAAATAGATTATACTAAGAAAAAATATAATACCATGGCATGAGGCTGGCATTATGCTATTAGGAATTTACATTTTATAAGAAATAAAAAAAATCTTCAATAAATTTTTGTTAGGAAACTTATAGACAGACTTTGTGTATTTTTAGTTTCCATATGCTGTCTCAAATGAATTCTGAGGAAAAATCATACTTTTACAAATATGAAAATAGTTTTACACTTTTCCTAATCCAGCCTCAACTTACAACTATGCCACTATGAATTTCTATAGAAAACTAAATTGAACAGAGTAAGAATTAAGTAAGTGAAAAAACATGGTAGTAAAATTAATGAAAGAAAATCTATTCAAGTACAAATCTGTAAAAATAAATTGAGGGTTTATACTCTTCATATCATTACATTCTCATGATGAGCTGATGTCTTTGTCATGCTGAAATTATTTATTCTTTATCATCTGTTTTGTTTTAAACTTACTTTTTCTTGATATTAATATAGTTACTCTAGCTTTCATTAAAAAAATGTCAGCACAGTATATCTTTTCCTGTCCTTTTATACTTAACCTTTCTGTGTCTTTGCATCAAAAGGGCATCTTTTATAAAATGGAATACAGTTGCATCTTATTTGTTAATCCAATCAGACTAGCCTTTAACTGATACTTAACCATTTATACTTAATGTAATTGTTGACATATTAGGACTTAAACTTATTATTTATTTTCTATTTGTTCCCTCAGTTTTTCATTCCTCTGTGTCTTTTTTCTTGTTTCCCTTTAGGTCACTTGAATTTTTTTTTAGTGCAATTTTGATTTATTTATGATGTTTCTGAGTAGATTATTTTGAATAGTCTTCTTAGTGACTATTCTAGATATTATCATATTCATATGTGACTTATCATAGTAATCTGATATCAGTGTTGTACCACTTCAAAAGAAGTAGAGAGCCCTTACTTATATTTAGATCCATGGCCCTTCCTACTTATTCGTCATAATTGTCTTAACTCTTTCCTCTACTTAGAGCATGTACCACATCAGAGAGTGTTACTGTTTTTACTCCAACCATGAAAAATGAGGTAGAGTCTGTTATGCTGATTTCTATTTTTATCCATTCTATTGTTCTTCTTTCCTTCTTCTGAATCTGACTTTATTTTTCTTTTATTGCTAAAGGATGATTTAGTTGGATATAGGATTAAGAGCTGATGTTTCTTATAATACTTAAAAAAGTATTTAATTATTTTCTATCCTCTGTTTCAGATTTTTAAAAATCCACTGCCATTTAAATTAGTGCTTCTTTACAGGTAACGTGTTAAGTTTTGTAAGAATCCTTTGTTTTTAGTTCTCAGAAATTTAATTATAAAATATCTTTGTGGAAGTTTTTTGGGGATGCTTATCTTCTTTGGTGATCATCTACCTTATTCAATATCTATCAACTTTTGCCAACTTGAGATTTGTAACCATTTTTCAAATATTTTTTCTTCAGTCTCACATTCTTTCTCTTCTCTTGTAGTTCTGATAATGTGAATATTAGACATTTTGTTAATTTTACACAAACCCTTGAGGCTCTGTTCAGTTTTATTTAGTCTATATTTGTTTTGTTTTTCATATGGAGTAAATTCTACAATCTATCTTTGTATTTGTTTATTTTATCCTCTGTCAATCTTACTCCACAATTGAGTCCATTGAATAAGATTTTCATTTTGTAATTGTTTTTCAGTTATATAATTTCCATTTGGTTCTTTTTTTGTTTTAATTAGTTGTTAGTGACAGTAGAATGCATTTTGACACATTGTACATAGATGGAGTATAACTTCTCATTCTTCTGTACTCATATATGCACACAGGGTAATAATGTATGGTTCATTCTATTATTCTTCCTAACCCCATACCACCTCTCCTCCTTTCCCTCCCCTCTGCCAAATCCAAAGTACCTCTACTCTTCCCTAGTGCCCAGCCCCTTAATGTGAATTAGCATCCACATATCAGAGAAAACAGTCAGCTTTTGATTTTTGTGGGATTGGCTTATTCCCCTAGGATGATATTCTCCAGCTCCATCCATTTAGTGGCAAATGGATTTCATTCTTCTTTAAGGCTGAGTAATATTCCACTGTGTATATATACCACATTTTCTTTATCCATTCATCTGTTGAGGGACACCTGGGTTGGTTCCATAGTTTAGCTATTATGAGTTGACCTGCTATAAACTGATGTGGTTGCATCATTCTAGTATGTTGATTTTAAGTCCTTTGGGCATATACAGAGTGGGATAGCTGGGTCAAATGGTAGTTCCATTCCAAGTTTTCTGAGGAATCTCCATATTGCTTTCCATAGTGGTTGCACCAATTTGTATTCCCACCAGCAATGTATGAATGTACCTTTCCCCCCACATCATCACCATTTATTGTTGTTTGTATTTTTGATAATATATAACAAAAGAGGTGAAAAAACTCTAAAATGAAAACTATAGAACACTAAAGAAATTAAAGAAGACCTTAGAAGATGGAAAGATAGCCCATACTCTTGAATAGGTAGGCTTAATATTGTCAAAATGGCCAGACTTCCAAAAGCATTATACAGATTTGGTGCAATTCCTGTTAAAATCCTAATGACATTATTCATGGAACTAGAAAAGGCAATCATGAAATTCATTTGGAAAAATAAAAGACCCAGAATAGTCAAAGGAATCCTTGGCAAGAAGAGTGAATCGGGAGACGTCACAATACCAGATCTTAAACTATATAACAGAGCCATAGTAACAAAAACAGCATGGTATTCACACAAAAACAGAGTAGACCAATGATAGAGAGTAGACACAGAGACAAACCCACATAAATACAGTTATCTCATACTAGACAAAAGTGCCAAAAACATACATTAGAGAAAAAGCCTCTTCAACAAACGGTGCTGGAAAAACTGGAAATACATTTGTAACTAAATGAAATTAAACCCCTATCTCTCGCCCTACATAAAATTCAACTCAAAGTGAACCAAAGGCTTAGGCACTAGAACAGAGACCCTGTGCCTAAAGAAGAAAAGGTAGGCCCAATCTTCACCTTGTCAGCTTAACATCTGACTTCCTTAACAAGACTCCTAAAGTGCAAGAAGTAAAATCAAGAATCAATAAATGTGATGGAATCAAACTGAAAAGCTTCTTCACTGCAAAGGAAACAATCAATAACATGGAGAGCCTGTAGAATGGGAGAAAATCTTTATCACATGCACCTCAGATAAAGCCTTAATCTCTAGGATATATAAAGAACTCACAAAATTTAACAACCAAAAAACAAATAACTCAATTAATAAATGGGCTAAGGAAGTGAACAGACACTTCCCATAAGATATATGAATGGTCAAAAAAGCATTTGCAAATCAATGGATGGAATTGTAGAATATTATGATAAGTCAAATAAGTCAATCCCAAAAAACCAAAGGCTGAATGTTTTCCTTGATAAGTGGATGATGATATATAATGGGGGTGGGGGAGGGTGGGGAGTGAGAGAAGAATGGAGGAACTTTAGATTATGTAGAAGGAAATGAGAGGGAGGGAGGGTATGAAAAATGGAAGAATGAGACAGACATCATTACCCTATGTACATGTGTGATTACACAAATGGTATGAATCTACATTGTGCACAACCATAGAAACGAAATGATGTTCCCCATTTGTGTACAATGAATTGAAATGCAGTCTGTAAAAATAAAAAGACATAGAAAATAATTTTAAAAATATATGAAACATGTTTAACATCTCTAGCAATTACAGAGATGCAAATTAAAACTACTTTAACATTTCCATTTGGTTCTTTTTGTTTTGTTTTGGTGCTGGGGATCAAACCCCAGCCCTCATTTGGTTCTTTTTACAGTGTCTTTTTTTGAGTTTTTTTCACTTGATTCAAGGGATTATGTAATTGTCTGTTGATTTTTTTTTATGATTATTGCTTCAATTTCCTTGGCAGTTCCAACATCCAGTTCACCTCAACACTGGGGTCTGTTGATTGTCTTTTCTCAGATGATAGCTTTTTCTGGAGATTATATTAGAAGACTCTTTCCTGTTAAAATTGTCTATTGAAATTTTAGTAGGTATTTATCCTATTTAGATAAGGTCCTAGATTGCTTTGGGGGTTTTAGTTCCAATGAGAGTTTTGTGATCGCATACACTGCTGATCCCATTCTGATCTTTGTTCTGGCACTATAGGTGGCTTCTGCTCAAATTCTGCAGGTGTCATTAGCCAAGGTTGAAAGTGTTTTCCAGGGAGACTGGATGTTACTGAGAAATCTTCAAGGAAGGCACAGAAACCACAGGACCTGGATCTTCTTATGCCATTTGGTGGTGGGAGGGGAGATACAGGGTTTCCCTGCTGCCACCAGCATCATTGGCTAGGTCTGCCTTCCAGGGAGACCAAGGCTGACATGTTCTGGGACCTTGCTGTTCTACTGCTGCAGGTGAATCCTACTGCCTGCCAACAAGGATTATAGAAAGGAGTTTGGGGCTCTCCATTACGGCTCTGTTCTTCTGATCCATGCCTTTAGACGGAGAAAGCGGGCTTTTTTTGCTTTTCAAAAATTCTTCTCCATTTGTCTATTAACAATGCCAGGTCTCTCTGGTGCCCAGTTCAGGGATATATATTTATAGGAGGTAAAAAAGAAAATTAAAAAAAAAAAAAAACCCACTGTACACTTCTTTGAGTCCAGAAGTCTTGGCCAGTCTGCCTTCTTCTTTCAAGCTTTCAAAGTCCTTTTTACCTGGTCTGTTAAATACTTTCCAGGGTATTTAGTTCCATTTAGAAGAGACCATCAGGGAAAGGTGAGTCTGTTATCTATTCTAGAATCTGAACTTTGATTTACCTTCCTTCTCTCCCTTCCTCCTTTCTTCTTTCCCTTGATCTCTCCTTCTTTCTTTTTCCAGTAGATTCTCGTGGAATGTTTTCATTTCTGAAATTAAGTAACTTAATTTCTTAATTAATTACTTCATTAAGGTGAAAATGACAATGCTTTTGCTTCCCAAAGAGCTGGCAGTGTGATTTTGAAATGTTTGGGTATACCTGGGTATTGATCTCACTGAACTGATTTAGCATGCTACATAATCAGACAATTTTTATGCAGACAGGTGTTTTAATAACTTAGAAAACTATATTTAATGAAGTCCTTAGTAATATTTTTCTTTGAGTTGTTTTGATTTCTTTATTAGAAAAACCTGAAGTTCTTAGGTTGGATTGCTATTCTCTATTTTTCCATACATGTCATTCCCTTCATTATAGTTGTTCATCTTTCCTTTGTATTCATGAAATATTTCCAGTATTTTCTTTTCAAATTCCTGATATTTTCACAATGTTCATTCTTCTTTTATGACTCCCATGAATATTTCAATTCTGCTTTTCATGTTTCATTAAACATGAAATTATAATTAAAATTAAATTAAAAATATAATTTCTTTCCTCATTGGCATTCCTTTTATTTCTCCCTTTTACTTTATAAAAAGTTGCTGTTTTTCCATATTGCATATTTTGAAGCTACTTCATGGAATACTTATCTAACTTGTGATCACTAAAATTTTTAAATTCTCTAGAAAATCTGAATTTTTCAAAATTTTTTTTTCTGCAGGCATAATTTTTTCCAAAGAATATTTTTCTGTTGTTCTCTGATTCTGTATCATTTGAAAAAATTCTGTTCTGTCACGAATTATGCTCAAGGTCTAAAAGAAAATGGTCAGTGTGATTGGAGAAGAAGAATGAATAAAGTGTGAGATGAAACTGAATCACGGCCAGTAGAGGCAGGGTCTTATGAACTGCAGAAAGACTTTTGGCTTTCTGAGTGAGAAATGGAAATCCACAGGGACATTTTAAGATGAAAAAATACCAAAACTATATGTAGGAATGTTTCTTTTGAGAGTACTTGGTAGAACCTTAGAATCTTTGCAGAGTTTATTTGTGAACAGATACAAAATATACTGAGAAGTTAAAAGTGGGAGGCTTTGAAATTAGAGTGAAGAGGGAAAACAGGAAGACAAGTATGAAAGATGACTTCTAGATGAATGTACTTTGAACCTAGATGATTAGCACCTAAACCTAGCACTTGACATTTATGCAAAAAATACTGGAAGAAGTTAAGAATTTTAAGGAAAATATCATGGATTTGGTTTTGGATTTGTTGAATTAGAGGCACTTTTAGAATATCCAAGAGGATCTGTTAAGTATACATCTGATGAATAGAGAGAGATTTGGGCTGGAGAGATCAATCTGTGAGTCATCTAATTATAGGAAGAAGTGACATTGTGTTATGAGATTGTCTGTGGAGGTGTGTATTTGTAAAGAAGACTTGAAATTGCCTTCAGAAATTCTAATATGTGACAATTGGAAAGAATTGGTTGAGTATGGAAAAGAGTCACCAGAGAGATCAGAGGAAAACTAGCAGAGTGCTGATTATGGGAGCCACGGCATTGGAAAAGCTCTGTCTCAGGATTTTCAGCTTGCTATGACAAAATACTATGAACTGGGTAGTTTATAAACAATGGAAATTTATTTCTTATAGGTTCTGAAAGTGGGAAGGCCCAGTATCAAGGTTCTGTCTGATCTGGTGTCTTGGTGAGGGTCATTTCATGGTTCAAAAGTGGTGACTTCTAGGTGTGTCGGCAGATGGTGGAACGTGCAAGGAAGCTCTCAGGGGCTGCTTTTAAAAGGACACCAATTTCTTTCATGAAGGCTCAGCCCTAAGGAACTACTTACATCTCTGAGGCCCACTCCTAATAACATCACATTGGTAATTAGGTTTCAACATACGTATTTTGGAGGGATACATTCACACCATGTCAGTTTTAAGGAGGAAAGTATCAAAAGTACCAATTCCTGCTTGAAGAATTCAGAAAATGGTAGGCAGAATGCCAAGAGAACCTCATGATCACCATTCCACCCTCTGCTTTGTTAGCCCCATAGAATCCCCTCTCCTTGCCTGTAGATAGGCACTGTGAGTGTACTATCCCATAGTATATGGCAAAGGCAATGGTGTAATTGGGATCCCAAATGAGTTGATTTTTAATTAATTATAATTGAGGTTATCTTGAGTGTTTCTGGATTAATCAGGTAAAAGCACCTAAAAGAGGGTCAAGATTTTCTCCCTGAGAAGTGAGAGAGACTAAGCAGCCATATTTAGAACGTCCATCAACTTGGAACTATGGAAGTTCTCTAGAACTTAAAGATGACCTCTAGCTGGAAACCAGCAAAAGGAGGGGAGAGTTAGTGAATCAACTACAAAAAAACAAAAACAAAAACAAATTCTGCCAATAGCTTGAGTGCATTTAGAAATGGATTCTTCTCCAACTGAGCTTCTGATGAGACTCCAACCTGGTAAGCTCCTGAAGCAGAGATCTGTGCCTGGACTCCTGACCCACAGAAACTGTGAGATAATAAATGGTGTTGTTTTAATCCACTAAGTTTATTGTAGTTTGTTACATAATAACAGAAAATGATTTCAGCAACATAAAGAGATTATTAGTGATCTGAATGAAAGCAGTTTCAATAAAGTGACAGAGTAGGAACCAGATTGGACCCGTTTGAAGGAATGAGAGGGAAGTAAGTAAATGGAGCGTGTATAGATGGCTCTTTTGGGACATTTGCCTGGGAATAGAACAATAATGTATGACTTTAGCTGAATGAGGTTGTGGTTTTCAGGACAAATTTCTTTAATTTTATTTTTAATAAGGAGTAACTCAAGCATGTTTAAAAGTCAGTTTTTTTTGTTTTTTTTTTTTTTTTTTTTTTTTTTTTTTTTTAACAAGAATCAATTTATTTGTACCGTAAGTTTATTTGGCTATGCCAGATGCACCATAACTGGATGAAATTAACATTAAATAATCAGCCAAGAGCTTTATCTGTTGTTTATATAGCTAATCTTAAGAAATAAAATATTCATCTTAAGATTGAAAATATTGCAAAAGAGTACAAAAGGTTATAAAAGAAAACGGCATGAACTATGCTCTTTAGAAAAGCCTTTCTGCATGAAACATTTCTAAATGAGAAAGGGCTCTCCTTTCATCTGGGGAATCCTAAAGACTGATCAAATTTCCACTAATTCTTTAGATTCTTAGCAAAGGGAATCCACTGCCATTTGACTTTCTGTGATTTTTTCCAAGGCAGTGATTTTTCTTGGGAGTTAAACTAAAAGTCTTGTGCTAGGTCTTACACTGAATCTGTAGAATCGCAAGGAAAGAACCATCATGTGTTAGACTAATTACCAGCAAACACGGATTACGTTCTAACAGTTATAAGAAGGTTGGCTTTATGGCATTTGTTTACAGTCTGTACCTTGTCACACTATTTTTTAAGTAAATAGGATGATAATTTTTTGTGGATTTATATTCCTCTATCAAAATCATTCATGCCCTATGATCCTCAGTCGAAAGATTAATTTGATGCAAGATAATAATAACAAGCAAAGAGAGACAGAAAAGGAAACAAAAGAAAACTTGTTATGTCCCAGATTCTGTATCTAGTACTAAACAGAAGTATCTTAAAATAAGCCTATAAGGAAGGATGTTAATTCTCAAAACAATTCTATAAGGTATTCTCCATCATTATCCTCATAGTTTTAGATAAATAAACTGAGTCTTAGATTTAAAAAAAATGATATTCAGGGTACAGAAGATTGTTACATTAAAGTGTCACACTAGTGAATAGATCCTTTTGTGTGTCTGTAAAGGTAATAGTCTCAACTACCATGATTTGCTTCTTCAATTACAAAAATGAGGTTAGTTTTTTTCCTCAGGAATTAATATTCTCTATAAAAGGAAAGAAATACTACTCATTAAACTAACAAGGGATAATGAAGATCTTTCTGAAGAGAATAAAATTGTACAGATTTTTCATTTCCATTGAGGATTTATAACATAAGCAACAGATTACTTACCTTTTTCCTTACATAGTAGGTAACTTCATGTATGTTCCTTACATTAGACAGAATCACATGGCTTAGGCTACTAGTGGTTTATAAATTTGAGCTTGCATTATGACCTGACATAGGGCTTCTTCCACACAGATTACAGGGCCCTGCTCTTAAAAGATTTTCATTCAGTAGGTATGGGTTGCAGTCCTAAAATATGCATTCCTATTGAGTCCCCAGGTGATGCAAATGCTGCCATTCTGAATACCACAATTCAAAAACCATTTTTCAGGCCAGGGTTCAAAAATCTTTCAAGAACCAAATAATCATTTTTAGTTGTGGGCCAACTGGTTTGGGTTACAACTACTCGTCTTTCTTTGTAGCGTGAAAATTTTCTACACATGCCTAACTAAGTAGATGATGGCAGTGTCTCAATACCATTTTATTTACAGAAACAGATGTCATGCTGGATTTCATCAAAACCCACAGTTGGCCAACTATTTGCTTTCATAACTCAGTATAAGATCCCTGAAACATCACTATGTTCATTTTAAATAACAACACTATGAGAATCACCTACAGTGGTACATACAAAATGCCTTCTATGTTTTTAAATAAAATTTGTAGAACTATACCAGGGACTAGGAAGATGCTCTGAAATTTTCCTTTTTTTTTTTTTTTCTGGTGCTGGGGATTGAACCGAAGGCCTTGTGCTTGCCTTGATGAGGCAAGCACTCTACCAACTAAGTTATCTCTTGCAACCCCTGAAGTTTTCCTATGAATCCAACAAAAAGAAGTGATACTTTGGTGCAAGAATTTTCATATTACAAGTGCCATGAATCCTACCTTCACTTTCAAATTTTAATTCTAATTGAATATTGTATATATGTTAAAGGTATGAATCGGCCAATTTAAAGAAGATTAATACTACATTTAATGACATAGATTTCAGCTCAATAATTTATTGACTTTCTAATAATACAAAACAAACAAAAAAAACCCACTTTACATGCAAACAGTATGCACAATTTTAATGTATTTAGTCTTTGCCCAGAGTAGTATACTTTAAACTAATTTAAAATCCCAATGTAATCTTAAAAGTCTGTTATGCTGTATACTTCATTATCATTATCCTTAAGAAATGCAAGTCACTATATTAAGGCAAAGTTCAGATAAATTATTGTCATAACAGAATGTAATTAAATTCCCTGAAAATAATTATACAGAGATATCATGAGGAAAGACAGTGTTATAAATCTTTTACAAACTTAAAATGTCAATATTATGTCAAAAGTCTCCAACAATCTACTATATGATACAGACTATAAATATTTAAATAAAAATCTTTACAGATTACATGTTCTAATATTTAATAAGTTAAAGATTGACTAAAATGACTTTATAGGGTCAATTATACATGACATTCATCTTCTAAAATTTTTTCCTAAGTTTTGATTAAATCAAATGCTTCCATTTGATAGAGGGATTCATGTTTACCCCTGGGTATTTATTCTTTAGTAACACAGTGGTTTGCAAAGAGTTTTTGGTTTTGAAAAAAACATGTTAAAAGAAAACTTTGACCAAATAAAAACTAGAGAATGTTTATTTTAAGCACATTTAAGAAGTATCCTTACTTCTGAATTTCTAAAAACCATTAATATGCATAGTATGTGTGTCTAAGAAAGATTTGGTAGATTGTGCATCCTTTTCCATTTTCATCTGAACGGTGAACCCAAATGTTAGTGGAACATCTTAAAGTACAGAAGAACATTCAGGAAAAAAAAAAAAAAAAAGATCTCAGTTGCATGTGTTCAGATAGGACATGGTCATTTGTTTTAAAAAAGTCAACTCCATTCAACAAATATTTATTAAATCTCTCTCTTATTTGTCTAAACATTTAAAGGTAAACCTCTTCATTTCACTGTTCCACTCACCAAGATCTATCTAGAACACAGTTAATTCTATTAAACATACTTACACTCCTCTTCAGGCCTCTTCCGAAGTGCTGCACGAACTTCTTTACAAGGACTTCTCTGATATTGGGGGGGATTTCTTCCCCTTATTAGATTCTCCATCCTGTAAGAGAAAATTCAAAGTGTATTTTAATGGCAAAATCTAGATAAATCCCTGCAATTTAAATAGTTTAAATAGTCACAAGTTCAAGTATCTATAGAAACTTGATAATACCATTAAGAGTATCTGACAAATAGTATGATAGTAGTGAGTGGGAAGGACTATGGTAAATTGGAGAGTGACTGAGTTTTCCAAGGTATCCAGTTAAAAAAAATGTATACATCATGCGGACAAAACTCATGCATGTTCTCCAATTAGAGACTGTTATGGACTGAATGTTTGTGTCCCCCTCAAAATTCATTTATTAAAGCCCCAACTCCCAATGTGATGGTATTTGGAGATGAGCCTTTTGGGAGGTAATTAAATTTAGGGGTGGTCATGAGGGTGGCTGCTCATGAGGGGATTAGATCCACATAAGATAAGGGAGCAAAACCAGAGCACACACAAGTTCCACCACAGGAAGATGTGGCAAGGAGGAGGCCATCATCCGCCAGCAAAAATGAGGGCCTTCACAAGAAAGTAAATCTACAAACACCTTGATCATGACCTTCCCAGTCTCAAAACTGCCTGTAAAGACATGTCTATTATTTATGCCACATGCTCTATGATAATTTGTTATAATAGCTCAACCCAACCTAAGATAACCTATGAAAAAGCAAGTAAATAATTGAAGTAAACATATATACAAGTAAGGTTACCCTTTACAAAGAGCATATATTTCACTGACATTTCAAATAACATTTTGAAGAGTGGAATTGTTGCTTTCTTTCCATGCTAATAAATGAATCTGAAGAGATTTCTAATTATAATAATTGTGACTTCATGAAAATGCAAAATGGATAAATAAACTGTACTTCTCAGTTCCTGGTGTGGTGCTAAGAATCAGAAATGACAAATTCATTGAATGCAACTGGGGTGAGCATCTTTAAGAGCATATGTTTTGTGGTTAGTACTTTGTTTTCAATAAGGTTTATGATTTTTCACTTTTAATATGCCCTCTATTAATTTATAAAACATAAAGAACTCTATTGAACACTCAGGATTTGACTATTCAGGAAAAATCCCAAGGTATTTATTGGCATTTTGAAAATATATGCATGGTTTATTAACATCTATATAATTATTCTAAATCAGGGATATCATGAGTGTTGATATCTATCTTGTTTCATAGAATGTATGCCATTGAAAACAGTATGGTTATTATGCGTACAATGGTAGATGGTCTGCTAGGGCTACTGGTACAGAAGATTTTGTTTCTGATGTCCAGAGTAGAAATTAGGAAATGACAATCTCATAAAAGTGATATTTAAAATAGTGTGAAGTATGAGATAGCCATTTGTACTAGATTAATAACATAACACTATATTTTTGGAAAGCTATAATTGGCACTTAACACTCTTCCAAATAAACTATGAAATCAATACATTCATATATAGATGCTGTTGGGTTTGTGTATGCTAATATGCATATGACTATGTAAAGTATAAGAAGCTGTAATATGTTATAACTTGAATATTAGTTTCTCTTGAAGCTCATTTCAAGTGAAAAAAAGAGTTATTTCTCATGACATTAGGATAATACAATGAAAGGAAACCAACTGAGAACTTGAAGACAGGATTTCCTTATCTATCTATCTATCTATCTATCTATCTATCTATCTATCTATCTTTCTATCTACTTAATTCCTCTGCGATTTCACCATGAAGATTAGTTATGCAAACTAAATTACATCAAATTTTCTAGTTTCTGACTCTTGAATTAATTCAGTGAACAATTTTGATTATATGTTCCAGCAAATGCATGAATTTCCATGATGATCTAATAACAATTTAAGTGAACTTGTAATTATTCACTAGTATTTCCAAGCTCAAGATAATTAAAATATAGCATATATAACCTGCACATACAAATGTCTACATAAAATTGTGGGGTAATTTTAAAAATCAATTTTATTCAACATGATTACACTGTGATAGGGAGAAAGAACTTATCCTGGTTGGAAATATATATAAACCACTCTCTTGAACAGGCTATTATTTTTTATTTTATATCTCTATCAAATATGTGAAAACGAAAGTGATTTCTTTTCCATGTAGCTATGGTTGAGAACATGTCAGATTAGAAAGTACTGCCAAAGACTTTGGGAGATTTTCACCTACATGTTTTCTGTTAGCATCCAAAATCCCCAAGTCAGCCTCCCAGGGATCAGTGCCCAGAGGCTGCTTGTCCAGAACACTCACAAGTAGATATCCTAGAGATTACGCCAGGTTAGCAATGCAGCATGGAGGAAATGCGAGGAGCTTAGTTCTGGAATTTCCATTCTGCCTCTTAAAGGATGATTTTAGGAAAAGTTACTTACATACTTTATGCTTTCATTTTCTCATCAGTAAATTGAGAATAACTTTCACAGCCTTGTAGTTGTGAGGATTAGATATATTTGCACAAGTCAAATGCTCTGCATTGTGGTAGTCAAATGCAAGAGTTCATGTAGCTGTGGTTAGTCAGGATCAACAAAGATAAAAATGTAGTAACATTTTACATGTCCAGTATGTTAGGAAAACAAACTGACTAAACAAATGTTCTAGGTATTGTAAAGAAACATAAAACAACCATTTATATGAATTGCCAATTTTCAGAAATGAAAAAATTAAAATGGTGCATTTCATTTTTATCTGTAAGATTTAAGGGATTACAATAAAAATATTGAAATGGACAAAAAGTGGGCTGCTATCCCTATGGATTAACAAAAGTGCTACAAATTCTATTGTTCTCAGAAAATTTAGAAAATAATTCAAGATTTATTGTGACATCTCACCTTAGTAATAAAAATGAAAATACTATCATATGTTACCATTTACCATTTATTTCATTGAATCCTTTGAAAAGTATTCGAAAGAACACTTTAAAGATGAAAAATAAGTGCTTTTTGTATATGATGTAGTATATAAAATTAATACTATAGGAATATACACACAATTGCTTGTATGTGAATCCACTGATTATATACTGAGTTTTGATTGTTTTGTTATTACCACTGATATGTTCAATTCTATCAATGACATTTTAAGCTTTCAAGAACTGTCAAAAATATAAGTAGGGTGAAGAAATTCCCTATTATGTTACAATATGCTAGTAGATGAAAAAATTATAAAACATTAAAAATCCTTTTGTTCTTTAGAATGCTAAATGCTGTTCCCACTAGACAGGGGAGGAATCAAGTTAAAAGCTCAACAAAGTCAAAGCATGGTGGTAGATATCTGCAATCCCAGCAACTCAGGAGGATTGCAAATTGAAGGGCAGCCTCAGCAATTTAGTGAGACTGTCAACAACAGCAAGATCCTATCTCAAAAAAATAAAAAGGTCTGGGGATATAGTTTAGTGGTAAAGGGCCTCTGGGGTCAATAACCAGGAACTAATATATATATATATATATATATATATATATATATATATATATATACACACACACACACACACAAACACAATACAACTTTCATGTGCAAACTCCTATATAACTAGAGACTTCTATCTTCTTGAGATTACACTCCTGGCTGCCTGAACTCTTTGACCAGTGTCATATGTGATCTACGGTTTGCATTAAATGGTGAAACAAGATGACCATGAATGAAATCTTGGAATGCAGCCAGGACACTGCAAAGGAGCTGTTTGTTCTGCAGCTCTCTAGCTTAGCAAGCCACCAGTGGGAGTGCGTTAACAGTTCCAGCAAGGAGAGATTAAGTGTGATGACCACAGGCAAGACAGATGCTCTGACAATTCATTGAGGAGCTCTGAAAAGTGCAGCCTATGTCCACCACTGAGAATAAATAAGGGCAGCTAGATTAATATCAAGCAGCAAGAAATAACATTCAGAGGTTATGAGCAAAAGGTGTCTACAACCCTCTGGATGGTGTCTCCTTAATCTAGTTTAAGTCTCACAATCACTTGTGAAGCTTTAAGAAATTCCAATCTCCCATTCCCAGCGCTAAAGATTTTAATTCAGACAGCTGAAGCCAAAACCTGATTGACTTTTTTTTTTTTTTTTACATTAATCAGGTCCTCCTAAAGTAGCTGGTCTTATACTTGTCCAGATATTGACACTTAGGATCCCTTGAAAATAGAAAATACAGACTCGGAGATGTAGGGAAGGCAAGTTCAACAGATTCACTGAGATGATAAAGTTCTCTACTGATACAGAGGTAGAGTAAGAGCCTGTAGAGGGGTCTGCAGTTAGAACAGGCAAATAAAAATGAAAGAGGAGTGAAGGAGATTCAATCAAAGTCTTGACAAGTTGCCTGGTGGTCAACCAGAGAAACCTGGAGACTGCTCATTTGCAAGGCTGATAATATCAATACTGAAATGATTAATAGTCTCAGGCAGATCTGAGAACCATTTTGGATTGATCCAGAATGGTGGACTGTGACAGGTTGTGACTAGTGAATAAAAATATGTTTGAAAGGGATTTATACTAGACAGAAGAGGAAAATAGGGAATGACTAATTCTATGGAGGACAAGGGAGTGGGGTTAAGAGAATAAAACTATTAGGAAGAAGTATTCTAAAACACCTACTGTTCCATGCTAGGTTTTTTATGTATACATTTTCCTTGTCATCATTATTTTCTCTCTGATTAATCCAGGACTTAGAGATGGTAAGTGATTTGCTTAGGATCATTTAGGGAGTATGTACAAGTCAGGATATAAATTCAGATCTATCTGTCTCTGGAGCTATTACCTACTATGTAGGACATGTAATAGAATTTTCTATGATGTAAGTGTTCGATATCTGTGTGTTCAATTCCTGTGCTAGCCATATGCAGCTACATAACTAAGAAACTGAACTTCAGAAGTTTTACAGTTTTATCAAATCTCAATTTATTTCAATTTCAACAAGCACTGTGACTACTACATTAGACAGCACAGTATGTGTAGAAGTTCCTGCCAAGCACATAACTAGTGAAATAAAATAGATATATAATTTTTGCTTTTGTAGGTCTGAAAACTCAACAGAAATAATTCATGAAAAACTAGAATAAATAAAAAAGTAGGCATTAAAAATGAATGTAGTGCCTAAAATGCATATAAAAAAAAAGTAAGCATGATATTGCTTGATGATTGTTTAAAACAATAAAGAGTGATCTGTTCTGTCCTGCCCAGGGAAGGAGAAGGATTAAAGGTCAACGGGTTGTGCCCATCCACTCTCACAATGCACTGAATTCAAGTCACCTCCCCAGAGTTCTGGATTTCCTCATTTGGCTTTGAACTGAAGAAAAAGGAGGAAAGAGTTGAAGAAGCAGTGGAAAGTGCCTTGCTTTATCAGTGAGCTGCTGGGGTTTTTAAAGAAAACTTGAGCCTGAAGCACCGTGGACCAAACTTCAGGCCAGGACTGTGCCGAACACATGCATATTAAGCATACAAATAGTCACTGAGAAGAGTCTCAAGTGTTCATAAGGATCCAATTTGAACTGCAAATGACAGTGCAAAAATAATCAATACCCAATTATCTCAGCCAAATATGTTGAGTTGATCCCTAATAAGGACAAACTGAAGTTAAACAGCAAGATTATTGAGCAAAGAAACCACACTTGCACCGCATTAACCAGCTTAGAAAGAGAAATGCTGAATAGAACAAGGAGTTAGGTGAAGTGCTGGCAGAGTTGGAAACAAATCAGGTAAGGCACCCATGATGTGTAAGGCACCCATGATTTACCGACAGAACAAGGATCAGCAGTAGTTTCAGAGAGGAGAAACTTGTTTTTACATTTTGGGAGAGAGCAAGCACAATGTTACATTTTTCCACTTTTTTATTTTCAAAGAAATAGAATCCAGTGTAGATGGGTATCCCATGAAACATCTTAAAAATCAAGTTTCTACCATTTTTAAATGACGAATCAGAACAGGTGAAAGGTATATAACTTCCTTTTCAGATATTGTAGTAAACAACAGTTCCATGAAAAATCTATGCAATTAATGACAAAAAAGTGCATAGCAATGTGGAAAAACGAGGCTCCTCATTAACTCAGAGAGTACACTGTTCACAAGATCTGGTCTTACATTATTTCTTCCCTTCTATTTTTTTTAAGGAACGATTTTGTAATTTTTTACTTATTGCACAGTAATAGCACACCTAGAAGTCCTTTATGAAGGAATCTGTTAGCAGACTGGGTAGGAAAAAGGGGGAGCAAGCTTCCATTAGTGAAGATCCTTAAGAAATAACTAGTTTACTTGTAAGATTCAGGAATATGTTCATTGTCTACATCACAAAAGAACCAATTAATTTACTAAACTCAGTTATTCAGAAAATAAGTTTCTTAAAACTATATAAATTAATTGACTAGGTTCATAGAAACATTTGTCTATAAAAATGAATGACCTTTCCAAAGAATGGTAAAAATCTAATAAAGGCAAAATAAGATATAACTCAATACATCCAAAGCACTCAGGTGTTTGTTTTACTCCCCAAAACAAGAATGGAGCTGGCGATGAGGAAAAAAAAAAAAAAAAAAAAAAAGAATTAAAATAGTTAGAACTCCTCTAAGAAGTCCCAGTGCTGAATCAACTTAGTTATACAAAATAAAACTGATATTAAAATACAGAAAATTTTGTGTTTTTGTAAAAGTACAAAGTGTCTTATGTTAATAAGATTAGTGCCATTCAGGTTATAATAATATTTCAAAAGACTGCATACAGACTGTTCACCATTTTGAAAGTTTAACGGTATGTTAAAGCCATTTCTTTAAAAAAATTGTATTAGAATAAGGTGAAATATAGAAATACAATGCAATTACCTGCGATCTAGAAATTAATATTATTCAGTAGATTTATAAGCCAAGTTTGACTCTATGTTTTTCTATCCTTTCCCCAGGACCCTCATATTTTGACCATAAGGAAAGGACATCTGTGTGAAAAACTGGTTGTCATTCTTTTCAATGGTTGACTCTTAAGAAATGAGATGACCATGGCCCTCAGAATATGAATCTTATATCCCTCTGAAAAGCCTTCTACGATTTCATTCCGACCTCTCTGTAAGTTTCCATCCTATTATAGGATCCTATATACATCTAACCCTAGACTTTGCCCAAGTTCCATTATTGCATAGAACCTAGCGCAGTCCCTTGAATGCTGAAGAAGAGTACTTACTTACTTCAAATGATTGGGCAAATTAATGAATGGTAGGTGTTAGAAATACATGTATACCCTATGAATGCTATTGTGTCTATGGTTGTAAAACATCTCTACATATATTATTTATTCTATGCACTTCATCTCTTAGGAAGAACTTAAGGTCAACAGCAAAATCAAACTTGGGCTCAGATTTTCTGATCCTTGCTGATCTTTCCACCTAAGCACAACTGCCTAAATGAAGGAACTGCTCTGTTCATGTCCATATAACTCCACCTTCACCTGGGGCTTATGTCTCTGAGAAGGAACTACTATCACATAAAGTAGCTGTTTAGACACAGGAAAAAAATGTATATGAAAGGAATGTAATGATTTTGTAAGAAAAGCATGAATTCCTTTCTCAAAGGGAAATGGGCAAAGTTGGCAATTAAGAATAATTGTCAATCTTTTAAAAATGTATGTAAATATTTAAATATATACCATAGGGTAGAATATAATGATTCCATAGTCTTCATAATTCTGAGATGCAACCAAATGGTTCCCTGGAAAGTCTGCCTTCAGCCTGCTCTTCTTTTATATCCCATACATGAAGAATCTCTGAACTGTCTTATGACCCACAAGGCAGTGGTGCTTAGTAACTGACTGCACTAAGAGTTTTCTGAGTGTTGGCACAATGTTCTGGTAAATTCTCCAGAATGGTTACATATGGTGCTGACCGCTCAGAGCAAAATCTAGCATTTTTTAAAAAATGAACTGTTAGAATTAGTCAAGTGAATACTCCCTGATGGCTGTGATTCATTGATGAGAAAAAAGAAAACATCATGATCACAATCATAATTCCTATGACTTTTTAAAGCATAAAATATTTTAAATTCTTAGTATTTTATACTAAGATGAGAAGGTGAAACTTTTACTAGAGAAAGAATCAAAATGACTCACTTATGTAGGAAGATCAGTTTCCGGGAAAAACTCAATCAAGTTCCTATTTTAAATGGAGTAAGTATCCTAACAGCCTGGACTGCTCAGAAGGATATTGAATAATTGTGTGCTAGTTCCAGGAACGTTAAAAATGTCTTTTTGCTTTTCCTAAAAATTTGTCAGGCCACTAGGAAATATCACTTCACCAGGTGCATAGCAATTTTAAAATCTGCACCTGGCATTTCATTCCAGTTCCTTCCCCTAACGTGGCCACAGGAGATTGCTTTTCTTTCTATTTGATTACTTTCTTTTGGCTTAATTGGAGGGTATGTAAATATATTATCCATTAAAGGAATGCTACAGCACACACGGACAGCCTGTCTGTGATACAATTCCCCTCCCTATGTCTACTTTCAATTTAGCAGCCAGAAGGTCTTTTAAAACTGAGTCATGGGCTGGGCCTGTAGCTCAGTGGTAGAGCGCTAGCCCAGCATGTGTGAGGCACTGGGTTTGATCCTCAGCACCACATTAAAAAAAATAATAATAAAGGTATTGTGTCTATCTACACCAAAAAATATTAACAAAACAAAATAAAACTGAGTCGTATTGTGTCACTGTACTGCTCTGAGCACGGTGAGGACTTCCCATTTCACTAAGAGAACAGGCCTAAGTCCTTAAGGTGGTCTACCTGCAACCTCTTCCTGTTTCCTTCTCTCATCTCTTGTACTGTATTCCCATGCTGTGCACGTTCTATTGACTGAACTTGAACACACACACATACCCTGCAGCAGGCCTTTCCTCTCTGGTAGTAGCTTCTTTCTGGAATTTCTACACATGGATGGGGTCTTCATTCAAGGGTTTCTCTCTCTCTTTTTTTTTTTTTTCCTCCACAATTTTTTTGTAATTTATTTAGACATTTACAACTTTTTACTTTACCAGACCAAAACCTCTTAGACTCTTTACGCATAAATCACACCGGACAGAATCTTAACTCCCAGCAACTCTGTTTTTAGTGAAAATAGAGAAACAAAGTAAAGTTTTCCATTAACCAATTTATGAAAACACATTTAATGTTTAGATACATTTTAGTTAAGAGTGCTTGATTTTTATCTTTAATAGATATTTTAGCATTTTAACTTTGTAAATTAATTAGGTGTCTCTTTAACATTTTTAATCACACCTCTCCTGACAAACACAAAGGATCCTACACTAGCAACAGCTCTCCCAATCCCACTCTGCACCAAACACCTTTGTCTTCCTTAACAATTTCTAATTTGTTTTAACCTCATTCCTTATCAACTTCTAAAAGCAGTTTCATCTTTTATGCAGAATTCATTGTTTATTGACTGTAAAAATCCATGTGTGCTTTAAAAACAATGTATCTTAATCTAAAAATTGCTGATTTGGCTTCCATTATGTAGAGAAAGAAATATAAAAACTTTCCCCAATATGATGGTAAATTTGTCCATTTTTCCCATGGTTCTGTCATTTTTTTTTTGTCTTACATAATTTGATACTTTAGTACTAAATATACATGAGTTATAATGTCTTCAAGAATAAAAACTTTTATTACTGTTTGCTTTAAAATCTGTCTATAATACAATTTCAGTATCTCTAAAATTGCCTAGAATATAATTTTCCATATTGGCATTGTTCCTATGTTTCTCATATTTGAGATATGTCTCTTGGAAAGAAAGTATTGTTGGATATTTTAAATCCAGTTTTTAAAAAATTCAGTTTAAAACAGAATGTATTTTCCTTTGTTTGATTTATTAATCAGTTTGGATTTATGTCTACTATCTTATTTTGTGCTTTCTAGTTTCATAGATTTCTCTTTTACCTTTCTTCATTTGAAGTATGATGTTTTTTCCTTTTTCATTCTAATTTTTATGATTTGCACTTCAGAAATAATGATTTCTATGTCTTGATATATCCATGTATTTAATATTTGCTTAATGTTCTTCACTGTCTTCTATTTTTGATCATTTTCCTTAGTTTTGAATATCATCCTTTAAAATGTTCTTTAAAGTGATGCATGTATTTTTTAAACCGTCTTAATTGTTGTTCATCTGAAAATGTCTACATTTTACACCTTTTCTTGAAAGATGGCTTGCTAGATAGAGAATTAAATCTGAATGGTTGTCTCCCGTAGCTGGTTGAATGAGTTATTTCCAGTGCTGAGGGCTCCTTTACCACAGTTGCAGAGACAGCTCTCCAGTATCCTGTGACCTCTTCTTTTCTGGATTCCTTTGAACATGCAGGGGAAGTTTCCTAACCCTGCTCTTGTAACCTCGGATGTGTCTTCATGCCTTCTTTCATTCTATCCTCTTTTTTACAAATCAACCTCATTAATTTTAGAATCCTGCCCTTTTCTCACATTTCCATCTATATTTCTTGAAACATATACATTTTAGAAAATTCCACTATCTGAAAACTGTGATAGGATTCTTCAGATACTTGTCTCTGCTGACTCTGATGTACAGCAATAGGTTTCTTAGGATTTCTGGCTTGTTTATGTATTTTGTGATTTTTATATAAGATCTTCATGGATATTTATTTTTAAGTGTTCATTGAGGCCCTCACTGGAGTGTATTTTACTCCAAAGAATATCTAAACTTTATTTCCTGACTGTGGAGCAACTTGCAGTCACTAAAATATGAGTTTGTGGTCCCCAGGATTTAGCAGATACCCTTAGACTAAAATCTATCATTAATTTTTATCCAACTTCTTTGGGTTTATGCTGATTTAAGTTTTGGTTACTCCTCACTTTCTAGGCACTGCATTTAAAGAAACTTAATTTATATTTTATCCAGTTTTTTTTTTTTTTTTAGTTGTTTTCATGGGACAGAACTTGCAGGGTGTTTAGTGCTTCATGCTGACAATAATGAAAATCACTTATATTTTAAACAAATTCATGATAATATATTTTGAAAGGAAGCAATATAAGCTAGCAGAAATTATTTAAGATACTGCCATTATATTCAAAATATGATAAACTAGCTTTAGAAATGCTAACCATGTGAGGTGCCTGAAATGGCATAGATAGGAAGCAGGGAAGACAAGATTCACATTTTATTGATTCTAAAATCTCTACATTATAAGACCTCTGTTAGCCCTGACTTTTTTGTATTATAATAGAATAATATTGCTAAGAATTTATATTAGTACTTGAGGCTCAAGTAAGAGCCATTAAGTGCCTATACCATTAGTATAAGAGGGTGGGAAGGGGGCAAAAATGGAGGAAGGAGGACTCTATAGAGGGATAAGAAGGGTGGAAGGGATGGCGGCGGGGGGGGAGAAAAAAATAACAGAATGAATCAAAAACTATTACCCTAGGTAAATGTATGATTACACAAATGATATGCCTCTACTTCATGTACAGAGAAACAAGATGTATCCCATTTGTTTACAATAAAAATGAATAAAAAAAAGAGTGATGAGCTGAAAAATAGCTGCCACGAGATACATTGGGAAGGATCAATAAAGGAGTAAACAGATTTTAACTAAGAGATTTCTGTCATTTGCTATGTTAATAAATCCAAAAAAAATATTTCACTTGGCAGAAATATTCTATGAGCAAGCATGGAGATAAATAAGCCTGTGACTCTGGTGAAGACCTGAAACAAAGTAACAGTCTGAAAGATGACATGACAGAACTGGTTATTTCAGCATGACTATTCTAAGACAAACTTTTAAAATAGGAAGACAATCTAAGTGCATGAACCCTCCAGTCTGCTTCTGTTAATTTTCATCACTTCCTTTATCCTGTCAACATTCTCTGAAGACTTAGGTAAAGATGATATTTTCTGGTGAATTAATTCAACATTGTCCCTTATAATATTCTATATATACAAGATACATCAGAGGAAAAATGTATCACACATTTTATTTGTGGTGGCCAGATCCATAACACTTAAAGAATCTTTGGGGGTCTTTATAGTACTTTTAAAATTGGACAATATAAATAACCTTCTAATATTCTTCCATATATGATTACATATGTCATTCTGAAAGAACCCATTATATAAGAAATATCTGAAGCACATGTAATTCTTTATATGAAATCAGCTATTCCTAAGACATTTCTATTAAGCTTCCAGTAAATTGTTGTCACATATAATTATAATATTCTGGATTAATCATTATATTTTAAATATTATTATGCTTTCAGTCTTTCAGATTAACTATAGAATAATCATATCTCAAGAATATTTATGACTATTAGTAACAAAGAAATGCTGGTGAGGAAATTAGGTCAGTGTGAATTTAGGTCAGTAACCAGTAGCACACACGGGTGTGTGTGCACCCCTGAGCATGTGCGCACACACACACACACACACACACACACACACACACACTGTAAACATCAAATCTGAGGTTTATAATTGACTGTGGGTTTCTACACCATAATAAATCATCGTTCTAATGGAATATTGACATCTTGTCTTTTCCTTTATCTTTCTCTTCTTTTCCTTCCCTTTTTTGTCTGCTTTTTTTTTTATCATTATGATGTAGTAAAGGATTATGGTAGTAATTTTTGATGCTTCCTAATGTATTGTCACTATAGTTATTTAACTCTAGTATCATAAAAATCATAGGCATTTATCAACATTGATCAACCTTTTGGATCTGAAGATTCTGCATAATGGAAAATCCCTAAAAAGTCTACCCTTTTACATTTAGAGAAATGTTTATAATATAAATTTTGTTAAATAACTTGAAGAGCCTTGTTAGACTATTTTAAAACCATGAATGGATAACCTGACAACTTTTAAAAATGATTTTTTTGTTTATCTTTATTTATTAAATGAGCTAAATGTCATTCTTTCAAATATCCACGACAATCTATTCTGATGTTTTAATTACAAAATTATTGACATGTTGAGAAGGAAGGAAATATTCTATACATGGTTCTTAAATTAGTACTCTCATTATTTACGGTTTCCTTTTCTTTTATCTGTTTTCTAGATCAGTGAGTCCCAAAGTTTGGACTGTGGATTATAAAATTTTCACTTGGATAATGAGAATAATAAGCAATTTACCAAGGTTTTCATTAAGGCAGCTTTTTGCTATTAAAATGTCCCTTCTCACAAAATGGTTGTGATGTGTAGGGAACATTCCTCAAGCTTATCTGACAGCAGTCACTGACACCATGGTCTAAGTAAGCCAAACAGTCTGGACAGAGAAACTGAGGTAATGGTAAAGACTCGCCGTGAAATGAAGGTCTTTGCAGCTGCTGAGGCTGAGTTAGAAGCTGAGAGGAGGCCTTGCTTATCAAGCATCCCTTCAAGCTGTGATGTGAGCTCGCCCCTGCTGCCTTGCCTCAGTTTACCATCCCCCCAGTCCTTTGTCTCAGACCTGTTGCTGGGCAGAATTACTCAGGCATGCTTGGTTTGTTTACACTACCTTGACGCCTATAGGCTGATTCTGTTATGCTTTAACAAGTGTGTTAACCTGATTGGATAATGTGCCTATATATGTCTTGTACAAGTCTAAGTAAAATTAGATCTGTGCCTTCAGAGCTCGATCTTCGATGTCTGAGCACATTAGGTAGGCATCATTCGTCCTCACCCTCAGCGGTCCCCAGTCTCCGAACATCTGTAGTGATTATAGATAGTAAATTTATCATTATAGCTTTAATAAAAATGTTTCCCAGTTTAAAAAACTCATCATTGGTCTGTGAAATTCCATTATCTGGGGACCATGATATTAACATAATCTTGGGGAAAAATTACTGGTAAAACTGGAATTCTTGGACAAGACAAGATAAATTGGAGGTTGCTCAGGGAAATTATGTAAAAATAAATAAATAAATAAAAAGCAAGGGTTGCTGAGCACTGTTTCTGGCACTTTAGTCATTCAGAAAATAACAGCTGAGTGGAGACTGAATGAATGAAAGCCCAGTTTTAAATACAGGTGGATACAGTTGAACTTGTGACCTAATCAGATATACCCCACAACAGTACTGAGGAATATTTGCCTAGTGGCCTATAATAAAGAACACCACAATGTGCACCAAAGAAAACTGATAATGGGATTTCCAAACAAGTATACATCACAAATACTCTCAACCAGAATTTATCTGAAGAGGTAGGAGAGGAAATAGAAAACGTTATTTTCCCTTTTAAATCCTGCTCAATTCTAGTAGAAAAGTCAAAAGATAAAAAAGACCCTGAATAAAACAATCCTTGTTTTTTGCATGTACTTTCTTTTACAAAATGAAAATATCTTATCATCCTTTTAGCAGTATTATTTTACTTAGGGGACTCTAAAAATAATCAATCAGTACTTATTGTGCTAGCATCGAATGGGTAAGGTAGGATCTATCAACCTTTGACCTAGAATAACCATCTTCTACTTCACTGCCATCATTATGTAAATAGGCATTAGTAAAGTAGAAAGTTAGATAAATAGATGAATAAACAAGAAATTATATATCAACTTAGTGGTCTAATCTGAAATATCTCTCATCACAACTAAGACTTTATTAATCTTATACTTAAATAAGTTGTCTTCTACGTTTGTTAAAATAATAAGCAGGTTCTTGATCAGAAAATCATTACCTATTATTAACCATGACATTTCCTCTTACTACTTGTTTGGTGAATTTTAACTAAAGTAATCTGGAGCTTTAGAAGAAAAGTGATCCCTGTCTAGATTGGATTAGAAGGTAAATTGTGCCCTCCCTTCATTCTGATACTGGAACCTGGACCCCAGGCCCCAGTACTTTGGAATGTGACTTCAGAATGGAATATCTTGAGGTAGGGCTTTTAAATACATCTTAAAAATAAGACTGTTATGGTATGCCCTAAACCAATGTGATTAGTATACTTATAAAAAGAAAATCTGGACACAGATATCAGGGGGCATGTATATACAGAGATCATATGAGGCCACAGGGAGAAGTAGGCCATGTGCAAGCAAAGGAAGGAAGCCTCAGGAGAAACCAAACCTACTGGACCTTGATCTAGACTTCTAGACTCCAGAACTGGGAGAAAATAATTTTCTCTGTTTAAGCTATCTAATTCATGATACTGTATTTAATGACAGCCATAACAAAAATACAATACAGGTTGTGTCTCTCTTAGGCTTTTGTGCTAACGTTTAATTAGTTTGTTAAATGAGGTTTTGTGGTCTGATTACCGGCAAGAGGAGGAATTGTTTTCTGAGCTTGTGTCTGTCACTTTGAACTGAGGTGGGAGACAGACTGACTCTATGGTGTGGGTTTATGTCAAGATTTTTTAAAAATACAACCCTGTTTTAAAATAATACCTTAAATCCCAATATCTTTATAACACTGGAATTTTAGAATGATCTTAAAAGTTTTTTTAAGATATGGATTTTTTTAAGTATTGCATCAGCTGATCACAATTTTTTCAAGTATCAAGAGTAATGATTCTTACTAGCAGGTAAATCAAATAGCTACAGTTGTAGTGGGATAAAGGTAAATATTTAGGTCAGAACATAACTGCCCTTTTTATTGAGAGTTACCAATAAACTGGAAAAAATTTGAGAAATATTAATGTCAAATGTTACTGTGAGCTTAGGAGTGTCAATTGCAAAACACCAAATACATTCATGTTGCTTATATTCTATTCATTTATTAAGAAACTAACTCTCTGAATTACCACTGACCATGCAAGGAAGTCAATAAGAAAACAAAAACAATATCTTTAAATCTCAGCATACCAAGCTTTGTTATGAGAATTATGAACTTATACATGCAAAATGTTTATAAGAGTTGTTAGTGCTCAGTAAGCTCTCATTAAATGTGAGCTAATTTTATTGTACTATAATATCAAGGTTTGTAATGAGGATACTTAAAATGAAAAAAAAAATGAAACTATGCTTACCCTATTTAAAAAGACAAAGAAAATGTAGAAAAAGGTTTATGAAATTGTCCATCAAAAGCTACCCAACAAAATGGAGTCTGAGTCCTAATAATCCAGTGAATCAGCGATCCTTAAATTTATTCAAAATGTATGATTACATGAATTAAATATTTCATTAACTTCTCACAGTAACCCTGTGAAGGTTAATGAGGTCAGCATTTCACAAAGGAAGAAGTACCTTCCTCCCAGTCACTCACACCTAGAAAGTGACAGACAGAATTTGAATTCAGGCCATCTGACTCCAGAACCCACACTATTAATCAATGGAATTGGAAAACACTTACTTAATCACTAAAATTCATATGCTTATATGTTATCTTAGTCCAAAAAAATATTATGAAGTAACATTTTTTCCCTTGAGAAAAATGTCATTTTTTCTAATAATGTTCGAAAAAGAAAATATTGTAATACAAAATTGGTTAACCCAGAGACTTCTCATTAAAACAACATGGGGAAGCATCTTTTACTTAGAATGCAGTGTGAATGATGGTCTCTGGAATTGGGGATCCTGGCTACTCTGAATTTTCTTTGTCATTCACTAGACCACTACCAACTCCTCGAAAGTAGAAACAGACACGATCACCAGTGTAGCCTCAATGTCAAAGTTGCTTAGATGATAATCTCATTAAAAAATAGTCACTAGACCTAAATACACATATCTCAAAGCATACAAATTATCAAAAGGAATATGAAAAATCACTCAACATTACTAACATCAGGAAAATGTAAATCAAAACTATAATGAGATATCACCTCACCCTGGTAAGAGTGGTTAAATTAGCAAAAAGACTGAAGATAATAAGTACTTCAAGGATGTAATGAAAAGGGAATGCTTATAAACTGTTGGTGGGGGTATAAATAAGTACAGTAGAGCCATTATTAAGAAAAAAGAACTATGAAGGTTCCTTTCCCCAAATTAAAAATAGTTACTACAAGATCCAGAAATTCCACTTCTGGGTATATACACAAAGCCAATGAAATAAGTACATTAAATAGAAATCTGCACCTCAACTTTCATTGTAGCATTACTCACAATAGCTAAGAAATGGAACATCCTGAGTGTCCATCCATGAACTAACAAATGGATAAAGCAAATCCAGTACATAAACACAACAGAATACTATTTGGCTGTAAAAATGGATGCAATACTTTCATTTGTAGCAACATGAATAGAAATGGAGATCATTAAGTGAAATAATCCAGGCAAAGAAAAACAAATACCACATGACCTCATTCACATGTGGAATCTAAGAAAGTTGACTTCATAGAAGTTGAGAGTTGAATGGTGGTTACCAGAGGCTGGAAGAGGAGTGGGGAGGGAATATGGGGGAAGGTTAATCAATGGTACTATGCTACAGTTAGGTAAGAGTAAGACACTCTGGTGTGAGACTGCACAATAGGATTACTGTAGCTAACAATGCACTGCAAATTTCAAAAGAAGAAAGAAATTTGAATGCTTTCACCCTAGAGAAATGATAAATATTTGAGGACACAGATATGTTTAACCTGATTTAAATATTACTTAATGTATAAATTTATCAAAACACAGCATATTACTCCATTAACATGTTATAATTCTTAAGGTTTTATATATCAGTTAAAAATAAATTTAAATAAGAAAAATAAAAAATTTAGTGAAGGCCAAATAAACAAATGCTGACACAAATTTTGATAACATGAAACTTGAAACTTAAACTGCTAAGTGTAAGTTTAAATGTATTTCAGAAATAAAGTTACCTGGAAATACAAAGGTTAGTCAATAAGAAACAGTTATTTCTCACATATGCAAGTTGAACAAATTGCTTGTTTCGAACAGTGTCTGCCTTTGCTCTGTAAACTCATGCAACTAATGTCACATAACAGTTTCTATTTGCAGGATAACTGATCAGGCCTTGCTTCCCTCCTTGAAACATGAAAGTTTTGTTCATATTTTTACATAGCTTATTATTACATAAGCCCCAGTAAGTCAACTTGAGTGTTAATTGACATCTTGTAAACTTAAGAATTCAAATTTTCAGAAATTCTTAGGGTAATGTCTATGGATAAAATTTCAAAACTTGATAAGAAAAGTAAAAACATTTCATTTTGATTATTATTGTACTGTGAATGCTTCAGATTCTTGATTTTTTTCTACTTTAAAAAATACAGTCACTGGCCCTTTTGCCTCCTCTTTCTATGTATGTCTAATTTAAGTGAAGTAATCCTTCATTATTTCTTTTACAAATAGGAATCTCCCTGGAAGTATAGTTGTTTATGTGCTTTTTAACAAACAGGTGTTCTCATCCACATGTGAAATACCTGTAGCTATCACTGAGAATTTAGGCCATTCAAAGGACTTCTTATCTGGACAAAGATGTAAATCTCAAGCATTAATTTCAATATCTATTCTAATCTAATTAAGCACATGTGGATTTTTGAAATCTTTAACATTAAATCAGGAGTTCTTATTTATAATATCAGGTCACACACTGATGATTTAATGATTTTACTTACAGAACGCATTAACAGTAGGTAATGATTATGTTTTAAGTCATTTGTACTTAATGGGATACAATCCCAAGTATCTTTAGTATATAAAATGATGAAAATGTCCTTCATTTGTCAATTACCAGTAATATACAAGTAAATGTCAAAATATTTTTATTCAAGCACCAAAATTATTTTGAAGACAATGCCAGCTGTCTTATGTCCTTTTTCCTCTTCTTTACTAAAAGTTTCAATTTTGTCCTTGGGAATAATGTGCTTAAATGTCAAACATCTATCTCTCAATCTTTTGTGAATCTAGGAGTAGCAACATAAACTAGTACAGGCTAAAATGTTGTAAGCCAAAAATGGCCAAGGGTTTCTGGGAAAGCTCTTTAAAAGGGACAGGCTCGGTTGGCTTCTCTGTCTCTTCATTTTGCATGTTCCCTTTGTGTGTACATTTAACATGGGTATGGTCATAGAGGTGGCAAATTCAACGGGATAGCAATAGTGGGACAAAAGCCAAATGGCTGGGCACAACATGGGAAGTTGGGACCTGCAGTAGAGTCTGAGCTGCCCCAACCAGTCTGATACTAGATGTAGTGGAGATAAGAATAGAAAACTAAAACATAGTGATTCTTTGTGATGGTTTGGGGTGATTTATTTTATGTTCTCTTAGTTCATTAATGTAATCCATTACCTACACAAATATCTTGGTAGCAACTGTATTCAAGCATATATGTAAGATCCATGAACTTCTTTATTTAACTCCATTAAATATTTATAAAGTAGTAATTTATCACAGAAATCTGAACCAATTCACAGCTTTTTTAAAAATGCCTGACTTGCTCCAGGGATTAATTTGCTTACTGGCTAGATGACACCAATTAGCTATGAGATATAGAATATTGCACCATCTTCGAAGAAGACCTCAATTATGATGAATGGCAACAGGGTTCCCAAATTGTAGCCAATCTATTTGAAATATTGGCTAACATAACTGGTTTGAGTAATTTTGATATTTAATCATTAAAATGCATTTTTAAAAATTAATTTTATTTCTGAGAAGTACAGCCAATTTGTTATTAAAACGATTTATCATTTATTAATGGTGAATACATATCAGGCAAGTTGCCACATTCACTATTAACTGGTCTCATTTTTTCTTTCATTTTTTTTTTTTTTTGTAGAAGGATAATATGTGTGACTCCCCTTGTAGGCCAAGAGGAGTTATCATCTTTGCAAAAATGAACCTGTAATGCACAAAAGACAAACTGAGCAAAGGTTCAGAAATATATTGTTAAATTGAAAAAGTACATCATCAGTATTAAGAAAGGTAACTTTTTCACCTTAGCATCACCACATAAATTAATAATTGATATGGAGATACCTTAAAAGTCTATTTGGCACATGATCTGTGTGATAAGACTGCCAACTTCAGTAAGAGCTATCATGAGTTGTTACAATGCCAATTTTGGAAGATAAAAAAGAAGATTCAATGAAAAACCAAGGTGAATTAAACCAATGACATGAATTTGAAATATTCACATTTTTGTTATTGTTTCTGAAGTTTCCTATACTCTAATATTTTGATTTATTTTCATCATTTCTAACATAATTATAAGGATCTATATAAGGTATAAAATTTTTCCACAATGCTTTTTTTCTTTTTATTTTATTTTTTGGTACCAGGGATGGAACTCAGGGGCACTCAACCACTGAGCCACATCCCCAGCTCTATTTTGCATTTTATTTAGAGACAGCATCTCACTGAGTTGCTTAGCGCCTCACTGTCACTGAGGCTGGCTTTGAACTCTTGATCCTTGTGCTTCAGCCTCCCAAGCCACTGGGATTACAGGCATGCACCACTGTGCCCGGCCACAATGCTTTTGTATTGTGATAAGAAACACAACCATGAGAACAATTAAAAAAAAAAACATTTAAGGGTATACAGTATAGTATTGTGAACTACATGCACATTGTTGTAAGCAGTTCTGTAAAACATTTTCATCTTGCATGACTATAATATTAATTGAACCGCAGCTCTCCATCTTCTGCCCCAGCTCCTGGCAGCCCCATGCTATTTTCTGTTTCTATGTGCTTCACTACTTTAGATACCTCATATCAATGGAATCATTTAGTATTTGTCCTTCTGGGACTGGTTTGTCACTTGGTGTAATGTTCTCAAAGTTCCCCCATGTGTCATGATAGAATTTCCTTCTTCTTATGCTGAGAAATAACATTCCATTGCATGTATCCATTCATCTGTTAATGAATATCCAAGATTTTTCTACCACTTGGCTATTGTTACTAATGCTGCAACAAACTCAGTAATACAGATGGATGTCTCTTTAAGATCCTGATTTTAATTATTTTATGTAAATACCCAGAAGTGGGATGTTGAATCATATGGCAATTCTCTTTTTAATTTTTGTGTGTTAGTTTGCAGTGTTTGAATTGAACCCTGGGCTTCATAAACCCTGGGTGTGTACTCTAACACTGAGCTATACCCCCAAACTCTATTTTCAATTTTTTGAGGGACCTCTATACTGTTTATAGTGGCTGCACCATTTTACATTCCCACCAATAGTACACAAAATTTCCCATTTCTCCGCAGCTTATCAACACTTTTTTTCCCCTTAATTTATAATTGCCATTCTAACCCATATGTGGTAGTACCTCCTTGTGGGTTTGATTTGCATTTTTTCCCTGATCATCAAGACTATTGAGCTTCTTTTCATATATGTATTGGTAATTTTTACATCTTCTGTGAAGAAATATTTTTTTCAAATCCTTTGACCATTTTAAAATTGAATTTATTATATTATTTTGCTGTTCAGATGTAGAATTTCTCTTGTATTTTGGATATTAACACATTTTATGGTTGCCTTTTTACTTTGAGTCTCTTGCTTTTAGTTTGAAGTAGCACAACTGCTTTTAGTTTAGAAGATTTATGTTTAAAGCTGTCTAATTATTTTTGCTTTTGAGGCATGTACTTTTATGTTTAAGTCTTCAATCAATTTTGAGTTGATTTTTGTGTAATATGTAGGGTAAGAAGTCAGTTTCATTCTTTGTTATAGGAATATCCAGTTTTCACATACCATTTGTTGAACAGGTTGTGTTTTTGAATGGGTTGACTATCTTTCCTCCATTGTGTAGTGTTAGCATCCTTGTCAAATATCGTTTGTTTTGTTGTTATTGTTAGTATTTGTTTTGTCAGTTTTTTGCATTTCTGAAGATCCAGCTTAGGGTCTCATGCATGGTAGCCAAGCACTCTGCCGCTGAGCTACATCTCCAGTCTTCAAAGACCACTTGGATGAATGTGCAAGGCATAATGTATGGGTTCTCTATTTTATTACATTGGTCTATATGTCTGTCTTTATGCCCATACTATCATGTTCTATTACTGTAGTTTATGTTTTAAAATAAAAAACTATGAGGTGTTCAGCTTTTTCATGAGATTTATTTTGGCTATTTGGGGATCTTTGTGGTTATATACCATTGGGACCTTTGTAGAGATTGCACTGAATTTGCAGAATTTTGAGTAATATAGATTTCAACAATATTGACTTCCAGTCTATAAACAGAGGAGTATTTCTATTTATTTGTATTTTCTTTAAATTGTTTCAGAAATCTTTTGTGGTTTTCATTGTACATATCTTTGTTTCTTCTTATTTTTCACAGACTGCATTTTGAGTCATTGTACACAGATGGGGTAAATCATTTCATTTCTGTGGTTCTGTAGATTCAGACCATTAGTGTAATCATATATGTACACAGGGTAATGGTGTTTGTCTCATTCCACCATTTTTCATACCCACTTCCCTCTCATTTCCCTAAGATTACACATAAGTATTTTATTATATTTGGTGCTATTGTAAATGGGATTGTTTTCTTATTTTTTGATTGCTCATTATGTAGAGTTGCAAGTGACTCATATGCTGATTTTATATCCTGCAACTTTGCTGAGTTCATTTATTAATTCTCACAGTTTTCCTTGTGTGTGTGGAAACTCTAAGGGTTTTCTACATATAAGATCATATCATGTGGGAACAGAGAAAATTTTTCATCTTTTTTTATTTGGATACTTTTATTTTTCTTTTATAACTGCTCTAGTTATTCAACTGTTAGGCTGAGGAAGTGGGGAGAGTGGGCATCCTTGCTTTGTCCCTGATCTTAATGGAAAAGCTTTCAGTTAGTCACCATTAACATGATGTTAGCTGTTGGTTTGTCATGCAGAGCCTTTATTATGTTGAATTCATTTCCTCTATTCCTAGTTTGCTCAGTGTTTTTATGATGAAAAGGTGTTACATTTTTTTCCAAATGATTTTTCTCCATCTATTCTGCTTATATGATATATCTTCTTGATTGAGTTTAATATGTTCAAATATCTTTACTTCCCAAGAATAAGTCTCACTTAGTTTTGGTGTTTGATTCATTTAGTGTGCTGTTGAATTAAGTTTGCTAATATTTAAATAGGAAATTTTACATCTCTATTTGTCAGAGAATTGGACTATATTTTTGTTTTCTTCTCTTTTTTTTTTTAAACTTTTTCTGGTATCAGGATAATGTTTGTTCTCATAATTGAATCAGAGTGTTCCCTATTCTTTCCTATTTTATTTCTGACTTTATGTACTTGAGTTTTTTCTCTTTTTTCTTAATCTAGCAAGTTTTGTTATTTTTGTTATCTTTATATAAAGACACCCCTTGGTTTAATTGATTTTTTTCTATTCTGTATTTTATTTATTCCTGCTTTTAATTATTTTCTTCTGCTAACTTTGGATTTAGACTGACCATATTTTTCTAGTTCTTTGGAGTGTGAGACTAGACTGTTGATTTGAGATCTTTCTTTTTCATTATAGGTACCTATACTATAAACTTTCCCTTTTGTGCTTTTTCTGTGTTCCATAGATTTAATCTGTTGTTTCCATTTTTATTTTTCTTGAGCAATCTTCTAACTCTGTTTTTGACTTTTTTTGACATATTGGTTACTCAAGAATGTGTTCATTTCCACATGTCAGTGAATTTTCTGAGTTTTATTCTACCCTTAATTGCATATCATTCCCTTGTGGTATGAAAATAAATGGATATAGTGTAAGTCTTCTCAAATTTGTTAAGATTTGTTTTGTGACTAAGCATACAATCTATCCTAAAGAATGATCTTTGTGCACTTGAGAAGAATATGTATTCTGCTATCTGGGTGTAATGTTCTCTACATTTCTATTAGGTTCATTGTTTAACTCCTTTGTTCTTCTTTATAGATTTTCTACTCTGATGTTCTATCCATTATTGAGAGTGGGATATTGAAATCCCCTTCACTTATTGTATTACTTACTGTCTGTTTCTCCCTAGAGTTCTGTTAAGAATTGCTTTGCATAATTAGCTTCTCTGATGTTAGTTGCATATTTACTTATAATTGTTATATCTTCTTGGGGAAGTGTCTCTCTTATCATTTCATAATGTCATTTGTTTCTTCTGAAAATTTTAAACTAAAGTCAAGTCTAATTTGTCTAAAATATGAATGGCCGCCCATGTTCTTTTTTGGTTAGCAATTTTATGAAATATATTTTTTTCATCCTTTCACTTTCATTTAATGTGTGTCCTACAATTCAAAGTGATTATCTTATACATGTCATATGGTTTTATCTTTTGAAGAAACTCCATTCAGATACTAAGTGCTTTTGTTTAAATTCATTTACAGTCAAAGTAATTATTGATAGGAAAGGAATTAGTATTGTCATTTATTGTTTCTTATAACATGGTTGTCCCTTTATTCCTTCCTTTCTTGTATTTTTATTTCTTTATATTTTTTGTATTTATTTTTTAAGAATATGCTTTGATTCCTTTTTCCCTCTCATTTTCATTTGTGTACCTTCAATAGCTATTTGTTTTACAGTTATCATGGGGCTGACATACAATATTTTATAGTTTTACCTACTCATTTTAAATTTATTGCAATTTAACTTCAATGGTGTAGTAATACTTGACACTTTAACTTCTCCCTCCTCCATACTTGGTTTTGATGTCACAATTTGCATATTGTTATATTCTGTATTCATTACCATATCTTTAGTCATAGTTATCAGTTACTTGGATATTATTTTATGATGCTGTTCAGTAGATTTTCATTTCAATTTGAAGGATCCCTATTAACATTTCTTAGAAGGCAGGTGTAGTGATAATGAACCCCTTCAACTTCTATTTATTTGGGAATGTTTTTCTTTTCTACTTAATTTTTAAAGCATAGGTTTTGGTGGTGGTTGTTGTTGGTTATATTATGCTTGGTTAGCAGTTTTTTTTTTTTTTTTTCCTTGCAGCACTTTGAATATAACATTCCATCATCTTATGGCTCACCAAGTTTTGCTGAGAAATCTATTGATCATTTTATGGAGGTTCCCTGGTACATGACAAGTCTCTGTTCTCTTATTGCTTTCAAAGGTCTGTTTTTAACTTTTGACAAGTTCATTATAATGCATCTCAGTGTTGATTTCCCTTTGAATTCATCCTAAATGGAACTCATTACCTGTATTAATGAACCTGATTTCCATTTTCTCCCCAGATTTGAAATTTTAGGTCATTTTTTTCTTAAACTGACTTTTTGCTCCTTTGTCTCCCTCTTTTAGAACTAACATGATACATATATTATCGACTTGATGGTGTTCCATAAATATCCTACTCTTCATTAAATTTTTCACCTACTTTTTGTTCCATTGATTGTATATTTTGAAATGGCCTGTCTTTTGAATTCTCTGATTTTCTTCTTTTGCTTAATAAAGTTTGTTACTGATCCTCCTTGGTGAATTTCTCAGTTATATTATTCTTCAGTTCAAATTTCTGTTCTTTTTAATATCTTCTATCTCTTGGCTTACACATTAGTTTTATTCATACATACTTTTCTTGGATGCACAGGACTCTTTTAGAGTCTTTGCCAGGTAATCCATACACTTCCATTTATCAAAGATCAGTATCTGGAGATTCATCTTTGTTCCTTTTTGGGCTGTTTGTATATTTCTTTGTGTACCTCACAACTTTGTATTGGTATCTATGCATTTGAAAAACTAGTCACCTCTATCATTCTTTACAGGATGCTTCCTGCCTGGGCAATCGCTCACCAATCAGTGATTCTATGGTTTTCTGAAATTTTTTAGGGGGAATGCAACTTCTTTAGGCCTGGGTGTGCACTTCATCAATGTGAAAAGCTTGCTAATTTTTTTTCAGGAGCTCAATTTCTTCATGTGGTGACTCTGAAGAACAAAAAGTTCTCTGGTTCTACAACAGTAAAGTTCTCTGCTTTCTTTTGATTTACCTGTCAGTGATCTGTAGACATACAAAGTAGACTGGCTCCCAACATCAGTGCCTTACATCAGGCAAGACAAATGCCAGTCCCTTGGGTAGTCCTCCAAAGAACTGGAACATAGGACCTCCTTTCCACTTCTCTCCTTCCTTCCCTCTTGAGGAAGAAGCTTTAAGTTGTGCACTTTCTCCTGTTTACATCAAGACATGCTGGTTATAGCAAGTCATACTTTGTTCTCAGTTCCCTCAGTCCTAGGCATCTAAACTATGCCAGCTCTACCACTGCTCTGTATGAGACAAGATAGAAACCATTCCCTTGAGCAGTCTTCCAAAGAATTGCAAATTTGGATGGGTGTAGCCAGGTATAGTGGCACAAGGACTGTAATCCTAGTGGCTTGCGAGGCTGAGGCAGGAGAATCAGCAAAAGCAAGGCACTAAGCAACTCAATGAGATTCTGACTCTGAATAAAATATAAAATAGGTCTGGGAATGTGGCTCAGTAGCTGAGTACCCCTGAGTTCAATCCCTGGTATCCCCCACCAAAATGTTTTTTTGGGTGGATGTTTTACTTTTCTCTTTCCCACTGACAAAGAAATGGTGCACTAGGGTGAATTCTCTGCTGGTGCTGATATATGCTCGCCTGGGGGATGAGTTCATGCATGTGAAGTGAAATGGCTCTTCTTTCCTGTTTAAATGCAAGTGTTCTCTACTTCATGCTCATCTGAGATGCCCTAACTTTTAGTTGAATTTTGGAATTCTCATTACAGTATTTTATTCCATATATTATTACTAAATTTGTGTTTTTGTGGGTGAACAAGGACTGGGGCTTCCTATTCTGTAATCTTGCTAGCATCAGTTCCCCCCACAGTGCTTCTAACTTTAAAATAAATTATTCATCTAATTTATCTGCAAGTGCCTTTTATTAACTTTGGTAGATAAAGCAATGCAAATAAAAAATATCTTTGAATTGGAAGATGAAATTGGATTTTCAAAGTTCCATTATATCCAAAAAGGATGCATAATTTTGGTCTCAACTATTAAGTTATAGTAGCCTTTCTTTCAAATGTAATGAATTCCTCCCAAATCAGCTATCATAAGTTGAATTGAAAATTAGGTTAAACTTGCTTGAAAAGTCAACTTTTAAAAATATTGTTTCTTTATATAGGTATGCACATTTGAAAGTATGTGAATAATATGGATAAGATATTCAAAAGTTACTATTATTTATATCTCTAAGTTCATGCCAAAAGTTAGTTAAATTCAGATGGTTCCTTCGGTTTGTCACCTAATTAGAAAGAGTTGACATTCATCACTTATTTTCATGAATCCGGGCATGCCAAGCTGTCTCAGGGGATGATTTAGCTGGAGGCCTTAGTCCTTAATTCTGGAATTGACATCTATGCTTGTCATCACTGCTGTAACTTTGTATATGAGCATAGCATTCCTATCAGAGTAGCTATAACCAAGTGAAAAATGTGCTGGGATATACCCATTAAATTAGGTAAGCTATCAACTGTGCCAAACTAATGATGCTGCAGTGTGCTCCCAAATTCTACCAGAACATCTGAAAAACTGAAGCCCTCCGAGTGCATTTAAAAAGAAAGAATTAAAATTTATGATTATAAATCATACATTTTATTGAAAATGATATGACTAAAGACAATGAATACAAAGCTTATTGGCACATATGTATCAACAACAACAAAAAAAACCAAACCTTTCACAGAAGGCCCACAAATGTTCTCTAGATGTATGAATCAATGTATTCCTCACTAACAAAAGAAAAATGCTTGGTTTTATATGAGAAATCTTTTTAAGAATGCTCCAAGCATTTTTAAAAAATAAATTTGGGCCAGTCGCTGAGCCCACCCAGACCCCACACCTCAGAGGGACACTGTGCCTGTCCCCTGTGCTGACTCAGTACACCCTTGCTGGGACTCCCCAACTTCTTTGGAGGCAGGCATTTTGAATTATTCCTGAGGGTGTAGCCATCATCATACCTGAAAGCCCTTTGACAGGTATCTCTATTTACTCACTTACATCCTACACCCTTCCCCATCCTCTTTGTTCACAACTAGAAATACTGTATATTGTAATCAAACTCATCCTGTTTATTACAATAATGTTAAAGTCTTTATAGGGGCTTTCTGGTTCAGGGCTACATTTTCTCTGTATTGGATGCTGCTATTGTTGATCTCCCCTTCAAAGGAGAGGTATTGGAAAACTGCAGGGTCACAATAAGACTGCAGGGGGGAAATTTCAGTACTCTGATCTTTACTGCTAGAGGGGAATATACAGAAGAAATATGAAAAAACAGGGTAATAAAGTGTTCTAACAACCAAGATTCTATTTTGATAGAATCCAATGACAGCACGGCAGTAGAAATGACAGAAAAAGAATTTAGAATCTGCATAATTAAAATGATCTGTGAAGCAAAAGATGAGATAAGAGAGCAAATGCAGGCAATGTATGATCATTCCAGTAAACAAATATTTGGTTCAGTTAAAAGACCAAATGCAGGAAGCAAAAGAACACTTCAATAAAGAGATAGAGATTCTGAAAAAAAAAAAAAAACAAGAAATACTTGAAATGAAAGAAATAATAAACTAAATTAAAAACTCGATAGAAAGCATCACCAACAGAATAGATCTCATGGAAGACAGAATCTCAGACAATGAAGAGAAAATATTTAATCTTGAAAATAAAGTTGAACAAACTGAGAAGATGTTAAGAAGTCATGAATGGAACCTCCAAGAATTATGGGATATCACGAAAAGACCAAATTTAAGAATTATTGGGATTGAGGAAGGCCCAGAGATACAAACCAAAGGAATGAACAACCTATTCAATGAAATAATATCAGAAAAATTCTCTAACCTGAAAAATGAAATGGAAAATAAAATACAAGAGGGTTACAGAATGCCAGGTGCACAAAATTACAACAGATCTACACCAAGACACATTATAATGAAAATACCTCACATACAAGATAAAGATAGGATTTTAAAGGTTGTGAGAGAAAAGCATCAGATGACATATAAAGGGAAACCAATGCAGATATCAGCAGATTTCTCAGCCCAGACTCAAAAACCAAGAAGTGCCTGGAACAATATATTTCAGGCTTTGAAAGAACACAGATGCCAACCAAGAATCCTATACCCAGCAAAATTAACCTTCAGATTTGATGATGAAATAAAATCTTTCCATAATAAACAAAAGTTAAAAGTATTTGCAAATAGAAAGCCTGTACTACAGAACATTCTCAGCAAAATATTTCATGAGGAAGAAGTGAAAAACAACAATACAAGTCAGTAGGGGAGGAACTACCCTAAAGGAAAAGCCAATCAAAGGAGAAAACAAGTCAAGTTAAAAACCAAAAATAAGCCAAAAGACCAGGAATACAAATTATATCACAATAATAACCCTGAATGTTAATGACCTAAACTCAATAATCTAAAGACATAAACTGGCAGATTGGATTAAAAACGAAAGACCTAACAATATGCTGCCTTCAAGAGACTCATCTCATAAACAAAGACATCCACAGCCTAAAGGTGAAAGGATGGGAAAAAACATACCATGCACATGGATCCAGTAAAAAAGCAGGGGTCTCCATCCTCATATCAGATAAAGCGAACTTGAAACCTAAGTTAGTCAAAAGGGATAAAGAAGGACATTTTATACTGCTTAAGGGAAGCATAAAACAGCAAGACATAACAATTTTAAATATTTATGCCCCAAACAATGGAGCATTTATGTACATCAAACAAACCCTTCTCAATTTTAAGAATCAAACAGACCAAAACACAATAATAATGGGGGACTTTAACACACCATTCTCACCACTGGATAGATCCTCCAAACAAAAACTGAAGAAAGAAACTGAAGAACTAAACAATACAATCAATGATATAGACTTACTGGACATTTACAGAGTATTTCATCCATCATCAAATGAATATACTTTCTTCTCAGCAGCTCATGGATCCTTCTCCAAAATAGACCATATGCTATGCCAAAAGAAATCATTAGTAAATACAAAAAAATAGAGATACTACCTTGTATCCTATCAGATCATAATGGAATGCAATTAGAAATCAGTGATAAAATAACAAACAATAACTACTCATACACCTGGAGACTAAATAATATGCTATTGAATGATGCAATGATAACAGAAGACATTAGGGAAAAAATGAAAAAATTCTTAGAGGTAAATGAGAACAATGACACAACATATCAAAATCTCTAGGACACTCTGAAAGCAGTAAGTTCATTGCATTGAGCTCATACATTAAAAAATAAAAAGTCAACAACTAAATGACCTAACATTACATCTCAAAGCCCTAGCAAAAGAACAGATCAACACCAAAAATAGTAGAAGACAGGAAATAATTAAAATCAGAGCCGAAATCAATGAAATTGAAACAAGAGAAACAATTCAAAAACTGACAAAACAAAAAGCTGGTTCTTTGAAAAAGTAAACAAAATTGATAAACCCCTAGCCACATTAACAAGGAGGAGAGAGAAAACTCACATTACTAGAATTCATGTTGAAAAAGGAAAGATCACGACAGACACCATTGAAATACATAATTAGAAGCTACTTTGAAAATCTATACTCCAACAAAACAGAAAATATTGAAGACATTGACAAATTTTTAGAGACATATGATCCACCCAAACTGAATCAGGAAGACGTATGCAATCTAAACAGATCAGTTTCAAGCACTGAAATAGAAGAAGACATCAAAAGCCTACTAACCAAGAAAAGCCCAGGACCAGATGGACTCTCAGCTGAATTCTACAAGACCTTTAAAGAACTAATACCAATACTCCTCAAAGTATTCCAGGAAATAGAAAAGGAGGGAACCCTTCCAAACTCATTCTATGAGGCTAGTATCACTGTGATACCAAAACCAGACAAAGACTCAACAAGGAAAGAAAACTTTAGATCAATATCCCTGATGAACATTTGTGCAAAAATCCTTAAAAAAAATACTGGCAAATCACATACAAAAATATAGGAAGAACATAGTGCACCATGATGAACTGGGGTTTATCCCAGGGATGCAAGGCTGGTTCAACATCTGGAAATCAATAAATGTAATCCATCTCATCAATAGACTTAAAGTAAAAATCATATGATTATTTCAATAGATGCTGAGAATGCATTTGATAAAATACAGCATCCCTTCATGCTTAAAACACTAGAAAAAATAGGAATAGTAGGAACATACCTCAACATTGTAAAGGCCATCTATACTAAGCCTATGGTCAACATAATTCTTAATGGAGAAAAACTGAAAGCATTCCCTCTAAAAACTGGAACAAGACAGGGATGCCCTCTTTCACCACTTCTATTCAACATCATCCTTGAAACACTAGCCAGAGCAATTAGACAGACCAAAGAATTTAAAGAAATACAAATAGGAAAAGAAGAACTTAAGTTGTCACTATTTGCTGATAACATGATCCTATATTTAGAAATCTAAAAAACTCCACTAGAAAACGTCTAGAACTAATAAATGAATTCAGCAAAGTAGCAGGATATAAAATCAATATGCATAAATCTAATGCATTTCTATTCATAAGTGATGAATCCTTTGAAAGAGAAATTAGGAAAACCACTCAAACCACTCTATTCACAATAGCCTCAAAAAACAAACAAACAAAAAAAAAACTTGGGAATTAATCTAACAAAAGAGGTAAAAGACCTCTACAGTGGAAACCACAGAACACTAAAGAAAGAAAATAAAGAAAACCTTAAAAGATGGAAAGATCACCCATGTTCTTGGATAGGCAGAATTAACATTGTCAAAATGGCCCTTCTACCAAAGGTGGTATATAGATTCAATGCAATTCCAATTAAAATTCCAATGACATTCCTCATAGAAATAGAGAAATCAATCATGAACTTTATCTGGAAGAAGAGACCTCGAATAGCCAAAAAAATCCTGAGTAGAAAAAGTGAAGCAGGAGGTATCACAAAACCAGACTTTAAACTATACTACAGAGCAATAGTAACAAAAATGGCATGGTATTGACACCAAAATAGGCAGACCAATGGTACAGAATAGAAGACACAGAGACAAAACCACATAAATACAGTCACCTCATACTAGACAAAGGAGCCAAAAACATACAGTGGAGAAAAGATAGTCTGTTCAACAAATGGTGCTGGGAAAACTGGAAATCTATATGCAGTAAAATCAAATTAAACCTCTATCTCTCACCCTGCTCAAAACTCAACTCAAAATGGATCAAGGGCTTAGGAATTAGACCAGATATCCTGCACCTAATAGAAGACAAGGTACGCCCGAATCTTCATCATGTTGGCTTAGAAGCACACTTCCTCAACAAGACTCCCAAAGCACAAGAAATCAGAGAAAGAATCAATAAATGGAATGGATTCAAACTATAAAGCTTTTTCTCAGCAAAGGATACAATCAAGAACAGGAAGAGAGTCTGCAGAGTGGGGGAAAATCTTTTCCACATACACTTCAGATAAAGCACTTATCTCTAAAATTCATAAAGAGCTTAAAAAACTTTACAACAAAAGTACAAAGAACCCGACTAATAAATGGGCCAAGGAACTGGACAGACACTTTACAGATGAAGACATACAGGTGATTAATAAATATATGAAAAAGTATTCAGCATCTCTAGTAATTAGAGAAATGCAAATTAAAACAACTCTAAGATTTCATCTTACTCCAATTAGAATGGCTATTATCAAGAACACAAACAATAATAGATGTTGGTGTGGATGTGAGGAGAAAGGCACACTTTCACATTGCTGGTAGAGTTGCAAATTGGTGCAGCCACTCTGGAAAGCAGGGTGGAGATTCCTCAGAAAACTTGGAATGGACCCACCTTTTGACTCAGTTATCCCACTCCTTGGTTTATACCCAAAGGACTTAGAGTCAGCATACTACAATAATGCAGACACATCAATGTTTATAGCAGCTCAATTCACAATAGCTAGATTGTGGAACCAACCTAGATGCCCTTCAATTGATGAAAGGATAAAGAAACTGTGGTATATATATACAATGGAATATTATTCAGCCATAAAGAATAATATTATGGCATTTGCAAATAAATGGATGAAATTGAAGAATATCATGCTAAGTGAAATAAGCCAATCCCCCAAAACCATAGGCCTAATGTTTTCCCTGATAAGTGATATATAATGGGGGTAGGAGTTGTGGGGAGTGAGAGAAGAATGGAGGAACTTTGGATTATATAGAAGAAAATGAGAGGAAGAGGGTATGAAAAATGATGGAATGAGATAGGCATCATTACCCTATGTACATGTATGATTACACAAATGGTATGAATCTACATTGTGTAAAACCATGGAAACGAAATGATGTACCCCATTTGTGTATAATGAATCAAAATGTAGTCTGTACAAAATTTAAAACTAAAAATAAATAAATGAATAAGTAAATTTGCTCTCTTTTTATGGGAGAGAAGTAAAATTAATAGTAAGGTGCCAGTGAATGAATTTTTTTAAAGAAAAAATGATCACAAAATAAAAATAATGTGCTATATCCTTGAGTTTCATTAGCAGAGAAAGTGAAGAAATATTAAGTTAATATTTATTTTGGAAAATGTGCATCTTGAAATCTTTCATTTCATTTTCTATGTCATTACTCATGTCTGTTAAACCTCCTTGAGGAGTGAGATTGATCCTCTTGTGACTGTCATAAGTCCAAGGATTATCCCATGAAGAATCCTCTGTTTTTATTTATTTTTCCTGGAAAAATAAATCCATTTTATTCTTTAAGCCATGTCAAAACCTCAGCAAAGTCTAGGGCTGCCTGCAGCTTAAGGCAGAGGCAGTTTGCTACCTGCATTAAGAATACTTGACTTAAGAATCCTTTCACCAAACTACATCCTTTTGCAGGTAGCTACATCTGCTTGAAGGAAGGGGTCTTTTACAATCAGCACAAGAGTGATTTATGGACCAGTAGTGTTCTTGTTAACATCTGTCCTGAAGGGCTATTAAAGATTTCTAAATTCTTCCTACTCTATAAATGTCTTCCAGTTCCTTTATATAGAGCTAGCATCATTTTTTTTCCTAAAAAAATAAGAAAAGATGCATCTGACTATATCTGCAGAGTAACTCTTTAAGAGCCTTTATAGCCTCTCATTTTCTTGTAATCTAAGTATATTTCATATGCCATATACAGATCTTTAAAATCCAGGACCTATCAACCTTTCCAACACTCATGTCCTTTCTTCCATGACCCTGAAGTTCTGATTAGAATATTGATTCAGCAAAGATGTGTCTTTTTCTTAACTTCCAAGAGAAAAATCTATATTTTTTCCTCAGATTTGAGGAAAAAATGACAACTAGTAATTTTGGAGGACTCATTGTGTACTAGGTACCATTTTAGTCATTTTATGAGATAAAGCAGTTACTATTGTTATTTCCATTTTATGTGTGAGTGAACTGAGGTGCAGAGAGGTAAAGTAGCTTAGACAATATCATGTAACTAGAGAGGAGACAGAATTAGAGGAATTTTTCCTGTGTGTGTGTGTGTGTGTGTGTGTGTGTGTGTGTCTGTTCTGTCCTTTTACACAAGGATTATTTTTACTTTCATGTTCAAAGACACCTGAGGCTGGAAAGAGTGAATATCATCACGCCTGCCTGCCCAGTGGACAGTTGCTGCACTCTTGCCCCGTGGTGGCACTGACAGGCAACCTTGCTGGGCCTTTGAATAAGATGAAGGCAGGGCAGGGTTTGGAGTGGGGGATATGCCATTTGTTATATGGGGTTCCAGTCCCAGTCAGGGAAGGTATTTAAAAGCATAATTTATTTTTTAATGGAATCATTAAATTTCCTCAAAATAAATCGAAACAAGGATGATATGGTAAACTTTTCTTCAAAAACTCATCTTAGCTAAAGGAATTTTCATTTGTATTTAGAGAAACCTATTCAAAGTATCACTGAACTTTATGTGTGCATATCTGAATTACTCGAGCTAGTTAGCTAGATCAGGTGAATTTGGAAAAGAAGCAAATAGAAGTTGAGTATGTAGTCAGTGAAATAAAACATTAGTAGAAAGTTTCAATAAAAATGGTGTAAGAGAAAAGTAATACATGGAAATTTGTCTTGAAAAATCACCCCCACAGAATACATATAATAGGGTTGTGAGAAGGAGATAATAGAGTTGAAGTAGCATTTGAAGAATTGACAGAGACTTTTCCAGAAGTAAATAAAAATGTAAGTGTCTAATGGAAAAATCCCATAAGTTCCAGGAAAAATAAATAAAAACAAATTTGTACCTAAATAAATTGTAGTAAGAATGCAAAACATTAAACAGAAAAGTAACTTAAAGCTACCAGAGTCTTCAGATAACCAAAAATCAAAATGGTAGTAGATTTCTTATCTGGTATGGTAGTCAGAATTGAAAATGTCTTCAGTGTTGAATGAAGTAAGTGAAGACTTACAATTTTACATCTACATGTTCTATGATTCAAGACTGAGTGAAAATATAAAAGATTTTAATTAAAAAGTTTTGAGTTTCTGCTTTATAGAATCTTGAAAGAATGTACTGTAAGAAAAAAGTTAAATCCAGAATGGGAAAATAAGATGCAAAATGATAGTGAAGAAATTGATTAAATGTGTTGGTGTTAAATATACTAATAAAAACTAAAAGGGTATACTGTAAAGGCAGTAATTGAACTAAAATGCTGAAATAATCATTCTATTGTCTTGTTATCTCAACCCCATCCCAACTCTAGAGCTTTCTACTACTATTCTTACCAGCTATAACTTTTCATCCAATATTTAAGTCATTTTTAGAGTTCTTCTTCACTGACTATTCAAGATAACACTTTCTCTCTTACTTCCTAAAGTATCCCTTTCACCCTCACCCCACAGACCTTATCCAGAAAAGATTTTCAGATGAAGTGTGTGGTTGACTCCTGGTCCATTTGCTCTTCACATGGGTACAGATCCATTTCCACTATAGACCTCTTCCACAATGACATAGCATCTCTTATTCCCAATGTCTGTCCCTCTAATAACTGGAGGTAGAAGACTGGAAAATTTAATAAAATTTTCTGACATTTTTAACAGGTGTCTTTTGGCCTATGCATATAATGCCCTACTTGGAAGTACACATATTTTAAGATTCTGTTGTTTACTATAACCCTTCTTTCTTCTTTTCCAGATTTTTAGATTGATATAAATAGGCTCTGACACATGGTTGGTAGACTCTACTTCTGGCTGCCTCTAAAAGTAACACCCACAGTTCTCAATCTGAATGGTGAAACTTCTTAAGAATAGAGATTCTTAGCTGGGTGGGATGGTACACACCTGTCATCACAGCTACTCAGGAGGCTGAGGCAGGAGGATTGCAAGTTTGAGGCCATCCTGTACAATGTAGCAAGACTTGTTTCAAAAATAAAATATTTTTTTAAATAAAAGGTTTAGGGAAGTAACTAAGTGGTAGTGTACTGGCCAGGCAGGCCCTTAGAGATTCTTTAGTCCCATTCAGACTTACTCAGAATGACTCTGATTGTGCCAAATAATTTAAAGTCCATCCACTAATGTTTTAGTACAGCCAGGACTAATGAGCACTATGGTAGAGATGTTCGGCATCACTCTTGTGATATTAATACGAAATTTTCAGAGCTAGAGACTAGATATGAAGGGGAGCCAGGACTGCACTGAAGTCGTGGGTGCACTGTATAGGAAGGCCCCAAAAGCCAATATTCCCTTCTTGGTTTCTCTCTTTATAACAGGCTGGCATATCAATAGCAACGAGAAGACCTATTTACAGAATATGTTCATTTGTTTTCTGTCTCATGTTTTAATCTTTACTTTCATAGATAATTTGTGGTATGCTAAAAAAAAAAAAATCATGCATTTCAAACTGGAACTCAACATTTAACTTTCCCTAACACCCTTTTTATACTAGTGCTATTTTAATTGTGATGTTTGTACCACATGTTATTGTAATGTTTTGAAATATAATGGGTTCGCTTATTTATACTATTTTATTGCTTTGTTCCTAAAAGATGGAAGAAAAATGTAAAGTGATGGCTTATGAGTGGAAATCTATGCAAAAATATTCATGAGATCCTCATATCTTTTCTCAAACACCTTTTAGCAGATGTAAAAAATAAAGCAAAATAAATATATGATGCTCTAGCACTTTAATAGCAATTCTACGTTATTGTTATAGGTACAAAAGTGAAATTAAAAACATACGCCATGGATTATCCATACTACTCTGCTTTAAAAAAAGGCCTAATTATATACATGCTGTTTAATTGGTCACTGTGTACATCTTTTTAACCATCTATACAGGTAATTTGACTTTCAAAACCTTAGAAGGTCAGTGATGAGGCATTTATAACAAACTATTATACGCTGAGAGCTAAAATTTAGTATTAACATAGCTTCTGACCTTGAGGATTTGGGGACTTGGGACAAGAAAAAAATTTCCATTAAATTTTACTTTAAATGTTCACGGGAAAAATCAATTTAACACCAAAATTTATCATAGTTCTAAAACAAAATCAGCTAGAAACTTTTATAATATCATTCCTATAAATTGATCTTTGTTTTTCTTGTAGTATTATGAATGTATAATATCTTCTAGTGGTTTCTATTTTTTATAAGACAGTTATTCATTAAACATTAAGTTTTTCATTACAATAGAGTTTTCTAAAAGGGTCAAAATTGTGGGGTCTAAGACTGTGTTGAGAATCAGACTGCCTGCTGTTAGATAGCAGTTCAAACACTAATTAGCTCAGTGATTCTGGACAACTATTTATATTCTTTGTCTCATTTGCCTGATATATATATAAATGAACAATGATAAAAATGTAAAGAAAATTTTCAGAAAGTTGAAAAAAACAGAGAAATGAATAATCAGTATTATCAATTTAGGCCAAACTTCTTAAGAAACTGAATTTCTGAAAGAACACAAAAAATGAAGGAAACATGGGAAGACAAGGCAATTTTCCAAAATTGAAGACAGAACCTCTATGTTGTAAAGATCCACCTTTTACTAAGCATTATGTGACTTATAATTCTATATTAAATGGAATCCTTAAAAAAATCACTCTGGAAATGTTTGTTACTATTATACAGAAATGTAATTAATTACTATATATTGAACTTCTAGGAATGACAGAAGTAGATATTCTGCTCTTATTCCCTATCTTAGCAGAATGCAATCAGTTAATTATTAAATATAATGTTATCTGTGGATGTTTGCAGATACCCTTGTTAAATGAAGGAATTGCTTTTATATTCTGGATTTGTTAAAGATTTTTATTAAATTTTGTCAATGCTTTTTTTGCATCTATTGTAATGGTCATATGATTTTCTACTTTATTCTGTTAATATGGTGAATTAAACTGACTGATTTTCAATGTTGATCTTCAGATAAACCTCACTTGTTCATAATATATTCTCCTTTATACGTGTTGCTACAGTCAATTTGCTGATATTTCGTTAAGGTTTTTGTGTCTGTTCCCTAGAAATATTTTGGTCTCTAATTTTCTTTGCCTACACAATATTGGGTTTTGGTATCAGGATTAGTTGGTGCTTTGTCCTGCAATATTTTTTTAAAGAGTCTGCTTAATATTGACATTATTTCTTCCTTTAATATTTATTAAACTTCCCCAGTTAAACTGGTTAAAAAACACAAGACCCACTTTTATCTGCTTACAAGAAAATGGTTTCCATCTAAAACTACAGGAAAATTGAAAACAAGAGGACAGACCATTATCCGTGATGCAAACTGCATGTATGCACCATTACATGTAAAATAAACTCCAAGGTAGGTCTATATGGAACAATGAAACAATAAAATGTTTTAAAGCTATAACTTTTATTCTAAGCATTGCTTTAGATGCATCCTACAGATTTTAATATATCTTAATTTTTATTCAGTTCAGAATATTTTATAATTTTTACATGAGATTTCTTCAAAATGTTTAGTTTAAAGCACTTAGGGGTTTTCTAGGTTATTTTTAAATTTTTTATTTGATTCTGATATAATCAGAGAAGACACTCCATAGCCCAGCAGATGGGTTACTTTGTCTCCCTCCTAAACAGAATGAAAAAATGTAGGGATACTTCATAATAATTACACATCTTGGGATTTCTATCAATTGCTTACACCAATCTGACATCAATTTCTCATCTTGAGTAAAGACAGCAAAGAATTTGAGAGTGATAATAAAACAGAAAGAAGGATTGGGGTAGTTAAGCTCTATTCACCCTGTGATTTAGAAAAAAGCAAGATTTCCCTATGACTAATCAATCATAGGAGATATTATTCAAGATTGGGGAAATAGGACCTGAAATGCAAAAGAATGTGGGCTATTCCTTTAGGAAAACAGCTGAAGGAGGCCGGAGGAGAATGGGCTTAAAAGGAATTTTTGTTATCTAAGAATAGAAGAATAAGAGACCCTCCTGCAGGTTCCTCAGTAGTATTTACACCTATGCCCTCAAAGAAAACCAGCAAATGAATACCCTCCATCTACAGGGCACTGCAGGAAGATAAGATATAGTAACCATCAACCCAGAACTTAGATAGGAGCCAGATCAGTAAGAGGCACTTGCTCATTTTTATCTCTGTCTTCCATGACCCAATCCATAGGAGGATAAGTCATTTAAGAATAGGAGGAGGAACAACAACAACAAAAAAGAATCATTCCCCTTACCTGTTGAGTTGGCCTGGCTGGTCCTGGGGGAAGGGAAAAGGGGATATTGCCTTGGGATTGAAGTTTTAAATTAGACTGAAATCTTAAATATTAAAAACAGGCCAAGTGGATGATGACACATAATGGGGGGTGGGAGGGGTTAGTGTTAGGGTTAGAATTAGGGTTAGGGAGGGGGGCAAGAATGGAGGAAGGAAGGACTGTATAGAGGGAAAAGAGGGGTGGGAGGGGTGGGGGGAAGGGAAAAAATAACAGAACGAATCAAACAACATTGCCTTATGTAAATTTATGATTACACAAATGGTATGCCTTTACACCATGTACAAACAGAGAAACAACATGTATCCCATTTGTTTACAATAAAAAAAAAAAAAAAGGCCAGAAAATTGTGGAATCTGCTCAGAATATTGTTAAGAGCCAGACAAAGAGAGTATGATTCTCCAATTAATGGGAAAAATAAATCTAGAATATGAATCTCACTGAGATGTGACAAGTAGAATTCATTTTAAAGCAAGGTTATGATTAAAACCATGAAAAGGTGTAGAAGATGGTATAGAAATACAGAGAAAATTTCAGTTCTCACTCTCGTATAGCAGAAAACGGTGAAAACAGTGTATACAGTTATAAAGACAGAATTATGTAATCTATTGTGGAAAGGAAAAATGGCTAAATTATCATTGTTTTATGAGGCATTTCACAGGCATTTTATAATTCTATTCTATGTAATTTTTAGCAACGCTGTTTTAACCATTTAACAGATAAGCAAGTTAAAGTACAAAAAGCTAAAGTAATGAAATAATTGGTGCTCAATTTGGAAATGGCAAAAGGGGTTGAATCCTCCCATGGCAGATTTTAATCGGTGTCATTTGTTACTGCATATTATTTTTAAACATAACTAAGAAAGTTATGCTCAAATAATGTTAATATATCATTACCAACTCTATTAGTTATTTGGCTTGTTGATGTTTTTAGAACACATAATGAACCAAAGTAGACCTTGTATTCCTTATAAATCAGATTTACTTTTTTCCACATAGGAGTTATATATAATTTATAGCCTTTTTATCTAGACGTCTGATTTAATATAATTCCATTCTCAGATCCTTAACTGAATTGGAATCTCACCATTTAAGAATTATTCTAGAATTAACACTCAAAAGTAAGTTTTTAAAACTCTTTCCAAGGGCTCATTCTTAAGTAGAATAACAGATAAAGGGTTAACACTAAACGTTGTTATAGCATACCCATTGGTGGCAGACTGCTAAACCACCAAGCATGAAAAATCGCCAGTGCATTTTTATTACACTCATTAACAAGAGGACTCCAATGTGACCTACCTTAAATGGCATGACACCATCATCCAGTACACCCATTCTTGGATCTAGGCTGAGACTTATCACTTAAAATCTGAGTTTTTTAAATAATTAGAAAATGTTGTCTGTTATATTTTCACACTATGCTGAACTTACAGAACATAGTTTTCTTCTAAAAAGTATGTAATTTATGTGATAGTAATTCTTGCTAATAGAAGGCAGAAATGACACAGATAATTTCAAAATCATTAGATTACAATAAATCCTTGTTTTACAGTCTTGTTTTTGTAAGGCAGTTTTGCAATTCTAATGCTAGAAATGGAAAGCAACATAAATTTCTATCTCTGTGATTAACAATGCTAGGTGCAGGTATATATTGATAAGTCTATGCTATATAATACCCAAAACAATGTTATTTCTCCAGGAAATAGTTGGTGTTAGAAGATGAGACTGTGAACTAAACAAAATTAAAATAACTTACTCAATTTTCCAGGAAATAGTTGGTTTTAGAAGATGAGACTGAGACTATGCACTAAATAAAATTAAAATAATTTACTAAATTTAATGGTAAATTAAAATAATTTATGGAGCAAACTTGTCAGCTTACTCTTAAATATTCAAGACACTTGCCTTGCTGAGCTCAACAATTCAAAGTTGTAACATCCTATACTATGACCCAACCCAACTAGTCTTCTACTTACAAAATAGCCCCCTCCTTATACTACTAAGACTCTATCAAGATGATATTCTTTGATGCTTCACTGAATAAACTTGGCTTTGTTTGACTAAGTTTTTCAGATGTTCCTTTGAGAAGTTGACAGTAGGTACTTTTTGTAAGTCTGAGATCTAGTCAAGATATTCTCACTGCTGGTACTCGAGACCTTTGACAAGTGGCCCTCCCTTGAATTTTCTCAGACCTTCCATCCAGGGTTCTTCTCGATTTCAGTAGTAAGGAAGGTTCTTCACTGGGCTTGAGGTCTGACTTATCTTCAGTAAGCTTCTCTAAATGGTTAGTTTCTTTTGGTCTAGGAATCCTTTGATTATGTGATCAGATTTAAAAATAGTTATCTTCAGTGGAAAATTAATAGTATAAATGTTGTTTTATTTATTCACCCCTTTCAATTTCCATTTCAGTTTATAAAAAAGGTCAATTGATGGAAAATGGGAATAGGCTTGGAGATTCCCTTCTAAATCCTTTCTAGCTAGAATCCAATATCAGAGGAATTTAGGGGTGTTTTTCAGACTTGCATTTTTCAGAATAACTTCAATTTGGCTCACCATTTACAAAACATACAACTTTCAAAAAAAAAAAAAAAACTTAGAAAAACTTCCCATAGTCTTGTTCTCTTTTCTTGATAATTATTTTAATTGGTTTTATCTGCCAGGATTTGAGGGTTTTATTGGTCCAGCTGGTCTTAGTGTGGCTCATCTGTGATCAAGCTCTGGGAGGCACATAAGTATAAGTACTCTTTTCTTATACTATTATGATAGTTAATTTTTTATGTTAACTTGAATAGGCCAAGTGATGCCCAGATAGCTAGTGAGGAAGTATTTATTAGTATGTCTGTGAATGTGTTTTCTAAAGAGAAACACTTGACTCAACAGACTGAATAAAGAAGTTCCATCCTCCCCAATGTGGGTGGGCATCATTTAATTCATTGAGAGCCTGAACAGAAAGAATCAAAGACAGAAAATGAAGAATTCTTTCTTTCTTCTTCAAGTGAACATTCATCTTCTCGTGCCCTTGGACACCAAAGCCCTGGTTCTCAGGTCTTTTGACTTTGGGACTTATCGCAGTGGCCTCTTCCATGGTTCTCAGGTTGTTGGCCTTGAAATAAGAATAACATCAGCTCTCCTGGTACTCAGATTTTCAGACTCAGATTGGATCACACCATCAAAAAGAAAAGAACTTTCCTGATTCTAAAGCTTACGGGTGGCATCGTATAGGACTTCTTAGCATCCATAACAGCATCAGCCAATTCCCACAATATATCTCCTTTTACATCTCTGTTTCTATATACCTAACTGGTTCTGAGTCTCTCCATCTCTCCAGCATACTGACTAATATAGTGATCACTAAGGTTCTCCTGGAGTTTTCAGTCTTAGACCTCAGTATAAACATATTTTCTATAAGTTGTAAGCCACGGACATATCTTTCAAACTAGGATAATTTCATCAGTGAAAAATCTGAAGTTATTGTGACTCTTCTGAGGAAATGTGACATTAACAAAAGTGCTTATTTGGAAGGAAAAAAAAGAGATGAAAAAATAAAAAGAGAAAAATGTCTTCATGAAGAGATATTCTGTCTTGTCTCCCTAAAAAAATGTAGCAAATTCCTTTATGTTGTTTGAAGGTAGCATCCTTTTATAGTGCTCCTTTCCCCCACCTTTCTATCCTTATCTTTTCCTTTTCCAGGAGAACTTTCAGAAGTAAATTAATCATAACTTTTTGGTATTTCAATATAATGAATTATTTATAGTAAAACAATTTCAGGCAAGATTCTGCATATTTTGGAAGAGTAAGATGGTTTAAGATGTAAAACAACTCTACATTTACTACTTGATTCATTCCTTATGTAAACATAGTATTAGTGTAATATTCTTATTAAAATAAAATTCTGGTTTAATATTTGATGACTTAAGCTTTGCAAAATTCTCTTTCTCATAACAGGTCCTGTAGATTAGCATTGTTTCCATTTAGAGGATTTAAAATTACAAAACCACAAAATTATATTCAACTAAATGAACCTATAATATTAGGAACCATTTAAAATTGTTTAGTGTTATGAAATCTTTTAATGTTATTATGCTACCAACTATGGCATTAAAGAGAATGGTACTGGCATCTGCTCAGCATCTCCTGAGGGCCTTCTTGCTGCATCAAATATGCCAGGGGTTATCACATGGTGAGATGTAACCAGCATGCTAATTTGGGTCTCTTTTCTTCATATAAAGTCATTAATTCCATCACAGGGTCCTCACTCTCTTGACCTCATCTGATCCTAATTACTTCCCAAAGGCATTACCTTTAAATGCTATCAACATATGAACTAGAAAATTAAGTTTCCAACACACAAACTTTTATGGAGCACATGTAAATTATTAGCACATGTATATATTTGTGTATGTCTCAACATGTACATATAAAAGTATTTTAAGATTAATTAAAAATTAATGAAGAGATAATAGAAGACATATTTGAAAAAATACACTATACACAAAATAGGTTTTTTGTGTATAGTGTATAATGCTGGATAGCATTTTATCCAGCATTTTAGTGTTTATGGATAATGAATTGGAAGAAATATATGAATGCCTTCAAAAATTTTTGGCAGGGTTACCCCAGTTAGTGGATTTATTCCTAGTGAAAGACTTATAAATTGTTTACCACAACTCATTATAGGGAGGATGTAAAGGAATAAATTTCAAGCTTTCTATCCAGGTAAAAGAATTTCCTTTTATCACCAAAAATATTTTTGACACTGAACTTTTTCAGTGCTTGAATCATTAAAAAAACAAGTTTCTTATTATTAAAAAAATAGTTTTTAATAATGATTATTTATTGCTATGTATTTATTATAATGCCTAAAACTACTTGGTGGATCATATGACTTATGCTTGTATTTTATTCCACTAACAATCTTCATTAACTTTTTCTTTTCCAAATTTAACTCACAACACAGAATAATAAAACTATTAGTATCTCATTTAAACCTAAATTATCTTTGATCCTTCATATTAGAAATGATAGTAGATCTTAGTTTGTGATTTATTCCCCAAGTTTTAATTAACTCAAAATCATAGTTTCTTTCTTTCTTTCTTTCTTTATATTGGCACCAGGGATTGAACCTAGGAGCACTTAACAACAGAGCCACACCCCCAGCCCTTTTTATATTTTATTTGGACACAGGATCTTCCTGAGTTGCTCAGGGCCTTGCTAAATTGTTGAGGCTGGCTTTGAACTTGAAATCCTCCTGTCTCAGCCTCCCAAACTGCTGGAATTACAAGGGTGCACCACCACACCTGGCAGCTACTTCATTTATGAAATTTAGAATTCTTTTTTTTTAAGAAAGAGAGACAAACCAAAAGGCACTTAATTCTCTAAATTAATTAGTTATAAATTAAAATGTCAGTGTTTCAGAGAATATGCTTTTTAGAAATATACTTGTGTTCTATATACAAAGAACAGTGTACAAAAACTCTATAGGTGATTTTTGTTTTTGGAAGTAGATTATAAACTCTGATTAACTCTTTTGTGTGTTTTGAAGGGATCAAATAAATGATGAAATGGTCCTATTTGATGATCATAATCCATCAGATAGGAGTTCAAATCTGAATTAATTATTCTCAAACCATAATACTCCATATTTAATTTTAGGATTAGAAATGTACAAATGAAAGAGATTTAACTGAAATGAATGTAAGTTTTTGACACTGGGTTAAACACTGATGGGAGCCACATTACTTTCCTGTACCCAAATTAAGTAATATGAAGACAGTGCATACTTTCTCATCATTATGCTAATATTGAGAAGCTGCACAATATATTTGGCCATCATTCTATAAAATATTTGCTTCTGAAACAGAAACATAATTTTGTCAGCCAAAAAAAGTCATTTTTGGAGATTAACATATTGCAATTCAAGCCTTAACTCCATTGTGATTTCCAATCCCAAATATTTCTTTCCTGGTAAAATCTGCATAAAAATAAAATCTCAGAATATGCTCTTAAACTCTAAAAACTCCTCCTTTGACTTTCTTATTCTGGAATGCTACTGAGATTCTCTTGAGGTGATATTTTCTTTTCCTTTTTTTCTTTTTTTCTCATGGTACTGATTGAACCCAGAGGTGCTTTACCACTGAGATACATCTGCATCCCCTTTTATTTTATTTTGAGATAGGGTCCTACTAAGTTGCAGAGGCTGTCCTCAAATTTGTGATCTTCCTGTCTCAGACTCCTGAGTAGCTGGGATTACTGGCATGTACCACTACAGATGGTAAGGTGGTATTTTCTTTTTCTGCACTTAAGAAATTGAGCCTTGGCGATCCAAGGTGGTGGACTAGAGGGTGGCTGCATCTCCAGTTGCTCCAGAACCCAGGATTCAAGAAGGGGAGGCATTGAGAGACTTGGAATAAAATAGAGCCACGGGAGCCAGCCACAAGTCCCCAAGCCAGTGGAGACCTCCGGCCTGCAAGCAGCCTCTGGGACCAAGACAAGGCAGCCAGACACCTCTCCAGGCGGACCTGTCCCCCCGCCCCCCGCCCCACCAGCAGGCTTTTTCCACGGGGCGATCCAAGATGGCAGACTAGAGGGTGACTGCATCCCCAGTCGCTCCAGAACCCAGGATTCAAGATGGGGAGGCATTGAGAGACTCGGATTAAAATAGAGCCACAGGGTGAGTCTTCCCCACCCGGTGAGGCTCTGACCGGGCAGCAGGCCCAGATTCAGGCGGCTTATTAGAGTAGGGCAGGGCAGCTAGAGTCATCCCCAGGCAGCCCTGCGCACTCCAGTGGGCTCCTCCCACAGGGCCAGATTCTCCAGCATCTCCAGTGAGCAGGCCCCCCAGTGAGAGTCTTTCTGCACAGAAACAAGCTTCAAGTCCCTGAACCAGTGCGGCGAGTTCTTGCCCGCAGGTTGCTTCAGGGACCAGGACAGGGCAGCCAGGGACTTCCTCAAGGAGCCCGCAGCCCAGCCCCCTCGGGGGGGAAGCGCCTTTTCAGGCTAGCTTCTCCTCAGAGCAGACCGCCCAGTGAGAGCCTTTCTGCATAGAAACAAGCTCCAAGTCCCTGAGCCAGCACGGCGAGTTCCTGCCCGCAGGTTGCTTCAGGCACAAGGACAGGGCAGCCAGAGACTTCCCCAAGCAGCCTGTCTCCCTCTGACAGGAAGCGCCTTTCCAGGCTAGCTTCTCAGAGCAGGCCCCCCAGTGAGAGCCTTTCTACACAGAGCCAGCTCCAAGTCCTGGAACCAGTAGCAGGCTAGGGGCAGCTTTCCTTGGAAGTACTGCATTATCAAGTTACTCCAAGACTTCAGGCTACTGAAGGCAGGAAGGTGATACATTGGAAATCTACAGGGACACTATAAGCCAATAGAAGAAATCTGCAATATCACAAAGTCCCACTGACATCTGACCAATATGAGAAAACAAGGGAAGAAAATGTCCCAAACAAACCTAGATACTATATCAATAAAACCCAATGAGAACACAGCAGAAGAAATGTCAGAAAGGGAGTTCAGAATGTACATGATTAAAACAGGGAAGCAAACGAGGAGATGAAAGAGCAAATGCAGACATTGAAGGAGGAGAAGAAAGAGCAAATGCAGGCATTAAATGATCGCACCAATCAACAGTTAAAGGAGCAAATACAGGAAGCAAGAGATCAATTCAATAAAGAGTTAGAGATATTGAAAAAAAACCAAACAGAAATCCTTGAAATGAAGGAAACAATAAACCAAGTTAAAAACTCCATAGAAAGCATAACCAATAGAATAGAACACCTGGAAGACACAACCTCAGATATTGAAGACAAAATATTTAATCTTGAAAACAAAGTTGACCAAACAGAAAAGATGGTAAGATATCATGAACAGAATCTACAAGAATTATGGGATATCAAAAAAAGACCAAATTTAAGAATTATTGGGATTGAGGAAGGCTTAGAGAAACAAACCAAAGGAATGAACAATCTCTTCAATGAAATAATATCAGAAAATTTCCCAAATCTGAAGAATGAAATGGAGAACCAAGTACAAGAGGCTTACAGGACTCCAAATATACAAAATTACAACAGACCCACACCAAGGCACATTTTATGAAAATACCTAACATACAAAATAAAGACAGAATTTTAAAGGCCGCGAGAGAAAAGAATCAAATTACATTCAGGGGGAACCAATAAGAATATCAGAAGATTTTTCAATCCAGACCCTAAAAGCTAGAAGGGCCTGGAACATTTACCAAGCCCTGAAAGAAAATGGATGCCAACCAAGAATCTTATACCCAGCAAAACTTACTTTCAGATTTGACGATGAAATAAGATCCTTCCATGATAAACAAAAGCTAAAGGAATTTACAAATAGAAACCCAGCATTGCAGAACATTCTGAGCAAAATATTCTACGAGGAAGAGATGAAAAACAGCGATGCAAATCAGCAACGGGAGGAACTAGACTAAATTAATAGCCAAATAAAGGAGAAACCAAATCATGTCAGAAAACAAAACTGAGTCAAATGATTGGGAATACAAATCATATCACAATAATAACCCTGAATGTTAATGGCCTGAACTCATCAATCAAAAGACATAGACTGGCAGAATGGATTAAAAAGAAAAATCCAACAATTTGCTGCCTGCAAGAGACTCATCTCATAGAAAGAGATACCTATAGACTAAAGGTGAAAGGATGGGAAAAACATACCATGCACACAGACACAGCAAAAAAGCTGGAGTATCCATCCTCATTTCAAATAATATGGACTTCAAGCCAAAACTAGTCAGAAGGGATAAAGAAGGACATTACATACTGCTTAAGGGAAGCATAAATCAGCAAGACATGACAATCATAAATATCTATGCCCCGAACATTGGCTCATCCATGTACATCAAATAAAGCCTTCTCAATTCCAGAAATCAAATAGATCACAACACAATAATACTAGGCGATTTTAACACACTTCTCTCACCGCTGGATAGATTGTCCAAACAAAAATTGAATAAAGAAACCATTGATCTTAATAACACAATCAACAATTTAGACTAACCGACGTATATAGAATATACCATCCAACCAAGAGCGAATACACTTTCTTCTCAGCAGCACATGGATCCTTCTCTAAAATAGACCATGTCTTAGCCACAAAGCTACTGTTAGCAAATACAAGAAGATAGAGATACTACCTTGTACTCTATCAAATCATAATGGATTGAAATTAGAAATCAATGACGGAATAAAAAACAGAAACTTCTCCAATACCTGGAGATTAAATAATACACTATTATATGATGAATGGATAACAGAAGACATCAGGAGGGAAATAAAAAAATTCTTAGAAGTAAACGAGAACAAAGACACATCATATCGAAATCTCTGGGACACAATGAAAGCAGTGGAAGATTTATTTCATGGGGTGCATTCAACAAAAGAAGTAGAAATCAACAAATACAGCTCAAATTAACACTACAGCTCAAAGCCCTAGAAAAAGAAGAGCAGACCAATACCAAAAGTACTAGAAGACAGGAAATAGTTAAAATCAGAGCCAAAATCAACAAAATTGAAACAAAAGAAACAATAGGAAAAATTAACAAAATAAATAGTTGGTTCTTTGGAAAAATAAACAAAATTGATAAACCCTTAGCCACACTAACAAAGAGAAAGAGGGAGAAAACTCAAATTACTAAAATTCGGAATGAACAAGGAAATATCACAACAGACACAAGTGAAATACAAAACATAATTAGAAGCTATTTTGAAAATCTATACTCCAAGAAAACAGAAAATCTCGAAGACATCAACAAGTTTCTAGAGACATATGAATTACCTAAACTGAACAAGGAGGACATACACAACTTAAATAAATCAATTTCAAGCAATGAAATAGAAGAGGTCATCAAAAACCTACCAACAAAGAAAAGTCCAGGACCAGATGGGTTCTCAGCCGAGTTCTACAAAACCTTTAAAGAAGAGCTCATTCCAATACTTCTCAAAGTATTCCATAAAATAGAAGAGGAGGGAACCCTCCCAAACTCATTCTATGAAGCCAATATCACACTGATACCTAAACCAGACAGAGACACATAGAGGAAAGAAAATTTCAGACCAATATCCTTAATGAACATCGACGCAAAAATTCTCAACAAAATCACATACAAAAATATATTAAAAAGATAGTGCACCACGATCAAGTGGGTTTTATCGCAGGGATGCAAGATTGGTTCAACATCCAGAAATCAATAAATGTCATTCACCATATCAACAGACTAAAAGTTAAGAATCACATGATTATTTCAATAGATGCAGAAAAAGCATTCGATAAAATACAGCATCCCTTCAGGCTCAAAACACTAGAGAAAATTGGGGTAGTGGGAACATTCCTTAACACTGTAAAGGCCATCTACGCTAAGCCCATGGCTAATATCATTCTAAATGGTGAAAAACTGAAAGCATTCTCCCTAAAAACTGGAACAAGGCAGGGATGCCCTCTTTCACCACTTCTATTCAATATTGTTCTTGAGACTCTAGCCAGAGCAATTAGACAAACCAAAGAAATTAAAGGGATACGAATTGGAAAAGAGGAACTCAAACTATCCCTGTTCGCTGATGACATGATTATATATTTAGATGAACCTGGAAATTCCACCAGAAAACTCTTAGAACTCATAAGTTAATTCAATAAAGTAGCAGGTTACAAGATCAATGCTCATAAATCCAATGCATTTTTATACATAAGTGATGAATCTACAGAAAGAGAAATTAGGAATACTACCCCATTCACAATAGCATCGAAAAAAATAAAATACTTGGGAATCAATTTCACAAAAGAGGTGAAAGACCTCTACAATGAGAACTACAGAACACTAAAGAAAGAAATTAAAGAAAACCTTAGAAGATGGAAAGATCTCCCATGTTCTTGGATAGGCAGAATTAATATTGTCAAAATGGCCATACTACCTAAAGTGCTATACAGATTCAATGCAATTCCAATTAAAATACCAATGATGTACCTTACAGAAATAGAGCAAGCAATTATGAAATTAATCTGGAAGAATTAGAAACCCAGAATAGCTAAAGCAATCCTCAGTAGAAAGGGCGAAGCAGGGAGTATCGCAATACCAGATCTTCAACTCTATTACAAAGCAATAGTAACAAAAACGGCATGGTATTGGTACCAAAATAGACAGGTAGATCAATGGTACAGAATAGACAACATGGACACAAACCCAAATAAATACAATTTTCTCATACTAGACAAAGGTGCCAAAAGTATGCAATGGAGAAAAGATAGCCTCTTCAACAAATGGTGCTGGGAAAACTGAAAATCCATATGCAACAGAATGAAACTAAATTCCTATCTCTCACCCTGCATAAAACTCAACTCAAAATGGATCAAGGACCTAGGAATCAGACCAGAGACCCTGCATCTTATAGAAGAAAAAGTAGGCCCAAACCTTCAACTTGTTGGCTTAGGACCAGACTTCCTTAACAGGACTCCCATAGCACATGAAATAAAAGCTAGAATCAACCACTGGGATAGATTCAAACTAAAAAGCTTTCTCTCAGCAAAGGAAACTATCAGTAATGTGAGGAGAGAGCCTACAGAGTGGGAGAATATATTTGCCACTCATACTTCAGATAGAGCGCTAATTTCCAGAATCTATAAAGAACTCAAAAAACTCTACACCAAGAATACAGATAATCCAATCAACAAATGGGCTAAGGAAATGAACAGACACTTCAAAGAAGATGTACATGCAATCAACAGATATATGAAAAAATGTTCAACATCTCTAGTAATAAGAGAAATGCGAATCAAAACTACCCTAAGATTCCATCTCACCCCAATTAGAATGGCAATTATCAAGAACACAAGCAACAATAGGTGTTGGCGAGGATGTGGGGAAAAAGGTACACTCATACATTGCTGGTAGGGTTGCAAATTAGTGCAGCCACTCTGGAAAGCAGTGTGGAGATTCCTCAGAAAGCTTGGAATGGAACCACCATTTGACCCAGCTATCCCACTCCTTGGCCTCTACCCAAAGGACTTAAAATCAGCATACTACAGAGATACAGCCACATCAATGTTCATAGCTGCTCAGTTCACTATAGCCAGATTGTGGAACCAACCTAGATGCCCTTCAGTTAATGAATGGATAAAGAAACTGTGGCATATATATACAATGGAATATTACTCCGGGATGAATGATAAAATTATGTCATTTGCAGGCAAATGGATGAAATTGGAGAATATCATGCTAAGTGAGATAAGCCAATCTCAAAAAACTAAAGGACGAATGATCTCGCTGATAAGCGGATGAGTACATATGGGGGGGTAGGTGGGGTTAGCGTTAGGGTTAGGGTTAGGTTTAGGGTAAGGGATAAGGAGGGTGGTAAGAATGGAGGAAGGAAGGACTGTATAGAGGGAAAAGAGGGGTAGGAGGGGTGGGGGGGAAGGGAAAAAATAACAATGAATCAAACAATATTGCCCTATGTAAATTTATAATTTTTAATTAAAATAAATAATAATAAAAAAAGAAATTGAGCCTTGCTTCATCCATGAGTCCTTTGCTCATCATTTTAAAAACATTCTTTTCTTGCCATTTATAATAAAATTTTAAATTTTTTTCTAAATTTGTATATTTAAGAAAATACAAAATTCTTTCTACATGCCCAACTATAAAACACATGAGAAGAAAGAAATATACCAGAAAATTTGTTAGTTATAAGAAGATAGATTACATAAGGTAAAGAAGTAAAGATAATTCATAGAATAGATATCTCTGAATGGTAATATAAAGAGAAGAAAGAGGAAGAGAACTAACATGTATTTAATAACATCTGTCTGAGAGGTACTATGCTTGATGTTTTACAAATAAATTGTATTTTTTATTTTACAAAATCTTCCAAAATTTTAGATATGAAAGTAGAATGAATAGGATAAAGCATCTTGCTTAAGGTTCCATGTTTAGTTAACAGAACTGTGGTAAGAAATCAAGTCCCCTATCAGTCATATATTGCTACTTTTCTGCCTGACTTAACAATACTCAGTTATTTAATTAGAAATAGTCACAAAACTGTGGAAAATATCAGTCTTTAAAGTTTAAAAATAATTACATCACACAAGCTTTATAAAATGGCATTTTTTATGGAAAACATAAACAATTGAAACCAACCCAAGGAATAATTAGATAACTTGAATTGATTTAGAACCAATCAAGACATTTATTTAGTAGTTTAAAATCTATCTCTAGTACCAAAAAATAAAAAATAAAAATAAAAAAAACTACCACCAACACCACCACCACCACCACCCCAGTAAGCCTAGAGTGTTTTCAGACAATCCACTCCACATGAACTATTCTGGAGAAAGGAAAGAGAGGGAAAGTGGGAGAAAAGGAGGTAAGAGACAAGGGAGAAGTGGAAAAGAGAGGGGAGAGGAGGGAAGGGAGAATGTTCCCTCAGTTAATGTGAAATCTTTGGAAACTTTACATCAAAGAACAAGACAAGGACAATATGAGAGAAGAAAATGAGAGGCTAATTTCATTCATAGACAAAGCTGTAAAGCATGAATAAAACATTAGCAAACCAAATCCAGTCAGATATCAATATTTATATCTTTTATAAGCAATATAAGTTTATTCCAGGAATGCATGGTTGGTTTAACTTCAGACTATTATTGTAATTGCCTTGATGAATATATTAAAGGAGAAAAACCACACAACCACTTCTATATGTGCAGGAATATTTTCAATAAATTTCAACTCTGAGGTTTTCATTCATCAGCAACTAGGAATACCAAAATTTCTTTAACCTGGGAAAAGTATCTATTTACCCAATGCCTTCAGCAAAGTCATGCTTAATGTTGAACATTAAAAGCATTCCTTTTATCGCCCAAAACAAAATAAATCTATCTGCTATCAACATTTGTATTTAACATTCTACTGGTACTCCAAAACAGTACAAGAAGAAAGCAAATGATTAAAGGATTGCAGAAGGTCTTTAGATAAGCACAGCCTTTTTTCTTTTCTTTCTGCTTCTTAACTACAAAATCCATCTGGTTCAGGTGCATGCACACACGTGGGTATCTGTGGTGAATTCCTCTTCCTCTATGGTGAAATTAGATTCTATTTGATTTACTTATTGTTGGGGAAAATTTTTCTAAATTTTGACTGGACTTTGTATTCTCCTTTTGCCTAAGAAGAATGCCTAGCAGAAAAAAGCTGTGTCATATGGAAAGAACAGAAGAAATATTCAATAGATTTAAAATTAAACAGAACCAAACATGATCATGTATATATGTCTGCATGGGTTGAAAACATGAATGTGGCCATGCCTTTTTCAAGAACTGCATAAATAAAGGTTTATCACAAGTAGTGTTGAATTGATATGCAGTGAGTTGTTTCAAACAAGAAAATAGGTTCAGTACTAATTTTTCAATCATTTGATAAATGTCCCAAAGCTTGTGTGATGTAATTTAATATTTTATTTACTAAATTGAAAATTCATTTCACTGTTAAGGAAACTATTTTGATCTCTTAGCTAATACTGACATGGTTTGTGGTTACAAATGATATGCATTGTGTTCATGTCCAGTAATTTAGCCTCTATTGAATTATTTCATATGATTCATGTAGTTAAATCTTATTTTAAAATAAATATGGGTAACACATGATATGTACCCTATTGCAATTTATATTTAATGACATTAGTTTTTAAAGTACTAGATGCACCTTTCTAACTTGTGTGTACATACTCTCAATCTTGTTTTCTATGAGCAAGCATTACTTCTTTGTTCTAGATTGTTATTTTTTAAAAATCTAGACATGAAAAAAGATTGCATTAAAATATGGCCTGAGAAATAAATTCCAGTATAAAAAAATCCAATTATTTTTCATTAAATAAGCATATTAGATGGAAAAGTAATGAAAAATTAAGTCAAAGTATCTTTTTACCAAAAATACAAATCAGCCTTGCTTGTTTACCAATACATTTATGCTATTATACTCTAACTTCTGCTTTTTAATTTTCATTATTTATCAATTTTAGATTATTATAATAACCACTTTACCTTTTGATTCAATGCACCAAAACAATAAGTGCCATAATAGATATTATTTAAATTATTTCAATATCATTCTTTTCCATTTTTTAGTCTCTTAGTAATTAAGGATTAAGCTCATCCACTAAGTTAAAGCAAACACTAAAGTAATTGTAAACATTTAAATGCCAGACACTTCTGCTTTCCACTCCTGTTTTTGTCTTGTTCGATTTTTTTTTCTTATATTTGCTTCAACCTAAAGCTGAGTTTGCCTGTACTATTAGAGTCATTGGCCTCCTGTGCTCATCTTTAAACTTATATATCACAACTTGCCATGTTTTCAGAGGCTGAGATACCAGTGGGTACACTGTACCATTTCCAAATACCCTAAGAAGGAAAGTCACAGGAATTTGGGCATACAACTATACAACTGGAAAGTTGAGAGAGAAAGGGTAATTGGAATTTTACAGATATAAAAGAACAAGCCTCTAATGAAACTATTAAGTTAGCAGAGAATGATCCTCCCCTTAACTTCTCATTCAGAAAACAAAGATACAAAATTTCCCTGGAACTATAAATTAGATATATATACCAATGTTCTTCCAGAACTAAGAGGTATTTTTAAAATTCAGAACTTAGATGAAAACTCTAGCAGAACAGCTGATCTACATGGAAGCACAGATTTTTTTTAAAATGTATTTTCAATGTCTTTAAATGACTAGCTCAAAACCTTGCAGACCATGCAATGTGTATGTAATTTATTATTTAAAGTTTTCAAAATCAACCTAAAACTAGATGACACAACAACTTGGTTAAAGGAGATTCTGCAGTCAGGCTACTTATATACTTTATGGCTCTTCCATTTTTTACCCTGTGACTTTAGAAAATCACTTATAGTCTTTACATATGTTGATTTCTTTATCTGTAAAATGAATATAGGAATACTATTTATTCCAATGGGCTATTATATGAATTTAATATTGAATAGATTAAAAAGTATTTAAAGTTGGTACATGACTCACAGTCATTGCCCCAAAATATTAATTATTATTTGATTTTCACTTTTATATCACTAATATAAATGAATTAAATACCATCTCAGACTGGGCCACAAAATAAAGTCTAACTATGAGTTATTTACAAGGGACACAGTCAAAACAATGATAAGAAAGATTAAAAATAAAGTTTAGACAAAATATACCAGCAAACATGAACAAAAAAGAAGTCAAACATTAAAATATTATGTATTTAGCATATTTTAAAGCAAACAGATTTAAAAATTAGACACAGTAGTCTAATTTTCATCAAAGGTATAGTTAGTCCATAATAAGTAAATTGTATGCAAATATCAGGGTATTAATATATAATCTACAGAGGTGTTAGTAATGCAATTAAATTAAAACAAAGATAAGAGTAATGGGAGATTAGATTTATTTGAAAAACTTTCTAGAAAGCAAAAATTGAATAAGGAATGAAATCAGAACACTATATTATTATGTATTTAATAATTGTTAAACTTGGCTTATTATGGAAATTTTATAAAAAATCATAGAAGATTAATAAAATACAGTAAGACATTGTCCCACAAGAACACCAACAAGTTTTTAAAATCACAAATTGTAAATGCTTCATATTTTGTGATTTCATTGAATTAGAACTAAAATGATACCAAGTATGAAAAAAGAAAGGAAAAAAACACTTTCCACTATTTGGAAATTATGGAGATTCTCTAACTTTTAGGGAATTGAGAAAATAAAAATCTCAATTAGGAGTTATTTAGAAAAATTATACCCTTCAGGTTATGTATTTATTCATTACATTCACCCACGTACAGAGTGATGGTTCTCGTCACTGAGATTCTGATGCTGAACAACACAGTGATTGTTGCTTGGATAGAACCTATGATCTGCTTGGGATAGGCAGAGAGGCACTGACTCATTCAATAAGCTGGTAGATATTAAAGAAGCAAAGGGGGACAAAACACCCTGAGAAAAGAAGAAAACATGATGATAAGTAAAACAGTGGATTGGAATGGTGAGATATAAGGGAAAATTATTATATAAACACCTTGAAAAGCAAAATCAGTGAGATGGGATTTTCATAGTTAATTATATAAAAACAATCAATAGTACATAAAATTAAAAATGAATGGTCTAAAAATCTAAAATTGTATAAAAGAATACTTGGCACTCAATTATAAATCCAACAATTTACAGATCATAAAATTCATTGCAGATATTGATGTACTATGGGAAAAACTGTGTCCCAGAATCACCTAACTAGTATGAGAGCTACAAAAAGTATCCAGGGAAGGACAACATAAGGTGATAGGTACTGGAGGGAGTGACAGAAGCAATGGTGTTATGGACACACTTAAGAGTGGCCACTTGCCATGGGAAGAAATGCCTGGAGTTCTTGCTAGAGGGAACGGTGCACACTAAGTCTCTAAGTTTAGAGGGAACACATTTTATTAGATAATCTAAAAGTTCAGAATGGCTGGTACGGAGAGAAGGAGAATATTAAGAAAGAAAAAGAGACTCTATTGGAAACAGGGGTCAATCAAAAAGTCTTGTAAAACATGATAAGGGTTTTGCATTTTAACCTTGAGTCAGTGGGAAAGTCTTTGGAGTCATTTGAGTAGGAAACAGACATGATCAGATTTAAGATTAAGATGAACACTCTGGCTACTGAATCGCAAATAGACTGTGAACACACTGAGCAGGCTGATTACAAGCCTGAGTTTTTCTATCAAGCAGAGAGCTAGAGCGTAATAAGATCCAAAGATAGAGATGAGGCTTCAGGGAAAGGTAGCAACAGAGGTCTAAACAACTCACTGTTTTCTATTTTAAGAGACTGTGCACTGAGGGCTCCTTGACAGCAGCCCAGCTTTGATAACAAAATGACATCTTTCCCCTTTTGGGTACTCGTCAAAAGTTCCTGCAGGGCTTTTTTGGGGTTTGTGGGGAGAAGTATGACTAGCAGGGCAAGGTGGCATCCTGAGTCCGTGGCCATGATGATATCTAATTAGCACCCTCATCCCCAAATCATCACAATAACATCAAACCCAGAGGTGAATCAAGTCATTTATGGAAAACGAGGAGAGATGAAGTCCTATAGCAAAGCTCCAAGGAATACTGACAATTAAGAAATTTGAGTTAAAGGTGTATAAAGACTTAACAGGTAATCAGAGAACAAGGAACAAAAGAGTAGTGTATGGCATCAGGTCAAACAGCAGAAACAAAGCAACTAACACAAGCTAATCAACTAATAGAAAAAGAAGCAGACAATATTTGGGAAGTCATTCAATATTGATAATCACTAAAGAATACTAAAGCCATGCAGTACAGTATTTAGCGTTTAGGTTAACCAAAATTAATGGTTATTAAGAACATAAGAATAAAGGTGACAAATACAGTTAAGTGTCACTTAATAAAAGGTGTGAAGCTGGGGCTTTTGCCATTGTGAAAACTTCATAAACACTCAAATCCTACAATCTACCAATAGTAATCCTGCAGGTCAACCCTACAGATGCGTGTGTTAATTTCACGGATGTTTGGAATGGCATAATACTGAACACAGCCCAACAATAGGAAGGTGGGGAATCTTTAAAGGTGTACAGTGGACAGAGTGCACAGGAGCCAAAGTGGTGGAGGAAAGTTGCTTGTTTTTAATGGAAACTATCTTCCATTAAAGGAATGTGGAAGTGAGAATGAGGAAGTAAGAATGAGGAAGGGAAAGAAAGGAAGAGATGCTGGAGACAGAGCAAGTATGGATAATGGCGGGTGGAGGTAGAAGTCAGCATAAAGCATGTGAGTTACCTTTATAAGTAGTGGGATATAGGAGGGAAGAGATGAGGACAGGTACACATGCCAGAATGCTTCCAGATTTGGTGACAAGAAACTAACAAATTTCACATCTGATAATGATAATTCTCCACAATTTAAGAAGAGAACTATCTTACTGCTGAGAATTGGAAGCATTGGAGTTTGGCAACACATTGGAGAAGTGAAAAAAGGTAAGAAATTGCTATTGAATAGAACAGGAATAAGAGATTAATAGTAAAATGTAGAACTCTTAACTAATGACATCAATCTATGGGCTCTTTACTTTCATCTACAGTTAATATAGGGAGAGAGAGAGAGAGAGAGAGAGAGAGAGAGAGAGAGAGAGAGAGAGAGAGAGAGAGAGAGAGAGAGAGAGAGAACACATCAGTGATTGAGAAGAGTGAAGATAAAGGAATTGAGGATATATTGGAGATATGGTGGTTAGGCAGATATACTAATGGGTCATAATGAAGTCAAAATGGAGATGCCACAAAGAATGTAGAGGGAGAATGTATAGACAACAATGTAACTAGAGTCTCTATGTGTTTAAAGAAGGAATAATAGAGCTGGGGGAAGTGGAGGTAGCAGAGTGAGATGCTCAGATGTAAGATTACAAAAGGTCATTATGTCATTTGATAACAAGATCCAAGGTATGAATAATATGCTCTTTGATGGAAATACTCTACTGAATACTATAAACAGGTCAAAAATACTTAATTTACAGTTTCTTGTTTATTTATTTACTTACACGTTTAAGCAAGATTTCTACTCAACTAAAAGGAACTGTGGCTATTACAATATTTTGAGAAGAATGAATAGATTTTTTAAATAGGCATTTTTTAGAAGAAAATAGAATAGAAAATACATGGAATTACTGTATATGCCTACCCCACATACTTATAGCTTCCCCTATTATCCACATCCCCTACCAGAATTGCACACATGTCAAAACTGGTGAACCTACATTGACACATCATTATCACTCAAAGTCCAGAGTTTACTTTAGGGTTCATTCTTTGTGTTGTTTTAAAATATATGGGCTTTGACAGATGTATAATGACATTTATCTGCCATTGTAGCATCATACAGAGTAATATCCCTGCTCTAAACACTCTCTGTGGCCCCTTATTCATCCCCAACCCTTCACACCTACTGATCTTTTCAATGTCTCCAAAGTTGCACCTTTTCCAAAATGTCTTATAGATGGACTCAAACAGTATGTAGCCCTTTAACACTGACTTCTTTTACTTACAACATACATTAAATTTCCTTCATGTGTTTTCATGACTTGATATCTAATTTGTTTTAATTGCTGAATAAAATTCTTTTGACTGAATGTACTATGCTTTATATATGCATTCACCTACTGAAGGACATCCTGGTTGCTTCCAAGTTTTCCATTTATAAATAAAGTTGCTGTAAACACTGATGCAGGTTTTTCTGCAAGCATAAGTTTCCAACACATTAAGTACTGAGGAATGTGCTTGCTGGATCATGCTATAGGTGCATGCTTAGTTTTGTAAAGTCTGCCACACTGTCTTTCACAGTACCGTTTTGCATTCCCACCAACAATGAATGAGAGCTGCTGTTGCTCCGCACCCTTCACCCCACTGATGTCAATATTTTCAATTTTTGCCATTTTAATAAGTGTGTAGTGACATCACATTGTTGTTTTAATTTGCATCTTGCTATTGACATACGATGTTGACCATTTTTTCATGTTTATTTACCATATGTATGTCTTATTTGGTGAGGTATCTGTTGATATTTTTTGCTAATTTTTAAATCAGGCCATTTGTTTTCTTATTGTTGAGTTTGAACAATTCTTTGCATACTTTTGATAACAGTACTTTATCAGATTGTGTCTTTCTCAAATATTTTCGCCCAAACTGTGGTATGTCTTCTCATTCTCTTCAAAGTGTGCTTCTCTCATACAACAAAATATTTTAGTTTTAATAAAGCCTAGATTATCAATTATTTCTTTTATGGATCATGGCTTTAGCTTTGTTTGAAGTCATTGTCAAACCTAAGATCTTCTAGACAAAATAGAGGTGGGTATTACTCAAAGAATGTAATCTATACAAAAATGACCATGATAAACTGAATCTCATAAATATAGTACTAAATGAAAAAAGGAAGACACAGAAAAGTTCGTCCTTGGCTATGATGCTAAAAAACAGGTAAAACCCAAATGTCATGTTGGTATTCAAATTGGTAATGTCTTTAGGGAGAAGAAAGACATCAGAGTGGGGGAAAGTAACATGACAAGTGGACATCAGAGTGTGTAAAATGTACTTCATTTTGACCACAATGTTAATTATATGGATATTGTCTTTGTGATCATTCATTCAGCTCTACCATTTTTGTATGTGTGTAAGAGTCATGTTTAATAAAACAAAATATCTACTATTAAACAGAAAAAATAAAATTTATGACTGAAGAATATTTTCTTTTTATTATATAAAAAAGAGATTTTAAAATTAATAAAAGATAAGCTTCAATATAGGCAAAAATCAAAATATCGACTTTATAAGAGTAGAAAGATCAAAATGTATATGAAAAAAATTCCACCCTTACTAGAGCAAGAAAATTAGCCTAGAGAACATTTTATTCTAAGACCTTTTTTTTAGTAGTAGATGGACATAATACCTTTATTTTACTTATTCATTTTTATGTGGTGCTGAGTAGTTTTCTTTCTCCTGAAACTTGAACCTCTTAAAATTTCATTATTGTCCTGTTTGCCACCTGTCCTTCAAGGTAAGTTTCCATACAGTTCTCCAGAACCTCTTTATTCTCAGCATTATCTCCAGGTCATAGGTTTCAACAAGAACTAGAACTTCCTAAGAGTTCCACGTCTTTGGATACTCATGTATAAAGTTCAAAGTCTCTTCTTCCAGTAATAAAGTAACTCTGAGTCATCCTAGAGTCCTTATCAGAGATTCTAGGGCCAAAATATTAAATTATCTTCATATTTTTAGAAAAGGAAGAATTTTTGTCTTTTCACAACTTTTTGACCAGACCAACATGTAGGAAATAGGTACAGAATTAATTGATAAACCACATGTAGACATGGTCATCTGGAGAATAATTACATTTAAACTGTGAAGCACACATAGACAAGAAAATTTTTGTCCCCAAACTAATGTCAAGAGAATAATGACATAGAAAACCATTTAATTTTTAAATGCTGTTCAATATTATAGAATTTTCTACTTTTTATAGGAGAAATAGTAGATGAAGAGGGGAGAAATAATATTGACCTATGGTCATATAATATGAACAACCATTATATAGACATTATTGGGACAGTACTTCTTTGTTGAAGGAAGTTGCTAGTCTAATTTCGGGTAAGACAAGTACACAAGTGGACATGAGATAAAATAAAAATACTGGAGGCTCTAAAATAGACACAAAATTAGAACACCAGGGACTCAGAGAAGGAAAATATCCTATGTAATAATGTGGAAAGGTCCTAATCCAGAGAAGCACTGAAGAATCAAAAGCATTTAGAAAGACCTGACTATGGTGAGGAGGAGGTTACAATGAAAGAAATGGAATAGAGAGGTAAAGGGCTGAGTGTGATACAAGGTAGGAGAAGAGTGGCGCCACCCAGTGAAAGTTATGGGAAGCACCTGGCAGAAAGGGAAGAAATGCCAAGGCATGCAAAGTGACCTTGAATCCAGTTCCAACTTAGAAATGTTACTTACTTCAGTAGACACTGGAGGGGCACAGAACGTCTTCACTACAGGAGTGTTTCCATCAGTAAGCAATGTGCAAGAAGAGTTGGATTGAAGCAAATGGAAGGAGAGAGGAAAACAGGCAGATTTACCAGCATCTCAATTGCAACAGAGGACAGTGATAAGATCCTCAACCCCCAGAATGGCAGCAATTAAATGAAGGATGGTGGTAAATTTCCCCCTTTCAGAGACTGAACTTGAAATAACAGTTGCTACTAGACTCACTGGTAACTTTGCTACCGACCTATCTTTACAAATAAAGATGATAGAACCTGACAAGGCAATTTACAAGCTAACACTCTGAGAGTAGAAAAAGAAACACCTTATTCTAGGAAAGAGACTGAGTGTGATTATTAAACAACTATGATATTTCAACAAGGAAATTTTCTGGCGCGAGAAAATTCCCTGCATGCATGAGTTAAGAACATGACATGAATTCAGTTCTAAAGACCTGTTAAATTCCAAAAGATTCCAAACTTGAGTTAGAGCCAAGAATCTATGAATACTAATAGAATCTAATAGAAAATCAAATTACCAGACTTCGATCTTGAGTATCATTTATCTATAAAGAAGTATAATAATATATGAAGTACAGAGACATTGGAATCAGATAAATTCAGATTTGAATTCTTGTTCCAGAGAATGTTGGGTACATTACCTCATTGTCTTTTACCAAGATTTCCTTTCTTGTAAATTGGAAATAAGAACACTACCTCATATTTGTATTACTTGAAATAATACAGGTAAAGCACCGTTTAAAGGCAAATTCATAGTTGAGGTTTCAACAAATGGTAATTACAGAAAGGAAGGACACATATTTACAAGATCGGCCAACATAAACAAAGGAGTAGAAGATGAGAGCAATCTCCTGTAAGAGAGGGATATTGTCCAGAACTCTCCAATTACAGTCACAGAAGTACAGGCTAAGTTTCAGTTATGTTTCAGAGACTATCAGCATTCATTATTCTTGCCTTTTTTCTGAGTGAAATTTAGCTACTGGAGTATTAAGTGGGACTTATATGTGTCACTTCAAGGGCAAACTACTATAACCTGAAATTGTAATTCTTACTCTTCTTCCCCAAAAACAGTTGAAAGGGGTCTCTAGAGCAGCAATTAAATTTTGGTCTTAAAATCCCTTTATTCTCTTAAAAATGATTGGTCATCATTCAAGGGGTTCAAAGAACTTCTTTTCAAATGTGATTCTATCTAATGATATTTAAAGTACTAAAATGTAAAGTTGAGAAAATTTATAAACATTTATGAATTCATTTCAAAAATAATAAAGTCATTCCATGTTAACTTATATGACACATTTTAATCAAATCAGTAATAATTTTAAAAAATAGTGAAAGCATTAACATTTTTGAAAATTTCTTTCATGTTGCCTTAATATAAGATAGCTAGCTTCTTGCATCTGTTCTGCATATGAAAATCCAGCTGCACACAGATGAATGGGAAAGAGAAGAGTGCTATTTTTTCTTGATACTACACAAAAGTTGATTGTTTCTCCTTGAAGTTTCCTTGCAATATAAAATCTGAAACCATATCAATGAGTAGTTCATATTCTGATATATTTAAATCTACACCTTCATCTTACATTTTGAGTGGACTGTTTTTCAATACATAATTTGTAATGTGACATATTGATCATTTGGAAAGTATTTGCTTACTAAATTTTACGTCTCTTCCAATTGTTGATCTATTTCATTATACAATATCAACAATCTCATCAGAAAACTCTTTATTGGGAACCTTTCAAGCTCATGGTAGCAAATAAGCTTTTCCAAAATTCTAATCTTTCCCTGAAACTTCAAATTTCACCATTTGCCGAGAATACTGTAAGTTGTTGTTGTCATAATCAGCTCTCAGTCAGTTAGATTTTGAGAGCATTTATGCCAAATGCTTAAGCTCAAACTCTGTTCTTTTAAGCAAAAATAGTGTTCTGGAGGGGAGAGACTGAGAGGAAGGTTCAGCTTGAAAATCAGCAGCATAGGACTTTTCTGTGAGTTGATTATTGTACTTTGGAGTGCAGCAAAGTGCTTTAATCCCTAGCTCCCATTTTTTTTTTTTTTGTTGTTTTTCTTGCAGAATATGAAAGAGGTTTGCACTCAAGGGTCAAAATCTCTTAATACTTAAAGTTTATCTATTAAAATTAATAATAATTCCTTCTTCAATAAGGATATACTTAAAAGAAACTGGTGGTGTTTTAACTATGTGTCTAACTATTTTGCTTCAATGTCACTGCTTTGGTTTATGCTAAGGACAATACTAGTTTCACTACTTTTTGAGCCATTAGTAAAAATATCCACATACAGAAGAAGACACATAATGTTCAAATATAATTATGAAAATATTTTTGATCTTGCAAGCTCCCTCCTCCCCAAAGTTCCATGGATCATAGTTTGCAAAGTACTGATCTAGAAGTAGAGTCACAAATGGACAGGATATGGTTCTTTGAAGGACCAGAGCAAAGATTGCACATATACTAACTCCTTGGAACAAACATAGATCTACAATGGACTGTGACAAGAGCAGAGGTAAATTTTTACTATTAAGTCACTCACTGTTGAGAGTGTTTATTGTAGCAGTAAACCACTCTGGATACATGAATTGATACTTTGGAGTTGGGAACTACTACAACACAAAACTAAAATATTGGGGCATTAAGTTACTACTATGGGTGTAGCAAATAAGTGGTAAGAAGACAAAGCTGAGAGGCTGGGATATCTTATTCTGCATTTATAATTATTTGCTAGAATTATCACGGTGATAACATAGAAAGTAGGCACCTTCCCATACAGCCTATAACTCTAGGGGAATTGATAAGAAAGAATCAACATGACCATATATATCAGATGCTATTGCTGTTTTCAATAAATATTGCAAGAAAGAGATAATTTCAAACAAGAATTGGCAGGTTTACTGGCAGAAATGTTAGGGAAAAGAGAGTCAATAAACTTGAAACCTTGAAGAAACATTAAAGACAACTACTTCTAGGTTCCAAATAATAATAAGACACCCCCAAAATGTCTCTGAGAGGCAAAGGTCTACTAACAATTTAACGCTTATAGAAAAGTCTGATTAAGGAGATAGATAGCCTCTCCAACCATGTCTGATGGCCTCCATGTAGCAACCATTAAGTAGAGAAGAACTGGCATTTGGAAGAAAGACTTTGAGTAAACCGACACAGAATTGACTGAAAACAAACAATTCAACATATTACTAAATTTTCAAGAAAATTGTATGGTCGAAGAAACTAGGAGCCTAAATGTGTTTGGTATTTAAAACAACGTGCTGGTCTTGATGATTGCATGTGCTAGACATAGGCTATGAATAGAGAGCAGCCTCTAAGGAAGGGATACCCCACACTGCTCACATCAGATCCAGTCATGGAGGATAGGGTTAAAGGAAAAGCTCAGAGCCTGAAGCCTGGAGCCTTTGGAGGGGAAATGTGTGTTCCTCTTAGTAGATTTGGAGTCTAGTTAGGGAATGTTCTCCCAGCCACCACCATCAATACAGTAGGGATCTTCATGGTCTACCTAGGCAGATTTCAAAATTGTTCATGCTGTATCTTCTGTTCTTTATCTGAAAGAGATTCCTATTGGGGTCTTCTGATTATGTTCCACAACTGAATATTATTATCAGGTATGACATTCTCGGTTACATTTCCTTTTGGTTCTCAGGCTTCTATTCCTGGAAGAACCACATGTAAGACCCATGAAGAGGACTGGTTATTATTCAATTCTTGGATTACCTTTCTGGAGAAGGAGATCACTAACCTTCTGGAGAAGGTCATCACTAACTGATGACCATATGATGCTAAGACCTGCAGGCAAAATTATTTCCTCCACTTGTAGACTCATGCTCTCACAAGGTCTCAGAGTAGTTCTGATTATTTTTGTGCTATGTATGTAACAACCTTAAGTTCACAAATCTTTTTGCAACATACTTGATCCTTGTTATTAATGTTATTCTTATAAATAATATTCCAGTGATTTTGAACTGCTTTTTTATTTGGAGATTCCATAACTATTAATTAGGAAACCACCATGTGCCAGGCATTGTAGTTGGTGCTAGTGATAACCATGGCAAGCAAATCAGACTTGGTCCCTCCCTTCCTATTAATAATCTGAAGGCTTTTTCTTGGTTGTTTGCATGTGACTTGATTTGGGCTGGATTCCCTACTTGTCCTGCTTAGTGCTGAGCTCCAAACTCTACCTGCTACCATTCACATTTTGCCATAACGAGTACATTCATTTGATCATCAGAGCTGTGAGTAAAATGTATATTAAAAAGGGAGACACTAACAATTAAATTGACCACTGATTTCTAATCATGTTACTAAGTAGAAATTGATTTTTTTTGGTCATGTTGCTTGGAAAAAATAGATGGAGGATTAAAAACACAATACAACATGGAAATTAAATTATTCTTGAAAGACAGTGAGGGCTGGGGTATGGCTGAATGGTAGAGCCCACACGTTGCATGTGCTTGAGGCTCTGGGGTCAATTCCCAGCACTGAAAAAAAGAAAAACAACAAACAAACAAACAAAAAAACAGCAATGAATAACCTTAACTTCCAACATTTAAATATTCTCTAGATGTTTAATATTAGCCATGATTTCCTCAGGAACGTGTTTCTCTCACTTTCCAACCATGTATTCTAAACATGGAAGTTTGAGTATACACAAATTGTTCATTATGGAATGAGTCTTAAGTTGCTCTCATTGCCACTGCTCTGGCCTATCCCTTGCCATGTTAGATGTGTCCTTTTTCCTTTGAAATATAGGCCATCTCATTTCTCTGAAGGCCTGACAAAGTTGACATTTTTGACAACATTATCTTTAAGGTAGAAGCCAAAATGAGCCTGGTCACTCATTAACAATGAAGTATACTTTAAGTGAAAATTATTTTTCAGTTGGACTTTCTGGGTTATAGATTATTATTTTTCTTGATCATTGAGTTTAACAATATATCAAGTCATCAGGACTTTGGAAAAAGACTTTTTCCATTAAAGCTTTTTAAATTAGAATAAAGGTCACTTTAAATAAAAGATTGCTGAGCTGATTGAGGAAGCCAATTCTCAAAGACTTGTGTTCTACTTTATAGAGTATTTTTGTTTTATTGCATATTTGATTATGAGAACTCCATTATGTATTTAGATGTAGTTTAATAATACTTCAGATTTTTATATTAATCAAGAATAATATGCCTGTTGATCATTTTTTAATGTAAGTACAAAAGTTAGGCATGTTTGTTTACAATAACCAAAGGATATAGATTTTACTAATAAAAATTTTTTCCATGTATCTAAAACTGATGTTAAGTTTTATTTGTTGCACTATAAACTCAACCCAGAAGTTTCTTTTAAATATATGCACTGCAAGTTTATTAAAGGCACGTATTAAGAATTATTCTTTTTTTGGTAATATCCTGCAATGTTAACACATTACTGCCTTCTCAGTACCTTAAAATATTTATTGAATCCTGTGATAATCATATTTAAATTTTGCCTTGTCTTTTTTCATTATAGTCAATTAAGAGTTTCATTAATAGGAATCTGGGTAACACATAATTGGCGATTAAGTCTCATCCTCTGACCAGCCCATAGGGAGGTAAAATTCTTGTCTGGTTTGTGGTGGGGGAAAGTTTTGTAAGGCATGATAAGATGTTAGAAAGTGCTTCCTGAGCATTGGGGATTTTCTCAATTCAGTGTGTGGCTAGTTATGAACAGAATAAAGGTATTATTTTAAAAAGCTTTTGTGCTACTTGTGTTACTATTTTTGTTAAAGTAGTGATTTTCATCAATCTCAAAATAACAGGAAACAATTTTATACAATTGAATATTTGGTCCTTTCCTCCCTCAGATTTCTTACTTCATTCATGATTATATGTGTATATATTAGTATTTAAAATTGCATGAATATGTATATACTCTTTCATCTTATTTACAGACTGTGTTTTGATTAAAATAAAACTACTTGCAGTGGTTTAATTTTTAAAAGATTATATTCCCCATGTTATTAGAATTCTGAAAGTAGGAAGCTATTGGCATTGAGATGGTAGCTCAATAATGTCAATATTTTCTTTTATTATGCTCAAGATGGCTGCTGCAGCCTTCTCTTGGTATCATAAGTCTAGGAAAAGTGAAGTCTAGGAAAGTGAAAAACACCCAAGAACTTCCCAGTCGTCTTCCTCCAAAGTGTAACTGACTAGAACTTTGTTGTCATAAGGCTGACCTTAGCTGCAAGGGAAGCAGGAAAACATTAGAAATAAATTTTCAGTCCTTCAGATGCAAGTGGCAAGGGAGAAGAGTCCTAACAGTGTTTGCTACCAAGTACGCATAAGTTTTTTATCAAGGGGGTTGATGATGATAATATTAACAATGATTTTAAAGCAGGAAGAGTAATTATATGGATATTTAGTTCAGCATATTTACATTTATTCTATTATTGTGTTAACATATTTGGCTCAAATGTGGGGAAAACAGAGGAAAATTATCTCAGGCTCTTGTAAATGCAATACAAAATTCAATGCGTCTCAGCTAGTTCCATCAGGCCCAGAGAAATCAGTTGTAGAGATATGTATATGTCAGAGTGGGAGACTTTAGATAACCCACATCTAGCCTCCAAATTCATGGCAAATTGCTTCTAGTCAGTCAAGTAATTAGAATTGCCTGGTGTTATTAGCAATTCCACACATTGCTGCAGTCAGTAGATTAGTTGAATTTTATAAATAAGATCACACAAGTTGTTAAATTTCTATATCCCTCAAGTCACATAGAAGTTAATAGGAGAGCCAAGATAAGTAATCAGTGCCAAGAAAGGGAACATGAATGAAGACAATGAAAGCTGCCTAAGGGTAAATTTAAATTGCTCCTGTTCCTTCCCATACAAAAGAACACAATCCAAATTGGTGTTTGGTCAGTGATATCAACATGCCACAGAGGCTGAGATAAATGAGGGTTTTATCTGCCTACAGTGCTAATTGGTAAAAATGAACACACTCCCCAGCTGACTTGCATTCCATTTTGGTGGCTTAGAAAAGAGTGATACACAGTTTTCATATATTTCAGGGTTGTAGTCAATTGTATTAAATATTGATTGAAATAAGTTGACATTGGCATCAGGTTTGGAAATGGTTTATCATAATGGTGATGGCCTTGACAATAAAGTTTGAGAAGAGGATCTGTGTCTGTCTTGTTCATTTTTATGTTGGTGTCCTGTGCTACCTCAAGCACAAAGGTGATTAATAAATGTTCATGATAAAATTTTCCTAATGCACACTTTTTGTAGTATATGATGTATTCGTGGATACATTTTAATTAATACCAAATAAAAAGTGAATGTTTGTAAAGAACAAAGTTGTTAGATACATGAGTAGATGAATGTTTTCAAATTTTTAAATTTTATGAATGACAATTACTATGTTTTCCCATTATGTATTAGATAAATATTCTCATAGTTTTTTCATTAATCCTTACTATTTTCCAGGTCTTTACTAAAAAGTGCTTTTCATCATTCCTCCTTCTTGGAAATATATTTTTCTACTATTTATGCTGCAAGTGTAACTTAATGACACTAAGATGTATTTTCAGAATAATTCATTTTCTCTAGCTTCCTATTGTAGTGGTTGGTAATAATAGTTTCAATCTACCAAAAGTTGTCACAGTTCTTCCATTTGACAAATCCACTAACATGTTGTTTTGCCCAACATTTAGAAATATATGGTCAGCAAACCATCAACTATTTCTAAAAAAATATTTTGAGTGCCAGTCAGTAAGAGCTGAGAAAATAACAGTGAATAAAACACACTCTCCTGTACTTTATCAAATGGAAATACAAGCAAAGAAGGATCAAAAATAATATACTGTGGTAAATTACCACAAGGATATATTGAATGTTCACTGCATTTGAGAGATATCTCATGCAGACTAGAAGATGAAGCTTGAGGTGACATCTGGAGGTTGAATACTACAATGAAAATGTGTCCCCCTAAAATTCAATCATTGAAATCCTAAGGACCAATGTGATGGTAGATGTGGGACCTTGGGGAGATAATTAAGTCATGAGTGTGAAATCCTTATGTAAGGATTAGTCTTTATAAATGGAGCCCTGAGAGAGCTTGCTTACTTTCTTTCTCACCTCTGACATATGAGGATACAATGAGAAGACAGCTATCCACAATTTAGGAAGTAGATCCTCAACAGACACCAGATCTGCTGGTACCTTGACCTTAGAGCTCCCAGTCTCTCAGAACTATGAGAAATGCTGCAGGTTAAGACCCTCAGTCTATGGTATATCTGCTATACAGTCTGAACGGACTAAGACCATGAGTGAAAGTGGCATGCTCAATGAATCAGCAAAGGGAAAGGTGAAGAGGTAAGAAAGAATATACCCTGATGAAGAACTCAAAATTGTTTAATGTAGTTAAAGTTATCATGTGAGGAGTAGAAAGATAAGCCTTGGCTTTAGCACTTATCTGCTATGTGACCTTGGGCAAGTTATTTGATTTAGTAAGTTATTTAAGCACCTGAGCCTCAGTCTCCTCATAAGTATAGCAGAGGTAATAATATCTTTAATACAGAGTCACAAAAGTCACTGTGTATGGGGTTGGGGATTCAGCTTAGTGGCAGAGAGCTTGTCTAGCATGCAAAAGGCTTTGAGTTTGTTCTCTACCCTGAAAAAAAAAAAGGAAAGAAAAAAAAATGATACTATGTGTGTATGTTTAATTTATAAAATTAAGTTAAAATATGAGAAATGTTTTAGAAAAATTATATATTATATGGCAAACAACACAAGCTAACTGCAGAAAGCTGCCTTAAACCAATACTCAAATATTCCTGACAAGTGTGTTCACCATTATGGTGATTGCTTTAAATAGAAAGGAAGTTCCTACAACAGTAATGAGTTGTAGAATAAACCTTATCTTCCTGTTAAGCAGGAAGCCAGGCTGTTCAAGTCAGGATGTGCCCACATTCTAATAATTAAACCATATAACCAATCATCTAATTCCTAAACTTCACAAAAACTTAATCAATAAGAATTCAAATATTTTACAGGTATTTGGTTATTAACTCCAGCAAAATGAAATAGAGAATTATATGAAATACAATTATTTATATTGATTGGAATAAACGAAGAGTGATATTTTAAAAATTTCATATCAGATCAAGGTTTGATGAGCAGCTTTAACATTTAAACTCTGAAAAAATTGTAATATATTATTTGATTACAGGAAATTTCAGTTTTGTATGTTATTTCTGTTCTCTGAAATAAAGTTATTTACTTTTAATTAATATAAGTTAATGACATTAGCATTTGAATTATTTGAAGATATTAAATGGGGTTGATAGGGGGGAAAAGTAAACATCACAAAAGAAGTCTATTTTCATTACTCACAGATCAAAAATTTTTGAAGTTTCCTACTTAAAATGTTTTTCATTCCTAAGCAAAATTTGTAGCACTTTCATTGTCCTCGCGGACATTCCAGCTGGGGCTGACTAAGGTGTTGTTTTCTAGTTTCATCTCTCACAGCATAAACAAATGTCCTTTCTGTGGTCTTCAGTGCCATATTTTCACTTGCAGTTTTGTTGGTGACTTTCCTGTGTAAAGTGGCTCCCATGCATATTTAGTGTTCCTGAGCCCCAAAAGGCTGTGAGGTGCCAATGGGGAAATGTGTTAGGTGAGCTTGGTTCAGCAGGAATCACAGGGTTACTGGCCATGAGTTCAGTGTTAACGAACCAACAAAATATATTGAGTAAAGTGTCTTTAAGCAGAAAAATACATAAAACAAGATTATGTATTGATCAGTTAATAAGAATGTTGTGACCAGAGGCTTACAGGAACCTAACCTTGTATTTCCTTTTAGAGAAACAATTTAGTATTCACAAATCCAGCGTTTGAGGAAGCAACTTTATAGAGAACATAATGACCATGAACAACAAGAATAGACTGTTCTGACACAATGTCATATAATTAAGTACTACCATAAACCAAAATCAGGTAAATGAGGCAAAAGGCAAAAGACAACCTAGGAAAAGTATTTTATTATCTGAAAAAAAAAATAGATAAGAAAAATTGGTTAAGTTAAAAATATATTGAACGTCAAATGATTTTAACCTAGCTTTTGTTAAATTTTAGTTAAATTATTGCTCAAAACTTCCAAAAATATTAACAAGAAACTTGTATTGCCATGGTTTGAGAATAAAAATACCATGCTATTCCTTAGCTTTGGTTTGGGAATGAATTGAACAAATATTTATATATACTTACATAGTAAATACTTTAAATTTATGTCTGTTCTGTCTCTTTCCATCATAAAATTAAATTCTACCTAAGTGTTTTTAATAAGGACAATGTTTTTTTTCTGTGATTGATTTAATAGTCAATTATATTTTAATGATTTTAAACTAATTTTAATACTTATTTTTAAAAACCAAGGACTGTTGATATTTGAGCCTGAGATGTTTGATAGAAGAAAACTATTTCTTCAAGTATTTGGTGTAGAAAAGTGTGTTTTTCCTTAATTTTCTGAAATATTTTTGCTTTGGAGATTGAAACATACTCATCAGTCTTAACAACAGTTAACCACTGGTTATGTGTTGTAATTAATTAAGCCTGTATATAAGAAATGTATTTTCTTATTAGATTAGGAACACGTTTTAAAGTGATCTCTTAAAATGTTTTATGTAGTGCATCAAGTATGTTGCTAATCTAATTATATTAAAATACAACCAAAAAATGTTCATTCTTCCAAATGCTACAATGAACAAAAGACAAAGAGATAATTCATTAGGGAAATTCAAAGGCCAATAAGTGGATTAAAAAGTCAACAACTAAAAGTCATAGAAATGGAAAACAAGAAGTTACCAGTTTCAGGCTAGGGAATAAAGGGAGGGGAGAGGGAGGTAAAGGCTAAAGGACATGTGCCTGAATCCAATGACCAATCTTGTCATCACTGAAAGTGGGACAAACTAAAATTATACACCTCCTGACATAGCACACAGCAGCATTGATAAAAGATTCTTGCCCCACAAAACTGAACGTGAATCTCATCAAGCTTTTAGATCTACCCATCAGTTTATAGAATCAAAAAGGGATAAAGGAATAAATTAAACAACATCACAAAGGATTAAAGCTAGATCCTGATAATTTTTTGAGGAAAAATGATCCTACTTCTTCAACAAAGGCAGTTCAGGAAAGGAAAAAGAAACCACCAGAGTTCAGGTTTTCTCTGAAACACATATGGATGAAATGATAAATTATTGAGATTTTTAAAATGTGTTATAGTAAACAATAAATATCAACATAAATTAAACAAGAGTAGTAAAATAATGTTCATTGCTGAAGCTGGCTGATGGGATATTTTAGGTTCATTTTAATATTCTTTCTGCTTGTATGTATGAAAAAATTGTGAAAAATAATTCTAGAATGCAGTTCATAAATTGCCAGTTGTATTAGTCACCTCATTTCTAGGCACTATTCTATGTAAACAGTAGACAAGAATGCCCAATGTTTATTGGCTCATTGTAGAATATAAAACAATAACCTTCGTTTCCAAAAGAGGATATAGATATGTGTATATATGCATATTTATCAGTGATTAGAAATTATAATTTCAAAAAATTCTTATTTACATTGATTAAAACAAGCCAGGCATGGAGGCACACGCCTGAAATCCCAGCAACTCGGAAGACTGAGTCATGAGCATTGTCAGTTGGAGGCCAGTCTCAGCAACCTAGTTGATGCTGTCTCTCAATAAAAAATAAAAAGAGCTAGAGCTGTAGCTCAGTGGTGAAGTACCCCTGTATTGGTCCCCAGTAAAGAGAGAGAGAGAGAGAGAGAGAGAGAGAGAGAGAGAGAGAGAGAGAGAGAGAGAGAGAGAGAGAGAGGAAGGAAGATACCACAAGGCTATGAAGTTAAGGATTCAGGTTCAAACATCTGTCATTTACCAGCTGAGTTCCATTGTACATGTAATTTAACCTATTGAAGCATCAATTTCTTCGTCTATAACATGGTAATTATAATAGAATACATAAATATTAAGATTTTTTAGGTTTCAGTGTTATCGGTGTTTATTTCTGGGTAATAGGATCATTATTAATTTTTCCCTTCTTTACAGTTTCATCCTTGTCCTCTTTCTCCCTCTCTTGGTATATATCCAAATATGTAAAAAGTTAAGACAGACAAATTTATTCATTCTTTAGATTTTATGTAACAAAACTTTTCACCAGTAGAGATTGAAATAGCATAAAATTAGCACATTGAGTCATTTCCTACTATTGTTGTATTTAATAATCACCTTTATGAACACACAAAAGTGAGTCAGATTTAAATAATCAGGATAAAATATCACACTATCTGGTTGAATGTACTGATTAGAAGCAACAAGAACTCTGTTACTAAAAACTTTGAAAAAGAAAACTTTGTAATAAACAAGGCAAATTTGGATCAAGTGAAATTGTGAAGTCAATATTCTCCCTTCATTCTTCTCTTTGCTTTTACAGTCTAATTCTTTCCCATCCAAACTACAAAGTCTAATGCTTTCAATCTGCGCTTGCTCAACCTTTAAATATCTCATTTTCTAGGCATTTTCTTATGGAAAAACACCAATTTTATAAAATCACATTACATTAGATTACATGAACTTTTCTGTTAAATTTATTACTTTTAAAAAATAATAAATTTATTACTTTCTGCTATGCAAAATTAAACATATATGCCAACTAAGAGGAAATGGTAGTTCTTACTTTACAGCTATAAAGGTAGAATATTTGGTAAGATAGATGATCTCTTGAGGGCACAACTCTTTGGTGTCTTATTCACTTCTTTATCTCCAAAACTCAGTAGATCTGATTGTAAGCACTCAACATATTTACTGAATCTGTTGCAGAAATTATGTGAGGAACTAAATACAGAAAGGTGTCTCAACTGTGATATTAAGAAGTTTTAGGGTGTAATGGGACCATGAGTGGTTGAGCTAGGTTGTGCTTACACCAGCTGTCAGCAGGATCATATACTATGACTGCTCCCAACCGGCCAATAGGCTAGTGTGGTGCAAAATTTCAAATGGGGTTGCAAAAGTCATAGGTGGTTTCATAGTCTTGGGGATCCAGAGCCATGCCTATGTAGCCTGTGGAGCCTTGTAATATGAGAGGGCTGAGGCAGAGGTGGTGTCAAAGCAGAAGATGGTCAAAGAAAGGTGTCTTCAACATCCTTTTAGATAAGTCTTGAAGATTTAAAGATATGAATGAAAGAGTAAAGGAGTAAAATACTCAGCAAAAATTGACAAATAAGAAGTCCTTTGAAGCTTCATGGTACCAATAATCACCGACACTTGTATGCTTTTAAAAAATTATCTGAACAATAGAATGTCAGTTTTAGATCTGCAAAATGAAAAATTGCAAGGGAGAGAAGCCCAAGATACCATCCTATAATAAAGCCAAACCCTGACAACCTAAGAGTAGATGTACCACCAGCATGAACTTTGAGGAAACCAAAGTCACTTTAACAGAAAAGAGGGTCCTTTCAAAATGTGTGTTTCTTCAAATCTCCTGTTTTCCCAAACAATAAAAAAAAAAAACATAAAAAAAGTATTAACCAAATACCATGCTTCTACTGAATGCTGTTGAAATTCACCCTAACCTGTCTCCTCCCCTAAGAGAAAACGTTACTACCTCCGTATCAGCTTTTTGCTGACATTTTATTTCTAAGAGAGGTGTAGGTAATGTCCCACAGGCATCCTTGGCAGCAGTCACTGAGTCAATGGTGTGAGCAAAGGCCCACCACTCAGCCTGGATTGGAATGCCATCCAGTGGACTTGTGATGCTTGCCTGTAGCCCTGGGAACATCAGCGATAAGTTGAGTTAATGACCTTTTCATTGGTTGATGCAGAAGGAGCCTCCCCTCACATAAGCAGCTGCATAGGCTATGTAACCAAAAGCTTGGTGCACAATAAATGGATTTTTCTTCACCACTACCTCGAGCAAATCCCTGGTGTCTGTGTATAGGTGACACCACAGCCCTCACCCCTCCAACGAAGAAACCCCATTCAATAGAGAGGAACCTTCAAAACCAGGATGTATGTCCCTCTGAAATGGAACCCAGCAGTGGTAAGAACCCCAAAGATTTATTTGTGCAGGGTGATTACATGTTCCTCTTCAGGAAGCTGGCCCTCCGGGAGGGAGAGAATCATTCCAAGCAGAAGAACCAATGCTTACTATTCTTTAATAACACTTTTGTTGGGTGTTGTTGAAATTCGTCCTCTACTCATTCCACTTCTTCATATTATAGCTTTAAGAGAGAACCTGTAGCACAATACACAGTGGGTCAAACTGCCATGGACTCTATAGATCATGAACATTTCATCATACTTACGTACATAAAATATGATGTTTTATCTAAATCTTTTAATAAATTTAGGGGATTTGAATATAAATAGCTAAGCTGGAGCACTATAATAGTATGATTTCTTGCACTGTTTAAAACATGTTGTTTTAGTAAAAGTGTATATTATATCAACTTTTTGAAATTCAATACTACATATTAATTCTTCAGTTTCTGTCCTCATTACTTTTAAGTGGGAGAAAGGAAAGTAAATGATTTTTTGAAGATTGATGGAGTTTTTAAAATTTTTTATTACATTTACATAAAGTAAATGCCTAACATTTAGAGTAGGATATATCCTAAGTTTCTTGTGAATCCCTTATAACATTGTTGTATTTCTCAGATAAAGTGTGTATGAGATCATCAGTCAGAGAACTGATGGTTTCTTAGACTCAGGGTCTTGTAAGTAACTAGCTCTGAACTAGCCATGCAAGTGCATTGTTCAAGGTGATGCCTCAGGGAAATCACACATTTTAATACCATGGACTTTCAGGATAGATCCTTATTCAGTAAAAAAGATCTCCTATTTTAAATATGTAAATGTTAAGGGCATTTTGTATTGCTTTGTAAATAATTTTTCAACAATCAGTGAGAGAATTGTTTCAGATCAGAACCAATCCCTTTCTCTCTCTCTGGCATTTTACTGGTGCTTTAGAATTATACATAATAGTGGGATTTGTTATTCTATGTTCGTATATACAATTACTATAATTTGATCTATCTCATTCCCCAGTACCTTCCTTTTACCTCTCTTTTTCCCCTCTCTGATTTGATTGTTATTTTAATTGGTGCATTATAACTCTATATATGTGTGTGTATGTGTGAGAGTATATACACACATATAAAATTCACTATGATATACTCATATACAGAGTATAATTTAGTAGATTTCATTCTCCAGTACTTCCCCATGCTCTCCCCTCATCCCTCCTTCTCAATTCCTTTGAAAGTTTTTAAAAAGAAATTGCAGCTTATACACTTTAAGAGCAACAAAATTCTTAACAAGATAAAAACCTAACTTCATTTTTTATTTAAAGTTATTAGAGGTTATCTAACTCTTGGCCATTAGCATCACTCTGTATATGTGGCACATTTATTTTTCAGCCATGATTCTCATTGAAACTCAACATTCTAGTCAAAGTAGATTTTTCATTCTAAATAACTATATACTCACAGCCTGCTGTGTGTGTGTGCATGTGTGGGGGTTTTATACCATATCTTTACCTCATCTTGATCTATTGAAATACTTTTCATCTTTTGAGATCCAAATCAATTCTTCCTTTTCTAGGAAATATGTTTGAGTACCTAAGCTAGTAGTTGTCTCCATCTAATCAAAACTACAGCTATATGGCACTTACCCACTTACCTCCATTGTGATTACCATTATACGTCCCCTAATAAACCTAACTACTTCCATAGAAGGTATAACGTTTTATTAATTTTGGCATTGTCTATGGCTTGTAGTCAAAAGCTTTCACAAAGTAACTTCTAACAGTTTTGTTGCATGGATTCTTTATTTTCCACAGAATTGTCCAGTTCAATTGGGGCAATCAACCTCACTAAAGGAGAAGGCAACTTCCTACTTAGCCAATCTGTCAATCACTCTGATGGTCAATAGGGTGTCATGCCTGAAAAACAGATTTATGTCACATGTTTGCTGAATGGCTTATTTTAATATTTTGTTACATGAAGTATTTTTACTACTTTGTCTAATATCTTTAGCAGTAAATAGCTAAACTCTTTTACAAAGTAAACACTTTTAGGTTTGTATTCTTATCTCACAAGTCCTAAAGTGGCAGAAAGTTCCTTTATGTCACCCTGATACATAGTATCAGACAGGAACTAATATAAGCCAACCCAGGGGACTGATAAAATATGTTGGTATATTTAGAACTACTTATAAATAATGAAAGCAAAGCCCATAAAATAATAGAAAGTGATGCCAAAGCATTGTACTCCTTCAAAACAAAACCTATCATTCATGTTATTCTCTTGGGGTCCTGCTCTCTGCTAGAGCTAATCCAATAAAACAAATCACTAAATCAAGTTAAGACATTAATGACAATGTTTTTCTAGTTCCACATTTTGAATCTTAACAGAGGACTTCTATAACTCATCTGCCTTTCACCAATGGAGAGGATTAGTTGAGGATATTACAAACTGTAAATTCTTTTTAAGGACCTTCACAGAACATCACATTATTTTTATTGACACTTGAGAAATTATTTTGTTTTGAAGACCAATGTAAAATGGTGGTATTTACCTCCGTGGGCTAGAATTAAATATAAAACGACCAGACCAAATAAAATCAAATGAGTAGACTGCAAAATTTTTGAGAGGTTTAGAGTTCAGATTTTGAATTTAAAAATAACATGTCCATATAGGTAACCGACCCAGAAACAAGAACACAAAAGTCATGACTTGCCTTTTTTAAAAGTCCCCAATACACAATTCAGTACACAGTTCATTTCCTCACGTCCAAAGAAAAGTGAGGTAGGGATAGGGCGGGAGAAACCTCTCAAAATATTTAAGAGTTTCAAAAGACAAAAAAGTAATTTATAAAACTGACATTTGAATTTTTTACACTATCTACAGATTTTAAAAATGATTCAGTTTAAAAATTTTCTAACCAAATTATGGGAATGAAAAATACTATCTTTTAGTATCACAAAGGTATCAAACACTGAAGGACAAAGCAGCACAAGCAAGGTGGCCACAAGGGGGTGGGCTGCTACACCTGCCTGTCTCTCTTCTGCACACTAGTGTTCCAAAGAACACATGGTGAATTCAAATGAAAATAAGGAAGTTGAAGAGTTATTAATGAATTATTATTGGAAAAAAATGATTTATTTTTTTTAGCCACAGGATTCCAAAGCATTCAGCCCCTTGGATCTAAAAAGCAAGAAATGAAACAGAAATTTCTCTCTTTTTCTTTAAAAATTAATGCTTTCATTAGTCTTCAAATGTTAGTCAAGAAGAAGTTATGTGGAAAATATCTATCAGAAGACTATTTTAGTAATAAAATATAATTAAGATGAATTATAGTAAATGTACCAATCATCTTTTTATGCAATAAAAACACTATAAAGTATAACTATTATTAATGTGCCAAATTTTGCAACAAAATTTATTGATGCTGTCTCTGAATTCTGTCACTTGAGCTATATATCTGTACTGAATTGAACAGAGACCAAGTATGCCCAACTATTAATCTGATAGCTCTGCCTATGACCTTATTTGGAAATAGGATCTTTGGATCTTGAGATGAGGTCATGCTGGAGTTAGAGAGGGTCCTGAATCTAATCATGAGTTTCCACATAAGAGAACTGAAAAAGAGAAAATAGAGTCACACAGGGAGAAAGCCACATGAAGACAGAGTTACAGACTGAATGACGCATGTGTAAGGTAAGGATTGCTAAGAACCACCTGAGCCACCAAAAGCTAGGAGAGAGGCATGGAACAAATGGACTATCCCTACAGCCTTCAACAGGAATCAACATGCTAACACTCTGACTCCAAATGTCTAATCTCCAGAACACTGAGAGAATAAATTTCTGTCATTTTAGGAAACTCAACTTGCGATAACTATTTATGACAGCCCTAGGAAACTAATACAATATCATAAAATAAATGTTTAAAATTAATAATGGATATCAATGACTTAGAAATCAATTTTAGGTAAAAACTAAGGAAGTCTGAATGAAGAATACATGTATTACTGGTTTATTAATTGAGACAAATGTATGATACTAATGTAAGATAATAAAGGATAAAGTATGTGAGGATGGAAATTCCCTGTATTATCTTTGCAATTTTTCCACAAATCTAAATATATTTTAAAATAAAAATTTAATTAAGATATTAAGAATTTTTTTTGTTTTGTTTTGTTCCTGACCTAAGATGAAGTCTAAAGCTGGGGTGGCTCTAGGTTTAATCTAATCAGTATCCCAAAATGTCATAATGAACTTGGGAGTTTCTATTTTCCCATTCTGTCAAAGAGAGCAGTTGATTGTTCTCTCTTCTTTAGAATGAATCTGCTTTTTGCAGACCTCTTTATCATGTCTCAAAACTGGGTCTAAACCAATCATTGACAAAGAGATTGGAAGGATCATGATTGTGTTAGACCAATCACAACTTACACTGGAGCTGAAAATGGGTACATCCTCCTTCAGCACTTTTCAGGGAGGGCAGAGAGAAGAACTAAAACATGAGAAATGTCCAAGAAAGCTGCCAGTCTGCTTCTTTGTGAGTACAGAAGAATTTCTGGCACATGCAACAAAATGAAAAGAACATGAAATCTAAGAGAAATGGGTGTAAACCCCAACTACACTCCATTGTGTTTGTGTGTTCCTAGACCTATTATTTACCTCTCTCCTTTGATGCTTCATTTGTAAAACTAAGATAATTCTATTTCATCCCTAGATGTTATATAAGAGTTAGATGTAGGAAATGAGCACCCTGTGTTATTTTTCTTTATACTGTTTTTTTTTCTTTTTTTTTTTTCTTGTTTTTTTTTTTTTTTTTTTAGAGGCTAGAGCTTCAGGCACATTGAGCCAATTATTATGCTTCATTTGCCATGCTAGGTCAGGTAAGAAATGTGTGAACAAAGTACATTAATTCCATGGTGACCTGAAATAGTCTGAAGCATGTGGATATAAAAGAGAGTAGCCATCTCCATAGGGACCAGAGTTATGTTCAACAGAAACACTAGAACATGAAATCAGTAGAATGTTAGGTCCTAGACTTTGCTAATGGTAGGTATCCTTGATTTAACTAATTGCATCCAATATCTTTGATAAATTTTGTAATGGAAACACTTTGGAATGTTTATGGTAAATGTCAGCGGGCTGAATCATGGTGCCCATATATATCTGATCAAACATTAAAATGTGACCATGGGTTTTTTTTCTAATAAGATTAACACTTAAATCAATGAATTTTGAGTAAAGCAGATTACCTTCCCATTATGTGAGTTGGTGCCAACCTATCAGTTGAATGTCTTAAACTTCCTTCTAGCAAGGAGGAATTTAGCTAGCAGGATGCCTTAAGACTCAAGCTATAACTCGTCCCTGAGTCTCCAGCCTGTATTCCTACCCCATCAGATTTTGAATTTGCCAAAGCTGCAAAATCACATGAACCAAATCATTAAAATCTCTTTCACTTTCTCTCTCCCTCCACACACACACACACGAGTCTTCTCAGAGAATCTATCTATATATGTGTATATAGAGAATCTCTCTTTCTCTCTTTCTATGCATATATATATAGAGATATGTATACTTAAAAGGTACACATAATATATATATAGACCTATATATATAGATAGATAGATGTATACTTAAATCTATATATATAGATGTATACTTATATCTATATATCTATATAGATGTATACTTAAAAGGTGCACATAATGAAGGCAAAGGAAACAGACTTAATTTCAGTTCTAGGTCTGCCATTTCCTAATTCTTGGTACATTTCCTAATTCTTGGACAAGGGTCTCTTAGCTCCTTGGTTTGCTCCTCTGGGCTTCTATTTTCTACATTTAGTATATGGTAGGAATCACATCTTCTTCACAGGTTAGCTATGCATATTAATGTAGGCAGAAGGTATTTTCTAATTATGAAGTATATTATTGGTAATTTTTCCTACCACATTAAATATCATTATGCAGAGTCTGCTGGAGAAAGATCAATTGTTTGATGGAGATAAGACTTCTCCCTGGAGAAGTACAGCCTGTCTTCAAAGATACAGACCTGTCTTTTGGAAAATTCTTAGGAAAAAGGTTCTAATATGAGGATATAACATCTCATAACTGCTGAACATGATCATGAATTTGCCCTTATGCCCTCACAAGTATGCTGACTTGCCATTCATAAGGCCTTTGCAAAGATTAGAAGCCCATAAATGTGCCATCACATTTCAGTTTGTTTACACCAGATCAACACATATTGTTATTTTACCATAGACTGTAGTCTACGAATTTTTAATCTTGAGATCAAAGGGAAATGAAGCTTAGTAACCTGACTATAGTGAGAGAGGAAAAGAGTTCATGATTCATGAAAAAACTACAATTCATGTGGCTTACTAAACACAACTTTCCATGCATTCAAGCAAGTCAGCATAGTCAGTTTCAGATTTATTCAGGTTATCCATTAGCAGAATTTTGTTCCACTAATCAATTAGGCTCATAAAATTTCCACTTGGAGTGGGGAGCAGTCTGCTTTAGAAATTCTCCAGTGATTATGTATTAATTTGAAGAGGGGATAGATCAAACCCTCCTTGTTTTCTTTTCTTCCTTCATGTTTTCTATGACCATGATGTAAAAGAGTTCACTGAGTCACAAAAGTATTTGCAAAGGTGAAAACTACAAAGAAAGTGCTGCTATTACATGAGGTTAGATTTTAAATTAATATCCTGGTAGTTTATTCTGGAATTAAGGATAAAGGGCATTATGAGAAAAAAGTAAATCAGTCTAGAAGGTTGTTTTCCAGATATCTCTACTTTGCACCTTCTCTGCACTCATTCTGAAACCTCGCCACTTTAAGGTTTCAAATCAATAAACTTTTTCAGTCAACAGTAATTTATTGAGCATTTATTATGGCTTAAGTCTTTTCCCAGGTGCTGGACACACTGTGTTTGATGCTGGGATTCAAAGTAAATCTGGAAGATATATTACTCAAATTAGAGCTAGTGAGACTACTCTCATTTAATGGAAAACTTTTTATTTATAGAATCTGGTAGCAGCGAACAAAGGTTAGTAGAGGTGAAAAAGATAGTAAATAACAGATTTATTGATTTCCTACTTTGGGGCAATATATGTTATTTACATATTTACATAACATATTTACAATATGTTATTTACATATATTCGATTTTTCTGGGAGATATTCCTGTTCTATGGATAAAGAAACTGAGACTTGGCAAAATTAAATGAAGCTTCCTTAACAAGTGATAGAATAAGATTAATGCCTGGCCTGCCTAACTTCTGTCTTCTACTCTTTCTCCTGGTCTGCATCTCAATTAATATAGACACAGAAGCTATTTTTTAAAACTGGAAAATAAATCCAAAAGGAAATATCTTAAAAGCACAAAGTCTTTTATTTTTATCATTCACCTAAACACTACTGTAATAAAAAAGATATTAGAAAATGGAAATTTAGAAAATATTTATTGACTTTCAGTTTTCAGTTTTATAAGTCAATGGAAATTTAAATTAATTTCTGAAGCTAATCATTTTCTGCCAGCCTCACTAACATACCAAATAACTGACATCAGAATGTTCTTAACATATACTTTAACTAGCCCTGTGCAAACTGTGCAACTCTTACACCATCACAAAAGGACGAATCAAAATACATCTATAGGTAAACTTGTGGAAATTCATTTGAAATCATCTGCCATCCAGTCCTATTCTCAAAATACAGATTTGAGCAAATCATGTTATGTGCATGTACAAATATGACAAAATGAATTCCACTGTTAGATATAATCATAATGCGCCAACAAAACTTTTAAGGAGTTAAATTTTATTTCCAAATGAAAATATAAGTGGTCCAGTTTTTGGCTATAGGTATAATAACAAATTTACTCAAATGAATGATTTCCTGTTCACTTAATATGAAAGAAAAACATTTGCTCCAATTAAAGCTGCAAATGTATTTGTAACTACCATTTAGTTATAAAACACTTGCTCTTTCTAAGACACTTCAATGGATACTATTGGTTACATCATCTGATTTGTCTCCAACAAAAATTTAATGCATCTTGTTATGTACCAGTTTGTGCCTCAATTAGCATTTATGAAGAGTTAAGTATTTGACATTAGGAATCAGGCTTGGACATTACATGAGACAGCTGTTGCCTGGTGGTTAACAATAAGGACTCTGGTGCCAAATTTCCAGGGTTTTTATTCTGGCTTTGTCACTTACTATGCTGTATGGCCTTGAACATATCACTTAGCCTCTCTGCCTTTTAAATTTTTAATCCATAAATGGTACTAACACTAGTGTTGCTGTAAAAAGCAATGGAGGTAAACTTAATAAAGTCATTAGAATAATGCTTGGAACAAATTAAGTGCTCTTACAAGGATTTCCCTGAGAATAGAAAACGAAAAGTCTCAAGCTTTAAAGTACCCACATAGTTCTTCTCCTATAGATGTAGATCCTTAAGTATCATTGACCATTTGTGTGTGATTAAGGATAATTATACAAGATTCACGTAAAAGGTAATTAGATCCTCACATCAAATCACACATTCTACTCTATATGAGACAATTTAATAGCTAAAGAGTAGGCAATTACTTAATGCATATTTTATTTTAATATAGATTTTTTAAAATACATATCCTTTAGTATAAAAGCTGAAGAAGTTAAAGAAAATGTAGTGGAAACTTAAAGGTTTTAATAGTAGTTAAATATTTTCAAAGGAGGCAAATAATGGAATATCTATTCAGATTCCACATTACACAATAACATTATCAAAGTGCCATTAGCCAGAGATGATTGTTGAAATGAGTGCTGAGATACATCTTTGCACCATCTGATGTGCTATGAAGTCAGTACAGATTGAACTTTCTACAGGTAGGTAGTGTCCATCACAGGGTCAGAGCAGGAAAGTCAAGGTAGGGAAAATAAGATTGTAAAGTCAGTGGTGTCAGCAGAGTGATTACTAATGAAAAATATATGAGTCACCAGGCAGCTGTTGGCCCAGTAATAGTTCAGACACTCTGGGCTTAAAATCCCAGCCATATTAGCAGTGGACCCTGGCCAATTAACTGTGTCTTACTTTGTTCATTTGAAAAAAGTAGACATGATGATAGCATCTATCTTATAGGCAACAATGAAGTTTAATTGAGCCAATCTTTCTGAAATATTTAAGTAGCTCCTGGACATTCAAAACAAATGACTATGATCATTATTAAAACTCTTTAGGTACAATTTTATCACTTTCTATGTATGTGGTAATAACAGGGACTGATAAAATACCCCATCCCATCCTTTTAGATAGTTACTGCTTCACCCATATGGTGCAAAATTCAGCCAAGCAAATGAGCACCCAAATCACTGAGAAGAGAATTGGCATAATATGGATTAAATACAATATTCGACCGGACCTAGGTTTCAGAAAGATGCTTCTTGTCACCAAAATTGTTATCTGGAGGGTAGAATATGGATGGCAGAAAGACCAGTTAAGATGCTATTGGAATATTTCGGATCAGATATGATGAGGATCTGGACTAGGGCACTAATGATATGATGAGAAAAGTAGGGGTGAGCCCAAGGGTCTGTATGGATAGAATATGAACAGGACTTAGCAATGGAGGACATAGGTGGGGAAGGAGAGGGGAACTCAATATGCAGCCCCAAGAACCACAATATGAAAATGATTCCAAAGAAGTTCAGAATAGTTAGGAGTTGTAACAGAATTGTTAGCATTGAACAGAGCCTTCTAGGCGCACTTTGAAGAAAATATGAGATACCCATGTGATTGTTTACATTCTGGAATATTTGCCAAATAAAACTGTAAGCACCCACAATTAGTATAATTCTTTAGGAAAATAAGTTGATTGTATACATATAAAGCCATAAAACTTCTTCTTTAGTTTACTTACAATAAATTATTTCAGTGAAGATATTCAGTCAGGAGATAAAGAACAATGTATATAAATATGTAGCTTAGGCATTATTGATATTAGGAAGACATCTATATAATCTGGATGGTTATAGAGTATAGGAATTTCATAGAACATTACACAAAAGAGCTACACATTTGTATAGCTCCTACTAATTAAGTGTACTATGCTGGATGCTGTGTAGATTATTTCATTTAGTAATCACAATCCTCAACATTAAGTATTGTTATCCTTATTTTAGAAAGAAAAAATTAAGCTGCAAAAGCTTAAGAAAATTTGCTAAGGCCACCAAGTTACTGAGTGTCAAAGAAACTGGATATATTGCACGGACAGAGGTTGTATTAAGGGAATTAGGGTGAGTTTGTGTGTTCATGGCTGTAAGAGATTCCCAATCCCTATTTCCACTGATGGGAAGTAATAGAACATGAATTGAAACACAAAGGTTAGGTTCCTGTAACTACAAAGCCTGTGATCTGAATGCTGGGCTTATCAAGTAATGTTTAAATCAGAAAACAAGAAAGTCATTCTAGTCTTTGATTTCAACCATGAATATGTATACTTAAATAAAAGTAGTGAAAATGCTGTTTGATAAGTTTTAACAAATTCCTTAGATTTTTGTTGCAATTTAGTTTTATGAAGAAAAGGCATTTTAAAAAGCAAATATCATGGTTCAGAAGAAAAACATTTTAGAGTATGTTTCACATATCCAAGTCTCTTGTAGACATCTTACACTATCAGTGCATTTTAAAAGATAAATAAAAAAATTTTTATCAAATATCTACTATTTTCTTAAGATAAATCTGAACTATTCTTTTAACCACTTGGGAATTGATTCCAAAAGTAAAATAATAGAAAATATAAAGCATGTGTTAGCTTTCCAAATATCATGTATTAAAACCACTTGGATTCTGAGTTTTTCATGAATCTACTTCATTTTCATTAATTTTCTTAGAATATGATTCTTTATTTCTCAATTAACTAAATACTAAGAATAATCAAATTTCTAAATAATGCAAATTACCAAATGCTCATTTTTATGCTTCATTACTCACTCTTTCATGATACATACTATAAGACAACAAATTTATCTTTGAAAAAAATGATTTTTTGAAAAACTTATACATGGAATTAAATAACAAATTAAATAGAAATACATATATGGAGGTGAGTTGCCTGGCCAGGATCAGCTATGTTTGAACTCTTATAATTAGTGAGAAATAAACATGCATTGAATGTTTTTTAAAACATGTTTGTGTAAAAAAGAAAAAAAGCTGAAACCATTGTGAGGCTTTAAAAAGAAGCATTTAAGTCACAGAACTTCCAGGCTTGGATTTTAGCACTGCCACGTAGGACCTTAGGAAAATTACTTATCTTCCCCAATCACTCATCCACACTTACCTCATTTGTAATTGGGGAATATAAAATTTCATTTCTCCTCCCCATGTTGTGAAGCTAAGTACATGTCAGACATTTATCAAAGTACACTTGATAAATGAAAATATTAGCTGCTTTTATGAAATCTAAAAGTAGGATACTTTGCAGTTTTATTTCTAAGATAAATTCTTAAATTTCCACATTGCCTCTTAAAATGCCCCACTATATTGCAGCCAAAGTCTTGGTAGGGAGAAAACTGCCATAAATTTAGTGCTGTAGTCAAAGCAGTGTATGCTCTACATCTAGACAGGAAATTTACAATGGTGTTTGGCTAGCTTGGGTACTTATAACGTAATGACTTAAAACTCAAAAGTTATGAAAATGCTCAAGTGTTTCCAAAACGTCAGCTTTTCTGAGCAAAAAAGAAAAAAAACTTATTTGCTCTTTTTTTTTCATTCTTTTGTTTGAGATAAACTAATCTCTTTGAATTATAATACAATCTCTCTGAATTTTTCATTTTTGTTCCCTTTCAGGCGATATTCTTATGTTTTTTGAATAAGCAGATTTTATGTAATGATTTAATTTCATTTAAAACTTTCTCTAGACTGAAACATCTGCTCCTTTTAACAGACTGAAGGGATCTGGCGGGCCTGTGCTGACATTGTGGTGTGAAGTGGGGTGGGGAGAGATAAGCCATAATGTAGAGAGGCAAGATAACCTAGATACTCCATAGCTCTGCTTTTCTCCCCCTGTAGATGATACTAGAGGATACCACTAGGAGAGAAATTAAGTTCACCCCTAGCACATGACACAGTCCTTTCACATAGGTGGCTTGATTAGGTCAATCAATTTTTGAATAAGGGTTTGCTAAGCAAGAAGAAAATAAAAGAGGAAATAAAAGAAAAAAGGAGATTAGAGCAAAGAGGGGTAATTTTTTGTACCACTGAGGTAAGATGATAGAACAGTCTTAAAGAGATATGGCATAGACTGATGTGATAAACTTGCTAATGCCTTTCTATTAAGAGAGAAAAATGCCCAGTCTTTGCTTCATCTGCTTCTAAGTGGATGAAGAAATGGAGAGATAACTACTCACCTGATCATCAATCCTGAATCCAATTTGATTTCTGGTGAATTTCCAAGTAATATAGAAAAATAAAAATATTTATCTTAGTGATATGGGTTATGAAAAACCATGGAATCACAGAGTTGTCAAAATACTAAAGATCAGATTTATAAATGCTCTTACAGTGAATCCATCATGGAAGCTATTGTTTTCATTACACTTTTCCATAGGGAGATTATTTAAGGATCATATGGCCTTGCTTCAAAGTATGTATGATTTATGTTTGCTGGACAGAGAGATTCTTCCTCTTGACATCTATGAAGAAACCTCTCTTGTGCCAAATAGCTTCTTATCCTCCCACTTTTTATGAGGTGTCAAGGTAAGATTTTCTCATAAACCTTAGATGCTACAATGTCTATCATGGAACTACAATGTCTATAAAGTGGATACTCTTCCATAGTAATTTAACATCCTATCTTTAGCACTGAGTATCACTGTTTTGGCTTCTGCCTGTTTATTTTGAGGAAATCTTTGAAGAGTCTGGAGGGATAAAGCAAATGAACTATCATTGGTTGGGCACATCATCTTCTTTTGGTTTGTTACCCAGAATCAACAATCAGTCATTATATCTTACTGTTTTCATAAGATTTTTAAATTTACTTTCCATTTCATTTTATCATCATCATCTACTGAAAATTAAGCTTCAATTTATATATGGCTTAAGTTCCTTATATTTAAGTTAAATAGTTTAGTTTCTAACCTCCATTTTTCAATGTAATAATAGCAATAACATTAGTAATAACCCTCTGTTGTATCATCTTATATTTTAAAATGTTGCCATATTTATTTTCTTTTAAGCCTTCCAGCTCTGTAAGATTAATAGAACTCAAAGGGCCTATATTTCTACAAAGATCTTATGCTGTATGCATTTTTTATTTCTATAGCTCATATTTAATATTACGCCTGGACTAATGAAGAGACTGATACTGCACATGATCTAATAGTTTAACCATACAATATGAGCACATTCAATTAGTTCATGACTGGCATTGTCAGGATTAGTTGGACACACCAACTTAGCACTGATAGTACCTTCTAGTTAGCATTGACAACTACCACTTAAAGGTCACAACTACATGAAAAACTGTCTTCAGTATGACATTATATTACCATACCACTGGTCATGAAAGTGATTAATAATCCAATCAACAAATGGGCAAAGGAAATGAACAGTCACTTCACAGAAGAAGATGTACAAGCAATCAACAGATATATGAAAAAATGTTCATCATCTCTACTAATAAGAGAAATGCAAATCAAAACTACCCTAAGATTCCATCTCACCCCAATTAGAATGGCGATAATCAAGAACACAAGCAACAATAGGTGTTGGCGAGGATGTAGGGAAAAAGGTACACTCATACATTGCTGGTGGGGTTGCAAATTAGTGCAGCCACTCTGGAAAGCAGTATGGAGATTCCTCAGAAAGCTTGGAATGGACCCGCCATTTGACCCAGCTATCCCACTCCTTGGCCTATACCCAAAGGACTTAAAGTCAGCATACTACAGAGATACAGCCACATCAATGTTCATTGCTGCTCAATTCACCATAGCCAGATTGTGGAACCAAACTAGATGCCCTTCAATTGATGAATGGATAAAGAAACTGTGGCATATATATACACTGGAATATTACTCTGCGATGAAGAATGATAAAATTATGTCATTTGCAGGCAAATGGATGAAATTGGAGAATATCATGCTAAATGAGATAAGCCAATCTCAAAAAACCAAAGGACGAATGATTTCACTGATAAGCGGATGATGACACATAATGGGGGGTGGGAGCAGTCAGCATTCCGGCTAGGGTTAGGTTTAGGGTTAGGGTTAAGGAGAGTGGTAAGAATGGAGGAAGGAAGGACTGTATAGAGGGAAAAGAGGAGAGGGAGGGTGGGGGGGAAGGGAAGAAAATAACAGAATGAATCAAACAACATTGCCCTATGTAAATTTATGATTTTTGAATTAAAAAAATTTTTCAATCCCCACGGTTGCTGATAATTTTTAAAGTACAGTAGAGTTTCTTTAGCCCAGAGCTTATGCAAAGGTTACAAAAGTCTACACAGCTGGCTGCTAAACCCATGATTAGGAGCATTTATTGTTAATATTATTAGGTTTTCTAATTCTGGTTGCTAAATAACTCTTTTAAGTGCTTGGAGGAATACAACATAATAACATAAGAGAGAGAGTAGGGATTTAACTACTGAGCACTCCACCACATGCAAGAAATTTGTTGGTTATTCTATTTACAGAAGCACATTTAATATTCACAATCACTCCATGAGTGAGACATTATTAGCCTCAGTTTATAAATGAGGAAACTTGAACACTGAATCTGTCTTAAATTTGTAATATAATTAGGGACACAGAACACACTGAACAATCAAATTTGTTATCTATATTTTTTGGGAATGTAATTGGTAGCTTATTTAAAGAAACTGTGGAAGGTGTAACTGCAGATGATCATATTAATTACATTGTGACTAGGTAATTACATTTTCTTCCTATTACTGTGCATCCCTCACAACTGTGGAGCCAGTGGTCTTCACTGCAAAGGGAGAGGATACACTTAGCTGAGAACAGAGAAGTCATTGCTCAGCCTTGAATTTCAAAATAGAGTGTTTAACATCCCTTATCTGCCACAATAGTTGGGAAATCAAACACTTGAGAAAGAGGTTTTCCTTGGAATTTTAAAAGCTGGACATTAGGTATCAAAACCAGTTGAAATGGACCTTAGTTCTGACAAATGGCTGCAGAGTTCTAAAGAGTGCTTGATTTAGTATCCAGTGTCTCCAAAGGAAACAGGTATGTCTCTATACAGGAAGAGGGCATCTTTCAAAGTGAAAAAAATGAGAGTTTGGATACCAGTGGGTACTTATAATAGGCCCATTAGTGGGATTAAAATCTCAGAGTGGGTGTGAAAAAAAAAAACATCAAAATACTTCTAATGGCAAACCTTACTTAAGGCTTGTGCTTCTCTTCCCAAAATACAACCCTAGAAATCTGTAAACCTCTGAGAATACCCTGGGTCTTTGATTGGTAGGTGAGCAACAGAATGTTCATTGAGCAGACTTAGGGAGGTCTCTACAGATATGGGCCTGAAGACCCAGGTCCCAGTGTGCTCTTTACACCTTAGTGAGATGTGAATGTTTCCAAGCTCAAAGTTTCTGAGGTGAGCATAAAGTACTAAAACAATGGGTGACTGAAAGAATGGGGAGTTTGGATAAGGAGAACATAAATACTGCACCTGAGAGGGTCACAGTATTGGTGGGATGTACCGAAATTTCAGTGACAGCTCCTGTAGAGAGGGCAGTAGACCTCAGTAGTTGGACACCCGGGCAGAAGCCAGAGAGCACAGGAAGACAATGGCATGGGCAATAGGTATACCTCCCACAATCCCCCCATCTCCACACACAGCAGCAGCAGAAGCAACAGCATGAGAAGAAGGAAAGAAGAAGCTACTGTTTTCAGGCAAAGAGCCACCTGATGAATTTCCACCAAAAACCAGGAACTTAACAAGTATGAAAAAAAATCAGTTTTAGATTTTAAAAGTTATACGTTGGCACATCAGGATTTATGACTGAACTATAAATATAGACCTAATAAAATATTAAATTAAAAACATCTAGTCTTCAATAGTTTGCAAAAGTTTTCCATTTATTTACCTTATTGAACTCACATGACTAAATTGTGAGGTAAATTAATTATTATTTCCTTTATTTAGATGAGGAAAAAACAGGCTTAACAAAAATTATGTAGCCTGCTTCAAATTTCCTCACTACGACATAGCATAGTTAGAACTCAAAATTGAATTTTATGATGCCAAAGTTCAGACTATCTCCACAATTCTGCATTGGTTTTATTTTATTTAATGTTTATATATTCAACTTAGAAAACTTAATGTGGGGTGCAGGCTTTCATATGAAACTAACGAGAAGAAGAAACAGACAATTTAGAATTTATGCCTGATCACATTATGCCTGATAGAGTAAGTAATATATGTATATTCAGGTCATTTGTTAATTTCATATCCATTCATTCTTTTGCTATTCGTTTTCAAATATTTATTAATAGGTACCATGAGCCAAAAGCTGGCTACACAGAAGAGAATAAGATACTGTTTCTGATAACAATGCTTATCATAGTGGAAAAGACAACCAATTAAAATAAACATAGTCTTATAATATGGATATATAAGAATTACTTTCAAGACAGAAAAAAGCCACTCATTTTCCCTGGGATGGAAGAGGGAGGAAGACATGAAGAGGTTTCCTAAGGAAAGAAAATTTAAAACTACAATCTAAAAGTAAGTAGGAATTTGCCAGTGTTTCAGGCAGATAGCAAGGCTCGGGCAAGATGGAGTATATTTTTAGAGCTTTTTAAAAGAAAGTATTTTTTAATTGTTTATTCTATTTAGATACACATGATAGCAAAATGCATTTTGATTCATTGTACACAAATGGGGTACAACTTTTTATTTCTCTGATGTACACGATGTAGTCACATCATTTATGTAATCTTACATGTACATAATGATGTTTGTCACATTCTACCATCTTTCCTTTCCTCCCCTCATTTCCCTCTATGCAATCCAACATTCCACCATTCTTCACTTATGCTCTCCCCTTTAATAGCTCAGTATGACCACACATCGAATGAAAACGAGGGTGTGAACAGAAGTCATTGTATGTATGTGCAATCCATGTTAGATTTCCGGGACAGGGAGTTAGTGATGGTTGAAACAGAAGTGTCTCAAGTAGATATGCATTTCACAAAGCCTCAAGGCTGGAGAGTCTCATAGAGGTGGGACTGGAGGAAAAGCCCAGGGGAACTGAGGGATCAGTGAGGACCAGTCCGGGGGTCACTGGAGCAGGGCAAAGGAGATGAACTGGGGGAGCAATGGTGGGAACAATGAAGGAAAAGGAATCTGAAAACTCTTTAGGAATTAACAATCAAAACAGGTTAAGAAAAACGTGAATAAGGAAAAAAGTAGGAGAATTTAAGTTTGAATGAATAAGTAATATAAAATCATGAAAAGGACAGATTTAAAAGGTAGACATTTTTTCTATCAGTAAAACACTCTATGATCTTATATCATATTTCACCACTAGTTAAAAAATATTCCAGGGGTCAACAGACATCTAGACATACATATATGTATAGTACATTTCTTCAGGTAAATATGTCAAAGAAAATGATGCCTTCTGCAAAAGGCATCATTTAAAGAGTCTAACTAAACATGCTAGGACTCATTTGAGTTACTCAGATTCTATTTGGTTCCTCAGACCTCAGAAAACAGAAAACCCAAAGTTTAATGGTAATTGAAATTTCTTAGGATCTTGGATTTTGTTGCTTAGTAATTGACAAAAGACTGCATTTTAGAGAAATAAAGAACAAGTGTTACTGCTTTAAATAACATTCAAAATGTCAAGAATAAAGTTAGGTAAAAAATGCCCTTTTATACATGAATAGTTCAATTAAAAATCATCTATATTGGCATCACGAGAAAAATAAATAAGTTATCAATGATTACTGGAATTGTTTTAAGTAAACGGTACGCATTATCTCATTGAAACTTCTCCCTGAATACCCAATCAGAACAGAATTACTTTGTATATTTTACAGACCCCCAAAACCAAGTCTTACAGAGACTAACTTGTCCACAGTCCACAGCTGGGGAGAGGCAGAGCCTATTCCAGTTCCAACCAAAGCTAAAGCCCTTGCTACTGACACAAATCCTGCACTGTTTCTCTTCACATTTGGCTTTATAATCAATAGAACATATATTTCAATGTGGTCTTAGGCAATTTATTGATACTTTTAGGGGTAGCAGGAACTCAATAAAGCAGAAGTATGAAGACTAGCATTTATTGGTCAACTAGTACTATTAGACTTTTGTTGTTCTGTATATATTTATTATCTCATTTAGTCTTCAAAACAACCATAGAGCAGGTGTGGTAGTGCATGCCTGTAATTCCAGCAATTCTGGAGGTTGAGGCAGGAGGATTACAAGTTTGAGGCTAACCTCAGCAATATAGAAAGGCCCTAAGCAACTTAGCATGACCCTGTCTCAAGAAAATGGGGGAGGAACTGGAGATGTAGCTTAGAGGATGTAACCTAGAGCCCCTGGGTGAAATAACCAGGACCTAAACAAACAAAAAAAGCAATCCTAGACAGCTGCTAATGGTTATGATTGCAGTGTCTCTTCTTTTAGAGACCAGGAAGTCATAGAATGGAAGAGAATGGAGGAAGCTTTGGCTTAAAACTTTCAGCTTCCAGTAAGACAGAGCAGAAATCCATGGGATCTCACAGTCAGGGTCCTGGTCACTACCACATATCATCTCTTCCAGGTAAGATACATAGTCTCTTTGGAAAACTCAGATTAGTTTTAATGAAGTGGAACATTTGCTTAAAGAAGCAGCAGAGAAGAGTTTGAGAAGTTGCAATAGGAGTTGAAAGGCTTTGAGCATCAACTTAGGAAATCTAGATTTTTTATAAATGAGGGAAACTATTGGGGATTTCTGAAAAGAAAAATTAATACTAAAAATAAGGCACTCACTAAGATTAATTTGACAGATGGATGAGGGACGCTAACGTCAGAAAGACCAAGTATAGTAATATTCAAGTTCTTACATATAGAGAAGGGAGAAAGAAAAACCTTTTAAACAGGTCAATATTTTTAAATGACAGGAATTTAAATTAATTTTATTACAGAATTTGATTTATCCTTGAATGTAACTGGAAATAGTACAGAGCTGGCTAAGTGTCAGACCAGCTCCTAGTACTTCCACTATTTAACAATAGTAGATTTAAGTCTACCATAAACCTCCATTGTTTCAAGATTTGTTTAAGAATCTGTAGTCCTTCCATTTTAAGAATCATTTCTATAAGCAAAGAATTTTAGTAATTTACATTCATCTGTGGTATAGAGGAACGAAGGGCATTATCTTGTAAAATGTTTAAGATAAACAATGGAACATTTGCTAATTAAAATTCTTAGAAGGATATATTTCTTCATAATAGTTTATGTAGTTCCTTCTGAACTCTCTGGTGGCTGGCTGTGTCATTCTGACAAGGTCACTGGCCCTCATTTAACTGGCTGCAAGTGTTTTATCACATATTGTACTTCCAAGAAATGTTTACTGTGATAGTCCACAACTTATTCTTGACATGCAGGCTCTTTCAAAGCTCTTGTTTTTGAGTGTAGGGTGCAAATGCATATCAGCATTATAGATCACTTCCAGATGTGATGGAAACTATTTTTATAATAGTGACTCAATTTATAAATATATTATACTATGTGCTGGATATATACTATTCATCATATTTTGAAAAGCATTAAACTTGATCTATGTACATGGTAAAGATATACATAATAAAAAGATTAGAATATTTTATGACATGGACTTTTCCTGATGTAATAAAATTTTCTTATCATTTTCTAGCTTTTTCACAAAAAAGAAAGGTACATTTTCAGTTCATATATTGTACTCACATCCTTTCCTCCTTTGAATTAGGTCAAAGATATTCAATGATAGCATATTTTAATTCTTTTCCTAAAAATCATATTTTTAAAAAAATTTGGTAAGGATTGTACTAGGAAACAAATGTATATTATGCCTAGATGAATTCTTAAAATATAGTAAGCTGCCAATAAATATAACTCTTTTTCTTCTATTATTCTATTCCTATTTAAATTCATTTTAGGCCATTTTTAAAAAATGTTTGAGGTAAGAATTTCAAAGAATCAGAAAGATTCAGTTGTGGATCAGTACAGCAGTTCACAGTCAACACACACCTATGGAACACTTCATGTATCATTTTGGCTCTGTATGTGTGCAGAGCCAAAAGAAAACAAGATACCAGAGTCTTCTCCCAGAGGTTATCACTGAGTTCAAATAGGATAAAATAGGAGTTTACCAGGTAAAGAAAGTAGTTAACCAGAATAACCTGAATCAAGACCCTGAGGTCGTAGGAAACAAGGTTTATTTCAAGAAAATCAATGTTTTGGGACAAGTAGGAGGCAAATCTAGAATGTTATAGCTGGCTGGAAGGTCTTGTAGGAAAAAATGACAAATTTTGGTCTTTATCTCCAAAGAAATAGCAAACTGAACCATTGTTTTGGGTGGGAAGGGTAAATGTGATTCAAACAGCATGTTCAAAGTATCATTAAGGAATTTGATTGCTTTTTTTGATTAAATTATTTAATCATCACAGCCTTTATGTGGGATGGCCATTACTGTGTGTACTTCAAGTATGAGTAAATGATGATGTGGAAAGTCAAAATAACTTTCTTATGTTCTCCCAGCTAGAAAGAAAGGAGAAAAATTTCAACTTATTTATTTATGTATTTATTATGTTTGTATTTATACATAAGAGTTAAACATAATAGTGGGGTTCATTTTGACATAATCAAACATGCATGGACTATAATTTGCTCCAATCAGTCCCCATTACTTCCTCTTTCCTTCCTCTCTTCCTTCCCCTAGTTCCCCTCCCTCTCCTCTAGTGGTCTCCCTCCTAAAAACTCCTATCTTTGATCTGACTACAATTCAACTCTGCATGTCACTGAACCAGAGAACCAGCAAAGTATAATTTTGACAGATATTTGAAAATTCAAAAGCTAGTATAGCAGATGTCAAGAGAATAATACAAATGAGTCAACAAAAAATAAGAATCCCATGTCATATAAAAAATAGAAGACCTTCCAAATATCTTCATGTATTTCAGTTTTATGGGCTAACAGATCTATGGAATTCTGAGGAAATAATATTTTTGTCCACCTTTGCCTCTGAAGCTGTTCTTTGATGATTATATTAAAACTCACATTCACAAGAACTTTAGCCAATTTTGACAGAATATTTAGAATGAGGAAAGATAGCAATCCTAATTCTGACTGGACCAAAAACCAAAGCTATCCTAATAAGCCATATTGATCAAAATGAGTAAATCATTTCATCTGCCTCAGATTACCCTGGAGTTTTGTTTTCTCCATCTTTTGCTTATTTAGTTGAACAATAAAGATATTCATTAAGAGGCAGGCTGACAGTCCAAACACCTTTCTGTATTGGAGAGGTCTTTCTTGCATATGCCCTGATAATTCATGTGATGGAGTAATCCTCTCTAAGAGTCTGTGTGTGAATGATATTTCTCTTTGTCAATAAAAAAAAATTTAAAAATGAGAGCTAACCTAAATTAACCCTGCTTGTACACATAAGACAGTTTGAATGACTTAGCTCAACCATGAGTTTGTTGGTAATCTATAGCTAAAAATAATAATAATACCTTTATTTTATATGATTTCCCCAATTGGAGTTCTTTTTCTGTTAAATTACAAAATTGTGAAATAATTATATTTGCCATGATAATTATTAGTAAATGTAGTCATAAAACATTTTAAATATAGCAGTTTAACTTATCTTTGTTTTATGATTAGAGTTCTTTGTAGTGTTCCACTTGACAAAAGCATTACACAATCATAAAATGTTTGAAAACCATTATTCCAGAGGTTATTATCATCCTTCAAAGTAGGAGTCCTACTAGTTTCAAAAGAACACAGAGGAAGTAGAAATGTGAATGGTCTAATCTATGTACTTCTGAAGAATTTAATTAATATACTCATGACTTTAAAGATTCCATATAATAATAAAGCAAAACAAACATTTTTTATTTGTGAAATAGAGTTCATAAATAACAGTTATAACCCAAAGTTTTAGATGCAGTAGACCTAAACAAAATAAGGCTTTGCACATTTAAAGGAATTTCAGGCTTTTTGACTTGATAGGTATCTCAAAAATTCCAAGGTATATCCATCCTTAAAATCAAATCACTCTAAAAATCCTCCAGATTTTGATAATAAAATAAAATTTTATTTTATACTTAAACTTCGATGCTTAAAAAGATAGGACTTTCTTTTCCCCAAATTAAAACTAAATTGCTATTCATCTAATTTCAAGACAAATGTCATATTTTCCAAATGCCCCATAACCTAGGGAAATAGTAGGACATAGCAAAATTCATTTTATTTGAGAAATGTGCAAAATGCATTTCAACTCAACGAAGGAAAAAAAAAAAAACACTACATATTCACAAGTAGAACTGCATTAAATAAATCTACTTGCTGGCCAGAATCCAAAAGCCCAGGAAGAGACCCAGGGAACTTTACAACTATGTATAGTTCACTACTGCTATGTCTTTTGGTGCTAGTTCAGTGAAAGGCAGTTGTATTAGGATGTAAAAACTATCTTTCAACATATAAATGCTGAAACCACTACCTGAGAAGTAGATGAATATCTGAAATGACTCACAGTTCCTGACCACATCACTGAGCCTTTGTTCAAGCATGAGTACTTAACCATTATGCCAAACTTGATTGTGTGACTTGCTTTGGCCAATATACTTGAATAGACACGAAACATACTGTGAGCAGAAGGTCTTCTGCATATCTTAGGAAACCACATATAAAAGGAACAGGAGTAAATTGTTCTTTCAAAACTATAAAGTATTACAGAAAAAGATGGAAGCTGGGTATGGTGGCACACGCCTGTAATCTCAGCAGCTCGGGCAGCTGAGACAGGAGGATCTTTAGTTTCAAAGCCAGGCTCAGCAACTTAGTGAGATCCTGTCTCAAAATAAAAAACAAAAAGGGTTAGGGATGTGGTTCAGTGGTTTAAGTACCCCTGGATTCAATGCCTAGTACCAAAAAGAAAAGAGAGAGGTGGGGGCAGGGGAGAGAAAGATGGAAGAAATTAGCATTCAGAGGGAGTGGGTATGCAATCATGCTTTCCTTTCATGCCAAAAAATAATTAAAATAAAACTAAGATAGCAATATCATTCACTTGAAAACATTTTTTTTCCTTAAAAATAGACTTTAGTTATTTCTCTACAAAAATATTCGCTATATTTCCAGTAATTTTATATAGGTGTGTGTATTTTTATTAATTGATGCTCTGATTCATGCTTCTCTAATATATCAGCCAGTTACTCAGTTTTCTTCATGTTAGTATCAGTGTTATAGATATACTTGAATAAATTAATTTATTCTCCATGATTCTTCAGTCTACAAACTGTACCCACATTTATACTGTTTCTCATGCTAGAAATCTTGGAATACTTAATATCACACTTTTTCTTACTAACCATCTCCACTATCAATTCAGCAATGAGTCCAATAATTCCTACAAAGCTTATCTCAGCTTCATCTACCTCTTTCCATTTCTACAACCAAAATCCTAGCTCAATTTTTTATTATAGAAAGTTTTCCAAAGTATAAAGAATAAGAAAGTATGTGTCACTCTGGTTTCTCTGATTTGTTTACACATCAGAGAAGTCATTACTGAATTGTACAAGAACAGCAGTAGCATAGTTCTTAGATTTTCTGGCATATCAAATATGCTTGTGTACAAAATTACAAACTGAGAACCTCAAAATTTTCTCAAGGGAACTGATCTTTATATATTTAAAATAATTACTGTGTTAATTCCTATAACTCTAATCAGTGGGAACATATATTTACATTATGAACTAAATTAGAGGCATGCTCATAAAACACTTCTGTATCGGTTCAGGAGGCTGAGACAGGAGGATGTCAAGTTCAAAGCCAACCTCAGTAAGGGTGAAGTGCTAAGCAACTCAGTGAGACCCTGTCTCTAAATAAAATACAAAATAGGGCTGGGGATGTGGCTCAGTGTTGAGTGCCCCTGAGTTCAATCCCTGATACGCACCCCCTCCACACCAAACCACTTCTGTAGTGGTGGCACCATAAACTACATCAGGATTCCACCTTCACTACAATTTCACTTTTTCTTTTAAATTAAGAGGAAAGAAAGGCTACATTATTCTCCAGTAAGAAATAACCCACAGATCTCAACAGTGTAACATTCATTTTTGGTTCAAACTATGTGTTGAATGCATGTGCTCTGGGAGGACTTGATTTAGTGCAGCTATTCAGGCCCAGGTGGAAGAAGGCTCCATAGTGACAGGTTTCTACAATTGCTATCTCAGGGAAAGGGAGAGCAGTGCCCTGAAGCATGCATACAGAAGAGATACCCCTCATTTTTTTGTTCTATTGCATTAGTCAAAGTGAGTCACATGGCCATACTTAGCTTCAAGAAGGGACTAGGAAGTAAAGTTCTATGATTTTCTCAGAAAAGGAAGAGAAGAAGAAATGGAAGGGAAATTCTCTAAAGGGTACAAAATTCACATAGGGACACTCAGAAGTACAAGTGAAACCACTGATTTAGTCAATCACTAATTCATAAAACATGCATTTTTTTTTCCCCTGCACTAGGCTGTGAGGTAATTTTAAAGGGATAAAAATTTAAGTGAGTTCCTATGTATGTGTTGGCTTGGGGGATAGCCATTTAAATGGGCAGTTATTTAAATAACAATGTTAGCAATGACTGAACCATATATTGAAGCATCATGGGAAAAAAAAACCAACTTAAAGTGATCTGTGGGTGATCACACAAATCACACAATTTGAAGGTGTAATCATTTTAAAGAAGAGATAGAGAATGCTGTTAAGGAATTCTGAAGTTTCATTAAGTCATTACATATTCAAATTTTATTTTATTATTTTTTTACTAGATATGGAACCCAAGGGCTCTTAACCACTGAGCCACATCACCAGTCCTTTATATTTATTTATTTATTCATTTTAGTTTGAGATAGGGTCTCACTAAATTGCTGATGCTAACCTTGAACTTGGGATCCTGCTGCCTCAGCTCCCACAGTTCCTGGGATTACAGGCGTGCACCACTGTGTCTGGTTCAATATGTTTTTTTATTCAACAAATTACTCTAAAAAGATTTTATGAGGTAAAAGTAATCATTATTCAACTTAAAGATATATTTCTCATTTAGCTTCTATCTGGGAGGGGAGTGGGCAAAATGCTTTAAGTCACATTCTAGGGCTTTTTGCTACAGTGTAAATTATAGCAGCCATTATGTGATTTTTCATAATGCTGGTTCATGGGACTCTAATTCTTAACTACCAATAAAATTTCCTATCTTTTATACTAAAAATATGTCATTTTATCATCTATTAAACAATTATATTAAAGTCATTAAATAACATTGAGAACTGGAAAGCAGTAATTTTCCCAGAACCCAAATATAAGTTTCTTTTTTCTGTATTTCAATCTATTTTCCACATATGATCATTCAAAGAAATTCTACCAGGAAAAGGAGGAATGGGATAAATAACATCTTCCTTTGTACAAGTAATGGACAATTTTACACATGTAAAGAAGAGCTGTGCCCTTGAGGTTTGGGCCTATCTTGGTCCTTAGTAGAGACAAAAGGAGTGACAACTGCATCCCTAAGAATGATCACGGAGACGCTGACTGCTCTGGTTTCATTTCCCTGTGGAAATGAAAACTCATGTTAAAATTTAATCCTCATTGAGAAGTGTTAGAGAGATGGCACTAGGTGGAACCTCTAAGAGGTGATTAGAGAGCTGAGGGATGTAGATCAGTAGTAAAGTACTTGCCAAGCATGTGTGAGGCCCTGGATTACAGGTCATGGGAACAGAGCCTGTTCGTGGATTAACAGATTGACAGGTGATTTAAGAGTAGGACTGCTACAAAATCCAGTTTGGCTCTGTCTCTTGAATGCATCCCTCTCCTCATGTCATAACTTGCAGGTCCTTGGGGCTCTACAGAGTCCCCACCAGCAAGAAGGCCCTCTCCAGATATTGCCCTAACCTTCAGAAACATGAGGTGAATAAACCTTTACTCTATAAATTATCCAGTCTCTGGAATTCTTTTATAGCAACCAGAAATAGATGAAGATACTGACATTATTTGGTCAGCAGTCACTATTTCACCACGTCTTTGGGACTAAATTTACACTAATTGATAATCAATAGAGAAGAAATATGCCTTGGTGATGGTTGCAGATGACAAGGGTCTCTGATCCATGTCAGGAAGTATGCTTAAGGTTGGAAGCAAAAAGTGTTTGGAGCTAAGGAACTGAATAAAAATGCAACCTTTGAAGACTTTTTATATAAAACTTGCTCTAACCTTTTACTCACCAGCACATTGTACTTTAAGGTAAATGAATTCTTGGTGTCCATTTTCTTCCTGTATGCTATGTTTTCATAAATAAGTAATAGAGTTTCTTAAATGATTATGTACCCTATGTTAATATGGAGTATGATTATATTAATCCATATATTAACTTTTAGTAAAGTTTATCAGTTATATATTTATTTTTCATATAAATTCATAAATCAGTTGTAGTAGTTTCTTCCTATATCAAAATAGAAAAGTTTATCTCCTTTGCACCAAACCCCCTTTGCTTATAACACAGTTTGAATTCCCATGTAATGCTTTTCTGTCTGAAGGAAACAAACAGATATGTCAGGGTCAGAAAAACTAGCAAGCAAACAAAATGCCCTTTTCCCTGATGTTGTATATCTAAATAACATCCCAATGAAAAAATTAAGACATTTTGAAAGAGAAAACAGGTATTATTTTGGGGGTGATTCAAAATCTGAGCTGGTAAAGGTTGATGTCTTACTGGTAACACATGGTCTTGGGACATTCAGATTTTGTCATGTAAAATGGTGTGTGGGATTATATCACAGATGCAGAAGTGTGTTCCGTTCTATCACACCCACGAGTCTTAGAACAGAACAGTGAAAGGCAGCGTGAGTAAGAACCACTCTACAAATGCAAAGCGTGGTTAATGTGCTGATATGAGATGCACTAATTTAGTCATCATGGAGTTTCTTCAATTTTAAACATTATTTGTACTAAGAAGTTTTAATCTGTCTTTTGAAGAGAGTTATTAAATGGGACTGTACAGGAATATTTTGTTTAATGAACACCTTTGTAACTATCCTTTATTTCATTGCTTATAATGAAAATGCATCTATTTTAAGAGAGATACATCAAAATTTCAAAAATTATTTGTAAGTGTTGCTAATGTTTTGTCAGTAGCTTGAAAAACTTCCTTCCCTAAGTTTCACAGTAACCAAAGCTTCTAGATAATGTGGAGTGATAATTTGAGCATTACAGAAAACATTAAATGAGAAACATTTATTTCAAATTTGTCTTGTCAGAGAAGAACTAAGCTATCCCACAAATTAAACAGATATTTGGAGGGAGTTTTTTATTTTGAAGGACGCTTTGAAGTGTAACTTTTGAGTTCCAGTAGCATGCTTTTTGTCTGGAGAAGCAAACCTCAGATATGTCAGGGGAGACAAAGATAGCAAGCAAAAAAACATAAAACACCTTTTAGAGAGGGTGAAAAAAATTCACAGAAATGGGTCTGTTTCAAACAGACTATATCCTATTGTATCTTACTGATTAAAATATTTTCCTAATCCATATTTCAAGAAATATTTCATAGGACTAACATCATTTTAAATCATTGCTTCTTTTGATTTAACTCATTGATTGGCCTTTAATGAAATGAATGAATTGAGAAGATAATTCATTTATTTAAAATGAATTGAACATTTTCCCATAATCTAATATTCATTTAGCTGGAATTATCATGGAAATCAATAATTTAAGAGAACATTTTAATTCTCATTAAGAAAAGGTCTAGTATCCAAATTTAGACAAGCTCAATGTTAGTGAAAATGAATTCCATATTTCTTAAATAAAGGCATCTTTTAAAAAATGTGATAGTTAATGGATGTTAAACTTATAACATTGCAGTCTGCCTAGAGTTAAATCAAAGTAGAGAGATAAGGCAATTGTCCAAAATACTAAGACAAACAAAAACAGAGGGAAAAATTCAGGCTAAAATTAAATGAAAAAGAAATGTGTTTTGGATGGTGTAATCATATTGTCTGGCTACATTAACTGGATCATGAGATTAAGGTTCATTTCCCTCTTTCTCTTTTCTCAGGAAGAAAGGGCTCCAGTATTTCCAAGAGACTGTGATTTTACTGGCAGAGTTTAGGAGCCAAGAGATGTGGTTCCACAGTTGACTTCTCCCATCAGCAACTCTGCATCTTCAATCAGGAAAGCAAACTAAGATGGGCCTCGATTTTCTTTTTCATAAGACGAGACACTTTCAAGTATTTTCTAGCTCCTAAGAGTTGTGAACATGTAAAACCATAAGATTACAGCTATGTGTGTATGTGTTGTGAAATAGAACAATTTCAGCTATATGTGTATATGCACATTATACCTGTTCAACAATATAGTATTACCCTAAGGGCACTGCTAATATTTAAGAATCACTCAAAGTTTAACTAGGTATTTGATTTAATTACAATGGCTTTTATAATTGTGATTAAGAAATTAATCACACTAGAAATAAAGAAGAAAACTTTCATGTCCTAATTTACACTAACTCATAATAATACTAGACAATAAATATTCAATGTTATGAGGGCTCTTGTAAACATGTAGTCTAGTCTTCATGATTTTTAGGAGACTATTTCTGGTGATAACTACAATGGTGAACGCAGAACACTTAAGCAATTACTACTCAAGAAGTCTAATTTCTTGCACTTCTTAATTATTTTAGTTATACCACCTTATATCATAGTAATTTTTTAAATTCAGCTGACATTTAGCTTAAGGTATATTGCTCACCTTTCAGTCCAAATGTCTTTATAACATTTAGGCGTTATCTTAGCAAGGTTATTTCTTGATTTTCCTTCCATGATTCATAACTTGATAATGCAGCTACACTTCTACAAAATATTTCACCACATAAAGGTATCTCTATCTCTTCCAATATAATAGCATAAAATCTTACTTTTTTTTCTCAGTGAACTACATCTAACATCTGTTTTCCAACTATTTGTCCCATATTGTTTAAGTTGGCCTTACTGTTTTTCACAGTACTATGTTCTTCTCTTTCTAACTATGAAAATTTCATAAAGAAGTGAGAATCAGCTACCTCTTTTCTATAAGTTATAGCTTCTTGCTTGTTCTCATACTACTTTACTTCGTGAGCACCATAAAAGCTAATTCTCTTCATCTGAACACACACACACACACACACCCCTTCTGTTTCCCTTGTTTTCACCATAACAATATTGTTATGATAGTACCTTGGACATAGTGTAACCCTCCAGGTTTTAAATACTAAACTTAATGTAGAGAAACACCCTAGTGCAACTGAAAAAATGCTATCTTTAGGAAATCAGTAAATGAATTATTTAAGCTATGTAAACATCTGCTTCACTGTTAAAATATTTAAACAGATCATGTCATGGCTAATATAAATCTTAATACTTCATCTCTGGTAACTATACTGCATAGGTATTAAAGTGAAATATTATTTTTATAGAGATTTTAAGTAGTTTAACAAAGCAGGGAGCAACGCAATGAAAATGTGCATAAAAAATCCTTTGGGTTTTTAAATTTATTAATTTCTCCATGTGTCTTTGAGTGACAAATTATATTTTTCTATTATGATTAATAATTTAAATAGCATATCTGACACTTCTCTAGAGGCTTATTTATCAACTATATCAGAGTTTCAAAGTGTAGATGACAGCTATTGACTTAAAACATGCTTTATTGAAAACTTTCTTAATGTACTTTTATATGACAGATTCTAATAGGTTAGTAAATGTTTCTGTCATGAATTAATTATGCCAGGAAAACAAGCAACACTATCTCTGATATTAAAAAAGTAATGCAGTTCATTATTACCAAATCTGTAGACCATTTTGAAAAGCTAGATCAAAATCTTATTTGTTCCTTTTACATCAGGAAATGTTCTATTTTATAACAAATTTCAGTTATTTAACAAACTTCAATCTATGCCTATGAAGGAGAGAACATGATATAGGGGTAAAGGTCAAGGAGACAAATCTAGGTTTAAATCTTGACCCATCACTTTCTAACTATGCTATGATTAAACCTCTGTTTTCTAATAATTGAAATGTGAATAATATTTCTTACAGGATTATTTTGAAGTAGAGCACCGACACATAGAATATGTTTAATAACTGGAAGTTCAGGCACTATTTATTGTAAGAGAAGCATGATGTGAAGTGGTGTTTGTAGACTCCTGAGTATATTTACTTAATTTCAAGAGAGAAAATAGATATATTTGATTATTTAAATGGCATTCTTTTAAAATACACTATGCATCACCACATACAATCACACATACACACACAAACAAAACAGTATTAAAGAAAAACTAATTTATATTAAAAAGTTTATGCTGTGCTCTTCTAAAATATCCAACTCACTCTCTTATTATTTGATATGTACTACAATTATCTAGCAATTGTTACAACCTCTATTGTGCAGATTTAAGAGGCTGACTGTGTTATTGGTGATTACATATTACTTTTGAAAGTACCTAAGGTTTTCTTACCCTCTTTGACTGTCTCAGGGTAATACCCCACAGCATTTCTATAAAAACATATTCCCAATGATTCATAACTTATTCATAGAAAATGATTAAAACTTTGCGAAGGAGAAAGATCATTGACTTGTGGTCACCATCTTCCAAACTTTGTTGATTTGTAGTATCACTTTTAATTTTAAGTTTTTATAAAGAATTCACAATTCAATTCAAATATTGCCAAGCAAAGATGTGATATATTGCGTGATTCCAACTATGCAACATTTTGGAAAAGGAAAACCTATGGAGACAGTGAAAAGTTGTTGTTTACCGAGGTTTTAGGGAGGAAAGAATGAATAGGTGTAGTGCAGAGGATTTTTAGGACAGTAAAACTATTCTGTATGATATTAAAATAGAAGATTCATGTTATCACACATTTGTCAAAATCCATAGAATGTACAACAGTCTGAACTGTGTGCACCTTGGTTGAAAATTTATCAATTGGGTTCATTAATTTTGATGTTTATTATAATAAACATTAATAAAATAGGTGATATAGGAATCCCATCTGTGAATGTCCTACTTGTGTGCTTCCTCAAAATAGAATATAATCATTACACTATAGGTTGATATTGCTATTTTAATATTAAGATATCCACTTTTTAATATTGATACCTTAGAATCTCCTATGGAAGACTAATGTGTCCCCTACATTGAAGATATTCAAAGTAAAAACTCCAAGGTTCTCACCTAGAATCATCTCTGGCATATCTTTCCAGGGAGACAGGAATTACTTAATGGTCAGAAGACTTGTCACAAACTAAATGTCTGTTCTGTGTCACAAATGTGAACTAATAGTTCCCCAAAGTTATGTTGCAAATTCACATGACTCATTCAAAGACAGTGTGGATGATACTCTACAAAGCTGTCGTCATTACTGAAGAGAACAAAATAATGTCTTTTATTGCTGGTTAGATTATTATGATTGCCATGTTCAATGAACACCATATATCTTCAAAAGGAATAATTTTCCAACAAATTATCAAATAATTTATGTGAAGAAGAAAAAACAAAAGAATTCAGCAATAATCTGGATGGTGATTTATGAATAATTGGTTACTCTTTGACTTTGTTAATGTGGGTTATGGAATGAAGTTATAATTCATAGAATGTGTGATTCATTCTTGTATTGAGGCTATAGTCATTCAGAAAATTCTAGTATCAAAAGGTATAATTTTGGTATATCAATTAAAATTTAACATCTTTAAAAATGGACATGTTCTTAAAAATGGACATTTTAAGTCACAATGAAGAAAACTGTGGTTTCACCAAAAATTTTTATTCTGCATTACTTATTAGAAAATAAGAGAAATGTAAGAAATACCCATGGGAATTAACACTATGTAGATTCTAAGGAATAAAATTTTCTAATACTAATTAATAATTTTCACAATATTTTAAAATCCCAAAGCAAGCAAAAATTCAGATGCATGAAGATACTTTAAGTGTATGTCCGGTTCTTTATAGATGAATTAGAAAATTAAAAGCTTATGAAAAAAAGTGGAATGAGATTTTAATTAAGAAAATTTTAAATGCCAGTCTAAAGCTGTGACAAAATTCTGAATAAAACATGGCTACTGTAATTGGACCAGGTTTGTTTCTTTATGAAGTTGTTTCTAATTCTGAAGCTGCATATGTGCAGGCACCAGTGATGTAGAATGCAAGCGTTGCCATGGTAAGTACACATCTTTTCTTGGACAAATTTTTAAAAAATGTATAAAGAACTTTCATTTCATTATGTTATGGAAATTGACTATGCCTTCTCAGCCATGACATATTAGCATGATGCAATGCAGCACAGGACAGAAATATCCCACGTTTTAAAAACTTTAGCCCTGTTAAGATGGCTTATAATACATGGAGTGAAAATAAGAAATTTCTAAGTCACATAACCCTTGTTAAATTTGGGGTGGGGAACAAGTTCTTTCTCCATTAAATTAATAAATTATCAGCTTTCAGGACATCCCACAAGCTGGAGACACCTTAGGAACCCGAGCACAGATGTTGCTAAACACACCCCCAATATATGTGCACTTCAATCCTTTGACTTTTAAGGAAAAATAAAATATTTTCTGCATTCCTACTTTCTCATTCTTTTCTGGTTTGATCAGTGGTTTCCAAGCCGCAGGTACGTGATTGCTCTACACTCTTGCAGAAAGATCTCCCGGTGGTTCCCTTAGAGTCCCGGAAGTCAGTTTAAGGATGCCTGAATTGAGGCGTGACACTTGGACCCGGGAGGTGGCAGAATCTGTTGCGAATGGCAGCAGGTTCTGAGGCGCTGGAGAACCCACGTGTACAGGGGCTGGAGAACTTTTCTACAGCATCTCCCACAGGGAATATCTCATTTTTTAAAAAAGAGACTGGGGCCAGGGGTGGGGGTGGAGGGTGGGCAGTAGATGGAATATCAGGATTCAAGCCCTTCACCGGCAACTATCTACCTGGGCTCCTTTCTGCTTTATTCTCACTTACGGTCAACTTATTATTATTGTTGCTGTTACTGTTGTTATTATTTTCCTTTTATTGGAGGTCTTCAGCAACTGAGATGCTGAGCATCTCATAGGCTCAGGCTGGAACAAAGAAAATCGAGTTCCTAATACTGTATCTCTCCGGTTGGAGGGATCACGTGTCCTGCTTTCGCTGGAATGCACTCTGCTCGCCCACGCTACAAAATCTCTATTGTGCTTAGAAATATTGCCCAGGTTAAAATATGCTCAAATACAAATTGCTTTTCTTCCATCAGGAGAGCCATATTTTAACATTTACAGGTACACATATTTACCTGCTGACCCAATTACCACTGCAGGTAAATTCGATGTAAGTGTATTGGAAAAGTAATGGAAAAGAGCAGGTGGCGGACCCCTGTGTCTCACTGATTCCCACCCACCCCCTCCCTCTATTCCTAATTCCTTTTGAAGGAGAACTTCGAAAGGAACGTGGGAGTCGCAGATGGTTCCTTTCTGTAGCCGATTCCCAGGAGTTGTGAAAGTGACCCCTTCTTCTCCGCCTCGTGCTGTGCTGTGTGCCCTCTCGCCCAACCCGCTTGCTTTGTGACTTAATGGGGAGGAGATAGTGAGGGAAGAGAGGGAGAAGAGGACTGAGGAGGGTCTTTTATTCCGCCCTGATGGTGGAGAAGTGGTGTAATGAAGCAATTTTGCAGCCATCTCCGTTATTATGAAGTCACACTATTTTTAAAGGCGATATGTACAACCCTCATCTCCACCCATCTCCTGGTTCTTGACTCTAAAAACAGTCAGACTAGAGACCTCCGGTAGCCAGTCTCACGGTCCGGTGAGCCAGGGTGCCATGATTACCCTAATGCTAACGGGCTTTCCTCCCTCTTTCCACAGGATCGGAAACACGTCCTGCATCCTTAATGACTGGGAGAGGAGGATGCAAAGGGGCCCAGTGCTGAATTAGGAATAGTGCGGGTTCACCAGCTTCTCGGTGGAACACAAAGGAGATATGCGGGTAGGAGTTGTCTGGCACAGAGAGAAGGAGGCATCATTTTCCCTGACTCCTAGGGAAAGCTTTCACCCTACTGCTCCCCCACTTCTTCCCGTCCTCCGGTCTTTCGTGCTCCTTTATCTCCTTTATTTCCCCAAGCCCCACCCCTGCAATCCTCAATGACATAAAGATCTCCTAAGAGCATTTTTCAAACAATTAGCTATCAAGACAGTAATACAACACCCTCCAAGAAAAACGGACGAGTGCGACCTGCCACAAGTGTGTGTGTGTGTGTGTGTGTGTGTGTGTGTGTGTGTGTGTGTGGACCAAATACGCGCTCCGTTCCTCACACACCTCCAGGAAAAGGCTGACTGGAGATACCCAAGATAATAAAGAGGAGCAAAGCCTAACCTCAGCTGGACCAATGGTCCCAGCATCTGCACCGAACACTCGCTTTTTACCTTTCCTTTTCGCAGTATGTAACCCTTTAAGGTCTCTCACCAGCCCAAGCCACTTAGTGTTCTCTTGCACTCGCCCAGCTAGCATCCCATTTCCAAATACCCGGCACCTACCAAAGCACCGCCGCCTCCGCGGGCCACCTCACGAGCAGCTCCCAGCGAGCGCCCAAGACTCCCGCCCTCCCTTGCCCACCCCCAGCCGGCCGCTGGGGTCCCACACCTCGCGTGGTCAGGCAGCGAAGCCCCCCGCAGCCCCTTTGACCACCGTGCAAGAGTGCTCTACTCACATCGCCGGCGGGAGAAACTGCCCATGAGGTTCTGGAGAGCGTGAGCCGTGCAGCTGCTACGGGTTATTCCTTAAAGTGTTCGAGGGTCCGCAGTAGAGTAGGTGCGAGAGTCCTCGGAGGAGGAGGAGAAAAGGAGTAGGAGGAGGAAGAGGAGGAGAAAGAGGGGATTCCAGGCAGGTGCCGCGTTAGACCATGATGCTGATGCCCTTCAGGTGGACCGCTGGTGAGGTTCCCGTGGGGAGCCGCTGAGGGGAAGCCCAGAGCGCCGGCGGGGGAGGCAGGAGCGCGTCCACTCCTCGGCCTCCGCCTGCCCTGCGCGCCGCGCTAGCGACCGCAGCAGCAGCGGCGGCGGTGGCGGAGGCGCAGCTCCCTCCCCGCCCCCAGAAAGCTCCACAGACAATAAATCCTGGGCGGAGAGGAGACTAGCAGGAAAGGGACCCAACTCCGCAACACCCGCTGCCCGCGGCGGTGCCTCTCTTGGGCTAGGATCCCCGGGGGATGGGGAAGAGCGGGCTACTCGGAGGTGCAGTGTGCTTCGGAGGACGCAGCCGGCGGTGGTGGCAGGAGTGGGAGGCTGCAGGTCCCGCCGACGAGAAGCGGCTGCCCAAGGGTTGGAAGTCCGTGGCTTCAAACCTGGGGTTCGCCGGGAGTGGGGTCCTCCTCGGTGCAGTGGTTCGGCGCACAGGTGCCAGGATTGGCAGGCGAGCAGGCGCTGCTCTTGGCTCTTGCCTGTGTCTCCCTGCTCTCCCCGCCCCCTCTCTTTTTTCCCACCCCCTTTTCCGACGACACCAGCTGCAGCTGCTTCAAAGTGTGAAAAATGTCAAGGAGATTTTCCAATGATAGGAGGGGGTGCCCGTGTTCACAGCCCTTAGCAGCTTTTCGGGATCCTCTCTTGCCCCTCTGACCTCTATTAGGACTCCCCTCAAATTGTGAGGAGAGGGAAAAAAAAAAAATCTCAGTCCCGTAGAGAATTGAAATGCTATTCCTCTCCCGGCTGTGTTGCCACAGGCTGCTTTTCGAAAACGGGACAACAGGCCGAGCTCTCTGGGTTCCTCCTATCGCCTACCGCGCGCAAGGCAGGTGGCACGAGGCACCGCGCTGGGCAGCGCAGCCGCAGGCTCCTGGCGCTTGCGGACCGGCCCCGGGCGCTCTGGCTGCACGGTTGTCCTGCAGCGCCTGCGACTGGGTGGCAGAAGCGGCTCCTTGCCTGTGCGCCTGCCTGCGCGCCCCTGCACCCGCACCAGCTCAGTGACGCTGCGCTCGTGGCTCCGCAGGCTGCTGCTCCTGCTATCTCAGCAAAGAGGCGGCCAGGAGCGCCTCCTCGGGGTTTCCTCCCCCTCCCGCCTTGCCTGCTGCAGGTTGTTGGCTGCCAAGGAGAAAAGTCTCTGCTTGCGGGTCCAGTCGCTTCATATCAGTCATGGCAGCGACCCTGGTGCCAGCTCTCACGTCCCTTTCTTCTCATTCTGGGGCCGTGTTGCTGCTTTGGGAGTGCGCAAAACAAGAAGGGTTTCCCAACTTTCCCTTCATCTAATCACCGCCCCTCCTCCTGCCCTGACACACACAGGAACACACAGGCACACACACTTGTTCTCACACACTTCCCTTTAGACTCTAATAAGCAGCAGTATCTTAAAAAATATTGAAGCTAGTGCTATATGTAGACTTGTATTCTCTAGATACATCTGATGTAATATTTTAACATAGATTTATTGTCCTGGAATCATTCTTTTGTGGAATATAGCCTATAAGGTTTCTTGTTTCTTCATTAATAGAAGAGGAATACTCTTCCCTTTCTCTAATCGCTAATACAGTCAGACTGTGTGAGGCATTTAAATGACATACTGAAGTGTATGTAAGCTTAGAGTTTATCAAAAAGAAAAAGCACTTGCTTGTATTAGATTTGGAATACTAAAATCTTCAAGGTTAAAAAGAATTTTTCCTGACTGCTAAGGATTGTCTAGGAAAAGCCTTGGGAGGCTGAAACCTAATCTGCAGAGAACCAAGGAGAAGGATTATTGTCCATTTTATCTTGACTGGAAAGGTGGGCTGACTTTTAAGGAGGCTTCCCAGTGTTTGGTATAATTTGCATGTAGAAAGGAAAAGTAGTGAGAACATGTTTTGTAAAGTCGGATCATTTTTTTTTTTTTTAAGTGCTACAAAACACCATGAAACAGCTTCTCAAAATGGCAAATAAATGGGGGAAAACATGTCAAAAGAAAAATTGTTTTTAAATTGACCTTTGTTGAGCTCTAATTTTTCACACACAGTTTTGTCCTTGTGAACATCTCACCTCATCTCAATGTCTCAGTCACATGGGATGATATGAAAAAATTTGGTATCTTTTGAAAAATCTATTGAAAATAATTTGATACAAGAATCCAAGTAAAGCAATCCTTTGTAGGTTTCCAGTGCTCTTGAATACAATTTACACACTACTGTCACATATATTATTTCATTCCTAAAAATCTGTCTGCTAGATCCCCACTTATAAGAAAGGTAAAAGGCTCATCTCAGAAAGGTACTCAGCTGCCCTGTTCCTGAACTCAGAATTTATTTTAACTCCAGAATTCTCTCTTACCAAAATATATCACAGAAGTTCTTTTATATAAAATCACAGCCAATTATGAGTAACTGCAGGTCCTTGCAAGCAGGCCACCTACCTACTGATGAAGTAACATCCTGTGTGTGAGTGAAATTGTTTTTCTGAGTGAAAACAAGCATTTTCCTTTCCATTGAGGAGGAAGGTGGTATTTTGGGGAACCCAAACTGAAAGTTGATGGTGCTGCTATAATATATTTAAGCCACATGTCCTCCTTTCTCATTTATCTTATTTAACGATATTGGTATTGTGCTATAAAAACCCAAATGGACAAAAGATTTTTTAACATGAAACATGAATTTTGCATTAAACAATAAAAAGAAGACATTCTCTTTAGAATAGGCTTTGAATACCATGGCCCAATTGTTTTCTCTAAGATTATGAATCTTGAAGAAAGTTTTGCCACTTTCACTATTTAAACAATGAAGCATATTGAAGTGATTTCAGTGGTTCATGGGATTATGAAACTACTGAAATGCAAATGTAGACACTGTCTTTAAACTCCATCATCAGTGCAGATGACTGCATTGGAGAAAGATGAATGCTAAATGTACTCTGCTGTTGTCCATGGAAAAGCCCAACAATCACAACTTAGATCAAGGTAGTTTTAACAGACTTGCTGATCAGATGGCATCTATAAATGGTTAGATATTAAGGCTATAAAATTTAAAGTTGTTAATCAAGTTCTTCACCAATGCTACTAAAATCTTTGAAATGATAATCTGTTCCTAGGATAAACAAGACTAACATCTGAAAATAAAAGACATGGTGATTTATATTAAACAACAGGTGCCAAATATTTTCCCAATATTTTTCTTTGGATGCTCGAAATGTCCTTTGTTTTAAAAGATATCCTCTTTGGCATATTTTTATTAAAATAGTGTCATATACAGAAAGGATAATACTCAGCTTTAAGAATTAATATCTTAACTAGATTGGCTTCATGAGATATTGGCAATGGGGATAATAGTAAAGTTAAATTTCGAGGCATGGAGATACAGTTCTGAAGAGCTTAAAGCTGATAGAGTCTAGTATGAAAAGATCAATATCAGTGGAGCACCATAAGGGCAGAAGAGGGTTGCTCTGTTGTGGTTAGCTTTTGAAAAGCAAGGAAGAAGTTTTGAATAGGAAATGATAGTGGGCCATTAAGATTCTTCAAATGAATTTGTTAGATGGCCTTTACTGTGAAAACTGATCTCTCAGATTAACCATCTGTTCTAGTTAAAGAGAGTGCTTCTTTATTATAGACTTTAATTCCTTTGGGTTATTTTTTAGTTTTAAACATTAATTTGAATATTTAAGAGTCACAGAAAACACAGTGTACACTGATGTGCCCAACATTTACCTCAAGAAGGAGAGTGTTATACGTTATGAATATGATTGAGCCTACAACCCAGTTCCACTATCTCCCCCTGCCCTGTAACCTAATTTCTAAGTTTTGTGTTATTTGTACATCCATAAATTTTATGCATTTTTGCCATTAACAATATTTGTGTACTGTTTTGTACACTGAACCCTTACATAAATAATATGTACCTTTTTATAACTTGCTTTTGAATTTTAAAAAATCAACATTATGGTGTAAGAATGACTCATCTTGATATGTGTCCCTCTTGTTCACTAATTTTAACCTTTACAGTACATTTAATTGTAGGAATTTATGATGTTTATATGCTGATGATAATTTATGCTATTATAAGTAATACTGCTATGAGTATTTTTTATCTCTCTGCATTCATAAGTTTTTCTAGTGTATATACCACCTACGAGTGGATTTCTGGCTTGTAAAGTATAACAAGCACAATATTAAATTGTTCTTCAAGAATTTGCATTCCTGGTAGTATTTAGGAGTTTTCTTTGCTTGATCTCATAGAAGTTGAGAGTAGAACGGTGATTACTGGAAGTCAGAAAGTAGATGACCAAAGGTTACCATTATAGTTAGATACACACAAGAAGTTCTGATGAGCTCTTGTACAATAGGGTGATTATAGATAATGATAAAATAATGTGCTGTGAATTTCAAAAAACTAGAAGCAAGGCTTTTTAAATTTCTCATTATAAGGTGATAAATATTTGAGAAGATGGATTTATTTACATTGGTTTAAAAATTACACAATGAATACATGTATTGAAACATCATATGGTCTCCCACAGCTATATACAACTTCTATGTTTGTATATACTAGTTTAAAAAAATTTAAATTTTAAAACTGTTTTTTGATCAGTATGTTGAAAATGCTTGGCATTATCAGATATTTTCTTGTTGTCTAGTCTGTGGGATATGAAATAGTGCTTTATCATAGTTTAGATTCATATTTTCCTGCTTACTTGTGAGTTTGAGCATCTTTTAGTGGGTTAACTTGTGATCCACATTTCCAATATGAATTTATTTCAGTTGATTTTTCTTGATGTGTGTGTGGTGTGTGTGTGTGTGTGTGTGTGTGTGTGGTGTGTGGTGTGTGTGTGTGGTGTGTGTATGTGGTGTGTATTATGGTTTGGCTATGAAGTGTCTCCCCAAAATCTCATGTGTTGGAAACATAATATTCAGTGTGGGAATGTTCAGAGGTAAAAATGATTAGATTAAGAAAGCGGTATCCTAATTGTAGATTAATCCATTGGTTGGATTAAAAATTTGAATGGACTACTGAATGGTAACTATAGGCAGATGGCACATGGCTGGAGGAAGTTGATCACTGGAGGCATGCCCTTGGGAGTATTTGTTCCTGGATTTTTGCCATTGCTCTTCCCTCCTTCCCACCCTCCCTCCCTTCCTTTCTTCCTTATCTTTCTCTCTTTTACTCTCTCCTTCCCCACTGCTTTTTGCCAAGCATCGTTCCTCTGCCATGATATTTTGCCTCACCTCAGGCCCAGAGCAAGAGTTGGCTAACAATGGACTGAACCTTTGAAATGGTGAGCCCAAAATAAACTTTTACTCCTCAAGTTGTTCTTGTGAGGTGTTCTGGTCACAGTGACAATAAAGTTGACTAATACTCTGTGTGTATGCATGTGTTCATGGATTTTGAAGTCTAATTTTTGTCAGTAACATCTCATCTTTTGTTTTTACTCTTGATATGGGTTCATTTTTATGAAAAGAAGCTTTAATTTAATAGTCAGCTTTAATTCTTTCCATTATGTGCTTTGTATCTAGCTTCAGGAAAGCTTTACTACCTCGATATTTTGAATATCTTTTTTCTGTGTTTTGTTCTAAAAGCTTTATAATTTAAAATTTTGTACCTTTCAGACTTTAGATTATGTGATCTCAATTCTCTGTATGGTGTGAGGTAGGACTCACCCACAGGGGCTGCTACTGTACTACAGAGTAGTCTAACATATATTAGTTGGTTGGTATATAGTTTGTCTTTCATTTGTTTTCATTTTTTCCTCTACCTTGTCCAGATTGAAACTGTCTAAAGTACTATAACTTTATAATCAGTATTGATATATAGGGAGCACAAGGACCCTTATCTTGTTCTTCAAAATGTATTTGGCTTTTCTCCATTCTTTCTTAATTTTTAAGGGTGGTACAGATTGCTTGCTTAATATTTCTCACCCCACAGATCTCTGAAAAACAGATCATGAACTCCCAAGTCTGTGTTCTATGTAGTGCTATATCAAATTGGCACTTTGCTCTCATAAGAACTTCAGACTACATTTATCATGCTAGTAGTCTAACAGAAATCTTATCTTAGATAAAATCTGGGAAAAAAGGGCAGCCAAGAAGAATAAAACATCATTTGAGAAAAACAGGTAGATAAGTTCATCAACATATCACAGTGTAAATTTTTTCTTACAATATACTCACCATCTCTAGGTATTTTCATACTCTACAAAAATTTTAAATACATTTATTCATTTTAAAATTAATATTTTGTTACTAACCTAAAGGTTTTCAAATTCTAAAATTGCATTATCCTATGTTATTAATTTTTCTTTTTTGGGGGTACTTGAGATTGAACCCAGAGGTGCTTAACCACTGAGCCACATCCCCAACCCTTTTTTACATTTTATTTAGAGACCAGAGTCTTGCTGAGTTGCTTAGGGCCTAGCAAAGTTGCTGAGGCTGACTTTGAACTTGTGATCCTCCTGCTTCAGCCTCCTGAACTACTGAGATTATAGGCATGCACCACTGGGCCTGGCTTAAATTTTAATACAGTTCATTATTATTAACTTGAAGAATTAGGAATTATTGAAAGAACTATGAAAGAATTATTGATATTCTTTTCTAGAAACATTTTTTACATGATAACTGTAAATTACTGAAAACATCCAGTGGTCTGCAAATACCTGAATCAAACTGCACAACTGACCAGAGTTTAGACTATATGTATCCACAATTCAGAGCATATACAACACTCATCTTTGTTAGATGACATAATCCTTTAATCCAAGAATCTGTGTATTATGCACACTAAATAATTTCTGTGATAAACTGATAAACTACAGCTGCACCAATTATCTTTCCTTAGAAGTTAGGGAAAGAAAATTGTTATCACTTCTTTTTTCTTTGTACTTGTCATAACTCCAAATGCATAAATGAAAAATTGACAACAATTAAATTCTAATATTTCTACTTTTTGAAATCATTGCTAGAGTGGGTACCTTTTTATGGAACATTTTGTGGTGTTACATTGACCCACCTGTAATTATTTTATCTCATAACTCAAGTCTTGGGACTTCAGTTACAATGACAAGAATTTGCTTTTTCCCATAAAGAGAATTCCTAGGGGGAAAAAATGCCTTTTCATTTAGTGATGGGGAAATAGACATAGACAGAACAATATTATTGCAGCTTTGTTGTTTATCATGTAAATCTAAATGGAAATGGTGAAGGTAAATATGAATGAATGAAATCCTAATTTGATTATGGCAAAATATACTAAGGTGTGATAACTCTGACAATATTATTATACATTTTTTTTTCTTTTTTTCCATTCTGTACATATCTTGTCTTCTCTTGTTGGAGAGAAGATAGCCAAGCAGAATGGCAAGTATAGTAATTCAAAAGCCTTATGATTTATTAAATTGTATATTTTTAATAAAAGCAGAATGGAATGGGGTGGTTTGGATATCATATGTAGTCAGGAGTCAACATTATTTGGTTAGGTGTGACTATTTTGCTTACTTAAGGGGCAAATAAGTGCCTTTTTGTATGCATATCCCAGGAGAATATTCAGTATATTTTTGATGGTAGTATTTAGCATAGAATTGACCCAAGGTTCAAGATGAAGACTTGATACTGTTGCATAATAAGAATAAAGTTATACTATTTGTTATTTTTCAATTTTTTAAAAAACCATTTAGTTTTATCATCAAGCAAAGCAGTGGATAGTTGACAGTATTTTGAAGATATTTTCCCCCAGGTTTTGGTGTCCATTGTTGAAGTTGTAATATCTGTACTCAGTCTAATTGCCATTTCTTTGTAGCCAATCATTCCACCATTCTGGTAACTGATGAGCCATTTTCTTCCCCCCTCTTTGAATAGTATGTGTTCAGATATGGAATTTCCTTTGATTTTATTTTCTATTATTTTATTTTACTTTATTTCTTTCCATGCCACTAGGGATTTAAAATTGATTTGAAAAGTATTCATCCTTTTTATATATTGTCTTTAATCCCTCTCATTCTCTATATTGTCTCTTTATTTTATCTTCTATAACTGCTACCATCTCTTTCATATTTTTTCTCTCTATATATATTAAGTTTTCTGCAAATTTGTGGTCTACATCATCCTGTTTACTGAATCTCTCTCAGCTATCAAGTATGATATTTATCACATCATTGTGTTTCATACCACTAATTACATTTATAATTTCAAGGAATTCTATTTAGTTACATATTAAAATGTTCTGATCTTTTCTGAGAGCATCATGTTTCTTGTTCATGTTTTTGATTCACTACTTAATATCATATGCTGTAACAATTTTTATATCTGATATCCTTGTCAATTTTGAGGGGCTGATTTATTTTTTCCTGACTTTTGTTCATAACATTGTATGTTTTATTTTGTGAACTTATTTTCCATTGACCTTTACTTTTGGGAATTATGTGAAATCTTGATTGTTTCTCTCCAAAAATAATTTGTATTTGTTTCTTTCAGGAACTCCAGGGAGTTACCTACTTAAATCATTTGAGTTTTTAGCTGTTTATTTTCCAGTTCACACATATAAACTCCAAATGCTGAAAAGGGCATGCCTATGATTATAAATCCTTATAGAAAAGACTTTCTTTCCCACCCAGAGCCAAAGTTGATGCAGACAATGTGACTTATAACACCTATATTTCAGGAGGTAGGTGTTTTCTAAATAACCATGTTGTGAAAATGAAACCCTTCAGGGATCTCACCTTTAAGTAGAGGTTTTATTTAACTCCCACCTTTCTTAGGCTAAAGGTCTAGTGAACTATTCAGCTGACTGTTAGTAGATAAATTCTAGATGACTGAAATTGGCAACTTCCTTTATGAGAGTTTTAAATGCTTTGGATTGTTTAATGCTTTTTATCTTGGGTTTCCTGATTTCTCTTAATTTTGACCTCCAAATATTTTCTTCCCCTATAGTTTTTTTGTGGTTCCAAGTTCATGAAATGATAAAAATAGAGGTAGTTTGCTATTTTTAACCAGCATTTCTAGATGTTTTATCCTAGAAGTATTTCCATGATATTAAGCCTGCCATATTTTGAAACTGGGCTAACTTATCTGTTTACATTGTAATTTTTGAGATGATTTGTTTTTGGTGTCCAAATGTTCATGTTAGGCTTAATAAAATGTTATGTATTTCCTTTCTATGGAGCATGACACTATGAAAGGTGATAGTAGAAATGAGCCTTGTCACCATGATGTAGGTACAAAGTAAGTATGTAACTTTACTGATAGCTTCTATGTAAAACAAAAACATATTTTAAATATTATTCCCTACTAATATAGTTTCAGGGTCAGTGAAAACAAAAATCTCTTTAAAATACCAGTTATCTCCATCAGTTACACGACAAACACAATTGGTATTGTTTGGCTTATGGGGTGTAGTAATCAACAGCACTAATAATATTATTTAACTAACATCTTCTGTTCAGATCATGATGCCAGTATGCACAATTTGAATCATGAAAGGTATTTCCAAGATTCATCTAGCAATTAAGAGTTTAAATTTGAGAAATAGAAGAAAACCAAGAGAATTTAGCTCTTTTTAGAATCTGAAAATGATATGAAAGGAAATTCAAGATGGTTATTGTTAAAATCCAAAGCAGTGCAAAAATTTTAGAGGGTAAAAATATGAAAATTCTATACAATTCCTTCCCTTCAAATAACCACAGTTATTAATATGGTGTACTTTTCTGAATTTTTCAGATATGTTGTTAATTTTACCTTCTAGAAATATATTCTTACTATATGCACTATATTATAACTTTCATATCCTCCTATTTTGGTACTGATATAGTTATATACTATTCTTTCAGTAGGTTTCAGAGACTCCCACTGGATGAACCCTAATTTAAGTAATCACTTTCTTACTAGCAGGTAGTAAGTAGATTCTAAATTTTTACTCTTTCAACAAATTTGCAATAAATATTTTTGTCTATGAATATGTGCATGTAAGTGTCTTATGTAAAACATTTATAACATGTTTTAGAAATATATTGATGGGGCTGGAATATTTCTCAATGGTAGAGCATTTTCCTAGCATATGCAGGGACCCTTGTTTAATCCCCAGCATGGCAAAAAATAAAAAAATAAAAACAAGAAAAAAAAAAAGTAAAAGAACAGAAAGAAAGAAACATTAATATTATTGGCAGTATGAAAACTGCATATTTACAAAAATTTGTTAGATGATATTTTACTTTCCCAAAATATTAAACTAATTTAAGTTCTTACCAGTTATGTATCAGAATTCCTGTGCTGATAGAATTGCCAAATTCATTTATTTATTTAATCTTTGTCTATAATTATGAAAGTTTGAAATGCAGAGGATTTCTCTTATCTATAAATGAAAAATATTATATCGTTCCAATGTGTTTTCTGTGGCAAAAAACAACTGAAAGTGAGGTATCAATATAGATATCAAAATCTTCCCCATAGAAAATCAGTTTTTTGTTAAATCCCATAAGGCTTCAGTAGTAAAAGGAAAAGGTGTTGAAGTTTTCACAATTCATTACATATCCCCACTATCACAACACCCAGCTCTTTCTCCTCATTTCTCCCAAGAAAAGGTCACAGATCTGAGAATCTCCGATATCCTCTAGGATTTAAACCACATCAATGAACTAACCTTCACCCAACTGAGTTAAAGGAATGTTTCAGTGTTCAGACAAAAATTTGGCATTACATAGATACAGCCAAAGGTTTTTTGATAACCTTATTCTTCCCATCAGACACTGACAGTTCACATTGTGTAATCTTTAACTCAATAATACTTCTTTAGTTTCCTTGCTTGAAAATGTCATAGACCAGTACCTATGAACTTGAATTATTTCGTGTATTTGCTCCTGCATAAGAAAAGAAAATTAAATACAGTTCACTGTCATTTTTTTCTAAACTCGATATTTGATTTCAAATAAAAATGAAAATGTTCATTCCTTTATAGTAGTTTCTCTATGTACAACAAAGCATTTTAAAATAAATAAGAATCTAGTAGTTTTGATAGTGAATAGATAATACAAAAATCATTATGAGTGTAATTTATTTTCTGTATTAAGCTGATGAAAGTTATTTTATTTTCATTATATAAATAGATCCTAAATGGATCAGGATGTAGGCATTATTTTCTAAAGTGTAGCAGGATATTTTATAATGTTAAGTACATATCTAAAAAGATCAGAAAGATTTTCTCATTGGTATTTAACCTTTATGTATTATTTATTTCCAAATTAGATACATCCTATTTCTTTAAAGTACACATCTAGTTAATTTAAGATTTCCATGTGTCTGTTAACATTAAATCTAAAGAGAGTATTTCACTTCCCTGAGAATGAATCAAAACTTTATAAAAGTAACAGAGTTATAACATTAAAAAAGCTCCTTAATTTTAGATTGTATTGCATGCTTGTGTACCTACAATATATGTTCACATGTCTTTGTATCCATTATCTATGTTAAAATATTGAAGTAAGGATTCATTTTTATTTATATTTTCACCATTGGTTTTTTCCTATGCTTATTAATATCTCTATTTCTTTGAAATTGTATGTTGTTGACTGATTTCTATAAAATTATTTCAAAACTTACACTTTTTTTAGTTCTTTCAAATTCTACTTCTATGAATGTATGGTTAATTGTATAAAATTAAGTTCAACACATTTCATGAACACTTACTATGTGCAAAATACTTGAGTGTAATGGAGAATAGAGATGACATTACTATGACATCCTGATTAACAGTGACTGGTTTGACATTTGAGTCTGAGAGGACAGGATGGAGGTCAAAAATTCCCTGCCATATGATGTTTTTAATATTCAACAATTTCAGTTGATACAAATAAATGGTACCTTGCCCCATTATGATGATGGGAAATTCTTTGTCTCCAGAAGGGATATTTCTTTAAAATTTGCTTTTCTTTTCTAGGAAGAAGTCCATTATTTCCACCTCTAGCCACTCCTCCCTATGATGTTATTACCAACGTCCAAAGATTTTTTTTTTTTTTTTTGCCTCAAATTTGAATAACTTATCTCTCAGGCAAAGTAAATCAAAGTGCAACATAGATGACTTTTCAACAAGGGCACAACATGTGTGTATTCCCTTGCTATTCCCATTTCCCCATCCTTGTCCTACTTTCTTTACAACTTAAGAGAGCACATGTATGTGATTGCTTACTTTTATCTTATCTTTCATAAACTTCATCTGTTATTGTCCATTAATTCTTCTTCTTCACTTTGGTATTTTATTTAGAGACAGGGTCTCACTGAGTTGCTTAGGGCCTTGCTTAGTTGTTGAGGCTGGCTTTGAACTTGTAATCCTCCTGCCTCAACCTCCTGAGTCACTGGGATTATAGGCTTGTGCCACCATGCCCTGAGTTTCCATTAATTCTTGCTTCTCAAGTCCCATTGCCTTTCACAATGCAAGTTATTTTAGTTAGCTTTTGCCTCACTGTGCCAAAATACCGACAAGAACAACTTAGAGCAGGAAAACTTTATGAGGGGCTCATAGTTTCAGAGGTCCCAGTCCATAGAGTGACAATTCCATTGCTCTGGACACAAGATGAGGCATATTATGGGAGAGGGGGAATGACCTAGCAGAGGAAAGCTGCTCGGCTCATGGTGGGGTCAGGAAGCAGAGAGAGGTGATGAGAAAGGTGGGAAAGATTGCGGGAAGAACAACCATTCCATGGTATGTCACCAGTGACACACCTCCACCAGTCCTGCTCCACCTACCTAGAGTTACCACCCAGTCAGACCATTCAAATAGGATGAACAGTTTAGTATACAGCTATCATAATCTAATCATCTCACCTCTGCATATTCCTGAATTAACAGGAACTTTTGGGAGAAATCTCATATCCAAACCATAAAACAGATGAAATAAACCAATTTTCTGGCTTCCAAGAGCTTGAAGTCCAGTGAGTTCACATAAATGTTTTTGAAAAACTCCAGACAAAAATGGGCTACTGGGATTTTTCCTTCCAGTAACATAAAATCCAATCATATACTCCTTTCTCTAAGTGTCAGAGAAAAGGAAATCTTCATTTTACTAATTTACTTTCACAGAGGGGCTAGTCTAACAAAATCCACCAAATAGCATGTACTACAGTATTTACCAAGAACGATGAAGAACATAGATCAAAATAGTGCAATACCGTGAAGTATGTTCAAATCAGTAAGGGGAATGAAATAGATATACTTTGAAAATTACTTATAACTCTTACTATTTTCTAGAATGTGATCATTATGGTATCTGAATTGTTTATTATTCTTTTTTTTCCCAGAGGACCAGAATGGGAAAGGGTATGAGAAGTGAGAGTAGAAGGTAATAACTGGACACATTACTCTTCAAAATAGAGTATGCAGTGGTAGTGCTGACAATTGACTTGAAAAAAAAAATCATCAAAGAAAAAGGTGTAGGCTAATACTGATACAACCTAGTAAAAAATTACAGGAGATCCCACAGAAGGCGATAGTTTGTGGTTAGAAAATCACGTAAATTATGGGCGTCAACTTTAAAATGTGGTTCTTCCCTGTGACTCAAATTTCTGCAAAAGATATTGAATCGAGAAAATGCCGACTTTGTATTGCAAGCAAAGAAAGCTCTGAAAACCATGTACCAGCTTCTCAAAGAGTGAGGCAAATCAGCCTATGAGAGTGATCAATTTATATTTGAGATATACATTTAAGAAACTGGTATTAATTTATGGCAGAACATGATTACTCCTGAATGAATAGATCATCAGAAAGTATTTAATATGTTCAAGAATGGAGTGGTCAGGAAATTTTTCATAAAGAAGGGGCTATTTCTAAGTCCTTGCCAATGTATGTTGAGAATCACCCTCTGTCAAGTAAACCAAGCAGCAGTTTCCTATGCGCCTCATAAGGCTGAGGAGATTTTTAAGCAGCAAAGAATATGCACATATGTACCTGAGGAGAATACTCACATCAGAACATGACTATATGTTCCAAAGGAAACAAGTAAATGACCCACCCCTATTCTTAATCTGATCAGTGGAGACTAGATTATGATTGTTGTACATGGTGACAAAATGGCTTTTGGAGAAAATCTTAAAACTCTGACACAGATACATTCCTTTGAAGTTTTTGGCAGTTCTCAGTGGACAGAGGAGTAAACTGAGTCTGTTGGAGTCTCAGAAAAGATATGTTGTCAACTTATAACATGGTATCTTAGATTACATTATTAAAATTAATCCATTCTTAAAACAGAGCAAATGTTTACAAAGGGTATAGAAATGGTTGGAAATAATAGCCACTTAGAATAATTAGGTATTGTCCTTAAAGCTTAATGCCTTAACTGGGTGTAGTGGAGCACACCTGTAATCCCAGCAGTTTGGGAGGCCGAGGCAGGAGGATCATGAATTCAAAAGCCAGCCTCAGCAAAAGTGAGATACTGAGCAACTCAGTGAGACCCTATCTCTAAATAAAATACAAAACAGGGCTGGGATATGGCTCAGTGATCCAGTGGCCCTGAGTTCAATCTCCGGTAACTCCCTGCTCTGCCCCACAAAAAAAAAAAAAAAACCTTAATGTCCTATTTGTAAGCAGTCCCATGTCCTGCTGATACTCTCCATTGCCTGAACTATGGTCATTCACATGCTCATTTTCAATATCGCATTGAATAATACCTGGTACCTTGGATGTTGTCAGAATTTATGGTCTTCAGACATTATGAGGAAGTAAGTATGACAAACCCTAAATTTACCCACACCTGGCATATTCTGCCTATGACAAAAATTAATGCCTTTAAAACTTTGGATGATACACTAAGGGGGTAACTGGTTGGGAATACAATGTCTGTAAGATAAAGAATATGGTGTTGAAGGCAGGCAGATCTAGGTTTTATAAAAATTTTAAATGCCTCAGTGTCTTCATCTCTATGATGCCTTCATCTCTAGATTTACAAATATTAAATAAAATAGCACTTATAAAAGTATTCATATGGGCTTGCTGTATAAATGGTAGGTTTTTAAAACCATGAACTCATATTTAAATGTTTACTTAGTCTAGAAGCAAGAGGAATCACTTTCACATAGGATGCATTTCAACTGGAAATCGTGTCTGTCTTCCCCACTAAAGCATGAGCATTATGTGGACAGAGAAAATATCTATTATATTAACCAGGACATTCCCACAATGCATGGCCCATGGTAAACACTGAATTTTCTTTGTTGCCTTATGGAATGAGCATATATCACCTGGGGCAGTTATATAGAACACTGACAGTTCCAAACAAAATTTGAAGAAACATGCATCTGCACAGTGTTGATTAACAGGTGTTCAGATTATGACTAAATAAAACTCATAAAACTTTACCAAACTCTGCTTTGGCTGATGTAAAGGTAGAGACAAGTTGATGGTCATTTTTCAAAAAAGCAAGCCCCACTAAAGGTCGGCTTGGTGAAAGGGGCAGCAAATTATCCTATGTACTGTTTGTTGTAAGGTACAAAATAATGAATAATAGTTAATTCTAATCAAGAATCAACCTAATGGATAACAGGAAAAGGAGCATAAATACCTTTAAGAAAATATCATTAAAGTTGCTCTGACTGCTGAAGCAGGGAAATATTTACTTATTGTTAATTACAAACACTAATTACTACTAACTGATTGATAGGTTTGATAAATAAGCCCTCATGTGTATATGATGTACATGGCTGCTCTCCATGGTCCCTTGACTTCATTCTGTACTTCCTATCCTTCATTGCTCCAGCCATACTGATTTCCTCGTACTTCCTCCAACAGCCCAAACAGAATTTCTTTTCAGGGAATTTCATATTTTTTTTCCTCTGCTTGGATTGCTGGTCTGCCAGGTTCCACAAAACTCACCTTCTTATGCTAATGAGATATCACTTTTTCAATGAGAGGTATTGTAGTCACCAAATATATTTTAACCACATATAGAAACTTCATACCATTCTTATCTGTTTAGTATACTTTCCCAAGCACTTAACAGGGAACCTAGTTCTCATATCTACTACTTTATTTTTTATTTATTTATTTGTTTATTATTTTGGTGCTGGGGATCCAGCACAGGGGCATTTTGTCACTGAACTACATCTCTAATATTTTTTATTTTTAATTTGAGACAGGGTCTTGTCAAGTTAATTCGGGTTTCACTAAGTTGCTGAGGCTGGCCTTGAACTTGCAATCCTCGTGCCTCAGCTTCCTGAGTTGCTGGGATTACAGGTGTGTACTACCATATGTGGCAGGGTTTTCCTATTTTAAAGTAATCTTATAAGAGATTTCTGTTCTTGCTTAACTAATGTGTGTCCACTTCCTGGAAGAAAGATGGCATGTGGTAGGTGATTAATAAATATTTGTCAAATTAAAGAATGAATGAACTAACTTGTTTAAATATTTACAGTTCAGAAAGTGTGCTCACATTTGCTTGTTCTTTTCTCTTCTGAACAATTCTGCAATGAACTTAGGATTACTTTTAGCTACAGGAATAACTGAAGACTTCTTAGGAGAGATGACACTTGAAGTACGGGTAGGATAATTGGAGAATATAAAAAATAGTGAATTCCAAATTAAAAATGTCTCTGAAGAGTTCTTATGGGTCCCACTATTTGAGCAGAAAGAAATGCAACCTGTGTAACTGTGATGGTTATTTTTATGGCTGAGATGTGTTTTTTCATGCATATGTGATTTTGATTGTCCAGTTTCTAGTCCGTGAACACTTGACATCACGAATGGCTCTAATCACCCTTTACGTGACTCTTCTTTCAAACTTTTCACTCCAGCTTTCCTATTCATGTCTGATTTCTTCACAGGAAAATATTATATAGCTTTGATTTAAATCAATTTCATTATATTTAAATTGTTTACTGAAAGAAAACAGGTCTGAAAAGTGACCCAAATGAGTCATTAGCCATGCTAGGTACCCTTGTTGACAGGTTTTAAAACTAGAATTTTATTTTCCAATGTATTCAAATAAGTTTCACTGTCCTGTGAGGTCCTTGGACAAGATTTATCCTCCCTCCATCCACTGGCATGTGGTAGGTACTCATTCAATCTTTGCTTAATTTAATTGGTTGCATTAGTATAAAGCAACCACTGATTAGTGAAGAATGAAGTTTAAGCTAAGTAGGGTATGAATTAACTCACTTATGTCTTCAATATAAACTGAGGGGGCTCTAATAATGTTTAAGAAACTGTTGTTTATATGAGGAGATGAGGATGAACTGGGATGTTCTGATTGTGCCTTACTGCAGATTCCTAGCAAGTAGGAAAAACAGATGAGATATCAAGTCATAACTTATTATTCCTGTGCCATGAAGAAGTCTGTGAAGGCAATACCACAATAACAATGAATAAAGAAGCATGTGCCTGATTATAAAACTACCATTATAAATTAAAAAAAAAAAAACCCTTTTAGAAAGGCATCTTCTACTAAATGTGGCAAAGATGCCCATTTTTTAGAACCAAGAGAAACTCACAGAGCAAATTACACAAATGAATAGGAAAATTAAGATTACAGTTCCTCTTTTCTCTGAAGAGGACATGTTTTAATAGCGTGGGAAACAGAGGAATAACTAATTAGAACAAATTTTTAAAAATTGAAAAATAAAATAGAAGAATAGTATTGTGAAATGCGAGAGACATGGAATTCATACTTAGTAAGTGCCAACAAACCACATTTGTGAATAAATTAGTTTATAAGAGCAAGATAAGACAAAGAGCTAAGAAGATAGAAAGATGGGACTCCCAAAGTTGTGGTATAAATGGTATAAATAGAGGAGGTCATGTGGAACTGGGGCAGTCGTACTCAGACCATGAGAAGGAGCCAAGAGAATTACTGATCATCTAAACAGTCCTGGGGCCACCTACCTCCATTCACTTACTTACCATACAGGAGAAAGAAAACCTATTTTAAGTTACCTTTAGTTATTCATTCTCTTACCTCATGTCAGAAGCAGTTCACGGATTCCTGAAGAGTTCTTGTGAGTCGGGTTTAAAATAAATTAACTCTTTTATATTTATATTTTCACCTGTTGATATTTTATTCTGATCAGACAGTGAATATGTTGTAAAATCATCAGCAGTATTCATTTTTTTTTTTCCGTTTCTTACAAATTTATATTTATTACACCTCTTCCAATTCTTTTTTTTTTTTTTTTATTGTAAACAAATGGGATACATGTTGTTTCTCTGTTTGTACATGGCGTAAAGGCATACCATTTGTGTAATCATAAATTTACATAGAGCAATGTTGTTTCATTCATTCTGTTATTTTTTCCCTTCCCCCCACCCCTCCCACCCCTCTTTACCCTCTATACAGTAGTTCCTTCCTCCATACTTGTCCCCCTCCCTAACCCTAACTCTAACCCTTCCCTCCCCCCCATTATGTGTCATCCTCCACTTATCAGCGATATCATTCGTCCTTTGGCTTTTTCAGATCGGCCTATCTCACTTAGCATGATATTCTCCAATTTCATCCATTTGCCTGCAAATGTCATAATTTTATCATTCTTTATGGCTGAGTAATATTCCATTGTGTATATATACCACAGTTTCTTTATCCACTCATCAATTGAAGGGCATCTAGGTTGGTTCCACAGTCTGGCTATTGTGAATTGAGCAGCTATGAACATTGATGTGGCTGTATTTCTGTAGTATGCAGATTTTAAGTCCTTTGGGTATAGGCCAAGGAGTGGGATAGCTGGGTCAAATGGTGGTTCCATTCCAAGTTTTCTAAGGAATCTCCACACTGCTTTCCATAGTGGCTGCACTAATTTGCAGCCCCACCAGCAGTGTATGAGTGTACCTTTCTCCCCACATCCTCACCAACACCTGTTGTTGCTCGTATTCTTGATAATCGCCATTCTAATTGGGGTGAGATGGAATCTTAGGGTGGTTTTGATTTGCATTTCTCTTATTACTAGAGATGTTGAACATTTTTCCATATGTTTGTTGATTGCTTGTAGATCTTCTTCTGTGAAGTGTCTACATTTCCTTAGCCCATTTGTTGACTGCACTATTTGAATTCTTGGAGTAGAGTTTTTTGAGTTCTTTATAGATTCTGGAGATTAGTGCTCTATCTGAAGTATGATTGGCAAAGATATTCTCCCACTCTGTAGGCTCTTTCTTCGCATTGCTGATAGTTTCCTTTGCTGAGAGAAAGCTTTTTAGTTTGAATCTATCCCAGTGGTTGATTCTAGCTTTTATTTCTTGTGCTATGGGAGTCCTGTTAAGGAAGTCTGGTCCTAGACCAACAAGGTGAAGATTTGGACCTACTTTTTCTTCTATAATCTGCAGGGTCTCTGGTCTGATTCCGAGGTCCTTAATCCATTTTGAGTTTAGTTTCGTGCATGGTGAGAGATATGGGTTTAGTTTCATTCTGTTGCATATGGATTTCCAATTCTCCCAGCACCATTTGTTGAAGAGGCTATCTTTTCTCCATTGCATATTTTTGGCCCCTTTGTCTAGTATGAGAAAATTGTATTTATTTGGGTTTGTGTCCGTGTCCTCTATTCTGTACCATTGATCTACCTTTCTATTTTGGTACCAATACCATGCTGTTTTTGTTACTATTGCTTTGTAGTAGAGTTGAAGATCTGGTATTGCAATACCCCCTGTTTCACTCTTCCTGCTAAGGATTGCTTTAGCTATTCTGGGTTTCTTATTCTTCCAGATGAATTTCATAATTGCTTGCTCTATTTCTGTAAGGTACGTCATTGGGATTTTAATTGGAATTGCATTGAATTTGTATAGCACTTTAGGTAGTATGGCCATTTTGACAATATTAATTCTTCCTATCCAAGAACATGGAAGATCTTTCCATCTTCTAAGGTGTTCTTTAATTTCTTTCTTTAGTGTTGTATAGTTCTCATTGTAGAGGTCTTTCACCTCTTTTGTGAGATTGATTGCCAAGTATTTTATTTTTTTCGAGGCTATTGTGAATGGGGTAGTTTTCCTAATTTCTCTTTCTGAAGATTCATCACTTATGTATAAAAATGCGTTGGATTTATGGGTATTGATCTTGTAACCTGCTACTTTACTGAAATCACCTATGAGTTCCAAGAGCCCTCCGGCGGAATTTCCAGGTTCCTCCAAATATATAATCACATCATCAGCGAACAGGGACAGTTTGAGTTCCTCCCCTCCAATTCGCATCCCTTCAACTTCCCTGGTCTGTCCAATTGCTCTGGCCAGAGTCTCAAGAACGATGTTGAATAGAAGTGGTGAAAGAGGGCATCCCTGCCTTGTTCCAGTTTTTAGGGGGAATGCTTTCAGTTTTTCACCATTTAGAATGATATTAGCCATGGGCTTAGCATAAATGGCCTTTACAATGTTAAGGAATGTTCCCACTATCCCTATTTTTTCTAGTGTTTTGAGCATGAAGGGGTGCTGTATTTTATCAAATGCTTTTTCTGCATCTATTGAAATAATCATGTGATTCTTGACTTTAAGTCTATTAATATGGTGAATTACGTTTATTGATTTCCTGATGTTGAACCAACCTTGCATCCCTGGGATGAAACCCACTTGATCATGGTGCACTATCTTTTTAATATGTTTTTGTATGCGATTTGCTAAAATTTTGTTGAGAATTTTTGCGTCGATGTTCATTAAGGATATTGGTCTGAAATTTTCTTTCCTTGATGAGTCTCTGTCTGGTTTAGGTATCAGTGTGATATTGGCTTCATAGAATGAGTTTGGGAGGGTTCCCTCCTCTTCTATTTTATGGAATACTTTGAGAAGTATTGGAATGAGCTCTTCCTTAAAGGTTTTGTAGAACTCGGCTGAGAACCCATCTGGTCCCGGACTTTTCTTTGTTGGTAAGCTTTTGATGACTTCCTCTATTTCAGTACTTGAAATTGGTCTATTTAAATTGTTTATGTCCTCCTCATTCAGTTTAGGCAATTCATATGTCTCTAGAAACCTGTTGATGTCTTCGAAATTTTCTATTTTGTTGGAGTATAGATTTTCAAAATAACTTCTAATTATGTTTTGTATTTCCATCCTGTCTGTTGTGATATTTCCTTGTTCATTCCGAATTTTAGTGATTTGGGTTTTCTCTCGTCTTCTCTTTGTTAGTGTGGCTAAAGGTTTATCAATTTTGTTTATTTTTTCGAAGAACCAACTATTTATTTTGTCAATTTTTTGTATTGTTTCTTTTGTTTCAATTTCATTGATTTCAGCTCTGAGTTTAACTATTTCCTGTCCTCTACTACTTTTGGTGCTGTTCTGTTCTTCTTTTTCTAGGGCTTTGAGCTGTAGTGTTAGGTTGTTTATTTGTTGAGTTTTACTTCTTTTATTAAATGCGCTCCATGAAATAAATTTCCCTCTAAGTACTGCTTTCATAGTGTCCCAGAGATTTTGATATGATGTTTCTTTGTTCTCATTTACCTCTAAGAATTTTTTAATTTCCTTCCTAATATCGTCTGTTATCCATTCATCATATAATAGCATATTGTTTAATCTCCAGATGTTGGAATAGTTTCTGTGTTTTACTCTTTCATTTATTTCTAACTTCAATCCATTATGATCTGATAGAATACATGCTAGTATCTCTATCTTCTTGTATTTGCTAACATTAGCTTTGTGGCATAATATATGGTCTATTTTAGAGAAGGATCCATGTGCTGCTGAGAAGAAAGTGTATTCACTCTTGGTTGGATGGTATATTCTATAAATGTCCGTTAAGTCTAAATTATTGATTGTGTTGTTGAGATCTATGGTTTCTTTGTTCAATTTTTGTCTGGAAGATCTGTCCAGTGGTGAGAGCGGCGTGTTAAAATCACCTAGTATTATTGTGTTGTGGTCTATTTGGTTTCTGAAATTGAGAAGGATTTGTTTGACATACATAGATGAGCCACTGTTTGGGGCATAGATGTTTATGATTGTTATATCTTGCTGATTTATGCTTCCTTTAAGCAGTATGAAATGACCTTCTTTATCCCTTCTGACTAACTTTGGCTTGAAGTCCACATTATCGGAAATGAGGATGGATACTCCAGCTTTTTTGCTGAGTCCATGTGCATGGTATGTTTTTCCCCATCCTTTCACCTTTAATCTATGGGTATCTTTTTCTATGAGGTGAGTCTCTTGCAGGCAACATATTGTTGGATCTTTCTTTTTAATCCAGTCTGCCAGTCTATGTCTTTTGATTGATGAATTCAGGCCATTAACGTTCAGGGTTATTATAGAGAAATGATTTGGTTTCCCGGTCATTTGGTTCATTTTTAAAATTTTGTTTATTTATTTGTTTGACACAACTTGTTTCCTCCTTTATTTGACAATTCCTTTAGGATAATTCCTCCCTTTGCTGATTTGCTTCTTTGTTTTTCATCTCTTCCTCATGGAATATTTTGTTGAGAATGTTCTGTAATGCTGGCTTTCTTTTTGTAAATTCTTTTAGCTTTTGTTTATCATGGAAGGATTTTATTTCATCGTCAAATTTGAAGGTAAGTTTTGCTGGGTATAAGATTCTTGGTTGGCATCCATTTTCTTTCAGGGCTTGAAAAATGTTGTTCCAGGACCTTCTAGCTTTTAGGGTCTGGATTGAAAAATCTGCTGATATGCGTATTGGTTTCCCCTGAATGTAATTTGGTTCTTTTCTCTCACAGCCTTTAAAATTCTGTCTTTATTTTGTATGTTAGGTATTTTCATTATAATGTGCCTTGGTGTGGGTCTGTTGTAATTTTGTGTATTTGGAGTCCTGTAAGCCTCTTGAACTTGATTTTCCATTTCATTCTTCAGATTTGGGAAATTTTCTGATATTATTTCATTGAATAGGTTGTTCATTCCTTTGGCTTGTTTCTCTAGGCCTTCCTCAATCCCAATAATTCTTAAATTTGGCCTTTTCATGATATCCCATAGTTCTTGTAGATTCTGTTCATGATTTCTTACCATCTTCTCTGTTTGTTCAGCTTTGTTTTCAAGGTTAAATATTTTGTCTTCAATGTCTGGGGTTCTGTCTTCCAGGTGTTCTATCCTATTGGATATGCTTTCTATGGAGTTCTTAATTTGGTTTATTGTTTCCTTCATGTCAAGGATTTCTGTTTGGTTTTTTTTCAATATCTCTAACTCTTTATTGAAATGATCTTTTGCTTCCTGTATTTGCTCTTTTAACTGTCGATTGGTGCGATCAATCAATGCTTGCATTTGCTCTTTCATCTCATCATTCAATGCTTGCATTTGCTCTTTCATCTCCTCGTTTGCTTCTCTGATCATTTTAATTATGTACATTCTGAACTCCTTTTCTGTCATTTCTTCTGCCATGCTGTCATTGGGTTTTATTGATGTAACATCTAGATTTGTTTGCAGCATTTTCTTTCCTTGTTTTCTCATGTTGTTCAGATATCAGTGGACCGCTGAGATATTGCAGTTTTCCTCTGTTGATTTACAATGTCCCTGAAGATTTCTATATATATTCCCTCTTAGCCTTCAGTAGGCTGAAGTCTTGGAGGAAGTTGATAATGCGGTGTTCCACAAGGAAGCTGCCTCTCTAGGAGTGGTGGCCTTCAGGTGGGGTATATTCCCTGCTAGTGGGCAGAGGTGCCTCCACTTGTTGACCAATGGTCATCCAAAGCGGACCTAGGCTGTGGGCTGAGGCAAGGCCTGTTTGGGCCTGTGTCTCTGGTTTTACCGTCCTTGTGGGGAAACCTCACCAGGCAGGGAAGACTCACCCAGTGGGGAGGTCTCGCTGGTCAGTTTCCTCCTAGAGGTTCCCCTCAATTACAGCTACTGCCTGGGCTGGGCTGCCTTCCTCTGCAAAGTTTCCAGGGGCCCGGCCCTACCTCCTGGGCCTGGGAGCCTCACCCTTCGCAGATGAATCTCCTTAGGCTGCCCCTCCTCAGAGAATTTGCCCACAGGCCTGGAACCTTCGCTCCGCCCTAAGCCTATCTCTGTGCAGCTCTTCCACCCAGAAGCCTCCTAGATCCTGGGACCCTGTTCTGCACCTAATCGCCTGGCTTCGTGGCCCCTCCTCTGAGCAGCCACCCGTGGCCCCGAACAATCGCTCTGAGTCCCAGAGACCCGCCACAGGCCTCTTCCTCCAGACAGCCGCCCAGTATGCCGGTGCGGTCACTAGGAGTCCAAGAAACTCACTTCGTGCCTCCTCCTCCCACCAAGCACCCGTAGCCCTGGGCAATCAATCACTCCGAGTCGAAGTGACCCTGCCCGTTCCTCCTCCTTCTCCAGATAACCCCCCGGGTGTTCAGGAGCAGTCCCTCTGAGTGGCTCTGAATTCACGTGACCCGCTGCACGGGTCCTCTGGGCACCGCCCGGAGCTCAAGTGCGGCCACTCAAGACCAAGCGTCCCACCACGTTTCTCCTCCAGGCAGCCCCCCTGTGTTCAGGAGCTGTCACTTTAAGACCAAACAACTCACCACTCGCCTTCTCCTCTGAGCAGCCGCCTGGAGCGCTAATGCAGTCACTGCGAGTCCAAAGGACCCGCCGCGCTCCTTCTCCTCCTTCTCCTACTCCTCCGGGCAGGCCCCGGGGTTCAGAAGTGGTCAGGGTCCAAACAGCTCGCCACGCAGCCCCTTCTCTGGCAACCGCCTGTAGCTCCCGTGTGGTCACCCGAATCCAAGCGGCCGCTCCTCTTCCTCCTCCTTGTCCTCAGGGCAGGCCCCGGGGTTCAGAAGCGTCGTTCTGATTCCAAACAGCTCGCCACGCGGCTTCTCCTCTGGCAACCGCCTGCAGCTCTGGTGCCGTCTCTCCGAATCCAAGTGGCCACGCTCCTCTCCTCCTCCTCAGGGCAGGCCCCGGTGTCCTGAGTCCACACAGTTCTCCTCGCCTCTCTTCCCCTGGGCAGCCGCCGGAGCCCCAGTGGCTGCTCCGAGTCCCAGCGCTGTGCCCAGCGGCCTCCTTTACCGCGCTCCCAGCTGTCCGAGTTCACTGCTCCAGCGGGGGGAGGGGCGTCTCACCGTCAGTTCTACTTCACAAAGTTTCCTGCGTTCCGGGACCCCCGTCCCATCCGGGATGCCCCCCCAGGGGGTGAGAGTCACCCGGCTGCTTTGAGTTGGTCCCAAGCGTCTCAATATCTCCTCTTTTGAATCCTGAGTCCTGGAGCAACATGAAATGCAGCCACCCTCTAGGCCGCCATCTTGAAAAACCCTCCTCTTCCCAGCAGTATTCATTTTTGAATAAAAGAATGTTATCAAATGACTTGGATAGCCATTGATGTAATACTTGGTTTAGAATAATATTACTCTCAAATATGGTTCTGAATAGGCAGTGGAAAGATAAAGATGCATTTGTTAAAGTACTAACAACTGTAGTTAAACAGCTTGTCTGTTAGTGCAGCACCATAAATTCTTATTGCTGTGAAATATATAAGCCAAAGTTTTAAAAGTCCTTACCTGAGGCTTGAATCAATCAGCCAAATGGGTGGGAAGGGCATTCTAGACAAATGGAATAACATTAACATCAGTTTCCCTGGAAATTATTCCCTATAGCAAGAAAGCAATAGGTAAGGGTCAAAAATCTATAAAATTCTACTTGGTGGGAAATTTGATAATAAAAAAATAGCTATCCTGTGGTACTTAGAAGACTTTTGCCTATACAAATCAGAATATATGACTCAAATTAGTTTAACACTAAGAAAAGTCATTGGTTCAAAAAATATTAACTCCAGATGGATGGAATATATCAAGGTTGGTTAGTCTAATATCTCTATAGTGTTGTCAAAGACCTGGGTTCTTTCTGTATTCCTACTCATCTAGTTTACACATTCCTATAATCCCTTTATCTCTAATGCTTAGTTTGTAATAGCAAGTATATTTTCTCTTGTTCATATATAGGTATATGATGTGACAGAAAGACATCTTGACTGTTTCAAATGTTAGGAATAACTTTCTAGGAGCTTCCACCAAACTTTTCTATAAATTTCTTGAAGTAATGGAAAATAGCTAGGTTATCATATCTGCTCTATTGGTGCTATATACTCTTTGATTAAAGTAGATGAAGAGTCCTTCCTCACATATATATGTAGGAAACAAAAGGAGGAATATTTTTGGATATGTTTCTATATTCTTTGATACTACACTAAGACTTGACAAGTAGTAGATTTATAAAAGACAGATGCAATAGAGAATCAAATCACACAGTGAATTTTTCAGATTCTCTTACAACCAAATCCACTGTTGTCTTGTGTATTTTGAATGGATCTTCTCTCCATCATGATTCTGTACCATTCTGCATGTTCATCTAAATATATTGGTTTACTAATTTATGAACATCTTCCAAATGTTGACATATTTCATATATACTAAAAACCCATTGCTATCATCAGAAAGGTCTTTAAGTTTTAGGAAGCTGTCAAGCTAATAATAGCAAACATAAGTTTTCCAAAATTCTAATTTTTCACTGGAAAGCTCAAATTTTATCACTGGCAACAATACTTGTTATCTTTGAGATGTTGGGTTCACTTTATTCATTTTTGGAGAAATATGTGCCACATATCCAAGTATGAACAATCATTGATATTTGTCAGCCTATCACATTGAAATGATGTTTTATGGGGAAAAAATGGTTATTTAGATTGCAACTTAAACAAGAAAACAAGTGCTTTTCTTGACACAAATATTTTTGTTGTTGTTGTTGTTGCTATGCAGTAGAAATGTTTTGGTATTATTCCCAATGACATCATACAGGATGATTAAAAAGAAAGTTGAGATTTTGTAAAATTAACTTTTATTTTTTTAATCAAGAATATTGTTAAGTGAAATTGAAATCCTATTGTTATTTTATTTTTGTTGTTTTTGAATAAGAACATGTGGTGAATTACAATAGTACAGTGTGGTTCTAATCCCTTGATTCTTGTTTTTGCATGATCAGTAGAAATTTCAAATTAGTAAATAAAGCAAATAATACCTTAGTATTATTATGAAAATGGTTTTTGTCTTGTGGTTTTTCTCATAAAGTCTTTAAGGACTTTCAGAGGTCTGCAAACCTCAAATTATTCCTCTATACAAACATCATAAAATCAGCCAATTTTGACTTATACATTAAGTGTAGGTTTTTTTTTTTTTTTAACTTTGCATTTTTGTTCTCTTCATGGACCTGTATTAGGTACAAGGACTAAAAAGACATATAATTATTTTAGAATCATTCCAACCTGGGGAATAGACTTTTGAACCAATAACTGCCTTCTAGGATCATAAGTGCTCTGACTGAGTAGCACAGGGAATATTTGGAGCATGAGTGGCACCTAATTTTGTCTGCAGGTTTAGGCAACAACATCCAGAATTGAAGAAAGGTTAGCCTAATGAATAAACATGGGATGGGATGGTGTCCTGGGTTAAGAAAGAATCCTGAAATAAAACATGGAGACATGAGCCATAGGTAACTCAAAGTCCCAAAAAAGGAGAAGTTAGGCACAGGAAAATGTGGTAGTTCGGGTCACCCAGGATTTTGAGTGCCCAGCTAAGTGATAAATAATTCAAAATGCTGAGTTTAAACCAGTCATACCAAGGGGTGAACTAGGTGGAATTAAGTAGGGTGAATTAGAAATGTGGAGATAGGACTTAGTGGGGAAGAGAATGTGAGAAATGGAACAGTTCAAGAGATTAGCATAGAAGTTGTTCAGTGTGTCTACAAGATCTTAGGTGAACTGGAGCTGCTAGAATTTGAATGTATGCACCAGAAGCTTGAAGGTGATATTATGGGTGAGATGGATTTATATCATTAGTGTATAAATGACAATAAAAATTGTGGGACTAGAGGACAGTGCTCAAAGACCAGAGAGAAAAGGGCAGCAGAGTAAGAACGGATCCTGTTGGAAATGGGATTGGCAGGGGAAAATAACCTATGAAGAATATTAAAAATGACAAGGCAGAGAGAGAAGTGGGAAACTGCTTTTGGACAATATTAACATTTAAATCAGTACACTTTGCAGTGTACACATTGAGCAGACTGCACTTCATTTTTGTAGGTGGACCTCATTCCATCAGTTGAAAACCTGAACAGAACATGAAGTCCTGCCTCCTCAAGAAAGAGTTCAGCAGAAGAAACTGCATTCAGACTTTTTTATACTGTCACCTCTTCTGGGTGTCAAGCTTCCTGGGTCACACTATAAATCTGAACTACCCAGACATCTATATCTTTATCTATCAATCTATATCTATAGATCTTCTGTTGGCTCTATTTTTCTAGAGAAACCTCAATAATTCAGAAACTATGAACATAAACTACAGGTCAACAAATGTATAGATTAGAGAGTAACCATATTTGCTTCTCAGAACATTTCCATTCCTAAAAGCAGGGGGCAGGGGCAGCAGAGCTGGGTGTGCCCCTCAGTGGTTAAGCACCCTGGGATTCAATCCCTGGTACAAAAAAATGTGCACTCATACTCATTTAATGTAATAATATATGTGAGAATCTGAAAGAGCTCTGTTATACATATTTTCTTCTTAAACTTAGTCACAGGGACAATTTAACAAGAAGAGTATTTTAAGAGATTTTCAAAAAAATTGGAAGAGGGGGAAACACTGGAGACTTTCAAAAAGGAATATATAAATACAATGCTGTACAAAAGTTCAAAAAGCATAAGATTTGAGATGCACCCCTAAATGGAAAATTTTCTGGAAATATTAAGTTTTTGTTTAGGAGATTACAGAAGGCTGAGAAATAAGTGGGAGATAAGAAAACAGAAGCAGTAAGTACCACTACTTTTTCTAAGGATCAGCTCTTTGAGAGGTGAACCAAATAGTGCAGTGCCTAGGTAATTTATGAAAAAGAGAGATTTATTTCTTATAGTTGTAGAGACTGGGAAATTCCAAGTTTGAGGACTCCACATTAGACAAGAGCTTTCTTGCTGTTTCATCCAATGTCAAAGGGCAAGAGAAGGAGAGAGAGAGAGAGAATGCTTGAGGGAACCAAGGAGTTTGTGGAGGAGATTGCTGAAAACATCCTCCCATCCTTTCATCAGAAACCCATCCCTGGGATAAACAGCATCAGTTCATTCATGAGGGCATGAGTGACCCAATCACCTTTTAAAGTCCACACTTCTCAACACCATTATATTGGGGATTACAGTTCTAATGCATAAACTTTGAGGGACACATTAAAAAGACAGCAGTGGGTGAGACATGAACATGTTTACACTGAGGGAAATGAGTTACACAGAGAAACTGTTGAAGAGATAGGAGAAAGGAGAATGAACCAGGTCCCAAAGGTCACAAAGGTGGATCAGATAAGGATTACAAAAGAAGAGCTATCCTAGATACAGGATGATCACCTCCTCTGCTCCTGAGGCAGGTGGGAAGGAAGTATGCACGTGCCTAATTGTCTAAAGGTTTCTGGTGGAGAGAAGAGATGAGGGTTCATGCCAGACTAGCTTAAATGTTTGTTAATGTAGAAAATAAAGACATTTGCTGAGAGTAACTAGGTGTTATGATTTAGATATATGGTATCCCCCAACATCTCATGTGTGAGACAACACAAGAAAATTTCGAGGTGAAGTGATTGGGTTATGGGAACTTTAACTTAATCAGTGCATTAATGCCCTGATGGGGATTAACAGTGGTGACTAGGCAGGTAGGTGTGGTTGGAGAGGTGGGTCATTGGGGGAGTTCCTTTAGGGCATATATTTTGTTTGTGGTGAGGACAGTTTCTCTGCTTTTTGGTGGCCATCTTCAGACCTGCTTTCCATCACCACACTTTTCGCCATTATGCTCTGCTTCAACTTGGGCCCTGAGGAGTGAGCTGATCATCTATGGACTGAGACCTCTGAAAATGTGAGTCCCAAATAAACTTTTCCTTCTTAAATTTGTTCTTCTCATGTCCTTTTGTAACAGCAGCAACAAAAGCTGACTAAAACACTAGGTTAGAGTGTTTGAAGAAAAATTCATGAAAAGTTTTATAGAGGACATAACCAAAGCACTGGTTAAATATAAAAGGTGGTCAAGTGCTGATATTGGAAACACAAATTTGAATCTGTTTTTTTCCATCCAAATAACTGTATCAATCACCTGAGGAGGTGAGGAGAGGTCAACTGTAGATAGGGAGCAAGCAATGTATGTATTTGAGGGAGGCGTATTCTAGAAAATATTATTTATTTTCTTTGCTTTTTACAGTATTATTATTGTTAGAACATCTATCAGATCTCAGTTTATGGATATACATTCATTCCAAATATTAATGATTCTATCTGTCTTACTCTCTAATATTTTGTTTTAAAATCAACTTTCCTATTTCACTAGTGTTTCTAAAGACACAGCTTTTGCTTTTACTGATCATTTTATTTTTCTATTTCAATACTTTTCTCCATTGGGATTTTAATAGGAATTGTGTTAAATCTGTATAACACTTTTGGTAGTATGGCCATTTTGACAATGTTAATTCTGCCTATCCAGGAGCATGGGAGGTCTTTCCATCTTCTAAGGTCTAATTCAATTTCTTTCTTTAGTGTTCTGTAGTTTTCATTGTGTAGGTCTTTCACTTCTCTTGTTAGATTCAATCCCAAGTATTTTTTTTTTTTTTTTTTTTTGAGGCTACTGTGAATGGGATAGTTTTCCTAATTTCTCTTTCAGTAGATTCATCACTGATGTATAGGAATGCATTTGATTTATGGGTATTGATTTTACATCCTGCTAGTTTGCTGAATTCATTTATTAGTTCTAAAAGTTTTCTGGTGGAATTTTTTGGATCTTCTAAATATAGAATCATGTCATTGGCAAATAGGGATAGTTTAAATTCTTCTTTTCCTATTTGTATCCCTTTAATTTCTTTCTTCTGTCTAATTGCTTTGGCTAGAGTTTCAAGGACAATGTTGAATAAAAGTGGTGAAAGAGGTAATCCTTTTGTTCTACTTTTTAGAGGGAATGCTATCAATTTTTCTCCATTTAAAAAGATGTTGGCCTTAGGTTTGGTGTATGTAGCTCTTACAATGTTGAGGTATGTTCCTATTATCCCCAGTTTTTCTGGTGTTTTGAAGATGAAGAGGTGCTGTATTTTGTCAAATGCTTTTTCTGTATCTTTTGAGATGATCATGCGTTTCTTGTTTTTTAAGTCTATTTTTTACCTATCTTCATTGACTTTCCCTCATTATTTCCATTTCCTTTGTTCTTTTTATATTTTTAGGAATTAACCTTTTAGTTCATTAATTTCTTTATTTAAAAAATTAATGCCATTGATTTCTCAAAAATGTTTTGGAAGTTTTGATTCTCAGTGTTTTTCTGTCATAATCTCAACCTTTTACAATTTGCATTGTGCTTTGAGATATTTCAATCAGATATTTTGGAAGTATTTTTTTGTGTTTTAAATCACATAGTGGTTAGGGAGTGTTTTGTTATTTGACTTTAAAGAATTTAATGGCCAGAGATCATGAAACTTATAATTGTATTCAATTTTATTGAGATTTTCCTTTTAGTAGGTGATCAAATTTTGAATATTTTCCATATGTGCTTGAAAATATGGATTGTCTAATCAATGAGTTCAATATTTTACTTAATGATTATGTAGCATAAATCTATTTTCTCATTACCTTTTCTTTGCTCAAACCATCAATTATTGAGATATGTCTGACAATTTACTATACTAATCATAAGATTTTATAATTTTATCAACTTATACTTTGTGTATTTGAGGCTATAATTCAATGTGTATACATTTAGAATTATAGTATCAGGAATGCTATCATTATTTACAGATCTTTGTCCCAAGCAATATTTTGCCATTAAGTCAGTTTGATCTGATATTAAGAGAGCCACATCTTTCTATTTGTATTTTCCTGGCATACAATTTTTCCTCTTTTTATTTCCAAACTTTGTCTATTTTTTCATGTTCAGTTTACATCCTGAAAAAGTAGTGGATGTCTTTGTTAAATAGTACAGAGCTTGATTTTAATATTTTCATGTAGTCTGAGACTCTTTATTTTGTGGGGGGAGGGGGTACCCGGGATTGAACCCAGGGGCACTTAATCACTGAGTCTGCCCTTTTTATGTTTTATTTTGAGACAGGATCTCCCTAAATTGTTCATGACCTTGCTAAATTGCTGAGGTGGGCTTTGAATTCGGGATTCTCCTGGCCGCAGCCTCCCAAGATGCTGGAATTACAGGTGTGCTACATGGTGCCTGGTAGTGACTCTCTTTTAATCAGTAACTTAGTTACAATTATACTTAGTGAAACTATTGATATGTTTTGACATATGCAACACTTAATTTGGTTTTCTCTTTTTTAATTTGTTCTTTTTAAATACACATGACTTTTGTTTTATTTTTACCATTCTTGTACCTCCTTTTCTTTCTCCTTTTTAAACTTTCTATTGGATTATTCAAGTTGTGTTTTTAATCATTTTATTTTCCTCTCCTCTGATGTTTATGCATTTACATTTATTCTTTTGATGAATACCTGATTTAATGAAGTTGATTCTTAACCCTTATTTCTGGCCTAGTCCAAAAACTACAAAGATCTTAACACATTTAAATTCCTCTCCCTCTCTTTCATACTGATGTCCAATATTTTGGTTCCAACTTGATTTTATACCCTCAAATTAGTCATCATCATTATTATTGTTTTATACAATCAATGCTTATTTATATTCGTCAATACCAATTACTAGGCATGTCATTATTTCTTACATCACACAATTCTTTTCTTCTAAATGTAAATGTATCCATAACATAGAGTTCAGTGGTTATTTCAGAAAGGGTCTTTGTGTGGCAAACCCTTTCAGGTTTTGTCTAAACTGTGTTTGTTCACTCTTATCCACAATTGATTTGGATTTAGAATTTTAGATTGACAAGTTTTCTGCAGCATCTCAAGAAAGATATTCCAATATTTTTCTGACTGTTCATACTGTTGCTATTCATTTAAATATCATTCTTTATTGGAGACCTGTTTTTATTTTAAATTGAATTTTATCATACATTTACTTGTAAAAATTAAAGAATGTAAGGCACAGATAGAATAGTAGGAGATATAGCATGCACAAAATAAATCTTAGTCACTGTAGTTAGTGGCAAACAGGAATGTTTTATCTCTTCCAGGTTTCTTTATCTCAAGTTCTTGAGTTGCAAATTCTTTTGTTTATATTTTCTGTCAACTTCCCTCTTGATGAATTGTTTCCTTACTTGGTAGTGATTTATTAGTATTTTTTTTTCTCTCTTACCTCCCCAGAAAGATTTTTACTTGTTTGTTTGTTTAGTCGTTTTTTCCTTCCTTGTATCCCATGAATTCTAGGTTGTAAAACTTTATAGAATGCAAGGTTTTGATTTTTGTTGGAATCCCAAGAATTTTAATGATTGGGGACCAACTTTTCTACTTCAAATCTTGATACCATGGGAGAACTTACCCTTGCATTAAAATGAGAAGAATGAAAACTCCTGGTCTTGCATGGCTCGGAGGTCCACAGTGACACCACTTATATGGACTGTGAGGCACTGAGGCAGATATAATCCCTAGGGGTTACAGTTTGTGAACTTAACAAATAATAGGGAGCAGGAAATAAGGCCTTGAATCTAAGTGAGCTGAGGATCTGAAATCCAGAAGTTCCCTAATTCCCTCAACATCAACTAATATCCCTTGCTGCAGTAGCATTTAGTTATCTCTTTTCTGTCACATGGACTTGGGTTTTTCATCTCTTTCAGGTGACGTATTTTAAAATTGATATATTTCTTCAAATATTTTATTTGTTTGAGCAGGAGACTTTTCTATGACAATGCAGTCTGTCACAATGTAGGCAATCTTTTCTTTTTGACATGAATGTTCAATTCATACTACTTTTGGTTTTATTGATGAACAGCTTATAGAGGTATAGATCTAGCTTTTAAAAAGGAGATCTACATTCATTTACAATTATTCATTTACTAAGAAGATCATACATTTTTTAACTTATTGGAGACTTCATAACAACACCTTTCAAAAAACATTATCCTTTTTGTTTTATATGTAGAAAAAGAAAACCAAAGATGATATTAAATGAAATACACACAGGCCACAGATAGAAGCAGGATGATTATTCAAGACATTAATTCCAAATGCAGGATTCTTTCCTTCAAAACACTGCATCTAAACTTAAGTGAGACTTTTTAGATAACTTCAGTGTTATTCTGAGTAGTGAAAGTTTGACTCATTACCCTCAATGAACATTACAAAGTATTCATGCCATATCAAAAAGAAGTAAGAATTTCTCTCAACATCTTGTGTGCTGTGTCTCCTATACTCATTTTGAGACCTAACATGTGAACAGAGCCTTTGGATCGAATTGTATACATGACAAGCAACTGCATTCACAAGAACTGCATATGAGAACAAGAAAAGTAAGTTCTGGTGCTTTTGTGCTTTGTGTCAAAAAGCTAAACTTACTTTCTGCTTTAAATCGACTTGACTCAAAGAAAGGAACCATAATTGGGATGCAAAGTCATATATTTGTTTTATATTATTTATTTTTAGAATACAAATGAAGCTATTTTATTTATATTTTTAAACCAATATACTCCAACTTTGCCTCTGGAAACTTAGCCTATAGTTATTTGGCAAACAGGGAAGACTGTTGTGGTAATATGTTAATCATATACTATCTATGTATAAATGTACATATGTGTATATATAATGCATCTTATGTACATATAAATGTGTTTTTATGTATGTGTATACATAAACTATATATTAGATGTGTGTGTATTCATGTAAACAAGGATGTACATATGTTAAATGTTTTAATGTACAAATTCAGATGCCTTTATATTTTTAAATATAATCATGTTTTAACTAAATGCATAATTTAAACTGTAGGGAGTACCTTTTCAGATATTTTATCAGTTTTCTCTTTATGAATGCAAAAGCTAAATTTAAAGTCAAGAATAAAATTCTACTTTTTCAAATATGCTAAGATTTTCCCCAACATATTGAAATTATAAGGGGTAATGGAATTTAACAAAAGAAAATATTTATGTTATTTATTGTTAAACCAGGAAATTTAGAAGAGCCTTAATTATTCTGTACTTAACTAGACCAAGTTGTATTTAGACAACAAAATTGGTTTATTTAAAATTTCTATTTTTTTTTTTTTTTTTTTAGTGTGGCTGCATTACATGGTGAAATATATCAAGTCAACAATACAAAGCTCATAATAAGGCTTGACATGATGAACACACCTGTAATCCCAGTGGCTCTGGAGGCCGAGGCTGGAGGATACTGAGTTCAAAGCCAGCCTCAGCAACTTAGCGAGACCATAAGCAACTTAACAAGGCCCTAAGTAACTCAGCAAGGCCCTAAGCAACTCAGAGAGGCTGTCTCTAAATAAAATACAAAAAAGGGTTGAGACTATGGCTCAGTGCTTAAGCTCTCCTGGGTCTAATCCCTAAACAAATAAAAAAAGCAAAACTCATATTACAATATTTTAGAAAGTAGATCTGGCATTCCTGCTTAGACTTTTTACACTGCTTTGGAATTGGAGACAATTTTTTTGAATAACAACTCTCCTGAAATTAAAAAAAAAAATTTGAATAAATAAATAGTAAAATAGAAAGTTTCCTATTGGCATAGCAGTTAGAATTATGGACTCCAAGAGTATTTAACTTCAATTTTGGGGTAATTTCTTAACCTTTTTGTACCTTAGTTGCAGCTATAGGATAAGGATCACATGATCGCAAGAATAAAATTGAATACGTAAAGATCTCAAAAGCATGCCTGATGCATAGTTAAGAGTGAATGAGTCATCTATTGTGATTCTTGTTGTTGGTGGCTATCATTATTTATTACCACTGTAGTATTTCAGACAACAGAGTTTTCAAGATAGCTTATACCACCTGATAAACTGGAGTGGAAAAATGTATATTGAATTATTTAGGTTTCTAAGATGTACAGGATAATGAAACTAATGTAGAACTTAGACAAGTCAAATGATGATATTCACAGATGGACATTAAATTCTTGGTCTTGTTCGGGCTAAGAAAATGACGCCTCAAAATATGGTGCTTTGGCATGCTGAGTATGTTGAACCAAAGGAGATTGGAAGGCCTCAGAAGAAAAATCTCTGACTTTCCTCGGCCTGCCTGTCTCCAATCCCTTCTCCCTTGAAGACAGTCATAGAAACTAAAATTCCTCCAAAGCAAGTCATTCAACCTAGAAAAGATCACTCTTTCTTTTCTCTCTTCTCTGTGGAAAACTGTCAGTGTAGAGAGTTAGGACCCAGGGAGATGTAATGCTGAACAGGGAGAAGAATCTGAACAGAAAGTGCAACTCCCACTCTAATCTGTCTGTCTAGAAACATTCTTATACAGATTTCCATTCTTCATCTAATGTATGCATAAAAATAGACAGATTTCCCTGGGTATTTGGTTGCTTATTTCTGAAAACTCATATGTCACATAAAACTTTGGAAAGTCTTGTTATGCTTGTCTCTTGTTGCCCTATTTTGTTAGTGAAAGTGTAATCATTGACCCCATGAGTAGTAACAAACAGTATCATACCTTCCCTCTCTTACAGGCAAAACTAAAAATGTGATATTTTGATTCTGAAGGATGTATAGCTTTTACTGTTTTCTAAGTTTGTCAATCCTGGTTGTCAACATCTCAAAAAAGGGTGATATAAGCAAAGATACTATCAATACTTAAGGTCACTCAAACTCAAATATTTAGTAAGACCAAAGATTATTACTATTACTACTACAAAAAAAGCATAACTAGAAAAGAAGACTAAGGCTTACCAAGTCAGCATTCTCTAAAGTATTGCCTAATTACTCAACTAAATATGAATAGTAAAATTGTTATGAAATTATTAGATCACATTAGACTTTTGTCTTCTTTTTTCATTCTTCCATTTGTGAGTCTGTCCGGCAAAGCAAAATGCATTTATAATTGGAGTTTTGGAAATTCTTCAAAGACAGAAACTTAAAGATATCATGAATTGACTTAAGTAAATAGACCTTGCTTATTCAATGTGATGTTTATAACTTTTTTTTTTTTCATTTCAAGGGATTTTAACAGACCACATTGTGATGGTTTCCTCTTACTTGATTACATTTACTAAGGAAGCCATGGGTATATGGGTAAAAAATAATTCTTAGGCTATATTCTTATTCGTGATAGACATTATGATTGCCTTGCTAGTGGTATTTATTTTACCTCTTCCCACATTTTGTACTCACCATGCTAGTTCAGTGATTTGGGCTGTCCCATCTGCAATAGTTGGGTTGGGGAAATTAGGGAAATCCTATGTTTCCTGTTGCAGTTAAAGTTTTAAGGATGGGCCCTAAGTCACATAATAAAAGGTGTTCTCCTAACCACAGTGATGTGACTTAAGAAGGGAGCTGAGACATTATATGCAAAAGTTGGAGATGACAAAGTCCTCTTTGCCTCTTGGATGTTATCAAATAAGATTAAGCAGTTGCTTTTCTACCATAAAAAATATAATTCTGATGAAGCATCTACTGCATGAATGATGGTACAGTTGAGGAAGTCAAAGTAAAATGTAGCTATTTCTCTTGATGATATCCAATCTTAAAATAATAATAATAATAATGATCTCCCAGCAAATCCTCTGCCTATGTCTCTAAAAGACTTTCAGAATCTGATGAGTGTGCACGTATATTACTGTGTCCTAGTCCAAATCACCCTCATCTCATGCCTGGCTTATTGCTATAGTCTTCTAACTGATATTGCTGTTTCTATCTTTGTCCCCATCCCATCTATTCTCAGCAGAGTAACTTGTTGAAGCGTAAGATCTTTCCACTAAGAGCTTTCTGATCACCTAACAGCTCCCCATCCCCATAGTAAAATCCGAGGTTCTTACAGTAGCCCAGCCTATAAGTGTCTGTGTTCTGAACACCATTTCCTCTCTTTGCCATCTCTCCTCACCTTCAGTCTCCCTTACTCTTATTATGCCGAAGTAGCCTCCTTTCTGCTCCATAGCATTCCTTACAAACTCACATCCTGGGTCTTCTCACTACATACTGCCTCTTCTTGGAATGCTCTTCCCCCAGACATTCTCATGAATCATTCCATCATTGTGTCCCTGTCTTTATCTAAATGTTACAGTGAGGTCTGTCAAGGCCAAACTATAATTATAAGCAACTATTTCCATCCCCAAACATACACAAACAAATTCTACCTTACTCCTTCACAGCATAACTCTTATCGTCATGTAATTAATACATGCTTAATATACTGTGTTTACTTTTTTGTCTTCTCTTAATTGAATGTTCCAGGAATGTTTATTTTGCCTTGCTAGTGTATCTTGAAAGCAGGGTACATTTCTTGGCTCACAGCACTCAATAAAACTTGTTGAGTGAATCATAAATCCTTGAAGGAAGTCATGTTGGAGATATGATCTCTTTTTAATTTTTTCAGTACTTGGAACTGAATCTAGGGCCTTGTGCATGCCAAACAAGTGTTTTTACCACTGAGCCACTCCCCCAGCCTCTATTAATTTTATTTTGGGTCAGGGTCTTATCCAGGCTGGCCTCAAACTTTCTGTCTCATCCTCCCAATTAGCTGGGATTACAAGTGTATACCACCACAACTGGTTTGAATTTTTTATTTACATAAACTAATACATTCTTTTTATTATTTAGACCAATTTAACTATCATTTCCTTATAACTGTATGCATTGTAACTGAGACAGTAATTAAATATTTAGTGGACAGATGGGCTTGCTGAAACCAACTTTCAGACAAGAATTTATGTCATTTCAGAGAAGGATTATTATTAGGAAAAACTGTTATGGACTGAATTGTGTACCCCCGCCCATGTTGAAATACTAACCTCAGTACCTTATTTGGAAATAAGGTCATTGTGGATGTAATTATAGAAAATGAAGCCATATTGGATTAAATCTTAAATTTTTTACTTACATAAACTAGGAAAAGACAGAAACTATAAATAGAAGATGTGTGTTGAATATCTATAAATAACTTTCTGATGTTAAAATTGGTCTTTTTATTCAAGCATCACAGAAGGAAAAAAGGGAACAAATGAGAAAGTAAAATATGTTGAGGATGTATTTCTGTGTGTACTTAATTTCAACATTGTTAAAGAATTACAGTAATAAAGGATAAGTGATCATTTTCATATGAGAATCTGCTGTATTTATTTAAAAAGTTAGGTCAAGATTATACTACAAGTTTTATTTGTAACTTTTCTGTAAAAACCTTTCCTTTTCTATAACTTTAAATTTTTTATACCTTTGATCTATAATACATTAGCTATTTAATTCTGGATTCTGAATTTAATATGGATACAAAGGAAGGATTTATGATAATAAATTCATGCATTGTCTTATTTCTTTGAATTGTATAGCACCTTATATTTAATAAATTCAAGGGTATTCAATAAATATTTGTTAAATGATTGAGTTTTAGTGGTTTAGAATCTAGGGCTAATAGTCATAGAGAAGTTGCACAGCACCATGGGAAATAATTCACCCTTATATTTAACAGTATTGATCCACAAGAATCATTGTGCAAGGAATGCTCAGAGGTTGCCTCCATGATACATTTGACTGACAGACAAGTGTGTTTTTTAAAAAATTGGCTTGAATGTTTTCTTGTTGTCAAACTCTGTTCTGAAAGTTCCAACCTTCTAGTCACCTGGTCTTTCTTGTGACCAGTCTCATCCTGAAGTTATCTAGGGACCACACATCATTTATGAAACTCTGTGTGGATCACCCAGGTCCAACCATAATATGGGAGGCTGCAGAGAAGGAAGAGGATTCCTGGAGAATATTGTCATGTGTTAGGTGAGACCTCTGCAGCGTGCAGGAAAGCTGTCTCCCTCTTGTGTCAACATAGATAGGTCTTGACGGGCTCACCCTGATAACTTGCACATATCTTAGCTTTCCAAGGGACATGTTTAGGAATGCTAAAGGTGAAAGGAAGCTGCATTTCTACTTGACCTGTCAGCAAAGTGGGACTTTTCCATGACCTCTGTGGATCCATAAGATCAGGAGCCAAGTTCAAAGAGTATGTTTGAAAGACTGAAGGTATTACCATTGGACTCAGAAACTAAGGGTATCATCCTAAGAGTACAGGTAGCCTGTGGAGAACCATTACTGCTGACAGCACACCAAGTCCAATGAGGGGAGTCTTCAAATAAGAATTCTTGAAAACCCCACGAAAGTGCCCTCATCCACCAGAGAAACAAATCAGAGTGAGGGCAAAGGAAAGTGATAAGAAGAGAAGCAGTTTTTCATTCTCTCCCCTTGACATCCCCAACCTTCAGTGTGGGGTTCCCAGCCTGAACAATCCTGAGTCATTTTTTGGAGAAAAGCTTTGAAATGAGAAACCCTGGTTCCTTACAATTAGGACCTCAGTCTGGAAAATGTAGACCATATGTGGGTCTAAAAATGACCAGAGGATGCTCTACTATCTGAGAATGACTGAAAGTAGTAATTGTACCTATGAGAAATTTTACCCAAGGGATAAAGAAACAACAACAACAACAAAAATACTGAAGCTAATATTTGAAAGACCAGCAGAGACCTCAGTTTATTTCCAACTTGTACATTTTTGATCCTGCCAGTGTAATAAAATAGTTACTCTAATATTAAAAAATAACTGCCCAGCACCTGCTTTTCATGTTTCAGTCATATTTCTTAGAGGCAGTTGAGACAGTTGCTTTCCAATTTTTAGCTGCTGCTTCTGTTACTCATATCAATACTTCTAAATGCTATACATATTTTGCTCTATATTTATTAATGTGACAGAATCTATTAAACTTTTTGTTATAATAGTTCAGAGTATTAATGAGCTAACAACTATCCTCTCATCTTCCCCTTTTAATTGTACCATAATTTTGGTAAAATCAGTAGAACTTACATTAGCAGGATTATGCAAATTGCTCAGCCAAGTCATATACTTTAAATATTTCCTTTCTTAAAGAACTCTTAATTTTACCTAGGGTTAATAATTATCTCATTTTATTTGCTTAGCGTGATGGTACTGGTTGCTATGTTTTTCTCGATGTTCAAACATGTCTTCCCAATACCTTGACTTAATATTTTCAAATATTGCCAAATATTAGAGAATCCGTCATTTCCATGTTTCTATTTATCAATCCCCTGCTCCATTCTCCCTTCATGCAAAAATTTTTCCCTCCTCCAATTTGAACAAATTGGAGAATCTAGTAAACAACTGTCACTCAGGGACTTCCTTCACCTTCATTTCTTCATTTTGGAAATTCCCTTTCCCTTTCATTGTTGTCCAGAGAGATTCATTCATTCTTATTCTCTCTCTCTCTCTCTCTCTCTCTCCTCTCTCTCTCTATCACCTTTCCCTCTTCCCATCCTGCCTCTTTCCTTCCTTCCTTCCCTCCCTCCCTCCCTCCCTCCCTCCCTCCCTCCCTCCCTCCCTCCCTTCCTTCCTTCCTTCCTTCCTTCCTTCCTTCCTTCCTTCCTTCCTTCCTTCCTTCCTTCCCTCCTTCCTTCCCTCCTTCATTTCCTCCCTTCCTCCTTGCCTCCTTCCTTCGTTTCTTTCTTTCTTCTTCCTTTTTTTGGTGCTGAAGCACATCATTTATTATTCCCCAAAGAAGATTTATGCCTCATAACACGTATCACTGTTTACCTGATCCAAGTGTAACCCTCCCAGTGCATTGAAAACATTTTAAGTTGGAACACCTTTTCCCTTAGTATGTGGAAGGCGTTGATGCTTGTTTGCTAGCCCTGGAGTCGTTCCTGAAAGGTTTAATTCCTCTTATTTCTTTCTGTTTTTCCTGTCAGACTATTTATGATCTTCTTGGTATCCACGATGTTCTGAGATTTTATACTGCCTTGGTATATATCATTTTTAATTCAATGTGCTAAATCTTTGGTGAGTCTTATCAATGCAGAAACTCACATCCTAGAAAAATTGAGAAAAATCTTTTGTTAAGGAACTCTTAATGTTACCTAGAGCTAATGATTCAATATTTGATAATACATTTCTTCTTTTCCCCTAAAACGTCTATTTGTCAGATATATTACCCCTTACATTGACTGTTTAATTTTCTACTTTTTCCTTCCTATTTAATATCTTTTCTTTTTGTCTATTCTTAGATGGTGTGTTTTCCACACTTTCAACTTATTTTTTGAAATATTTTAATTTTGTTTGTTACATTTTTTATTTCAAGTACTCATTCTTCTCAGATTTATTTTTATAGCATTATCTTTTATCATTGTAATGCTTTATCTGATTACTTTAATTATAATTTTTAAATTCTTTTTTCAAAATAAGTTGGCTACAGAACTCTTAAATTGGGAGTGATTTCTACTGTGAAAATCTTATGACTGCTTGACTCCAATTTTAAAGCTTTTGTTTCTAAAAATCAATAAAACTTGTTTAATTATCCACATGCTGACTTCACTCATTCTATTATTTTTATTGAACTATTAGATCATTTGTTATTAGATAGACAATGTAATAAAAATACCAATTATTCACATCATTTAGTAATCTAGAAATTATTTTTAGATTTGCATTTGTAGTATTTCAGAGCACAACTTTTGGACTTTGGTCACAAATATACTATTGTAATAAATCCAGATTAACATTTAAGTTCATTTAGAATCTATAATTTGAGGTCATTAATAATAAAGGTTAATATATTCTTACAAAACAGCATGTAAGGATAATTATTAAAACAAACTTCTTTTATAGGTAATAACAATTGTTGAAAAAATTTGGTTTTTGTATTGTTGCAGTGGACACAAATTCAGGGTCTCTACTTTCACAAAAATATGCCTTTTCCCTTTGGAGCAGAGAGCAGCATATATTTGCCATTTGCTGCAGTCTGCTGAAGGTCTGCAGCAGTTTGTGCCAAATGCATTGCAGATGCTGCAGCAGCAATAATGTATTCATGATGTGTACAACTGCATTTTGACAGCAGTGGTTTCTAGATGTGTTGAGTCAAATTCTAGCCTTCCCAGGGAACATAAATATAGATTGCTTCATACACTATGCATATCCATCAAATTTGAAATAGAAGTGACCCTAATAAATGGTAATATAAAAATCCATGAAGGTGATGGGGAATAAAGTAATAAAACTTTCATTCAATATAATTCGAAATTTGACAGGTAAGCTATGAAGTGTTTGTTGTTTGGATGTAGAATACCTACTTAATTCAAAGAATTTATGCTACCATATATTAGTCCAGTAATTCAACAAGTGATCATACCCCACACAATATCTAAAGCTAGATATAATGACAGGTGGGCTGACTACCAGCCCAAGGTTAATGTGATTCTTTAAAGGCTAATGGAATTGAAGCTTATGTATCAGTGGAGTTTTTAAAAGGGTTAAAGTTGAAATATTTGGGTTATTGGAATTATGAAAATTTTCTTTTTAGGAGGTGTGGTTGTAGATTGCAAATTTTCCTGAATATTTTCTTTTCCTTCTTACAAATATGTAATTCATGAAAAATAGATTCTGCAATTGTTAGTCTTGTTTTTATTCTGACAGATTCAGGGAGTCCTTTGGAGATACACATTTTATTTATGTCATTTTTTATTTGAGGAAAGCTTTATTTATACTTTTAATTTTTTTTCATTATCTCAGTTCTCTTCTGTTGGCATACAGTAATCTTTGTCCTTGATATTTGTTGTCTTTCTCAACTATTAGTCTTTCCTTAATTGTTTCCCATGGTGTTGATTGTGATCTTTTGAAGTTTCCACCCGAGGCCATTGATTTGGTCTACTAAAAACTTACTGTGTTCTTTTTTACCTTTGGCTTTTATTTAAGTTCCACATTACCATTATTGGTCTCTTTATTTCCTTACTCTATTTTAGTCTCTTTCATTTAATTTGTTATCATACTGGCTATTTCATATTTTTTCATAAAACCATGTTATCTTCAATATCCTTAGCTTTGTGTATGTGTGTATGTGTGTGTTTGTGTGTGTGTGTGTGTGGTGTGGTTAAATTTTTGCTGAGGTCATATCTTTTTCTGTGTAGTGTTGTTTAGTCAAAATTCTCCTTAAGTTTATTTGACAAAAACACAATAGGTAGAATCTCCTTGATAGTCTTTGTGTTCACCTGCATAGTTGATGAATGTGTATTTACTGAATTTCAAAGCTCTGCCAGGTACTGATTTTAGCTCTGGAGGCATAAAGGTTAACTAGACAGATCACAGACCAGCTCTCAAGGAGATTTTCATTCTAGTTTTGGAAATAAGACTGGAAGAAATATGCAGAAAATTATTTTCAATGCCAGTTACTATGATGGAGAAGATGGCATGGAGGAGGATAGAAGAGCATGGCTCTAATGCTATTGCATATTTAGTATTAGTAAGGCATTTTGTGACAATGTAGAGGGACCAATGTCACAAATTCAGTGGCTTGTACTTTTGTTGCTTGTTGGTGATCTAAGGATCTGGGCCCTTGATAAGGAAGAGTGGATATTTTTTATGTTCTTTCTTTCTAAATCCATTGCTACATATGATCATTGGACTTGTCCCAAAAGCTAGAAATGTTTTGTTCCCAGTGATTGTGAATTCCATTGAGCTTAATGTATTCTGTTTTGAGTAAACCAGTTACCCTGATGAAAATTTAAGACTTTTATTTGCTGAGATGTATTAATCATGAATGTGAGAAAGATTTGCAAAATGCTTTTTCTATATACCAGTTGATATAATCATGTGATTTTTCCTTTTTAGTCTACTGATACAATATGGTTAGTTACATTGTCTGATTAATTTTCAAATATTGAGCCAGTCTCATATGGCTGAAATAAAAACTACTTGGTCATGGTATATAATACTTTTTGACATAGTGGGATTCCTTTTGCTATTTTCTGTGAATTTTACATCTGTGCTTATGAGATATGTTGGGTGAATAGTTTTCTTTGTTGTACTGTCTCTGGTTCTGGTATGAAGGTGACTCTAGTCTCATAAAATGAGTTAAAAGTTTGTTCTTCTTGGAGCTGGGGTTATGGCTCAGTGGTAGAGTGCTTACCTAACGTGTGTGAGGCACTGGGTTCAATTCTCAGCACCACATATAAATAATAAAATAGAGGTCCATCAACATCTAAAAAAAAAGTTTGTTTTTATATGTTCTGAAATGAATTGTGGAAAATTGATGTTAATTCTTTCTTAAAAGTTTCATAGAATTCTCCAGGGAAACCGTCTGATTTGGGATATTTCTTTTTTGGGAACTTTCAAAATAAAATTGACTTTATTTGATGGTTATAGAATTATTCAGGTGTTCTATTTCAACTTGGGTGGGTTCTGCTGGCTTTGGTTTTTAAGGAATTGGTCTGTTTCTTCTATGTTGTCAGGTTTGCCAACAGGAAATTGTTCACAATTCTTTTTTGTTCTTATAATAATGACTATCTATGTAAGGATACCTCCAGTTTCATTACTCATGTTGGTTAGTTGTATCTCCTGTTTAATTTTTGTTGGTTTTGCTATGTTCATGAAGTTATTGAAGTTTTTTTTCCTGATTTTCAGTGATTTTTGTCTATTGTTATCCCATTTCCAATTTCACTGATTTCTGTTCTTTATGACTTCATTTCTTATGTTAGGGTCGAGTTTATTTCCCTTTTCTTTTTACTTAGGTAAGAACTTAAATTATTGATTTGACAACACTCAGACTCACATGGCTTGACTGCAGATGAAGGGGTGGGAGCAGCTCCTCTATCACCCTGCTGAAGCTTTCCAGTGCCAGAGGGGCACAGACCTGATCTGCCTCCTTGAATCCAAGTAGGAGTGTGAGAATGACTCCCTGCTGGTCCCTGCTGATGGCAGGAGGAGGGAAATGGTGGCTGTTCACATCGCTTGGTTGTTCTCCACTACGACGCACAGCCTACTAGACAAGCTCTGCCTCACTTCACCCAGCTAAGTCTAATTACCAGTTGGTAGTAGACATTCTGCTGACCCTTGGGATCTGCTGAAACTGTCCTGGTAGGAGAACTGCAGCACTGGGTGATTCAACCTCACGCTGAAAAGACCACCCCATGCTGGAGGAATGGCAGCATCACCTTCCATTCTGGGGACAGGCAGGCTCAGTCAAGTCACCCAGATTAGAGAAGGTGTGATTTTACCTGTTGGTGGTTAGCTGGTACAGGGCAAGAATTGCCCCAAAGTTTTTCTGTTGTTAGTTTACCCCTTTTCTGGTCCTTTGGCTAGAGGAAAGCCGCTTTTTTGAAACTCGTTTTGTCTGTGCTTATTGTTTCCAGATTAGAAGAATCTGAAGCAGTCTGTCCTGGATATCTGAGAGGCAATGAAGAAATGCAAGGAACTCATCACCAAGTCTAAAGTCCTGAGTTCCCTAGGTTGTCTGATTTCTTCTGTCCTACTCTAAAAATTTTCCTATGCTTATTTAGTGTGTTGGTCTTAGCATTTGGATTGAAAGGAGGAGGACCTGGGGAGAAATGAGGTTACTCCTTGGTGAGACCTGAAACATTAGTATTTTAAGCCTCTTCCCCTTTGAACATTGTATGGCTAAGATAAGATTACCTCGCCCAGCTAGTTAACTCAATGGACAATTTCCTCCTCATCCTTCACACCTCTTGGCAAATGTGGATGTGTTCTCCTCCATGACTGGCAAAGCCCTGCACACACCTTGCTGTGTTTCCTTCCATATTGTATTTGTTCATGCTATCGTATCTCTATCCAGCCTGAGAGAATTCTTATAAGAGATTTAACCTTATTTGTCTTCATATCCCTAATGGCTGGTACATATTTTGCATCTAATGTTTGCTGAATGCTGAAGTTACTGATTATAATTAATAGGGCTTTACAACTTTACAAACATGCTGTATACTTATTATCTCACTTGATGTCCCAATTATTACCTCATTCTGAGAATTAGATTGTTTTATTCTGATTTTTTTTTTTTTTTAAATGAGGGAACTGAAGACAAGAGTTTTAATGCCTTGTTAAAACAGAACTTCCAATGACATCCTGGTACCTGAATTAGAGGCTATCCACATTTACTTTGTAAACTAGGAAGGTAGACATTTGTATCATAATTTTAAACTTTTCTGCCAGAAGAAACAAATAGAATTACATCATTTAAAAATTTTGTATTATTAGAATGCTTCCTTGATGCTGTAGTTGCAGACTTCTATATGGAAAGTGGGAACAATGGTTAAAAATTACTTTTGCAAAATTGTTTTCTCTTCGAAATCCTGTAGAATTAAAACTGGAAATATGCCTGCAGTAGAAATAAGGAAATGAGGAAATGAACCAGGTACAGTGGTACACATTTCTAATCCCAGTGACTTAGGAGGCTGAGGCAGGAGGATTGAGTTTGAGGCTAGCCTGAACAACTTAGTGAGGCTCAAGCAATTTAGTGAGACCCTGTCTCAAAATAAAAGATTAAAAAAAATTTGAGGATATAGCTCAGTGCTAGTGCATTCCTGAGTTCAATTCCTAGTACCAAAAAATAAATAAATAAATAAATAAAAAAACAAAAAAAACAAAAAAACAGAAGAAGAAATAAGGAAATGAGGTACTGATAATGTTATACTGCCTTATCGAAGGCTGCATCAATAGAAAGTCACTAAATAAGACATACTTCATTTGTACTTATAATTGAAATCTTGCATCTGAATTTTAGTTAACAGCTGGATGAACTAGAATATCTGAACAGTTAGTATCCTAGAAAATGAAAAGTCAGGGTAAACTCACTTGTTTTGATTAAAAATATGCTAAAATTGAATTGTAGAATTGAGGTGGTGTTTACAATATCCCTGGCTCATGCAAATTAACTACATGTTTGACCTCAATCTGAATATCTGACACAATCTAAGTGGAATGAATTCTGCTTGATTATGATATCAAAATAATGAACTAACTTGATAAAAATCCATTTTTGAACAGCATTTAGCTAAAACAAATCTAACCTGTTATATAATACATAAAACTTTTGGTCTGCCAAGGTTTCTGGTCCAGAAATAACCTTACATAAAAGCAAAATAGATCTTTGAATGAAGATATAAACATCAGATAGATTCAAAATACTAGTTTTAGCATTTTCAATTAATTTCATAAAAATACTGCATTTTCTTCTGGATTATGTCTTAAAATAATAATAATTATATTTTGAAATGATGCTGAAGGTGAGTTATTATGAAGTACATAGTTGATAACTGATGTAGATTTCTTTTTATTTTGATTCATTATACACAAATGGGGTACAACTATTGTTTCTCTGGTTGTACACGGAGTACCGTAACACCATTTGCGTAATCATACATATACATAGGATAATGATGTTTATCTCATTCTATTATTTTTCCTTCCCCTCACCCACTCCCCAACCTTCATTTTCCTCTATACAATCCATCCTTCCTCCATTCTTGCTTCCCTCCCATCCCCCTATTATGTATCATCATCCACTTATCAGAGAAATCATTTGTCCTTTGGTTTTTTGGGATTGGCTTATCTCACTCAACATGATATTCTCCAATTGCATCCATTTATTTGCAAATGCCATAATATTATTCTTCCTTATGGCTGAATAATATTCCATTGTGTATATATACCAGTTTCTTTATCCATTCCTCTGCTGAAGGGCATCTAGGTTGGTTCCACAATCTAGCTATTGTGAATTGAGCAGCTATGAACATTGATGTGGCTGTATCTCTGTAGTATGCTGATTTTAAGTCCTTTGGGTATAGGCCAAGGAGTGGGATAGCTGGGTCAAATGGTGGTTCCATTCCAAGTTTTCTGAGGAATCTCCATACTGCTTTCCAGAGTGGCTACACCAATTTGCAACCCCACCAGCAATGTATGAGTGTACCTTTTTCCCCACATCCTCTCCAACACCTATTGTTGCTTGTATTCTTGATAATAGACTTTTTAATTGGGGTGAGATGAAATCTTAAGGTAGTTTTGATTTGCATTTCTCTTATTACTAGAGATGTTGCACATTTTTCATATATCTGTTGATTGCTTGTAGATCTTCTTAAGTGAAGTGTCTGCTCATTTCCTTAGCTCATTTATTGATTGAGTTATTTGTATTCTTGGTGTAAAGTTTTTTGAGTTCTTTATAGATTCTGGAGTGCTCTATCTGGAGTGTGTGTTGCAAAGATTTTTTCCCACTCTGTAGGCTCTCTCTTCACATTGTTGATTGTTTCCTTTGCTGAGAAAAAGCTTTTTAGTTTGAATCTATTCCAATTATTGATTTCTGCTTTTATTTCTTGTGCTTTGGGAGTCATGTTAAGGAAGTCTTGTCCTAAAAAAAATTTTTATTAGTAGTATTATTCCTATTATACCTACTATTATTCCTACTTTTATTAATATTTTTCTCATCCTCTCTGTTTTCCTCTTCTCTATCTGTTTTCCTTGGAGACTCTCCCTTTTCTCATGCTAACAATCAATTTCTTTTAATTCCTCTTTTGCTACTTCTACAACATAGTACCTCTATAGACTCACTTCTTATCTCATTAACATTTGTTATATCCTATGCCCCTCCCCATCCTTTTTGTCCACCATTAGAAATTGTAGTCCTTATTGCAAACCGATTGGTTAAGCTGAAGATAATAATCAAACTCATAATCTCTGTTAAGACAACATGTTTAATATCTTCAGAGGGACTATTTGAGTTAAGGATACATCTTGTTTGTATGATGTACTGCTAATATTGATCTCTCACTTCAAGGTGAGGTATTGGAAACCTGCAGGGACATTAAGTCTATAGGAAGGAAATTGCAATACCTTGAATTCTCACCACTAGAGGGGAAGATACATGAACAACATGAAAAAACAAAGGAAGAAAGTGTCCCAAACCAACCTATGTGCACATCAATAGTATCCAATAACAGCATGGAAGAAGAAATGTCAGAAAGGGAGTTCAGAATGTACATAATTAAAATGATCCAAGAAGCAAATGATGAGATAAGAGAGCAAATGCAGGCAATGAATTATTGCACAAATAAACAGTTAAAACAACAAATGCAGGAAGCAAAAGAACATTTCAATAAAGAGATAGAGATTCTGAAAAAAAAAAAAACAGAAATCCTTGAAATGAAGGAAACAATAAACCAAATTAAAAATTCAGTAGAAATCATAACCAACAGGCTAGATAACTTGGAAGACAAAACCTCAGACAATGAAAACAAAATATTTAATCTTGAAAACAAAGTTGACCAAACAGAGAAAATGGTAAGAAATCACAAACGGAACCTATGAGAATTATGATGTAGACTTTTAAGTGATTGAATAACTTTTGGATAAAATTTCTCAAAAGTTTTAGGTACTGTGTGTGGTTTGTTAGCACCTCAATGACCTGAACGATCTCACGTCTTGAAATTTAGTTTGTTCCTAATTGTTTCTACATATTTCTTTCAAAAACTTGTTCACTTTTCATCAAAGCCCACTTCCAAGCCTCATTTCATTTCTTTCATCTTTATTTCCTTGTAACTTCTAGTAATTAATTTAGTATGACGCTTGCAGTCTATTTAACATGTCTTTTTTTCTCACCCCATCTTCACTTAATTCACCAAAAGCATTGCAATTATCTCTTATTTCCCCTTCATTTATCCTGCTCCCCAACCAAAGCAACTTCTATAGCATTGCTTCTATATGTGGGTATAATCTCCAATTACATTACAATCATACAGAGCTGTTTTTCACTTGACTTCGCAAAATGATATGTGTAGAAGGGGAACATGTTTGTTAAAAGTTACGACTTAAGATAAATAGAGTTCCTGTGAATTAAAAAGCAAGGTCCCATACCTTAGTCCCTGAATTTAAGTTTACATGCATACACATGCATGCTATACACAGACAAGTATACATATTGTATTTATACATATGTATGTGTATATATGGCTGGACTGCAATTTACCTCCAGAGGACATAGTGGATAATACAATGCAGTTCGGTGACTCAGATGCTTGCCCTTAAACTTGGTATTTGTATGTTCTTTGTGATATCTGAACTTGAATTTTTCTTTAAACTCTTTGCTTGGCACAATACTTACAGCTTGTAAACTCATATACAGTTCCTAAGACGATAATGTGTTTTTCTCCAAGGAGAAGCAGCACAGTGTAGTTTAGTAAAAATGTTAGCTCTGGAGTCTGACAGAAAGCAATTGAGTTTTCAGACCCAATGCAGAGCTTCTTCACCATCCACCGTGTACACATTTAGCTTTTAGTCTGACCCATTTTGATTTTTTGTCCCTCCTCTCCCTTTCCTTATAAAGAAGGGAGAGTTAAGGAGGCATATGGATTTCCAGAACAAAAGTCACATAATAATAAAAACAATTGTCTATCTAACACTGTCATGAGAAAGGCAATAGGAGCCAAAATGTACCAGAGAACAATTATTATCTTTCTCTTTCCACTCACCCAGGATACAGAAAAACCAACCAGCTCACTGCTTACAAATGGGCTGCTGTTCTTAATAATCCTTCAGGAGAACAACAGTATTTTGCTTAGTTGTTGGTGGAGAGAAAGATACAAAGATCAAAATGATATAAATATGATAACAATATAAAACAACATTGGATGTAGACCAGGTTTTGAATTCTAAATCTTCTATGCTACATTTTTACAAATTATGCAAAATCTTTGAGCATGGTTTTGTCACCTGTAGAACTAGGCTTAGAATAACTATGGCTTCAGAAGGAATTGGTAATAACTATACTACTAATACTTACTTATGGTTTACTACCAACCAGTACAACCTGAGTACTCTATATACACTTCTCCATTTTATCATTCAACAACATTGCTGAGTAGGTTTTGTAATTATCAAAATAAGGAAATTTGTGCTTACCTCAAATATGGTTACTTAAGAAAAAGTTGGTAAGCAGCCAGTTAAAATTAGGATTATCATCTGGTTCTGTAACATGAGTTTCCACCACCATACAATACTGCACTGATTAAATGAAAATATGCCTATGAATGAAACTCATACATATGTGCTGTTTGCCATTTTGTTTCTTTAACCCTTTATTTATATTTATAATTATGAGCTAAGCAATGAAATCATAATGATGTTGTTTTTCAGATTCATATATCATTAAGTCTTTTCAAACTTAAAAATATTTTATGGTATTGAAAACGGAACACAGGAGGCCAGGAATAATCATAGAAAACCTTTTGGAAAAAGTGAAATATGAAATGACCAAAAAAGAATTGTCATATTGATGAACACTAGAGGTGACTTAAAAAATTAAGTGAATAGAATTTGATTTATGTTTATTTTTATTACATTTCTACTTATGAATAATTTTAATTGAATCGATTCTAAATATATAAGTATGTTGTACTTGGTCAAGTGATAGAGTAATCTCTACCTATATCCAGATATAATGAGTATAGATTGTGTATTAAAGTTGTCCAAATACCTAAGCCATCATTTTTTTTTTGTGGGAATAGGATCAGCAAATCACTAGGATAAATACTGTACATACTTACAAAGATGATTCTAGACTTACATTGAGGTTATGTCCTGATAAACTTACTTAAGCTGAAAATATTGTGTCCAAAGAGCAATTAAGACATCTGACCACTGAGTATTACACCTGGGAACCATGGTAGTGCTCTTTGCATCTCACTCTTTCCCTAAAGACTGAGAGCTGTGGCTCACTGCCACTATTCAGCATTGTCAGAGTTTCATGCCACTTATGACTTGCCTGATTTATTAGTCCATTTTCTGATTCTAAGGAAGGATAATTGAAACTGGATAATTGATAAAGAAAAGAGGTTGATTGTGACTTACAGTTCCAGAGTCTGGGAGTCCAAGAGCATGATACCAGCATCTGCTCAGCTTCTGATGAGGACCTTGTGCAGCTTCCATTCATGACAGCAGTCAGGTGAAAGAAGAGAAGCAGGCACAGGAGGCAAACAAAAGGCACAGCTTCAATTTATGCAACCTGCTCTGGCTAGAAGGACCAGATTCTCATTAGAAAGGCAATAATCCCTCTTAATGATGTAATCACCTCTTAAAGATCCTACCCTCTCTTAATGCTGTTACACTGGGGACCATATTTCAATGTGTTTTAGTAGGGTCAAATGGCATTCAAACCATAGCACTCGACAAAAGTTAAACATTCAAAGTACACTTTCTATTGAATACCTATCATTTTCACACCATTGGAAAGTAAAAAAAAAAAAAAGAAAAAAAAAAGGTAAGTTGAAGAATAAGTTGGAGACCACCTATATAGTGTTCCTGAAACGTTGATGGATTATGTGAGTGATTGTCCCAGTATCTGATTTCACTGTGTATTAATGAATAAAAATTCAATGTGTTTGTACTTCAATGCCTAAGAAGTCTATAAAGAATATATAAAAGAATTTATAAAATAGTTGTTAATAGAAATATTATTTAGAAATAACATGAATCAATTATTGTCAACAGAGGTATTATGAATACTGAAACTCTTCCCCAGGACTAATTTTCTTCTTATTTCTCTTGGCAATAGATCCCTGAATCCTGATATTAAAGCTGAGAACAGGTCTGACCTGCCACACTAACCATGTGACTAAGTTTAGACCAGTGGGAAGGAAGTTGAAGTAACATGGACAACATGTCAATTTTCAGTCAGACTGTCTGCCCCTGACATTTGCCCTTTCTTACTCCCCAATCAAAAAGGAATGCAGACATGAAGGTTAGCCAGCTTCACCACAAGGACAATCATGACAGATGATATAGCCAGGATAGAAAGAACTAAGTCCTCGAAAGGTCTTGGGAAGCAGAGTCACCTACCCACCCTGGTCTATTAAGCAGAAAATAAATAAGGAGCTCTCTTCTTTAATCAACTGGAATTTTAGATTTCTTTGTTACAACATTTTGGCCTGTGTTTTAAATAATAGGTGGATTTTACATATTTTCCCTCATTGAATCTTTAAGACAATCATATGTCATGGGTATTATCTTCATGTTATTTACTGTTCAAGAAGCTGGACTATCAGTCTTTAGCTCACATATAGTAAAGATTTGTGTACATAATGCATGCCTTTTTAAGAATCATATATTTGTCTTTCCTGAATTTATTTCTCCCTTCCATTCTCATGTAATTGAATATCTTTCTGTCTTTGGTTTTCAGGAATCTAGTTCCTCTTTAACTTACCTGGTATGGTTTTGCTAACTCAGCAGCTCTCCTCAGTCATTTCTGGCTTCAACATCTCTTAGAACATCAGTGTGTGCTAGTTTGTAATGCATAAATTTATCACTATACATAATTTTAAAAATTGCATGAAATAGTTCCATTTTTTATGAGTTCATGGAAACTGAAAGGAAATAAATCTGACTGCATCAAATAGACCAATTTAATGAAATAAATATCATCCATTTTTAGTTGATTGGAATCTGGTATACAGTACAGATTGAAGACTTTGTTACTGACTTACAGTCTTCCTCTCCTTAACACATCCTTGATAGCTATCATATCAATGATCTCTAAGGAAACTTGAATCTGAGTGCTTTCTCTCTCTACCTCCAATGTCTATTTCTTCCACTCCACCTCAGTCATCTGCTCTTTGAATGAATATTGGATGTTGTTGTCATCAGAAATTGAGTTTTCTCTTAGATCTAGGTTTTAAACATCTAAATGTCTAAACATATCTTTTAATACTCCTAAGATATTTGCTCTAAACCACAGTTTCTTTAATTCTTCAATTTCATTAAGCATAAAATAAGGACTCTACCATCTCTCGCTTTCCTATCAGTATCAGTGTCAACTTATAAGAAGAAAAGTTTTCTTTTGTCTCACAGTTTGGGAGGTTTCTGTCCATGACTGAAGGTCCATGTTGTTTTGGTCCTGTGGTGGCAAGGCATATCATGTTGGGAGTACATCACAGAGACCTGCTTACCTCAGGTCTAGGAACAAAAGAATCAGAGCAAGAGACTCACATCCTACAATCCCCTTCAAAGACACACCCTCAGTAACTTCAAGACTTCCTACTAGGCCCTACCTCTTGAAGGTTTCCACTTCCTTCCAATAGCACCAGACTAGGAACTAAGCCTTTAACACACCAGCCTTTGGGGAACATTCTGCATACAAACTACAGTATTCTGCCCCTGGTCCCCAAGTGGTGCTTATGGCCTTTTTATAATGCAAAATGTATTCAGTCCATCCCAAAGACTCTGAAAAGACTTATTCTAGCATTGCTCAAAAGTCCAAGTCCAAAGTCTCCTCTAAGACTCAAGGCAAACTCATTTGTAATCTCTTAAAACAAGGAAATAAGTAAACAAACAAGTGACATGCTTCTAGGACATAATGGTGGGTTAGGCATAGAAAAACATTCCCAGTCCAAAGGGGAGGAACAGGAAAATAGCAAGGAAGGATTGGTTCGAAGCAAGATAGTAACTCAGTAGGGCAAGCATTAAATTCTGTCTCTTGCCCAGAACCCAGGGCACACTTGTAGGGCAGGAATTTCCAAAGTCTTAGGCATCCCTTTGGCAGCCTCATGATGGCAGCTTGTCTTGGCAGGTGTCCTGTTCCTGACTTAGATATCCTGCAGGGTATCCACTGCAACCCTGGTTTCCGTTTCACAGCTGCACACATTGCCCTATGGGGGTCTGCTTGCAGAGACTCCAGCCTCACAACATACTGCTTTGCCTCCCAGACTTTCCTTTGAAATTTAGAGGGAAAGCCTCCATGATTGCCTGACTCTTAGATTTTGCATGCCTGCAAGACCACCATTATGTGGACGACACCAAGATCTGAGATTGGCATGAGCCATATTGGGTGCACTCGAATGTGGTTATGTAGTGGCTTCTGAGTACTTCAATGTGGCTCTTCTCTCAAAAGAAAAAAAGAGTCTTCCCTGGAAAGTACTTGAAACAAATTTTCACTTTTACATCTTTGAACCATGATGCATGGGGTATTGCTGATCTCTGAGATTGTCCCAGGCCTCTTTTCTGTTGTCCCAATGCAAAGTGCCTGACTTATTTTTAATGGCACTAATCTCCTTAGCAACTGTACCCTCCTTGACTACCTATTTAAACCTGCTCATTTTCTCAAAAAGCTGTGAAATTTTCAAACTTTCCACTCTGTTTTTTTCTTCTTATTCTAACCGTAAATTTGGCTAAATCAGTCAGTAAAACACATGCCACTGCCTGAATGCTGTGCAGCCTTGAAAATTCCTACATAGATGAATTAGTCTATTGCCTTTAAACTCAGCCTCCCATTGTCTCAGGGAGCAGATATAATGTAGCCAAATCCCTTTTCATGGTGTAAAAAGATGGCCTTTAGTCCAATTCCAAATAGAGGCTCATTTTCATCTGAAATCTCATGAGCATAACCATTGCTATCTGCATTTCTCTCAGCATTCTGGTCTTCTGAGAACTGACCAGAATTTCCCCCCTAAGCTCCACTAACAGCAGTTTAGGCTTTCTCTAACATACTCCTTCAAATTTTTTTTTATTTTAATTCTTCATGGAAACCAGTTCCAGAGGCTCTTCCATATCATTTCAGGTATAGTCACAGATAGGACCCCATTTTTTCTGTTAGTCCACTTTGTGTTGTTGTAGTAAAACATTCAAGATGAAAAAAATTAAAAAGAGGAAAGGTTTATTTTGGTTCACAATTTTGGAGATTCCAGTTCATGATTGAGCAGACTTGTGATTTTGGTTTTGTGGTGAGGCAGCAGATCATGGCAGGGAGCATGTAATAAGCAAAGTTGCTCACCTCATTGGTGGCTAGGAAGCAAAGAAAAAAGCAAGGGGCTCAGAGCCCATTATCCCCTTCAAGGCACACCCCCAATGACCTGACCACCTGGTTGATTTCATCTTTTAAAAGTTTCTATCAACTACCAATAGTATCAATCTGGGGACGATGCGTTTAATAAGGATCTTTAGGGGTCAGGGGCAGAATGCTTTGATTTGGATGTGGAATATTCTCCTTAAATTACAATTACACCTTAGGCAAGGTCCCTAGATCACTTGCTGTTTCTACTTTTTCTAAAAAAGTCACCTGATGTATATCCAACCACAGAGAAAATAAATTATTTTTTTCCTCTTTATCTGCACCCGAGGAAATGAATATTGCCAGAGAAAATCACAGAGTACTTGCTTCACTATAAATTCATAATTACAAACTTCAGACAGGTCTCTGGTTCTGCACATTAGTTCTGCCGTGTTCTTCTATAAAATTATTTCTCATTCTGTGAAATAATTATTTCATGCCTTGCTCCTGCTTCCTCTGGTTATGGGAAACAATGCAACCATCCTTTTTCTTTGTTTTTTTAGATTATACATTTCTCCTTTTTATAAGAATATAACCACTTCTAAGACAACAATTCAATCATCTCTTTCCTTTTAAAAAAAAAATTTCTCCTAAGACTGGCAGGAAGAGGCTCTATGTGGACCCTCCTTCTCTGTGTCTTTATTTTCTCCTTTTCTACTGTGTATTATTCCCATCAGCATAAAAATATGCTAGAATATTTCCCACTTCACAATATTCTTCCTAGGATCTTACATATGGGCTTTAGTTTCCACACATTTCTTTATTCCCTTTTCAAAGTTAAATATTTCAAAAGGGTCATATATTGTCTCTAATCTTCATACCCTGTTCATTCTGTTAACCTTCCCAATCAGTCTTCGATTCCCACTAGTCAATGAAAATTATGTTCTCTAATTTTCAAAAAATATCCATGTGGTTACTAAATTTTCAGGGAAGCATTTTCTAAGCTTATTGGACCTTGAAGCATCTTTCAACAGAGTTGAATACTGCCTTTTTGATCAACCACTTTCTCAATTTTCATAATCCTATGCTTTACTAGTTTTCTTCCAAAACTTTTAGCCCCTCTTTCTACGTTCAACTATTAAAGTTCTGTGTGAAGCTCAGTCATGGGGTCCTTTCCTTTACATTTGCTTTCTAAGTGAACTTTTCAATTCCTATGAAATGATGATTTTGAAAATTATCTCAATGCTATCAGCTCATATTTTTATTGGCAGCATGAACCTCCTTTTTTGATATTCTGACTTTGTTTAAAGGAAAGAACAATTGAGTTACACAGTCACATGTTTCATATACATATCATACTTAACATATTTTAAAATGAAAGTATTAAGTTTTAGCCCAAGATGATTTTTTTCCCACAGTCTCACTCATCCCACTTAGTGACACTAAAATAATATCATCTACTCAATTCAGAAGCCTGGTAGTCCTCTCTGATATTTCTATCTCTGGTAGATGCTACATTAATCTCTTATTGCACTGCTTCTATATAATGCATTTCAATATGTATACTTCATGCTGTCATAATGGTTTCTATGCTAGTGGAAGTAACCATCACCTCCAAACTTGTTGAAATCATCTTCTAATTTGTCTCCATAGTTTTAATTTGCATTTTAGTTTGTTTACTGAAAACTTATCTGTTCATAATATTTGCTAATTCAAAATTCTGTCTCCTCCAGTTGTTCTTATAAAGAACTCTACTTTCTTTATTATGTCATATACTGCCTGCATAATATATTGCTTGCCCACCTGTCCAAGTTCATATTGGATGACTCTCTCCTTTGTTTCATCTCTACATTTCAGCTACATATTTTCTTTCTGATAGTTCTTTGTATATGTCAAGCTCTTCCCTGTGCTAGGCTCTGCACTTCTCTTTCCCTGTAACTATAGTCATCTTTCTGGGGCTCCTTGAAATATGACTTCTCATATTCGAGGTTTAAATTTAAATGTCATTTCTAAAAAGAACATTTTTTTTCTATTTATTGATTTCTGCTAGCAAATTTAGCAAGATTTTTTTTTTCTTATTAATTCCTATTAGCCTTCATGGTGTACAAGTTACCTTCATGGTGTGTAGTATTTAATATAAGAAAGTATTATAGATTTCACTTGAATTTCAAAGTAATTTACCAGGAGAAGTACTAATAAATAGAAAACGTTATGGACAATTTCTCTGATAAAATGTCAGCATATTTATTGAAGGTGAAAATTAATGCAAGTTTTTTTTTTCTGATTATTCAGGTCAGAGTCAAGTTTCATCTTGTGCTTAGCTGTGAAATAGCAACAAAATCCAGTCTGTGCTATGGTTGCATACTACTATTAGATATTGTGCTGTGCTGTTTATCTATTCATTACAATTTCTCACTTCAGATTGAATGCTGCTAAGAACCCTGGGGGACAGAGTTAAAGCCAATATGGATTAAAGTCCTTAGAAAACTATTCATGACACAGAGTACATAATCGAGTGTGTATTCTGCACAAAGCAGTATTAAAAATTCAATTTGATTGATAATATGTGTTACTGAAGGTTGTATTGGAATGGTGCTGCTCTGGTAATAGTAATTAAATGTCTGCCTTGCTTTTATAAAAGCTTTATAATTTGGTTGAAAAGAACTGTCTAAAGGTGAAACTGGACTCTGCCAGATTGCAATTTTATTTTACCACCTCTCAAAAAATAAAGTTATCTCTTTGTTAAGAGCATAAACAACATGGACATTAATACTTCAAGTGCTGTTTTTAACTAAAAGAATATTGCCCAAATCAGTTTTGGTATATCCTTGTATAATAGTGAAAAAAAAGTTTGGAATTATGAGTAAACCACATTTTATAATATATCTAAAATTTTGTGCAACTTTTATTCACTTTCCTTTGATGTTTCTATCTCATAAGGTTCTCATCTCATTGACAGAAATTCAATGAATTCATTCTTTACTTTCTGTGCTACATATGTTCTCCTTTTTCAACATGAAATAATAACAGTATTATGCTATCATGGCCTTAAATATTTTCAGGTTGCACTCAAGATAAAAATTTTGAGAAAGTGAATTCCATGATTTGATTTTCTCTTTCTGGAAGAGCACTGCTAAATGGCCAGTCTTAAATAATATAATATGCACTTTAGCTGGAATAGGAGAGCAGCTGTAATTCCTTTTATCTGTGAATATCCTAATGTATGTACAAAATCCTAAAATGTTTGTTGAATATGTCCATACTAAAAACAAAGCAGAACAGTCATGTCAAAGTTTAACAATGACCATCCTACTATTAAGTATTTTGTGTGGGACAAATAGCTGTTTTCATTGGCAGAATAAGGTGGATATGATATTGTATAATTTCTGGCCTTAAAAACTGGCCCAGTCACTGTGTGATTTCCTGTCATTTGGCTTCCTTGCCTCTTTTCTCTTGTGACTCAGTCATCAAGTTGCAAGGAAGCCCAAGCAGCCTTTTGGGGAAAGATCTATTACAGTCAATACCAATAGGCTCACTGTGGTAGTTAGCCAGTCTTTAAATTGGCCCACAGTAATTCCTGACTTCTGGTATTAAAGGACACACTGAATGGGAATCAGCAGTGTGATCTATAGGATTTCGCAGAAATAACAGTGTATGACTTCTTAGGCTAAGCATTTAAATACCATGGCAGCTCGCTTTGCTCCCTCTTAGACCACTTTGAGGAAAGTCAACTGCCACGTCATAAAGTCACTAAAGCATTCCTATGAAAGATGCTGGTGATGAGGAACCGGGGTCTTCTTCCAAAGCCAGTACTTGCTCCCCATCCATGTGAAAGAGCCTTCTTGGAAGCAGACTCTTCCTTCTCAGTCCAACTTTCAGGTGCCTGAAGCCCTAATCAATTCCATGACAGAACCTAAGTAGAATCCACCCTGTTAATTCTCCCTTAACTACTCGACCCATAGAAACCATGAGAAAAACAAACACCATCTTTTTAATTTTTTTTTTTATTTTTATAGACTGCATTTTGATTCATTGTACACAAATGGGGTACAAATTTTTGTGTCTATGGTTGTGCATGATGTAGATTCATACCATTCGTGTAATCATACATATATATAGGGTAATGATGTCTGTCTCATTCCACCATCTTTCACACCCCGCCCCCTCCTTCCTCTCATTTCCCCCTACGTAATCTAAAGTTCCTCCATTCCTTTGTTTTTCCCTACCCACTCACCTCCATTATATATTATCATCCACTTATCAGAAAAAACATTTGGTCTTTTGTTTTTTTGGGATTGGCTTGTTTCACTTAGCATGGTATTCTCTAATTCCATCCATTTAACTGCAAATGCCATTATATTATTCTTCCTTATGACTGAATAATATTCCATTGTGTATATATACCAGTTTCTTTATCCATTCCTCTGCTGAAGGGCATCTAGTTTGGCTCTACAATCTAGCTATTGTGAATTGAGCTGCTATAAACATTGATGGGGCTGCATTACTGTAGTGTGCTGATTTTAAGTCCTTTGGGTATAGGCCAAGGAGTGGGATAGCTGGATCAAATGGTGGTTCCATTCCAAATTTTCTGAGAAATCTCCACACTGCTTTCCAAAGTGACCGCACCAATTTGCAACTCTACCAGCAATGTGAAAATGTGCCTTTTCCCCCATATCCACGCCAACATCTATTATTGTTTGTGTTCTTGATAATAGCCATTCTAATTGAAGTAAGATGAAATCTTAGAGTTGTTCTAATTTTCACTTCTCTAATTATTAGAGATGTTAAACACTTTTTCATATATTTATTAATTACCTGTTTGAATTAAGTTGTTAAGTAGTAATAGATAATGAATACACCAGCCACTCCAAGAAGTCATCTTGTTAGAGATTTTCCAGCTGTACCACTGCCACTGTGTGGAACAAAAACAAGACAATATCTCTTTGCTGAATACTGTCCAGATAGCAGACTTGTGACTGAAATAAATGATTACTGTTTATTTAAATCACAAAGTTTTAGAGTAATTTGTTCTGTACCAATCTAATAACTGGAACATATGAGAATCATGTAATATATATTCCTACTTTCAGAGTCTTTGCTATGCAAAGGCAGAAAAATAAATTTACCAAAGTGTTATAAATTGTGTTACTGGAGCATGAAGAAGGATCACCTTGCTTAGACATGAGGAGAAGTTTTGAGAAGGCTTCCCAGACTAAAAAAAAACATCTGAGACTTTTAAAAGAAACTTTTTTTTTTTTTTTTTTTGGCAGGGGGATGGGTACCAGGGATTGAACTCAGGGATACTTGACCACTGAACCACATCCCCAGACCTATTTTGTATTTTATTTAGAGACAGAGTCTCACTGAGTTGCTTAGTGCCTGACTTTTGCTGAGGTTGACTTTGAACTCACGATTTTCTTGCCTCAGCCTCCCTTCCAAGCTGCTGGGATTACAGGCATGCACCACCATGCCAGGGAAAAAGAATCTTTGATTCTGATATTTGGAAATGTGGCATGTTCATATGAATATTATTTACTTTTTATTCTGTATTGTCCTTGGATATTCAAATGTATAGCTTTCTGCAAGCATTAAATAATAACTGTTTACCCAAATACAATTCTGTAATGTTGGTCGTACAAAAATAAAGCCAATATTTGACAGGAATAAAGACATATAATATCTCTAATTAAATTGAGACTCAGATTCTAGTTCAAATTAATTACCAACATAGCTGTGGAGAGTATATTAGATTCTACTATTATCACACTAATGATTGATATTTTATGTTGATTGCAGATCTGGATTCACAATGTTTGTTTTTGGAATATTTCTTAAACTTACGAGGTTTCCAAAGATTCTCATCTCTCTTTCTTCTACTGCTTCCTCTGGCCCATTCCAATCTCCCTGGTTGATACTGATAAATGCAAGGAAAGCAGTCTAAGCAGCAAGTTTCTATCACAATTTGATCCCAAAGCAGCTTACATATGTCATCAAGAGAAAAAGCTTCTCCCCTTTCTCAGAGAACTCTTGAGTAAAGTGATGCCAATAACTAGAATTGGTGAGTCCATGTGGATATACAATTACATACTTATTATATAATACTTTTAGCAAATTATAGATAAAAAACTTGTCATTCATGGAAGATTTTTAAGCATTTTTTTTTATGCAACTGAAGTTTTTTCACTCATGACCTTGGTTTTTGTTGTTGGCAAACACCTGGAGCTATTCTAGATGTGGTGTTAATTAGACCATGTGGGGCTGGTTCTGTCTTCTATTTTCTTTATTTGCCTGTATTGTTATTCTCCTTAATGGCATTACCATAGAGAAGGAGGCCTCCTTTCAGGTCAATGGGAGAGGACACATGAAGTTCAATATTAACTTCTGTCCTAACTAGATTTGGTGAAACATCTGCTGTGGAGTTTACTCACTTCATTTTTGTGGTTTTGAGAGCATATAAACTCTGTGCAGTTTCCCTCTTATTTTTTTGTCTTTCTTATTGATCATTTTGGTAAAATATGCAGTTGCTACCAAATTTCTAAACTACCCCAACTTATTTCACATGATTAGTTTTAATGCTTTTTCCTTCCTGCTAAGGAAGAACTTCCTTCTTTTCAATGTTGTTGGTGAGAATAGCTCTTTGGTTGTTCTAACAAAGACAAAATAATGGCTTAAATAACATAAATTTCATACAGTAATAGTAGTATAAGGCATCCAGATCTTAAATAGACTGTCCATAATATACAGATGGCCATTGTCATGGTCTCACAATCATATCATAGACTAAAATGATGGCAATAATGCCTGCATTTCAGCCAATTGGAAAAGGGGAAGGGACAATAAAGTGAATTCAAGGACCTGGCAAAATTGCATGAATTTCTTTTATAGGTACAACTAAGCTGAGCTGCAAAGGAGACCCAGAGGAATATACCCTGGCTGGAACACATGGCTTGCAAAAACTTGGACCGTTCAATTAGTAATCAGGAAGAAGAAACACATTAAAAAGGCAATGGGAGTTATCTAAATTTGTGAAGACAAAGTATAGAATTTCAATATTCTATTTCTTTTTTTTTAGCATATTAAGCAGGCTTTATTTAAAGGTAATAATAGAGACTTCTGGGAGGAAGAAGGGGGCCATGGCTGATGTTCTAGAATCCCAAGAAGTTCTATTTCTAATTATGATTTCTGGAGAGGTTTTTGAATAGAGTAGATGATGAATAAATATTGTTGAAAAGTTATGTAGACTATGTTTAAGGATTGGATAACAACAAAAAATCATAGCTGTTCTTCGTTCTGAGACGGAGAATTCTTAACTCTTCTTATATCAAGGAACAAAGAAACACTTGGGGATCTTATGAATCTTGGATAAGAAAAAAGTAGAAATAGAAATTTCAGATTCAAAATGAGATTACTTTGAGTCTGTCAGGCACTACAGAGTCTCTCGGTCCTCTGGGACTCTCCTAAATTGACTGTATTTATTTCCCCCACCAATTTCCACTAACCTCAGACTTGATTGATTTATTCAGATGCATATATTCAGATAATGACCCAACAACTTCAACTTTCATCATTACCTCCAGGCTGTACCACTAAAATGTTTTTTCCGAATTCAAATTCCTGAAGTTGGAATTATACTGATCCAACTTCTCTTTTCTAATAATTCCAATGTCACTGGTCAGCCCACATGGGTTTTCTCTGAGTCAAATATTTGCTTATGACTTAGTCATCCTTGCCAGGTGTCTGCTTGTTAGTTTGTTTGCCTTATTAAGGAAAAAAAAATAAAAAAGCAAAGTTCTAAAGGCCATGCTTGTGAAAGGGCAGCTATTCTATCAACACAAGAAGGGAGAGGGAAGGTTGAAAGAAATGCCAGTAGTTTTCTCTAAAAGTCATTTGCCAAGAACATTATCATCATCACCATTGTCATCATCAGTCTTGATCATCCTTACCATATCTGTCATTAACTTTATACTATGTAGAGGGTATGTCAAGAGTTAGACATTTAAATGTACCAATGCAAATAGTAGAATGAATGAACTTAAGACCAGTGAAAGCAGAATAACTACTTGGTGTCTGCAGAAGGAAAAGTAACACCCCAGGGAGTGGGGAAGGACATTAGTAAACCTAAAACATCACAAAGAAGAAAACAGAAATGACAGACACAAAAGAAAAGGATATATAGTTATATAATAGGGATGAATTAGAAAGAAATAATGCATAATAAAAAGAAAATTTCTATTTGTATTGAAAATTGGGGAGAGATGTGATTAGAAAGGTATATCTCAAAAATATTCAAAAATTAGCTTGAGCACTGCACCTCTATCAGAAACAAAGTCCAGATGAAAAGAAATATAAAATTGTTCAGTGAATGAATTTTCATAATGAGTGATATCAAAGTTTCTAATATATTTGGTTCATATTATCTCAAGAAGCAAGAAGGGGTACATACTATTCATACTGTATACTGTTCACATAATGCAGACATATTTATTGAATGTCTAGTGTGTGTCAAGTACATACTGGCTCTGCAAGTGTGTGAAGAGTTTGTAAACGTTGTTTAAGTGCTTTGAATGTAAAGTTGACTAGAGGAGGAGAAGCACTTTCCTGGGAAAAGTGGCCTCTCATATTTCCTTCTTATGATTGTTAAATATGTTTCTGCTGAAATATATTTCTGTGGTAAATTTTGAGCTAATACAGTGAATACTGACAAAATGCTAGAGATACCTGTCTGAAGTATTGCATTAATAGGAGCTAAGAAAGGTTTCTTGTTCATTACATAATTGTAAGCAGTCAATGAAATGTTTACTATGTAGGAATTTTTCTATGACAGTCATGTTTATGATTTTGGGTAAAAAAGAGTGAACGTTTTAAAATAAATGTCTTATTGATACTTCAATGGTAAATTTTATGTGTCAACATAACTGGTCACAATATTTGTGAGGTTATTTTTGGATAAAATTGGGATTTAAATCAGCAAACTTTTTGTTTTTTTTCTTCAGCCTGAAAGCCTTTGGATTTAAATGCAGCATCTGTTCTTTCTGGGTCTCTATTCTTCACATCCACCCTGGACTCGTCAGCCTCTATAATCATATGAGACAGTTCCTTAAAATCAATTGCATTTAATATTTACATACATGCTATTGATTATGTTTCTTTGGAAAACCCTGACTAAAATATAGATTTAAATGCACTTTCTACTAATATATTTTTTTACTTCATTCAGATAACGCATTTGAAAAAATGAGAATTTTAAGTTTGAAACACACATTTCAAGGGTCTTCATTTCTGAGGCATTATTTTCAGTTTGCCTAAAGAATTTTTATCTGACACGATCTCTTAAAACTGGTATTCTGTCTTCCCATCAAATATCACACAAACACATCTGTGATAAAAAATGATGACTGGCATTTCTCCTAGGAGAAAATACTGAACTGTTTTTACATACCTTCCTCAATGATATAATCTTGGTAAAATTCCTTTGAAACCAAACCAATATGGGACAGAGACAGGTTGACTTGCTAGATTTAGTGCTTGAACTTCAGTTTGATCTTTACATGATGCTATGAGGAGTAAAATCAATGACACATTCAGTCTTGAACCTTCTGTGAAGGGATCTACATGTTTTAATTTTTCACTGTTGCTGTCAATTTCTTTTTTGAAGAAAAGTTTTCCTCCCATATTTATCACTGATTAGTTTTTAGATATATTTATTTGTGAAATTCTGGCATATTTGAGACATACCATTTCTGGAATGTATGGTTCATAGAAATGGTTTTTAAAAGTATCTGTCTGTGAGTTCAACGGCATGGAGAAGAGATGGGACTTACACCCTGTAAGTTTCTCTGGTAAACATTCTTGTCTACCACTCAGTCCATAGTTACTCTTCTTACTCTTGTCCATCCTTGTGAGCTAGAAGTGTTGCTGCTATTTTTTTGAGCTTCAAGTGGTTACTTGAAGTGCTTACTGTCTCCTGTGAATCTGATTCTTCTCAAAAAATTTTGCCTTTGATACCTCTCCTTATATTTATGCTCTTGGAAAGATGACTTTGATACTTTAGTGTTATCACCATATCTTCTCCTAGAGTCTCTGTATTTAAGCCCCCAGTTTCTCCTTGTGTCTACCATTTTAATGAAACCTGGAGTAAATTCCAGTGAAGTGAAAACAAAGTACATTTGTGTGATACCACTCGGCTTCCCATCCCATTGCCTCAAGTCAACAGACTCTCAAGGTGTGTTTAGGTGTGCTTAATCTCTCTGAACTTTGGATGTAGCCCTCTGTTTTCCATTTTGTTGGAGAATTTTAAACTTGGTGTCCTGCAAAACCCCAAACCTTCATTTTTGGAATCCTTTTCCCAAATAGGAGTGTACCTTTGGGTGCTGGTTTCCTATAGAGATGATTTTTTGTTTTTGAAGCAGCTTTATTCTCTTTCGCCATTGACCAGCTTAGGTGGTGGTTGCACAAGCCCAAAGCATCAAGATTTCACAGGGCTTCTCAAACTCTTGCTATACTCTCCCGCTAAGAGTTCTGTTGGTCCTCATGGCCTGTGCTTCAAAATCTCTCTGTCATTATGGTTCAGTAAGAGTTTGCTTATATAACAACCTTCACCACACTGCATGTTAGTATTTCTCATTTGATGTGGTTGGGTTGTCATGAGAAATGTTAGTGATGTTTCTTATGTTTCTCCAACATTTCTGAGGAAAACACAGGATGAATAACCAGCGTACTCACAACTCTGTTGGAACTGAGAGATTGCTTTTCACCTCATCATGCTGGTTATAGGTATATGTGGAGTAGAAAAGTCGAAGTTGAGGATCCTTACAAAGACAAAAAGCACCATTGCAGAATACAGTAGACCTATGATACATATCATTATACACACGTAATCAGCCACAAGATGTGCCTTTGCATCTATGGGTAATGTTAAGACATGTAGACTTCTGGGAGATTTTCTGTAATCAGACAGATGGTAAAGCAATTGCTTTTTTAACAAAAAAGATAAACTAGAAACTAAAGAATACTTTTCAATATTGTTATTTCTGGTAAAATTTATAGATCATTCACTAAGAGTGTAATCTGCCAGTGTAATGAGAAAAATTTGGACTGCTCTTAAATAATTTACAAAAATACATTTATTTGAGTTTCTTCTCCTGTTATGGAAGTTAAATTATAATAGGTATCTTTGTCAACATTTATCATTAACTTAAATAAGCAAACTATAGATAAGTTGATTTCAAATAATTATTTAATGATTCACTCTTTCCAGGTAAATATGTAGATCTAAACAAATTTAGTATCTCTGTCAATGTGTTCCAAATTTTTATAAAATCATAGATTCTGTTTACTGCATATGACTTTCATACCTAAATAATAATTTTGGTATTTACACATAATATTCCAAAATTTGTGCATCTTAAAAATTACTAAGCTTAAGCTTAAATGAGCTTAAAATAAGTTTAAGCCCACAGCAAAATTTAGCAGAAAGTTTCTGTCTTCTCATAGAAACCACCTCTCAAACTATTGACAACTCCTGACACAGTGAGTGGTACATTAGTTACAATCATTGAACCTATATTGACATCATTCCACTCTTTGCATTTACATTCTGTGGGTTTCAACAAATGTATAATGGCATGTATTTACCATACACAAAATAATTTCACTGCCTTAAAAATCTGTGCTGTTTACTTTTCTCTCTTTCCCTGTTAACCCCTGACAACAACTGATCTTCCTTAATGTGTACATAGATTTTACTTTCCAGAATGTCATATGGTTGGAAGATACAGTACATAGCCTTTTAGATTGACTTAAACTTTAATATGTATTCAAGTTTCTTCTATCCCTTTTTATAGCTTATTTCTTTTTGGTGGTAAATAATATTCCATTGACCATATGGACCACAGTTTATCTTCTGACTTGTGGAAGGACATCTTGGTTGCTTCCAAATTTTGGTAATTGTGAATAAAGCTGCTCTGAGTATCCATGTGCAGGTTTTGTGTGGACATTAGTTTTCAATTCACCTGGGTAAATATTAAGGCACATCCTTGTTGGATCATATGGTAAGAGTATGCTTATTTTTTAAAGACAAGTTACAGTTTTCCAAAGTGGTTACACCACACAGCATATTATTTCCATTAATAATAAATGAGAGGTCCTGTTGTTCCTTGCCAAATGTTTTTGTGAGTGTTTGATGGTGTCAGTGTTTTAGATTTTGACCATTCTATTAGGTGCATAAAGATATCTTACTGTTGTTTTTATGTACAATTATCAAATGATATATGATGCTGAACATTATTTAAGATGCTTACTTCATATGTATATCTTTGGTGGAATCTGTGTACATATTCTTTTTTCTTTTTAATTTGTATATGGATGTTCATTGGTTCTAGTATTATTTGTTGAAAAGACCATCTTTGTTCCACTGTATTGCTTTTGTCAAAGATCAATTTACTGTATTTATGTGGTTCTATTTCTGGGTTGTGTATTCTCTTCCATATAATTGTCTATTTACCAATAACACACAGTTTTGATTACTGTAAGAGCTTTAAAGTAAATCTTGAAGTTGTGTGGTGCTAACTTCAACAAGTTCTCTGACTTGTTCTCTTTCAATATCTAGTTGGTTAATTAGTATTTTGCCTCTCTATGTTAAACTTTAGAATCAGTTTTTCAATGTCCATAAAATGACTTCCTGGGATTTTGACTTTATTCTTGCTTTCTTTTGATTATTGTCAACATGGTATGTATTTCCCACCCATTTATTTTTAAATTATATGTGTTTTTATGTGTACACTGTCATCCATATAGGCAACATGTAGTTGGTTCTTGTCTAAATCTAGTTTGACAATCTCTGTCTTTTAATTGGTATATTTAGACCTTAGACCTCTGTTCTTTAGAGTGATTATTGATCTTGACATATTTGGATTGATACATGCTGGATTTGTTACTGTTTTCTGTTTGTCGTGATTATTCTTTGTTCCTGTTTTTGTTAGGAACAAAAATCACTTTCTGTCTTTTGGGCTTTATATGCATGAGCATACACACACAAACACAAACATATATACCTAAGTTATATACATAAGTAAATAGTATCAAATATGTTGCTGTTATTATTATTTCAAAAACTTATGTGTTAGATCGACAAGAACAGGAAATATATTCTATTTTACTTTCACATATTATTTCTCTGACATTTTTTTCTTTTTTTTTTATTTATTTATTTTTATTTTATTGTAAACAAATGGGATACATGTTGCCTCTCTGTTTGTACATGGCGCAAAGTTGCCTCTCTGTTTGTACATGGCGCAAAGGCATACCATTTGTGTAATCATAAATCCACATACAGTAATGTTGTTTGATTCATTCTGTTATTTTTTCCCCTTCCCCCCACACCTCCCACCCCTCTTTACCCTCTATACAGTACTTTCTTCCTCCATACTTGCCCCCCTCCCTAACCCTAACTCTAACCCTAACATTAACCCTTCCCTCCCCCCCATTATGTGTCATCCTCCACTTATTAGCGATATCATTTGTCCCTTGTCTTTTTGAGATTGGCTTATCTCACTTAGCATGATATTCTCCAATTTCATCCATTTGCCTGCAAATGCCATAATTTTGTCATTCTTTATGGCTGAGTAATATTCCATTGTGTATATATACCACAGTTTCTTTATCCACTCGTCAATTGAAGGGCATCTAGGTTGGTTCCATAGTCTGGCTATTGTGAATTGAGCAGCTATGAACATTGATGTGGCTGTATCTCTGTAGTATGCTGGTCAAAATTTCTGATGTACATCATTTCCTTTCTCCTTGAAAAACTTCTTTTTACATTTTTTGAAAGCAGTCTTCTGGCTTTCTGGCAAAAAATATTTTCAATTTTATTTTTTGTCTGAGAAATTCTTCATTTCCCATTCACTTTGCAAGAATAATTTCACATAGCATTCAATTCTAAGTTGGTATTTTATATGCTTAAAATGCTTTATGTGTTTCAATCCATTCTTTTCATGCTTGCATAGTTTCTTGGGAAAAGTTGGATGTAATTCTTATCCTTGGTCAGTTCTAAGGTAAGATGTATCTTTGATTCTCTGAAGTTTAAACATCATATGTAGGGCTTTTGGTGTAGTTATTGTTTCTTTGTTTGTTTACTTTGCATTTATTCTGCTTGATTTTCTCTGAGATTCCTGGATCTGTGATGTGGTGTCTGACATTAATTTTGGGGAAATTTTCAGGTTTTTTTTTCATTACTTCAAATGGTACTTGTTGGCATTTCCATATTGCATGAGTTACTCCTTTAGTTGTTGTCGTACAATTATTAAATATAGTTAAATACAGTTCTTCTTCTTCTGGGCTTTTTTCTTTCAGTTTTAGAAGTTTCTGTTGTCATATTTTTAAGCACAGAGATTCTATCTCAGCTCCATGTAGTTTGCTAATGAGACCATCAAATGTTTTCTTCAGTTCTGTTACAATTTTCTTTTGCTGTCTAGCACTTTTGAAAATTCTTTCCTATAATTTTTAGCTCTCTGCTCAAATTGTCCAATTGTTCTTGCATTTTATCTTCTTTCCTATTAAATTACTTAGCATATTAATCATGGATTTTTAAAAAATATCCTGGTCTGAGAATTCTAACATTCCTACATTGTATATCTGACTTTGGTTCTAATGCTTGTTCTATCTTGTCACTTCCTAGTATGCCTTATGATTTTATGTTCCAAGGCAGATATGATGTACAGGGTGAAAGGAAGTGTGGTAAGTAGGCCTTAAGAGATAGGATAAGGGGAAAGGAGATGAATAGTGTAGTCCTATAATTATGTCTCAGTCTTTTCTTGAGGTGGTATCCCTGAATTATGAACTTCATAACTGATACTTAGTTCTTTACCCCTCTTCATTGGCATTGTATGACTGGAGGCCTGCACTTAGATATTCCTTTCTTCTACCCGGAAGTACAGTGAGAAGTAGAATTATTTCCTTTTTTTCTTTGGTGCCAGGGATTGAACTCAAGGGCACTTAATCATTGAGCCACATCCCCAGCCCTTCTTTACTTTTTATTTTGAGACAAGGTCTTGCTTAGTTGTTTAGGGCCTTGCTACATTGCTGAGCAATTCCTGCAATTCTATTGCCTCAGCCTCCAGAGTTGCTGGGATTATAGGCATACTCCATCATGCCTGGCTTCCTTTTTCTCATGTAGGTTAGACTCAGTCAAAACCCCAACAGATTAGGCTTTAGTGAAATAGTTTCTTCTGAGACTTCAGTTTGTGAAGAAGAACAGAATGCTCTAGCATATTTCAAATGATTACTTTCCTCCTCCACCTAACCAGAAGCACAAGGGTATTCTTCTCTCATGTTCACTGTGAAGACCCGGCAGCTATCCTGGCATTAAAACTCACAAAAGTGTGGAGGGCTCCTCTATGACTGGGTGTCTCTAGAACTTAGAACTCTAAGATTTGTCTACTCTGAGTCAGGTTCAGGTTTTCCTACACCATCACTATTACCTGTAGAAGTTTCTATTTGTGAATTTTTGCTCTAGTAAATTGTGGTTCTCCATGTCCTCCCATATCTAAAATTTGGGAGCAGCAATTTGCCCTGTGACCTTACTTTCCTGAAAGATATAAGGGAGGTTATTGATTTTTTGCTTGTTCAACTTTTTACTTGCTCTTAGGTTAGAGTGGTGACTTCAAAACTCCTTAAATGCCAGACCAGAAGCCACAGTTCTGTGATTTCTTTTCATATATAGGAAATTATTTTTCTCAAAACTAAAAAAAAATTCTTCCTAATTTTTAAAAAATAAGAACATTTCAGAACTACAAGACCATTAAGATAATATTTTAAACTTCATTGATTCTTGTTGAATACCAAAATTATGATGTTTGTTGATGTAAAAGGCCTTGGCATATGGTCATGGAATTGTTAAAGTACAGACACCAAGTAAAGATTGCTTCCTGATGAGCTTAATGAAAGCAGCCCAGACTGTTTTGCCTGTATTTAACAAATATTTGTATGGAATGATGAGTGTTTTTTTTTTTTTTTTATTGTTTAAAGCACCTTTCATATAGTCTCTTGTCAATAAAAATCACACTCAGGCTTAGGAAAAATGTCAGTTAGGAAAACCATAAAAAGGGTTTTCCGGTACTTACAAGATTCTTGTAACAAGATTGGCGTTTAATATAATACTTGGGTAGATTTTCAGTAAATAGTTTTGAATTTAAGAAGTTGGAAGAAACCAGAATACAATTTAAATTGTACATCAGGATTATAAATGAAGCTTTTAAACCTATAGATGTCTGGGTTCTATGTTTGAAGATTTCTAGCCAGGTGTGGTGCAGCATGCCTGTAATCCTAGCAGCTCAGGAGCCTGAGGCAGGAGGATCTCGAGTTCAAAGCCAGCCTCAGCAAAGTTGAGGCACTAAGCAATTCAGTGAGACCCTGTCTTTAAATAAAATACAAAAAATGGCTGTACCAAGATTATGATGTTTGTTGATGTGACTCAGTGGTCGAGTGCACCTGAGTTCAATACCCAGTACTGCCCCCCCGCCAATTCTGATTCTGTATATCTGAAGTGAAAATTAGATGCATAGTATTTAAGAAATCTGTGCAAATGATACTGAAGTGATGAACTATACCAACTTGACGGATAAAATACAAATGCCGCTTATTTAAGAAGGTCCTCGTGAACTGTGCCCTGCCCTATTCTGTATCAGTGTGGCCTATTTGAAGATGGAAGCACAAATGAGGTGTCTCATTGATAGTGTGACATCATGGCAAGAGTAAGGACTATGAACTCACTTTGATCTGGATGTGGACCTTGAATTGGCTACTTAATTGAGACAATTTCCTCCATGGTAAAAGAGAAATAAAACTACCCACACAGTTCTTATAAATGTACTGAAAATGACAAATACCTCAAAGAGTTGATGGTGAGTAAATAATCATCTCATTTAATAGCCCACCTGTGCCCATGACATATGGAAATACAACATATGATTAGACATGATAAGGCTCATCACGCAAACGTGCTAAACCAACCAGCTCTATCAGTAGCAAGAGATAGGTAGAGTTAAAAGAGAAGTCAATTGGATTATTGTAATTAAAATATCTGTTTAATAAATAAATAATTATTAATATATTTCTAAGAAAAATATTCTGCTTTATTTTTAGAATTCTCTATTGACAGTATTTGCCATTTTATTGCATACACACCCAAATGTGTGTATATATGTGTGTGTGTGTGTTTGTATGCTCTTGTGGTGAAACAATCTTTTGGCAGAGAAAATTTTTTCCCTTAACCTAAGTGGGGTCTGCCTTGATACACTCAGTGTTTTCTTTTACCCATATTCTTTTATTTTACCCTGAACCAGTTTTGCTAAATTTTCCCCGTGAGAAAGTGATTTTGAGCCTGTCAATCTATCAGGCATGATGACTGGGACATATTTGAAAGAAGATACAAAAATGTACTCACAAGGAAGCTGAAAATACAAAGCAATGTTTCCGATTTGTCACTATAAAAGAGCATAACAAACTCATTGTTATCCTGACTTCACAGTTGTCAGCTCTTCTACACACAGTGGTCACATAGGTGCTATGGTTGTCACTAGCAGTAGAAGTCGATGTATCTTTACAAGAACACCAAATATTACTGTACTACCCAAAGGGGAAATGCCTATTATTTCTAGTAAGACAAGGAATATCAAAAGGTCTGTGACGTGTTCGCTATATGGTTGAACAACTGTGGCAAAGAGACTCTGTGTTGTTTTGTGATGTATTCAGGACAGGTAGATTTGTTTCTTCTGATTTTCATCCAACCTATTAGCCAGTTTTTCTATAAATATGCAACCAGTTGGTTGTAAAATAGATCCTATTAGAGAACACTTACCAAGTATCTAAGTGTAGGACAGGAAAAATAAATTATACAAGGAGATTGCTATGTTATGTGTCAAGCACTGTGCAGGGTTCCAGGATATACACATGTCTACAATAAGATCCTCCTTTCAAGAAGCTCAGAATCTAAGGGAGGGTAAAATAAAGGCTCCAACATAAGTGAAGTTTGGGATAGAATGGAGCTAGAGATGCCTGGGCCTTAGGGGAGGCTTGTTGATGAGGTTACAAATACCAGTGCACATAATCCAGGTGATTGGGACAGGGCATTTACAGAGCAGTTGGCAAAAAAGCCAACCAATGAAGAACGAGCATTGGCTTTAGAGACCTGGTGGTTCAATGTTGTTGGGGTTTTGTGTTGGGGTAGTGTTATGGTTTAGATAAGAGTTGCCCACAAAAATCTCATGTGTGAGACAATGCAAGACTTTTCAGATAAAATGATTACATTTTGAGAGGTATAACCTATTTATTGTATTAATCCACTGACATGAATTAGCTAGACAGTATCTGAGGCAGGTAGGGTGTGGCTGGAGGAAGTAGATCACCAGGGGTGTGTGTGTCTTTGTGGTTTAAGTTTTGTGTTGGTGAGCATAGCTCTCTCGGCTTCCTGGTTGCCATGTCCTGAGCTGTTTTCCTCTGCCATGCCCTCCACCATTATGCTCTGCCTCATCTCAGGCCTAGAGCTGTGCAGTTGGCTGACTGTGGACTGAACCCGAAATAAACTTATCCTTCTCTAAATTGTTCTTATTAAGTATTTTTAAAAAGCCAAACAAAAACAGGCAGTCATGACAGAAGACAATGCAGAGAAGGTGGCAAGGATCAGGTCAGAAAGGTTATCCCATTTACATAAATGATCTTACCTTTTACTCTGAAAATGACATGGTGCCCCTATAAAGGTAATAAATATATGTGCAGAGAGGTTTTGTAGCAACCTGGAAAATAAGATGGGAATAATGCTAGAATTACATACCTTTGGTTAGGCACCATAACACTGTTCCTTGGCTTATACTCCCCTGGAGTGATTCCTATGAATTTTGCAAACGAAGAACATTAAATTACACAGGAGTAGATCATCATTGTAACCAAGGACACATTTTACTACTCTTGAAAGTAAGTGAGATTCATGTTTGTCTCTAGGGACACTTTTCATTAGATAGGGAGTAAGCTACTACGGTACCCTTGGAAGAGAAAACCATGTTATACATGAAGACTCCAGGTGGAAGGCATTTCTAAAGTTAGAGAATGGGATACACCTTCAGCTTTTTGATTCAGAAATTCAGTCCCAGGTTCTTCCAAGAGCCTTCTTTGTGAGTAAATCCCTGGATGATGATCTCCTCCTTACTTAGAAATGTTCACTAGGATCCAGAAGCTCGCCTATCTGCTTGTACTCATATGAAATTAAGATATAAACTAGTCCATTAAATTGTAGAAAGTTGATATCAATATATTCAAAGCTTTGGGTTTCAAATGTACCTGAAAATAATAAAATGTAGCATGAAGACATTTAGAAACTAGTAATGTGCTTCCAACCGTTTTACTTCACTCTTGTTTTAATATAGAGATGTGCTATAGGAAAGGAGAATGTACTTTTTCTGAATGGTTTAGAAAGACAGACGTAGAGTATGTGGGAGAAAGTTACAGGGATTTTATTTTAAAATAATAAAAATATTTCTAAGACTTAGAACTTACCAATTTTATGAATTTTCTGGTTTGAAACTGTTTACCTTAGATATATATTACTCTGATCATTGGTTCTAATCTGTGATGAAGATTTTTTAAGAAAAAAATGTTTGGGTGATTTTAGTTTTATTGAAGCAAAGTGAATGTACACTGCAATCCACACTTAGTTCTAGAAATATTATTCAATAAAGATATAAAAGTGTGAAATATAAAACACACCAAAAAAATGACTTTTCTACGAAGTTAAATATATTCAGTGAAAATCTTGTCCTTATTTTGAGATAATATCTGACCTATTTGGCAGGGGTGGGGAGGGTTGGGGCTGGTAAAATAACCTTTGTATTGGGAAATATTTGTAGAACTTAGGTCTTCTTTGTTGTTATTTTTATCGTCTTTACCTTGACAAAAGGAGGAGTTGTTAAGCAACATTAGCTTCCCTGAATACTTCCTGAAATGAATGTTTTTCATTAGCCATGAAATTGGAGCATGTATGTCACTCTCTATGAGAAAGATGGAGAGGGTATTTATTCATCAGATAAATGAGAAATGGAACATATTTACTTTTTTTACAAACAGTAAATAAAATCAAATAAAATTTTATTCTAAAAGTTAAAGGAAAATTTTTCTGTATTTCTTGGGGTCAACTAACGAATGCTTTTCCGTGTACCTTTCTAGGAGAGAATAGGTCTAAAGTACACATTTATTTGCATTTTTATTTAGCAAATGATTTATTCTTTTTGCAAATTTTAGCCTGTTTAATTCCTGATATTAGAATCCTTAATGTTAAGTAGCTTATGGCTTTATACTAAAAAAAAAAAACTATAAGAGAATTAAATTAGTATGTTTGTAATTATTGCCTGAGTAAACCATACTTCTAAATTTAATATAGCAAATATAATGGTTTAATGAGAAAAATCAAAAGGCATATAATACATTTAATGTTTCTAAGTCACCTTAAATTTATAAAGAATTTTAAAGGATATTGGGTATTTTATTGTGACAAACTTCTTTTCCTGAAAATATTATTAGTAACAATAAATTGCTTTGCAATGGTTTCAAGTTGTACAGAAATTGTATACTACATCATCGCAAATTGATTACCACCTCTGGAAAAGCAGCTCCAATCCACACTACTGATGACAAGTTATCTACATTATCTTTGCTTACAGAAAGATAGGAGTTTATAGAGTGATGGTTGAGCAAAACTGACTGTTTTCCAATCAAAATCACTGTCTGACATGCTTTATCTGGCAGCCTTGAGTAATGTCCTCATTTTTCATAACTGTGTCATTACGTGCCTGCTCAAATCCAGGGATACAGCTGTTTCCTCCTTGCCAGTTTGCTACCGATAGAAAGAAAAACCTACTGGAATAAGTCTATATAACAAATGCACAACTGATGAATTCATAGTTGTTCATTATGGCAAAATAGATGAGAAAAAGGCATTCAGAAGAGAAGGATATTGGACATATGTAAGTGATTCAAACAGATAAGCCACATTTTGTACCATGAGCAATTAAAGCTTCTGAAATAATATTCAAAGATTTTGTCTAAAGTCATTAGAAAATGAAAACAAAGAGTAGTCAATTTAATAAACATTTACTAAGTATATTCTACATTTTGGATATTATGCAAAATTCTGAAAATGTGAGGAAAATATACCATAAATAACAGAGGAAATGGATGCATACATTGCTATTATATGTGACTTTCCTCAATACTTGTATTGACACGAAGTCTTTGAACTTACTGTATGCTTCCCCAATATAATACCAGTTTAAACTTTGTTAGGGACCTAAGGGAATTCAAATTGAAATAAGATAAATTATTTATAATTATTAAATCACCCAAAATTAAGTATTTTAAAATTCTTCAGAGCTAGAGAGCTTGTAATAAAAAGCAGCAATTATACATTGTAGGTGGTATTATAGATTGGTATAATCCTTTTGAAAGGTTATTAAGAAATGCCTTTAGTGAGCAGTACGATGTTCATATCCTTTGAAACATTAAAAGATCTCTTGTTCCCAGAAATTCATCTGGAAAAGAATAAATTATGCAGGAAACAAGTTATATAAATTAAGATACCCACTGCAAAAAATTTTAAAAATGAGATCATTACAAATACACTAGAACAAAACAAAACAAAAAATGATCTTAAGGTAGTTATAGCACACCAGTTCAATAAAATATAATGTGATCATAAAATTTGTTGTAATAACCATTCATCAAATATGTGGACATACTTCTGCATACTTATGATTATGGTAGAGTTTTATGTAGCAGTCTGATGCTTTTGCCTACAATTAATTTTAAAAGTCAGAAAAAAATCTCCACAAAAACCTTGATGAAAATACTAAGGATTTTTCAAGTCACCAGGATAAGAAGGGACAGATCAAGGGAGAAGGGAACTCAGTAAGTGTGCACAACTTTCCACCTGCTGTTTTTCCTCTTAAGGCATTTGCCCATTTCTAGTGTAAGTCAAGAGGCCGAGAGGCCAATAAACTGGTCAGAGTAGAAACTGGCAGATAAGTGAAGAGTGTTAAGGCAATCTCTTCAGTATGGGAAAATAAAATTTGAGTTTATAGTTGCTAAAACAGCCTGGATTTGAATGATTAAGATCTCAGTGAGAAGAAAGGTGCACATAAGTCACCTTGACAGGAGACACATGTTTAACCACCAAAACATATGCCATTTCAGCTGCCAGTGGCAAGCTAAGTAGAAAGTGACTATAAAGCAGAGTAGACTTTTTGGTAGTCTTCTTGTAGTGAGAAAATAAATTAGTTTAGAAGATATCAAGGAGGAGATCTCTAAAATACAACCCAGTGTGTTGGTTGCAGACCCTAGAGGGCTATACTTTAAGGACATGGGCAAGAAGTGTTTGAACCAACTATGAGGTAGATTTAAATTCACTGAGTCCATGATTAGATTGGGGTGAGCTGCACTCTGCTGAACACAAGAGAATAGTATAAAGCATCTCAAGAGGGAGATATACCATCATGAACCTGTAAAAATATACTTTGTATATACTAAGACTCAGGATGAAGAGGAAGAATAAGCAGTAAGGCAAATCCAGATTCTTCAGGGTACTGTAACAGGATCCAGTGTTGCAAACATTTAAAACATTAAAAAGAAATGAAAAGCAAAATAAAAATAAAAAAACCTTAAAAACCCAAACAAACAACAAACAAACAAACAAAAACAGGAAGACTGAAATCCATTCTCAAGAGAAAAGACAAAACTGAGGTTGTTGGAATAAGCTTTCAAGGATTTTATAGTAACTATCAAAATGATGATCAGTAAAGAGAAGGAAATACCACAAACTTCTCATTAGATACTATGTTATAAGGAAGATAAGAGATAACATTTTCAAAATGTCAAAAGAATTATTTGAATAGAACAATATATGTTAAAAAAGAAATATCTTTAAAATTAATGACCTAAATGTCTGCCTTAAGACAGTAGGGAAAAATAACAAATTAAATCAAAGTAAGTAAATAGGAAGGAAATAATAAATAAGGGCACCAATCAATGAAAGAAAAAATAGAAAATTAACAAAACTAGAATTAGCAATATAGTTCAAAGATAAGAGGCAACACAGATAATCAGCATCAAGAATGAAAGAGATTATTGTTACAGATTCCTTACATGGTAAAAGAATAATAAAAGAATTTTATGACCAAGTATATCAATGAATTTATTAACTTAGGTAAAATATTTGAAAAATATTTAAATATATGAGTATTTAAAAAATACAACTAACCCAGATTGACACAACAAAAATCTGGTTAGCCCTATATCTGTTAAAGATATTGAACCTTTTTCTGAAAACTTGTACAGGCATTTCAGATTCACATGTTCTCACTGGAAAGTTCTTTCAAATATTCAAGGAAGAAATAAGTTGTTTCAAATATTCAAAGAAGGAATATCACCAGTTAAACTCACTCAATAAAGAAGATAGGGGAAATTATTAACTCATGATAGGAAACCAGCACAACCCAAAAAAAATAAAAAAAAAAAAAAATGGAAAGAAAACTGCGTTCCCAAACCCTCATTACTGTAGTTAAAAATATTACCAATGTACTAGTAAATCAAATCTAATCAAATATAACAATATGTCAAAAGGATGCTACATTATGACTAAGGTTTATTCCAGGAAGCAAGATTCATTTAATATTTGAAATCAACCATTGTGCTTCACCAATTTAACATGTTAATAAAAGTGAAAAAAATAAAAGCCCAATGCTGTCGAAAGAACATTCAATCAGATTTAATATTAATTGATGTTAAAAAACAAATCTAATGAACTTCAAATCTCTTGGCAAACTAAAAGTAGAAAGGAACTTCCTTAATCTGATAAAAAGTTTTGTGAATAAAACATGGAAAACATAATATTTGATGATGATATGTTAAACATTTTCTAAACTTGGGGACAAGGTGAAGATTCTCATTCCCAAGACTTTTATTATAGTAAAAGTATCAAGTATTCAAAATTATACTTGATACTTTTACTCTAATGAAGAAATAACAAGCATCGCCAGCCCAGTGTGGAGGAGAGGAGAGGGGCTGCCTACCACTGGTACCCACTTTCAGAGGAGAGGAGTGTGCTGGTGCTGTGGTCCCTGTGGTTCCCCAGGCTGGTCTCCATCTTGGGTCACTGTAGCTGAAACCATACCCACCACATGGTAGCTCTTATCCTAGGACAACAGACAGAGCCTAGAGGCAGCAGCCCACCACAGCACTGCACATATGAATAGGCTGTTCAAAGCCACTACATGGTCTGCCCTCACAGCCCCATCTCTGAATACAGTTGGCTCCAACCTCCATGGCCATCTTGGGTTACCTCTCTTGCCTCCACCACCATCTTTAGTTGGGGCAGCTTCCATCATGGGACACCTGCTAGAGATTAGAAGCCCAATATCAAGGTACCTACAGGTTAGCTACAGCCACCACCACCAACTAGGGACATGTCTGCTTCTATCTAGGGACAACAGCCAGGACCTAGAAAACCACTTCCAAGGTCCCTACAGGTTTGGTTACACCTGACAGTCCCTTTCTCTCTTCTCTCTTGCTAACAGTCAACTTCTACTGATTCCTCTTTCATGCTTCCTATGATCTAATACCTCTATATTCTCACCTCCTACCCCATAAACATCACACCCTGCAACCCCCATTCTCCTTTTATGCACCATTGAAAACTGTTGACATTGTTGCCAACCTACTGTTTATACTGTAGAGAATAATTTAAGTAATCAATTCTGGTTTTTTTGCATCAAAACTGCAAATGTCTTAATAGGTACTACCTGATTTAAAGTTACATATTGTTTGCATTGTGTGCTGTTGATATTGATCTTCCCCTAAAAGGTATTAGAAACCTACAGGGACATTATAAATCTATAGGGTAGAAACCTTAATACCTCAGATCCATACTGCTAGAGGGAAAGAAATGCAAACAACATGAAAAAACAAGGGAGGAAAGTGCCCCTAACAAACCAAGATGCCACAATAAAAGAATCCATTGACAGCACAGTAGATGAAATGTCAGAGAATTCAGAATGTACATAATTAAAATGATCTGTGAAGATAAGGATGATATAAGACAGCAAATGCAGACCACAAAAATCACTTCAAGTCTGTGGCTTATCATTTCATTCACCTTATGAGAGGTGATAATCTCAATGTGGGTATGTTTTTAAATTTCAGATTTCAGCTGTTCATACTGTCATACAGGAAAGCAGTTGACTTTTGTATTTTTTTTTTTGTCTTGAAACCTTACTATAATTGAGTGTTAGTTTCAGGGAAATTTTTTATTCTTTGGGATATTCTTTTTTCATTATTTATTTATTTTTAAATTTTTTACAGACTACATTTTTATTCATTGTACACAAATGGGGTCCATGATTTCCTTTCCCTGGTTATACATGATGTAAAATGCATATCTGAAAAAGAACTGGTGTCAAAAATTTAAAAGAACTCATGAAATTCAACAATAAGAAAACAATTCAATTAAAAAATGAGAAAAAAAATATGAAGACACCTCACCAAAGAAGACCTACAGATGTTAAAAAAGCATATGAAATTATGTTCAACAACATATGTCATTAGGGAATTGCAGGTTAAATCGAGATACTACTCACACCTAATGGAAAAGGGAAATCCATAACACTGGCAGCTGGTGAAAATGTGGAACAACAGGAATTCCCATTTGTTGCTGGTGTGAATGCAAATGGTATAGACACTTCAGAAGAGTTTGGCAGTATTTTATAAAAGCTAAACCAAGCCTTACCACACAATCCAGTGATATTCAGCAGGTATTTACCCAATCCTGCTGAAAAATTATGTCCACACAAAAACCTGTCCACAAATGTTTATAGCAGCTTTATTCATAATTGCCAAAAATTGGAAGCAACCAAGGTGTCCACCAATAGGTAAATGACTAAGCAAACTGGTACATCCACACAATGGATCATTATCCAGGAATAAAAAGAAATGTGTTATCAAATCCTGAGAAAACATGGAGGAAATTGAAAGAAATATTGCCAAGTGAAAGAAATCAATCTAGAAAGACTATATGCTGTATGATTCCAACTAAATAACATTCTGGAAAGGGCACAACAGTGGGGGATGGGGAGCCATGCACAGGTAGAACATAGGCAGGGTAGCAAAACTAGTCTACATGACACTGTAATGGCAGATACATGACTTGTTTATGCTTTTGTCAAAACCCATAGAGCTATCCAACCCAAAGAATGAATCCCAATATAATTTATGTACTTTAACTAGTAAAAAGTGTACCAATAAAAAAATTACTTCCATAAAGAGCTACAAGAACAAATACAGAAAACAAAAGATGACTTTAATAAAGAGACAGAGATCATGGAAAAAACAAACAAATCCTTGAAATGAAGGAAACATAAACCAAATTAAAAACTCAATAGAAAGTATCACCAACAGACTAGATCACTTGAAAGAGAACCTCAGACAATGAAGACAAAACATATCATCTAGAAAATAAAGTTGACCACACATTGAAGATGGTAAGGAATCATGAACAGAACCTTCAAGAATTATGGGATAACATGGAAGACCAATTTTAAGAATTATTGAAATAGAGGAAGGCACAGAAACACAAAGCAAAGGAATGCACAATCTTTTCAATGACATAATTATCAGAAAATTTCCCAAACCTGAAGAACGAAATGGAAAATCAAGTACAAGAGGTTTATAGGACACAAAATGTACAACATTACAACAGACCCACACCAAGGCATATTATAATGAAAATGCCTAGCATACAAAATAAAGATAGAATCTTAAAGGTCACAAAAAATGTATCAGATTATAAATAGGGAGAAACCAAACATGATCTCAGCAGATTTCTCAACCCAGACCATCAAAGCTAGGAGGTCCCGGAATAATATATAACAAACTGTGAGAGAAAATGGATGCCAACCAAGAATTATATATCCAGAAAAATTAAACTTCAGATTTGATGATGAGATAAAAACCTTCCATGATAAACAAGTTAAAAGAATTTACAACTACAAAGCCTGTACTACAGAATATTCTCAGCAAAATAGTCCATGAGGAGAAAATGAAAAACAACAATGAAAAGAAAAACAAAGGGAGAAACTACACTAAAGGAAAAGACAATCAAAGGAGAAACCAAGTCAAGTTAAAACCAAAAATAAACCAAAATGACCAGAATGCAAATCATAACTCAATAATAACTCTGAATGTTAATTGCCTAAAGTCACTAATCAAAAGACATAGACTGGCAGATTGGATTAAAAAGAAAGACCCAACAATATGCTGCCTTCAAAAGACTCATCTCATAAGAAGAGATATCCACAGTCTGAAGGTGAAAGAATGGGAAAAATCATATCATGCACATGGACTGCTTAATAAAGCAGGGATTTCCATCCTCATATCAGATAATGTGGACTTCAAGCAAAAGTTAGTCAGAAGGGATAAAGGAGGACATTTCATACTGCTTAAGGGAATCATACATCAACAAGACAAAATGATTGTAAATATGCCCCAAACAATGGAACATCTATGTATATCAAACAAATCCTTCTTAATTTCAGAAATCAAATAGACCAAAACACAACAATACTGGGTGACTTCATCATACCTCTCTCACCATTGGATAGACCTTTCAAACAAAAACTAAACAAAAGAAATATAGAACTCAATAATGTAATCAATAATTTAGACTTAAGAGACATTTATAGAATATTCCATCCATCAAGTGAATACACTTGTTCTCAGCAACATATTAATGTTTCTCTAAAATAGACAATATGTTATGCCACAAAGCAAACCTTAGCAAATACAAACAAATAGAGATACTACCTTGTATTCTATAGGATCATAATGGACTGAACCTAGAAATCAATGATAAAATAAAAATAGAAGGTACTTCAACACCTGGAAACTAAATAATATGCTATTGAATGACACATGGATAACAAAAGATATCAGGGAGGAGAATAAAAAATTCAAAGAGGTAAATGAGAATACTGATACAACATATCGAAATCTCTGGGACAACCCTTGAATAGATGAATGGATAAAGAAACTATGCTACATAAATAAAATGGAATATTATTCAGTCATAAAGAAGAATAAAATTATGGCATTTGCAGGTAAATAAATTGAGTTGGAGAATATCATGCTAAATGAATTAAGCCAATCCCAATAAACCACAAGCCAAATGTTTTCTCTGATAAGTGAATGATGATACATAATGGGGAAGGGGGGTAAGAGAAGAATGAAGGAACATTGGATTGTGTAGAGGGAAATGAGGTGGGAGGGGTGGCAGAAGGAAAGATAGTGGAATGAGACAGACATCTTTACCCTATGTACATGTATGATTACACAAATGCGTGAATCTACATCATGTACAACCATAGAAACAAAAAGTTGTACCCCATTTGTGTACAATGAATCAAAATGCAGGCTGTAAAAATAAAAATAAATAAAATTCAAAAACAAACCAAAAAAATAGTACTTTACCACATTAAAAAGAAAAAGTCTCTGGAACACTCTGAAGGCAGAACTAAGAGGAAAGTTCATTGTATTGAGATCATTCATTAGAAGAATGAAAAGTCACCAAATAAATGACCTAACATTACATCTCAAAGCCCTAGAAAACGAAGAACAAATCAACACCAAACATAGCAGAGGGCAGGAAATAATTAAAATCAGAGCTGAAATTAATGAAATTGAATCAAAAGAAACAATGAGAAAATTGACAAAACAAAAATTTGATTCTTTGAAAAAAAATCAATAAAATTGATAAACCCTTAGCCATAATAATGAAGAGAAGGAGAGAGAAAACTCAAATGACTAAAATTCATGAAGAAAAGGGAAATATCATGATGGAAACTACTGAAATGCAGAAGATAATTAAAAGCTATTTTATAAATTTGTACAAAATAGAAAATATTGAAGATGTTGACAAATTTCTAGAGACATATGAACAACCCAAACTGAATCAGGACATACACAATTTAAACAGGTAAATTTCAAGCAATGAAATAGGAGATGCTATCAAAAGCCTACCAACCAAGTAAAGCCCAAGACCAGACGGATTTTCAACTGAGTTCTACAAGACCTTCAAAGAAGAAATAATACCAATACTCCTCAAAGTATTCCATGAAATAGCAAAGACAGGACTCTCCCAAATTCATTCTATGAAACTAGTATCACCCTGATACCAAAATCAGGCAAAGACACATCAAAGAAAGAAAACTTCAGATCAATATCCCTGATAAACATAGATGCCGAAATTCTCAATAAAATTCTGGCAAATCACATACAAAAACATATTTGAAATGAATTGCACCATGATCAAGTAGGGTTCATCCCAGGGATGCAGGGTTGTTTTAACATACAAAAATCAATAAACATCATACATCACATCAATAGACTTAAAGATAAGAACCATATGATCATCTCAGTAGATGCAGAAAAGGTATTTGTCAAAATACAGCACCTATTCATGTTCAAACCCTAGAAAAAAAGGGGATAGTAGGAACATACCTGAACATTGTAAAAGCAATCTATGCTAAGTCCAAGGCCAACATCATTCTAAATGGAGAAAAATTGAAAGCATTTCCTCTAAAAACTGGAACAAGACAGGATGCCCTCTTTCACCACTTCTATTCAACTTTGTCCTTGAAACTCTAGCCAGAGCAATTAGACAAAGAAAGAAATTAAAGAGATACAAATAGTAAAAGAAGAACTTAAAGTATCACTAGTTGCCCAAAACATGATTCTATATTTGGAGGATCCAAAAAAATTTCACCAGAAAACTTTTACAACTAAAGAAAGAATTCAGCAAAGTAGTAGGATATAAAATCAACACCCATAAATCTAATGTATTTGTATACATCAGTGATAAATTCTCTGAAAGAGAAATTAGGAAAACGACCCCATTTACAATAGTCTCAAAAAAAAAAAATACTTGGGAATCAATCTAACAAAAGAGGTGAAGGACCTCTACAATGAACTACAGAACACTAACAAAAGAAATTAAAGAACTTAGAAGATAAAAAGATCTCCATGTCTCTGGATAGGCTGCATTAATATTGTCAAAATGACCATATTACCAAAAGCATTATACAGATTTGATGCAATTTCAATTAAAATTCCAATGCTTTCCCTCATGGAAATAGGGAAAGCAATTATAAAATTCATTTGTAAAAATAAGAGACCTAGACAAACCCCAAAGCAATCCTTAGCAAGAAGAGTGAAGCATGAGGTATTATAATACCAGATCATAAACTGTATTACAGAGCTATAGTAACAAAAAATGGCATGGGATTGGCACCAAAATAGACAGGTAGACCAATAGTATAGAATAGAGGACACAGAGACAAATCCACAAAAATACAGTTATCTCATACCAGACAAAGGTGCCAAAAACATACAATGGAGAAAAGATAACCTCTTCAACAAAGAGTGCTGGGAAAACTGGAAATCCATATGCAGCAAAGTGAAACTAAACCCCTATCTCTCACCCTGCACAAAACTCAACTCAAAAATGGATCAAGGATCTTGGAATTAGACCAGAGACCCTGCGCCTAATAGAAGAAAAAGTAGGTCCAGATCTTCATCATATCAACTTAGGACCAGACTTCCTTAACATGACTCCCAAAGCACAAGAAATAAAAGCAGGAATCAATAATTGTGTTAGATTCAAACTAAAAAGCATTTTCTCAGCGAAGGAAACAATTGTCAATGTGAAGACAGAGCCTACAGAGTGGGAGACAATCTTTACTACACACACATCTGAGAGAGCATTAATCTCTAGTCTATACAAAGAGCTCAAAAGCCTTAACATCAATAAAACCAAATAACCCTATTCAATAAATGGGCCAAGGAACTGAGCAGACACTTCACAGAAGATATATAATCAATCAACAAATATATGAAAAAATGTTCAACATCTCTAGTAATTAGAGAAATGCAAGTAAAACTACTCTAAGACAGCATCTCACTTCAGTCAGAATAGCAATGATCAAGAATACAAGCAACAATAAGTGTTGGCAAGGATGTGGGGGGAAAGGTACACTCATACATTGCTGGTGGGATTGCAAATATTTAGTGCAGCCACGTTGGAAAACAGTATGGAGATTCCTTAGAAAACATGGAACAGAATCACCATTTGACTCAGCTATCCAACTCCTCGGTCTATACCCAAAAGATTTAAAGTACACATACTACAGTAATGCAGCCACATCAATATTTATAGCAGCTGAGTTCATAATAACTAAGCTATGAAACCAGCCTAAATACCCTTCGATAGATGAATGAATCAGGAAACTGTGGCATATGTATGCAATGGAATGTTACTTATCCTTAAAGGAGAATAAAATTATGGCATTTGCAGATAAACAGAGTTGGAAAATATCATGCCAAGCAAAATAAGCCAATCCCCAAAAAACCAAAGGCCAAATCTTTTCTCTGATATGTGGATGCTAATTTATAATGTGAGGGAGGGATGAATGGAGGAACTTTGGATTGAGCAGAGGGGAGTGAAGGGAGGGAATAGGGCAGAAGAGTGAAAAAGATTGTGGAACAAGATTAACATCATTAACCTAGGTGCTTGTATGATTGCACTGCATGAATGGTATGGATGCTACACAATATACAACCAGAGAAATTAATAGTTGTGTTCCATTTTTGTACAATGGTTCAAAATGCCTTTTGCTGTCATCTATAACTAATTAGAACCAATTAAAATTAAAAAAGAGTAATAGGAAATAAATCGTTATCATTTACTTTTGAGTTTAATAATTTTTCAAATTCTTGAATGTTTTCAAAAGATGTCTATTCTTTTGCCTAAATAATAGATAATTTTCCTTCTAAAAGGGGGAAATGAATATTGAAGGATGGATTTATATTGTCTTCTTTTCTATGGTTTCAAACATTTCTAAAAGTTAAAAAAATCGACAACAGAAAAAGAAATAACAAGCATAGATCAGAAAATAAGTAAAGTTGTGTTTTTGTGGATAACGTGATTACTAAAGCAGATTATCCTGAGAATTCTGCAAAAAAAATGCCGAACTAAATATTGACTTCAATGTTATAGGAAATAAGGTTTATATAGAAAATCAGTTTTATTTGTATGTGTAAGTATCAAAAAAATCAGAAAATGATGTTTAAAAACCAATTGCATTAATTGCAGCAAAACAACCACAATGTAAATTTAACAAAATATATGCAAGACTTCTACACTGAAAACTAAAAAATATTTTAAAAATATTTTAAGAAAATCTAAATAAACCACTCATTGATGTAGACATTTAAAATTTTACAGATACACAAATGACTGAGAAAATCCAAAGCTAGATTGAAAAAATACAAATTTCGAGCACTTACATTACCTGACTTCGAACTTACTAAGAAACTATAAAAACGAAGATGATACAGTTCTGGCATGAGCAGTGATCAATAGTTCAACAGAATAGAATGAAGATCTTAGGAATAAATCTTAATTTTCAGCCAATGTGCCAAACCAGTAGGGAAAGGAGTGTCTTTTTGACAAATAGTGCTGGAATAATTGGATATGTATGTAAAAAAACAAAATAACACTTAAATCATGCTTTATACCATAATCCAAACACTAATAAATTTGAAAAGTATCATACCTAAACATAACATCTAAGTGTATAAGCATTTGTGGAAATACAACATCCTTTCATAATAAAAATCTCTCAAAAAACCACATATGAAAGGAATGTTTCTGAACACAATAAAGGCATCTACAGCAATCCTACAGGTGGTATTATACTGATGGAGAAAAGTTAAAAGCTTTTCCTCTAAGTTCTGGACCAAGATAAGGATACCCACTTCTATTTAACATTGGTACTGCAAATTCTAGCCAGAACAACTAAGCAAGGGAAAGAAATAAAGGACATCCAAATTGGGAAAGAAGATAAGTTGTCCATGTTTGTAGATGACATGATGTTATATATAGAAAAAAATATAATATATATAGTATATATAAAGTACATGTAAATTATAGCTACATGTATAAACTATATAGATATACTAACCTTATCTTCTAGCAATTTCTTTACCCAGTTAACTACCTTAGCTCAAATCCCTTTGACTTGTCACATTTGTTCAATTTATCAACCTAATTCAGTATGTAAGTGTTCATCTCTAACTGCATTTTTGGGCTTAATCTCCTTTTGAACTCTCCAGTGTCATGTCAAACTGTTTTGAATTACTTTATATATTTTTTTCTTATTGATCTCTCTTAGATCAACTTGATTTTCAGGTCCAACTGAAGAACCCAAAGATGGTAGAAATATGTTTGAAACTTCAGAGAGCATTTCATGGTCATAAACTGGAAGTTTCAATATTATAAAAATGTCAGTTGTCTCCAAATTATTCTGTAGTTTTATTGCAATTGCAATAAAAATTGCAGTAGGACTTCATTTTTTATGAAAATGACAATTATAAAATATATATGAAAATACAAAGAGCAAACAATAGCAAAGACAATTTTAGGTATCAAAACTTGAGACCTTATGCTGCCCATAATCAAGGCTTAATATAAAAGCTTCCATAGTATTGTATTGTCACAAAGCTGATCTACAACACCTAGAATAGTTAATCTAGTATTTGAGGACTCAATGGGAAGTCTCTGCTTTAAATCGATCAGCTGGAGCTGGTGTCAAACTGTGGCTCTGTTTTCTTCAATTAAATATAATTTTTAATCTAACCAAAGTAATAACCATAGTTACATTTACAATGTACATTGTGTAGACTGCATCTAACATCTCATCTAAGCTTTATAACATTGTTTTATATTTAGAATTAATAAATATTTGTAGGCATGCATTATAATTATAATATATATTTCATAATTAATCATAACTACTGAAAGTTTACAGGAGAAGAAATTGAGATTAAGAAAAATAAAGTCATGAGCTCAGTCACACAATCAGTTATTGGCATAGTTGAATGGGATTCAAGTCAACCTATTACTAGAGCTCAGTATTCTAACCTCCATGTTGTGTCACAATGAGCTATTTGAAATTCATTGAATGTGCAATGAATTTTAACCCAGGCATTATTTATATCTAGGTTATAAAAGGGAGCTGAATCATGCTTCTTTTTAGTTTCCATACCTTGCAGGCAAAGGATATTTGTCACACGATATTTTATCATATTTTAGGCAATATATCTAAATTCTATAAAAAATGAGACATGAACTCAAAAGTCTTTGTGTTTTTTCAAATTTAATACAAGAAACTTTGAACAAAAACTTAAATTTTTCCTGATAGTTTATGTTTTCCCAAACTTTGCAATGCCATAAATGGTACCTTATGTAGTATGAAGACATTCCTCTAAAATAACTAAACTAAGGTATGAAAGTTTTAAAAATGACCATTACAAAGTCAAAAATTTATTATTTTGCTCCTGAAGGTAGACAGGCTCATAGCAAGTTTCTTGCAGATAGAAAAACAATGTGTTCTTTGTTGAAATTGAAGTGACTTCAAAATATGCCTGTAATTATGAGATACATATTTATGCCTTTTGGAGGGCACGCCTGGTCATTTTGGCAGGGAAATTAGACTCAAATTGATGCAATAAAGAATCACTGTGAATTTTCTTCTGACAATTCCTGCAAATGCAACAGTATTCAAACATCCATGTTCAGTTCAGAGTGGTACTTGTACCTGCATGGCAAATACTGAATTACATAAATGTTCATTTTCTGTTTGTCCTACTTAATACATAAAAAGTAACTTTCTTATGATGTGCTCTTGACAAGATAAAGGAATCCATTATTAGTCTTTGCTCAGTGAAAATGAGCAGTAAGAAGAAAATTCCTATTAAAGCTTGATCTGAATTATACTCTGTGTTTCTAGCTCAGCAATGAAGCACTTTTCTACATTTGATGATCTCTTACTAATCTAACTATGCCTTTACAATGCTTTCTGTAGCTGCAGTGATAAAAGTTTGAGTGTTTCATGTTCATATATTTTAGCCCAGTTTTAAGAGATAAATGAATCATTTTCATTGTGAACCTCATTGAACTTCAATTTGCTTCTCTGTAACATCTAGAAATAACAGCAACCTCAGAGATTTTGGTGGGTATAAAAGAGTACTGCTCTTGGTAATTGACAAATTGTGGTTATCCATGACCCACAAGTTATGGTTTTTCTGCCCCCAAATCCCATCTGTAGAAGGATTCTTTCTTACCAGCTATTTTCTATGTTGGGAGAACAAAAACATTTGGAATATTTTTAAGGATTATGAAACTCTAAATTTGTTTAGTAATAAGCAGATATTTCTTATCTATAAAATGGGGATAATAATAGCATCTAAGTCAGGATTATTGTAGGGAGTCACTGAACAAATTACAAACAGATTGCTAAGAAGAGCACAGGGCATATGGTAAACACTCAATAAATATACCTTTATTATTAACATTGCATAATCAAGGTCCACAGGCAAGCATTTGGAGGCAACAGGGACCAATATAGAAAATAATCTGTTGTTCTCATTACATGAGGTTAGTTGATTTTCTCCAGTGAACAGTCTCCAAGGTATTGGATAGGAACATGGACTAAAGATTTGGCCAGCATAAGAAATAGCTTGTCTCCTTCCTTTACTGTTCACTCCATAAACATGTTTTACAAAAATTTCCAAACATGATATTTAATGGTTGTCAGCTCAGTGAGCTTGAATTGGTAAGAAAAATGGAATTTCCAAATTAAAAGAAGAAAATCCATCAATTAAAAACTTATTAAGAAAAACTGAAAATATTATTTATTTATAAACATAAGTGCTGTTTTCTATGTGCTACACATTGTTCTACGTGCTTCAACAATATTAATGAATTCAGTGATCATAATAAGTGATTGTGGTAGCCTCTATAACTATTTCTACTTTACATATGGGAAAACTGAAGCATACAAGTGTTAAGCAATGTTTTGAGGTTGCACTGCTCATATATTTAAAGTTGATTTGTATATAAGCAGTCTGGATTCAGAGCCTTTGCCACTACCAGACTTTATCAAGAAACATTTGAAACATTTGAATCTGAAAACTTTCTCTAATATATATATATATATATATATTTTTTTTTTTTTTGGTAGACTGGTCAATATTCCATTTGGTCTCATTACACACAAGACTCATGATATGGTCCCTATCTCTGTGTGAGGACACTTATTTTATATTCTTATTATTTGGCCCATCAAGTATTCTTTGTAGGAAGCACCCAAGCTTGAGAATACAAATGTGGTCTTATTTTGCTAACTTGCTGTGTGACCTCTACCTATCCCACTGTCTTCCATAATGCATTGTTTTTTGTGCAATTTACAAGGGAGATTCTATGGTTAAACAAGTTTGGAAAAAGCTGAATAAGCTAAACCAACTTAAATAGAATTTCTAATTGAGAGGATTTCTCAATTATTTTAATATGCTGTGTATACAGGGGTTCTCCACTTATGTATATAACAAAAATCATTTCACAAAATTATTTTGATTAGAACTCTTTTTATGAAAAATCTCACATAACCAATGCTTTGATAATTTTTTCCCTAAAATGCTCTGCTCTGCATTTTACTCTGGGGCAAATTTTCATTTTTATGAAGAGAAGAACATTTTTACTATTTTGCATAGATGAAAAAGTTATAAAATAAAGAAATGGCTTGCATTTGTATTCACTTTAATTCATAGATATATTTTGAAGTATAATCTGATAAAATATCTAGAAAATTTCCTACTTAGGAAGCTAAAAGATGACTTAGAAAACCAGACTAAAATTCATATTTAAATCAACACAGTGTGTGTTCTTGAAAGCTTGCAGTTCACTCTTATTGGCAGGAAATCTTTATTACTAATCATTGTATTTCTTGCACCTAGCAGAATTCCTTGCACAGATGAGTAGAAATGTAAAGAAACTAGTATGACAAGCTTTCCCAGAGAAATCCCAAGGAGGATTGTTCAATGGGAATGACATCAAGATTTTTTTCTGGGAACAATAAAATGCTTTTGTAATACAAAATATACATTTTGTGGATCCAAAGGGAGTGTGATGTTTAACCAAATACAGAAAAGATGTAGTTGCTATCCTTGGTAAGGAAAAAAACAATTTCTGAAGATCTGAATATAAGTATTTAAAATATTATGTTTTGGGTTTTTCATTTTCCTCTGTTTCTTAAAGCTGCAAAATAATTCTACTCAAAAATGGCATTTTAAAAATTCAAGCAATTTTCTGATTTTAATGTGTCTCTTTTTATAACTGAAATATCTTTTTTAAATTCAGAAATTCCAGTTGATGGTATACCATGCTTTGTACTGAATTTTGATAAGCAACATCAAAAATTTGTTTAACAAGTTGTATTGAGTGTCTACTGTGTAATCATTCACTCTTTTTTCTCTTCATCAAAGTTCAATATTTCATTGGTCTGAGAGTTAGCAGTCAGCATCCTGACACCCAATCATGTTAATTCAGACCATCAAAGACTTACCTCAGATTTTTTGATAAAGGTGCTTAGCCAGAAAAGAGATATAACTGATTTTGTTTATCTAAGTTATCTCACTGAAATATAAAAAATATTGCTTCTAAAATCATGGAAACCCTTCAAGAGCTATCTCCATTATCACTAATGCTATACAGATTAACATTCAATATTTGAAAACTAAGACTTTTGGGGCAGTTTCACCTCTGTAGGTTATTTGGGAAATATGAACTGTTAAATTGTTGGATCACAGGAGACAGAAGGTGTCAAAAGTTTGCTGCAGTTGTCCTAAGGTGAATTAACCCGGGCAGACAGTATTGCTTATTCAAACACTCAGGGAAGGGGTAAATGTAGACTAGAACTTGAGAAGAAAATGCTTTCTTCCAAGCTCTAATTTGAAGTCTGCCTCTGTTGCCTGCTAACATGCAGGCCCAGGCACTTTGTTCTATTTTAATTCCTTTTCTTCAACATACTGACTTGTTCTGTTATATTTAGAAATGACATAAATATAACTCCTCCACAATGGTGGAACACAGGATTCATTGGAAATATTACTTCTTGTTATATATATCTTTGCACACTGTCATATTCACAATTGTTCAATGATATTTTTCTCCACAAATATTTTTTCACGACGTAATTCTTTGGCATTATACTATTAATGATGGTGACACCTATCCAGACATTAAATATCTGTGACCCATTACTGGCTTAACAAAGTGTATAAAAATTTCAAATACTTAGTCCCTTTTTCTTCATTTTAATGCCAATTGTAAGACTTTTAAAATAATTACCTGTTCTATGTTTATATCATGAAAGTCCCAGGATAAAAGCAAATCTCTTCCAAATGCACTTACTCTCTTAATGAAGATGATATTTACTTGAGATTCCTTTTATATAGCCTTTCAAAAAATACATTCATTACTTTTATATACACAGATTTTAGAATATAATTGGAATAAAGTGAAAAAATTTAGTAACAAATATGTAGTGGTTTATAATTTTAATTTCAATAATACACAATATTTCTAGGATTATATCCTGTGAATACAGAGAAAACACAGAGTAAATTTAAATATTGAATTTAGACTTTATTTTGAAGGTAATGCAAAAATTTAAAAATAAATGTAAAAATAAGATAGGCACTACACATTGTATAGAATTTTTGATGTTTAATTTGGAATTAATAGACATTTCAGGGAATGGAACCAAATGGTCAAGAAAGTTTACAACAGAAATAGACTCTCGTATGGTCAGATACTGGAGTTATGGGACAGACATTATAATAAAAGTTATCACTCTATTCCCAAAGATATATGAAAACATTGAGAGAACTGGTCTTATCTAAAAATTCATAGAAATGGCATATATGAGAAATATAACAGTGGAAATAAAAACTTGACAAATTTATTATAACACTTTATTTTGCAGAAGAGGATAACACTAACATTTGAAAATCTACATAAATGGAGGGAAAACGGCATGAAGATACACAAAAATGAAAAGGCATGATGAAATGATTTAACATAAATGTAATTGAAGTCATAGAAGGAGAACAAAAAGGAAGTGGAGCAAGATTAATATTGAAAAAAGAAGTGATTGAGATCAGTTTCTTAGAATTGAAGAACTATACGAAGCCAATGTAATTCAAAGATTTCTTTGAACTCTGAGAGGAAGTGTGAAAAACACTTCTGGGCACAGAATAGTAAAATCTACTTAAAAACAAACACACAAAAATTGAAAAGCTTAGTGGCAAACAGTGGAAAGACACATTACCTTCAAAGAAACATCAGTGAGACTGACAGCTGACTCATCAAAGGAAATGATAACCCAGGACAACAAATTGCATTGCTAAAGTGCTGAAAACAAGTAACTGCCAACATCAGATTCTACACAGATCAAGCGATTCTTTAGTAAATAACATAAAATAGTCATTTTTAATGTAAAATAGACAAAGATTGAGATTATTTATTGTCAACAGACATGCATTTCAATAAACACAAAAAGTGTTCTTCCAATAGTAAGAAAATAATCTCAGATGGAATCACAGAAATGTTGAAAAGGAAAAAGCATATCAGAAGTGGTAAATAATGGAAAACACTACTTGAATTTTGAATTTTGAATATGTTACTTAGGCTTTAGTCAGGGGTTGGAAACCAGACAAAGAATTAACATAAAGAATGATTCACTAATTAAAGGTCACTACTGAAAGGAGTGTGTTAGTCAGCTTTTTGTGTCATGACCAAAATACCTGACCAGAACAACTTACAGAGTAGAAGTTCATTTTGGGTCATGGATTCAGAGGTTCAGTTCATGGTCAGTCAAGTCCATTGCTCTGGGCCCAAGGTGAGACAGAGCATCATGGTGGAAAGGCATGGCACAGAAGTGCTGCTCATCTCACAGGGGCAGAGAAGCGGAGAGAGAAAAGAGAAGGGACTGAACACTTCTAGGGCACCAACCCCTCCAGCCATTCCCACTTGCCTACAGTTACTACTTAGTCCATTCAAACTGGATGGACTGATGAGGTTACAGCACTTATTATTCAATCATTTCACCTTTGGACATTCCTGTATTAAAACAGGAGGTTCTGGGGGACACCTCATATCCAAGCCTTAACAAGGAGGGATGGGTATAAAAGAATGAGGGTTTTATAAGCAGCTCTGCACACAAAACAAACAAACAAACATGAAACAGCTGATAGTTCTAGACTGAGGGAGAATGGGGTAACTTTTCCTCCCCAAAGGTGAGATTCTGACTTCTTTAAGGAGGGTACAGGAACATGCTGCCTCAGAATCATAAAGAAAGATGCCAGAGGGAACAGCCCAGAAATGGTCATCTTGTCTTTTCTGGAAAGCGTGTGTAAGTTGGAGATGATATATTGAAAGGGATCTTTTAAAACAGAGGCAATTGCTCATGTGTGTGGTCAGGGCTGCTTGCAATCAGCCTACTGGGACTTTTATCACCAGGAGTCACTGGGTGGGGAGAATAAAACTCTGTCAAGTGTTCCCAATAGCACTATTGGAGCTCTTAGAAATGGCCACTGATGTTGGCGTGGATGTGGAGAAGAGGCACACTTTTACATTGCTGCTGGAGTTGCAAATTGGTGCAGTCACTCTGGAAAGCAGTGTGGAGAATCCTCAGAAAACTTGGAAAGGACCCACCTTTTGACCCAGTTACCCCACTCCTTGGTTTATACCCAAAGGACTTAAAATTAGCACACTACAGTAACTCAACCACATCAGTGTTTATAGCAGCTCAATTCACAATAGCTAGATTGTGGAACCAACCTAGATGCCCTTCAATTGATGAATGGATAAAGAAACGGTGGTATATATACACAATAGAATATTATTCATCCATAAAGGAGAATAATATGGCATTTGTAAATAAATGGATGGAACTGGAGAATATCATTCTAAGTGAAATAAGTTAATTCCCCAAAATCCAAAGGTCTAATGTTTTCCCTGATAAGTGGATGATGGTACATAATGGGGGTGAGGAGGTGGGGGTTGACAGAAGACTGGAGGAACTTTAGATTACATAGAGGGAAATGAGAGGGAGGGGAGTATGAAAAATGTTGGAATGAGACAGACATCATTACCCTATGTACATGTAGGATAACATGAATGGTATGAATCTACATCATGTACAACCATAGAAACTAAATGATGTAGCCCATTTGTATACAATGAATCAAAATGCAATCTGTAAAAAATAAAATAATAATAATAATAATAATAATAATAATAATAATAATAATAATAATAAAAAGAGAAATGACCACTGAGTGAGACCTAAAGCGGTGGTTGAAACTGAACTATGAGGTTAGCAGGGCATCCATGCTAAATGAAAACACGCTGGACCCCACTTGGGAGGAAAAATCTCCCTGCTGTTTTTGTCTTCCATTTTTGGAAAAGTCTCACATCCTGCAGATTCTTGAGACGGCCAGAAGAAAAGCCTAGAGGGTGTGGCTTGAATATGACAAAGCAGGCAATAATAACTTGGGACCCTAATAACTTGGTAGTTGTCTCACTAATAATATGACTTGTGAAGTTTAACAGTAGGTGTAACTGCAATAGCTGTTAAAGTAGTGTAAAATCTGGGAGTGAAGTAAAAGAGTTCTGAGGTCCTTATTTTGTCTACAGAATGGAAAAGGTAGTAAGGTAGAATGTACCAAGTCAAGGATATTTATTGCTATCCCTAAGGACACCATTAGAAGAATAATAAAAAGCAGTGTGATTAAAAGGGTCAATAGGGAAGCAAATAATGCAACAAGTTGGAGTCAAATCTAAGGGGAGAGAGGAAAGAGAAAAAGAAGAGATGGAACAAAACAGCAACACACACACACATATGTATATATATCATATCAAAACCCAAATAACTTGATGTTTGGTTAAAAAGAAATATTTTAATACTGGAATGACAAATATAGACAGATTTCAATGGAAAAAGATAAATTATAAAAATTGCCACCAAGAGAAAGCCAGGGAGGACAGACCAATAGAAGACAGTTTGGACTTGAAGGCAAGAAACTATTACTAGCAACAAAAGGAACTTTTCACACTAATAAAATTGTTAATCTAGTAAAAACATAACATTGCATATTTGTATACAGTTGAAATATGAATCCAAAATAACCATAGCAAAAACTGGAAGAATTATAGGAGATATAGAAAAGCCCACAATTATATCCAGAGGCTTTATCATATCTCTGTCACTGAGAAAAAACAGACTGGAAAAATTAGTAAGGGACAGAAGATTTAGAAACTATAAATAACAAAATATTCTAATTTAAAATGTTTAAAGAACATCAACAAATACAGACAACACATTATATTCAAATATGCATGAAACATTTACCAAAAATGACAAATTATTATGCTACATAGCAAGTCTTATGATAATTCAGAGAATTTGCTGACTACAGAGAACTTAAACTTGTACTTACTAATAATATAGTTAGAAAATCCCCAAATGCTTTCAAGTTAATCTATACTCTTGTAAATAACCCATGGGTTACTTAAAAATGAAAATTAGAATATATTTTGAATAAATTATATTAAAATGCTACTTATCAGAACAGATAGGGGTGGTGAAAGAGAAATGTTTATATATAAATCGATCAATTTCAGAGTAAGAATGCTAAAAATTAATGATTATAAGCATGCATCTCATAGAACTACCAAAAGAACAAAATATTTTCAAAATGCGGAAAAAAAAGGAAATAATGATAGTATAAGCATAATTCAGTGAAATAAAACAGACATAAAGAAAGGGGGTGGAAAAGTTGATTCTCTATAAAAGCAAATAAAATGTTTACTCCTTTGCAAGACTGACCAAAAAGAAAGAGAAAATGAACAAAAAAAATTTCAGGAATAGAAAGGGAGAAATAATCACGTTTTACAGTTATAATAAGGGTAAAAAGAGGACATTATGAAAACTTTACTCCAACAAAATTGCAATTTACATAAAATGGAAATTTCTTGCAAAACATTTTAATAATTAAAATGAGAAATTTCAATGGTCTTATGCTCATCAAAAACATTTAATCCTTAACTAAAACCTTCTCACAAGGAACACTCCTGACCCAGATTAACCTGCCAGTGAATGAAACCAATTCTTTTTTTTTTTTTGCAATGTAACAAGTAACTTACCCAAGGTTTTTGTTTGTTTGTATTTGTTTTAATATTTTTTTAGTTGTTGATGGGCCTTTATTTTATCTATTTATATGTGGTGCTAGGACTAGAACCCGGTGCCAGACAAGTACTCTACCATTGAGCTACAACCCCAGCCCTTACCCAAGGTTTTACAAAGGGTACAACAGAGGTTATTCTTCCCAGGAGCAATATAATGTTTAAAACAAAAGTTGCAAAGGGAATCAGAAGAAAAATAAGTTACAGATTAGTTGCAAAATTATAAGCACAATATCAACAAATATAATCTAACTGTATATAAAAGAATGGCACCTTGCAACCAAGACAAGTTACTTCCAACAATGCATGTTTGATTTATCCTTAGATAATCAGTGAAAGTAATTTACCACATAAGGGAAATAAAGGAGAAAAACCAAATGATCATATCAATAAATACAGCAGAAACACTTAATAAAATTCAACAGTCATTCATGATAAAACCATTAACAAACTAAAAACACATAATGGTAATCTATACAGATCCTACAACAAAAATATATCTAGTGGTGAATTATGAAAAGTTTCTTTGTATAGGAGCAAGGTAAGGAAGTGTACTATTACCACTTTTAATCCATATAAACCTGGAAAGCAAGCCATTCCAATAAAGTAAGAAACAAATAAAAGATAAAGCTTGGAAAGAAGTAAAATTCTCATTATTCAGAGTAGTCATATTATGGATATAGAAAATTCAAATTAAACTACATGTAAATGATTGAAATGGGTGAATGAATTTAACAAGGTCACCGAATATAAAATCACTTAAAAATGGAATTTCTAATCACTATTAATAAACTAGAAAATGGAATTGAACAAAACTATCTTTGACAATTGTTTTTAAAATGTCAGATATCTAAAAATAAATCTAGGACCTTTTACAGATAAAACTACAAAATATTGAGAAAGCTTAAAGACCTAAATAAAGGAAGAATATTAAGCATTCATGGATTGGCAAACTCACTGTTGTAAAGGTATAACTTCATTCAAATTTAATCTACAGATTCAATACAATCCCAATTGAGATTTCAAAGGTTTTTTGTTTAGTGATGGGAACAGGTGGAATAGGTAATGATAAAATCTGACAAGTCAATTTTGAATGTTTATGGAAATCTAAAAACACAAGAATTCTGAAGACAATGTCTTAAAAAGAGAAAAGTTGGTTGAGGATTTATATTTTCAGATAAAAATTTTTCACATGGTTACCATGATCCCATGGTACTGGTGTAAGGAGAGAGCAAGGAGGTTGATGGAATAATACAATTCCGTCAGTATCTCTCCCTATCACCCCTGCTCTTTCCTCCTCCTTCCCTCTGGTCCTTTTCTTCTATTTTGCTGATTTTCCTTTAATTTTCATGAGAATTTACACGTTTTTTTTCCTTTTTCCCTCTCTAGCTTCCAATGATGTTGTTTTAGCCAACCACACTGGATTGGTACTGGATAGATTGGTGTAATTTTAGAAACAGCATGAGACCTAATCTTTCATTTGCATATATAGATGTGTTTTTTGAGGGGAAGGGGGAACCAGGGATTGACCTCAGGGGCACTTGACCACTGAGCCACATCCCCAGCCCTATTTTGTATTTTATTTAGAGACAGGGTCTCACTGAGTTGCTTAGCGCCCCACTGTTGTTGAGGCTGGCTCTAAGCTCTTGGTTCTCCTGCTTCAGCCACCACATCAGCCCATAAATGCATTTTATAAATATAATTTGTAGACCTAAATGTGAAATTTAAAACAACAAACCTAAGAGATATCATAAGAAAATATTTTTGTGAACTTAAGAAAGTTAAAGACTTTAAAAATAGGAAAGTTAAAAACATTCAACATAAAGGAAAATGATAGAAAATCAGACTTCAAAAAAATGGAAAAGAAATGTGTTCATCAAAAACTTCATTAATAGAGTGGAAACCCTACCCACAGAATAGATAAAAATATTTGAAATACAGTTTTTTACAAAGGACTCAAATCCAAGGTATATGCAAAATTTGTAGTACACCATAGAAAAAGAGACAGGGTACAACAAAAATAATGGGAAAAGATTGGAAGATTGGAAAGAAAGGATGATATAATATTGATGATAATCATGTTGAAAGTACTCAACCTCATTTACTCATCAGGAAAATACAAATTATACCCTCAACAAGGTGCCATTTAAAACTCACTTAGAAAGACTTAACAACTGACCATACCAACTGTTGGTGCAGATCTGGAAAAACTGCAACTCTCAGACATTGTCAGAAGTGTAAATTGGACCAACCATTTTGGACAAATATTTTTCAGTACCAACTAAAGCTGAAAATAAGCCCTCTATGGTTGTACATTTCTAAACAAGGCATAACCCTAAAAAAAAAATGAGAACAAAAGACATAATACAAAAATGTTCATAGCAGTGTTCATTCATAATAGCCTCAAAGTAGAAATAAATATTATCATTTAACAGTAGAACAAATATAAAAAAATGAATAAAAACATTTTGTATTGCTGCAATCCATAAATGAAACTGAACAAATTGCTGTTGTCAGCAGCAACATGAAGAAATCACAGTATAATTTTGAGAAAAGGAAGCTAGACGTGTAAAAGTACACATAACCTTATTTTCTATGCATCTAATATAGAAAATCATACAAATTCAGTTAATACATCAATGACAAGAATAAACAACATTGTTTCATTTAGGTAGTTCATGACCAGATGAGGCATGAACAAAGTTATTAGGATGCCAATATCTTGATCTGGTTACATTCACTTTGTAAAATTTTATTGAGCTGTACACCAAAGATTTTCAATTTTCATATTACACAACTAAAAACATCAAAACAACAATAATGTCTATATTGATTGATCACATATTCTAATTTAAGGACAGAGTAATTTTTAAGTTATTGTTTTGTTTAATTTTCAATTCAGTCTTCAGAGAATATTGTTTTTATGCTAATAAGAAATTGATATAAGAAAGTTGAACAACTTGCTTGTCAGTGGTAGGACTGGGTTTAAAACCCAACTTGACCAATATCAGAGAGCATGCACTAATTTTCTTCTCAAATGCTGTGTATTATTGCACCTGTTGAAGGCAAAGGCTGTGTTGAAGATCTGTTTTAGTAAAGAAGCTGCAAAGAGAAACATAATAAAACATTTTGGCTAGAATGATCAAGTATCACTGAGGACATAATTGATGAGATAAAGTTTTGAAAGCAGAGAATATCAGCAGAATTACTGCTAATTATTGACTGGTGAACTGAAGTCTGAGAGTGTACCATTGGTTACATAAGATGTCATCTGACCACACTTTCCATTCATAAGGTTTTACTGAGGATAACCCAAGAAGTAGGAAAAATGGCAAGAAAGAGTGTGTGAATGTCAATGGAACATTCACAGGAGCACCAAGGTGGAATGTGGAGGGTTCTTCCACCGTCTTAGGGCCATACTCATTTTCCATGTGGTCCATAGCACACCCAGAGCTTTGACTGGTTTTATAAGTGGAAGGTGGGAAGGGCAAGAAATGAAGAATACGACTTGTAAACATTAAAGAGCCTATCATATAATTATAAAAACCATCCTGGGCTGGGGTTGTGGCTCAGTAGTGGAGTGCGTGCCTCACACACGGGGTTCGATCCTCAGCACCACGTAAAAATAAATAAATAAAATAAAGATATTGTGTCCATCTACAACTAAAAAATATTTTTAAAAAAGGAAAACAAATCCTGATCCACTTAGTAAAATAAATAAAACTATTCATCAAATTAATAGACTTCAAATGATCTGTTTCAGTGCATCCCAACCTTGCTCCTAAGTACCCTAATGGCAGCATAGGGTGAAGGTAAAAACCTCTGAGGTTCAAACAAGCTAAAACAAGCACAATTTTTCTTTGAAAGTTGGTGTTTTATCTTAAAACTTCATGGTAATTTTTCAGTGTACTCCATAATACATCTATTTGCCTTCATATGAAATAATGTTTTACATGACCTAAAAATAGAGTAAATTGATATTCTAGGACGCAGTACCAAACCCTGGACTACCTGCATATTTCCAGATACATGACCATGTAACTCAAGAAGCACAGTGTAAGGAAAAACCTTTAAAACTATTAACTGTTAGAAGACCACAAGAGTATTACCTGCCATTGTTGTTACTATTATTTTTTATAAGACCATTACTGCAGTAAACAAATCAGTCAGGGAGATAATGCGCAGCTGTTTTCTCTGGGGCATCTGCTCTAATGGGCAGATGCCATGTGGTGAGGGCTGGCTGTTTGCTTCAGGGCCAGGCTACCCTGAGGTTTCTGTCCTCCTTCCCTTCCTAGGGATTATCATCAATCCAGGTATTTTATCTTACTGCTTGTTGCCTGATGCTATAGGCTTCTGCCCATTAAAAACTTGACTTTGTTTCAACATATCCCCGAACACAGGGTTTCTGTCAAAGCCAAGAATGTCAGACACTGCTTGAGAATTTAAGTGGAAGTGTACCTTTCATGAGTTACTTACCTGCCTGCTGATCAATATAACCATAAATACTATTATAAGAAAAAGAGAAAGTAATTAAAAAATCAGCTCAAATGTGAATCAATAATCCTTCCCAAAATGATTCATGAAAAGAGAACTAGGTGACTAATCAATTAGATGTAGGTTTGGGTCTCTCTTCTACTCTGGGGCTCAGAGAAAAAAGGAAATCGTTTAGCAGAATAAAATGGACTGCAACTGTGGGGCATTTCAAGTCCGTTACTTGTCTGTAAAAAGCTTCTGACTTATCTGATGACTCTCTTATTGCTTGCTTCCACACTTCAAATAGTCTAGAAAGAAAACAAGCATTACAGCAGAAAGACCTATGTCGAAAACTGTTGATGATTTGAAATTATGATAGGCATGATTTGGTCCTGGTTCAAATTTCAAGCCCACCATTTACTAGCTGTGTGAATTTTAGAGAATAGCTTGATTTTGTCAGAATCTTAGTTTTCCCATTTGGAAGTGGAGAACATAATACACACCTCACAAGTTCATTCTAAGGATTAGTATGATGGTATTGACGACATACCGACGACAATAGTGCATTGATATATGAAAAGTGGGGAATAGAGCATGATGAGCTCAGGTGCAGGAGACTGACTAGGATTTCACACTCGGCTCTTCTATTTATTAGATATCAGATCTTAAGGATGTTTCTTAAATTTTCAGAGCCCCATTTTCATGAAAACCTATATGTTAAATTAATGGATAGCATAAGGCTAACATACTTTAATCACTTAGTAAATGGTAGCTACTAGCTACTTGCATTACTTTCTGGCATTATTTTGTCAAATTTTCCAAATCCTTATGCTTATTAATGGAATGTGACTGGCAGAAATATTTATTCTGCTATTGATGATATCTTAATTAGTAAATACTGATTCTTAAAATACATGTGTCTTCAAATGCTTTGTGAAAAGTAAATATGTGGACAAAAATACACTTCTATTTGGGTGCAGTAGTTAATATTCAGTATTTGTTTATAGACAAGGCTCAATGAAAAGTGCTCTGGGGCACTGATATGGGGAATGCAGAGGTAAATAGGCACCAATCCCCATGGAGCTAATGAAGTATTGCATGAAATAAACTCTGGAGATAAATAACTAAGAGAAAAAGCTGAACATAGTGAGTGTTCTTACAGACAAAAAGGAGTATGTTTTATCTGACTTAAAGAATAAAGGATATCTTAATAGGGGATCACATATAACTGAAGCATTGAGAGTTCATCAGAACTTCAGAGAAGAGGGAAATTTGAATAAATGCATTGCAGGTAGAGAAGACAATGTGAGCAAAGACGCAGAGGCAAGTCACTATGAGGTAGGATGCTTGTAGAATGGTGAATTTTAACTCAAATGTAAATTGTGTTCTGGGACCTACTGGTGGTTTGCTAGAGACCAATATGGTGTGTGTTTTGGTTTAAGTGAGAATCAAAGCTGGAAAAGTAAATTTAAGCAAATGAAGGAAAGATTACTGCAATGCTATGGGATTTTAGGCTTTCTTTAAAAAAAAAATAGGTAATTTTTAAAAAAAGTAAAGCAAAAGTCATGGCAAAATGGGTTTTAGTTAAATGTTTACAGAATATAACTTGCACCAGGAATTATGCTAGGCACTGGGGGGATAAAGATAAGTGAAACCTAAACCTTATCTTCATAGTGCTTGTAAGTATAATAACAGAGACAGACGTAAAATAATAATTGTGATAACAGAAGTCTGTTAAAGTGTCAGACCTCAGTGATTAAAAATGTGGTGATTCTATTTGGAGTGTGAGAGTATGAGTGTTGTTGTCAGAGGGGAGTTTAAAGGCAAAAAAAAAAAAAAAGTATTCCCCAGGTTAATAAGGTAGGATGGGGCATATAAGGAAGGGAGGAGGAGGCATATGCAAAAGAATGTAAGTAGAAAGCAGTGGGTTGTGTTGTGAGAACTACCAGCATTTCAATATTTCTAAAGCATGGAGAGAGAGAGAGAGAGAGAGAGAGAGAGAGAATATACACGTGTGGATATATGTGTATATGTGTGTACATTGAAAGGGTTCAGCAAAAGTGCTATAGAGACTGGAGAGTAGTTGGGAATCCACACTTTGACAATGAATTTAAAACTACGAAGAGAATTTTAGAATTATAAGCTTTTAACTTCTTGGTCAAGAGTGTATCTTCTGGAATCAGACTGCCCAAATTGATAATCCCAGTTCTGCCATTTATTAACTGTTACCCTTAAGCAAGTTACTGTACATTTGTTTACTCATATTCTCACCTGTAAGATGGAAGTAATAATAGTACCTATTTCATAAAGTACATGTAAAAATTAATGCATTAATATTTTTAAAATATGTAGATCAATGTTTGTTAGATTAAAAAACTTACATGACTCATATTTGAATATGAAAGTTCAACTATGCTGGGAGGATCAGTGATTTGACTATAGTTTAATTAGTTATTTTAATCTACATCCCCCCAAAAAATAGACATAAGAGGGATGAGCAGCAGGCACACTAGAGAAACAGGGAGGATTGGCCTTCACTGGTTGTTGATGGCAGAATCTCATCCGAAGAGGATCAAGCAGTAACAGACAAAGGAGGTGAATGCTTGGATGTACTGGAAACCACAAAACCACTCCACACTTTAACTTCCTTTTATTTCTTGCTTAGAAAAGTCCTGTTGGGAAAGTGTATTAACAAATACAAATGGTTTGGGACAGCATTTTCAGAGACTGTGAGAGGAACTCAATTGAGATTAGAAGGTGTAGGAAGAAAGAAGCCGTCTGCTTCTGGAAGTGGCAGTAGAATTAGTTCCAGCGTAGTCTACTTGCAAGTAGTGGCTCCAGAAGTGTCACTGATAAGTGAGAGCCACTCGGCTGCTGCTAAATGGTAGTGACGGCTGCTTGAGCTCACCAGCCCTGTTTGAGCTCCCAGGCTTCCATGGAGTGAGGCTGACTCCCTGCAGTTGTTAAACCTAAAATGACACAAACCCTTTTGTTCCTTTCTGAATAAAATTCCTGCCTACTTGAAAAACCTTGAGTGGTTTTTAATTTTCTGATTTGATGCTCTATCTGGGACCAATATTTTTGAATAGGAAACTTTTCGTACTTTTATTTTCTTTCTTTTAAGCAATGGCCGTAATGAAGGACTTCCAGAAAGAAAAAACAGTCACTGGTGTTTTAGTCAGTTTTTGCATTGCTGTGACTGAAAGACCCGACAAGAACAATTTATTTGGGGGCTCAAGGTTTCAGAGGTCTCAGGTCATAGACAGCCTGTTCCATTCCTTGGGGCCTGAAGTGAGGCAGACCATCAAGGCAGAAGAGTGTGGTGGAGGGAAGCAGCTCACATGATAATCAGAAAGCAGAAATAGAATCCACTTGCCAGATACAAAATATATACCCCAAAGGCACACCCCTAAGGACCCAGCTCCTTCAGCCATACCCTACCAGACTATAGTTACCACTCATTTAATTCCCATTAGAGAATTAGTTCATTGATTGGATGAAGGCTCACATAACCCACCTTTGAAAGTTTTTGCATTGTCTTATACATGAGCTTTTGGGGACATCTATCTAAACCATAATAGCTACGATATCAAAGGCTTTCATGGAGGTTACAGAATTAGAATTCAACTTTAAATTCAACTTTGCCATGGCAGTGACTATAGAAGAGTGAGACCCTGAAGATAAAAATAATTGCATTTGGTTGAATTAGGATGCATCTGAGAGTTTGAACTCCTGTATTATAATCTTCCTTTGACTGTGGAGTACCTCTTTATTTTTTGTTTTAGGAAATAAGGCACCCTTACTTGAAGAGCATCAGTGACTTCATCTAATGGTGTCTACTCCTTCCCATCTCCATCCCACTAATCTTCATTTCTATTTAATAAGAATCAGATGCTGGGTCAAATGGAAAAAATAACAGAATGAATCAAACAACATTACTCTATGTAAATTTATGATTACACAAATGGTATGCCTTTACGCCATGTACAAACAGAGAAACAACATGTATCCCATTTGTTTACAATAAAAAAAAAAAAGAATCAGATGCTTCACGTATTCCCAAGTAGACAATTTTAATATGGAGGAAATAATATACCCCTAAAATACTACAAGATTCAACAATTTATATGAGCACAGGAGAAACACATAGGTGATTATACTCTGTGCCAGATCAAGGTGGATGAAGCCACATTACACAGCACTTCCCCGACAGTGGTGGACTGAATTGTGCCCTGCCATCAATTTGTAGGCTGAAGTTCCATCCCAGTACCTCAGAATGTAACTGTATTTGGAGACAGGGCCTTAAAAGAGGTGAGTAAAATTAACTGACACACATTTTGATGAATGGGCTCTAATCCATGTGCCTATACTTGGAGATAGAGTCTTTGAAGATGTAATTAAGGTAAAATGAGACCCATTGGTTGAGTCTCTCATCCAATAAGACTGGTGTCATGATAAGAAAAGGAAAAGATGCCCAGAATGCTCAAGCACGGAGAAAGGGCTAGGTGGGGACATAGTGGGAAGGCAACCATCTGCAAGCCAAGGAGAGAGTTTTCAGGAGAAAACCAACTAACACCTTGTTCTTGGATTTCTAGCCTCCAGAAATGTGAGCAAATAAATTTCTGTGGTTTAAGACACCTGGTCTGTGGTATTTTGCTTTGGTAACCCTAGAAAACTAGTATACCAACCTTCTGTGCTGGTAGTTCAGGAAACCAGGAGGAGATCAAACAAGTCATTTGATTGACTGGAAACCTTTGACCTCATTCGGAACTTCAACTAAGTGATGAATAATATTCAATACTAGAGCTCTCCTACTACCATGTAGAATGGTAATAATTTGGAGGTACAAATTAGAATCAGCTGAAAGTCTTGTTAAAACAGGTTCTTGGACTACACTCCTTAAGTTTCTGATATAGTAGGTCTGGGAGGAGGGTAGAGAATTTACATTTTTAACAACTTCCCAAGTGATGTTCAGGCTGCTGTTTCAATAGCCAAAATTTGAAAGTCATCTAAATAAGTGCATAGGGATTCCTTTTATTATGGAAACTTCTCAGTTCCTTTGTAAGGGAGCACAACACCAGCATTCATTAAAAGCCTTTTAGGATATTTTCTATGTAGACCAGAAACGATGGTTGGAAGAAAGCATGGTTGAAGGGTGCTTCTTAATTTCAGGGAAGATGGTAGAATCCTGAAATAGTGGCAGTGTACTGTTATTCTTTATGGTACCTTATACAATATGGGGTATAATGAACATAAAGGTAGCAGAGCCAGAGGACAATAAAATGTTTGACTCACAAGGAGTTTTGGCAGTGACTAAGAAATCCCAGTGGTTCTGAGAGTAGAGGCATGGAAAACCTATTCAAATATTACTTGGTGTAAATAATGTAAAAATAAAATTATAGGTCTTGTGGCCAGAACTCTGACTTGAGTTGCCATAATAGGCTTTCTACACTTTCAATGCCTAAGATGCTGTAGATGAGTCACTTTATGAAGAAGTCACATTCCTATGCAATATTGCCCCATGTAATATAAAAATGTTTAAATCTTTGTTAAAGGGATTGGAGAAATGAAGGGAAATTCCTAGATTTCACGAAAATTACAACAATGCCTCTGATTTTATATTAATTCTCAGGGGCCTAACATAATAACATGGTTCAATAGTTCAAGTTGGGACTTTTGAAGGTCATGTTTTAAATCAAGTTTAGTTCTAAGATCTTCTCAAGTGAGCTCAGTGATTATGCAGACATGATCAGTTCCTGAATAGCTGAAACAGACATTTTTGGCAACTAGTAAAATTCCCACATTGACTTTCTATTCTGTGTAGTAAGGTCTATTATTATGAAGGGCCAAAGAGAAGCCACTGAAATGTCAATATCTACCAAAATAGGAAAATCAAATATAATATGTACATCTTGGTACATTTCAGAAAGCGATGTTGCTTTCAAAGATTTGGAAGATGCAAGGTAGTGATTCCTAAAACATCTCCACCTAATTTACTTTTTGACTTGTGAAAAAAAAAAACTAATGTGTCCTGGAGAATGTGCATTATCATAAACTTAACCAGGTGGTTATTCCAATTGTAGCTTCTGTTCCAGACTGAGCTCTTAATTGGAACAAATCAACACAGCCCCTGGCATTTGGTACAGATTCGATGAGCTGAAAGATGCTTTTCTCATATTGTTCAGCAAGGACCCTGTAAAATAGTTTAATTTTGTTTGGCATTGACAATTGTGTACCTTTACTCTGTGGTCCTCAGAGGTATGTTGGTGATTGGTCATGATCTAGACCACAGGAATGTTTATCAACTTTGCCTTTACAAAAATATCCATGGGCCCCTACATTTACAACACTACACTAATTGAACAAATTGCAAGAAATATCTTAAATGATTTGATAAAATACAAAAATCCTACTGTAGAAGATACATTTATGAAAACTCAGACTATTTATTAAAGTTTGTTTGAATAGTGATCTGGAATATGACCTAATCAGAAAAATATCACTCCTTATACAACAACTACTGAGGGAAAAAAAAAAAAAAATGCCTGGTGAACTTATTTAAATTTTAAAAACAATATATATTTCTGGGTGCTTTTGATTCAATATAACCATTTTGAGAGATGCCTAAGGATGAGAAAAATTTTTAACAGATCCAGTATACAATATATTATGGTTTGGATGTGAGGTGTCCCCCAAAAGCTCACATGTGAGACAATGCAAGAAGGTTCCAAGGACAAATGATTGGGTTGTGAGAGTCTTAACCTAATCAGTGAATTAATCCCTAATGGGATTAGCTGAGTGGTAACTGGAGGCAGGTGGGGTGTGGCTGTAGGAAGTGGTTCATTGGGGGCGTGGCTATGGAGTATATATTTTGTACCTGAAAGTGAAGTTTTTCTCTCTCTTTGCTTTCTGATCATCATGTAAGCTGCTTCCCTCTGCCACATTCTTTTGCCATTATGCTCACCTTCACCTTGAGTCCCCCAAAATGGAGCCAGCCTTCTATGGACTAAGACTTCTGAAGCCATGAACCCTTGAATAAGCTTTTCCTCCTCTACAGTTGTTCTGGTTGGGTCTTTTAGTCACAGCAGTGAGAAAACTAACTATAACACAATGCAAGTTTCTCCCCACTTGGTCCATATGATCCAAAAGGTGAGATGATAAATGAACTGTGGCAGAGAGGGATACTATTGACACAGGTCCAGATAGCTGGAAGGCACAGGGTTTTGTAAACAAACTCATGTCCTCTTTAGAAAACTAGCGTTCACTTTTAGAACAATATCTGCCTTGCTATTGGTCACAAATATTTCTGAATCCCAGGCCCCAGGACAGGTGACTAGATTGGGTTTATTTACTCCAACAGCTCAGTGAATATACCAACACATCATCACCAAATGGAAATAGGTATAGAAGATTAGACTTGAGTATGTTTGAAGGCAAAATTAAATTGCATTACCATGGACTATTGTGATAACTACATAGTTTCATCTCATTCATTCTACTTTTCTGACTCTAGAGCAGAGGTTGGCAATTTACTCTGTGCAGGGTTAGATCATTTAGTCTTTGTGAGACTTAGTCATTTTGATCACTCCTGTTCAACTATGCCATTACAGTGTGTAAGCAGTCACAGACAATATGGAATCAAATGAATGCAACTGTGCTGTCATAAGACTGTACAAAACAAGCACGGGGTAGGGTTTGTTCCACAGGTCATTGTTCGACAATTCCTGTCACAGTAGTTTGCTCACAACTAGTCCATTGAAGGCAATAAATATTAAACTTGAGCTTACTAATCAGTCTTCATAATGTGATGGCACTAAACAGAGAAGAACTATTGCAACACAAAAGTCCTATTCAAGGAAATACCCAAACAATAAGAAAATAAGGAATTTTCTCAAAGAGTAAAAACCAAGCAGTTCATTTGTTTGATATTTATCTTAATTGAGAGATGATGAATCTTCATTATGGATTTAAGCTCTATATCTCTATATTGATTTATGGAACATTGCTTGCAGTTGTATCAAATTATCAGGATTTGAAGAAAAAAAGTAAATTTTCAACAGCAACAGCAAAAATGTACAGATGACCTAGCAATTAGAGAAACGCAAAATAAGACTACACTGAGATTTCATCACACTCTAGTCAGAATGGTAGTTATCAAGAATACAATATGATTATTACACTTTTCCTAGAAGGTTATACAATAGCCATTTGCCTGTACTTTCTGGTTTTTAAGTTCATGAGAATTTTCCCCATGTCGTTTACAATGATGAATTGAAAGTAATATTTAAACTAAAGCCTCCACATTTCTTTTTTTTAATTATTTAAAAAAAAAAATTTACAGACTGCATTTTGATTCTTTGTATACAAATGGGGTACATCATTTCGTTTCTGCAGTTGTACACAATGTAGATTCATACCATTCATGTAATCATACATCGTGAAATGGGACAGACATCATTTCTTAATAGATTGTGTAATATAAGTACTTTTTACATATTTACTGTGCATTTATTATTTTATAAGCTTTTAGAGAATGAGAAAGATGTGTATTCTACTCACCACTGTATATTTACTAGCATTAGGCTTGAGAATAAATAAGTGTTGAATTAAAAAAAAAAAAAAAAAGAATACAAGTAACAATAAATGTTGGCAAGGATGTGGGGGAAAAGGTACACTCATACATTGCTGGTGGGAATGCAAATTGGTGCAACCATTCTGGAAAGCAGTATGGAGATTCTTTAGAAAACTTGGAATGAAATCATCATTTGACCCAGTTATTTCACTCCTCAGTATATACCCAAAGGACTTAAAATCAGCATATTATACTGACATGGCCATATCAATGTTTATAGCAGCTCAATTCACAATAACAAAATTATGGAGAGAGCCTAGATGCCCTTCAACAGATGAATGGATAAAGAAAATGTGGCACATATACACAATAGAATATTACTCAGCCATAAAGTAGAATGAAATTATGGAATTTGCCAGTAAATGAATAGAACTGGAGACAATCATGCTAAGTGAAATAAGGCAATTCCCCCAAATACAAAGGTCAAATTTCTGTCTGATATGCAGATGCTGACTCACAATAGAAAGATTGTGGGGGAAGGAGGAGTGGAGGCTCACTGGATTGGATAGGGGGAAATTGGGGTAAGGGAAGAGGGATAGGGATGGAATAGACAGTAGAGTGAATCTGATATAAATTTCCTATGTTCATATACAAATATACTACCAATATAACTCCACACCATGTACAACCACAAAAATCACAAGTTATCCTCCATACATATATATGTGATATGTCAAAATACATTCTACTATCATGTATAACTAAAAAGAACAAATAAATAATTTTAAAAAATGTACAGATGAGGGATATGGGTGGTTATATAAAGACAGGCACAGATTAATGAAATTAATATTCCACATGAATAACTAGCAGAGGACACACAGAGCAGAGGGATATCTCAATAGTCAGGGAGATAAGATCAAAATTTTTGTTGTATACTAAGTTGAATTTGTATCGTATAATACAATACAACCAAGATCTAGCACCTGATCCCTGTCAATATGACCTTGTTTGGAAATTGTGTCTTTGCAGATGTAATTAATTTAAGTATCTGTATATAAGATTATCCTGGACATAGGGTGCTAAATTTGATCACTGGTATCCTTGTAAAAGAGAGAAGAGGGATATCTAAGGCATGACCACATTTAAGGAATGTGAAAATGGAGGCAAAGACTGGAGCTATGTCATGTAACACCAAGGTTGGTTATTTCCAAAAACTAGAAGAGATGGGTAAAGCAGATTTTTCCTTAAGGCCCTTCAGTAGAATCCAATCCTCCCAACATCTTTATTTCAGACTCTGGTCTTCAGAACTGGGAATGAGTAAGTTTCTGTTGTTTTAAGCTACTAAGTTTGTGATAATTTGTTACAGCCACCCAAGAAAACTACTGTATACTCAATGGAAAAGTGGTTATGGCATCAGGAATTAGAAGACCACGCACATGCTCAACTACTAAGGCTGATCTGGTACTTCCCAGGTAGTCTCTCAACCTGTAGACAAATAAGGTCAATGTTGAGCCCAGATTAAAGTACCATTTCTTGGGGAAATCAAACCAGCCATCCAGAAGCACATTGACTATATTTCACCAGTAAGCTCATAGAGCACGCAGAGGTTTATTCAAACTGATCAAACATTTATTCTTTGGTGTTTTGGTACCTGGAATTGAACCCAGGGGTGCTTAACTACTAAGCCACATCCCTAGCCTTTTTTAATGTTTTATTTAGAGACAGAGTCTCACCAAGTTGCCTAGGGACTTGCTAAGTTGCTGACGCTGAACTCCCCATCCTCCTGCCTCAGCTCCTGATCCACTGTAATTAAAGGTGTACTCTACCATGCCCAGTCAAAAATTTATTCTTGATTTGAATCTGCCTTCCATACTGAGAATGCTTCCATGTGTAGGACCCTAACTTAGGGTCAAATATGCCACAAAATATTGCTTTCATCAAAATAAGTAATTTTATGGCAAAAAAAGCATGGCAATGGCTTAAAACTATAGGATTATCTCAATATTCCTGTTGTAGTTGGCCTTATAAGATGTAGGAACCATTAATTGGTCATGGCTTCATGTGATAGGTTAGAACTTCATGAGCTTCATGTCCTTCAAGATCTGGAATATAGTTTGAAACATGCTGCTGTTTCTTCCATGGATATGAACTTCAAAAAAGAAGGTTGAAGATTGGATTAGGATAATTAAAGTTAACCAATATTCTGTGAGTAGTAGCTTGTATTGGAAATGAACAAATATGATTGCATTGCATTTGCTTCCAGAAAATTTCACAGGGACTCTAATCTTTAAAAGAAAAATATTTGTTTTCTATTTTTAATAGGTAGCTAAGATAATTTTTAAAAGTTATAGTAATATTAACACAACACAGTTAATATTATTAACCATTCTATCAACCAGAGGCAAATCTCTATTTGTATGAATTTAGAGCTATTCCAACATTAATAATTGTATTAAAGTAAGAATCTGCTTGTTTTGGTCAAGTGCTGAGTATTTGGTAAAGGACCACATTGGAAATTGTATGTGTCAATGATAAATTTTCAGTGCACCCCTTGGTGGTACCGATTGGTACCACTATTCATTTCATAGTGAAAATTTAATTGTTGATAGGCTTTTAGTTCCTTCTCCTGGTATTATTTTTTAGTAAGTCAAAAGTTTAATGTCAAAATATTAAACTTTTATTTTTAATTTTATTGCATACTCTATCCTCATTGCTAAGTGTAGCTATGTTTAAGGCAGCAAAAGCTCAATAGAGAATGATGAAGTGCATGTATTACCAGCCATAAATACCACTTTCAAAAGTCATCGTGTTACATTGAATATCCAAGTGTTTCTAATCACACCTATATATCTTAGGAATGTGATTAGACTATGCAAGACAAAAATGATGATTTCCATAATATGCCCAGAATTGAAATATAATAAGACATACAATTTGTAAATTTAACTTAAACATTTTGATATGATATAGTAAAATTTGATGCCAAAGAACAATGCAGTTTTTAAAAGTGAAGCTTTTAAAATGAACGTATTGTATGCTGCCTTGTACAGTGATACCTCAATTAACAAATAGAAAAAAAAGAACACTTTTATTGAGATCTGTGAAAATGAGAAAATAAAAAAAGTCATTCTAAGTGAACTGTCTGAGATATGACCCTCCACATGAAATCCCTTAGTGTCCATATCTGTATGTCAAGATCCTGTTGAAGGCAAGTAGAGCAATTTTAAAAGCCAGTTTATACTAGAATATTCTTCCTTACAATTTCTGCATTTCTCTCTACAATTCTTAGAGGACTGTTCCCAGAAACCATAGTACCTAGTGACTTATTCCTCTACCTAGTAAACAAAGAAAGGTCTGATAATTGGTGATTTGCTCTTGTGTATTGACCACTTCCCATAACTAAATCTCAACCTTGATGCATTGTTACCTTATTTAAATAATAGATTATTTATAGTTTACTCATTTAAGTAGAGTTAACTTTTAACTTTAGTTTTCTCCAATCTTTAAAAAAAATAAAATTCTAACACAACTTCTTGGTCCATAGTAGAAGCCTGAATCAATTGAATGATAGGTGTTTTGTTTACTACCTCATCTCTGTACTTAATGAATTATCATAAGACCTAATTCTATAATAGTTCTGGAAAAGAAATTCTTGCAGTGAACAACTGCATTTCAGGAAGAAGAAAAGCTTGACTTAGTTCTTTACCTACTAGTATGCTTTGGTACTTGGGAACAGGAGGAGCAGGTGGGCATCACTGATCATTGGATAGTAGAGCAGAACACGTCTTTCTTTCAACCAGCAGAATCTTAGCAGGGCCTTTTAAATGGATCTTGTTCCATACTTGTGTGCATATATAAGCTACCACTGCTTAAGCTCAGGAGTAGGACAAATTCAAGGGCCCAGAGGAAGTAGAGATGCTTGTCTACAATTTGGTCAAATCCAACCACTTGGCATTTTGTACCACTGGTGTGTGGGGTAAATAGCTCAGCTAATCATTTTTCAGACACAGAGTGGGAATTCAGAGGATCTGTATCTGACTTTCTCAAAGGTATAAGAGGAAGCCATTTGGTAATCTTATCTAAGTCCTACTGGAAAGGGTGGTTTTTATTTATTTGTTATGTATTCATTTATTTCAATAAGCCATTTGCTGGAATACAGACGAGTGGAGAGATTTCTTAATTATTGCCGTCTTCCAGGATCACAAAGAATAGGTAAAATTCAACACGATTTTTAATAACTCCTTTAAGTAAAATAGTGAAAACTGGAAAGATTCTAACCCTTTTTAAAAAATTATTTATTTATTTAAAAATTTTTTTTCCAGACTGCATTTTGATTAATTGAACACAATCAAACCCTTTTTTTAATGGTCACTTTGTATTGTACAGAGTTTGACTGCAATTCTCAGGGAAAGCATTGCTTTATCCATACCCATGGTTAGGTGACTTACTCCAGTTGCAGTGCCTGGGAGCTGTTTGGGATAGAGGATTATTCATTTGGGGAAAATCTTCAGGAGTTCAGGTGGGACTTGGGTTCTTCTGGACATTATATGTAATGGGAAATAAAGGGAAAGCAAAATCCTGCACTTTCTATTTCTTTGGTGTCTTGTAACTTCTCCTTCATTAATATCAACTTATCAAATTAGTAGAAAATAGCCTTCCGTCTTGTCAGATGTTTCTAATGTAGGATCAATAATACAATATAAATGATATATGTACATCTGTTATACATGTGTATATGTGTATCTGTGTGTATGAAACATTTGTCATATGGAGATGATACAAATTCTTAAATAATCCCAAGTAAAAGGATCTCTCATAATTTATTAGTTTTTCATTCAGCCAGCAAATATTTATTGAACATGCACCATGTGACAGGTACCCAATAATGGCAACATAAGAGTAAATGGAATGCTTTCTCTGCCTGCCATGGTTTCACAGTGTAGTAAAGAGAACTAACATTTACACTTATAACACAATGCAACAAATACAAGTAGAGGTGGTGCAGGTCCCTATGGAAACAGAAGAATATCTAGCAAGCAGTCCCTGGGAGTACTAGGGATCTCTTCACACAAAGAGTAATATTTGCGTGAAATACTGAAAGATGAGTGGAAATTAGCCAGGCAGAAAGGGTAAAAGGGCCTTCCTGGGAGTAGAAATAGCAGATGTATGGTCAAGAAGGCATATAAAGCATGTCATATTTGAAGATTCATTTGTCATATAGAGTAGGCCGAGAGTAGGTGTTATGGCTAAATGGTTATCCATGAGGCTATAGAGTATTTCTCAAAGATGTCCTCAGGAACTTTGCTTTATTATTTCCTGGACTGAATGGTAAAAATTCACACTGATAATCTTTAACTGAAACCTATTGTAAGGCCCCCAAAAAGGAAACCCCAACTCTGTCCCATGGATGGATGGCAACCCCAGTCAACCGCAGGAGGCGTCACTTGATGCAAACCGCAAGAGGTGTTTATTCCAGCGCGCTGGGACCCAACTCGAGGAGTCAAGTCCCTAGCAGAAAATCTTGTAGGTTTATAAAGGCAGAAACCACACATCGGGAGGGGTCACACATGAAAGGGGGAAAAGGGGGAACAAAGCTGCCAGGAAATTTCAAAGGGGGTCTGGGTTTGCTGACAACATGTTTCACAATGTTTTACAACAGGTGTAGATTCTGGTCAATAGTTTCTGGTAATCCTACTGTTTGAGCACTATCTGGCTATCAGGCTCAATTTACTCTTTTACTCTCTGTTTGGGGCTGTTTCCTGGAACAGCTTTAAGGGCTTTGTTCCCATTACTGGGAGGGAAACCTTAGGGAGTTGAGATAAAACAGACAGCTTAAAAAAAAGTCCATTCTTTCACTATCATATGACCCTGTCCACAGAGTAAGGATCTAAAATCAGAAATTTTTACAAACATCTGGTGGAAATCTGATATACTCCAAATTTTGACAAGAAATTGGTAAATTTGAATGAAGAAGTTTCTATCTACTAAACCATAGAGATTAAACTTCACTCTGTAGGTATTTGGGAAAGTATGAAGACATTTAATTTACAGTTAGACTGATCCCATTTTCTATACAGTAAGAGCACTGACTGTAGTGTAGGTGACAAATATGGAAGGAAAGAGATGATATAACAATAATAATAATGGTATTGGTTGCCATAGTCCATGCAGAAGATGTTGTAATGTTGAGGGATTAAAGTACAGCCAGCAGAGGAAAGAGTTGAAAGATATTTAAAAGGTATAATTGGCCAAAAGTTGAAAGTAATTCAATATGCAGGACAAGGTGGAAAGGTGGAGGAAGGAATCTGGAATGGCTATGCGTTGTTGTTTTTTTTTTTTTTTTTTGTTCTCTTTTTGTAGGGGGAGTGACTTGTATTTCATAACAGTTTATGTGCACACATTTGTTATACGTTATTGTCATTAATATTATTGCTATTAAATAATGCATTACTTAATATTCTCAGTGGCTATGAGGGGAGGTGGTCTTTTGTCTTTATCTCTCTTTTAAAAGGAGACAAAGATGTTGGCAAAGTTTTTCTAAACCAAGATTATTTAGATTGCATGACAATTAAGAAAGAGTGACAGGATTCAAATGCAAGCAGGCCAACCCCAGGCTCTGTGGTTTTGCCTGCCACATGCACCATTTCTTCCTAGAATTAGCTAACACATTTTTTTGGGAAGGAAGCATTGCTATTCTAGTTTTGGGCAATCTCAGAAGGTTTCACTGAGGAATAACAGTGGTTGGTTTCTCTGTACACTCTAATTTTCAGCTTGCTTCTCTTACATAGTTCTTTTCTATGGGGCTAAGAATTGAGAATTAAAGAGAAGTTCTTTTGAATCACACAATACAAAACAGATTTGTCTCTGTAGAACAATATTGGTCACTACTGGTGTCCTTGTGGGAATGGTGTAATTTCTCTTCAGAATCGATACTCTTGCATTTCACAAAATGTATTCATAGGCCACTTTGTGTAGAATAAGTGGGAGGCTCCTTGTCTCCTTGCAACTACTACTGAATCAAAAGAGATCATCACATTTATGTTTTGCACGGAAATGAGGGATTGGGAACTGGGAAAAATGGAAGAAGAGGACAGGGAAAGGGGATAAGGAGAGTCAAGTGAGGGTACAAATAAAATAATCTCTCTGTGGTGGGTGCCTGAGGAAAGAGAAATGTTGGATGAGCATTTTCCACTTTGCCATATGATGCTGTGTGAAATCCTTACCCTGTCAGAACAAATGCTTTATGCGAATAGTGACTTTCAAGTGTGCTATTGTGTGTGGGGATGTAGTTCAGTGGTCAAGCAGCTTGCCTAGCATGTGCTAGGCCCTGGGTTCAATCCCTAGTACAAGAAAAAAAAATGAATTCAGTTGTGAGTGAATAAATGAAAAAAGACTGTGTTCTAGAAAAGAATCAGTGTAGACTAAGGAGCATATTATTCTTTAAGAGTTGATCATGATCTTGTAACCCTCTAAGAATTTAAAGTAAGGAAAACAAAATAAGTTGAGGAGCTTAGGAAATTTACATAAAAATTGCTAAAATCCCTGAATCTTATATCCAGTAGGAAAAACAAAACTTGCTCATTTTGGAAAAAAATGTTAAGTAGTTTAACAAACATGGAAGGAAGGATATAAGTAAAAGAAGAAAGAGGAGAGTGAAAGGTACTTCAGGTAGGGTGAATGAAATTTGAGAGAGCAGCACAGGGCGTGAGAGATTTGAGAAGGTGATAGAAGGAGGTGTGTCAGGTTTCATGCACTGAACCTCTTCAAATTATTTATTAAGAGGATGAAAAGTTGCATGCTGACTTCATTGAGCAAGCAGTGAAACAATTCTAGTATTTCTTTGTTTTGCAGGGACAGAAATGACATTCTCCTGATTTTCTTGGAATATAATTTTTGTTGTACCGGTCAAGTCCATTTGAAGATAATTTGGAAGGTGGAAGGAAGACAGAGGCCTGGCAGTGGCAGGCAAATGCCCTGGCTTTAGCAGATGTGAGATTTTGTAGGGCTTTGCTGAGATCAGCAAGAGCAGCTTTCTGTGGTTTCTTGTCCTGGTTGGGAGAACATGGTGACCACCTGGTTCTCCACACTACACCTGTGGTGGTGAGCGTGAAAGTTAGTAGAAGTTTTCCTCTGATGTTTGTATCTTTAATCCTTCCAGTGACATGGTCAGTGATTCATCCCTGTATTGAATCCTTCTGTGTCCTGATTGAACTTTGGATTTGGAGTTGATGATGATGCTAAACTTTGAGCCCAGCATGCCTCGACAGTAGTGATAGTAGGCAATCTTTCACTTTTTGTCTCAACTACTCTTGCCTTCACATATCACATGGCAGGACCTCTCTCCCCACTTCCTCTTGACTCCCATAAGACTGTGGATGACTCCCTAATTTACCCGCCTTTGGGACTTTATTTTTATGTGGTTTTTATGAGGCTATGAAATTTTCCAATGCCCAATTGTCACACAGTGAGTTAAGATGTCATTATAATTAAGAATTGTGAGCAACTTACTCTAGGATAGAATTCCTACTCTCATCTTCAACAGAAATGCTTATTGTACTAAAATTACTCTTAAACCATCAAAACGCAGATTGTTAATGTAAAAGTCATTTCAAAATTAAGTGGGAGGGTTGTATTATTTTTTAAACTTGTATTACTTGACTTAATATCTTAAAGCAGGTTACTTGTCTTTAAAATTTATGTCTTCTAGAAAATAAAAAATAGTTCACTGAAATTTTAGATAGTAGGTAACAAATTTAGTACTCTTCTTTAGAAAATTATGATATGTTTATATTTTATATAAATTGCCCCTATGACTATGCTCATCCAAATAAAATAAAAAATGAATAAAATTTAGATTTTAATATAGGAAAGTTGACCTTTATGATCATAATCTGAAATGCAAATTTTCTTATTAGTTGTTACTCATTATCTTGTCTTTCTTTTATAAGTAATAAGTAACAAATGTCCATGACATTCTACATTTAAAATAGGGCTAAATACTTTATTTTTTTCTAAAGGAATTTATACCCCTATGTTTTCACTGAATAAGCTTATCTCAATATTCAATTCATAATAGCTAGCTTTCCCCTTCATTGATCGTATCTTCCTTTCATGTGTGCATAAATTATAACTGATGTTCTAAGCAGTGGGAAACAAAAATGGTGATGCAGATAAGAGCAAGAAATGAGAAACCACTGGAATTTTGTGTCATTAAATGTCTCTAGGTTTCCTACATGGAAAAGAAAATGAAGATACATCAGTTAGAATAGGTTGGTTTATGCGGCAGAAACAAAAATTTTCAACTTTCTGTAGTTTAGAGTCTGTAGTTTTATTTCTTATTCATGCTACAAGTCCATTGTAGGTCAGCAAGAAACTCTCTTCTTCATAGTGTTTCAGGTTCCATAGGGTGGCACTGTATCAGTTGAGAGCAGTTACCATGCACAGCAAAAGGAAGACTTTTGAAGTCTCACAAAGTCAATTAAATGCCATAGCTCTGAATTTTCACTTGTGCTCATTATAAGACTGGTCACATGACCCCATCTGATACCAAATCTTACCTGAAGATGGTTGGAAGAAAATATAAAATAATTGGTACGTAGCATCATTAATGTTTATTAGGGTACTGGGGGAATTCTACAAAGTTTTATCTTTTAAAAATATTTTCTACAAGATTTGTAGAGTGGTATAATTTGGGTTTCACAATCTTTTTAGGTAATACTCAGATGTGGTATTTGTGTTATACTTAATATGAAGAAATTCAGAGACCTTGACAGGTGTCTTTTGTGTTATCTAGATTGAAGATATTTGGAGAACTTGACATCTGTCATTTGTAAGATGTTCAATATTCACAAGTAGAGTTTAATGAAATTGATTTTATGGTTATTGTATCCTGTTTTCCTCATTGTAAGATCATTCATGTACTTAATATATATATATATATCTCACATATATCTGTGCCTATATGAATATATATACAATAAATACATTTGCATATCATAATCATATACATCATCTTTATTGAATATGAAGATACATCAGTCATGTATCATAATCTCAGTGAACTTTCATTGTACTAAAAGAGATAAAATATATGTCATTAAAGAAATTACAAAATAATAAATGTGAGATTTTAAAGAAGGAACATTATTTGGGAGTGGACAGAGAAATGGCACACTTTCCTTTAGTGGAATGTTTTCTACTAAAAGCACATAATATTTTTGTTGAATCTTGAAGAATGTGCAATATTTGATAAAAAAATGTAGAAGAGGAGGAGAAAGAAGGGGAGGAACAAAGGTGTGGGGTCAACCTAGAGGTCCACATAAGGAACTGAGTAGATCAGAAAAGACTATAGACTATGCAAAAGGAAGCAGTAAGAATAAATGGATGTAAAGTAAAAGTATGGCAATAAAACAGGAATTTAACTGCAAACATTCACTAAGAATTTCATCTCATATGTGTCAGTTCCATAAAGTCAGAAACACAATCTAGGGAATATGAGGTAGGTCAAAAGATAAAATTATACCTCTGTTTTCTGACATTGAACCTAGGAAATCAGAACATTTGTCTGTGAATGAATTTTGAAACCAGTACTCTTGGGATAAAAATTCAAAATGGTGTTAGGGAAGGTTAACTCTGGAGATTTTCATCCAGGGAGCTACCCAAAGTTAGACATGAGTGATTATAGGAAGGTGCCATTGCTATAGACAATGTAGTCACAAAAGTTCACTTGCTATTCATTGACTCACTCCTTGTTTTAGCAAGTATTTAAGGAAATATTGTACCAGACCCTGGTTTAAAGGCTGATGAAATCTATGGACAAGCAAGACTTTGAGTCTAGTAGGAAAGATTTTATTTTAACAAACAACATAGGTGAGAGTAATAATTGTTGAGAGAGGGAGATGATAGAAAGAAACCTGCTAGTAGCTGAAGTACTTAACCTAATCCAGGAGTCAGAGGACTTTCTAGAGAGAAAAGGAATATTTTACATCTGTTTTGTTGTTTACATACAAGTTTAATGATTATAATCTTGTCTCTATTGTCTACAGTGAAGGAAATCAGGAGAGGTGTAGTTGGGCAGGCTAGAATCCTAGAAAATAATTTTTGTTTTACTAAGTCTATCCATCAGGGTTCTTAATTACACACAATAGAAACCAAGTCTAGTTGATTAAAGCATAAAATGAACTTATTGGAAAGTTTTCAGGTAGCTCACAAAATCATTAGGAAGTCTGAACAAACAGGTGAATAAAATAAGCAGAAACAAGAGAGGTTTGTAGCCAAAACCATTGCCAAAGACATGCTGTCGAACTCATCTATAATGCTACCGCCCCTGTAGATGAACCTGTCTCCCTTTTGCCCCCAGCTCAGCTGCCAGTATTTAAATGTAAGATGGCCAGCACACAGTCACCACCACTGCTTCTGCAACTAGTGACACAGAATGGATTCACTCTCCCTGATTCTCTCTCACCATTCCCAGATTTAAAGTTGAATATGTCCAATTTAGTGTATGAACAAACTCTGTGATGGCTTCTGGTTCACACCTCCATATAATCCCTTCTCCTCCTGGCAGAACCTGATAAATGTTAGACAAAAGTGACAGGGTATATGTGATAACATGTATATGATCATGAATGTACAATTATAATGGCCATTTCCCAGAAAGATATTCTTCTTGACTGGCTTTGAGGAATGAGCCAGTCATGTGGGAAAGGTTCACGATCCAACAATGTTCAAGTGATTGAATGTTACAATTACCTCGTAAACATCCTAGCCAATCCTTCCTCAGTGGAGACTCAGATGAGATGAAGCCCCGGATAACCACCTGTGGTGCTATGAGACCCTGAAACTGAGTTCCCAGTTAAGCTGTGCCCAGCTTTCCGACCCTCAGAAACAGTCAAATAATAAAGGTGCATTGTTCTAGGTAACCAAGTGTGTGGTACTCATACAACAATAGATAATACAGTGACAGGGACCACAAGTGCCTGCCACCATGCTTTGCTTTATGGAAGAGAAGTTGTTGTCCTTTTTTTAAATATTATACTAAGTCTCTGAATTAATGGTTTTAAAGTTCCCACCCTTGCTGTATCCTATCCTATATGTAGAGAAAGAGTCTATATTAAAGTCCACTGAAGTAAAGAAGGGAGAAAAACTAAATATTCTAAGCATTTACATGAAAACTTTGCAAAAAGTGCTCTAAGTAGAAGGGTGGAGATTTTTCTTTGAATATGAAATTGTTTGAACTCTAAGAGGATTTTACTTGTCCTTTCTTCAACATCAAAAGCAAAAAGTTTTCCCAGAGACTTTTGAAGTCAAGTAATGCTTGTAACATCATGGCCACTGAGGCTCTGTGTCTTGTTTTAAAGGTTGAATCTAGAGTCTGACAGTCAGTGCCAATAAAGAACTTCCCACAAAATTTCTTCTGAATTTCTGTGTGTTTAGTGGAATTGAGTTCTGAGGAAGAAGAGTTTTATAAAGAAAAAATCACTTTGAATGTGATTAAATATGACATAATGGTCAATCTGAGTGATTCAAAACAGAATCCATTTCAGAAATTCTACACGTAGTTTTTCCCAGCGCACTTGCAGTTAGCAAAGTTCTCTAACACAAAGCTTGCTTTGTAATGAATTGTTGGCCATCACATGTAATTTACCTGCTTCCAAACAACTCTGGCAACACAGTGCTCTTGTGATCTTGTGACTGACTGGGAGCTGAGGCTTGCCGCCCCTGCCCAGCGTCCCCTGAAAGAATATCACAACGGAGGAAAAGATCGAGATTCAAAATGACATTTTACTGAATGAGCGTTCCTTTGTACCATCATAAAGATGAAAAATTGTTAGCTGAATCATCACAAGCCAGGGACCATCTGTTTTTCATGGTGGAAATTCACATGGGCAGAAGCAAAACAACAATCAGAAAGTCAGCCTGGAGAACAGCTCCCAGGGTGTACGTACACATGTTCATGGATGTGCATGTGAGCGTACATACACATGTATGACTGGGGTAAAGGGAATATAAGAATCAACATCTGAAACCTAGATAAAAGACCGACATAGGAAACAGGATCAAAAATGAATAGGAGGGCTGGGGATGTAGCTTGGTTGGTAGAGTGCTTGCTTTGCAAGCACAAGGCCCTCGGTTCAATTCCCAGCACTGCAAAAAAAAAAAAAAAAAAAAAAAAAAAAAAAAAGAATAAAAAACAAAAAAAAATTAAAAAATAAGAGTTAGTATGTATGTGACACTTTATTTAGAATTTAGCAAAAGTTAAAGGAAGCACACTTGAGAGAATTCTTTTCCGTCAGGAACTTTTCATTACTTAGCACCTTTGGTAGACACTCTTAACTTGTTATTTAGGGTCCTTCAACATCTCACTGCACACCCACTTTTAGGTTACCTTCTGCTCTTAATAACTTCTGCTTTTAAAATGGGGCATATCCAAATCAACTACTTGGATATGCCCCATAATTTTCTATATTATTCATGCTATTCTCTATTTTAATGACCTTTATATATCTTTTGTATTTATTCATGACACTTTCTTTTTAAAGACTGTGTGTTAGATGACAACTTCTCCTTGAAGAATTTTGATCTTCCTGATAATATGAACGTTCAGATAACTGTCTTTTCATAACTTTTGAATGACTATTTCTTTAGATGAATGCTATAATATTTGTATAATAAATGTACTTTTAAAATTGTCTACCTCCAGCCCCTCCCCCCGCTGGAGCGGTGAACGCGGACAACTGGGAGCGCCGTAGAGGAGGCCGCTCGGCACAGCACTGGGACTCGGAGCCACCACTGGGGCTCCTGAGGCTGCCCAGGGGAGGAGTGGCAAGGAGAGCTGTGTGGACTCAGGACACCGGGGCCAGCCCTGAGGAGGAGGAGGAGGAGCGTGGCCACTTGGATTCGGAGTGACTGCACCAGGGCTGCGGGCGGTTGCCAGAGGAGAGGCTGCGCAGCGAGCTGTTTGGACTCAGAACGACTGCTTCTGAACACCGGGGCCTGCCCTGAGGACGAGGAGGAGGAAGAGGAGCGCGGCCACATGGATTCGGGGTGACAACACCAGAGCTACAGGCGGTTGCCAGAGGAGGGGCTGTGTGGTGAGCTGTTTGGACTCAGACCACGTCTGAACACCGGGGCCTGCCCGGAGGAGTAGGAGGAGGAGGAGGAGGAGCACGGCGGGTTGTGTGGACTCGCAGTGACTGCATTAGCGCTCCAGGCAGCTGCTCAGAGGAGAAGGCGAGTGGTGAGTTGTTTGGACTTAAAGTGACAGCTCCTGAACACAGGGGGGCTGCCTGAAGGAGGAGCGTGGTGGGACGCTTGGTCTTGAGTGGCCGCACCAGAGCTCCGGGCGGTTGCCCAGAGGACCTGTGCTGCGGGTCACATGGACTCAGAGCCACTCAGAGCGACCGCTCCTGAACACCCCGGGGGTTATCTGGAGAAGGAGGAGGAACGGGGAGGGTCACTTCGACTCGGAGTGATTGATTGCCCAGGGCTACGGGTGGTTGGTGGAGGTGGAGGCACGCAGTGAGTTTCTTGGACTCCTAGTGACCGCACCGGAATACTGGGCGGCTGTCTGGAGGAAGAGGCGTGTGGCGGGTCTCTGGGATTCCAAGTGATTGTACAGGGCCCCAGGTGGCGGCTCAGAGGAGGGGCCGCATAGCCAGGCGATTAGGTACAGAGCAGGGTCCCAGGATCTAGGAGGCTTCTTGGTGGAAGAGCTGCACAGAGACAGTCTTAGGGCGGAGCGAAGGTTCCAGGCCTGCGGGCAGATTCTCTGAGGAAGGGCAGCCTAAGGAGAGTCATCTGCAAAGGGTGAGGCTCCCAGGACCAGGAGGTAGGGCCGGGCCCCTGGGAACTTTGCAGAGGAAGGCAGCCCAGCCCAGGCGGTAGCTGTAAATTGAGGGGAACCTCTAGGAGGGAACTGACCAGCGAGACCTCCCCACTGGGTGAGTCTTCCCTGCTGGGTGAGGTTTCCCCACAAGGATGGTAAAACCAGAGACTCAGGCCCAAACAGGCCTTGCCTCAGCCCACAGCCTAGGTCCCCTTTGGATGACCATTGGTCAACAAGTGGAGGCACCTCTGCCCACTAGCAGGGATTATACCCCACCTGAAGGCCACCAGTCCTAGAGAGGCAGCTTCCTTGTGGAGCACCGCATTATCAACTTCCTCCAAGACTTCAGCCTACTGAAGGCTAAGGGGGGATATATATAGAAATCTTCAGGGACATTGTAAGTCAATAAAGGAAATCTGCAATATCTCAGCGGTCCTCTGATACCTGAACAATATGAGAAAACAAGGAAAGAAAATGCTGCAAACAAATCTAGCTGTTACATCAATAAAACCCAGTGACAGCATGGCAGAAGAAATGACAGAAAAGGAGTTCAGAATGTACATAATTAAAATGATCAGAGAAGCAAACGAGGAGATGAAAGAACAAATGCAAGCATTGAATGATGAGATGAAAGAGCAAATGCAAGCATTGATTGATCGCACCAATCGACAGTTAAAAGAGCAAATACAGGAAGCAAAAGATCATTTCAATAAAGAGTTAGAGATATTGAAAAAAAAACAAACAGAAATCCTTGACATGAAGGAAACAATAAACCAAATTAAGAACTCCATAGAAAGCATATCCAATAGGACAGAACACCTGGAAGACAGAACCTCAGACATTGAAGACAAAATATTTAACCTTGAAAACAAAGTTGAACAAACAGAGAAGATGTTAAGAAATCATGAACAGAATCTACAAGAACTATGGGATATCATGAAAAGGCCAAATTTAAGAATTATTGGGATTGAGGAAGGCCTAGAGAAACAAGCCAAAGGAATGAACAACCTATTCAATGAAATAATATCAGAAAATTTCCCAAATCTGAAGAATGAAATGGAAAATCAAGTTCAAGAGGCTTATAGGACTCCAAATACACAAAATTACAACAGACCCACACCAAGGCACATTATAATGAAAATACCAAACATACAAAATAAAGTCAGAATTTTAAAGGCTGTGAGAGAAAAGAACCAAATTACATTCAGGGGGAAACCAATACGCATATCAGCAGATTTTTCAATCCAGACCCTAAAAGCTAGAAGGGCGTGGAACAACATTTTTCAAGCCCTGAAAGAAAATGGATGCCAACCAAGAATCTTATACCCAGCAAAACTTACCTTCAAATTTGACGATGAAATAAAATCCTTCCATGATAAACAAAAGCTAAAAGAATTTACAAAAAGAAAGCCAGCATTACAGAACATTCTCAGCAAAATATTCCATGAGGAAGAGATGAAAAACAAAGAAGCAAATCAGCAAAGGGAGGAATTATCCTAAAGGAATTGTCAAATAAAGGAGGAAACAAGTTGTGTCAAACAAATAAATAAATAAAATTTAAAAAATGAACCAAATGACCAGGAAACCAAATCATATCTCTATAATAACCCTGAATGTTAACGGCCTGAATTCATCAATCAAAAGACATAGACTGGCAGATTGGATTAAAAAGAAAGATCCAACAATATGTTGCCTGCAAGAGACTCACCTCATAGAAAAAGATATCCATAGACTAAAGGTGAAAGGATGGGGAAAAACATACCGTGCGCATGGACTCAGCAAAAAAGCTGGAGTATCCATCCTCATTTCAGATAATGTGGACTTCAAGCCAAAGTTAGTCAGAAGGGATAAAGAAGGTCATTTCATACTGCTTAAGGGAAGCATAAATCAGCAAGACATAACAATCATAAACATCTATGCCCCAAACAGTGGCTCATCCATGTATGTCAAACAAATCCTTCTCAATTTCAGAAACCAAATAGACCATAACACAATAATACTAGGTGATTTTAACACGCCTCTCTCACCACTGGACAGATCTTCCAGACAAAAATTGAACAAAGAAACCATAGATCTCAATAACACAATCAATAATTTAGACTTAACGGACATTTATAGAATATACCATCCAACCAAGAGCGAATACACTTTCTTCTCAGCAACACATGGATCCTTCTCTAAAATAGACCATATATTATGCCACAAAGCTAATGTTAGCAAATACAAGAAGATAGAGACACTACCATGTATTCTATCAGATCATAATGGATTGAAGTTAGAAATAAATGAAAGAGTAAAACACAGAAACTATTCCAACATCTGGAGATTAAACAATATGCTATTATATGATGAATGGATAACAGAAGATATTAGGAAGGAAATTAAAAAATTCTTAGAGGTAAATGAGAACAAAGAAACATCATATCAAAATCTCTGGGACACTATGAAAGCAGTACTTAGAGGGAAATTTATTTCATGGAGCGCATTTAATAAAAGAAGTAAAACTCAACAAATAAACGACCTAACACTACAGCTCAAAGCCCTAGAAAAAGAAGAACAGAACAGCACCAAAAGTAGTAGAAGACAGGAAATAGTTAAACTCAGAGCTGAAATCAATGAAACTGAAACAAAAGAAACAATACAAAAAATTGACAAAATAAATAGTTGGTTCTTCGAAAAAATAAACAAAATTGATAAACCTTTAGCCACACTAACAAAGAGAAGACGAGAGAAAACCCAAATCACTAAAATTCGGAATGAACAAGGAAATATCACAACAGACACGATTGAAATACAAAACATAATTAGAAGCTATTTTGAAAATCTATACTCCAACAAAATAGAAAATTTTGAAGGCATCAACAGGTTTCTAGAGACATATGAATTGCCTAAACTGAACGAAGAGGACATAAACAATTTAAATAGACCAATTTCAAGTACTGAAATAGAAGAAGTCATCAAAAGCCTACCAACAAAGAAAAGTCCGGGACCAGATGGGTTCTCAGCCGAGTTCTATAAAGCCTTTAAAGAAGAGCTCATTCCAATACTTCTCAAAGTATTCCATAAAATAGAAGAGGAGGGAACCCTCCCAAACTCATTCTATGAAGCCAATATTACCCTGATACATAAACCAGACAGAGACTCATCAAGGAAAGAAAATTTCAGACCAATATCCTTAATGAACATCGATGCAAAAATTCTCAACAAAATTTTAGCAAATCGCATACAAAAACATATTAAAAAGATAGTGCACCATGATCAGGTAGGTTTCATCCCAGGGATGCAAGGTTGGTTCAACATCAGAAAATCAATAAATGTAATTCACCACATTAATAGACTTAAAGTCAAGAATCACATGATTATTTCAATAGATGCAGAAAAAGCATTTGATAAAATACAGCACCCTTTCATGCTCAAAACACTAGAAAAAATAGGGATAGTGGGAAAATTCCTTAACATTGTAAAGGCCATTCATGCTAAGCCTATGGCTAATATCATTCTAAATGGTGAAAAACTGAAAGCATTCCCCCTAAAAACTGGAACAAGGCAGGGATGCCCTCTTTCACCACTTCTATTCAACATCGTTCTTGAGACTCTGGCCAGAGCAATTAGACAAACCAAAGAAATTAAAGGGATACGAATTGGGAAAGAAGAACTCAAACTATCCCTGTTCGCTGATGACATGATTATATATTTAGAGGAACCTGGAAATTCCACCAGAAAACTCTTAGAACTCATAAGTGAATTCAGTAAAGTAGCAGGTTACAAGATCAATGCCCATAAATCCAACGCATTTTTATACATAAGTGATGAATCTTCAGAAAGAGAAATTAGGAAAACTACCCCATTCACAATAGCATCGAAAAAAATAAAATACTTGGGAATCAATCTCACAAAAGAGGTTTAAGACCTCTACAATGAGAACTATACAACACTATAGAAAGAAATTAAAGAACACCTTAGAAGATGGAAAGATCTTCCATGTTCTTGGATAGGAAGAATTAATATTGTCAAAATGGCCATACTACCTAAAGTGCTATACAAATTCAATGCAATTCCAATTAAAATCCCAATTGTGTACCTTACAGAAATAGAGCAAGCAATTATGAAATTCATCTGGAAGAATAAGAAACCCAGAATAGCTAAAGCAATCCTTAGCAGGAAGAGTGAAACAGGGGGTATTGCAATACCAGATCTTCAACTCTACTACAAAGCAATAGTAACAAAAACGGCATGGTATTGGTACCAAAATAGAAAGGTAGATCAATGGTACAGAATAGAGGACACGGACACAAACCCAAATAAATACAGTTTTCTCATACTAGACAAAGGGGCCAAAAAATATGCAATGGAGAAAAGATAGCCTCTTCAACAAATGGTGCTGGGAGAATTGGAAATCCATATGCAACAGAATGAAACTAAACCCATATCTCTCACCATGCACGAAACTAAACTCAAAATGGATTAAGGACCTCGGAATCAGACCAGAGACCCTGCAGATTATAGAAGAAAAAGTAGGTCCAAATCTTCACCTTGTTGGTCTAGGATCAGACTTCCTTAACAGGACTCCCATAGCACAAGAAATAAAAGCTAGAATCAACCACTGGGATAGATTCAAAATAAAAAGCTTTCTCTCAGCAAAGGAAACTATCAGCAATGTGAAGAAAGAGCCTACAGAATGGGAGAAAATCTTTGCCAATCATACTTCAGATAGAGCACTCATCTCCAGAATCTATAAAGAACTCAAAAAACTTTACTCCAAGAATTCAAATAATCCATTGGACAAATGGGCTAAGGAAATGAATAGACACTTCACAGAAGATCTACAAGCAATCAACAAACATATGGAAAAATGTTCAACATCTCTAGTAATAAGAGAAATGCAAATCAAAACCACCCTAAGATTCCATCTCACCCCAATTAGAATGGCGATTATCAAGAATACGAGCAACAACAGGTGTTGTCGAGGATGTGGGGAGAAAGGTACACTCATACATTGCTGGTGGGGCTGCAAATTAGTGCAGCCACTCTGGAAAGCAGTGTGGAGATTCCTTAGAAAACTTGGAATGGACCCGCCATTTGACCCAGCTATCCCACTCCTTGGCCTATACCCAAAGGACTTAAAATCAGCATACTACAGAGACACAGCCACATCAATGTTCATAGCTGCTCAATTCACAATAGCCAGACTGTGGAACCAACCTAGATGCCCTTCAATTGATGAGTGGATAAAGAAACTGTGGTATATATATACAATGGAATATTACTCAGCCATAAAGAATGATAAAATTATGGCATTTGCAGGCAAATGGATGAAATTGGAGAATATCATGCTAAGTGAGATAAGCCAATCTCAAAAAGCCAAAGGACGAATGATATCGCTAATAAGTGGAGGATGACACATAATGGGGGGGAGGGAAGGGTTAGTGTTAGGGTTAGAGTTAGGGTTAGGGAGGGGGGCAAGTATGGAGGAAGGAAGTACTGTATAGAGGGTAAAGAGGGGTGGGAGGGGTGGGGGGAAGGGAAAAAATAACAGAATGAATCAAACAACATTACTCTATGTAAATTTATGATTACACAAATGGTATGCCTTTATGCCATGTACAAACAGAGAAACAACATGTATCCCATTTGTTTACAATAAAAAAAAAATAGAGAAACAAAAAAAAATTGTCTACCTCCTAATTTTCTTTCAGTAGATTTTTTTTTCCTAATCAAAAAAGGTTTTTGTTGAGGTTCAGCAGGCATTGGTTTTAGGAGATAAGAATCCTTCTGCTTAATTAATTAGTAGAGGTCAATCTCACTTAAGATGGATGTATTATGGGCATAGAATCCATAGTCTCCCTGCTACATGTTGGTCTTGTAGAAATTTCAATGACTGTCTTTCAGACCGAGATTGAGGCAGTATCAATTACTTATTAAATATGTTATTCTGCTGCAGTGTAGTGTTGACATCTGCACTATGCTCAATAGAAGAGTCAATTACTGTAACACTCTTGATATTGAATCTCTAAACATGACCCTTCCTTGCAAACAGCAGCTGAAATTGGATCTCATCCTACTACACTAGCTCATTCTTTGATCTGTACTGATTGCTTGGCATTAAGCATATCAATAGCATTTTAGAGTTTGTCATCTGCATCTGAAAGTTCAAACAGTATTGAGCATGGCTTCATTACATGATTGTTTTGCTGTAGTACCAAAGCCAGCAGGATGGAGGTGTGGCAGAGAGGAGAATGTTTAATGACATAGCTCAGTATGTGTCACGGCATCCATATTTCTTCCCAATGGGGGAGCCAGTAATGTCATAAACAGAAAATTAAAAATCAGCCCTTTCGTAGGAAAAGTAAAGTTCCCTCCTGTTGTTACAATTTGTGTAGAAGACAGAGGCGACTGGAGAAGAAACAGACATACACAAAACAGTGCTGGAAGGCACAGCAGGATGCATGCAAAGTATTTTAAAGGAGAGCAAATACAAGGGCTTGTATTAGAAATATTTATGAAGGAGTTTGCTTTGGATCTTCTTGTACCCTTTGCACTTCTCTCTTTGGAACCCATTAGCATTTAAAAATTAAATGATTTAGAATTACAAAAAAACTAGCCCTCAGTTTTTCAAAAGCTTAAATTCTCAAGAACATGCCACAATGATAACTTTGTTGCTTTGGTTCTGTTTTATGTGGTACTGGGTTTTGAACCAGGGCTTCACTTAGGCTAGGCAAACGCTCTACCCCTAAAATATACCCCCAGCCTCACCAATGATAACTTTGAAAGAAAATATGAAGAATTCACCCACCCACTTATTTCTCTCCCCAGATGAGATGGAGTTTCTTTGGAAGGAAATGAGAGAAGGATGAGAGAGGAAACAACATAATCTATGGTACTTCCCCATGAAGTAGATTTGTGCCCTGTCCCTGACTAGAGTTCTTGAAGAAGGAGATAGAAGAATACTCTGAATACACTTGGAGATTCTAAAGCTGAGAGGACTTATAACTCTCTCTCTATGGTAGAATCTCTAGTAATCACACATCAAACATGTTCATGGAGCAAAATAAAAGCAAGAACTAAGAAGGTTGCTCCAAAGTGGAATACAAAAGGTATTCACAGTCTAATAATTTTTGAACTGCAAAATGTATCTTTTGTACAAGGATAGCAGAATGGCCATGACGTAGGACTTAGTACCTTGAAACTGGGAACGGGAAGAAGAGGAGCAATGGGGATGACCATCTGACCATAGTTCAAGCAGGAACGAGTATGTGTTTATGGTTTCTAGAGGAGATAAATGATAGTAGATTTTATTTTGTTATCCTTCTCCAAAAATTGCAAGACCAGAGTGCTACTTATCCTTTTGTCCTCTAGAATTTGGCTTTTTAATTTCCAGGGTAATATATACTCAAGATAGATTAATATCAGTAATATAATGCAACATTCCAGTTTTTACACACTTTGATTTGTAGCTTATCCAATACATATAACATACCACTGATAAGGACTTGGTGTTCAACCTGAACATTAAAGAAGGATACAATTGGGACTGGGGTTGTGGCTCAGTGGTAGAGCATGTGTGAGGCACTGGGTTCGATCCTCAGCACCACATATCATATAAATAAATGAATAAAATAAAGGCCTATCAAGATCTAAAAAAAATATATATATATGTATATATTTAATAATTATATATATATGTATATATACATATATATGAAGGATAAAATTATTATTCTTTATTTAGAAATTATAGTCAAAAACAAGATATTGACATTCCAATACAAATAAAGATCATCATTATTTTAACAAGATCATCCTGCAACTCAGATATAAACCTTGTGGGCAGAATGAGGATGGAGAATAGAAAATAATTAGAATAGATACTTGGTCTGAAAGATGTTATGGATGTTATTTTTGTCATTTCCATAAAAAGGATCAATTTAAAATTTTTATTGTAATAAAACATGTATTATTTGGAGTAGGAAATATATAATTATGTATAGTAAAATAAATCGACTTCTATTTTCACACCATGAATTTGCCTATTCTTAAGAAAACATTGCATATTCATATATTCTGACATTAAGAACATCTTTAAGCATTGTTATAGATAGATTTTTGGACCCAGTGTCTCCTGTCTTCCTTCTCTAATAAGGAGGGCTTAGATGGACGTTACTAATACTCCGTACCAAATGTACATTACAAAGATTTCTTCCTTATTGAGTTTGCTGATAACTACATATCCATTGTGAAGAACCTATACTTAAATGATTTGACATAGATATCATTATAGCCTGACCTTCCAAATGTATTTGGGTAGCTATAATTTTCCTTAAATTTTTGTCCAGTACATATTTGAAACAATCAGAGTTCATAGGTCATTAAAGACTGCCATTAGCATTTCATCTCCCTATCAACCTCCCACTTATTCCACACTTAAAAAATACCTAGACAAAACTATTTTGATGCTTAACATAATTCCACCATGTGGAAGGAAGCTTAATGTTTTCTCGGAAGTATTCAGTGCACAGCAGAGAGTTAGAGAGAACAAAATCAATGTTTACTTAATGCACTTTTCCATTTAGAACATGAAATGTGCATCAGTGGAAGGGAAATACAATTTCAAATGAAAAAGGAATTATAAGAATAGACTAAACTATCTCACATCTTTTACATCTTTTAATGTCTCAAATAAAAAGATCTCAGAATAATATTCTACGTATGCATGATACACACACTGAAACCAAGGGTGTATTAACATGGGACTAGGAGAAGTTGGTAGGTTTAGCTGAATTGCACATTGCCAACTAAAATGGGTTTTCCTTTTATTCTGAATTCTGAGATCCAAATACAAGATAAACAATTTTGAACTCATTTTATTTTCAGTGTTTAAATAATGTATCCTGGGAAAAATCCTTCAAAAAATATTGAGACCCATTAAATAAAATAAAAATAGTGTTTTATTATTTGTTGTTATTTTTTCTAGTGTAAGGACATGATTTACAAAGGGCTGAAAATCTGGAGAAAATGCATTGTGCTATGAAAGTTTTGTATCAAAAATTTTTGGCAGCTTCTAAATTATAGGGCAAGCAAATGGGCTTCTTAATGCAATGAGTAGGATCAAATTCCAGAAGGTCAAGGGAGGGTTTGTTACCATAATTTCCTGCTTTGTCCATGTCTAGAAACCTTAATCCTGGGTTTGCTACCCCATTGCCTCTTATATTTCTTGTTAAAGCCTTCCTTCCCTGTTCTTTTTCTGATTGGGGTTTCTGATATATTTTAACAATACCAAGTAATAGGTTTTTCCTTTTGAGTATTGCTCCCTGCATACCTGAGACATAGAGTCCACTTCGTATCAGGCAGCCACCTGCCCATTGTCGTTTCACTGAAGAAGTAGGCGAGTCTCTGTGTGTAGAGCAGTGCGATAAGATAGGGAAGAAAAGTTGAAGAAATATTGTTCACTATTGTGTGGAATGATAAAGCAAAACTGAAGAGGGACATGCTGTTTTCTATAGGTGTTACAACAGGGATTTAACAAACAATAGGGTTTCAATCACAATAAAGCCCAGGCTGGTGCTGAGTTACAACCTAAGTTCCAAAGTCTGGGTTTGACTTGCCCAACTTTTAGCAGCATGACATTGATATTCTCTTAGGCAGGTCACATAAACTCTCTGGGCCTCAATTTACCCATTAGTAAAATGAAGAGTTTGGATGAATTCTAGAATTGCCAGATCTATTTGAAACATGATGCTTTGTTTTTGCTTTGAATTCTCTGAGGCAAAATTTCTTTTTGAAAAATAAAATAATACAGATCACATTCACTTATGTTCTCTGTCTCTGTCTGTCTGTCTCTCTCTCTCATACCAGCTCTGACTTGGCATTTTTTTTTTTTTCATGGTAAACCCTGCAATAGAAAATCCTAGATTGTGAATTGAAAGGAAGTTTAGGTCATGAAGTCCACAGTCTGTACAAATAGTGCAGTGAGATGTTCAATGGAGGCTTGACAGGCTATCAGTCAGCTCTCTAGGAAATGTTGACAAATGGCATTAGAAAAATATTGTATTTTGTTGAACTAATCAAGGTCTTAGATGTGTCTTCTGAATTGTGGTTTGTATTTAATATCCTCTCATTGCATGTCCCTTTAGTGAGCACTAAGTATGCTCCATTTCCACCTGATTAAATGGCTCTTATTTTCCAATAATTCCTCATATGACATAATTTCTAGATCCCTCAGGCCTATGTTAAAATTTCTGTATAATACTCTGTTCTCAAAACTGACTTCTAATTAGTTGGAGGGTCTGTGGCTGAGTGCCTCTGCACAACTCAGGAAACTCCATCATCCAGGAGCGCCTAGGAGATTCATTCTTCTTGTAAATCTAGGATAAACTGTCATCAGTTATAGCTCAGGAGATTATCTGCCAAAGAAACCGTGATGAGGTTTTGGGGATTATAAAGCATACAACCTTAGAATTTGTTTAACAAAGGGAAAAATGGCCTCATTATTGTTGAATACATGATACAATAAAACTCTGGGAGAAATGACATCCATTGCAGTTAAAATAAAGGATAATTAGGGGAAAATGTTTTTCTAATTTGTGCTTTAAAATGCTGTCACATATGCAATACTGATGAGACACTTGGCTTAAGTCTGTGAGGCATAAATAAATACAAACATGAGACAATTTACCCATCCGTTCTTGGCATAAAGGGGAGAAAGCTTATAATTTCCACAACATCAAAGAGTTCCTAATGAATATGTCCAACCAAAATGCAAATTTCAACATGATTAATGAAGAAGGATCTTTACACCCTTTCATAGACCCTTTAAATATGTAGAATTGTTCCTGACAAGAAGGTAAATCTCTTTGAGATCTTCAAGCTTACTTTATGATGAATTTTTTTCATTTTATGAAGGATCACACACACACACACACACACGCACACACACACACACTGTATTACAGAAGCAGAGACTTTCTTTTGGACATTTCTTGAACTTTGCCATTTAAAAAATTACTCTCTTTGTGATCTTTGTATCCCACTTCTTATCCTAACCTTAAGAGGCTATCCACCTTTCTTTCATTCTTTTCTTGTCCCTTCTACTTCCAAGATGATAGGGGTCTCATTTCATTCTATCCTCAGTTTGAAGTCCCAAATCTCATCATATAAATAAGATGCCCGTGAAGAATCCCTTAAAGGAAGCTTGTGGGAACAATTCTTCTTATCCTTGGATTTTAGGAACTAAAAAAAAGCAAAATATCTGTGCCTAATACTCCCAATATGTAATCATGGGACAAGCATAGGATAAAAATTTTAGGTTTTCTTGCTTTTTTATTTTAAGATAACAAATTAATATGAAGCAGATTCAGCAGTCTTAAGTAGTTTCAAAACCTACATGGGCAAAAATCCAGCCAGAACTCCTTGATGAGATTCCTTGGCGTGAACTCAAATCTCCATGGCTCTGAATTCTGCCTGCTGAGCACATGGTTATACTCTCTGGGGTCTTGGTTCTGCTCTCTGAGTCATCTTCCTTTTTCATGAAAAGTAGCAACCACTTGCAACCGAGAATTTTTATCAACCTGCCAGTAGATTTTGAGGCCTTCTGGTTTGATGGAGAGAGATCTCTAAGTTATACCTTTAATTGCCTGTGAATGCTGACCTTTTGACCTTTCCAGGTTTAGCAAAGGACTGTAGAGTGAGATCCTGAGCCTTCTATCTAGATTATTCCTCCAGACAGTGAATCTCTTGATGGAATAGTTTTTCTTTCAATCTCTCTCTGTCCTATTTTACAACACTCAGCAAGAAGTAACCAGGAGGAATCTTCAAATCCTTGCTTGAACATCTCCTTAACTCTGTATCTAGGTTCATCACTTATGTAAGTTCTACTTTCCTTATAATATGATAGTACACAATTTCTACCACCTGCACAATTTCTATCCCCTTTGCTCCAATTTCTGGTAACACATTTTTTATTTCTTTCTGAACCCTTGTCAGTAGCACTTTCCATATCCATTAGTTCTCCTAACAGTCTGTTCAAGGTAATTTCAACATTTTCTCTCACGTTCTTCACCATTTTCTTCAAACTCCTCACTGCTCAGTTCCAAAGTCACTCCACAGTTTTAGTTATTTGTTACAGTTATACCCCACTTCTGAGTACCCAAATCTGTTTTTTAATATAATGTAACAAATTTCTATAATTCAGCAGTTTAAGACCATACCCATGTAATAACTCATGTATGTATGTTAAAAGGCCAGATGTGGCACAATGGAGTTCTTATCTTAGTTCAGGGTATAAGAAAACTGATGTCAAGGTGATTGCTAGAGCAGCAGTTTTTACCTGTGGCTTGCAGTTCCTGTTCAAACTCACTGATTATTGGAAGAAGTCAGTCCCTGGAATTTGTACAGTTGAGATCCCCCTTTCCTTGGTGGCTGTCAACTGTGGCTATTGTCAACTCCTCACGGTCTCCTCATTCTATTGGCAGTTTACAAAATGCATGCTTGCTTTCTTCCTGGTCAATCAAAATGCACCTCTCTGACACTGATATGGTTTTAGATCCCCCAAAAGCTTATGTGTGAGACATGCAAGCATATTCATAGGTAAAATGATTAGATTATGAGAACTGTGACCTAATCAGTGGCTTAATCCACTGATAGATTAATTGGGTCGTAACTGTAGGCAGATAAAGTGTGGCTGGAGGAGATGGGTCACTGTGCATACCTTTGGGGTTTATATTTTGTCCCTGGTGAGAAGAGCTCTCTCTCTCTCTGCTTCCTATTTTCATGTCCTGATCTCCTTTCCTCTGCCATCCCTTTCGCCATGATGTTTAGACTTATCATAGGCCCAGAGTTATGGATTTTGCTGTCTATGGACTGAGACCTCTGAAACCATAAACCAAATAAACTTTTCTTTCTTGTATATTGTTCTTGTGAGATCTTTGGATCACAGGGATAAAAAAAACTAACTAAAACAGACTGATTCTGCTAGCAGGCGAGAAAACTCTCTAGTTTTAAACAGTTCATCTAAAAATTCTAAGCCCACATGGATTATCTTGCTTAAAGACAGCTGTCTGATATAACCTAATCATGAGAGTAAAATTGATTACCTTCATGGCTCCTAGAGTTGTACAGGAACTGCACTTCAGAAAGGTGAGAAATCTTGGGGAACATTTCAGAATTCTGTCTACTTTGATAGTAATACTGTAAGTCAAACAATCTTGAATGATATTCACTAGCCCAATGTCTGCCTCTAGAGGTCTGCATTTAAAAAAAAGTTTAATTTTCCCCCATCTAGACATAATATCAAGAGGCAATAACGGTTATAAATACCCCAGAAGTATTATATTATAAGCTTTCCTATTTTAAGAAATTCTTGATGAATCCCACTGAAATCTACTTTGAGATAACAAAACTCAATCTACTAAGTATAATAATATAAACCTGTCTTATATACAATAACTTCCAAAGAAAACATCTTTTAAACACAAGGAATTCAATCTTATACAAGGATTAATCATGTTTTATTGGGAAAATTGAGCTAATAGAAAAATTTATGGAAAAAGTATGTTTTCACTTTTTAACATTTGCATATTAATAAACATAATTAATTCCAAATTTGAAAAACCAGTCTTATTTTATAGATGAAATTGAGGAAGACTTGGAGAGCCTAGTGAAGTAGTTCCACTTCAGGTGGCTGCCAAAATTCACCTAGGGATATTAAAAAACAAAACAAAACAAAGACCTACAAAAACATTCTCGGGTTCCATTCCCAAAGACTCTCTTCAATCTGCAGATCCTGGCCTAATTAATTTTGTAAATGATATCTTCCAGAAACCTCAGGGAGCTCATAATCTAAAAGGAGAAAATAGATACTTCAAAACTCAGTTGCTGCACCAGGGATTTAGTGGTAATTTTTAATGTTAACTTTTAACGATTAAACTTGAAAAGTTTAATATAGATAGAAAAAAGTACAGAGACACAAGTGTACAGATCAAGAAATGATCAGAAAGAAGCACACCCATGTAACAGCCACTTGTGACAAGAAATAGAACGATAGCAAAAAGCCAGAGCCCCCCACCTCATGTCCCTTCCAAACACTCCCTTTCCAAGGGTAATCGTTTTCCTGATATTAACATCCAAATTAGTTTTACCTATTCTGAATTTCATGCAAAGGAAATAGATTTTTGAAGTTTGGGTTCTTTCACTCAATATTTTGTCTGAGACATTAAGCCATGCTGTTGCATGTAGTAGAGTTTTACTTTTTGCATGTGATGTATTTCCTCAGTTGTTTGAATACATTGCAATACATTTATTTATTTATGAACATATAGGTAAATTTCTAGTTTGTGGCAATTGTGGATAATGCTGCTATAAATATTCTTGTCTTATACCTGTCTTTTGGTGTTCATAGGTACACCTTTCTATGACTCGGATTCCTGGGTCATGAAATCCTTATGTGTTCACTTTAATGATTACTTTTGTTTAGGTTTCTTAGGGTGACCGCCAATTTATACTTCTTACAGCAGGATGTGATAGTTCTTGATCCTCCACACGTTTGCCAACATTACTGTCAATTTTAAAAATTTTCTTGTTATTATGGTGACTGTGTAATGATGGCTCATTTCTGTTTTAGTTTTCATTTTATTCCATTTCTCTTATGGCGGTAATTTGGATATTCTTTCATGTGAACTACCTGTGATATATGATAGGATTTTTTGGTTTTCTTCCAGAGTTCATGGCTCATAACTCCCTCCCCAAAGTAGTCCATAAAAACTAGAATTTTCTTTAAGGCAGGTGATAGGAAGTAATCCTCTTCTTTCTTTCTTGGAGCTGGCTATGAAAAAATTCTCTAACCTACTTTTATCTGATATTAGATCATAAGGCTTTCCTTATTTGGGAAAATCCCTTTCTCAAACCCTGTCTATTCTGAAGAGACCATCTTTGCTGAATTTCCCCAACCAGTTTATTAGCAGTCATGCCTATGCAATGAAGTAGGACTCTTAAACGACAAGGTTTGGAGAACTTCTAGAGAAAAGGATATGTGGAGGTTTCTGAAAGACAGTGCTCCTGGAGAAGGCATAGAAGCTATTTTATCTTTCTACTACCTTGCCTTAAACATCTCTCCATTCATATCTTTTATGATATCCCTTGTAAAGACAACACAAAATAACAACTCTTCTTTAAAGGAGATAAGAAAAGAGTTTATTCTGTAACAAATCTAAGTGAGCATGGTCTGAGGGCAAGAACTCAAGTTGCCCTGGATGACATGTTCTCCTGTGGAAGAGGTTGCATGAACTTTTTTAGTCACAAGATATAAACAACAAAAAATGTCATGCATCAACAGACTTACCAAATACATCAATGGAGCCATCAAGCAGGTGGACTACAGCAGAGTGGGGAAATCTCTTTTATGGGATTCAGATAATATCTTATAGCATTCTTAGCTTTAGGGTTGATGGAGAGTAATGCTCTCTTAATCTTACCATATATTCTGTTAGGGTTTGGAAATGAGATATCCCCTCAATGTTCCTGTGTTAATGCAGGAATACTCAGGGTGAAGTGTTTGGATCATAAGTACTGTGACCTACTTGGTACATCCTAGTTGGAATGGACCAACAGGATGATAGTAGTAGGTAGGGGGGGGCATGGCTAGAGGAGGTAAGATACTGGGGAAATGCCGTGGAAGGTTTTGTCTCCCTGGAGGCCCTTTTCCCTTTCTCTCTTTGCTTTCTGACCACCATGAGTAGAGTAGCACTCTTTCATCATGCCCTTCTGCCATGATGCTCTGTCTTACCTTGGGAACCAGAGAAATGAAACTGACTGACTATTGACTAAAACCTCTGAAATCATGAGCCAAAATAAACTTTTCCTCCTTCAAGTTGTTAGCATCAGATAATTTGGTCACAGTGACAAAAACTGAATAATGCAAAAATTGATACCTAGAAGTGGAATCACTGCTTTGACTATCCTGATCATGTTGTTCAGAAGACTTAGAAATACTTTGTGGGAGGAGATTGGAGTAATTTGTAGATATAGGCTACAAATTACTACAATGTTATAAATGAAGTTAATGGGCAATTCTAATGGAAGCTCAGAAGACCAGACTGTTGATAAATCATATTACTGGCAGATAGTAAAGACTTTGGTCATAGATTTCAGAGAGGAACAAGTATTCTATGGGAAATTAAACTAGAGGCCATTTGTGTTATATTCTGGTAAGGAACTTTTCTACATTTTGTCCATGTCTAAAGACTTTGTGTGAGGACAAATTTAAGGATGATTAGCTAATTAATGTGGTGTGGGAAATTTCAAAGCAGCATAACATTCAGGCAGGGATACAGATTTTGCTGGAAATGTTTTGACAGACTTACTGTGAGAACTGGAAACAAAAGGAAGAACCCAAGTATTTGAAAAACTTGCAGGTTGGCCACAAAAGAGTGTGTAAAATCAGGGCCAAGGAAGATATGGTTATTGAAGATGTCAACACCACTAAAAAGAAGTTAAGTACTTTGCACACAGACAATAGGAAAGATGCCTTGGAGGCTTCTCAGAAATTGGTAAGTCCATACCCATTACAGACTCAGAGGTATAAAACTGAAAATTTCAGTGATAAAGGGCCTGGGGACTCCCTGTTCATATAGTGGAGCCTAGGCAGTTGTTTTGCCTTGCCCAAGCACTCAAAAGCAACTACAGTCATGATCCTAAAGGCCCAGCTACTATTCAAGCTGGCAATCATCCATGTGTTTCCGGATCTGCTGGAAGGCAGGATGCAGAGGTTAAGGTATCATGGAGGTTTCCACCAATATTTCAAAAGAAGGCTTTGGAGGCCAGGCAAAGTGTAACATTGTCAGAAGTGTAACAGGTTCCCCCCAAAAGGGTAAGGCATGAAGCTATGAATGTAAATTCCAAAGCTGGAATCAAGACCTCAGGAATGAAGAGATACCAGTACTGTGGTCTATCTAATAAGAAAGCTGCTGACTGTGAAGAGCCTGATGAAGAGAGGCTATGAGCACTGCAACTGTCAAGGTCAAAGGGAGAGCACAGCCTGATTACTTTGGAGAGATCATCTTACCACTATGGCCCTAGATGACAGAGATGGAGATACAAGAAATGTTTGCTTGGATTCATTCTTCCTATGAGACTATTCCTCCCTTTTGGAATGGAAATGTTTAATCTGTGCTACTATATACTGGATGTGTATGACTTTCTTTTGATTTTTATTGGGACTCATGGCCAAGAATTTGCCTTGAGCCTCAGAGGAGACATTAAACTTGGACTTTTGTGTAATGCCAGAACTGTTAATATTATGGAAACTCCTAGAAAGGGCCAAGTGCATTTTGCATTGTGAAATGAACATGAGTATTTGGGGAGCAGAGGTGAAATGTTACAGTTTGAATATGAGGTGTCCCCCTCTTGTGATAATGGAGGAATATTAAGGGGTGAAATTATCAGATTACGATAGCTTTTATTTTTTTATTATTTATTTATTTTTATTTTTTGCAGTACTGGGGATCGAACCCAGGGACTTGTGCTTACAAGGCAAGTACTCTACCAACTGAGCTATCTCCCCAGCCCTATGATAGCTTTTAAAAACTTAATCAGTCCATTCTAATTTGAATGAAATAACTAGGTAGTAACTGTAGGCAGATGGGACATGGCTGAAAGAGTAGAGTTATTAAGAGTGCACCCTTGAAGAATTCATCTTCCCTGAAGCTGCTTCCCCTTTCCCTCTCTGCTTCCTGGGCACCCTAAGCAGAGAAACACAACCCCATCACACCCTTCCCTTTTTCCATCATGTTTTGCTTGACCTTGGGCCCAAAGCAATGGAGTTGACCAACCATTGACTGAACGTCTGAAACCATGAGCCAAAATAAACTTTTCCTCCTCTAAACTGTTTTTGTCAGTTATTTTCCTCATTGCAATGAAAAGCTGACTAGACACATTCTAAGACACATTTCTATTAGTTACCAGGATGTTATGTCAGATACAGAGGTTGACAGTGAATGATAATTAAAAGAAACTCTGAAGATAGCCCAATGTAACTTTGGCTCTTAATCTACAACATGCCCTCTCTCATAATCACAATGTTCTAGTCAGCCAAGTTCAGATAGTCTTCAGGGTCCAGTAGAGATGTGGCTTCTTCAGATAAATTTAATTCACAATAACAAAGCTGTAAACATAAGTAAGCATTTCCCTGAGTTCTGTGAGCTGCTCAAACAAATTAACCAAGCCCCAAAGAGTTGCGATGAAACTTAAATTGTAACTGGTCAGTCAGAAGCACAAATAAAAATGATCCGGGTTTTGTGGCATCTAAAGTGGGGGACAGTCTTAAGGATTGAGCTCCAAACCCATGTGATCTGATGCTATTTCCAAGTATATATTGTCAGAAATGAATTAGATTAGAAGACACCCAGCAGTTGTCTGTTGCTACTGAATTGCTAATTATTTGATGGTTGGGAGAAATCCACACATCTTTTCTAGTCACAGAAGTCTTCTGTGTTAATTCCAGTGTGAGAGAAGAGGGAAAACAAGCAGTTTGTTTTTCCTAAAAACACAGTATTTGTTCAAGTCTTATGCTCATTTTCTCTGTTGAGTTGTCCTTTTCTTACTGGTATACAGATATTTTTTATATAATATGATCATGAGTCCTACCAAGATATATGCAAATGTCACAACTTAGTCTATCGGTTGTTTTTATCCTCTTTTAAGGGTTTCTTTTCTTTAAAAAGAATTTCAATTCTAATGCAGTAAAAGATGGTATCCAAGATAGTTATTACTTTTATTCTACATTCTATAAACATTGTTGGTTTGGTTTTAATTTTTAGTTTTATTATGTGTAATTGTGTGCATGTATGAGTATTTTGTGCTGTGTGAATGAGGGTGAGTGTGTGTGTGTGTGTGTGTGTGTGCGTAAGGTGTGAAGTAACTATCAAGTGATTATTTTTATCCATAAATATCCAATTAATCCAGTACCACTAGTCATAATTAGTCAAGATCAGGTCAAAATTTCTGGGCATAATTTAGAGTTCTGGATAATGTTATCTTATATTAGTGGGACTGTAGATTTGCTTCTGAAAGACATCTAGGTTAAGACATGTCATCAAAATAGAAATGGGAATCAAGAAGATTAAAAGCCTTAGAAGAACTGGTATATTTTAGGTCAACTCTCATTTTAAGGGTTTAAATTTTGGTGTTCCAATTTGGAACCTTTCACTTTTGATGGGCTCCAATCTCTAATTTTTGTTCTCCTGGCCTATGAATCTGTCAACAGTTTAGTTCACTTATTTAGCCTGTGAACTACTACTTTCAAATGCTTTGAGGAGAAAACTTCAAAATTTCAGGTTCTCATTTCTGTGTTTTCTTCATCTTTGGAATCTTAGTCTGCTAAACTTTATTTTTTTGGTAACTTATAAACAATACTTACATACAGATCTTATTTTACAGTTTTTATAGTTTGGATCTGGAATGTCTCCCAAAAGCTTATGTGCCCCCAGCTGGTGTTATCAAGAGAATGGTGGAACTTTAGGAGGTGGGACTTGGTTTGAGAAAGTGGGTCAATGCCTTTGAAAGGTATATTTCTTCCCTGTCCCCTTCCCCTATCTCTTGGTTTCCCAAGGTGAGCAGCTTTGTTCCCCTACACCATCTAGGCTCTGATGTACTTCCTGCTACAGGCCTAAAGGCAATGGAGCTAGCCAAATATAAATCAAAACCTCTAAAACTGAGCCAAACTCAGTGTTTTCTTTCTTAAGTTGATTCTCCTGGTCATTGATATGACTATGCCTGATGATATGGCTCAGAAGTCTTTAGAATTTTTTTGTAAGGGGAACCTGGAAAGATTTGGGAAAGCAAACAAGAGAGGCCCTAAAATTCTGTAGAGCTCAATGGGTAATTTGGGTGAGGGCTCAAAAGACCAAAATGAACAATAAATAGTAAGAATGTGATAAGTAAAAGATGTGATGATGATGTTTCAAATGGAAATAAGAACGGTATTGAAACTTGGGCAATAGACCATTTATGTTACATTCTGGCAAAGGATTTGTCTACATTTCCTCCATTCCTTGAGACTAAATGAGGATGAGTTTAAAGGAGATGGATTAATAAATCTGCTGGAGGAAATTTCAAGAGAGGAAAGAATTCAGACTGTGGCATGGGTGTTCCTGGATGCTTTTAGCTAGATTTACAAAGAAAACTGGAAGCAAAAAGAAGAGTGGAAAAATCTGAGCCAGGTGTGGTGGCTCACACCAGTAATCTCAGCAGCTCAGGAGGCTGAGGCAGGAGATCACAAGTTCACTCAGTAACTTAGCAAGGCCCTAAGCAACCCACTGAGACCCTATTTCTAAATAAAAAAAAATTTTAAAAGTCTGGGGATGTGGTTCAGTGGTTGAGTGCCCCTGGGTTCAATCCATAGTACCAATTAAAAAAAAAAAAAAAAAAAAAAAAAAAAAACAAGAAAATCTGAAAAACTTGCAGTTTAACCAGAAACAAAGTGTACAAAGTTGTGCCTAAGAAAGATATGGTTGTTGAGGAGTTTAATCACTTTAAAGCAGTACTGTACTTTGTACCAGGACAAAAGGAAAGATGGCTTGAGGGCATGTCAGGAATTGGCCCAACCTGATCCATTACAAGCTCAAGCATGTATAAATATAAACTCTTTGAAATACTACTTTGAGAAGAAAGAAATGAGTTTCCTCAAGATTTGTTTCATGATAATCAGTTGTTCAGGTCCTCAGAGGTCTTTATAGCCATGGCCCAAATAGGTTTGGCTACTGCTTGCATTGGCAGCAGACCTTGGCATCATCCATATGATGCAGATTGTAAGAGTTGTGAGGCCACTGAGGCCTGCATGTAGACTTCAAAGTAGAGGCCTGGTAGGCTCAGCATTGTGTAGCAGGGTCGGGGTCCCTCTGGGCAGCTCCCCAAGAGAGTGATGCTTGAATCTGCAAGAGTGAAGTCAAAACTGTGATGGAAACCCCAAGAATTTAGAGATGCCAGGAATATTTGAGGGTGTCAAGGAAAGCCATAGGTAATGATCAGAGTCAGCCAGAAGGAGCTGGCTAAGGGCCTCCCAAACCTCCTGGAACTCATATCATGCTATCACATGCCCCAGATGCTGGACATGGAGCTGTAGAATTTAATGTTTGCCTTGCCTGGTTTTGGTCTTGCTTTGGTTCAATCCTTTCTTCATATTTCTCATATTCTTCCCTTTTGGAATATAAATATTTATCCTGTATCATTTTATCTTGGAAGCATTTGACTTATTTTTTTTATTTTTAGAGAAGCTCAGAACTAAGAATCTGTCTTGAATCTCAGGAGAGTTTGGCCTCAGACAACTGAACAATACTAGAGCTCTTCAGACTACGGAGACTGTTAGAGATAGACTGAATGCAGTTTTCATTGAAAGATAATGTCTTGTTCATAGTCCAGTTGTGCCAGGGAAGTGGAGTAGTTTTCTGAAAAGATGAAGTAAGTGCCTGGAGACAGTGTACAAAGTAGATGATTTTTTTGTGAAAGACTTACAGATCAATGAATATTCCAAGAAGAGTTCAGTGGCAACATTCTAAACCAGTAGCACTCCACTCCTCCTGGTGCCTCACCAAGCATCCTTTATGACGCTGCTCCAGAAAAAAAAAAAAAAAAAAAAAAATTCCTTCCACCCTTCAGAGCACTCGGTGGAGTGGTGGCTGGCTGGACAATGACACATACTGTCTCCAGAGTACCCTCATCTCCTTTACAATTACCACAAGAGAAAGGTCTTAAAGGTTAGTCGGCGGAAAAAATGGCATCATTAATTTGCTTAATCTGTTTTGTGCCTTGTGTGACAGCCTTCCAAGGAGTTTATATGCAAGCAAGCAGAAGCAGTTGTATAAAACAGTTATCATTAACTGGTCTTAGTTCTCAGCATTCATGAGAAAAGGCAGTGTCCTGCACCATAATGCTTATCTAGGTATTCTGGTGCCATCCTGCTCTTATTGTTCCCTTGACTTCGCTCGGGTCTTGGGAAGCAAGAGGCATCTCAGGGACATGGTATTCTTTTGTTGCAACCCATTTTTCTCTAAGGATTACACAAATGGACATGAGCCTTTGGAGGTCAGGGGTGGAATGTTATAGTTTGGTTCTGGAATGTCTCCCAAAGGCTCATGTGTTAAAAGCTGAGTACCCACCTGTCGGTGCAATTGAGAGGTGGTGGAAATTGAGAGGGGAGGCATAGTTGCAGAAAGTAGATAACTGTAGGTATGTCCTTTGAGAGTATATTTTTGTTCCCAACCCTTCCCCCCTTCCTCCTCCTCCTCTTCTTCCTCCTCTTCATTACTTCTCCTTCCACTCCCCTTTCCCTTCCCCCCCTTTTCCTCTCCCTCTTCTTCCTCCCCCTCCTCCTCTTTTTTTCTTCTTCTTGTTCTTTTCTTCCTCCTCCTCCTCTCTGCTTTCCAGCTGCCATGAGATGAGAAGTTTTGCTTCACAACATCCTCTAGGTCATGAAGTTCTCCCTTGCCACAGGCTTACAATTAATCATGTACCAAAACCCCTAAAACTGTGAAATAAAATATATATATTTCCCTCTTTACATTGATTGTCTCAGGTATTTTGTCATAGTGATGGAAAGCTATTTACAACAATTATTTTATCCAAAATTTTCTGGTTGTTCTAAGAAGAATTTTAAAACAAACTAGTCTGCATTGTTTGAAGGAAAACTTTAAAATGTAATTTCAAACTTCTAATGGCTATTTAAATTCCTGAAAGGATAGGAACCTAGTAAATTACTGTTTTTCTGACTCCTTCTAATGTGGGATAAAACATCTATTTAATTTAATTCATTAAAAGTACTTAGTGACTCCAAAAAGCTTTTTATTAAAAGAAGCTATGTAGAACTAGCCAGTGACAGGTCAGTGGAAAAATGTATTTGGGCCATGAAAGGGAGTCCTTTATGTGCCTTTCAAATGACAACCCAGAGGTAAACTCTGATGAAAACTCTCTAAATGGGTCTTCCTGGTAATGGGGGTAGTAGAGGTCATGTGGGTTTGTAATAGTGGTGCCTGGAAACTCATCACACCTGTTTCTGGAGTATAAATTGTGTGAAGACCACAGTGGTTCAGACCATCTTTTTGGGAGGACAAATACCATGCTATCCTTTTAGATATTGATCCCCCCCAACACACACACATTCCTTTGTCCTAGGCCTCTGGTACTGGTAATGAGATACTACAGGTTGTTTTTGAGGCCATGGTGATGGGGTTAAGAAGAAGGCACAGGTTAGTGGTGTTGCCTAATTGACTAAAGTCAAAACAAGGGTAAATTTGCTTTTTCTTACCCTCTGTTCTCTCAGTCTCTTTATATTCAGTCTTTCAGAATGTTTAAGTACATAAAATTGTGATGGGTAGGTGGGGAATTAGATTCTGTCTTTGCTTGTTAATACATTAATGCTTTCATCCCTTGTAACACTCAAGAACAATTATGCCAAAAATGATAGGAAAGAAAAGGACATTATGAATCTGTATATTTCTTTAAGTTTTTCATAGCTGATATTTGAAAATAGCTGATAGAGAAAAGAATTTGGCACATTTCCTACTTTTATGGCTGTTAGTAGTACTAAATAAAGTTATGTCACATACAAAAATTAAAAGCTTTCTGAAAGTGTGATTTGCAGAGAACCTGTATAAGGATCTATAAAACACATGATCAAAATTTAGATTTTGTAGGTTTTAACTCATAATAAGTCCAAATCTGTGGAAGATGCCCCAGGAATTAGCATTTTAATAAGCTTCCTATGCAAACATGATTCACATAAACATTATTTAATATTTACAGTAGGAAGTTTTGTCACTTCATAGAGTCTTCTGGAGTAGATGATTGTTTCCAATTTTTAAATGAAGAATCTGAGACATGGAGAGGTTAAACCATTAGAAAAGTCATTTGCAAATTAGGCAGAGATGCCAACCAGTTCTCCTGATGCCAAGTTCAATGTTGGTCTCACTACCTCAGTCTTATTCTCTACAAAGAATCTTTAACTTAAGAAAGAGAGATTTGTGTTCATGTATAACTTTCTAAGCAGCCTAGCACAAAGAGCTAAACATTTGCTCTGTGATGGCAATTACTGAGATGGTACATTATGCAACATTTAGCACACACACTGGGCTTTTCATTTCCAGAGCACTTGATTTTGTCAAGGCATTTCAGAACTCACTTGGAGCTTCTGTATATAAAAGTTAGGACAAGAAGAAAGCACGTTGAACACCCATGCTTGAGAGCACAACGTGAAAGTCCCCAGGAGCAGAGATGCTGCTCCTATCTGAACAGACACTGATGACTTCTATAGCTTTGATGAATGACTCAACCTTGGATTCACAGAGGTAAACCTCACTTGAATCCACTCCAGAGTTACCTACCACAATGAACAAGGAAAAGCCACATTTTCCTGTCTGATATCTTCAGTCTGTTGTCAGTCAGCAAATAAGTGGTTTGTCTTTTACTAAAATTTACTGAGCTGCTGGAATCTGCTGTATTTCTTGTCGGTGTTCTTATTTCCTCAAGCAAATGCTCAAGTATAACAACTGTGGTCACTGCTGCTATTGACTACTCACTATATGGCACAAACTTAACTTAGAGCTTTGAAACAACTATCTTCCTTTGCTCATCACAGGTTTATTATTCTGTTTCATACAGGAGAAGTTAAATAGCTTACCCATAGTCACCTTGACTGCTAAATCTTTGTTTATCTGAATCTATAGTTTATTAACCTATCACTTTTACAGTATATTGAAGTTCTGTTTTTATTAGATGTAGATGTATCATAATCTAAAACAAGTAAAAAGAAAAGATCATGGGATTTTATTTTTCCTAATGGCCAAGAGTTTTTATAGTGGAATGATATCAAAAGCGTACTCTCACTCTAAACTAAAAGATATTGGGAGTGGAAAGAAGGAGGTTTGATTAGTAATTATGCTCAATGCATTCCTGGAAATTAAGAATAGTTTGAAATCAGACTAAAGTGAGATGGTCAGTAATTGGCCTGTACATCCATCTGTCTGTCTGGCTAGAAGGACCACCAGATAGTAATATGACAGAAAAGGCAAGGAACATTAGAAATCTAAAGAAAAAGTACAGTTTTGAGAGTATGTGCTGATAAATTCAGGACAAAAAGAAAATAGAGAAACTGGGTCCTGCATAGCTGGATTTAACTCTCAGGGATGTGAAGGACAAAGAAAAGACAGAATGCAAAAAATGTTTTCCAGACAACAATGGTAGCAACATCTAAAGTGTTCTCTTAGGAGTTTTGTAAATATGTACTGTAGACAGAGATGTATCTTCAGAGGGAATTAGTTATATCTTAGGATATATATTTCCTCAAAGCCTCTGACTTGAAGATGGAGAGTGACTTCGCAGACTTGCGGGCAGCAGAACGTTTCATTCTTTCAGAGCATTGTTCTCTCAAGTTACATAAGTTGTCTATTTGGTAATATTATTGGTATCTACTCATCCTTTTTCCTCAGTCCACAATGAAAACTGTGTCATTTTTTTCCTTGAGAAAATTGTTTTATATAATTGTTTGTGTGCATTCTTTTTCATGAGGCATTAAAGCAAAGGAGTTTTTATTCTAACCATTAAAAGTCCCCAAACAAGCAACCTAGAGAATAAAATTTCTTAGTATAAATAATGATAAAACACTATACCTTCACACTCTATTATTCCTATTGGTGATTATGTTCTCCAACAATAGCACTATTAAAGAATTCCAATGTGTCAGTTGGCTTTTGCTGACCACCCCCAGAGTTGAAATTAAAAATAACCTTTTATTTGTTTATAGTTTTGTGGATTGACTAGATAGTTTTCTTACCCGGGTTCCCTGGTGCACCTACATTCTAGTAGGTGGGGTGACTGAGGGGCTAGTCTCATAATGCATGAACAGAAAAATGGGTCTCTGTCTCCTTGTTTGTAATGCATCTTCAAAGAGGCCAGGTAGAACTTTACATGCAGTTACAGGTAGCATTGCAAAAACACAGTACTCAGTACCCACAGGTGTTGCTGCAATGCCCGCAGGTGTATGCTCATCAAATGTTCATTGCTTTCAGTGTGTCCCATTGAATAAAGCAAATCACATGGCTGTGCCTAGTGCCAATGTTCGAGGGGACTATAGTAGGATGTAAATATCATATGTGATTTATTGGTGGTTGTTAATGTAAAAATCTACCACAATTAATGGCTCTCTTTCTCTCTAATTCATTGCAAGACTCATGTTGACTGTCAGGGCTGGCTCAGCAAGTCCAAATTTCATAGGGCAGGCCATCAGGAAGCACAGGCTGGACGTGAAAAGAAGCTACTGCCCATTGGTGGAATTTCTTCTCCTTCAGGGAAACTTCTCCTCCATTTGAATGACATCTCAACTAATTGAATCAGACCCATCCAGATTATCTTGAATAAACTCTTTGACTTCAACTGATTATGTGATTATGGACATTAATCATATCTACAGAATACTTTTGCAGCAACACGTTGATTGGTGTTCAATTGAGTAACTGTAATCTAGCCAAACTGATACATCTCAAGAGCAGCACAGCACTTTTCAGTAGTTGCTTTACCAGAAAAGCTGAAATTTCTCAGGTCTTATCTAATACATGCAATCAATAGTATATATATATATACACACACATCTTCCTAATCTTACATATGATGTTGTTTTTTCCCAGATCCATGGGGGTTCTTAGGTTGCCTAAATCATTTTTTCCAGTTTCTCAACAACTGTGACTGATTTTCTACATAAAACCCACTTAATTTCATCATATAGAAATAAAGATAAATACCTGACATGGTTTCTGTTTTTGTAACAGGACTCTGACTAAGGTGGAAGTAAAACAAGGCTAACACCTAGTTCATTGTAGAAACTCAATACATAATAGCTACTCAAAAAATAGATATGAGTAGCTGGGCTTGGAACCAGCTTTGATAATAAGTGTATGTTTCTAATTTTTCTTCCATCAACATCTTCCTTTCTACCCATGCATGCATCCATTCATCCCATTTTCTCATTATTCTTTTCTTCCTTTAGGGCAGATTTGATCTACCATAGTCATTATGGTCCTTGTTAATGGGCTACTCCAGCTTTCTAGTTACTTAGGTCAAAACCCCTGAGGTTATCTTGACTCCTGTTTTACTCCTTTATGAATACTTGTACCACTCAACACCACCTACCCGATACCCTCTTGCTCTCAGTCACCTTCATCTTAACTCTTCACTGGCTATCACTAACCATTTTCATAATAATCTATCAAAATGTGAAAAAATGATATACAATTTACTTGGAAATATTACTCACTTATGGCACTTGCTCTTGCATCTGCCTAGAATATTCTCTCCTGGAATCCATATGCCTTGTTCCCAGAATTACAGTGATTACTCAAGTGTCAATTCACAATTCAGGTTTTCTTCCCTGCCACATTTTATATTTCAACCCAAACATTTCCCGTACCCTGCCTTTATCATTTGCCTTATTTATCATTGGTATTCCGCTTATTGGGCTGGTTGGCTTCATGAAGCAATTATTCTTATCCATATTGTTTCCAGCTATGTTTCCCAAGTCTAGAATAGTGGCAGGTATGGAGCAGATACTAAAGAAATATTTGTTAAATGAGTGAACATTATTTAATTGATACAGCAACTCTGAGGAGATCACTACATAATTAAGAAAAAAGCAGAAAATCACTAGCCAGTGTACAGCAAAGTAGGTATAAAAAGTATTAAGTTGCTTTTCAGCTTTATGAAAATTTCAAAATGCTTTTCTTTTTGTTATTTGCAAAATGGTTTGCAAATAACCATTCTAAAAAGTTGTAGGGCATCAGAGGAAAAAATGAAACAAAATATAGAAACAGAAAATGAAAGATTTTTTTTTTTAATAATACAGGAGAATAGGTTTTCTGGGCACATTAAGTTCAAATACACATTTTGGTAGTTAACAGGTGTAATTTTCAGCACTCATTTAATATTTTAAATCCTCTCTCTTCACAAAATTTGAGAAGGCATGGAAGATCCAAGACCAAGAAACAAATTAGGGTAGCTTTCATGCTAAATTTTATCAAGGGGCTTTTTTGATGTTCTTTTAACAATTCAGAACATTGTTTATCTACTGATCACACAGCAGGTTTGGAAACTTCCCTAGAGATGGGGAGTAAGTCAGGGGTGAACCTCAGCATGAGTTAATGATAGAAAAGGAGTCCCAATGAGGCCCTATTATTTAAAAATGCCAAAGACTAGAGGTGAATGAGATTTAGTGAACTGAAGTATTATTTGGGGTAATGTGATTTTCTAAAGGATATGATACCAGGGATGCAGGGTTGAACATTGCATAAATGAGATTTAAGGCATCAGTTGTAGTTCCAAAGTCAGTTAGGAAGAGCTGTCCAAAATCAATATAATGGCTCTCAGCACCAGGATCCAACCTTAGAAATCAACATAGCTGTCACTGGTCAGCAAGTCAGGGTGTCTGATGTTGTCTTGGATTGTAGATTTAAGATCAACTTCCCGGTGTGTAACAATGCAGGCGAAGGAAGGAAGGAAGGAAGGAAGGAAGGAAAGAAGGAGGGAGGGAGGGAGGGAGGGAGGGAGGGAGGGAGGGAGGGAAGGAAGGAAGGAAGGAAGGAAGGGAAGGGAGGGAGGGAGGGAGGGAGGGAGGGAGGGAGGAAGGAAGGAAGGGAAGGAGGGAAAGAAAGGGAAGGAAAGGAAGGAAGAAAGAAATAAAACTAGAGAGTAAGACCAGGCAGATAAACCTGCACAAATAATTCTAGCCTGATGCTTCCTTAGAGAACTCAGGAATTGCTATTTATTAGTCACTGAACACATTGAATCTAGGAAAAGCAAGCAATTTATGTACTCTTAATCCTGGAAAGATACAGAAGTCATGGTCTTGCATGAGGTGTTCTTTTATTGCCTGAGTATCTGGATGAAGTGAAACTCCCAGGTCACTATCAATACCTACTGGAAAGGATCAGGCGAGGGACTGAATATAAAATTGGATTTCTTTATTAAGTTATGATTTTTGGTTTTAGAGTAATGATCAAGTTAATGTTTCAGAAAAACTAAAGGAAAAGTAGTGATACAATAATGTTTAAAATATAATTACATATATTTTTGTATACTGTATGTCTAGAGTATGTGAGAAAGAGAGAGTTGAAAAATACTGTTGTTTAAGATAGTCAGTCTATGGTATTCTCTAAAAGCAACCTGAACTGATAATATTTTCCTATGTGGTCTGATACTTTGACTTTTTCAAGATATATCATAAAATTTTTGGTGCTCATTAATAGAAGCCTCTATGATTCTTTGAATATGGGTAGGCTGCAATCAATAGAATATGGTAGAAGCAACTCTGTGACTTTTGATGCTGTATCATGAAAGGTGATACAGTCTTCATCTTTCCTGCTGGAGGACTCATACAGGAACCCCTAAGCCTGAGGAGGTAAAATTCCCTGAGTTGTATACACTGTGGGGAAGCTAAGTTATCGGGAGAGGGCACACCAGGAAACTCCAGATGTCAGTTACAGATTTTGAACTCTTATATCCCAGGGCCAGACATATATGTGACGGAGCCTTCACATGATTTTAACACCCAATTTTTGAGTCATTCTGAGCCTTGGAGTTAATTGAGGCCCCAGGTATTGTACCCAAATCCCTTACCAACAGGATTTACCAACCAATAAGTAGTTGTCCTAAGCTTCTAAGTTGTGGCTTAATTTGTCACACAGTAGTTTCTGGAAACTACTTTATTCCCCAACTCATCATCACTTTGGGATCACAACAAAACCAAATAAGAAAGACTCCCACATGAATATAATATTACATAAGGCACTTGAAACATAATACACACCTAATAAAAGAGTGTTGTTAATTTTATTTATGATAGTACAACAAACAAAAATGTCCTTCCCTTCTCAATATGGCAGGATACAGGGGTTTTGTAAGTAAATTTTTTCTACAGTTTATTAACAGGAATAAGAAAAGACTACCCAGCCAGTCTGTAGTGTTCAGTAATTTGCCAAAAAATTCACTTACTGTTATATCAGTGTACTGCATCATTCAATACATGACCAATAACTCTGTACCAAGAATGACAGGAAGGAATAGGACACAAAATTATTGAGCTTCCCTGAAAAAGAGGGAAAAGAAAAAGGTTTCATGTATGAGAAACTTTTCAACAAATACATATCCAGAACAGAAAGGAAAAGAGAGAAGAGAAAAGCTGTAATTAGAGGAACAGCAGTTCTATGCCATAACCAAGGATTGGTACTTCTACTACTTTATATGGTTTGTCAAATGCAGATAATAATGTCTGGGAGAAAACTTCTGGACTACATTCAAAATAGGTATAGGAAAATGTTATTAGATAAGAACCCAGAATGGCACAAGTAAAGGAAACGATTGAACAGTATCAGTTCCCACCTACAACTCCTAGCTTACATTGAGTCCAAAAAATTATGAACTTGTGGGGAGCTCTCTGGAGACCAGAGTGGTACTTGATGAGAGGTGGCAGAAACTCACACACACTAAGGGGACTTATCATACAAGAAATTCATCTTGCTTAGGCAGCATTTGTTCTTGATAAATTATAAGTAAATGAAAATTTTGCAAATGTTAAATATGCTAAATGTTAAATAGCATGCTTATTCAAGAAATACTGTTGTTTTAGTGAAATGAAGAATTGGGGCAGTTGGATGAACCTATTCGTCTATACACTATAGTCTAAATTCGAATATCATTTACTGCATTGTAGTGGATACTTGCACATGACATGAGTTTTCTCAGCCCCTGCCTAATTTTGAAAGAACTCCTTCTATAATCATACCAACCATGCTTAAATTATCTCCATTCAAGTGATTAGCCCGGGAAAATATTGGTATTGCCTCATCTTGGGCCCAATGCCCATTTCTGCATCAATTAATTACATGCAAAATTACTCGTGATGCCCCAAATGATGAATGTTTAAGGAAGACCTTTCCATGTAAGGCAAGGAGCTAAACAAATAATTTCAAGGGTATCTGGTACAAGAAGCAAGAAAGAATGAAATTACAGCCTATTCAGTAGAGAGAGCCTGTCAGCAGTGAGCAAGAGGAATGTAGCCAGCACGGAGTGCAGCAGAGGGGAGCCACGCAGAGGGAATCCTGGTGCCATCCAAGTTCTCATTTCCCTTCTTTCCTGAGGCCAGCAAGATCGCTGAACTCTAGATTCATGAGATATGACATAAAACTTAAAATAAATGCATCCCTCTTATGCTTATTAAAGCTAGAAAGATAGTGTTTCTGTATCTTGCTGCAAAAGAATCCAAATGCATGCACTTAGAGCCTCACATCTTAACATTCCTCTTTATAGTCTGAACTTGAGGAGTACATGTCTTCTAGATTACTGAATTTTACTCAGTCGGACATTCCCTTTCCTATTCTTTGGTATTTCTCTCTCTCTCTCTCTCTCTGCAGCTTCTCCCTTCTTACCTCTCCTTGGCTCATCTGATTTATTCACACCCTTATTGTATATCTCAGCTTAGAAATCACTTATTGTAGAGGACTTCCTTCACATTTCATGTAGACCTAAGTTTCCTTCAGTGGTCAGATATATTTTAGTATAGCTCCTTTCACAGAACATAAGTGATTAAGTTTGCCTCTGTCTTCCAGTTGACTCTAAGCTTGTTAAGGTCTGGGAATCTAGATCGATCATATCTCCAGCTTCTGTAATACTGTCTGGCATGTAGGTATTAGTAGCGATCCCTCAAGTAAATGTATAGGTTTGTTCAAAAATTATATACATATATAAACATATATTAGACAATAACATATATATGTTAGACCACATATATATATATATATATAAATGATGTTGTTATAAGGATAATGTATACAATAAAAATGGCAAAGCAAACACAATGTGCTCCTTTCAATGTAAAAATTAATTGTATTTCTATTTTTCTGAACTTAATTTCTTTCCTCTAACAGCAGGGATTTTGTTTTTGTTTTTTTCTAGATTTGCCTGTGTTGAAAGGCTTCTTGGGAAGCTGGGTATATGACTCCTTCTCATACTTGAGAAAGTTTCCTTTTCCCTGTTTTCCAGAAAAATTCAACAAGTTTGTGTCCTTTTCCTTCATATCATTCTTGAGACAGGACACTCATTGACACATTAGCACATTAGCCATCACCAGAATGCCAATGAGCTTTCCTTTTCCAGTAAGCTCATGTGCACATAAGAATGACTTTCAGAAGGAAATGCTTTCATCAAAAATATGGCTTACATCATAAAAAATTTATGCAAAGCCATTCTAGTAGCAATGTAATATTTTTAAACAGGTAGACCGCTTTATTCCTGAAATCAATAAATACTACCCATCCTTTTTCATAGAATCCATCCAACCTATACATAATTGTCAAGTATATCTCACCTGTGTAGGGAGAGAATTAATCAAATATCCTGTCTTTAACTTGTAACAATTAGTGCCTTGAACTCAGGATGTAGCTCAGTGACACAGCACTTGCTGAGCATGCACAAGATCCTGGGTTCAATCCCCAGCACCACAAAAATAATGATAATGATAATTAGCACTTTGTAAATTATGAAGCCCAAAAATATTTATTATGAGGGCAATAAATAACAGGGCCTCAATCATCCTCCCATTCTGATTCTGTTCTATTTAGTGAATTGCCTCCCCCTCCCAACATCCTCTAGTAGATACTAATCACAGTAAAATGGTAGGAAAGAGACAGGCAATAAAACTTGCAACCCTTAGTTGAAGAAATATGAATAGGTCCCAGAACTCTTACCCAAAGAGCAGGTGATATTTAATATTTTTACTAGGCTTTTTGAAAATTTTCTTTGGTGTGTTTTAAGGTTACTTTATTCATAATCTTTATAGCACTTTACCATTTGAAATTATACTTTCTTTTTCTATTTATATTCCTTATGGAATTATTACATATTAAAAGATCTGGTCTTTGTTGTGTTTATTTTGTACAACCAGTGCCTGGTTCTCCAATGTACTCCATAAGGCTTCATGGTAAAATAAAGGAAGTGCATTTCTCATTATTTATGTGCTTTCTTTAGAGACTTGTAAAGAGAGTCCAGATCAAGTTATCATTATTATTTTATCTTAATTTGTTTCCTTCTGAAAGTGCCAAGGCACATTAGCAGGGATTCTGTTGTGTACTATCTAGGAAAGAATGAGTGTGTGTGTTTCATCTGTTTGTGCTGAAGAACAAGGGCCAATAGTGTAGATTTCTCATTTATTTGCCCACTTGTGTATATGCTAACTATGGTAGTTTTGACTCATTATTTTGGGTTTCCCCAGAGACTTACTACTCAACATTGTCTATATATGAAAATATTTTAATTAACAAAGGTATTTCTGAGGGGTGGAGATATGGCTCAATGGTAGAGCACTTGACTGGCATGCATGAGACCCTGGGTCATCACCAGCACTGAGAGAAAGAGGGATGGAGGAAAGGATGGAAGGAAAGAGAGAGAGAGGGAGAGAGAGAGAGAGAGAGGGGGCGGTGGGGGGGAACCTCTGCTGTACTCAAAAATATCAGACCCTTATGATAGTCTGATATTTCAAATTCTTGAAAGTGTTTTCTTATTTAATCCTTCTTTATTCACTGGTGTGTATAACTTTATTTGTCATTTTCATTATGCTAAATTCCATCAGTTTTTCTGTGAATTTTATGTGTAGTGGCTTTTAATTTGAATTACTAAATAAATTTGCTGCTGTGTGTTCCTGATTATATCCCATGGGCATATTTGTTCACTCACCTATTTGTTAATTCCCTCCTTAAACATTTATTAAACATCAGTTTTGTTGCTGGCATTGGGCAAGGTGTCAGACATATATAAAGACTAAGAAGGCAGTCAAGATAAAAGACAGATTTGAAAATACATATAAATAGGCTTTTGCTGGAGAGTAATAGATCCTGAGGAGTTAAAGTGTCATATGGGTCTACGGGGTTGGAACAATTTTTTCCTGTGCATGAAAAGTGATTAAAAAGGGGAATTCAGAATAAGACAGGTTGGAGAGGCAGTCAGTAGACAGAGGATGGATTTGTTCTGTAGATGAGCTACTTTCAAATGTTTAAAAAATTTTTTCTGCTTTAAAAATTTTTTGTGGAATTCCTATATATAAAATGGGTAAGATATTGACTTGTCTTTCTCTGGTTGAAGGCAGAAAGGTAGATCCAGAGGCAGAGTTTCTCTAATTTGCTCACGGTTACCGTACTATATTCAATGGAATACTTTGGAAACTACTACTACAGTTGATGTGATGTTAGGCAAAGGGCTCATAACATCATATTTTTGGAAGATGACTCTTAACCAGTATGATTGATGGGATTAAGACTCCAAATGAGAAGATTGATTAGGAGACAATTTCAGTAGTCTAACTGAACAAAACTAGATTTTTATTTTTTATTTTATTTTTTTTAAGTTAGGACAGAGAGAATAAAACATTCTAACTCAATTCTCTGGAAACAGCAGTTATCTAGGACTCAAATATCTCTGTTCACAATGATTCACACAGCAACATGGATCATTCTCAAATGTATGTGTCGCTGAAGAAGCCAGACACAAAAATGTACATACTGCATTATTTCATTATGTGGAATTTTAGAAAAGGCAAAACAAATCTCTATGGATAGAATATTAGTTCAATGTTGTATTAACAAAAATGATTTGCTTTTAGCATTAAGGTTATGATTCAAATGCATCTGGGGTTGTATTTTATTACTATCAATATTTTCCAATAAAGAAGTCAACATATGGATTCTTTGGAAAGAAAAAAAATCACCTTTTGGTGGGTTGTCTCTAATCAGTCTCTCCCTACTCTATCCATCCTTGACCAGTCATTGTTTAAGTGCTAAATGCTTCACATGTGTATAGTTTTGCAGGTAGGTCCTGAACTTTACCACTACCTTTATACTCCTTTTAAGAAATAATTGTTTTATTCAACCACATTCAAATAAACATTTTTGATGCTCAGTAAAAAAAATAAAATAAAAATGAATCACGATCATGTAGGGCTATGTGTGATGGTAATGGAAAGACTGGTTGCAAAATGATCAAAGGGAACATTTGAACTGATTTAAATAATATAAATCTTGATTGTGGTTGTGGTTTCATAGGTGTAAAGCTATCAAATTTTATACTTCAAAAAAGTGAATTGTATTGTTTATAAATTATGCTTCATTAAAGTTGGTTAAAAAAGAAAAAAATATTCCCAATTAGGACTTTGGTCTACTCCTAAGTAATTGTGTGACTGGAAAATCCCCCACATTACCTGAGCCTCATTTTCTACAACTGCATCAGGCAATGAGGAACACTTAGCCTGCCTAAAATGCTCGCTTAGTTGATAAGGTCAAATAAATGATGCATGTAAAGTACTTTTTAAAATGCACAAGTATCAAATCTTATTATTTTATCCAAAATTTGCATAATGGGATCATATTTCATTCTGATAAATGCTTGAGGATTAGATACGTTTTGGAGAGCAGGTAAGTGATTGCCTACACAGTCCAAGTTACAATGCTCTGCTCTTGGTTCATAATTGAATCAAAATTATCATGACCAATTTTTTTAAAGAGAAAAAGAGATGAAGTAGCCAAAAAAATGTTACTTATAACTTTTCTCAAATTTGGCTATAGGAGAAAATTATAAAAGGGTATAATTTATATTTGATTCTTGTTAAAATAGCTTTGTTTCATCATTATTAAGAGGCATTTAGAAACCATGTACTATTCAGAAAGTACTCTGTAGTTAGCAAGAAAGAAGACATTTTTAAAGTTTAAATTAAATATCATTTTAAAGCATTCATTTTTTAATGATAAGGCCATTATATGAAAGCATATGAGCCTAAAGAGGTAGCGAGCATTTTAGATTCTAGATTTAGAGCTGGAAGTTATCTTAGAGGTCACCTAAAATGATTAACTATAAAGCAAAAATTTTCAACTATCTATAGCACACCTTGGATATTCTATCTTAGCATAGTATGGATGATTTGAATTTGATCTGAGTATACCTGTATAGGAAAAGGGTTTAAGCATAATTTTAGAAATTCCAGAATTTTAGAAGCAATGACTGAATGAGTAGAATAGGACATGAAGGAACCATTCTCTTATGCCTCTTGTAAAGAAAAAGCTGTGATAGGAAACAAAAACAGAAACAACCAAAAAAAAAAAAAAACCTTTAATTCTACTTGCTATCTTGTAAAGTCTGCTTGTGTCTGTTTCTGTGGGAAGGTGCATCATTGTCTGAGAAGAGGCATTACAGTTGGCCTTGGTAGGATTCCCATAGTCCATGGTAGGTTCCTATAGAGCCTTCAGTTCTTATAGCCTCTAAATTTCAATCTACAAGACTATCAAGAAGTAATCTATTTTGTAGCAACAGATCCCGATAAAGTGGGTTCAAGAGGGAAGAATCAAGAATACCAATACCATGCTTTATTATGCAATGTGTAACTACAGTAACTACAGAAAATAGGTGAACATTATAAGAACACTTCCTCTCCTCCAAAATAACAATGCCACTTAGTGGACATGGAAATAGATTAAGGAGCATGGAAGGAACTGGCAATATACTAGTATAAAACCAATGTAATTTCACAAATATGTGTGATAGTAGTAATGGTTTCTCCAGTGCAGTAAGAACTGAAACTAGGTTTTGACAATCTAGCCGTTTTGACTCTGGTTTTCATCATTCCTCCAAGGTAGAGTAATCTTGCACCCCTTCTGATTCAAATATATCTTTCTTTGTAATTATGGATATATATTCAGTTAAATAACTTGAATATGAATGTCCTGAATCATTATGTTTTGAATCTTATAGGTACTTCTCTTTTGTGTTCTTGGAAGGCAGTCATATTTCTGCTGCTTCAAATTACTTTCTTAAAATTGACAATGATTCCAGGTTCTTTAAAAAGGCTTTTTCATATGTCCTTTGATCTCCCATATCCTAGACTCTGGAGCAGGTTTCTAATCACATAATTGATACAGAATTGTTGACTATTTATTTATGTGCATGATTCAAAGTGAATTTCCTCTTTATCATTTTAAACTAGTATCAATATGTTTAGTATAATTAATAATTAAATATATGTACGTATACATTTCCTAGACAGACATTCATTTCTTGTTAATCCTAGTGACAAAGTCGAGACCTCTTTATTTCAGTCTTTCTATTTGTTCTGTTTATAACAATCATGACTCTCTTATAGGTATCAGAAAGGCAGAAAAGAAATAAAGTGCTAAAAAAAAATGTTGGGAGGCATCAAGAGTCAGCTGCAGCTGAGTATCTAACTGTAATCTAACTTCCAGATCATAGTATAGAACAACCACTAAGGGAGTTGCTCTGATCAGGACATGTACAAATCAGGGAGTTAGTGCTCTAGGTACTGGCTCTAGAATCATTCAAGTTCTGCTGAGGTCTGGAGGTCACGTTAAGAGGTCAAGTTAATGCTGACACTCTTCTCCCTCAATTATGGGCATGGTATAAATAAGATACCATCCTGACTACAAGCTTCAGAAGCTCATTTTTGCAGTTGAATTTCATGCCAGCAAAATGTCTGTCCTGTAGATTCTTTTAGTTCTCTCTGTAAATGCCTATAATTATGGGGAGAGATGATTGAAACTTCTGGTAAAGCTGATAAGAGGAAAACCTCCAAGATGTTCTAAATTTAATGACAAGAACAAGAAGATGGAGAGGAGAGATGGGGAAAGTTAATCAGGTAACCATTGTAGGCTGGAAACAACAAAAGACTGCTTCACATTCTTGAATGTACATTGAAACCTTAACCCAAATCCCATCATGACACCTCAGACAGTACCACATCCTGCCTACCATACTAACCAGTTACTTCTCCTTTTGGTCTGTCTTCCCATCTCAAAGCTTTCCATGTTCTTTTTATCTACACTCAGTATAAGATCAGTGTAAACAATTTATGCTTCATTTCCCCAAATTTTCCTTACAAAAATATACATAACCCTAGGTTAAACAGATGTTTTTTCAACTGCCTTCTAACCCTCCTACTGGCAGTTGCAGGAACTGGTTCCAGGACCTAGTGCTTTTTATGGCTAGCGTCTGTATCACTCAATAAATCCTTTAAGAGAACTCTGGTCTCAAGAGCTTTGGTTTAAAGAAGCTAATAAAGAAAATCCAAACTTCAACTCCTTTCTTGCTCATGGTAATAGAAGAACTTCCAGGAGACGGGGAATGATTCTGTATAACTTCTTATTTCTAAATCTCATAAGGGTGGACTGTCTTAGAAGGGAGGTTGCATGTAGAACTGAACTGTCGGGGAGTCTGAGAAGTTCTACTAGAACCAGAGTAAAGTAAGTAGGACAGGCAGGGTGCAAAGTCTAAGCAGATCTTCATTCTCAAGTGGCAAACCTGTACTTGCACAAGCCTGAGAATGAATGCCTCTGTAAATTTTGGGGCCTGAGCACTTCACTGTCCTCACCCAAATCCTGGCCATACTAAAAAGCCTTAGTTTTTCAGTTTCCTAATAGAGTAGGTTGGAAGGTACTTAATGAAGCAATTTTCAGTATTGACTTCAGTCTATATCCTTTGTCTCCCCAACATCCACCTAGTTCTTCCTCCTGTAGTAAAACTATCAATAATCCAATGCCACACAAATCCATCATACGTGCTTTTGTCTACTACAATTCAACTAGCTCACAAATAAGTTGAAATTCACTCTCTTTTTTTTTCTACTTTAAATAAAAGCAATTGTTATTATGCATAGGACACACAAAAGAGAACAAAATACCCTGAGACCATAACATTCAGTATTCACTTGTCATTTTATCTTTTGTTCGACATTTTTAGTAGCCATAGAAACATGATTCTGATCAATCTGTTCCATATTAAAATTTACTTTTTGTTGCTCTCTATATTATTTTTTAAACTAGAAAAGAAACTGTATTTTTCTATAATTGAGGTAGTCATTATCTGGCAGATGTACTATTTTAAACATATGAAACAAAATTAAAATCCTGATTCAGCCTTTTTTTTGCCTAGTAGGAGAAAAGATGATCATTGGAAGAAATTCATGCAAAGGTCCACAGATAAGTAGTCCCAGATATTAGTGTATTACTGAAAATCTTTTTGAAGTACTTTTCCCTTTTGACAAAGAATAATCAACTCATTTATAGTGACAGCAAGCATTTAATGGAGGAAACAGAATCAAGCAATTTCTCAGTTGATTTATTTTTGAACGCAGAGATACATACTCAAGGGGAAATTTTTTCTTAATAAGACACTAACAAGATAAAAAATGTGCAGAGCATATTACCAATGAGTTCTAAAGGCAACGAGGAAGGGAGGAAGAAAAACAGGAAGTGTCAGGGTAAGGGTGAGAATTGCCATTTCACATGAAGCACCCTGGAAATGTATTATTGAGATAGAGATTTTCTAGTAATAACACAAGAGCCAAAGAAAGAGGAGGTAACTGATGAGGATCTCTTGGGGAGAGGATAGAGTCTATAACATAACAAACATGAGATAGAAGCATGCCTCGAGTATGGGAGGAGTAAAAACGAGTCCAGAGTGACTGGAGTTGTGGGCAGAAGTGGGATAGCAAATGTGATGGAAAAGATGATAGGAAGCCAAGAGTGTAAAGCTTTGGCTCTGACCATCTCCAAAGACTAGTCATTAACAATAAAAAAAAAATCCATTTAAGACTTCAAAACAAACACAGATTTAAAAAGGACAAAGACCTCCTTAAGTGGATATAGGACACCTATAAAACTAGAACACACCTTATGGGTAAAGGTGAAAAGTTGAAGTCATTCAACTTGAATCAGGGACAAGTCAAGGATGCCCACTTTTACATGCTCACCATTTTAAAACTGCACCGACCGTCTTGGCAAGCACACGTAAGAAGCCACAACCAGGCCATCATGACAGAAGTAATAATTTTAAAACTTGCTGGTGACATGATTGCTATTAAAGTTCACCACTGGAAGATGAGTGTGGTGGCACGCACCTAGACTACCACTTACTAGAGAGACGGAGGCAGCAGAATCATGAACTGGAGACTAGCCTAAGCAACAGCAAGACACTGTCTCAAAAAAGAAAAAAAAATGAGCCACTGGATGCATAAATAATATATTAAATTAATAAGAGTTGGACAGGAGTAATGAATACACATGAATATGTAAATTAGAAGTAATGATTGATTAGAAAATGTAACAAAATAAACTGTTTGTATAGGAGGAAGGAAACATATACCGAGGAATAAAGGTGAAAAATCAGTCCACAATGTTGGACATTTGAAGATATTGTAGAATACCAAAATACAGAAGAGTGTTCATGTCTTTAGCTAGGAACATTCAATATATTAAAAAAACACCTCTCCCTACAACAATTCCAATCAATAGTCCACCATGAAATGGAATCTTTGTGGAATTTTAGACTAGTTTTCAGGAGAGGAAAGCATCAAAATAACCTTAAAGAATAGTATAATTCCTTTAGTATAATAAAAGTCATTATGAAAATAATACTTTTTATGATGTATTTTTGGCTCTAGGATAGAATTCTAGATAAATGGAACAAAATAGTCCAGAAATGATCATATTTGTATATGAAAATTTAGTTTAATTTATCATAGTTGGCAATGTAAATCAATAAAAAGGAATGGGGTTTCAAAACATGGTTCTGGGATCATTGTTTAACCACTTGAAAAAATAAATCAAATTAACTGTCTACTTCATTCAAAGAATTCATTGAAAATTATAAGTGGAAATGTAAATAGAAACCTCTGTTGTTAATTATTATTGGAACATTTGTGATCTCAGGGCAGAAAGGAGTTTATCAAACAATGTTAGAGCTTCTGATCATTACAAGTCACCATAAGAGGGCCAGGGATGTAGCTCAGTGGTAGGGTGCTAGTATGCAAAGGTCATGGATTTAATCACCAACAATGAAAAAGTATGCATGTATATTATAAGACACTGGTGTACCTACTAACTGATGTCTCAATACCATGTTGTTTTAGGACACATATGTTGACAAGCTTGTAGAGCAATGGTTGTGTTCATCCACAGCTCATGGTGTGGAAACTGTGGCAAATACTTTGAAAGAGAATTTGCCCGAGTATGGTAAGTTTGCATAGACACAATTCTGCTTTTGGAAGGGCACACGGGAATCCCCATATATGCATGGAAGGCAATTTACAAGGTAGTATTGTTTTCAAGAGAAAAAAGGTTAACATTTTTAATGCCAATTAATTGTTTGATAAGCAATTGTGCTATATCCATAAAGTACAATAATATTCAGCAGAGAATAACTAAGGTAATTCATTTAATGCCCAAAGTCATATTGTTGGAAGGAATATATTATGGAACCACACACACAGTATGATTCTATATATATTCCTTCGAGTCAACAAATACGTATTGAAAACTGTAGAGAAGTTCAGTGGACTGGTTATCACAAAAATCAGAATGGTGGTGTTATGATTTGGAGATGGGGTGTTGCCCCAAAGCTCCTGTGTTAATGTAAGAATATTCAGAAATGAAATTATTAGATTATGAGAAATCAAACCTAATCAGTCCATCCTACTTTGAACTAACTGAGTGGTAACTGTAGGTAGGTAGGGCATGGCTGGAGGAGGTGGGTGACTCAGCAGGGGATACTCTGGAAGGGTGCATCTTCCCTGTGACTCCTTCGCCCTTCTCTCTGTTTCCCTGCCACCATGAGGTGAGCAGTTGTCCTTCACTGTGACTTTCTGCCACAATGTTCTGCTTCATGTTGGGCCTAGAGCAGTGGAGTCCGTGCTGACCAGGGACTGAACCTCTGAAATTGTGAGCCAAAATAAACTTTTCCATTTCTAAATTGTTCTTGTCAGTTATTTGGTCCCAGCGATGAAAAGCTGACTAACAGGTGTTTTCCTCTTGAGATGAATGAGGCTAGTATGATTGAGGAGAACATACAGAAGGCAAAGAGGAAGCTTCTGAAATTCTCTTCATGTTGTCTCTTAATTTGAGTTTGAATTTCTAGCTATTCTTTCAGTTAATATTTTTAAAATTTGAATATATGCTTTGAACCTCTCCAAAACTAAGTTACATACATTATTTGGTTTTCTCAAGATCTGGGGGGATTGCCTCCAAGATTGTGAAGGTAGAGCAGGTTACAATCTATTGTTTGTAAACTGGATAACCAAGAAAGTTGGTGGTATAGTTCAATTTGTATGTGAAAGTCTGAGAATCAGGGAAGTTAACAGTGTAAGTCCCAGAGTTTGAGGGCCAGAGACAGGAATTCCATTATCTGAGGGCAGGAAAATATGCATGTTCCAGCTGAGGAAGAGATTGCATATTTACCCTTCTTCTTTTCACTTTCTATTCAATTAAGGTCCACCATTCACATTGATGGGGGAAATTTTTCTTCACTCAGTCTACTGATTTCAATGTTAATGTTCCCTGGAAATATCCTCAAAGACATACATTCAGAAATAATGTTCAACCAACTGTCTGGGCATTCCTCACCCTAGTCAAGTATAATCATTCTTTGTACTATATTTAACAGTGAAATATTTTTAAGCAAAAAATGAGTTAACTATTTTAATTTATTTATCAGAAACACTGAGGTTTCTAGATGATTTCTGTACCTATTTTTACCTGAAAAGTTTTAATAATTAACTTACACCAGCCTCTAGTTTTATTTGACTAATTTGTATGCCAAAATTTTTCAGATTTCCTCAAAAATCTACATTGACTTACAGAGGCATATTTTGATCACCTATGAAACTCATTATCTGGTAGAAGAAAAGTCACATGAAAAGGATTTTATCCTCATCTCAATATCCTGTTTTATATGTTTTAGCACAAAAATCCCACAAACTGATGAATTCTAGATCAGATATTCTGCCAGGTGATTTACAGGTAAGACCTAAGTCATTGCTCATGAACTCATGATGCATGTGTAATCCCTTATATTTTGCAGATAAGAAAAAAATCTTAGGATGATTAAGTGATTTATGCATGCATATCCCACTAATAAGAAGGAGTGGTTGAGAAAAGAGTGCCTGGTCTATAAATTCTGAAGCCAAAGATCTTTCTAGAATACAGTCACCCCATGAGGCGACTGAAATTTCCTGGCACTAGAAACACCAGATCCAGTGCCATTGATGGAAAAAGAGCTAAAGGGGGGATGGGAAAAGGAAAGACAGTGGAATGAATCTGACGTAACATTCCTATGTACATACATGAATATATCAGAGTGAATCTCTCCTTTGTGTACATTGACAGGAAATTAAAAAATAACTATGTGTAAATGGCAGAAAGATTAGTAGAGTAGAGGGAAAGGAGTGAAAGGTGGAGCTTGGGGAGGGGAGGGAGAGGTATTGGGGAATGAATTAGAACAAGATACATTTCATGCTTTTATAATTATGTCCAAATGGATTGTACTGTCATGTATAACTACAAAGAACCAATAAGAATAAATAAAAAATAAGAGTCAAAAAATATTTGTTGAATTTAAGAATAAATGAGTTTCCTAAAAATATTATCTTTACCTGAATATAGCTCTTATTTTGTTTCCAGTATAGGATATGTTTCTCCAACTTTGGTAATTTCTTCATGTGATCTGGATCATAAAAGTTCATTTAGTAATTGGAAAACACACTTTTTTAAATATGGGAAACTTCAGGCAGCATGCTAATAAGTAATGTTACTAAAATTCATTTCTTCTGATTCTATTTTTCTTTTTTCCCCAAGATGCCATATTGTGCCTAAAGGAACAAGCCTTTTGCAATGTAAAAGTGGTGATAACTAGCAATGATAAGCTCTGTTATGAAACTTTACAGGATAAAGCTTTCGAATTATAAAAAAGCATTTAGTCCTCCTTATTACCAATTCAATAACTTCAAAAAACTGCAAAATAATTGGTTGTATAAAATCTATGTTGTGCTTCATTAGGGAAACATCTATCTTTTAACATTTCCTCAAACTCAAACTACGCTCAGTTTAAGAGTCTAGAGATTATCTCTCCGTTTCCACTGAAGTAGCTGTGCATGTTAAATAATTACTGTGCTTCAACTGTTTCTTAATTTATAAGCAAGATTAATTTGATAAGCAAGCATTCCCCGAGACCTCTGTCTTCCAGTTTGGGAATGTTTTGCTGATAGAATCACAAGTCTTTTATTGAAGAGTTATTGAAGAATGTTTATTTGCATGTTACATATGTAGTATATTTTTATACCTATAAATAATAAAATAAAGTACATGGATTTAATTTGAAAATAATTGATAGATGGTATGAGGGAATTGGTGCTGATAAAGAGCCTACCCAAGGGCTAGCTGATGGTTCATGGCTGCTTTCACAAAATAGATACAGATGAAGCATCTTCTGTTTTAAACAGTGAGGAAAAGAGATTTCCTGTATTCTGGATAATTTATATAAAATATTGATGAAATGATACAACTGGATAATTTCACAACTCCTCCTTCCCACTCCTTCTCTTTTCCTTCCCTTGCTCCCTTCCTCATTCCCTCTCTCTCTTTCTTCTTTCTTTTTCTTTTTCTTTCCTTCTCTCTCACTCTCCTCTCCTTTCTTCATTCACTCTTACTTTTTTCTTTTCTTTCATTCCTCTTCCAAGTCTATAAAAAGAAAGATAAGAAAAACAATTTTTATATTCTATTATAGAAATGAGAAAAATAACCTCTTGGTGTTGAATAGTGAAGTAACTTTAATAAAAGTATAGTGTTGCCAATAAAACATTGCCTTAATTCTCCAAGAAGCTTATAATTTGCAAATAACATACTTAAAATACTAGGCGAAGTTGACATGACAGATGACCTTTAGACTAGAAAACACACAGAAATCTAATGCAGGCCCAAGTTCTATCCCATCCTAGTTGTATAATTTTAAGAAATGGACTCAATTTCGTCCTCTACAAAATGAAATCTTAATTTTTAAAAAAATTTTTATTTGAACATTATAATCATACATAATAGTGAGATTTATTATGCCATATGTATAGATCCATATAGCATAATTTGATCAATCTCATTCCATTGTATCTTCCCTTTCCCTCTTCTCCCTCTCCTTGATTTCCTGTATTCCACTGATTTCTATTCTATTGTTATTATAATTACTTCAATTAGTGCATTCTAATTATATATCAAAGTGTGATTTATTGTGATATATTTCTACATGGCAATAGTATAATTTGGTAGATATCATTCCCCTGTCTTTCTCTATGCCCTCCCCTCCCTCTTTATCCCTTTACTCTATTGCTCTACCTTCTCTTTTTGTGAGATCCCTTTATATTCCTTTTTATTCTCTTTAACTTCCACATATGGGAGAAAATATTCAGCCCTTGATTTTTTGAGTCTGGCTTATTTCACTTAGTATAATGTTCTCCAGTTCCATTATGTCCCCAGGAAATGACATAATTTCATTTTTTGTGACTGAAGAGTATATATACACACACACACACACACACACACACATATACATATATGTATACATATACATACATATACACCATTCATCTGTTGATGGGCATCTAGATTGGTCCCATAACTTGGCTATTGTGACTTATGCTGCTATGAGCATTGGTAAGCATGTATCACTATAGTATGCTGATTTTAATTCTTTTGGATAAATTCAAAGGGATGAGATATCTGGGTCATATGGGGTTCCATTTGTAGTCTTTTGAGGAACCTCAATACTGCTTTCTAAAGTGGTTGCACAAATTTGCAGTCCCATCAATTATGTAAAAGTGTACCCCAATTATTATTGTTTGTACTCTTTTATTATTTTATAGTAGTATGGAAGGTGCAATCTTTTTCCTGTTTGTATTCTTGATTGCCATTCAAACTGGAGTGAGATGAAATCTATGTATAGTTTTGATTTGCATTTCCAAGATTGCTAAGGATGTTGAACACTTTTAATATGCTTGTTGGCCATTTGCATTTCTTCTTTTGAAAATGTCTGTTTAGGTCATTTGCCCTTTTATTAATTTTTTATTGTTGTTGTTTTTCTGGTATTAAGTTTTTGAATTATCCATATATTCTGGATATTAATCTCTTGCTGAAAGAGCAGCTGTGCAAAGATATTCTCCCATTCTGTAGGCGCTCTCTTCACACTTTTTTGTTGTTGTTGTGGTTGTTGTTGTTGTTGTTGTTACTGGGAATTGAAAGGTGGGTGCTTTATCACTGCGCTACATTCCCAGTCCTCTTTATATTTTTCTGTTTTTTTTTTGTTTTGAGACAGACATCTCACTAAGTTGCTGAGGGTCTCACTAAATTGCTAAGGCTGGTCTTGAATTGTGATCTTTTGCCTTAGGATTATAGGCATATAATTCCAGAGATTTAGATACATGGCTATTTTCACACTGTGAATTGCTTCCTTAGTGTGCAGAAGCTTTTTAATTTGATGCCATCATATTCATTGATTTTTGGTTTATTTCTTGAGTTTATTAAAGTCTTATTAAAGAAATTTATGTCTGTGCCAATATGTTGGAGTGTTGACCTTATGTTATATTGTAGAAGTTGCTGTTTTTCTGGGATAATTCCTAGGTCTTTGGTTCACTTTGAGTTGATTTTTGTGCAGGTCGAGAGTTTCATTATTTTACATGTAGATATCCAGTTTTCCCAGCACTGTTTATTGAAGTTTGTCTTTTCTCCAATGTATGTTTTCAGCATCTTTTTCAAGAATCAGATGACTCTTTCTATGTGGATTTTTTTCTGTGTCTTCTATTCCATTAGTCATGTCTGTTGTGATGCCAATACCATGCTATTTTTGCTACTCTAACTCTTCAGTATAATTTGAAGCTGGGTGTTGTGATCCTTCCATCATAGCTTTTATCATTCATAATTACTTTGACTATTCTAGGTCTTTTTTTTCTCTATGAATTTTAGGACTTCTTTTTTCTAGTTCTGCAAATATTGTCATTGGTATTTTGATAGAGATTGCATTAGATCTGTAGGTTGCTTTTGGTATGGAGTGTTTACTAAGGAAATCCAAATGAGATTGCTTGTGTTAAAGCAAGTTAAAAGAAACAGATCAGGTATGTGTAAGTCATTATTACTTGTGAGCAAAAAAATATTTCTTTCCTACCATCCAGTGTTTGAAATTATAATGGGTGTAATATTCCCTGAATTTATTGTAATTCTTTAGGGCTATTTGGAGAAGAGGATTAATTTGAATAAGAAAGTCTTCCAAACTGAGATTTTGATAACAAGTTGATATAGTTGATGATGGGGTGAGGGAGGCATGTGAGTATATCATTTTACCTAAGGCAAATCAGTGGAACTCTTTTCCTCAAAGCAGTGATCTCATTCAGTATTCAACTTGTCAGCTACATTGCAATCGGGAATATTTTAAACTGATTCTATATTAAATTCAAATGTATAATGCAGAGTACATAAATATTTATCCAAGCCAACAAATTAAACAAATTCTCAAAGTGACAGTAAATATATGAGTATATATTTTAATAGATTAAACCTATTCGGGTTTCATCTTTACTGTTTCCATAATCCCCCTTTCATTTAATTTGGTTTGTTGAATTTTCATTCTTTGGCTCACACCCTCTCTGGTCTGAGTATGATCCAGACAAAACCAATTTGCCTTAATTCTGTTCCTTTTCACCCAGGGGAAATAAAGTCAAGATTCTGGGCCTGGTGTGGATAGGCTAAAGGACACCAGTAACTTCCCTTTGTAAATTTTAACTTTATAAATGAAGCAGATTGGAAGACAAGAATAAAAGGTCAGGGAAGATTCTCAAAAAGAATTATGGAGATTCTGAAGGCTATATTGAGTATGTCAAAATTCACTAATATTTATAGGCTATTATGCAAAAATTCTTGTATTAATGTGTTTATATTGATTAGCATATCAAAATCCCATTTTCTGCTCTAGCTAGTCATGAGCCTTTTCATATACTTGTTTTCAATTTTGGTTTTGTTACTTATTCTCATAAGATGAGAATATTCTCTGAGGTTCATCTATAAAATTATAATAACACTTAGAACAAGATTGCGAAGAGTATTTTCATTATTATCTACAAAGCATACATCGAGGTTTTAATGGATGAAAAATTGTACCCTCTTTTCCTTTTCTCATAGGAACTTTTTTCCCTGGGAAAGTTTAGAAATAGCACACTTCATTCATATCTATAGCAATGCAACTCTTTATACTGTGTACAACTTGAACAGAGTAGGTGGTTACTATTTGACTTATCCAAGAAACAAAATAGGATGTCAAAATAATAATCATGTCAGCAATCACAGGAGGCACAGATCAAGAATATCACATTTCTGAGTTAATTTAAGGAGAATATCTGCAGTTAGGAGTGTCCTTCTGCCTAAGTGTGATAACACGAATACACTTAACATAATGACCTCCTTGATCTCACAGTTACCTGGAAAGAAGAAAATAGATTCAAGAAGAAAAGTAGTTCACATCAAAGCTAGCTAGTATTTTATTTGCTAGGCTATCTCCATCCACAAACTAGTATTCTCAAACTTTAGCAGTGCCTTCATTCTTGTGGCAGGATTGTTTGTGTTTCAGATACATTCTTGGTTTAAGTTAGTAAGGGAAAGGAAGGATGAAGGGCTAATCTTCTCTAGTGGTTATTTTGTCCTAATAATTACTCCCACTTACATAGTCCCAAGATACCAAGAAAGATCTCATCTGTACTTTACTCTAGGTAATCTTATTAGTCCCTGATTTTGAATTTTAGTTGTGTACTGGTCAAATTAAAATCTAGAATTTCAGTCTATAAATCTTCTTTAACTTCCAGACTTGTGTGTACAACTTTCTGTGTTTCTACTTGTCATATCTAAGAAAGAAATTTCTGTTTTCCAATTTATCTATTCAAAGTAACCACCTTTGGGTTCATACTTACAACTTGGGAACAATGTTAGTCATTCTTTTCTCTCTGCAACCCTATTGATTCTATATCTGAAACTATCTCAATATCCATCTTCTACCCTTGATCACCAACCCAATTCAACAGACATCATACTAATTTTTTAAATTCTTTTGCAAACCTTTCACTTGCTTCTATTCCAACTCCACCAGACAATTCTTTCCCAATTGTGTATTATCTAGACCTAATGAAGAATATCCATTTTCCATAAGGTAATATGGTAATACGTGCTTTTCACTTGCTAAAACTTAAGACTGGAATTGCCTCCATGCCCCTCTTTATTTTCTTTTTTCTTGTTCCTTTTTTTTTTTTTTTTTTTTTTTTTTAAGAGGTGAATGTAGAGATTGGACCCAGGGCCACATGTGCATGCTAAGCACATGCTTTACCACTGAGCTACACCTGCAGTGCACTCACATCTATCTAACTTGAAGGACTTTCATCCGTTCTTTAGGAGTCAACTGAAGCATCACCTCTTCTCTGAAATGGCTCCTTTTGTTGTAATAGACTGTCTTATGTCTATTAGAGCAATTTTCACTTGGGCTCAAACAACATAAAATTTTATTTCTCTCCTTTCCTCCTAATCAGACTATGAAGTCTTTAAGGCCAAACTTTCCTTTTTTCCCCCTTTTAAATCTTTAAATCAACTGAAGCCTAGCACAGAATCTGGAAAAAGTTGTTTCATCAATATTTTATGAAAGAACAAAAATGTTACTACATAGAAAGAATATTTCCTTTTAAGATGCATCATCTGAGATTATACAACATTATCATGCTGTCATCTGTTAAGTCTTTTTGTATCAATGCCATTTCCACCCTGAAGCAACTAATGAAGATGTCTGCTACCTGGAATACTTTCTTATCCAATACTGTGAGGATATGAAATACTTTGTGTGAAAACTGCTTTTAAAAAGAGAATTATCAGACCTCTGATGTAGTTCGAAGTTTGATGCCTTCATGTGTGAGGTGAATTTGAGGAGTTTTCTTCAGAAATGATGTGAAGTTTGCATTTACAAGGAGCATCCTTATACACAGTGAGCTATTTTAATCATCTAAAGGTAATGAAGGAAACCCAGGAATGAAAGAAAACAAGACAGAAGGTCTGGCTCCCAGCATATGGACATCACCATCCCCATGCAAAATTAAAGCTGAGAAATCTATGAAAGAGGACCACATAAGTCAACAGACCTTGACTCTGCACTTTACTTATGAGAAGAATTAATGCAAATATGATGTTGCCCTAAGAGAACAGAGTCAGTCAGTATCTGACTTCACTTTCTACCTCATAATGGAAAAAGGACAAGGTAGACAAATAAATGATGAAATAGTTCTAAAAAATGAAAAAAAAATTAATATAAGCAGCCATTATTATTAATGATATTATTAATAATAGTATTAACAAAGGAATTTAAAAGAAAAACAATATTAATAAAATAAGATGAATGATGGCAGTTGGTCATGTTTAGAGTCTGCCCAAGGATATTAATTGAAGGGCTAAATTGTTCCTGAGATACCTGAATGTCTTATTCATCTTCATCAGCAATTTATATTCTGTCATTTCTTTAAACGCAGATCAGCTAAGAGAATTTAGGAACTATTGGGTTATTATGGTTTGGATTTGAGGTGTCCCCCGAAAGCTCACATGTGAAACAATGCAAGAGGGTTCAGAGTGGAAATGATTAGGCTGTGAGAGAGACTTAAACTATTCTGGTAACTGGAGGCAAGTGGGGTGTGGCTGGAGGAGGTGGGGCATTGAGGGTGTGGCTATGGGGTATATATTTATATCTGGGAAGTGGAGACCCCTCTCCCTGCTTTCTGATCATCATGTGAGTTGCTTCCCTCTGCCACACTCTTCTGCCATTATTCTCTGCCTCACCTCAGGCCCAGAGAAAAAGAGCCAGCCTTCTATGGACTAAGACCTCTGAAAATATGAGCCCTCAAATAAACTTTTCTTCCCTAAAATTGTTTTAGTCACAGCAGCAAAAAAGCTAAAACATGGGCATTTCGGTAGTCATTAAGCTAATTATTCCTCTATTTCATACCAGAGGAAGCATATAAGGCCCAGAAAGCTTGCATAATTTGCCCTAAATTACACTGCCAAGGAGTGGTATCTCCTTCAGAGCACACATTTACTAGTTAGCAGAGTTTGATGTCATTTCTGTTCTTGAGTTCTCCTGTCTACCTCCAGTATGAAACCTGACCCCTTGAGTTCACATAGCAGAGGACTGCAGATGAGAATTAAATTCCATCTCTGCCACTGAAATTTCACTTTGGCTTCTGTTTTTATTTTTCTGTAGTCTTGGAACTAAAGTTAGAGATTCAATTGGAACACAGGCCTTATCACTAAGGATTATATAACTTCTCCATATAACATTTTCTAAACTGTGTTCTGTGACGTTATGGACCTGCAGGAAGTTAATGATATGTGGATGGAAAAGTATGTGAAATAACTAATTTCATCTCATTTTTTTGCGTATTAGCACATTCAAGTCTTTCTGAAATTTTGCTTTAAATCAGTTTAGTATTATGTCTGAGATGTTTATGTAAGTGTCTTGTTAATTGTGAAAGATAAGGCAGATGCAACATTTATCATGCACTTCTCCAAATTTTTAGAAATTATAGTTTGCACTACTTTTCTTTTTAATTTGCTATTTTTTCTATGCTTAATTTATAACTACTAATAAGTTTCTATAGATTGGAGACATGTGTTTGTCTGGAAGCATATTCAGATTCAGCTAACATCATTACCAGGCACTGAGCTGAGCATGTTTTCTATGCTTTCTGATTCAGCACACTTGATTCAGTGTAAAAATATTGGCTATAGAAGTGAATATCAGGTTGTACTGCAGATTCCCCTTGCTACATCTGTGCTAGAAGCCAAATGCCATGGTGTTCTAGATGAGTGGAAACAGTTGACTTAAACACCCCTCAGAATCTAACTGCCTTCAATCTTGGAAAATAACTCTTGTGACAGTTTTTCCTAGATTTAATCCGTGATTTTTTTTTCTTGAAAGTCGTATTAAAATAAGAATAATAAGAAATTACTTCAGCATATTCATAATAAGAGTAACTAATGACTGCTAACATTAAACTAGCATTTTCATGCATCAGGCTGTGTATTACACATTTTTGTATCTACCATGATGTTTACTCTTCTGTACAATCCTACAAAGCGGGTTTTTTGTCACTGTTTTTGTTTTGTTTGCTTCACAGAAGAGGTCATTGCATCTTAGGTCAATAAGGTAAGTGGTCCAAGGTCTTATGAGGTAATAACACAGTCAGTACTTAGTTTTAATCCTGTTAATTGCAGTCTGACTTTTAAAACGCTGGATATATTATTTTCTTATTTTCTAAGTCAGCTGCCAAAAAAAAAAAAAAAAAAATCGCAAGAAACAAATAAAAATAACTGGAACAAAATTAAGATTTGTTTTCCTGCCATAATCAGAGCAGTGTGGTCAATATGAAGTTGGTATGAAGCTAGAAACTTGAACTACTTTGTTGCTTTACTAACCTTGGACTTCATTCCCAAGATTGTCTCATAGTCTATGTTGGCTACAGAATTGTAACAGTTACATCCACATCCAAGGAGGAATAGAGAGTGCATTACCCGGCATTTACTCACTTCCATACCTGGCTTCCAGGGAGACCACACAGTGTTCTGGATAGTTTATGCCCAATTAAAATTTACTATAAAGGAAAGAATGAATAGATGTTGGGGAGCAACTAGCATCCTCTCCCTAAGTCCTCTTAGAAAACAAACACCCCCAAAGAGTGGCAGGAACCCCTAACAGTGAAGGAGTGTAGCAAATGCACTCAGTATGCTATATGTTTTATTTTCTTGAGTTTTTACATGGTTTATATTTAATTTTTACAGAAAATACTCAAAACTTAGAGAGATATTATATAATAATTACAGAAAATAAGAAAATACAGAGCATCTTACAGAAAATATAATTCTAAACAAATTATTTCACTGTGAAATAAGCTAGATTTCTCTAACACTGTTATGATTATTTCACATCCAAGCCTAATTAATATATAATCTAATTACTTATCGTTCAAAGCCAAATAAAAAAATCCAGAAAGTACTTTCTGTGTGAAGAAATGCACTGAGAATCATATAAAAATATATTAAAAATAGTTTGCATGCTCAAAGATTTATAGTTTACAAGATGAAATCAAATGCCAGGATTAATATAAATGAAAAAGTATGGAAGACAAAATTCCTGCAATTTGTCATAATTCTAATGCAGAATTAAAAAGTATGAAATTGCATTTTCTTAGAGGTTTAAAAATTCTTCAGAAAGTATATTACATGTGAGAAGAGCCTAAAAGCACTGGTTGCATTTCTAGGAATATATATGTGTTTATGTATATATGTATATATAGATATTTCTATATCTATATTAATATATATGTATGTTTGTTCATATATATGTTTATATATACATATATGTATATATATATATATACATATATGTATATATAAACAGACAGCAGGACAGAGATGGGACTACTGGGGAAGACCTGATAGTCTACTAGGCTGGTGTGTGTGGAAATTAATCCACTAGTGGTGTGTATGACTCATGCATGAGTGCACTCCACAGATGTTTATTGGGTACTTATTTGTGGGCCAGGCATTATTTGAAATAGCAGCAACTATAAAATGAAGTTTTGCTTCGTATGGAGTATATAAAATAGGGAGGGCAGCGAAACTAAACAAAAAAAAAGTAAGTAAAATAATACTAGAGATTGAGTCTATCAAAAGTACAGTACGATAACATGCCCAAATTATAGTAAAGAAACCAGAATAATAGAAGGTGGACTTCAGGTGTAGGTAAGGGCCAGAATAGAAAGTCTTTTGAAGATCATAATGAAAATGTGAAGTCTAATTTTATGAACAAAGGGGAGCGATTGTAAGATTTCAAGTCATAGAATAAACTTGATCTGATTTACATGTTTGACCATGACTTTGGTTGTTGTTTGGAGAATAAATTTTAACAGGCAATAGTGTAGCTTGGGTTGATTGGAGTCAGTATAGGTCAGGAACAATTTTCAACACCGTTAACTCCAATGAGAGTCTAAATCAAAGGTTGGTAAACTTTGGCCTACTAGCCAAATCCAGCCTACTCCCTGGTTTTATAAATAAAACTGTTTTGGAATATAAGAATACTAATTTGTTTATATATATTGTCTATGGAAGCTTTTTGTGCAATAGGGGCAGAATTGAGTACTTGCAAGAGAGACCGTAACTCCTGGAAAATCTAAACTATTTACAATTTGACAATTCACAGAAAAAGTATATCTGCTCTAGTCTACAGTAACGTATTGATAAGGGGTAAAAATAATTCAACAAGGAAGCTGAATTTGACCCCACAAGCCTGAAAGACATAAATTTAAACAAGGCAAATCTATTGTTCCAAGTCCTACTGAATGGGAGAATATTGCCATTGTCAGAAATATAGATGCCAAATAGCAGAGCTGGTTTTTATGAACGGAGAGAAGGAGGTTGGAGAAAGTTGAATATTTTTTAGACAAAGTCAAGATATTCCATACATAGGTGAAAAATAAGCACTTCAGCATTAGCAGTAGTTTTGAGATAGGTCATTATTGTCATTATTTTGAATTAGGTAAGATGGAAAAATTATAGGTGTACAGTTCCATATATTTTTATAAAACTGGTAAGCAAGCAACACAATAAAATATAGAATTTTGTCATTATCTCAAAAAATTCCTTGTGCCTTGTACTTTCAATATCTGCCTCATACAACACCCCATCTTGCCCCCTGTCTACCATAGGCAACTTCTCTTCTCATTTATGTTAGTGTATGTTAATTTTATACCATTCTTAGAATGGTATCAGAATCAGGAGGCGCTAACATTCACTATACCTGGTTTTAGATTTGGTGCTGGTTAATTTTGTGTTACTGTGACCAAAATACCTGATTAGAACAGTGTAGAGGAGGAAATGTTTATTTTGGGTTCACAGTTTTAGAGGTTCAGTCATGTGTTCAGCAATGAACACATTGCTATAGATCTCAGATGAGGAAGAATATCATGTTTAAAAGTCATAGCGCAGAACGTTACTCAGCTCATGGCAGCCAGGATACAGAGAAAGAGACAAAGGAAGGGGCTACAGGGAAGATGAACCTTTCAAGGGCATACTCCCAGTGACCCACCCCTTCCAGCTATGCCCAACCTCTACATTTACCACCTAGTTAGTATATTTGAACCAGGATGAACTGATTAGGTTACAGCTTTCATGATCTAATTATTTCACCACCTAAATTAACACAAGAATTCTGGGGGGCACCTCATATTCAAACCATAACTTTTACCCTGGCCCCCAAAGCTCATGTCCATTTCACACCACAAAATGCATATAGTCCATCTCCAAGAGTCCCCATATTCATAACAGTTCTGATATTTCCCTAAAGTTCAAGTCCAGAGTCATATCTGAGACATAAAGCAAACTTGATTGTGAGTCCCTATAAAAATCAAAAGCAATCCACATATAATGGTATAGAGTAAGCACTTCCATCCAAGATGGAAGAATAGGAAAGTAGAAAGAAGGGGTAGGACCAAGGTAAGATTGAAACATAGATATGAAAACAAGTCCTGTAGCTCTGCATCTGGCATGTGGAACACACTGCGGCGAAGTGTGATCTCCAAAGGGATTGGGCATCCCTACCCCTATGGTCTTTCTTTTTGCCATCCACATGACCTGTCTCTTAGGCTGCCTCTATCCATAGCCAACAGCTTTCCTCAGCAGGTAGTTTAAGTTATTAGCATCTCATACTCATGTGGTTTACACTTCAGTTTTGGCTTTATCTTCACAACATCATGTGTAACACTTTTAGGGACTTCCCGCAGGGATTCTGAACCTGCTTCAGGTTGCCTGGCCTCCCAGGCTTTTCTTTGGTAGAGGCCTCTGTGGTCTCCCTCACTCCAGTATCCTGTATTCCTGCAGAATCAGCACCATGTGAAAGATGCCAAGGTCTGCTGAGAGTGCAAGCAGTAGCCAGACCCAATTGGATCACGGTTAAAGTGACCTCCGAGTGTCTAAGTGGCAAAGAACAGTGAAAGGAATCCTGAGGAAATAGTTTTCTAGGAGCCCCTGTGCAAGTGGGTGTTTCCAATGTCTCTTCAAACGTTTTTACTTCTATACCCTTGAGTCTACAAGTGGATGTGGTGCTGCGGATTCCTGATGGGGGCATACCCTTGAGGGCATCTTTCCTATCATCTCTGTGCAAAGTGCTTAACTTTTCTTTGGTGTATTAGTGTCTTCAACATCCACACCTTCCTTGGTCTCGATTTTACTTAACTTTTTCTGGCCACACTGAAAGTTTTTAAAATCCTTCTGCTCTGCTCTTTTCTCCAAATTCTCACAGTAAACCTGGCTAAAAGTTGCCAGCAAAATACCTGCCACTGCCTGAATATTGTGCTACCTTGAAATTTCCTCTGCCAGATTAATTATTCCATCACCTTTAAATTCAGTCTCATAGAAAGTCTCAGGTCATGGACAAAAGATAGACATGTTCTTTGCTAGAATGAAACATGGATGACCTCTAGTCTAATTCCCAGAAGAGTCCCCATTCCACCTGGAACATCACAAGCACAGTTATTTATGTCCTCAGTCTTATTGGTATTCTTGTCTTCTGAGCTCCCACCAGAACCATCCATTATTCTCTATTAATAAAATTTTTAAGGCTTCTTCATCCTACATCCCCAATTTTTCCAAACCACTTCAACAAATAATTTCTGAAGGTTTCCGAATCACATTGTCAGGTTAGTCACAGCAAAGACCCCACTTCTTGGTACCAATTTCTGTGCTAACCAGCTTTTCATTACTATGGCCAAAATACCTGGCAAGAACAATTTAGAGGAGGAGTTTTACTTGAGTATTAGAGTGTCAGAGGGTCCATGGTTAGTTAACTCTATTGATCTGGGTTTGAGTTGAGGCAGAACATCATGGGGAAAGGGAATAGTAGAGAAAGGTTTCACAAATTACAGCAACCAGAAAGCAGAGAGGGAGCAGGAGCGACCAGGTATGAAATACGTAATTCCAAAATATGCCCCCCAGTTACACAGTTCTTCTGGTCATACAGTTAAGCAACCCAGTTTCTGGTATTTGTGGTAGTAACCCTAGAAAATGAACACAATGCTCACAGATGCCAGTTTCCATTGATTATTGTTTCCTTTTAGCTTGAAAAAAATTGACATTTCTTGTAGTGTTAGTTGCTGAAAATAGAGTCCATCAACTTTTGTTTACCTTACAATGCTTTTATTTAGCCAGATAAATAATTTTGGGGGGATAACTTGATGGATATGCTCATAGAGTTTATATTATGATATCTCTTTTTAATTGATATTGAATTTTGTTTTGGCAAATAATTGAATTGCTGGCAGATATTTTTGATACCATAAAGATTGGGTTTCCTCTTGCTTAGAAAAAGAAGCTATTTCAATTTTAATGTATTTATCTATTTTTTTTTTTTTTTTTAGTTGTAGGATGTGGTTGTTATTCTAATGTCTGGTCTTACTCCTTCCTACAAAAGGAAAGTTGGAGGTGCTCCATTTAGTTCTCTCCTTTCCCCCTGCTAGGTTAAAACCCAAATATCTCCCAACACTACAAGACTTCTGATGCCTCAATCTGCTCTCATACCAATAACACTTGCTCTCTGTGATGCATCAGGGATCTTGTCCTGTGATGTGCAGTACTGTCTTTAGCAATAAATTGCATGGTATACTCTTCTGAGTTTTGGCAATTTCTTCCATATCTGTTTTTTGTCTGATTCTCTGCCATTCAAAGTAGAAGTGTTTTGTCAGTCTTGAACTTCATCTCTGCTTCCCATTGTGCTAAATTGGAGGTCTATGTTCTATTGTAATGACCAAGAGAAAGCTTCCCCAGGGAGAGCTGGGTTGAATCAGGGCTTATTATTCCATGTTTTTACTTTACTCAAAAATCTGGTCCTGCAATGCATGTATTTTAGCACCTGAAATCAGCTGCCTCAAAAGATACATTGTGTGGTTTTTTAGTTGTTTATAGCAAAATGATATTTTAAGTCCACTTACTCTATAGCATTCAGTTATGGCTAGAAGCAGAAGTTCCAAAAATCATCATTATTTTATTTCACTAAACATTGACATTTTAAATGGCTTCTCAGAAAATCTGGGCTAACAGTGTAATCAAAGTATTCTATTCCAGCTTCTACAATAGCGGCTAATTAGAAAACCCAAATCATTTTAAATTTTATTAATTTCTGAATTAACAGTAGAGGAAATCTATTGATTTAGTTGATGGACATCTGACAATAGACATATTTTAAAAAATAAATACCTCAAACATAAAATTATATTTAAAATTAGAGATCTGCTAGATACTAAATAACCCAGCTAGTTTTCTTCAACTAAATACATTCTCTCTGAATTTTGACTGTAGGTCTTATTTGAAAATGTTTCCATCAAAATGTCTAATTTGATGCCTACATTTTTCATTATGTTCATCTTTCTTCCTTTTCTTTTCAAAGCCTCTTTTTCAATATAATGTTATCCATTTCTACATCTCTCTGCTTTCTAACTCACTCCTGCTTTTTCTTACTTTCAGATTCTTCTAATATGCTTATTTTGTTGTTTGGAGATGTGTATATAGTCTGTTTCTTTGGAATTATGTTCTCTCTGCCCACAAGCTCACCAACAACATTACACATTTGTTTTTCCTGCGGCTTAGAATATTCTGGGTTTCCTCTCCTTATTTTCTATAAATACATGCAGCCTTGCAAAATTAGCTAAAGCAAGTTTTCCCACTGTTCCTAGTGCCCCAAACTTGACTCATTCTTCTTTTCCTACAGTTGTCTCTATTCTCTTGGAAATACTTCTGACATGAAAGCACTAATCTGTGAAAGTTTAAAAAAAATCATCTCAGAAAACTAGCAAGGCCTTCAGCCTTAAACCAACCTCTGACAACTTATTTTATAGATGAATATTTAAAATAAAGAAGTCCCAAAGGGAAGAAAAAAGGCAATTTTGTGAAATGGGCTTTACAAATAATCCTAATAATAACAAAATGACATATGCTCTATTCCTTTATGTAACATTCATGCAACATTCAAATTACTGCTGTTAACTTAGGAAATCACATTAATTTTCAGAAATGTTTCATTTATAACAAGATAGAAAAAGTCCTACTTTCAAATAAGTACTTCATATTTCCATTTCAGGTGAACAGAAATTGAATGGAAATATAGTTCTTAAAAAATGTAAGCTGGAAATAAGTAATCTCCTGGCATGCAGTAGAAATGGCAGCTTGGATGGGAGAAGAAAATTTGGTTCATACACAGAATCAAATTTACCTACAAGATTATTGGAGAGGTAATGAAAATGTATCTCTTAAGGTCATATAATACCGTTACTAAAGGAGTCTCAATTACTTCTGCTATTGGTACACACACACTTGAGCCTGTAGTGCATACACCAAAAGATACATTGTAATTATGTTGACCATATTTTCTAAACTTAACATCATGCCTCATAACTTGACGAAGTATATAATACTATGATCAAGATTCTTTCCCCCAGTCTAGTATGTTATGAGCATTATAATAGATACAGCACAAAACTGGAAATGGAGGTATGATATTAAATGAATACTTACTATAATGCAGTAGACACATTATCTATTGCTCAATTTCCAACAAAAACATTGTTATTGGTAGGTAGAAATTATTTATCTGCTTTTAAATATAAAAAGTTAAGATACAACTAATAAAGAAAAAGATAAAATATGAATCTAAGATGGTCCCATTCTAAAGCCCATATTTTTAAAAAATGGCATAGCATCACCTTTCAAGGGAAAAAGAATAATCAGGAAACCTTGAGTACTCCAAATGAGAGCACGTAAATTGTGATATAAGTAGTGGCAATGTGTGATAGATAAGTAAGAATATTCATAAAAGCAAAATTGATAGAATTTGGCAATACTGTGTTATTTGATGAGAGAGACAGGATTTATAGTGGACTCTAAGTTAATAGTTTTCAATTCTATCAGGCCTAAACTTCCTTTATATATGAATATTACTAGTAATTTTTCCCTTATTTATCCTGAGATAAAGTATTTAGACACCTAAAAATGAGTATGAGATTTTAAATGTGAAATAAAACAAATTAAAGAAAAATACAGCAATATGTACTGCAGTGTGTAAAACCTCAGCACTGTTATCCTGGAAAGGAATAATGAAGCTGATATTCCTACATGAATGAATGAGTGAAGTGATTCCCCTGATGTCTGCACCTACATGAATAATCATCATAACTGCAGCAGCTAGGAATGTGGACTTAGGGAGGGACTGTGTGTTGGTAATCCAAACACCATGAGCTGTGTTACCAACAATGATATAATTTTCTATTATGGTGAAAAACTCTTGGCAATGTTTGTGAAAAAAAGGACATTTACATAGTGTCTGAATTTCTGAAAATTCAATATATATATTTTAACGTTGCCAAAAATTCTTCATGTTTAATGTAAAACAGAATTATATTTCTGAGGGATTTTTTAAAGAACTTTTTTTTGTGCCTATTTGAATGCCTCATGGGACATTGAAAATTCATTCAAGATATGGAACAATTCTCTGGGGGCATGGGCAGGGCAGTCTTAGGACATGCAGCATACCACTCCTCTAGCAATAAGTGGTACTAGCCCCCCCTAATCTTGAGAATCACAAGCAAAAGTCCTTGCCTATCTAAAAAATGCCCCACTGGAAAAGTATCTCTCCTTTTGAGAACTACCATATTGTTTTAATCTAGGAATTAGGGAGACTGAAGATGTCTTCAACCATGTCAGGGAACATGTGAGAAAGATCAGCTTTAGGAGTGGAAGATAATGAAATCAGTTATAATTATTCCAGGATGGAAAGGATAAGGGGTATTCATATAGGGCTACCTATGACTAGTTAGAAATGGAGTATAAGAATTTGAAAAAGAGGTTAGGCAACAATATAAAACTATAGAAATGGGTTAGATAGTCAAGAAAGAGTGTGGAAACTAGAAGGAAAGACATATTAAGACAGAACCATTAGAAATTACATTTAAAGGGAAGGAAATAGAATGGCAGTCAGCAAATGAAACAAAGAAGTAAGATCCAGAGGGATAACAGGAGAGCCAGAGATACACATTTTTAGAAACAGAAGAGAAACAAGATTTAGAGATAGTGGTTGGCAATTTCAAACCCTTGACAGAAAGTGAAGCAGAATGAGCTAATGAATTAAGACAATGGGAAGAATTTGGCAGTGTGACACAGCAAAACATCACATTTACAAGGGACTAAGAGGGATAGAAACAGAAGCCATGAAAACAGAATATACATTGCGTTCTTCAACTGCTCTTGACATCAGCTTCTGGAAAACTTCAAACTTCAGGCTTAGTCTGTGGGCAGGCAAATGCTGAGAACATTTAGAAAGTCTAGGGAAACATTCTGATAGTGTTACAGGAGGTACCTTCTTAAAGCCAGGAAGATCTGGAAAGAGATCTTTGCTGTGTTCAGCGGATCACAAATGAACTCTGGGCGCAAATGAGCTGTGGGCTTATATTTTCTGGGGACAACTCTTCATCAGCAGACCTGTTTGCCAGTGTCTGTACACTCAGCGAGGCTCCCATGAGGGAGGGCTCCACCTTAGAAAACAGCTCAGAAAAGCCCAGTGACTAATCAGAATTCTGATTCTCACAGACCTTCTGGTCAGTAGAACCATGTGCCTGACTATAAATATCACCACTACCTAGAGGCAGCTTGGAAACTTTGACAAGGCTATGCCATCAGGTAACATCAGGATCTCTTCGAATCTAGGTCTTCATAACCATATGGACACAATTTGTCATTACAGCCAGTAGTCTAGTTTCTTGTTCTCTGCTAGTCCTCATGCCCCAGCATATATAGAGGCCAGATTTGAATGAATAAAGTCAGTTGAGGAAAAAGAGGTTAAGAGAAAAGAAAACCCATTCAAGAAATTTAGAGGTCAAAAGGGACCAAAGAGCCTTTACTTATGACTAGATATTTGGAAATGGACAAAAATGTAGATGCTAAGTAAATGACGGCATACTTGTAAATAAAAAGACAAACGAAACAAAATAGAATGAATGATCAGTCAATAATTTAGCAATAATTCAGAGTGAGATAACTATTGGTGGGGTCATGGGGAGAAGGACATGAATGTGTATGTTTAAAGATAGAGGTCATTTTATTTCTTAAAATTGGTTGTATGTAGGTATTTATTTTATAATTGTTTATAACCAGCATGCTATCTGTGTATATTAAATATTTCACATACCAAGAAAATATATTTAATGGAATAATAACATAGTCAATGACAATGAAATTATTCAACTGTGCATCAGATTCTGACCCCTGTGACAGGTAAATAATTCCTGTTAATTTTCACAGAACCTTTGTAAGATAGTGACAGTTACCTGCTTGCTATAGAAGGTGAGGGGATAGTGATTATAAGCAAGAGCTCTGGACTCAGAGGACTTGGGTTCAAGTTTGTGATCTGCTATCTACCAACTAGGTCTTCTGAGGTCATTTACATAATATCTTCATGCTGCTATTTCTTCACCCATAAATAGGGATAATAAAGTTATCTAGTATGAAATGATCCATATACTCTCGTGTTATTATTTCTTATTCCTTTTTACTATTCTTAATCAATGACATCAGACTGTGTAGTTCCAAAAGTCCATGTTATCCTATTGTTTAAGGGAAAAGATTGCCAGATATGGAAAAGTAAAGTGGATAAGAATGAGGACAATTAATAAAACAAGGTCCTAGGAAGTAGGAGGGAATGGAGCAATAGCATCTTTTTTATGATTCAAGTTAATATCCACAACAATGCAGCATAGCTAATTTCCCATTCAGGAGAGATTTTAAGCTTGGTGAGATAATATTTCACATGAGATAACATCTAGAGGGCTCTTCTTGGTACTGGGAATAAACATTTGATCAGGTTCAACAGAAAGAATAGCAATGCTTTTGTTGAGGCCATATTTTTCTTTTCTTCAAAAATCACACTTGATATTCTATTCTACTTTGGAACAGATGTGTATTTTTCCACATTTTATTAAAAATATCTTATTAGGCCTTTCTGCACAGAACCAGCTCCAAGTCCCTGAGCCAGTGTGCTGCGAGCTCTGGCCCACCCGCAGGTTGCTTCAGACACCAGGGCAGGGCAGCCAGGGACTTCCCCAAGCAGCCCAGCTCACTCCAGCAGGAAGTGCATTTCTAGGCTAGCTTCTTGGAGCAGACAGCCCAGTGAGAGCCTTTCTACACAGAGCCAGACACAAGTCCCCAAGCCAGCGGAGACCTCCAACCCGCAAGCAGCCTCTGGGACCAGGGCAGGGCAGCCAGAGGCCTCTCCAGGTCTCTCTCCCTGGAAACAGTAGTGGGCTAGGGGAAGCGTTCTTCGGAAGCACTGCATTATCAAGTTTCCCCAAGACTTCAGGCTACTGAAGGCTGGGAGGCGATACACTGGAAATCTACAGGGACACTATAAGCCAATAGAGGAAATCTGCAATATAACAGAGTCCCACTAACATCTGACCAATATGAGAAAACAAGGGAAGAAAATGTCCCAAACAAACCTAGATATTATATCAATAAAACCCAATGTCAGCACAGCAGAAGAAATGTCAGAAAGGGAGTTCAGAATGTACATAATTAAAACAATCAGGGAAGCAAATAAGGAGATGAAAGAGCAAATGCAGGCATTGAAGGAGGAGATGAAAGAGCAAATGCAGGCATTAAATGATAGCACCAATCAACAGTTAAAAGAGCAAATACGGGAAGCAAGAGAACATTTCAATAAAGAGTTAGAGATACTGAAAAAAAAAAAAAAACAGAAATCCTTGAAATGAAGGAAACAATAAACCAAGTTAAAAACTCCATAGAAAGCATAACCAATAGGATAGAACACCTGGAAGACAAAACCTCAGACATTGAAGACAAAATATTTAACCTTGAAAACAAGTTGAAAAAACAGAGAAGATGGTAAGAAATCATAAACAGAATCCACAAGAACTATGGGATATCATGAAAAGGCCAAATTTAAGAATTATTGGGATTGAGGAAGGCTTAGAGAAACAAACCAAAGGAATGAACAATCTGTTCAATGAAATAATATCAGAAAATTTCCCAAGTCTCAAGAATGAAATGGAAAACCAAGTACCCAAGAGGCTTATAGGATTCCAAATACACAAAATTACAACAGACCCACACCAAGGCACATTATTATGAAAATACCTAACATACAAAATAAAGACAGAATTTTAAAGGCCACAAGAGAAAAAGAATCAAATTACATTCAGGAGAAACCAATAAGAATATCAGCAGATTTTTCAATCCAGACCCTAAAAGCTAGAAGGGCCTGGAACAACATTTACCAAGCCCCCTGAAAGAAAATGGATGTCAACCAAGAATCTTATACCCAGCAAAACTTACTTTCAGATTGGATGATGAAATAAGATCCTTCCATGATAAACAAAAGCTAAAAGAATGTACAGAAAGAAAGCCGGCATTACAGAACATTCTCAGCAAAATATTCCATGAGGAAGAGATGAAAAACAATGATGCAAATCAGCAACGGGAGGAATTATCCTAAAGGAATAGCCAAATAAAGGAGACACCAAATCATGTCAAAAAACAAAAATGAGTCAAATGACTGGGAATACAAATCATATCACAATAATAACCCTGAATGTTAATGGCCTGAACTCATCAATCAAAAGACATAGACTGGCAGATTGGATTAAAAAGAAAAATCCAACAATATGCTGCCTGCAAGAGACTCATCTCATAGAAAGAGATACCCATAGACTAAAGGTGAAAGGACGGAAAAAATATACCATGCACACGGACACAGCAAAAAAACTGGAGTATCCATCCTCATTTCAGATAATGTGGACTTCAAGCCAAAACTACCCAGAAGGGATAAAGAAGGACATTACATACTGCTTAAGGGAAGCATAAATCAGCAAGACATAACAGTCATAAATATCTATGCCCCGAACATTGGCTCATCCATGTACGTCAAACAAATCCTTCTCAATTCCAGAAATCAAATAGACCGAAACACAATAATCCTAGGCGATTTTAACACACCTCTCTCACTGCTGGATAGATCGTCCAAACAAAAATTGAGTAAAGAAACTATAGATCTCAATAACACAATCAACAATTTAGACTTAACCGACTTATATAGAATATACCATCCAACAAAAAACGAATACACTTTCTTCTCAGCAGCACATGGATCATTCTCTAAATAGACCATGTTTTATGCCACAAAGCTACTGTTAGCAAATACAAGAAGATAGTGATACTACTTTGTACTCTATCAGATCATAATGGATTGACATTAGAAATAAATGACAGAATAAAAAACAGAAACTTCTCCAATACTTGAAGATTAAATAATACACTATTATATGATGAATGGATAACAGAAGACATCAGGAGGGAAATAAAAATATTCTTAGAAGTAAATGAGAACAAAGACACATCATATCAAAATCTCTGGGACACTATGAAAGCAGTACTTAGAGGAAGATTTATTTCATGGGGCGCATTCAATAAAAGAAGTAAAACTCGACAAATAAACGACTTAACACTACAGCTCAAAGCCCGAGAAAAAGAAGAGTGGACCAACAACAGAAGTAGTAGAAGACAGGAAATAGTTAAAATCAGAGCCAAAATCAATGAAATTGAAACAAAAGAAATAATCGGAAAAATTAACAAAATGAATACTTGGTTCTTTAAAAAAATAAACAAAATTGATAAACCTTAGCCACACTAACAAAGAGAAGACGAGAGAAAACCCAAATCACTAAAATTTGGAATGAACAAGGAAATATCACAACAGACACGATTGAAATACAAAACATAATTAGAAGCTATTTTGAAAATCTATACTCCAACAAAATAGAAAATTTTGAAGACATCAACAGGTTTATAGAGATATATGAATTGCCTAAACTGAACGAGGAGGACATACACAACTTAAATAAATCAATTTCAAGCAATGAAATAGAAGATGTCATTAAAAGCCTACCAACAAAGAAAAGTCCGGGACCACATGGGTTCTCAGCCGAGTTCTACAAAACCTTTAAAGATGAGCTCATTCCAATACTTCTCAAAGTATTCCATAAAACAGAAGAGGCGGGAACTTTCCCAAACTCATTCTATGAAGCCAATAACACCCTGATACCTAAACAAGACAGAGACACATCGAGGAAAGAAAATTTCAGAACAATATCCTTAATGAACATTGATGCAAAAATTCTCAACAAAATTTTAGCAAATCGCATACAAAAATATATTAAAAAGACAGTGCACCACAATCAAGTGGGTTTTATCCCAGGGATGCAACAGTTGGTTCAACATCCGGAAATCAATAAATGTCATTCACCATATCAACAGACTAAAAGTTAAGAATCACATGATTATTTCAATAGATGCAGAAAAAGTATTCGATAAAATACAGCATCCCTTCATGCTCAAAACACTAGAAAAAATTGGGGTAGTGGGAACGTCCGTAACATTGTAAAGGCCATCTACGCTAAGCCCATGGCCAATATCATTCTAAATGGTGAAAAACTGAAAGCATTCCCCCTAAAAACTGGAACAAGGCAGGGATGCCCTCTTTCACCACTTCTATTCAACATCGTTCTTGAGACTCTGGCCAGAGCAATTAGACAAACCAAAGAAATTAAAGGGATACAAATTGGAAAAGAGGAACTCAAACTATCCCTGTTCACTGTTGACATGATTATATATTTAGATGAACCTGGAAATTCCACCAGAAAACTCTTAGAACTCATAAGTGAATTCAGTAAAGTAGCAGGTTACAAGATCAATGCCCATAAATCCAGCGCATTTTTATACATAAGTGATGAATCTTCAGAAAGAGAAATTAGGAATACTACCCCATTCACAATAGCATCGAAAAAAATAAAATACTTGGGAATCAATTTCACAAAAGAGGTGAAAGACCTCTACAATGAGAACTACAGAACACTAAAGAAAGAAATTAAAGAAAACCTTAGAAGATGGAAAGATCTCCCATGTTCTTGGATAGGCAGAATTAATATTGTCAAAATGGCCATACTACCTAAAGTGCTATACAGGTTCAATGCAATTCCAATTAAAATCCCAATGACGTACCTTACAGAAATAGAGCAAGCAAATTATGAAATTCATCTGGAAGAATAAAAAACCCAGAATAACTAAAGCAATCCTCAGTAGAAAGAGTGAAGCAGGGGTATCGCAATACCAGATCTTCAAATTTATTACAAGGCAATATTAACAAAAACAGCATGCTATTGGTACCAAAATAGACAGGTAGATCAATGGTACAGAATAGAGGACATGGACACAAACCCAAATAAATACAATTTTCTAAAATTAGACAAAGTTTTCAAAAATATGCAATGGAGAAAAGATAGCCTCTTCAACAAATGGTGCTGGGAAAACTGGAAATCCATATGCAACAGAATGAAATTAAACCCCTATCTCTCACCCTGCACAAAACTCAACTCAAAATGGATCAAGGACCTTGGAATCAGACCAGAGACCCTGCATCTTATAGAAGAAAAAGTAGGCCCAAACCTTCAACTTGTTGGCTTAAGATCAGACTTCCTTAACAGGACTCCCATAGCACAAGAAATAAAAGCAAGAATATACAACTGGGATAGATTCAAACTAAAAAGCTTTCTCTCAGCAAAGTAAACTAGCAGTAATGTGAAGAGAAAGCTTACAGAATGGGAGAATATCTTTGCCACTCATACTTCAGATAGAGCACTAATTTCCAGAATCTATAAAGAACTCAAAAAACTCTACACCAAGAATACAAATAATCCAATCAACAAATGGGCTAAGGAAATGAACAGACACCTCACAGAACAAGATGTACAAGCAATCAACAGATATATGAAAAATGTTCCAACATCTCTAGTAATAAGAGAAATGCAAATCAAAACTACCCTAAGTTTTCATCTCACCCCAATTAGAATGGCTATTATCAAGAACACAAGCAACAATAGGTATTGGCGAGGATGTGGGGATAAAGTTACTCTCATACATTGCTGGTGGGGTTGCAAATTAGTGCAGCCACTCTGGAAAGCAGTATGGAGATTCCTCAGAAAGCTTGGAATGGAACCACCATTTGACCCAGCTATCCCACTCTTTGGCCTCTACCCAAAGACTTAAAATCAACATACTACAGAGATACAGCCACATCAATGTCCATAGCTGCTCAATTCACCATAGTGAGATTGTGGAACCAACCTAGATGCCCTTCAGTTGATGAATGGATAAAGAAACTGTGGCATATATATACAATGGGATATTTCTTCATCATGAAGAATGATAAAATTATGGCATTTGCAGGCAAATGGATGAAATTGGAGAATATCATGCTAAGTGAGATAAGTCAATCTCAAAAAACCAAAGGACGAATGATCTTGCTGATAAGCGGATGAGGACATATAATGGGGGGTAGGAGGGGTTAGCATTAGGGTTAGGGTTAGGTTTAGTGTTAGGGATAAGGAGGCTGGTAAGAATGGAGGAAGGAAGGACTGTATAGAGGGAAAAGAGGGGTAGGAGGGGTGGGGGGGAAGGGAAAAAAGCCAGAATGAATGAAGCAACATTGCCCTATGTAAATTTATGATTTTTAATAAAAAAAGAAAAAAAATCTTATTAAAATATTTTAATCTAAGAATTTTTAAAAATTTGATACAAAAAATTTTGATACAGGTTCAACTGGAGTATATCCTAGAAATGCCAGTCATGTCTGTCCATGAACAGACAGAAGATAGAAATTATTCATATAATTCATACCTCAATGACCATTTTAAAGACAGTGTAAAATAGTGGTTAATGTTAGGGATTCAGGAGTCAGAGAGTTTAGCTTTGACACTGACTATGTAACCACAGACATATTAAACTTGTACCTAATTTTCCTTAATTCTATAATGGAGACATTAATATTACAGACCTCACAGGACTTGCAAAATTTAAGTGAGTCAATACCATACAGCATGCTGTACTAAGAAACATGCCAGATACTCAATATACAGTCAGTACTAAATATTGTTATAATTATTTCTTTATAGTATTGATATTGTTTTATACCAGAGGGATTCATTAGAATTCATAACTGGCAGTAAAACAATTAACTAACTTTGTGTGTTAAAAATTGCATTTTCAATTCATAATGATTTTTTTAAAAATAGAATGAAACACATACTTTTATAATTAAGAGAAAACTATGAAAGCTGAAATAAACTTTTAGGTGAGAAGTGGTCCAAATATGTACATAATCTTTAAACAAAGATTCACTTGTGGTTATTCCTACCCTCTAAAACTGTAGATATATGTGCCAAAATAGAAACAAGAGGTTCATGGTAATATAATTCCAAAACCTTGGCAACAACCTAAATGTTTGGCAATGGGAAAATAATTTATTATGGTGTAAAAATTATGACATTAAATATGATGTTACTTAAAAGTATTACTTTCTACGTAAAATGCTAAATAAAAAGACTACAAAACAGTATGTACATTATCATAATATATAAGTGAAAAAAGATGTACTGCCATATATGTAGAAATTGCATAGAGAATAGCATATGTATAACAGAATATTTGGTTAGTGGAATTATGGGATTTTCTGTCCTTTGTGCTTTCAAGAATGCAAATTTTAAAATTTTGAAATTGAATATATATTAATTTTATATTATAAAATGTTTTTGAAATAAATTATGACCTGCATATACAAATAGGTAAAATTCAAGTCACAAAAATAATAAGTATAGTAATGTTGAAAGGATAATTAAAATGAATAAAAGTCAATATAAACATGTTTTCCCTGTGATAGATTCAGCAAACACTAACAGCTCTGAAGAGGATGGAATTTTAAAATGAACCATTAGAAGCTGATTATTGGTGAACATTAGCCACTTTGTGAACTTAATTGTAATTTGATTATTCACAACAAAAGATAATACAATTATAAACAAATCATTATGTGGATTTAATTGTATACGGAGAACGTAGATGTTCATTTCATTACCAGAAACCTCATTTATTAAAAATGAAAATAATGTGGAACTCCTTTATAATTATTGGTTCATTTGATTTTTCAAAAACCATTTGTCAAATAGTTGTAAATCATCATACCCTTAGGCCATAGAATTGATACAAAGAAATGGTTCCTGCTCTCTGGGCTCTATACACAACAGGTTATAATGCAGTGTGTCATAGTATGTAGTATTGCATGTCATAAATAGTGTTCTCTGTAATTGTATGTAGATATAATAAATCTATTGAGTTTTGTATCAGCACTTCAAATGAAATGAGTTCCATTGCACAGTGAATTGCAACTTGCTTCATTTGTATTCAGATATTTGACTCACCAACCCACTCAATACCCCATATGCAAATAAGCACCAAATAGATGCCATATTCCATACTGTGTGATACAGTGATCTTAAAATTCTAGAGTGAAACATTTTATTTTTTAATCAAGCTGATTTCATGAAATAAGTATAAATCTGTAGTAGTTATTAATCATTTACACATGAAGTACCCTAGATTAACATATTAACACCTGAAATTCAAGAACTGATGTGAAATTATAACACTTGTCCATTTCAGTGATTTAAAATTTTTTCAAGCTCTCAGCCAATAGATGTCCAGGACTGTACATAATACAGTTTAAATATTGTAAGATAAAAAAGGATGACAGTATATTTGGATTTTCACGTCATTGACATTCCATGGGGGAACAGTGCACAATCTGTCATCATTTTGAGTTGCAAAGACATTTTTATGATTCAAAACAGGAAAAAATATTCACTGACTCATCACAAATAAAGAAGTGGTTTTGACTTTGATGGCACTCAAAATTAGTTGGACAAATAACATCTCAAAATCCTGGGGTAACATAAAAATATTAATACTGCATTCACAGGCATAACTGTCTACTTATCCCAGCACTGTTTTCATTTCAGGTTTCATAAGAACTGTAAGATCTTATCTACCTAGTGCACTGTATATAATCCTCTCCGGATTTCTGCCAGTGCACTGTATTTCTGCCAATTTCTGTATTTCTCCGGATTTCTGCCAATCTTTTGCATGGACATGAGTTGAGTAGTATCCATAAAAGTTGTAGTCAGAAGAGCTCAGAAGCAATTATTCTACTTTGAACAAAGTTATGAGTGTTGTGGAAATGGTAGAAAAAATAACATCAGGAATTTTCAATCAATAATGAACAAAGAAGTGTTCAGTGAAAAATAACCTATAGTAACCTTAACAGCCACGTCCATGTAATCATGTCCTGTTTCTTCTTACGTCATTTCCTATGTCTGGTACCTAAATGGACTTGTGACCAGAACTAATTGACAGGTGGACATAAAACCATCAAGGCAGGTCCTTGGAAAATAATTCACAGCTTCATGAATTAGAGTGGTTGACTTCAAATAACAAAAGTTTCCTTCCTCCTTCACAGGAGGTCCTACATTAGAGAAGGAGGAGGAAGGGCAGAGGAAGGAAACAAAGGATTTGTGTAGATTCTCATTGCTGATCTAATTTAATGCATTTATTCTTCAAAAAGAGCTTCTATAAGATTAGTATTAATTCTATGCTCAGTTTCCAGATGTGAAAAATGGAAGCTCCTGTAGGCAATTTAGCTTGCCCAGGTCCACACAGTTAAAAGTACCAGAGCAAGGATTTCACCTCAGTAATCTGTCTGTTCTCTCAGTTTCTCTTTTACCGAAATAAATATTGAATGAGTGAATGCATGAATAACACCAAAATATTTTCAAGACCAGACCAAATTATACTCATATATGTACTGAAAATGTTGCTGTTCTTAACCCTGTATTTCAGACATCTGAACAGTAATAATCAATTTATGACTCACAGATTCTACAAAATATAATTTCTAAAGCAAGAGACAAAAAAATTAGAGCCAAAGCAATGTGACGTGTGCCACATGCAATTACTGAAGAATATTTAAATTATTCTTTCCTATCTTTTGATTTCACTAAGAAACAAATGCTTATAAACTTAAGTCTTTCAGCATGTGAGACTGCCAAAGGCTCTGCTTGGCTTTTTCTGTACAGCCTCTCTAATTTCCCTTTTCTCTGAATATTAGTCACATAAGACTCGTGTCCTGGTAACTTTCAGACAAGTGAAAATATATTTTCTTTTAAAATGTTATTTCCAGAGGTTTAAAGATGGTGGACTAGAGGGTGGCTGCATTTCATGTTGCTCCAGGACTCAGGATTCAAGAAGAGGAGATATTGAGAGACTTGGGACCAACTCGAAGCCACCGGGTGAGTCTCTCCCATTGGGGAGGCGTCCCGGATGGGGTGGTAGTCCTGGAACACAGGGAACTTTGTGAAGTAGAGTTGCCCAACAAGACACCCCCCGACGCACACACACTGGAGCAGTGAACTCAGACAACTGGGAGCATCGTAGAGGAGGCCACTCAGCACAGCGCTGGGACTCGGAGCAACCCACCAGGGCTCCGGCAGCTGCCCAGAGGAAGAGCTGCGCAGCGAACTGTTTGGACTCAGAGTGACCTCTCCTGAACACCCAGGGGCTACCGGGATGAGGACGAGGAGTGCAGTGGGTCGCTTGGACTCGGAGTGACTGCACCAGAGCTACAGGCGGCTACCCAGAGGAGGAGCTGTGTGGCAAGTTGTTAGGACTCAGAGCAGCCACTCTGAACACCAGGGGGCTTCCGGGGGCGGGAGGAGGAGGAGTGTGACAGGTCGCTTGAACTCAGAGTGACGGCACCAGGGCTACGGGTGACTGCCCAGAGGAGGAGGCTCGCGGTGAGTTGTTTAGACTCAGAGCGACCTCTTCTGAACACCGGGGGGCTGCTCGGAGGAGGAGGAGGAGCATGGCAGCTCACTTGGACTTGGAGTGACTGCCCAGGGCTACCTATGGGTGGTTGTCGGGAGGAGGAGGAGGAGGTGCGCAGTGGGTTGTTTGGACTCCTAGTGACTGCACTGGAACACCGAGTGGTTGCCCAGAGGAAGAGGCGTGCAGCGGGTCACTGGGACTCAGAGTGACTGTATGGGGCCCCAGGTGGCTGCTCAGAGGATGGGCCGCATAGCCAGGTGATTAGGTGCAGAGCAGGGTCCCAGGACCTAGGAGGCTTCTTGGTGGAAGAGCCACGCAGAGACAAACTGAGGGGTGCAGCGAAGGTTCCAGGACTGCAGGCAGATTCTCTGAGGAGAGGCAGAATAAGGAGACTTGTCATCGAAGGATGAGGCTCCCAGGCCCAGGAGGGAGGTCCGGACCACTGGGAACGTTGCAGAGGAAGGCAGCCCAGCCCAGGCAGTAGTTGTGGATTGAGGGGAACCTCTAGGAGGGGAACTGACCAGTGAGACCTCCCCACTGGGTGAGTCTTCCCTGCCGGGTGAGGTTTCCCCACAAGGACAGTAAAACCAGAGACACAGGCCCAAACAGGCCTTGCCTCAGCCCGCAGCCTAGGTCCCCTTTGGATGACCATTGGTCAACAAGTGGAGGCACCTCTGCCCACTAGCAGGGAATATACCCCACCTGAAGGCCACCACTCCTAGAGAGGCAGCTTCCTTGTGGAGCACCACACTATCAACTTCCTCCAAGACTTAGGCCTACTGAAGGCTAAGAGGGGATATATATAGAAATCTTCAGGGACATTATAAGTCAATAGAGGAAATCCGCGATATCTCAGCGGTTCACTGATACATGAACAATATGAGAAAACAAGGGAAGAAAATGCTGCAAACAAATCTAGATGTTACATCAATAAAATCCAATGACAGCATGGCAGAAGAAATGACAGAAAGGGAGGTCAGAATGTACATAATTAAAATGATCAGGGAAGCAAACGATGAGATGAAAGAGCAAATGCAGGCATTGAATGATGAGATGAAAGAGCAAATGCAGGCATTGAATGATCGCACCAATCGACAGTTAAAAGAGCAAATACAGGAAGCAAAAGATCATTTCAATAAAGAGAGATATTGAAAAAAAACAGACAAAAATCATTGAAATGAAGGAAAAATTAAACCAAATTAAGAACTCCATAGAAAGCATATCCAGTAGGATAGAACACCTGGAAGACAGAACCTCAGACATTGAATACAAAACATTTAACATTGAAAACAAAGTTGAAAAAACAGAGAAGATGGTAAGAAATCATGAACAGAATCTACAAGAACTATGGGATATCATGAAAAGGCCAAATTTAAGAATTATTGGGATTGAGGAAGGCTTAGAGAAACAAACCAAAAGAATGAACCATCTATTCAATGAAATAATATCAGAAAATTTCCCAAATCTGAAGAATGAAATGGAAGATCAAGTACAAGAGGCTTATAGGACTCCAAATACACAAAATTACAACAGACCCACACCAAGGCACATTATAATGAAAATACCTAACATACAAAATAAAGACAGAATTTTAAAGGCTGTGAGAGAAAAGAACCAAATTACATTCAGGGGGAAACCAATACAGACATCAGCAAATTTTTCAATCCAGACCCTAAAAGCTAGAAGGACCTGGAACAACATTTTTCAAGCCCTGAAAGAAAATGGATGCCAACCAAGAATCTTATACCCAGCAAAACTTACCTTCAAATTTGATGATGAAATAAGATCCTTCCATGATAAACAAAAGCTAAAAGAATTTACAAAAAGAAAGCCAGCATTACAGAACATTCTCAGCAAAATATTCCATGAGGAAGAGACGAAAAACAAAGAAGCAAATCAGCAAAGGGAAGAATTATCCTAAAGGAATTGTCAAATAAAGGAGGAAACAAGTCATGTAATAAAATAAAAAAATAAATAAAATAAATGAGCCAATGACCGGGAATATAAATCATATCTCAATAATAACCCTGAATATTAATGGTCTGAACACATCAGTCAAAAGACACAGACTGGCAGATTGGATTAAAAAGAAAGATCAAACAATATGTTGCCTGCAAGAGACTCACCTCATAGAAAGAGAAACCCATAGACTAAAGGTGAAAGGATGGGGAACAACATACCATGCACATGGACTCAGCAAAAAAGCTGGGGTATCCATTCTCATTTCAGATAATGTGGACCTCAAGTCAAAGTTAGTCAGAAGGAATAAAGAAGGACATTTCATACTGCTTAAGGGAAGCATAAATCAGCAAGACATAACAATCATAAACATCTATGCCCCAAACAGTGGCTCATCCATGTATGTCGAACAAATCCTTCTCAATTTCAGAATCCAAATAGACCATAACGCAATAATACTAGGTGATTTTAACATGCCTCTCTCACCACTGGACAGATCTTCCAAACAAAAATTGAACAAAGAAACCATAGATCTCAATAGCATAATCAATAATTTAGATTTAATGGACATTTATAGAATATACCATCCAACCAAGAGCGAATACACTTTCTTCTCAGCAGCACATGGGTCCATCTCTAAAATAGACCATATATTATGCCACAAAGCTAATGTTAGCAAACACAAGAAGATAGAGACACTACCTTGTATCCTATCAGATCATAATGGATTGAAATTAGAAATGAAAGAAAGAGTAAAAAACAGAAACTACCCAACACATGGGGATTAAACAAAATGCTCTTATATGATGAATGGATAACAAAAGATATTAAGACAGAAATTAGAAAATTCTTAGAGGTAAATGAAAACAAAGAAACAGCATATCAAAATCTCTGGGACACTATGAAAGCAGTACTTAGAGGAAAATTTATTTCATGGGGAGCATTCAACAAAAGAAGTAAAACTCAACAAATAAATGACCTAACACTACAGCTCAAAGCCATAGAAAATGAAGAACAGACCAACACCAAAAGTAGTAGAAGACAGGAAATAGTTAAAATCAGAGCTGAAATCAATGAAATTGAAACAAAAGAAACAATTGGAAAAATTAACAAAATAAATAGTTGGTTCTTTGAAAAAATAAACAAAATTGATAAACCTTTAGCCACACTAACAAAGACCAGAGAAAACCCAAATCACTAAAATTCGGAATGAACAAGGAAATATCACAACAGACACGATTGAAATACAAAACATAATTAGAAGCTATTTTGAAAATCTATACTCCAACAAAATAGAAAATTTCGAACACATCAACAGGTTTATAGAGACATATGAATTGCCTAAACTGAACGAGGAGGAATATACACAATTTAAATAGACCAATTTCAAGTAATGAAATAGAAGAAGTCATCAAAAGCCTACCAATAAGAAAAGTCCAGGACCAGATGAGTTCTCAGCCAAGATCTACAAAACCTTTAAAGAAGAGCTCATTCCAATACTTCTCAAAGTATTCCATGAAATAGAAGAGGAGGGAACCCTCTCAAACTCATTCTATGAAGCCAATATCACCCTGATACATAAACCAGACGGAGATACATCGAGGAAAGAAAATTTCAGAACAATATCCTTAATGAACATCGACGCAAAAATTCTCAACAAAATTTTAGCAAATCGCATACAAAAATATATTAAAATGATAGTGCACCATGATCAAGTGGGTTTCATTCCAGGGATGCAAGGTTGGTTCAACAACAGGAAATCAATAAATGTAATTCACCATATCAATAGACTTAAAGTCAAGAATCACATGATTATTTCAATAGATGCAGAAAAAGCATTTGATAAAATATAGTATCCCTTCATGCTCAAAACACTAGGAAAAATTGGGGTAGTGGGAACATTCCTTAACATTGTAAAGGCCATCTATGCTAAGCCCATGGCCAATATCATTCTAAACGGTGAAAAACTGAAAGCATTCCCCCTAAAATCTGGAACAAGGCAGGGATGCCCTCTTTCACCACTTCTATTCAATATCATCCTTGAAAATCTAGTCAGAGCAATTAGACAGACCAAAGAAATTAAAGGGATATGAATAGGAAAAGAAGAACTCAAACTATCGCTATTTGCTGATGATATGATTATATACTTAGAGGAACCAGGAAATTCCACCAGAAAACTCTTAGAACTCATAAGTGAATTCAGTAAAGTAGCGTGATATAAGATCAATGCACATAAATCTAATGCATTTTTATACATAAGTGATGAATCTTTGGAAAGAATAATTAGAAAGACTACCCCATTCACAATAGCCTCAAAAAAAAAATAAAATAAAATACTTGGGAATCAATTTCACAAAAGAGGTGAAAGACCTCTACAATGAGAACTACAGAACATTAAAGAAAGAAATTAAAGAAAACCTTAGAAGATGGAAAGATCTCCCATGTTCTTGGATAGGCAGAATTAATATTGTCAAAATGGCCATACTACCCAAAGTGCTATACAGATTCAATGCAATTCCAATTAAAATCCCAATGACGTACCTTACAGAAATAGAGCAAGCAATTATGAAATTCATCTGGAAGAATAAGAAACCCAGAATAGCTAAAGCAATCCTTAGCAGAAAGAGCGAGGCGGGGGTATCGCAATACCAGATCTTCAACTCCATTACAAAGCAATAGTAACAAAAACGGCATGGTATTGGTACCAAAATAGAGAGGTAGATCAATGGTACAGAATAGAGGACATGAATACAAACCCAAATAAATACAATTTTCTAAAATTAGACAAAGGTGCCAAAAATATGCAATGGAGAAAAGATAGCCTTTTCAACAAATGGTGTTGGGAGAATTTGAAATCCATATGCAACAGAATGAAACTAAGTCCATATCTCTCACGGTGCATGAAACTAAACTCAAAATGGATTAAGGACGTCAGAATCAGACCAGAGACCCTGCAGATTATAGAATAAAAAGTAGGTCCAGATCTTCAACATGTCGGCTTAGGACCAGACATCCTCAACAGGACTCCATAGCACAAGAAATAAAAGCAAGAATCAATAACTGGGATAGATTCAAACTAAAAAGCTTTCTCTCAGCAAAGGAAACTATCAGCAATGTGAAGAAAGAGCCTACAGAGTGGGAGAATATCTTTGCCAATCATACTTCAGATAGAGCACTAATTTCCAGAATATATAAAGAACTCAAAAAACTCTACACAAAGAATACAAAAAACCCAATCAACAAATGGGCTAAGGATATGAACAGATGCTTCACAGAAGAAGATCTACAAGCAATCAACAAACATACGAAAAAATGTTCACCATCTCTAGTAATAAGAGAAATGCAAATCAAAACTACACTAAGATTCCATCTCACCCCAATTATAATAGTGATTATCAAGAATACAAGCAACAACAGGTGTTGGAGAGGATGTGGGGAAAAAGGTACACTCATACATTGCTGGTGGGGCTGCAAATTAGTGCAGCCACTCTGGAAAGCAGTGTGGAAATTCCTTAGAAAACTGAGAATGGACCCACCATTTGACCCAGCTATCTCACTCCTCAGCCTATACCCAAAGGACTTAAAATCAGCATAACACAGAGATACAGCCACAACAATGTTCATAGCTGCTCTATTCACCATAGCCAGACTGTGGAACCAACCTAGATGTCCTTCAATTGATGAATGGATAAAGAAACTGTGGCATATATATACAATGGAATATTACTCAGCCATGAAGAATGATAAAATTATGGCATTTGCACACAAATGGATGAAATTGGAGAATATCATGCTAAGTGAGATAAACCAATCTCAAAAAACCAAAGGACGAATGATCTCACTGATAAGTGGATGATGACTCATAATGAGGGGTGGGAGGGATTAGTGTTAGGGTTAGAATTAGGGTTAGGGAGGGGGCAAGAATGGAGGAAGGATGTATAGAGGGAAAAGAGGGGTGGGAGGGGTGGGGGGAAGGGAAAAATAACAGAATGAATCAAACAATATTACTCTATATAAATTTATGATTACACAAATGGTATGCCTTTACTCCATGTACAAACAGAGAAACAACACGTATCCCATTTGTTTACAATTAAAAAAAATGTTATTTCCAGTTATTCTAACTCTTCTCAATAGGAGGATAGGTTCAAAGCAAGACATTAGTACAGCATTGTGATATAAAGCCCTCTCTCCTCTATCTAAAGTTCTAGACAGGTATTTTCTGTTCTAAAAATTGAGACCTTTTATCATGTGACCACTGGGACAATTCTGATTCTCATGTTTACCAACTCATGTTGGGCAGCCTAAGTGATGATCACTATATATCATTCTATGCTCTTTCTTTTTTTTCATCTTCTCCATAAAAATTGGCATTTAGCCTTCAGTATTTATAGATCATGTTAAGAGTTGATTAAATTTATTTATCTTTTAGATTTGGGGTCCTAAAAGATAAATTTCTACATCAGGATCTCACAAGTAAAATGAAAGTAACTTAGTGATCATGAAGAGATGATCAGATGCAAAGACACATGGGACTTTTATTATCTCCTTATGGAGAAAAGAAATGTATTTTTAGTTATAGGAAAAAAGGCACATTATGCCATTCATGAGCACTTTTCAATCGTTGGCATGAGACAAAATTTTTGTACTTGTACATGTATTTTCCCAAAGAGGGTGAACATGTTTTATATTTGTTGGTTTTACAACTAGTTTTCTGTGCTTTCTTCTGTTTGTTGAATACAAAAATTTCTTTTAATAGATGACTCCCCTACTGTCTCAGTTCAGGTAATCATAGCTCCAACCCTACATATTAGTTCTAAGGTTAATTAATGAACAGGCCTTGCTAAGCAAATTAAAAAACCCTGTAAACAAAGGGAATGGTACAACCACTGGACAGAGTCACACTGTCCCCACGATAGTCAGGCCTGAACTTTTGCTAGCAAAAAAGGAATGAAGTTTCAAAGGAAAATAAATGAAAGGATGGTTCTGATACTGGTCACTGTGGTGCTTCTCCTAAGACCCTTGAAAACAAGAGTGTCCTGTGTGAACAACCAAGAAATCACCACTTAATTAATAAGAACTAAATATGTAAATCACACTGGTAGAGTGTAGAATTTCTTCTAGTCAATAGTCTTCCAAATTGAATTAGTCCTCTTGGTGAGGAATAGGATTTTACTGGGTTGGTTGGAGTGTCAACACAGAATATTCACATGGAATTATCATTTTTATTTTTTGGTTCAAGGAATCAAAACCAGATGATTTGATTTAAGTATAAATCACCTAGTTGTACCGTGTTCCCTTTGGTGCTCTAAGGTGAGACATTCAATTTGTAAAACTGTGCATAATGCAGCTGCTCAGAAAATCGTAGACATTCCTCTAACCTGTTGCAAATCCACCAGGGCTCTTGTATTCACACGAGGGGAGAGAGGTTGAATAAGATGAGCTGAAAGCATTGTACTTTAATTATAAAATTGTGGGTTAAATAAGCTAACAAAAAGGAGGACAGGAAATTAAGACAGAGGCATTTTGGGAACCATGGGATTTTCTGCTGTCGCAGTGGCAGATGCTGAATTTCCAGCCATGCTCCCTTAGAGAGACATCTGCACTTTCTAAAGTCAGATATCTGAACAAGCTCAGGATTTCATTGTATAGTTTTCTAAGTTACACACTAGCATAAAATGGGTCAGGTATATTATAAAGAACAAAGTTAAATGTGTCCCATCAAGCCATTGGTCTTTAAAATTTTGGATAATTGGTTCAATTGATTGAAAACAAAATAGAACTGTTTTCATTTCTTATTTTAGTGTCACATTATACGTCCCATATTTGGTCCCTGAACCAGTGATTCAATAAATTTTGTAAACTAACGATAGTAAAAGTGTCTCACAATCTCCTTATCAAACATTGGTCTGTTTCACCAAATATGCCATTGATTTTGTGGAATTAACTAGTTTAGTAAGTCAAAAGATTTTTTTGTTTTCATTTTTTTGTTACGTCAGCTAACTATTAAGACAAATGGCTATAGTCCATCATTGCAATTAAAGCAAGAACAATAAAAATTTTTCCTGGAGGAGAAAAAAAAAGGAAAACTTTACTATTAACCGTATCAATTTCATGATGCAAAGATTAAAAACAGCCTGGATAACACAGGTAACATCAGAACAGGATTTATTTCCATTCCATCAAAATTATTACTCTGGGGTTTTGCAAAGTCTATCTCAGCTTTAAATGTTGGTTGAGAAACCATTTTTAGAACTTGCTAGTAGAACCCTTTTAGCATCTTTCAGACCCTCTTTGCTCTTTGAAGTCTGCATGGTGACCATATCAAGTGCCTACAGCATTATCATCACAGTCTGTTTTCTCTGACCCCTGGGAACTTTTGTAATAATGATGTTGGCCCTTTGATGTCTATTCTCAAATTTTTTGATCTTGAAAGTAGAGAATAAATACATCTGCTTAGTTCTAAAACCATTTTCACAAAAGAAACCTGTATTCACCTGCTGTTTCTTTCCTTGAGTGGTTTTGTTTTCTATTGAATACTTTCTGTTTACAAAATATAATAGAGTAAAACAGCCATGTTATGATACTTTTGGTTTCCTTTGGCACCCAGTTAATTGGCCAGCAGTGATAACAAGGTGTTTGTGTAGTGGGAGCTAATATAAAATTCAGAATAGAAAATCAAAGGGCCTGCATAAAAAAGAAATGTTAACAAAACAGTATTCAAAACAGTATCCACCAGTAAGAAACTGGTGGCCAGATGCATCCTAGAAACCATATTAATAACCAGTCAGTTTGAACCGTTGTCGTGTCCTATCAGCTAATTGTCTCCATTCTATTCTAAGCAGATGGTTCCTCTGCCAGGAAGCCCAGGAAATTGGATTAGATTGGTACCTAAACTAAAAGCACACACACATAGGGGTTCATTTCCTTATCTTTTAGAACACCTTTAATTTCATTAACTAATTTTATCATCAAATAATGAGTTAAGTTTGCAGAAGCATTTTCCATAGAGGCTTAAGACTGATTGCAAAAGAGGCCTAGAATTCAAGCAGAATTCATAAAGAATACTTTCCAAAAGGTACAGATCTGATCCATATAGGAATATAAAATGAACGTGCGTCCAAAATTTATTTAACTCACTAATTAATGAGGGAACAAATATGATAATCAAGTATTTAGGAACTAGATTATTTATAGGTTATGTGATAAAATGTCAGAAAGAAATTATTAGGTAAGATAAAAACACTGGCAAAAGTCCTGTAGTTAACCTTAGGGTTAACTTTTCTATGACACAAATGATTTGCATTCTACCAGATAAAAATCTCCATGTTCACATGTAACTTCACAGTCTTAACTTTTAATAAACAGTAAATAACAAATAATTTTGCAGTTCCCTAAAAAATTCAGCCTGATTTTGGTGATTATGGTGATTATGTAAAATAGTACTTCAATGTGACACTGAAGAGATATGCAAGCTTCTTTTTGCCTTATTTAAGGTTTTGAATCTTTTCCTAACAATACTAAGCAGACAGGCAGGAAATATTTGCTTGTGTTTATATCCAAGATGTACTAGTATACTAGTGCCATGGACTCAAATGTCTAGTAGCCACTAATGGTATCTCATTTTTCTTGTACTAACTGGTTGTTTTAAACTACTACTCCTATGTCTTGCCTATAATATTTGACAGTTCTTTGAGAAAAACTCAGCTATCTCTATAGTATTTAGTTTTCAAAGGCACATGACTAAACTTGAATGTAAAGTATGAAAAATAAAAATTACCATGTGATTTCAGATAAAATACAAAGACGAGATTAGCATTTCTCTTCAGGCCTGGTGGATAAGATAGGAGGAAAAAGAATTGTAAGGATACTGGAGAAAACTGTAATATTGAAACTCAAAGAACTTGATGAAATCTTTCTCTGAGTTAGATTTGCAGTGGGATATTACCACTTCTGATAGCTCAAAAATTTCCCCAGTGTCTGTGAGCCAACCAGTCTCTACTTATTCTAATTTCCCTTTAGTTCCTTTGAGGCTATGACTGGTACAGAGAGAAATCCAGGGACCAATTATATCCAGAGACTGATTGACAATGATGTCTTGTATAGTTGATCAATTTAGAGATCTGTCTCAAGGAAATTATCAGTCTCACCCTTGACTCTCACTGGGGATAAACATGACAACAGACTTCACTTAATTTCATCCTTATTTTAAAAAATCATTATTAGAGAACAATAGCCCTGTTCTTATACTATTGAGAGCAATATAAACAGACATTTATGCTATTATAAAGTTCAACCTTGGTAGCCAATGGAACAAAAGAGTTTCACAAAATTTTAACAAGTATGTGTCTATAAAAATAATTGACCAGTTAGAATTTCATATGTTGTTGTATAAAGCTGATGATTAAAATTCTTTAAAGTTCATTCATCATTCACCCTCATGAAACAATATTTCATGATCTCAAACTAGTTACTGATATCTAAACTCTTCTGAGAATTAGTTTCTTTGTGCAGTTGTATACATGAAAAGAAACTGGACAGACGCTTTACAGAAGAAGATATACAGGTGATTAATAAATGTATGAAAAAGTGTCCAACATCTCTAGTAATTAGAGAATTGCAAATTAAAACAACTCTAAGATTTTATCATACTCCAATTAGAATGGCTACTATCAAAAACACAAACAATAATAGATGTTGGCGTGGATGTGAGGGAAAGGGCACACTTTTACATTGCTGCTGGAGTTGCAAAGTGGTGAATCCACTCTGGAAAGCAGTATGGAGAATCCTCAGAAAACTTGGAATGAACCCAACTTTTGATCCAGTTATCCCACTCCTCGTTTTATACCCAAAGGACTTAAAATTAGCATACTACAGTTAACAGTCACATCAATGTTTATGGTAGCTTAATTCACAATAGGTAGATTGTGGAACCAACCTAGATGCCCTAAAACAGATGAATGGATAAAGAAACTGTGGTATATATACACAATGGAATATTATTCAGCCATAAAGAAGAATAATATATGGCATTTGCAGATAAATGGATGGAATTGGAGAATATCACACTAAATGAAATAAGCCAATCCCCCAAAACCAAAGGCCAAATGTTTTCCTTGATAAGTGGATGATGTTATATAATGAGGGTAGGGGGTGGGGGGTGAAAGAAAATAGGAACTTTAGATTACATAGAGGGAAATGAAGGGGGTATGAAAAATGTTGGAATGAGACAGACATCATTACCCTATGTACATGTATTATTACACGAATGGTATGAATCTACATCGTGCACAACCATAGAAATGAAATGATATACCTCATTTGTGTACAATGAATCAAAATGCAGTCTGAAAAAGTTAAAAAATAAAATTAAAAAATCAGATACCTTTCACACATAATAAAAAAAAGAATGTGTGAAAGAGAAACAAAATATTTTTTGTTTTTATGTTTGAAAAGTAAGTTACTGGGTGAAATCAAACAGATAATACAGTAGAAAAGCTGAGAAGACTTGGAAGAATATGTGGACCTGAGGTCCTTGATGTGTGACTTCTGTATGATGGAGGGGACAGCACCTCAGTGCAGGGTGAGGGAAACAGTTCTCCAACAGAAGTGTAAATTCTTGAGAAAGCAGGTATGAAAAATATAAAGGTGGAAGAATGCTTTAATGTAACCGATTGCTACTCTTCAGGGAAAGTGAGTCCTGTGGGATGTGTAGAGCAACAGGTGTAAATGTTCAGAAATGGAAGAAAGACTGAACCATAATACAGTAGAACAGCTTTGGTGAAGCTATTGTTTCCAACTTTAGACAGTAGACTGAACTGATCTGAGTAAGTGCTATAGCCAGAATCTTTCCATACAAGTTTCCACAGCCAAACTTCCCAATGAATGTCACTGTGATGACAATCAAGACTCAAGGGGAATTGTATTCTAAATACCTCTTCTCTTGGAGGCTGTTGTGGACCCATGCAGGTGAGAAGGATGGGTTAACGGTCCACAAAAATAAGTGGGTAATCTGGTGTTGAAAGAGACAGAGAGGGAATTGAAAGAGAAGGTGAAACCAACAGACAGGATCTGATAGACTTTTAAATAAACCATGCAGAAGACCAAAGGACGAATTCACGGGGAGACTGCAAACTCAGACACAAGAAAACTTCTAGGGAAAACGTCATAAGCTGGGCCAAAATATTTGGGAAAAGGACTTATCCTGGTAAAGGTGCATTCTCACGTTTTGAAAATTATTAGGTCTTTACTAAGTTGAGTTAGTGGATCTGCTATAATACAACATTAACACCTTATTAAAGCTAGCATTAAGATCTTATTAAAAAGAAATTAGGAGGTATGAAAAGCAACAAAATGGCAAATTAAAGATGTTAAGGAAAACAGAAAAGGGTAAAATTCTTTCTCAGTTCTCTTGTACATTTTTTTACTCCTAGTAAGTATCAACTAGTACTAACCCAGAAACTAAGTACATGGCACTTGAAGGATGCTCTCCAGGGATAAGGATAATTTTTCAAATGCAAAAATAACAATGAAAATTCTAATCTGATTGCTAAGTGTGTCATGATTAATGTAAAGGTCAAATCCAGTGAAACAGATATTTTAAAAAGGGGAAAACTCATATTTAATCTGAATGACACCTATAAACATTGATTAGCGGAACAACCCCAATTATAGATGTCAGGATGGATTGTGGTATAGTTGCCCTTTGAAGTATTTTTATTGTACACTGATTATTTAAAAACTGTGAGAACTGTTAAGGCAACCTGATGATGAATGGGATTAATTTTTTAAAAATTCCCAGTGAAATTGAGGAAAACATTCAGCAAAATTATGACAAATCCATTATTTGATTCTTAAGCATGGCAAAAAGTAACATGTTGTTACTGCAACAGAAATACTAATAAAATGCTTGAATTTATTATGTTGACTAAATGAAGAAATAATCACTTACTGGGATTTCAGCTAGAGTTTTAAAGAGATTAAATATTAAAAATTAAGTTTCACTTAATGAATCAGAATCCCTCAAATCATGCACATGTAAAAGAAAAAATATATAAATAAATGCAAATAATTTCTGACCTCTGCATGAACATGTACCTACCTAGAAACTTTCAATTATACAACTGATTAGAAAGGAGAAGAAACAATGACACTCTCTGGGAAATAAGAGGTCTTTTTTATCCACTATCTTTAAAAATTTTATTATTCTTCAATCAGACCAAGAGAGTATCTATTTTAAATCTTAAAAGAATTATGAGATAAAATTAAATTCAAGGAAAATTTAAGTGATATAGACAGTAACACTTTATAATTATAATGTACAGATCCACAATAAGAACATAGTTGTCTTAGATACTTAAATATCATATCATCAAAATATTGAAAGTCAAATCTTCAGGAAGTACATGAGAGAGAGATAGTAATTAATGCAGAAATGTGTCTCTTTTAACCATGCTTGAGTGTACAGATAAAAATATAAGTAAGAACAGAAGGAATTTTAACAAAGTTTTTAATGAAGTTGAATAAATATAATCTATAGATAAATGTAAGTAAAAAAGGATCTCACTCATGGAACAGTAATAAATGTGGACTACCCATTAAGCTGTGAAGAAAAAGTCACTTAATTCCAAATTTGAGATAGTACTGACTGCACTATCAGATGATAGTATAATTCAACAGGAAATTAAGAGCAAAAATAGAAACCAACAAAAGTACCCAACTTGGTCAGTAAGTGCTATGGTTTGAACATAGTTGGTCCCCTCTGAAACACATGTGGTAATTTGATCCCCATTATACCATTTTAAGAGATGGAATAAAAAACAGGACTTGCAAGGGTTGACTAGCGGTCTGCCCTCAGGAGCAGATTACTCATTCATGCGATTAATGGGTCAGTGGGTTATCTGGAGAGTGGCTGTGCTATAAAAATCTGTTTGGGTATGACTTTTGTAGGCTTCCTTTCTTGTGGTTATTGCTATGACCATCTTGTGACTACACCAGCAAGAAGACATTACCAGATACAGTCTCTTGACTTTGGACCAGAACTCAGAGTCAAAAAGAGTAAAAATGGAGCTTAGCCCCCTAGACTCTGAAGAAGCTTCCCTGCTGAGAAGTGCCCTATATAAAACACCTCATTACTGTTGGCGTGGATGGAGAAGCCCAGGTATTTCTTTAGGTGTGCTGTTACAAGGCAGATTTTTGGCAATCCTAGAAAGTATCAAGACTATTTTATTCCAGTCAGTTCCAAAAGAGAGTAAAGACAAAGATCTTACACCTGAGAAATCTTATCCATTGACCTCTAACCGTTTTCTCTATCCATTTGTCAATTTAGAAAACAGTCACAATTAAAGAAACAGCCCCTTTACCTTTGTGGGGACAGGGCACCCCTGTTGTATGGCAGAGAACACTGAAAAGTTTTGAAAAAATTTCCGGAATTTCAATATTAACCTCATGCTGGCTAATTTTATTGCTTTAAGACTCTGTAGGATAGATTATTGTTCACAACACAGTAATCATTTCAACCAGGTGAAGAAGAAAGTGATTAACAGAGGTAAATGAGGGCTTATGAGATCATTGGAAAAGCTGGAGTTTATTAAGGGAACCAGCCTTAGTTAGTGTCTCTCCTCTTAAAACAAAGAGATTAATTAAAATGCCATCATGCTATGCTTTTGATAAGCAGTTGTTGCATTCTAAATTAAACCACCACCCCAACCATGAATTTCTTCTAAGTAGTAGTCATGTAACCTTTACCAAATAGCAACAAAAGTTTTCAATAACAAATGGGGAAAATTTAAAGCATCATTGCCTTGATTCATCTTACTTTACTTTTTTTCATGTCAGGTGCTGTGCCATGCAGTTGCATGATTAAGCAGAAGGCTTTGATGTCAGGCTACCCAGGTTCAAACTCTGGTATTAGCAAACTGTGAAAGGTTGGGGGGCTATGCTTTAATTTCTTCATCTGTAAAAGGGGCATTTAATAATAGTGGCCATTCACAAAATCATTATGCAGACTAAATGAAATAATACCCTCCAGAGCTGAAAGCACCGTCTGGCACATGGTAAATCCTCAAAGATGGTGCGACAGTCTTACTGTCACCCTTTATTACTTATGCTCCCTTTCCTTCAAGTGCATCATTTCTTTGAGCAATAATCATATCACCCTGACTCTAATAATCACCATCACACTCCAGGCAGTGATCAATTTACCAAAATCCCTGCATCTTTCTCAATCCACATTCTGTTTTCATTCTTCCCCTCAATTCTACCCTGGATGCTCATGGTAATTACAGAAATATCTGTGGTCCTTTTTCTCTTTCCCATTCATCATCCTAGTGCTAACACTATCGTATTCCTGAGTTAGTTTTTATATTCACTTATTGATGGTGGACTTCTTTTCATTGTCTCTCTGCTTCAATTCATTTCGTATACCTTTGACAAATAAATACCTTTAAAATACTAATCATGTAATTTTTGTGATCAGAAATTTTCAGTAAGTTTCCATGGCCTACAAATTAAGTTCAGTCACATTGCTCTGGTTTAAAAAAATTACTTTATTACCTCCTATACTTTCTAGCCTCATATCCCAATGTTTTCCAAAATGTGGTGCTCATTGCTTACTGTGCTTCTATTGAAACGTTTCTTCATATGGAATTTTGCCTGAAAAAAATGTCTTCCAACAACTTCCACCTCCTAAATTCTTTTTTACCCTTCAAAATCATGTTTAAATGCTCTCTTCCCAGGAAAATTTATGATAACTCCAGTTAGGAGGACTGTCTCTCTTTTCACTACACACAATAATTTTATCCATTACTGGATGAAACATACATGCCCTACAGTTGATCTAATGTTTGATAAACATGCCCCAACAGACATAGTAGGCCTGGAGACAGAAAACTTTCTTAAAGTCCAGATAGTATATATTTTAGGGCTCTGGAGCTGTATGGTCTTTGTTATAACTACTCAATCTTGCCTTTGTAACAAGAAAGCAGTTATAGATAAGTTAAAAAAATGGATGTGACTCTTTTTCAGTAACACCTTTTTTACAATAATTTTGTTTTATAAAACAAAAACAGTTGGCCAACCCATAGGCTGTAGATTGCCCACTATACTAAGACCACTGGTTACTGAAAAGATGGAACCATGATGTATTTATTATACTAAAAATTCACTGAATCTTTCTACATTTGATGTACGGCAATATGCAAGTATTTTTATGCATATTATAAGATTAAAATATAAGTTCCGTTATGTTACTCTTACTGATTAAGAAATGTATTACACATTAAAAATTTTATATTATGTATTATATTCTTGTAGTTGTCTCTTCTCCTAAAGATGAATTATATTAAAAAATAAAATAAAATAACTAATCTGTCTCATATGCTATTGTATCTGGCACAAAGCTTCTATGCAGTTGTTATGGAACTGGGGGCCTGCAGGGTTGAGCTGGGGCAGCCACCACAGTCCTCAGATGCCAGTTCTTGTGACTTTGCCAGAAGAATTTGAGGGAAACACAGAGTAGTAAGCAAAAAGTTTAATGAAGAAAGTGAAAGAAGACGGTTAAGTACAGCATAGGGACTGCATGAACCCCCTCAAAAAGAGAATGTTATGGTGCTCAGGAGACTGGAATTTTTAAGAAAACTAAGCCCTTTGTTCTTCCTTGATTTCCCTGTCTCCCTAAATTGGTTTATTATCCTTTGGATAGCCCTCAGCAACTTCATTTGTGAGGTCCTGGATATATGGTTAACAGGGTGGTTGTGGCAGTGTCACTAATAAGGGAGGATTGGTTGCAAGAGATAATGATGGCACTTATTTGAAAACCATATTGTCCCTTGAGAAGTTCTAATTAGCTGTAGGTGGGGGTCCCTTTTCTGATACTTACCTGTTTTAGTTAGGCTCCCCAGGATTTTAAGTAATAATTTCTTCAAGGGATTATAGTTCTCTGCAGCCTGGGGAAAGTTAGGCATTTGGATCTCATTTCCCCTGCTTGCCTGTCTAGATAAGGTTTCCCACAGTTTCAATTTTATGGCTCTTGGGTACTTCTTGGTGCATAGGTCTAATGTCTGTCCTTCACTGTCCTTCCCCTCCACTCACCTATTCATGACTAATTAACCTACATAACACAACCAGTATTTATTTAATAAATGAATAACAGGAACAGAGAAGTGAACTCATTTACCTAGGGTTTATAAGTCCAAATGTTCGACCTCAAGTAAATCCTCTTCAACCTTCCTTTATTTCTTTAGAACAATTTTTTTTTTTTTTTTTTAGGAAATTTTCATGTATGATGGGCTATGAGTTTTCTACCATACAGAATTGCTATAGTATTGTATATGATGATAGTCAACACTTAGAGTATTTATTATGTTTTAGGTTCTCTTTTGAGTACTGTGTATCTATTGTATAGTAGATGATATTATTTCTACTTTACAGATAATATGTAGGCATAGAAAGCTTGAGCAATTGACACAAGATCACATAAATCACATAATCCAGTGCTTTAAGATACTTTATTGCCTTTTAATAAATAATTTCTAAATATTTATAAATATTTCTTTCCCTGTACCTCTTCTGTTCTTGCTAATGGTTTCTTTTTATCTTTTTTCTTTCTTTTTTTAATACTAGGCTATTCTGTGAAGCTTATAGATCATGTTTGCAAGAACGCTTCTCCCTAAATTCAGTCTTCATTCTGATCATGCAAACCATCTCATTTCTTCATTTTTGTTTGTTCCCATTGCTCCTTCAACCTGAGATGCCTTCCATCCCTCCATACCACTCTAAACCCTCTGAAGGTGAGATCACTGAATGACTTTTAAAAAAATTCAATAATAATATTTTTTAGATGGCAAATAGTACTTCTTAACTATACTTTGAATTTAGGCAGTAACTAATTCTTAGAATGAATAGCCTGTGAGGATCATATCATCATCTTTGAAATCAGTGGCCCATTCCACCTAATAATGAGTTAGTCATATATGCAATATCCTGCTTCTAAATTTTATCTTTTTTACACATTGTATTTCAAGTTTCTCACAGGCAGGACATTAGTCATTTTTACCTTGTTTTTCAGGTGGTTAAATATGCTCTTCCTCCAGTTCTCAGCTGTATTTGACTAAGAGCAGGCTCTGTGACTGATCCTTCATGGCAATTTTCCTGAAGAGTGCTCAATAGACATTTGTGAAATGAATGAATGAATGCATGAGTATACCCATGAATATGTATGCATCTGCATTACCCCCTTTCAATTAGAAATCATCTTAATTTTGCCTCCTAAATGCATCTCAAAACTCTGTTCTGGTCTTGTTTTTACCAACAACTACTTTATTTCAGATCCTCAAAGCTTTTCATTAGCATTTATATAACAGCCATGGGGCTGGTCTCCCTAAATCTCATTTGACACTGGTTCTCAGTTTATCCTCCTGTTTATTGCTGAACTGGGAAATTGGGTTTCTTTTTTTTTTTTTTATTGTAAACAAATGGGATACATGTTGTTTCTCTGTTTGTACATGGCGTAAAGGCATACCATTTGTGTAATCATAAATTTACATAGAGTAATGTTGTTTGATTCATTCTGTTATTTTTTCCCTTCCCCCCACCCCTCCCACCCCTCTTTACCCTCTATACAGTACTTCCTTCCTCCATACTTGCACCCCTCCCTAACACTAACTCTAACCCTAACACTAACCCTTCCCTCCCCCCCATTATGTGTCATCATCCACTTATTAGCGATATCATTCGTCCTTTGGCTTTTTGAGATTGGCTTATCTCACTTAGCATGATATTCTCCAATTTCATCCATTTGCCTGCAAATGCCATAATTTTATCATTCTTTATGGCTGAGTAATATTCCATTGTATATATATACCACGGTTTCTTTATCCACTCGTCAATTGAAGGGCATCTAGGTTGGTTCCACACTCTAGCTATTGTGAATTGAGCAGCTATGAATATTGATGTGGCTGTATCTCTGTAGTATGCTGATTTTAAGTCCTTTGAGTATAGGCCAAGAAGTGGGATAGCTGGGTCAAATGGAGGGTCCATTCCAAGTTTTCTAAGGAATCTCCACACTGCTTTCCAGAGTGGCTGCACTAATTTGCAGCCCCACCAGCAGTGTATGAGTGTACCTTTCTCCCCACATCCTCACCAACACCTGTTGTTGCTCGTATTCTTGATAATAGTCATTCGAATTGGGGTGAGATGGAATCTTAGGGTGGTTTTGATTTGCATTTCCCTTATTACTAGAGATGTTGAAAATTTTTCCATATGTTTGTTGATTGCTTGTAGATCTTCTTCTGTGAAGTGTCTATTCATTTCCTTAGCCCATTTGTTGACTGGATTATTTGAATTCTTGGAGTAAAGTTTTTTGAATTCTTTATAGATTCTGGAGATTAGTGCTCTATCTGAAGTATGATTGGCAAAGATATTCTCCCATTCTGTAGGCTCTTTCTTCACATTGCTGATAGTTTCCTTTGCTGAGAGAAAGCTTTTTAGTTTGAATCTATCCCAGTGGTTGATTCTAGCTTTTATTTCTTGTGCTATGGGAGTCCTGTTAAGGAAGTCTGATCCTAGACCAACAAGGTGAAGATTTGGACCTACTTTTTCTTCTATAATCTGCAGGGTCTCTGGTCTGATTCCAAGGTCCTTAATCCATTTTGAGTTTAGTTTCGTGCATGGTGAGAGATATGGGTTTAGTTTCATTCTGTTGCATATGGATTTCCAATTCTCCCAGAACCATTTGTTGAAGAGGCTATCTTTTCTCCATTGCATATTTTTGGCACCTTTGTCTAGTATGAGAAAATTGTATTTATTTGGGTTTGTGTCCGTGTCCTCTATTCTGTACCATTGATCTACCTTTCTATTTTGGTACCAATACCATGCCGTTTTTGTTACTATTGCTTTGTAGTAGAGTTGAAGATCTGGTATTGCAATACCCCCTGTTTCACTCTTCCTGCTAAGGATTGCTTTAGCTATTCTGGGTTTCTTATTCTTCCAGATGAATTTCATAATTGCTTGCTCTATTTCTGTAAGGTACACAATTGGGATTTTAATTGGAATTGCATTGAATTTGTATAGCACTTTAGGTAGTATGGCCATTTTGACAATATTAATTCTTCCTATCCAAGAACATGGAAGATCTTTCCATCTTCTAAGGTGTTCTTTAATTTCTTTCTTTAGTGTTGTATAGTTCTCATTGTAGAGGTCTTTCACCTCTTTTGTGAGATTGATTCCCAAGTATTTTATTTTTTTCGAGGCTATTGTGAATGGGGTAGTTTTCCTAATTTCTCTTTCTGAAGATTCATCACTTATGTATAAAAATGTGTTGGATTTATGGGCATTGATCTTGTAACCTGCTACTTTACTGAATTCACTTATGAGTTCTAAGAGTTTTCTGGTGGAATTTCCAGGTTCCTCTAAATATATAATCATGTCATCAGTGAACAGGGATAGTTTGAGTTCTTCTTTCCCAATTCGTATCCCTTTAATTTCTTTGGTTTGTCTAATTGCTCTGGCCAGAGTCTCAAGAACGATGTTGAATAGAAGTGGTGAAAGAGGGCATCCCTGCCTTGTTCCAGTTTTTAGGGGGAATGCTTTCAGTTTTTCACCATTTAGAATGATATTAGCCATGGGCTTAGCATAAATGGCCTTTACAATGTTAAGGAGTGTTCCCACTATCCCTATTTTTTCTAGTGCTTTGAGCATGAAGGGGTGCTGTATTTTATCAAATGCTTTTTCTGCATCTATTGAAATAATCATGTGATTCTTGACTTTAAGTCTATTAATATGGTGAATTACGTTTATTGATTTCCTGATGTTGAACCAACCTTGCATCCCTGGGATGAAACCCACTTGATCATGGTGCACTATCTTTTTAATATGTTTTTGTATGCGATTTGCTAAAATTTTGTTGAGAATTTTTGCATCGATGTTCATTAAGGATATTGGACTGAAATTTTCTTTCCTTGATGAGTCTCTGTCTGGTTTATGTATCAGGGTGATATTGGCTTCATAGAATGAGTTTGGGAGGGTTCCCTCCTCTTCTATTTTATGGAATACTTTGAGAAGTATTGGAGTGAGCTCTTCTTTAAAGGTTTTGTAGAACTCGGCTGAGAACCCATCTGGTCCCGGACTTTTCTTTGTTGGTAGGCTTTTGATGACTTCTTCTATTTCAGTACTTGAAATTGGTCTATTTAAATTGTTTATGTCCTCCTCGTTCAGTTTAGGCAATTCATATGTCTCTAGAAACCTGTTGATGCCTTCGAAATTTTCTATTTTGTTGCAGTATAGATTTTCAAAATAGCTTCTAATTATGTTTTGTATTTCAATCGTGTCTGTTGTGATATTTCCTTGTTCATTCCGAATTTTAGTGATTTGGGTTTTCTCTCGTCTTCTCTTTGTTAGTGTGGCTAAAGGTTTATCAATTTTGTTTATTTTTTCGAAGAACCAACTATTTATTTTGTCAATTTTTTGTATTGTTTCTTTTGTTTCAATTTCATTGATTTCAGCTCTGAGTTTAACTATTTCCTGTCTTCTACTACTTTTGGTGCTGTTCTGTTCTTTTTCTAGGGCTTTGAGCTGTAGTGTTAGGTCGTTTATTTGTTGAGTTTTACTTCTTTTATTAAATGCGCTCCATGAAATAAATTTCCCTCTAAGTACTGCTTTCATAGTGTCCCAGAGATTTTGATATGATGTTTCTTTGTTCTCATTTACCTCTAAGAATTTTTTAATTTCCTTCCTATTATCGTCTGTTATCCATTCATCATATAATAGCATATTGTTTGATCTCCAGATGTTGGAATACTTTCTGTGTTTTACTCTTTCATTTATTTCTAACTTCAATCCATTATGATCTGATAGAATACATGGTAGTGTCTCTATCTTCTTGTATTTGCTAACATTAGCTTTGTGGCATAATATATGGTCTATTTTAGAGAAGGATCCATGTGCTGCTGAGAAGAAAGTGTATTCGCTCTTGGTTGGATGGTATATTCTATAAATGTCCGTTAAGTCTAAATTATTGATTGTGTTATTGAGATCTGTGGTTTCTTTGTTCAATTTTTGTCTGGAAGATCTGTCCAGTGGTGAGAGAGGTGTGTTAAAATCACCTAGTATTATTGTGTTATGGTCTATTTGGTTTCTGAAATTGAGAAGGATTTGTTTGACATACATGGATGAGCCACTGTTTGGGGCATAGATGTTTATGATTGTTATATCTTGCTGATTTATGCTTCCCTTAAGCAGTATGAAATGACCTTCTTTATCCCTTCTGACTAACTTGGGCTTGAAGTCCACATTATCGGAAATGAGGATGGATACTCCAGCTTTTTTGCTGAGTCCATGTGCATGGTATGTTTTTCCCCATCCTTTCACCTTTAGTCTGTGGGTATCTTTTTCTATGAGGTGAGTCTCTTGCAGGCAACATATTGTTTGATCTTTCTTTTTAATCCAGTCTGCCAGTCTATGTCTTTTGATTGATGAATTCAGGCCATTAACATTCAGGGTTATTATAGAGAAATGATTTGGTTTCCCGGTCATTTGGTTCATTTTTAAAATTTTATTTATTTATTTGTTTGACACAACTTGTTTCCTCCTTTATTTGACAATTCCTTTAGGATAATTCCTCCCTTTGCTGATTTGCTTCTTTGTTTTTCATCTCTTCCTTATGGAATATTTTGCTGAGAATGTTCTGTAATGCTGGCTTTCTTTTTGTAAATTCTTTTAGCTTTTGTTTATCATGGAAGGATTTTATTTCATCGTCAAATTTGAAGGTAAGTTTTGCTGGGTATAAGATTCTTGGTTGGCATCCATTTTCTTTCAGGGCTTGAAAAATGTTGTTCCACGCCCTTCTAGCTTTTAGGGTCTGGATTGAAAAGTCCGCTGATATCCGTATTGGTTTCCCCCTGAATGTAATTTGGTTCTTTTCTCTCACAGCCTTTAAAATTCTGTCTTTATTTTGTATGTTCGGTATTTTCATTATAATGTGCCTTGGTGTGGGTCTGTTGTAATTTGTGTATTTGGAGTCCTATAAGCCTCTTGAACTTGATTTTCCATTTCATTCTTCAGATTTGGGAAATTTTCTGATATTATTTCATTGAATAAATTGTTCATTCCTTTGGCTTGTTTCTCTAGGCCTTCCTCAATCCCAATAATTCTTAAATTTGGCCTTTTCATGATATCCCATACTTCTTGGAGATTCTGTTCATGATTTCTTACCATCTTCTCTGTTCAACTTTGTTTTCAAGGTTAAATATTTTGTCGACAATGTCTGAGGTTCTGTCTTCCAGGTGTTCTATCCTATTGGATATGCTTTCTATGGAGTTCTTAATTTGGTTTATTGTTTCCTTCATGTCAAGGATTTCTGTTTGGTTTTTTTTTCAATATCTCTAACTCTTTATTGAAATGATCTTTTGCTTCCTGTATTTGCTCTTTTAACTGTCGATTGGTGCGATCATTCAATGCTTGCATTTGCTCTTTCATCTCATCGTTTGCTTCTCTGATCATTTTAATTATGTACATTCTGAACTCCTTTTCTGTCATTTCTTCTGCCATGCTGTCATTGGGTTTTATTGATGTAACATCTAGATTTGTTTGCAGCATTTTCTTTCCTTGTTTTCTCATATTGTTCAGGTATCAGAGGACCGCTGAGATATTGCAGATTTCCTCTATTGACTTACAATGTCCCTGAAGATTTCTATATATATATATATCCCCCCTTAGCCTTCAGTAGGCTGAAGTCTTGGAGGAAGTTGATAATGCGGTGCTCCACAAGGAAGCTGCCTCTCTAGGAGTGGTGGCCTTCAGGTGGGGTATAATCCCTGCTAGTGGGCAGAGGTGCCTCCACTTGTTGACCAATGGTCATCCAAAGGGGACCTAGGCTGCGGGCTGAGGCAAGGCCTGTTTGGGCCTGAGTCTCTGGTTTTACCGTCCTTGTGGGGAAACCTCACCCAGCAGGGAAGACTCACCCGGTGGGGAGGTCTTGCTGGTCAGTTCCCTCCTAGAGGTTCCCCTCAATTTACAGCTACCGCCTGGGCTGGGCTGCCTTCCTCTGCAAAGTTCCCAGGGGCCCGGCCCTACCTCCTGGGCCTGGGAGCCTCACCCTTCGCAGATGAATCTCCTTAGGCTGCCCCTCCTCAGAGAATCTGCCCGCAGGCCTGGAACCTTCGCTCCGCCCTAAGCCTGTCTCTGTACGGCTCTTCCACCAAGAAGCCTCCTAGATCCTGGAACCCTGCTCTGCACCTAATCGCCTGGCTATGCGGCCCCTCCTCTGAGCAGCCACCTGGGGCCCTGTACAATCGCTCTGAATCCCAGAGACCCGCCACACGCCTCTTCCTCCAGACAGCCGCCCAGTATTCCGGTGCGGTCACTAGGAGTCCAAGAAACTCACTGCGTGCCTCCACCTCCCACCAACCACCCATAGCCCTGGGCAATCAATCACTCCGAGTCGAAGTGACCCTCCCCGTTCCTCCTCCTTCTCCAGATAACCCCCAGGGTGTTCAGGAGCGGTCGCTCTGAGTTGCTCTGAATCCACGTGACCTGCTGCATGGGTCCTCTGGGCAACCGCCCGGAGCTCTGGTGCGGCCACTCAAGACCAAGCGACCCACCACGCTTCTCCTCCAGGCAGCCCCCCTGTGTTCAGGAGCTGTCACTTGAAGTCCAAACAACTCACCACTCGCCTTCTCCTCTGAGCAGCCGCCTGGAGCGCTAATGCAGTCACTGCGAGTGCAAACGACCCGCCGCGCTCCTCCTCCTCCTCCTCCTACTCCTCCGGCCAGGCCCGGGGTTTAGAAGTGGTCTGAGTCCAAACAGCTCGCCACGCAGCCCCTTCTCTGGCAACTGCCTGTAGCTCTGGTGTAGTCACCCCGAATCCAAGCGGCCGCGCTCCTCTTCCTCCTCCTCGTCCTCAGGGCAGGCCCCAGTGTTCAGAAGCGTCGTTCTGAGTCCAAACAGCTCGCCGCGGAGCTTCTCCTCTGGCAACCGCCTGTAGCTCTGGTGCAGTCACTCCAAATCCAAGTGGCCACGCTCCTCCTCCTCCTCCTCAGGGCAGGCCCCGGTGTCCTGAGTCCACACAGCTCTCCTCGCCACTCCTCCCCTGGGCAGCCGCCGGAGCCCCAGTGGTTGCTCTGAGGCCCAGCGCTGTGCTGAGCGGCCTCCTTTACAATGCTCCCAGTTGTCCGAGTTCACTGCTCCAGCGGGGGGAGGGGCGTCTCGCCGGCAGCTCTACTTCACAAAGTTCCCTACGTTCCAGGACCACCGTCCCATCCGGGACGCCTTCCCAACGGGTGAGAGTCACCCGGCTGCTTTGAGTTGGTCCCAAGCGTCTCAATATCTCCTCTTTTGAATCCTGAGTCCTGGAGCAACATGAAATGCAGCCACCCTCTAGGCCGCCATCTTTAAACTCCGAAATTGGGTTTCTTTTATGGGTTATGCAGTCCTCGCTGCCTTCCATCACCCACACTATAAAAACACACCCAAGCTCCTCTGCATGGCCCCCTTGTACACCCCTCTTGCCAACCTGGCCTGGCTCATTTCTCCTATACTTCTGCACTTTGTGCTGCATCACACTGAGCACAAAACTTGGGTTTTCTGGAATACAGTGTGCTCTTCCACCAACAGGGCTGTGTGCATGTCCTTCCTTCTTTATGGAAGAACCCTCTCCCCCTTTGGAGGGAAAGCCCTTTCTTCTTAGGTGGGACTCTTAACATTCAAGGCTCAATCTATTCCTTACTTTGTGAAGTCTTTCTTCACATCAAAGACTGAAATCAGTGGACTCTCTTCTGGAGTCCTTTATTTTACTTTCTGTATATATTCACATTGATGATAATTTGTTTGTTGAGATGTTTCACACTGCACTAGAAAATCTTTTAAAAGAGTAAACCTTGAACATCTCTAGCCTTCACTAGAGTGCCCTCCATAAAGTCAGCCCACAATATGTATTTTAGTGTATGACTTAACCAAATGATCAATATGTCTATGTGGATGTTAAAGCAGGTAACTGGGTGCTATAGAAACAAGAATATTTCAAAAAATTTTTGGTTCTAGAAGATAAATGAAAGAAATTTTTGTATTACATTATTGAAAATCATGATATGTGATTACAGTCATATCCTTATTCTTTATTTTGGAAAGAAAATGTCACATGTAGGGATTAAATTGCTTAATCAGATAATATCTGGCATTTAAAATGAACAACCTGCCAACTGAGCTGTAAGAAGTGCCTTATTAAAGAGGGCATCTAAAGAAAACCACATTGATGTTCGATAGCTATAGTATAAAAATGAATTATGCAGTTACAGCAAATGTACCATGAATATATTAATTTTTCTAAATGATATTTAATTGTTGGTCTCTGGTTTTCCTATTTAATTATTACTAATTGCAAACTTGAAAAGTATTTACTTTAATGTTACAGAAAAATACAAAAATGTCTTATTTCAAAAGAAAAAGTTACATTGAAAATTGAAAGCATTCCTACTTCACTGATGGAGCCAGGAGGATAACATCCCTGGACACCTTCATTCCCATACAATTGCGAGGAGGTTTGTGTGGGAGAAGTGGCAAGACAATATAAGATCAGCTTTTACCAGCCAATGCAAAGGAACTCTGTTTTATTTCATTTCTTGGTTGTCACTGGAGTTTTAGGCACCTCTCAGTTCCTAAGTGGGACATGCTTAATCATAAACCATCATAGGAGGCTTCTTATTACCCGTATTTCCAGAACGGAAATTTTGGAATAGGGTAAAAGTCAAAGATAACAAGATATCAGTCATGGAAAGGATACCTTTCCTCAAATAGCTCTAGTTCTCTTTACAGTTCAGAATGCTTCTGTCCCAGACAGGAGGCTGGAAGAGGTTCATGCTGATACAGAGTCAGAATTAGTCAGGGAAAATTATGATGTGTGAGCAAAATGAAGTAAGTATAGTCACACAGATTTAAAAAAAAAAAAAAAAAAAAGGAATAGTCAAGTGAGGTATGTCTTCCTTAGAACCTGGTAAGTATTCTCTGGCAAAAATAAAGTTTAAGGTTTAGAACTAAGTTTTTCATCCATTAGTTATTCATGCATTCTTTTAAAAAAAAGGAGAGAGGAAAATTCTTCATTGTCTGAGTGAAGCTTCTTATACTTGTAAATACTCATTAAGAACAGAAAAAGTGTAAAAAACTTCACTCGGAAAAATTTTTTGATTTGGTTTGCTTTCCATCTTTATGACAAAATATCTGAGGTAACTGACTTAAAAAGGAAAAATAATTATTTCAGCTTAAAATCTCAAAGGTTTTACTCCATGGTCACTTGTCCCTCATGCTTTGAGCACCACAGCACATCACACAGGGAGCATGGGGCAGAGGAGGCCCATTCACTTCATTGTATCAGGAAGAAAAGAGATAGGAAAAGGCCAGGGTCCAGATATTCTTTTGAGGTCATGCCCCACAACAACTTAACTTCCTTCCAATAGGCCTCACTTCCTAAAATTTCTACCACATTCCAATAGAGCCATTGCTAGCAGCCAAGCCTTTAACAGACAGGCCTTTCAGGAACACTTATCCAAACCATAGTGCAGAGTATATATTGACAGAATCTGAAGGTACTGATATAGATGAGAATGATTCAACTTTTCTGAGTCAATTTAAGGCTTCAGATAGTTTACTTCATGAACTAATGTCACTTTCTATGCCTAAAGCAAGATTGGGATATAACGTAATCTCTCTGTTACCATTCATGCCTTTGATGAGAGCATATGTGCAAACTATAACATGGAACTTGAATTCTTTACACAATGGAAAGTAAGTCCCATGAGAATTAAGTCTGCTTATTTTAGCTCATTATTATCTTGACAATAAGTAGAAGGACTTGGAATTCAGTTTTTATTAAATAATTTTATTTTTAATCAATAAGTTGTTGAATGATGTTTGTTTCTGTTTGTTAGAATTTTCCAATTTCACTATTCCTCATCTATCCCATGCCCACCCATTCTTTTCTAGTTATTTGGATACTTCATCTTCCAAGTATAGTATATTGCAATCTGAGAAATGTTGACCCCAAAAAGAAATTATGAAGAACCTTATTAACATTCAATAATGTAATTTTTTTTATGTACCACATACTCAACGACAGAGAACCAGATAAAATGGCTGAGAGAATAATCAATTCGAGGAAGATAACATTACATCCAATGACTGCCAATGACTTTGCAAATTTTACCCAGGGAAATGTGAGTTCACCTGTATTCTGGGCAGCAGGGTGCTATATTAATCTTTGTTTACTGTACTATATTAAATAAATTAAACAACTGGTTCTGGAGGCAGGGGAAAGCACTGATTTGTGGTCCTTGTTAGTTTTCTTGGTATATTTTAATATCATATGACTAAAAATAGTATTAGATATCTGGTTCCGGATATGTACACATTAGTAATACCTACTATGTCCAATAACAAATAAATAATATACTATAAATACAACAAGATAATGAAACAACAACCATTCCTTCCTTACTATTTGCAAAGCAATATATGTTTATCTATATATCTATTTATCTATATATATTTATCTATATATTTATCTGTATTTATCTCCTTTGTATTAATAAATTATAGTATTTATTTTCCTCCTTTTATTAATTATAAAATACTTGTATCCATGGCAGATTGAGTTTCCTAAAAGGAGAAACTATTATTTCTATTATTTATATATATATATATATATGTCAACTAAGTGAATATATATGTATATATATGTCAACTAAGTGAATTCCCTATAATCTACCACATAACAGATATTCCATATAATAGAATTGAGAAAAATTTTCTTTAATAGCATAAATTTTTTCAGTATTCTCTATAGTTCAGTCACTTTCCAAATTTTCTTCCTGATTGTTCTTTGTATCTCAAGGGTTCTCACATAAAATCTTTTGTTTCTATAACTCACATGAAAATCAATATTTACACATACATTTGCATATAAATAACTCATATCCAAAATAAAGTAAGTTTCTTCTAGATAGATACTGGATCTTATTGTTCTGTATCTTTAAGCCTAGTTGATCACTCAGCAGTGGTTTCTATAGGTTAAATTGTCCTTATGTAAGTCAACCATAGGGAACCTTATTCTCAATGGTGAAAAACCAAAAACTTTTCCTTTAATATCAGGGGCAAGTCAAGAATGCCTGGTCTTGCTCCAGTTCTATGCAACATAATACTACAAATTCTAACTATAAGAATTAGGCAAGAAAAAGACGTAAATGACATCCAAATTAGGAAGGAAGAAGTAAAATTTTCCCTGCCTGAAGATGACATGATTATAAATTAGAAAATCTCCATAAAAGACTCCATAAAAATACCGTTAGAACTTGTAAATGAATTCAGTAAAGTTACAGGATATAAAGCCAGCATACAAAAATTAATTATAATTCTTTTATACTAACAACAAACTATCTGAAAAGGAAATTAGGCAATCTCATTTGTAAATACCACAAAAAAAGAACAAAACAGAATGTAAGAATTATAAAACATTGATAAAAATAAGAAAAATGGAAAGATATTCCACGTTTAGTAACTAAAAGACTTCTTGTAGTTAAAAAGCCCATACTATACAAAGTGATCTGCAGATTCAATTTTATCTCTACCAAAATCCCAGTAACACTTTTCACAGAAGTGAAAAACACAACTCTACCAGTCACATAAAACTACATAGACCATAATAAGTAACTGAATCCACATGAGACAGAAGTGCGAAGCTGGAGGCATCACACTGCCTGATTTCAAAACATATTGCAAACAGGTAGTAATCAAAATGGTCTGGTGCTGTCATAAAAATTGACATAGGTCAATGGGACAGAATAGAAAACCCAGAAATAAATACACAATTATAGGGTCAACTGATATTTGACAAAGATTCTAAGGAAACACAGGAGGAAAGAAGAGTCCATTAATCAAATTCTATTGGGAAAACTTGATGTCCATATGCAAAAGAAGAAACTTTGACCCATATGTTGTATCACACACAAAAATCAATTCAAAATACACTCCCTAATGATAAGACTTGAACCTATAAAACTCCTGAGACAAAATGTTAAGAGAACAGCTTCCTGATACTAATCTTGGCAATGGTTTCATGGATAAGACCCCCAAACACAGGAACCAAAACCAAAAATAAGCAAATGGGATTGCATCAAACTAAAAATCCTCTGCACAGCCAAGGAAACAATAGAGTGAAGAGACAACCTGTGGAACAGGTGAAAACATTTGCAAATCATACATCTAATAAAAGATTAGCATACAAAATATATAGAACTTGAAAAAGGTAATAGTAAGAAAACTAATAACCCAATTTAAAAGTGGGTAAAGAACTTGAAAAGACATTTATTCAAAGAAGACAAACAAATGGCCAACAAGCATAAGAAAAGATGTTCAACATCACTGAACACCAGAAAAACGAAAACCACTTATATGAAGTATCTAAAATAGTCAAATACTGAGAATCAAAGAGTAGAATGCAGTTACCAGGAACTAAAGAGAGAAAAATGGGGAATTACAAATCAACTGGTACAAAATTTTAGTTTAACAAGAAAAGTAAGTTCTAAGTCCAGAGTCAGCAATATTGTACACTTAAATTTTTTAAAAAAAGATTGGTCTTAAGAGTTCTTAATTTAAAATGAAAATTTAAAAAATGTATTGTTAAATTATTTTACTTCAAAAATTTTTGTTCCATTTAGTAAAGTGGTTTTAAATTTTTATATAATCCTTCATTTATTTTCTTGATACAGTTAGGAAATTTAACTAAAAACTGAACATCACTTTTAAAATGCTGAATAAAACGTTTATTTCTTTTTATGTTGAAAAATATAAATTCGAACTAAACTAATTTTTGCTCTGCAATAATAAAATCGAATTTTTTTTATTTGAGTTTAGATATAAATCATATCCACATTTCCAAACCATGAAAGAAAACATATATTATATTAATAAATCATTAAACTTGGTTGTCTTTCTGTTGAGTGTATTTCCATATGAACAAAACATATTTCCTGAACATCTCCACGTGTGCTGTACATTTAGGGTGTAAAAAACCCCAGCTGATTCTCAAATCAGGTTACAACCATGTTTTTCTGTACATTGCCAAAATAAGAAAAGGTTGTTAACCTGAGTATATACAAAGAAATGTAAGAGAACTAACATATTTTTGACTCTTCATACAAATAAGAGACAAGTAGTGGATATAAGTATTCTTGAAGAGTATGTCTCTGCAGTATTTCATTTAAATTATAAAAACTGGAAAACAGAAAGGCAAGTGTAAATTGACTGTATGTTAGATAATCTATTTTCTTTTCAATGCAATGAATAAAGAAGTAGACATGGTCTTAAATTGACAATGACACAGTCCAATAAATATACCCACAAGGGTATCCAATATCCCATTAAGTAGGAACTATAAAACTGCCTGCTCTGAATGTCTTCAACAATTTATTAAATCTTACACTTAATGATATAAGGTGTGACTTTAGAATGCTAAAGTCACTGCATTGGTACAGAATCCTGGTAAGAAAATTCCCTTCCCTCCCTAGTTATGATTACTCCACGATAGAATATACATGTTTTCAACCCTAATGAAAATGCTTTTTCATTTCAATAGACATTGTATTTGTAGTTTGAATAAGTAATTCATTTATCTATCTCCAACCATAAGGGTATATTGTAAAAAATCTTCCTATCTCTGCCTAGAGGCATCAAATGTTAGTTTCTTATCCATCTTTCTCCAGGAATATACAAATGCATATTTTTTTAAAATAAGTGAAAGCATATGAGTCAGACCACCTGCACCTCACTTTTTTTAAAATTTAAGAATATGTGTCCTGACAAATTTTCCATATTTGTGCATAAAACTCTCCTTCATGTTTATAAAAAAGGACTTCATAATTTTCCATTAACTAGCCGTTGCCATAATTTATTTAAACACGTCCGCATTGATGGCCTTCAGGGTTGTTTTGATTTCCTCCCAATACAGTGCTTCAATGAATAACTTCAAACATACATCATGTATCATGTTTGAAAGTAATTGAAGAATATATTCTTATGAATAGATTTGCTGGAGAAAAAATATGTGCATTTATAAACTTATTTGTATTTGATAAGGAAAAAAAATGCCTTTCATAGAATTTGAACTAGTTTATATTGACACCATCATTGCAAGAGAACATGTCTTTCCATTACCTACCCCAAATACTCATTTTATATTTCAACCATTCTCACAGGAAAACAGGCAAACAAAATCCCATTATCTTCATTTTAAAGTATGTACAGAAGAATATACACAATCACAAATGAATCAATGAATTTTCACAAACTGAATGATGCCATGTGATTTGCATTCATATCTAGAAGCAGAATATTACCAGCATCTCAAAAACCCTCCTCGAGTTCCCAGATACAGTCACCAAAATCCATCAAAGGGTGCCTCCTATCTGACTTGTAACACCACAGATGAATTTGCCTGTTTTGATCTTCCTGTGAATTGAATCCATGTGATTTACCCATCTGAATTTTTTCATTCAATGTGTTTTATTTTTATGAGATTCATCCATATATTTTCATATTGATGAAGTTTATTCATTCTCATTCCCCTGTCTTATTCCATTGTGTGAATGTTCCACAATTTGCATTCTACTGCTGATGGGCATTGGGTTTGGTTTTTACAAACAGTGATTTAATGAATGTTTATTTATGCTTTCCCATAGATCTGTTAGGTATGTACCTAGAAGTAAAATTACTGGTCACAGGGTGTACCTTTGTTCAGATTTATTTTCCAAAGTGGTCATGTGAATTTTTACTCTTGCTAGTAGTGTATATGAATGTGAACAACACTTGAAATTATCTGTTATGGTTCCAATAGGAGGTGTCCCCCAAAGCTCCTGTTAATGTAGAAATGTTCAAAGGTGAAGTTATTATATTATGAAAGCTGTAATCTAATTAGTGGCTTAATCCATTTGATAAATTAATATTTTGAGTGTATTACTGAGTGGTAATTGTAGGCAGGTGGAGCATAACTGGAGGCAGTCGGTCACTGGGGATGTGGTCTTGGGGATTATATGTCTTGTCCTTGGATCTTTGTGCTATTTCCACTGACAAGTCTTTGTTCTGTGATGTTCTGTCTCACATCCCAGAACAATGGAGTGGCCTGACAATGAATGAACCTCTGAAACCATGAAGCAAATAAACTTTTCCTCCTCTAAATTATTTTTTTTTCTTTTTTCTTTTTTTTTGTCCTGTATTTTTGTCACAATGATACAAAGCTATCACATTGTTTTTTTTTTTTTTTTCATTTTTTGCTATTCTGATAATGCATCTTAGTATGGGTTTAATTCAAATATCTCAATATGAATAAAGATGAGCTTTATAAAATATTTGCACTTATTTGCTTATTTTTCCCTGAGATAAAATGGCTGCCCCTTCAAATACAGAAATAGTGTAAATACCATCTCTGCTACCGCCACACTCAACAGAGCTACTGATACACCTTACCTGGCCAAGTGGAAAGCCTTCTTGACTTGACTGTTTTGCTTCCATTTTTGCTTTTCTGCAAGCTACTCTCAATATAACTGACAGATCCACTTGTCATGAGTGATTCAGATCACACTACTATTCTGGGCAATCCCTCCAGTGCTTGCCTTACTCACACGTGTGGTTCCCTGCATATTCTGTCTCCAATTTCCCTGGACTTAAAGGCTAACCACCTTCCCTCTCAGTTATTCTGCTCCAACTCCACTGATCTTCTTGTATTTCTTCAAATATTCCAAGCACATTTTTGCCATAAGATATTTACACTAGCACATCCTTCCTACATATTTATGAAATCCTTGAAACGTTAGTATGGCTAACTTCCTCAGTGCCTTTAGGATTTTTCTCAGATGTCACCTACTCCACAGAGCTCATCCTGACCACTCTTAACCCTGACTCTGGCATTCCTGATATCTATCATTCTGCTCTTTTTCTTCCATAGAACCTACCATCTTCTAATATATTGCATAATTTACTTATTTCAGTGTTTGGATCTTAAGAAATGCATTATCTATTTATATACTGTCTTGTTCCAATAATGACTTAAAACAACATATAAGAGTATATACAAAATAAAATAAAATGAAATAAATAAGGAATATAAAGAATACAGGAGAACAAAGGGAAAATATATATGTTTATGTGATTGTGCCATTTGTTTTCTAAATCTTGACCTGGTACAATACTATCCCAAGAACATAGTCAAAGATAGACATGAAGAAAAACTCTTCCTAGTTTAAATATATTGCAGAAATAATTTTAACTGAATGTGAAATAAAATCAAAATAAATAAGTTAGAAAATTTGCAATATATAGTAGATAAAGCTGTCAAACACCTATAAGGATGAGTGCTTAAATAAGGCAGTTTTAGACTCCTAGATACCCCACCCAGTTGCCAGTTCTTAGTATTCTAATTCTATCTCAATTTACAATATAATTTTTTACATCACAGATGGACATGAACTGTCATTCTTTTAAAATTTTTTTGCATGAATGCCAAAGATAAATAAACAAAATATAAGAAAAGTGAAGGTATGCATTCATGAAATATTTCTTAATGGAATATTTTAATTATATATGAGGACTTGATTTTGGAAGAAATACAGATATTTGAAAAAATGACAGATAAATTATAATGCTTCCAGAGGATAGGGTGTTATGTACCCATTAAAATGTTGTAAAATCATTTTAAAATTATAAGGAAATAGTTTTGATATATTGATAAGTAAATATCTGGTTTAAATCTAGGATAGTTTAATTACAAATTTTTATAATTATCTGTTTCTAAGTTTTCAATATATATATATATATATTCACAATGTTAGTTTTACATAATTTGTTTTCATCTTTGACTTTTTTCCAAATATTTCAGCTTTCAACTTTTTTACAGTGAACATGCACTGCATTAGTAACCAGAAAAATTATTATTTATGTGAAAAAAACTGGTTATTTATTTATTTGAAATAAACTGGTTGAAAGACAGTAAGAGTAAGAGTAAAGAAATAAGTATGTTTGCCAATAAGGCAGAACAAGTATCTCATAAATACCTAATCACTTGATCTGAACTCTTAAAAGCCAAGCTAGTCTAACCACACCCATAAGAAGGAAAGAAAAAGGAAATGTTTAAGAGGAAACAAATCATGACATAAAGCCACACATCAATCAATCTTTTGGTTGCTTTTTAAAAAATAGCATTCAACATAAAGAACAATGCTTTAGATGAGGACTATCTTAGAATCGTGATGTTCTTAAGACAAAGAACATGTAGCAGTATTTGGCATTGTCCTTTTCCTTGGGTAATGCTTACTCATATGGTAGCTCTTCAGCAGGGATGTTACTTTCTCTGGGAGCCTTTCTGCAGCCTGCAGGCTGAGGTCCTCACTTCTCAGCTTCCAGAACACTGTGTTTGGCCCCCACCGCAGGACTGACCCCTCTGAGTTCTAATTACCTGTATACTTCTCCAGGCTTCACAGGAGCTGAGTCCACCTCTGCTTGGTTCATGTCCAATGGTTAGCTCATGACAAGCAGTTCTTTGCTTCACTAAGCAGAATGTCACAAAGACTATCTATTCACGAATGTCAATGTAGGCTGAAAGTATTCTCACATATGGAGAACTTAGGACAAGGGAGACTGTATAGTTTTTAAAATGTAGTCTATGTGTTAAGTCTTTTACCAGTCTGGCTTGATTCTTTAGAAGCCCTGGGAGGGTGCATGGACCGTTTGTTCTGCATATCATTTTTCTTCTATATTGTATATCTCAAATCAACATTGAAAAAATATTGGGTTATAGTGATCTCAAATTTGCTTGGTCACTGACAAGGTCCTGGTACACTGATATTTTATGCCCCCAGTTATATAAAGACCCATGTGCCTAAACAGATCATGGGAATTATTGATAAATATCCATTTTGAAACTTTTTTTTTGAAAACTTACCTCAGCAGTATCTACCCTGTTCTTAGAAAAGTATTTTGATTTCAACATTGCATGTAAGTAAGTAGATAATTGAAATCAAATTATATTCCTTATGGCTCTGTCACAGTAGTTCAATGTTTAAAATAAAAGTTAAGAATGATGTAAACTCACCCTACCTTAATTAAAAATACAATCCATAGTCTTTTTTTCTTTCTTTTTCTTTTCTTTTTTAAGCGGTTGTTTGATTTATGACATTATTATTTTGCAAGGCAGTTGAAACTTTGAAATGATCTACTAAAATATTAATTTTATTTGTAAAATCATCTATTTTAGCTCTGAATTTGGTCACAATTATATACTAGAGTCAGTCAAATGATGTAGTCTGTACTTCATCATGTCTGATACACTTGTTAGATCCAAATCAAAATCAATAATAACTACTAATTTTAACATTAACCAGGTGATAAATGCCCACAAATATACAATTTTCTTGCTAGTCAGACAGGAATATTAACCCACACCTGAACTATTAATAAGATTGACAAAAGCAATAATTATGATATAGATATTTCAAGCTTCTGTCAAAAATACTCAGATAATATGGACATTAGTTGGAAGTAGAACTCATAATCAATGCATATTAAAGTATTTGATAGTTTACCAATTGACATTTGCTTATCATTTTTATAAACCCACAGTATATCTATTACTTAACTAAAATGGGGCCATTGCTGCTGCACATGTTAACTATAGCATAAAAATCATTATAATCTACTGAACATATTTAAGTACTTTTTACAAGAATGATGAACTTTAACCATCACTATTCAAACCACTGTTTGACTATTATTGTTGCTATCTATCAAGTGACACTATACATTCACACCCAAAAAAGTTCTTTCTAAAATTTAGAGTGAACATAATTTTAAATCAACTAATCAATCATTTGAGAGACATAAAGTACTGTTTAGCCACATTCTTTACTTTTAAAAAAAACTTATTTTCATAAGTTGTAGGAAACATTTTTGGTAACAGATAAACAAAATTCATCCTAAGATGAAAGAGTGAGAGAAATTAAGGAAAGTACATATAAAAGACAGTGCTTCCTAATTTCTCCCAGAATTTTCAAATGACCAAATAGAATTTGTGAGACATTTTATATCATCTTGAGAAAGCATTAGAAACATCATTTTTAGCTAAAAATCAAATAGAATATGTTAGTCTCCAATATGCAAACAGTAAATGCCACGCATAGCAACTGCTGGATCTTCTCCAATAATCTGAATTTACTTACTTAGTTTAAAAACACTTCCCTATATTTCTAACCACAGCTTTTCACAATGAAAACTGCCATATCCCTCATGTAATTACATCTAAAAACATCACTAACCCTTCAACAATTGTCTCCATGCTGTTTCTTATAAATTCTTACTGTTGAAACCATAACTTAACTCGAAATTTTCTTTTTCCTCTGACATTTAAAAGGCAACATGCTGTATTCACCACTCCCTATTAGCTTCTTTGGCTTCATGAGTTTCCTCCATTCCTTTTTGTTCTCTATTTATTCCAGAGTTACCTTCTGTCCACTGTGCCAATTAGTCTCTGCCCAGAACTTCCCATTAACTTTCTTGTCTTTCCTCTTTTTCTATCTATAATAGTTTCTGTCTTATTTAATTGATTAGTTCCTCTTTGTGCTGGTTTAATCCTTGAAAGAAACACTCCCCAATTATAGATCCTTTTTTTCTCATCTTACATGCTTATGACCGAGAGGACAATGCAATAACTGCTCACAATTTCCCCTCATACTACTTCCCTTCTCATATACACCTGTTCACTGAATAAGCACCTACCTAGGTAGACTGCAAGTGTATATGAATACCGAGTGATCCTTCCCCATCCTGCAGGCTAGTTCAGTAAACCAAAAAAGTCATAAATAAATAAGGGCAACAATATACATCATTCAACCAATTAATCAAATCATCTAAATGTACCTTGTGAGCCTATGTGATACAGACACTGTGTTAAGTCCTGAGAGATGATAGAAAACCAAATGCACATGGTTGTCTCCCTTGTGGGATTTATACTTCAATGAAGAGATAGAAATTGAATGCAGTCATTTAAATAGCACTTAGGAGACTACTCATTTATCACCTCTGTTTTTTAGTGCTGGAACAACATTCTCATGCTTCATGTTCTGAAGATAAATATGGTATTAAATAGAATGCTTTGACCTACATTTTATGTATATCAGGCTTCTGCTAATAATGGGCTAAAATCACAATGATCACCCCTCCTTGGTTATTATTTGTCGCAGCTTCATCTGTGAACTGAGCCGGGTCATTGGGAGGCCTCCAGCCGTAAGGCCATTTGGAACTGTGATTTATCTTCATTCTGCATGGTAATATTTCATCTCACCAATACCCCAGATTGATAAAGCATACAGGGACTCTTTCTTCTTGGCTTATAAATCTCTGGGTACCAGACATATTGAAAATGATTTTTATGATCAATTGATATTTTGATTTGTCAACCAAAATAAAGGATCATGACAAATTCTGATTTCCTAGAAGAAAGAAATCACCATGCCTTCAGGCAAAGATGCTTTATGAAAATACTGTAAACTCTGAAGTGAAATCAGCCAGTCAACCACAAAGTAAATATTTTTGTATGCAATGACTCCCTTGATTTTAACATTGACCCTTTGCAGGAAAGTAGAAAAGGTGTTAAGGTTTGCGTATTATAGGGAGGAATCTGAATGACCCAAGATCATTGTCAGTAAGAGTCCTTTGGATTCTAAGTGCAAGTCCTTTTACTAAATGAGGGGAGAGGAATGGGAATGCTTCTGGAGAAGGGAGAATGTCTGTTTTGGGTCAGTGTAATGGTTTGGATGTGAGGTGTCTCCCAAAAGCTCACGTGTGAGAAAATGCAAGAAGGTTTAGAGGAGAAATGATCGGGTCATAGCCTTAAACTAATCAATGAACGAATCCCTGGTGAGATTAACTGAGTAGTAACTGGAGGCAGGTGGGGTGTGGCTGGAGGAAATGTCTCCCTGGGGGTGTGGCTATGGGCTATACATCTGGAGAGTGTAGTCTTTCTCTGCTTTCTTATCATCATGTGAGTCACTTTCCTCTACCACATTCCTCTGCCATGATGCTCAGCTTCACCTTAAGCCCTGAGAAATGGTACGTATTGTCTGTGGATTAAGACCTCTGAAAACATGAGCCCCAAATAAACTTTTTCTCCTAAAATTTTCTGGCCAGATCATTTAGTGATAACAGCAAAAAAGCTGACTAAAATGGTCAGGAACTATGCCGGTAAATTATGCACATAATCCCTCTCAAGTGCATTGAATAAATAAGATGGAAATAAGATAACTAAGAAGCTGATACTCAAGAGACACTTATAAAATACAAATTAAGAATTCCCAAAGCAGGTGTGAATAAATATGTCTATCTATTCCTTTGTTTATATATCATCATGACATGAAAGACACACTGTACAGGACTGACCTCACCATTTTTCTTCATCCCCTACCATAGTCATGACAACGCATGACGGATACACATAAATATCACTGGACTGGCAAGAAGACCTAGGTTCTGGCAAGAGCTCCCCTACATGTATGCAAGCACATGTACATACATACACACACACACACATTATTAGTTTGTTAACTGAACAACTCAACCTTCTCCAAACATCATTTCTCATAAATACTGTTATTATTTTTATATATTCCTAGTAATACCATCGATAATGTTGTATTGATATCAGGGTTGTCATACAAAGCTCAAGTCATGAACTCACTGGATTAGCTAACTTTTAGAAATAGTTGAGCTGGCAAGAGCTAGAGAGAAGCATGCATAGAGAAAAAATAATCTACAATGAAAAGAAAACACTTGTTTATTTTGTTCCCAGTCCCATACTACTTTGAAGGCATACAGGCAACTTCTGATCTTGATGAAGTAATGGTGGCAGGGAAATAATTCCCTGGTGCCAAGTCTTGCTGCTGGCTCTGCAATCTGTATAATTATATGCACGATTTTCCTCTTTGTTAGCAATAAAACTAATGAGTAGGCTGGCTTATCCATGGGCATTTCAGCAGCATTCTAGGATTGCTGTCCTACTTTACTTCTCTGCAGATTCCTGTTTAAACACCAGACTAGCTGTACAGCAGGATACGCTGAGCAAATGATTGATGGAGCTGCAGAAAAGCCTTTCAATAAGTTCCATATCAGAACAATTCTACTATTCAACATAAAACTATATATTTTGACTTTGCGATAATTGCTGATCACAAGCTCACTATTGTTTTCCATGCCACGTTTTAAAGTTGAAATTGATCTTATTGTCACCAACACCCCACAACATTTTTCTTTAAGATGAAAAGTGCACTTTGAGTGGTGAGCAGATGTGACTGCAGGTATGTGGCAGAGTTATATGGATACTTGGGCCTTAGTGCATATATAACAGGCCTTGTTATTCTTTATCTTTGTAACTTTTCTCCTTTTCCTTCTCTATATCTTGCTTTCATGGGTCTCTTTGATGGGAGAACAAGAAGATATTTTTCAAAGGATGGAGTATATTGAAGTCATAACATTCTTTACACAGTGGGGAAACCAAATAAATAAAAATTCTCTTTTTCAATATTGTGCCTAGCTGTGCTCTCAAGAATATTAATTAATTGAGAAATGCTGCCAGCAATTGAGGTGCAGGCATTAGACTTTGAAAATGAACCTAGAGTCACATATGTATTTGTTAATAGATAAAAGAAGAAAAATGCTTTCAGGAGGGATTGCTGAGTTTTTATAAGGTGTTTTTAAGACAGTTTGGATGTAAAAGGTTGATATCTACTGGGTACATTTTTCTCAGTTCTTGTTCAAAACAGCAGTATTTGGAATGAATGACACCAACCTAAGATATTATATAATGTGATATCCTAAAAATAAAATGTCTGAACATTAAATTTCCTCAGTGTCCTGAGGTTCACAAGATGAGTGGGAAAAAAGGCTCTGAAATAGGGCACAGGATTGAGAACTGTGGAGAGAAACTTAAAACACACAAAATAAGAGCAGGAAAGCTTAGAAACTAGCACTTTTATCTACTTATTTCATCTACTTTTCCACTGCAAATACAGTGCCAGTTACCTAATCAATCTCCTTTCCCTTTGATCTCATAATGCTGTAGTCTTATTTCTTAATTTTTTAAAAATATTGATTTTCCTGCCTTTTGTAATTCATCTCTGGTTAGTACTTGCAAATTCATAAGGGGTTTGCAGCTTCACATCCTGTTGAATATTCTCAAATGAGATGTCTCCATTTGTCATTAGTCCAAAAAACAGAGGTCACATGTGTTACTCAGATGTGAGCTCACTCTGACTCCTTTCTGTCAGCTGTGGCTTTAATGTCAACTCCATCCTATGCTCCCATATGCTAGCCTCAACTTCCTTCTTCACTTATGTATTCCAAATATATTGTGATATAATATGAGATAAAGTATGTGATACTTCAAATTACAATTCTTGTCTTTTGTATTCTAACTGGGGTTAATAAATATGGAAAAGGAAGTAAAGGATGTAATCTCTCTAATAATATCCAAGGTAGCAAAATCCACTTGCAAACTTTTCCTCTCCTTTTGCTTAAGTAAGCTATTGCTTTAAAATTCCTTGAAGACATTCCGTTTCAATATTAATATCATTGTGGTATATGAATTCTATTCCTGTCCCAGAGAGAATGTCACCTTTAAAAAAATTTGGTATTTTTCTAATGCTTTTTCCTACCATCACCAGTCTTGAATATCTGTAAGTAATCCCTGATATGGGTGGTGGGAAAACAAAAGAAAATGAATAAGGGTCTTTTCTTCTCTTGTTATCTTCTTATCATTTGTTCTAGGTGACCCAGAAGCTGATATCTTGCGTACAAAGGCTTCTAGTTAGATCTCTCCTGTTATTCCCCCACCATCGCTCCCCTTTATTTTCCTATCCAGTTCTTATAAAGCTATTTGTTGTAAATGGGGTGAAAAAAACAATGCTTCCTTAGAGAATTATAAATATTAAATTTAAACATTCCTCTTTCCAGGAGGTGAAACTTAGCTCTCCTCCCCTTGAGAGTGGGCTGGATGATGTCTCCTTTCTAATGAACAGTGCATGACAGGGTAAAAGCGGTAAGTGAATTACCATGCCTAGTGATAAGTCATGTCATGTGTCCCTGGAACCATGTGTTGAGAAAGTGCGGCACTTCTGTGGGAGTCTCCCCTGAAGCCTGGAACCAAGACTAATCTCCAGAAAAACATCAGACAGCCCCCAATTTAGGAACTTTCTATACAATACCTTAGCAGTTCCTTCCAAATAAACTAAGGTTATGAAGAGTAAGTAAAAACTGAGAAACCATCAAGATGAAAGGAGACTAAAGAGGCAAAATGAGTAAATGCAATTGATAAATTAGTTTTTGGAACACAGAGAGGACATTAATGGGAAAAACTAGAAAAGTTCAAATATAGCCTCTAATGTAGTAAACAGTACTTACCAATGTTAACTTTTTTGTTTTGGTATTGAGATTGAACCCACTTTATCACTGAGCTTTTATTTTAAACATGGTCTTGCTAAGTCGCTTAGGGCCTCACTAAGCTGTTGAGACTGACTTTGAACTTGTCTTCTCCTGAGCTGCTGGGATTACAGGCATATGCCATCTTGTCTGGGTCTGGCTTCCAACGTTAATATCCTGATTTTGACAAATGTATCACAGTTAAATTAGATAAATGTTTGGGGAAGTTGGGTAAAGATAGGTAGGAACTCTTTATCCTATCTCTGTATTTTATCTGTAAAACTAAAAGTATTTTAGAATAAAAAGCCTAAAAAGAAAATAAAATATCAATTAGCTATAGATTTGTTTGTTTCTGTCTCCCTCACAATGCTTTAAGCAATGAGAGGCCAATTAGCATGACTGTGTACCTCTTTATTCCTGAGGCCTAGAATTGAAAGAATCCAGGTAAGATCTCAGGAAGCATTTGCTGACTAAGTAAGTGTAACTGCGTAAGTAGGGCATGGCCAATGCCTTTGGTTTGCTGATTATAAGAGAATTTATGCTCCCTGGGGGTAAGCTCAATGTGCCATGGGCATAATGTGAGGCATCACTAAGATATTTTTTTCATCTGGAAAAATACATATGTTTTATATTTTCCACTAGCCACAGTCTATGACTTCCACTTCAAAGGCAAATTACCTCTGACATTTCTTAATCCAACCACTAAAAGGGAAATCCAACAAGGGAGTTGGCCATTTAGAATCTCGGAGTTGCAGAGCTGGAAATAACCTCAAATGATCAGGGTTTACTTTTTTTGGAAACCTTATTTTTAAGCAAAATCATAAGTGAAATTCATGAAAGAGACAAAAGTAACATCTGCTCTATTTTTCTTGAAGTCCCATCCACATAGCCTCCCCCCTGTATTTGCAGAACTTACTTCAAGAGGAAGCCTGAGGTTCATTGGAACCCAGTTTGAAAACCACAGTCATCTTCTCATTTAACTGACAAGGAACTATGAAGTTCTGAGAGGTGAAGTGATTTGACCAGATGTCTACTATGGAATTTTGGACAACATTAGGAGAAGAGCCAAATGTCTTGAGGATCTTTTCTAATGAATTTGGTATGACTTGCTTAGATGCAAATTATGCATTTTCCCATCACATTGAGATTCTAATTTATTCTCCCTAAAAACAAAGACATTTCTGACTGTATAAAAAAAAAGAAAAAAAAAATCATGCTTTCCATTTTCCCACCTTCCTCAGGGTTTTCCTTTCTGTTTTATGAGAATTTTTTTTTTTTCCTTAGAGCCTCAAACAGGTCCTTGAAGGAGAGTGAAGGTGAGGCCTCTTTTTGGGGAAGTGAAGTTGAAATTCTCTGAAGAAGCCACATCTCTCTTAAAGATCTCGCAGCCTGTTTGTGGTTAAGTTTAGAATATCATGATTGTGAAAAGATGGAACGTTTCATGTCCTGAGTCAAGGTTATATTGGGCAATCTTCAGCCCTTTAATAGCCATTTACTTTTAACCCCTGAATCTGACCCAATATTCTCCTGGTGCTATAACATCTAAAACCTATAGATAAAGATTTTTCCACTTTGCTGAAGGCTGCCTACCTGATGTGCCCACCAGTGTATTTGTTAAATGTATTGATTTCTGATTTTCTTTGTTTGTTTCCTATAAAAGTTCATGTAAGCTCTTTCACAGTGGAATATATCATTCAGGGTAACTTGGAATCTATATTCCCAGGTCATGGTCATTCATTTTTGGCTCAGAATAAACTATTTTTGTATTTCCTTTAAAGCAGAGTTTTTTTTTTTTTTATGTCAACAGAACTCTGTAAATTTTATTTTTCTAAAGCATAGTTTCCATGAGTACTGTCATATTCATATGAAGATTTATGAATTTCTCTAAAACTAGATCTATGCCTTGTAGAATAATGTGAAATGTTGAGAGTGACATTCACATGAAGATTTGTGGATCTCTCTGGCACTAGACTTATCCAGTATATAATAGTGTAATGTTGCGAATGAAACAATTAATTTAGAGTGTGTGCTCAGCCTTACCAGATAACTCAGAAAAATTAAATCACTTTAGGGCATAAATTACATAAATTAGAAATAACAGTATGGAGGAAGAAGTATGATTTGATAGAAAACTCATGTGAATAGGTATCAGGAATCTGGACTCCTGATTGAGTCATAAATTTTACATATTAGTTTTGTAATTTCTAAGGTTTCAAAGGTGCACAGTTTACAGGAAGAGAAGGATCCCTTTTGCAAAGTGTGTCTGGATCTGAATTTATAATACATCTCTGTCGGGGAAACCAGCAGGTGAAAGGAGAGTTACTTTTAGAAACACATTTCTTCTGCTCTTTCAGGAGCACAGAGACTACTTCCTACCTGTCTACAGCTCTGAGCTCTGATTTTACCTTCATATATTTCTCATGCCAGCACACTTTCTTTGTATTAATGAGACTTTCAGTTAAGTTCTTTCCTGCTAATGATGTCTAAAAACTGAAGGCTAAGTAATGAGCAGATCAATAGTTTCCATTAATGTCTCTTGCAGAAAGCCTCTTCTAATTTTATCTCCTCTGATGTGACCTCCAATTTGCATAAGAGTGATACTACTTAAACTTACTGGCAGAATTGATTGACTGAACCTGACAAAGGTGGGGGAGCAACTGCCTAATTTAAAGAACATCCAAAGGATGGTGAAAATGATCAAGAAGTGTGCTATAAATACTTGCATATTCCTTATTTCTGATGATTTTAAAATTAATCCCCTGAGCATATTTCCTTTATGTCAGTGATTAAATACCAATAAAAGTATTTTAGGTCAACGGACAGTGAACCAGGCAGCGGGCCTTCCAGGTACTGGAGGCAGAAAAAGAAATGCCTTAACCCTAAGACATTTGGCTATCTAGTGTCAAAAGTTTGACATTCTGGGTTGTAACACCAGCACAAGCTCTTTTTTACGTTTCTACAATTAGTTTTAATGTGATAGAGTTGGCCCAAAAGATCCCCTTTCAAGGGCTCCCTTGTTTTTATATCATCCTTCCAACAGTTTTTTGCAGGTCAGAGGGATTTTTCCTCTTTTTCCTTGGAGCTCTCTTTCCAGATAGTTCTCTGACCCATTTCTTTACAACACATGCCTGATTTTACTGCCTTGTTATTGATACTATCAGGAGATCTTAGGTGTGTTCTACCTCAATCATTCCTATTGTTAAAATAAAACTTCAGGCAAATTTAATTTAACAGAGTTTAATTGAGCAAAGTACCATTGTTGAATAGGGCATTCTTGATTAGGGCAGCCCTCAGAACCAGGAGAGTTTCAGAGGGTTTTGCTTCATAACTGTGGGCAAGCAGCATTTATGGATAGAAAACATAAGGCAGGTGCACACACATACACACACAAATAGTTTGATGGTTACAGGTTGGCATTTGCCTCCTTTGGACATGGTCTGATCAGTGGCCAACTGTGATTGGTTTCAACTTGGTTGCTGTGATTGAAACTGAGCTGTTTGTTACAAAAACTTGCTTCTGTGTTAGATTTTTCGGTTAGTGTACCTATTCAGTACATTAGGTTGCTGTTTATTATATAATGATTCCAGTATGAAGGCATCCTCATGCCAAATTAATTTAATTTAGCTTTATTGCTATTACTAAAGAAGTGCCCCAGGTCTAGAGAGAATACTTAAGTGGAGAGAGCATTAAATTGATATTTAAAAGAATATCTAATATTTATTGGGTGATTACTGTAATGGACATTGAGCTAAACATTTTGAAAAAGTCATCTGACTTAATTCTTCACCTTATTAAATAAGTACACAAATTGTCCCAATTTCCGAGTTGGAAAGTGAGGCTCAAGAGGGTTCTATTAGTCAGATTTTAGTTTAGGAAACAGAAACCAGGCAGTTTAAGCAGAAATGGACTTAACACATGAACTTTGGTACTTACAATCACTGAAGAGCAGAAGGAGCAGGCTCTAGGCTCATTCCCTAAGGACAACACCCAACAAACCTAACAGGCAAGATTGATCTCCCAGGGGAAAGGCAGGGCATCAGGAGGTCCCTGCTGAGTTCTGAACAGGACTCACAGGCACAGCTGTCAATGCAGAGTAAGGAAATGGAAGACAAGACCAGGAAGCTTTGAAATCATCACAATTCTCTCTTGATATTTATGAATCTGGACACTAGTGCACTGCTAAAAAAAAAAAAAAAAAAAAAAAAAAAAAAAAAAAAAAAAGCCTTATTTCCAGAGTATTTTTAATCAAGTAAAAAACAAAAAAGTTAAGTGCAATAGCTATATGGTCTACATGATTTCCTCTGTGCCTTTCCAGACTTGAGTGAGGGCATCTAATCGGTGAACTAATTTGTATTCAGAATCCTGACTGTAAGGAAATCTGAGGAATGCAATTTTCAGACTTCTAAACTCTACAGTAAAGGGAGCCATCCTAGAAGGAGGTAGGAATAGCTGTTGAGTGCTAGATAAATACTATGTGCAACACAGTGAGTAAGTGTGACATAACACAGCTAGCAATCAGTGCAACTGAGAGTAGAACTCAGTTTGACTTGTCTGGAGAACCTGACTGCACTGCCCCCATATCAGAGATGTTCTGCAGTGTCTTACGAAGTTTTTTAGAAAATTTAATCAATATCATATTTTAAACAGGAAAAATCCTCCTAACAATAAAGGACTAGAAATGGAAAAATAATAAACATTACCTTTCTTTCTTCAACTCATTAGCTTATTAGAGTAATTCATAAGTGCCCATATTTTTGAGGTATATAATTAAATTACATATTAGCTAACGTAACACATAATGCAAGTTATGTGAAACCGAAGATCATGGCTCCACAGAAATATTCTGTGTTCAAATCCCATCGTGCTATGATTTGGAGGGAGGCTGGTTCTTTTGATATTGTACTTATGATTTTACAGTGTTTGCAATCTATAATTTAATTGCCTAAGTGTTTATTTCAGGAACTTCTTCCGAAATCTAAAGGTTTCATTCAGTTCTGGAATAATCACCCAGAATTGTCAAAATGTATCTGACTTCGGTACTTGTGTTACCCAGGGACATGCTGTGCTGACAACATTCCTCTGACAATGGCAGTGTAGGAAACACAAAGATGACAACGAGAAGAGGCACCTCTCCTCTGCCCTACAAATTGAAAGTGGAGTGTCAGGTACTGCTGAGGCTCTCTGAGCTGCCTTCTACTCTCTAAGACAGGCCTGTGTACCGTATGTTCTTCTGAACTTTAGATTCACAAAGCAACTTTCTGAGTCTGGGAACTTTTCCTAAACTTTTAAAAATTATTATTATTATTAGCTCCAGTGACTTTTCCCACACATTGATATATGAGATAAAGATTCAATAACTGTTCTCATCATCTTCACAAGAATATTGCTGGTAGTTAGAATAACGGATTTCTCTATCTTGGCAATGTGTGAACTTGACTGTCACTCTAGTTCTCCCAATCCCATTTATCCTTAAAAAAAAAAAAAAGAGGACCCATAGTATTTTAATGGAATCATTATTCAAAAGAATCTCAGTACTCTTGTTTCACCTATCTGTCCAATTCCATGTTTTATGAAAATAAAGAAGATATTGGATGAGTCTTTTTACATAGCTTTCTATCATAAAGATAAGAATAGAGTGCTAATGAAGCATTTATCATATTCATTAATTGTTTTTCTGTCTAGGGTTGCTCATTGCCAACATTTTTAATGATATATGTTGCAAGCAGCCTACTGCTACCAGTAAGATGTGGAACTTATTCTTTTTTTTTTTTTTTTTTTTTTTTTTTTTTGCAGTACTGGGGTCCGAACTCAGGGCCTTGTGCTTGTGAAGCAAGCACTCTACCAGCTGAGCTATCTCCCCAGCCCTGGAACTTATTCTTAAGAAACAAGGGGAGACAGTCATTTAAGTGACAGGGAGTAGTAAATCTGCTTGAGGGAAATGCAATTCATATGTATAAAAGCTATATTAAAAAAAAAAAAGTGGGTGAAATCCTCATCCTTAACTGTGGTTTCTTTTTGTTTCCCACAATTGCAGTGGTAGGATAAGAAGTGGACTGCCACAGAATATGTAAAAATATCTTTAGATGAATAATCTCATGACATAGAAAAAAATTATTCAATAATGATCTCTAGGCTTCTACTATGTGTGAGAAAAATAGAGGGTACTCTGAAACCCTGTGGTCTCTTATACTCATTAGTGTACATTTTCTAATTAATATAAGCAAAATCTTTATATCTATTTTATACAAAAGGGATGCAAGTGGATCACAACTTTTATTTTTCAGATGAGTAGAATTCCAGGGGGAAAATAGTGAGGAGAAATGAGTAGAGGAATAGAAGACTTGACTTCCAAGACTTACTTGACAATTTTATAAGTTTATTTTACACAGAGATAAAGTTAAGCTTATTAAGTTTTTTTCAGAATTTATGTGAGCAAACCACCATTCATGAACCGGGCAGCACCAGACTCAAGCCATTCAGTTTCCACTGGAGGAACATCAGTGGGAAACATTTATGAGGTGTTTTGGGAAACAAGACAAAGAGAATACCTTATTGGATGAAGTGGAAAGTCCCTAGTTAATGACTAACCAATAGGTGATTCTATTGGTAAAGTTTAGTTATAGGCTAGTTGGTAGTTTTAATAGTTTTGACTTCTGTTTTCCTTGGCCATGATCATTCACTGAGTTTGATTTCAGTTTGCTTAGATAGTAATCCAAGGTGCTCAGTCTAATGGCTTACCAATTACCATCATCATCATCATCATCATTATTTATAAAACTTAGTTCTGTTGTGTAAAACTCACCAATTAAGTCTTTCTACTTTGCAAATTGTTTTCAATGAATATGAACTTCTAAAATCTAGAATACCCAAATTAGGAGGATTGGAATAGTTATCTTTTCTCCCTTCCATCTCCATTGGAGAAAAGCAAACTTATTTGTATCTCTTTCTGTCATTTATAGCTTCTTCCTTGTTCTGTGGCCATTGAGAAGGATGTAATTCTGTAAAATTACTCACCTCTTTGCTTGGCAGAGCTGATGGTTCTGATTTCTCTTTCTCCCTTGCATCTCTTTGTCTTTGTTCTTTCTCTAGAAGATTAAGGTGGTGATCTCTCCAAAAAGAAAAGGACTTTGACCAGTGCATCTCTTTCTTTTTATTCCCTGATAAATTTTAGACTCATTGATATGTGGAGCAAACACTTTGTCATACTGATCTTTTTATTTCCTTATAACATTAACTGGAGTGCTTCACTTGTTTATACTATGAAATTGCAATAATCAATCACCTTTATCAAACCAATTTTTTAAGTATGAAATTTTTATTGTGTTAGATCTTCTACTAAACAACTTAAGGAAGCATGACTTTTGCCCTGTTCAAGTTTATTTCCCTAATAGTTACTGCTATTAAAAATATAGCCTTTTGCATGCTTCATGATACAATTCATTACTATTTCATCATTTTTATTTTATTTTTCATATTTTACCCCATTGTAACCATATTTATTTGTGTCTCTTTTCTCTACTAGATTAAATTTCATGACAAAGGGAACATATTTGTTCTATTTACAATTCTATCACCAATATTGTGTGGGTTGATCTTGTATATATCATTTAAACATCAAAAGCAGCCTGAGATTAGGAACTACTATCTTTCATAGATTGAAAAACTCAGGCTCAGGATGTGGAGATTTTTCTTGAAAGTCACACAGCTAGTGAGTGGCAGACAAATGATCATCACCCAGATATCTGTGACTCTTGTGCAAATGCATGTTCTATAGTGTCTTGCTGTTGTTGGAGTTCTACAGGGATAGAAATTACACTCTGTAAGAGATAAAAATAGTTCACTGGCAATTCTGATTTACCTTTGTAGTATTGTGACTGACAAAACTTGTTTTATCAAACATCAACAAATATTAATAGCTTCTACCCGTATCAGATACTATTTAAGTATGTTAAGGTGGCTATATGAGAGGTATTATATTAATAAGCAGCATTATTTTCAATCTAATATAAGTGTTAATGAATTGTGGTAGATCATCATGTAGCTTTAGATTTTTATAGATTGTTTTCTTGCTATGATTATTCTACCTAATCTCTCAATTATATATATTAAATAGTGATGTTTCCTGATTTCATCCACTCCAGAGAACATTTGCAATTTGTATTATTACTTAAATATATCCAAAATTGTCATCAGTGTAATATCTAACATAATAACATTAATAGACATTATTTATTGGCTATTTGAAGCCTACCATCATTCAATTGTTAAGTATCTCCAATACAAGATGTTAGTTCCCTAACAGATTAATGTGGTATATACCATCATTATGCTCATTTTTCAAGAAGGAGGCTGAGGCTAATAGAATACGCCAGTACTACTCATAGTCAAGCAATAGTTCATGTTACCTACTTCAGAATTTTCTTCATCACTATACATTAAACAGAACTAATGCTTTCTTTTATTCACTTCACTAGCTCTATTCCTTTGCACAACTATTTTTTAAAAATATAACTAACCATTGTGTGAAATTATGTATATTTTTATGTTTATATTTATATGCATTGTTGTCTATTCCAACTACAAACTAAGATACATCATGTTGTTTGTGTGAGTTGTTTATATTACCACTATATCTCTAGGGTCTGAAACAGGCCACAGCATAGACTTGCACTATATGGATAATTGTACTTGTATGAATAAATTAATGGAATGATTGAGGTGGAAACCATGTTTGTAGCTCAGAAGAGAACCCAGGTCTTTTTCTTCTGATCCATTCTCTTTGCACAATATTATGTAATATTATACAAGAAAACTGAATATGTCCACTTTTAAAATTTGAATTTAAAATACTGAGATTTTCTTTGATTTTATTTATACTTACACGCTTTTTAAAAATTATGTTGAATTAGAAATTAAAAGGGAAACCATAACATGTTAAAAGAGCAATCTGTAAGGGCAATATGCAGATTTACTCCCCTGCTTAAAAATGCTTTTCAAATATTCATAAGAGCAAAATCTTACTGGATAAAAACTCATTGTCAGAAAGTTCAATGGCTGTACTCTCCAAAACATATTAATTTCTAAATTATAATTTTAAATTATTTTAATTTCAAGATTGCCTAAAATTCACTTTTACTCTCCTTTCTTTGATTAGTTGCAAGAAGTAAGGTCTTGCTTACCTCTTTGATATGACTTTACCCTTCTTGAGTCTGAAAATTGACCTTTGATGAAACCTCTTTTGGCTCATTTTGCTACAAATTAGAGCAGCTTGAGGAATGAGAGCTCAGGAACTGAATTTGAATTAAGATGACTTTTAAAAGTACAAGTCAATTAGCCAAGAAGGCTGCAGAGATAAAATGATTTCATTTGTGATCATGCTCCTTGGGAGTCCTTATGGCTCTAACTGATTAGCTTGGCTGCTTTATTTCTCCAGTAACCCACATCCAGGTGACTGACAGGGTTGCATCAAGAACTTGTGCAGCTAGCTCTTCTGCAGGCATTATTGGTGAAATATATTAGCAATTGATGGTAAGGGAAGATGATGGGCTTTATAGAGCCCAGTTTGAAAACACCAATTTGTAAAGCATCTGCCATGTGTACTGGATTGATTTAATGGGATTTTATTTATTTTAAAACCCTTCTTGAGTAGAAATTGTCATGACAGGAATTATAAGTAAGTGAATTTTATCACTTAAAGTTCTATCAGTAAATGACTTTTCTTAAATGCATAGAGAATACCACATGTATTTCAAAGCCTCGCATTTAACATTCTTTTGTCAGTAATAATGGAGCACATACACTCAGAATAACAATTTTACAAATTTGTGCTTGTCCATTATGGGTGTTAGCATAAACCTGCATGATCTCAGGGTTTCTCTCCATGGGTGTTATGAAGCAGTTTAACCATGACCTATGAACCAGATTTATGAAAAATTGCCAATGTAGTGAATCAAATTCCAAGGACATATGCATATGTAAAGATGAAAAGACAACATTGCATAACACCTACATCTGTATCCAGAAACATTATAGAATCAGAAATGAAGAGTGGCGGAGGTCAAGATCTGCATGCATGCAGAGTGACAGGTGGAGTTTCTGCATAAAGGATGTTGATGTTCATTCTGTCCTGAGGGTGGAGATGAGGGCAGCTTGCAAGAGGAGGATAGGACCAAATGTGTTGATAAATAATTCTGAAAATGAGGATTCTGTGAAGCTAAATATCTGGATAAAAGTGAAAGCATTTAAGGAAATACGTTTTCAAATTTGAGACTTTTAGCAACCTAACAGATATCATCAATCCTACCTGATTTCTGAGTCAATTTGTTAGAGTTATTATAGATTGCTTTATAGATTTAGTGTATTTCCTTTATGATGAACACTAGGGGGAAATTTTATTTTCCTAATATTAAAATGTATGCAGGTGTTTATAAAATGTTTCTGGTACTTTCACATACTTTCCTCTTATTTAATAATGGCAAGTGTGTGTGTGTGTGTGTGTGTGTGTGTGTGTGTGTGTGTGTGTGTGAATATCCTTTCTTCCATTCAGGTTGAAAATGCAGAGAAGCTAATCAGCTGGCCAAGGTCACAGGATTTGGAAGTAACAGCTTAGCTAATTTAAACCTGAAACCAAGGAACTCAAATTCTGGACCTTGGAAACTATATTAGAACATTACATGTAGTCTGAGAGGATGAATGGACTTTATTTTGCTTTAGGATCAAGGACTGTATCCCCAATCTTGTCCTACTAACAGAAGAAAAACCACACTAGAGAACTCTGGCTGACAGATTGATGGATTGGTCAATTTAGTTATATATGGTCCACTTCATACTAAGCACTACACTAGTTACAGGGTATTCTAAAAGGAACAACAATGTATTCTTGTCTTTAAAATGTTTACCATTTCATGATCAGTGGTATGGAAATGCTTGCACTATTATGAAAATGAAAGTGAGTGGCAGCAGAGATAGGAAAGCAGCACAACACAGTAGTTAGAACACAGGTTCTGGAGTAAGACTGACAATGTTCAAATCCACATCTACAACTGACAAGTTTTGTGATTTTAGCTAAGATGATTGGCTTTAGTCAATTTGCTGGTACATCAGCTTCTTAATCTGTATAATGATTTTACCTTTATAGGGCTAGTTTGAAAATTAAATAGGTTAATATTTATAAAGTGTGTGGCACATAGAAAACTGTAAATATTTTGTTAAATAAATAAAAATAAGAATTGGGAAAAGCAGGATATAGGGTTGAAAATGAAAAAGAAAAAGAATCCTAACATTTATTGAGTGCATGTGAATGTTAGGCATCAACAGGACACTCAATCTTTAACTGTCATAGTCACATGAGTCTATGGATTAATAATCCCTGTAAGGTAGAGCTTTATTGACACTTGAGAATGGAAAATTATTTACAGTAGGGGCTGCCCTTTCTATTGGAGGGCGTGTAGCAATATCTCTGGTCTCCTTCTATGAGATGCCAACAGCATTCCCCTCAGTTGAAAAAATTTTTAAAAATTCAAATATTGACAAATATCTCCTTAGATACATTATCACCCCTGATTACCAATCATTGTAAACATCAGGAAAATGAGGCTGAGAAAGGTGAAGTGATCTTCCCGGGGTCACACAAAACATATTGGTGGAACAGAGAAGGAAAATGTGTTTGTATAACTCCAAAGAGGAGGATCTAATAAATAAGTGTAATAAAGTTTCTAGTCATAAGCTGTAAAGCCCATGTGACAGAGTTTGACTTGATTGTTCACTGGGCAATGGGATTAATGTGACCACATGTGTGTTCAGTAGATATCATAGCAGTCAGATTGAGAGGAGCAAGAATTACAGTGAGTAACTATGCAATTATCCAGGGTAGGTACAACGGGGGCCTGCACCCAAATAATAATGAATAAAGAGAGAACTAAATAAATAATAAGTTAAACAACTGTAGAGTTCAAATCTCTGAGATTTTGCATTACTATATTCACCCACATGAAGGACTCTAAATACCTTTCTGACTCTAGTTGCCCAATTGCAAGATAAACCATAAGAAACTGTGATGAACTCCACATCGTGGAGAAGGTAGATCAGGTCCCCATAGATTAATTACAAACACACAGGCTCATACAGATGGTCTGTAGTTCTCAATCTTTCTGTTTAATTCCTAGAATTCCCTGTTTCTTCACACCTTCTTTCTAATCTGAATGATCTCCCATTTACTGACTGAGGGAATGGATATTTATAAAGCTAATCAATACCAGTTTAATATATCTGCTTCAATCCACTTTACTTAATGAAATAGCACTAACCTGAATGGTCTTTTCAAATAGGCAAGGTTCAGATTCCCTGAAGTATGTCTGGTATTAATCCCTGCCCTCCCTGCCCCTCCCATCATCCCTTTCTCTCTTCCTTTCAGTGTGATTCAGATACTACAAAGTACACCAGGCTTCATAATCATAGCAAAGATACCAACAAAACCAGATAACATCTATTTAGCATTTGCTGTGTGCCTGACTTGGTTTTAAGCTCCCAAGTACATTAACTCCCTTAGCTCTCACAACAACTCTTTGAGGAGGAGATCATTCTTATTCCCATTATACAGATGAGGGGATAGAGTCACCTCCCAGCCTAATCAGAATCAAATGAACTAATGGATGCACTAGCTAATTGCAAAAAGTGACATAAATTTGAGCTGTTGTTATTAATTCATGTTCCTGATTTCATTATCCAACAAAGTGAAATCTGACAGCTCTACTTAACCTAGACCCTTAAAACCTATGAATGATAATTGGAACCGAGAGCAGAGGCTTGCTGCTTAATAAAGCTTGTTCCAACAAATAACAAAGGCCCTTTGGTTCCTGTTTACTTAGTTGAAAATGAATTTTTGTTCACTTTCAATCAGGTCAGGGATAATTAGGATTAAGGACTAACTGGACTTGAAAAATGATGGAACATAAGTGTCATCTATCTGTCTAATATATCTGAATTAAAAGGATTAACCCGAATGACTGAAATGGACTGACCTTGTATATTTAATTTCTATTCTCTACTCAAAATATTGAGGGATAGACTTAGTGAAAAATAGATTTTCCACAAGAGGCAATGAAGAGATTTTCCACCAGGGGCTAATTTTGTCATCCCACCAGATGTTATTAAGACTGAGTACAGAAGCTGGGCAAAGAGTAACATGGCATGATATTGAAAACTGATTTTTTTTCTTAGAACCCTTAGAACCCCCACACATTTTATAGCTCATCTCACATTTGTCATGATACCATCTTTAACACCAACCATTTATCCAAGTTGGAATGTTTGTATGAGCGGGTTCGTTAGGCATCACCAGAAAACTTGTGGTCAGACCTAGTGGCGGCACCTTTGTCTTGGTCCTTTCCACCATTCTTCCTTGCCCTTCCTTCCATTAAGCTGGTTTCACTCTTCTTCAATCTTACAAGTTGATAGCATTAGAATGTTCAGTTAATACTGCTTATCCTAGACTCTTCCTTCAAAGATCTCTATCTTCTCCATGGCTCTAGAGACATATTTTTCTAAGATTTGGCCTCAATCACTTTATATTACCTCTTCTTTTCCTTCCCCTCCCCTTTCCTCCAACCTCCTTCCCTTTGTCCCTCTTCCCTCTCCTCCTTTGCCCCACTCTATAGACTCTTTCTCTTTCACAAGGTGTCAAATGCTGTAGTTATCTATATGATGCTTGGCCTCAAATGCTATATTTGTCTTTATAAATATTTTAATACATCCCTAAATGATGAATGTTCCCTTCTCTGTGTTAAACTGTACTTTGATTTCTCCAGTTGCAATTAGATAGATATTTCAGAACAGCAATAGACTAAATCTAGTGAAAAGTTCTTATTTTCTCATAGTTCCCTTTTATTAAATAGATGCTAAGAAATACTGCATTGAAATCTTTGTCAAAGGTGGAATTTCTCAGAACACTGAAAAATGAGCACAGTGTTCTAAGAAATCCTTGAAGGGCTAACCCAGTGAAAAGAGTGATCTAAAGACAGGCTACTGTGGGCAACTCTTTCATCAAGGAGTTGTTTTGATTATTTTCATAATCCTCCTTGTGCTGAAATTAAGATACATCTAAGCATAATTTTGTTCTGAGTTATTCAATATTCAAAGGCACATCTTTTCTACAAGCTGTTTATCTAGATATATGCATAGGAAAATTAAAGAAATAATTTTTAAGTAAAAAAGGGTTTGAGTAAGGGATTTGCAAATGTATATTTTCCAAATGTAGAGAAGCAGCCTACCTTTTTGGAAAGGGCACTCATATATTGACAATCTTTTGCTTAAGAACAATAGAAAATAGTCACCATTTGTTAATTCCATTTACTTTCCAAAAGAAAGAAAAATCGTTGTACAGTGGTGTGATAAAGAGGATTTTCCTGAGGACTGCCCTTTAACTCTATGACCTTTGAGCCCTCACTATAACATTTCTTCTCTAAGGTAAGGAAAGGCCAAAGAAATGGCAGGCAGATTTTGCAAGCTGAAAGAGTAACATCTTCTGCTCTATCCCAGGTTCATAGTTGGGTTTCCTACAAAAGGAAAAGATAAAATAACAAGTATACAAGTTTATTTAATATAGACTTTACATGAATCAGGAGGCGTTAGAAATAAAGACTCAAAGAAACAGAAAACTGTGTTTCTGTGCTGAGGTTTGCTGAAGAGTGGGCAGTGGGGCCGAAGTGTCATTGGCCAAGGGGCGATGATCTCATGGTCATAAAATGGAGGGGATTTGGGAAGTCAAGTTTGTCATATTCTTCTTGATGTTTCTGTGTCTTTGAGAATGAGTATGTTCTTTGTCTCCAGGTATAGGGAGGGCACCTCTGGAATGAGGGTTTTATGTTCTGTTTCAAGGCAGAAAGTGGAAGAAGATGAATGGGACCTTCCTGTTTCTTAAATTCCAGAGTGCTGTATTTGGGAGTAGTGGTGCTGAACTTCATCAGTTTGTAAACATGCTACATCTGAATTTTAACCTATTTTTTTTTTTTATCAATTTAACCTCAAAATCTCTTTAAAGTCTACGATGATTAATTTTATGCATAAACTGGGCTCAAGAATGTGAGAGAACTAGGAATGGTAAAACATCATTTCTGGGTGTGCTGGTGTTTCCTGATTGGTAGACTGAGTAAAGAAGATCACCCTTACTAATGTGATGGGCATGATCCATCTACTGAGGACCTGAATAGAACAAAAAGGCAGATGAAAGGTGAATTTACTTTCTGCTTGAGCTGAGGCATCTATGTTATTCTGCCCTCAAACATGGATGCCCCCACTCCTGGTTCTTCTGCTGTCAGACTTCAGCTGGAACATATGCCATTGGTTCCCATGATCCTCAAGCCTTCAGACTTAGACAGGAACCACAGCCTTAGGTTTCCTGGGTTTCCAACAGGCACAAGGCATGTCTTGGGACTTCTCAGTGATCATATTCATATGAGCTAATCTCTCCTATTATCTCTATCTATCATCTATCTATCTTCTACAATCTGTCATCTCTCCCCTGTCGATTCTGTTTCTCTGAAGAACTCTAATAAAATGATGCTATTTACAATGTCATTATGTAGTCAACATCATTTTAATCCCTCAAACTAGAAACTTCAGAGTCACTTTTATCTACTCTTTCTACTATACCCCACATAAGTGTCCAGCTTCCAAATCCTGTTACCTTGCCATATTTATTGGACATGGAGAATGTGGCTTTTATAAAGACATTCTTCCTTTCCATTCTCATTTCCATTGCCTCTGTTCCTCTCCTGTAAACCCCTGCCATAGTCACCTCACTGACATTCTGGAATTTAGTTTCTCAGTTTTACAATTTCATCTTGTCTCTTTCCTTTCTACATCTCCAGACCTTGCTCCTTTTTTGTCTTTCTTTGAATGTTTCACTGAACTTTTCCATTTTTTAGATCTTGCCTACTGACTTCGTCCTTCTCCACAATTCCTGCTCACATTTCAGACCTTGCATAGATGCAATTCTTTCTTCTTATTTATCTTTCACTACCTTGTCTTCCTTGAAAATAGAAACCAAAATCCAAAAACCCACACTGGGTGAGGAAATCTTCCTAATGTGAGAGATCATTTCTTCTTTGCTTCTATAATACAGTTCTGAGTACAGAACAGTGGTCAACACATATTTGTTGAATAAACTGATGGATGTCACTTTCTTTGTAATTTATTATTTCAGTTACTTTATTCATCCTACAAATACATGTTGCATACTATTGATTAAGACCCTGTGAGAGGAGACGGGTGCTAAAAGTTGCAAGTTTTCTGTTTCTCTAGTTGTCTTCAAGTTTTACTTTGAAATAAAGGCTTTTCACAGTTTGTTCCTACTTTACTACTTTCCAAGAATCTTTTCTTCCTTTTACCCTAAGCACTTATCCATAAATCCTCTTATACAAGTCCTTATCAATACTCATCAGACCACTTATTGCCCAAATGCCTCACAGATTTTTATAGTTCCGTGATTTCTGTTTCTTCTTGAGCAACGTTAAATACACAGCTGTGTATTTGCTAATTACATATTTGCTAATTCCTGAGTTAAGTACTGTGGACATGTGGTTTATACATTGTGATGTGACAATGTGTTCTCACAGGTTTGAAATTTCATCCATCAATTATGATTCTGAGCTCACCTTCTTCATGAAGCCTTCCCTGACAACCCAGTGTATTTACCTCCTCCTTCAGCTGCTCTCCCATATTATAACATTTCCAAGTCTTCTTACTACTTAACTCATTCTGCTTTGCATTTCTAGGCCATTGTTTACATATGCCTCTTCTATTCTTCTTAACAGTAAGCGTGTCTTCTTCACTTCCTGATACAAGAATACCAGTCTAAATAAACACTTCATAAAAATGGTCCATGAAAATCAGAATTACATAAAATAACAAAAGGAAAAGTTGCCTGATGGTCTTCTTCAAGGATACACTAAAGCAAACAGTTCACTATATTTTTCCTAATCTGTTACAGTGTGCAATGGACTAAATGTTTAGGCTTTTCAAATTCATGTGTTCAAGTCCTAATCCCCAAGGCGATCCTCTTGGGAGGTGCAATCTTTGGGAAATGTTTAGGTCATGAGGATCCAGCCCTCATGAATAGGACTGATACCCTTTAAAAGGACCCCAAATAGCTAGCTAATCCCTTCTACAATGTGAAAGTATAATAAGAAGATGGTCATTTCTGAAAACAAAGGCCCTTACCACACACCAAAATTGCCAGCACCTTCATTTTGGACTTCCCAGTCTCTAGAACTATGAGAAACAAATTTCTGGTATTTTAAAGTTCACATAGTTTATAGCAGTTAGTTATTAGGAGTCTAAACAGACTAAGACAGGATAATTTTCTGCAAAAATTACTGGGTGCTGCTGTAAAAAATACTAGAGTTGTAGAATAAGCTTTGGAAATACATAATGGTAGAAGCTAGAAGAGATTTGAGGTGCATGCTCAGGAAAAATGTGCTGTGCATTGACTGTTAAGAGAAATTCTGGGGAACTCCTGGGGGCCAGGGGATGGTGAGAGCTCAACCTTCTTAGAGAATAGTTAAGTGGCCACGAAGAGAATATTGATAGAAAAATCAAGAGTAGAGGCCATTGTGACCAGGTCTGAAATGGAAATCCGAAAAAAGGCTATAGGACAAAGGAGGAAAGGCCATCTTTATCATAAAGTGGCATTGAGAACTTGTTTGAACTATGTTCATGTTCTAGTGTTCTCTGGAAGAGAGAACTTGTGAGCAATGATACTGCATATCTGGTGGGGAAAATTTTGGAGCAAAGTGTTGAAAGTATGGCTTAAATTCTCTTGAGTGTTTTTACTAAAATGAAGGAAAACGTAAATGACTTAAGATGGAATTGTCAATTAAAAGACAAGCAGAACTTAAAAGTTTGGAAAATTCTTACCTCATTTTGATTGTAAAAGATGAGAAAATATATTTAGGAGAAAACAAAGTGTGGCCATACCACCATTTTATAAGAAAATTAGTTTGAATTAGCCATCTCCAGGAAAGTAGTTACATTTATCAAGACAATGGAACAAGGACCCCAAAGACATTCTGGGAATCATTAGGGTAATTCCTCTATTCAGAGGCCTAGAGTATGAGGACCTGAATCATTACTATTTCAAGGTTTCACAGTGGCCACAGTCCAGAAAGGTACAGGTGGCAAACCTTGCTGGTATCATCTCTCTGTCATTTCTGTTAGAGCACAGAGTTGATGGGTCATGGAGGTGTGGTTATGTAGACATACATTTTGAAAGAAGAATCCCCTGGAACTCTTTCATGCACAACCCAAGCACATAGCCTGAGAGCAAGGAAATTGCAGAGAGTCTCCACTATGGCAATGCCCAGTGGACTGGTGAGGTGGATCCACTAGGGTACAATTCCAACCTGAGAGTGTTGCAGGTACACAACTACAACTAGTATAATCTGTAGTATGGTTATAATCAGCAAAACTGTGGGGATTGTGCCAAATTGAGAATCAGGGACTCAACCATTATCCCCAGAGAGCAAACACAGAGTCAAGAAAGATCATTCTCCAGCCTTAAAATTTAATATTATTTGCCCCGTTGGATTCAGACTTACTTATTTCTCTTTTCCTATTTCTCCTTTTTTGGAATAGGAAAGTTTATTATATGTCTGTCCTACCATTATATTTTGAAAGAATATAACATGTTTGATTTCATAGGTTCATAATGAGAGAACAATTTGCCTCAATACAAATCCTACTTTGGGTTTCACCCATATCTGACTTAGGTGTTATTTAAGTGGGAAGACTGAACTTTACACTTTCACTGTTGGAATGATTTTAGACTTCTGGGGCAATTAGGATGGAAAGAATATACAAGTTTTGAGGTCACTTGGAATGCTGTCCTCAGATGGGATTAAAGACATTCTTATGGGACCCTGATTTATATCTTGTGAGAGGAAGTTATTATAAGAGATATGCTGACCCCGGAATTAATCTCTGATATCCTATCTGGGGATGTGATCTTGTTCTTGCATGCACTTCTGATACTGTGATGTCCTATGCTTTGAACTCTCAGAACTATGAGTCAAATAAACCTCTTTTTATTAAGTTAACCAGTCTCAGGTATTTTGTTACAGTAACAAAAACTGACTTATACAGGAGTCTTACAAAAGGAATATAGTAGATATAAAGGGTCTGTGTAGTATATTTTGTCATTGAAGACGCAATGAGAAGTCAGTGATCTGAGTTTGGAAAAAGTCCCTCACTGACTCCCTAGAATTCTATGTAAAACTTCTAGCCTCCAGAATTGTGAGGAATACATTTTTATTGTTTATAAATCACAGTCTATGTTAGTCAACTCTCCATTACTATAACAAAATACCTGAGATAATAAATTTTGAAAAGTATTATTTTGGTTCAGTTTTGAAGGTTCCAGTCTGATTGGCACTCTTGCTTTTGGACCTGTGGCATGATAGCACATCATGGCAAGAGTATATGGCAGAGTCAACCTGCTTACCTCATGATCAGGAAGCAAAAGAGAGAGTGAAAAAGGGACTGGGGTCCAACAATCCCCATCAGGGACACACTTCCTATGACCGAAAGACCTCCTACTAGGCCCCACCTCTTAAAGGTTCTACCACCCCCCATCATCTCTACTCCAAGGACTAAAACTTTAGCACATGAGCCTTTGAGGAACATTCATCACACAGATTATAACATTCTACTCCTGGTCCCCAAGTTTTTATATCCATCCTGTAATGCAAAATGTATTCAGTCTATCTCCAGAGTCCCAAAGTCTTTTGTTCCAACATTGCCCCAAAGTCTAAGTCTAAAACTTCTTCCAAGATGCAAGGCAAACTTGGCTGTTGCAACCTATAAATTTTTTTTTAAAGGTATGTACTTTCAAAATGGGTCAAATGGTGGATCAAGCACAGGGTACAGACTTCTGTTCCAGAAGAGAGGAAGAGAGTAGTTGAAAAGGAGTGATTGATCCAAGACAAGACCCATATCCTGGCAGAGAAAACACTACATCCTTAAACTCCATGTCCAGCATTCAGGGCACATTGTATAGGGATGAAGGCTTCTAAAGTTTTGGACAGCCCTAACCTTACCTAAAGCTTTGATGGTTGGAGCCCACAGGGCTACTTTCTTAAGTCTATTTTGTGTGCTGCCTGCAGTATCTCTTGACAGGAGTTCCATGTTGCTGGTATCTATATTTTTCTGGATCCCCTTTGTAGTTTCAGCTTTACTCCCATATCTCAGTGTATCCTTTTGTGAAGGGCTGCTTGCAGGACTGTGACCCTGTTTCCTTTGAAATCCCAGTGGAAGCCTCCATTAGCCATAACTCCTGAATTCTGCATGGCTACAATACCAACATCATGTGAATGATGCTAAGATCTGCTACCAGTGCAAGCTATACCTGGGCTTACTTGAACCACAGCTGCAGCAGCCCCTGAGTGCCTTGCCAATTCAACATGGGGAAACAAATCCTCGGAAAATGATTCCCTTGGTGGTTCTAGGTGAGCAGGAAAGCCCTGGGCTTATTTTTCTAAACAAAACAAAAAACAAAACAAAGCAAAAAATCTGTCCTAGAACGTATTTTAAACAAATTTGTATTTTTATACATTTGAGCCTATAATGGATAGGGTGGTCTTGCAGATTCCTAAGATACCATCAAGACATCTTTCCTAATGCCCTGGTACAAAGCACTGGCTTTTTTTTAATAAGTGCTAATAACCACAACCTCTTTGGTTGAAACTTTACATAAGATCATTTTCTGGCCAAGCTACAATTTTTTAAAAATCTTCTCTTTTTTTGATCCTGATTCTCACTGTAAATTTGAATAAAGGCAACTGATAATACTGAAGTTAATGTCCAAGACTGAATGCTTTGCTGCTTTGATATTTCATCTTTCGGAAAAACTAGTCTATTACCTTAGGCTTGACATTCCTCAAAGTATCAGGGTAAGGACAAAATACCATCAAATTATTTTCCACCATATAAAAAGAATGGCATCAGTTTATCTCCAAATAGAATGCTCATTTACATCTGAAACGTCCTCAGTAGTGCCTTTATTGTTCACATTCCTATTAGCATTCTGATCTTCTGAGCCCTCACCAAAATTGTCCATCAAGCTCTGCTTACAGAATTACAGGATTTCTCTAGAAATCTAAACTCTTCCCAATGCTTTCCATAAACTGGTTCCAAAGGTATCTCTATCATCAGTTAAAGTCACAGCAATGACCCCACTTTTTGTTCCCCATTTTCTAGGCATCTCTCAATCCAGTCATGGTGATAACTAAAATTAACCATCATTGTCAGATATTTTTTATAGTATCCTGAATGGATTAAGATACTGTATGAATTCCAATCTATTCTATTCAGATTTGCATTTTTAGTACACAGTATAGTGCTTGAACATAAGAAGTACTCAATAAATAGCTTCCTGATGAATAAATACACCAATTAATTAATATTTTATTAAGAAGGTATGTTACAATTTAGATATGAGGTATCCCCCCAAAACTCATGTGTCAGAAAATTTAAAAATTTTCAGAGGTGAAATGATAAAGACTATGCTATTACTAACCTAATCCACTGATCTGGATTAACTAGACAGTAACAGTAGGAAGGTAGGGTGTGTTTAAGGGAAGCAGGCAACTGAGCATGTGACTTTGGGGTTTATATTTTGTTTCTGGTGAGCCAAGCTTTCTCTGCTTCCTGGTGGCTGGGTCTTGAGCTGCTTTCCTCCATCATGCCCTTTAGTCATGATGTTCTGCATCATCTCAGGCCCAGAGTTATGGAGTTGGCTGACCATGGACTGAACATCTGAAATGTGAGCCTCTGATTTTTCTTCTTCTACTTGTTCTTTTCTAGTCTTTTGGTCACAGCAATGCAAAACAGACTAACACAGTATGTGACTAAGTAAAATTCAACTCTTGGAACTTTGGTTCCTTTTTTTTTTATTGTGTGTTCTATTTAGTTATATTTGACAGCAGAATGCATTTTGATTTATCGTACACAAATGGAATACAACTTTTAATTTCTCTGGTTGTAAACGATGTAGGGTCACACCATTTGTGTAATCATAAATATACATAGGGTAATAATGTTTGTCTCATTCCAAAGAACTTTGGTTCTTTCATCTATAAAGTGGTATAACAGGCTTAAATTGCAAGTTCTTTGTAAAGCTTAAACGACTAAAGTTGACCTCCTTTACTGAATGAATACATTAATCATTATCATTTGCTGATATTTTAAAGTCATGTCTTTGGGGATTATAATACAGCTAAGGTTCTATAGTTTTATCTTAAATGTTCCCCAAATGCCTGCATATTAAAGGCATGGGCACTGATCTGTGGTGCTATTGGAAGGTAGTGGAATCTTTAGGAGCAGGACCCAGTGGAAGAGAGTTAAATCACTAGAGATGTATTCAGAATGGGGATATTGGGACTCCAGCTGTTCTTCTCACTCTTTGCTTCTTGGCCACCATGAGGTGGTCCAAGCAGTTCTGCCATCATGTGCTCTGCTCTCAAAGGCTCAAAGCAAAAGGGTTGAGTGATCATGAACTGGAAGCTCTGAAACTATTAGCCAAATAAGACTTTCCTTTTTATGCATCATTTATCTCAGGTATTATGTTATAGTGATGAAAATCTGACTAATACAGAAAATGGGTACCAAGAAGTGAGGCTGTCACTGTGACTATTCCTAACAATGACGTTTAGAAGCTTTTAAAACTGGATTGAGGGAAGAATTTGGAAAAGTATGGGAGAGCAGTCTAGAGAAAGTCTAGAATGCAGAACTTAACAGGTGATTCTGGGGAAGGATCAGAAGACCAGTATGCTGATAGAAATGAAGACAGTAAAGGTTATACTATAAGGTTTCAGATGAAGATGAGGACTCCATTGGGAATTGAACATCATGGTAAAGTAGTTGGCTTCCTTTTGTGTATGCCCTAAGATTTTGTGGGAGACTGAGCTTAAAGGTAATGTACTAGTTGATCTGGTGGAGGAAATTTCAAGGCAGCAGAATATTCAGGTAGTTGTATGGATTTTATTGACTATCTTTAGCCAAATTTATTATGAGATTGGAACAAAGTTGAAAACTTTGGAAAACTTACAGTTTAGCAAGAAATTGAACATACTTAAAGGATTTGCCAAATGGGTACAGTGGCTAACAAGATTAGTGCCATTAAAAAGAAGTCCAGTGGTTTGCACCAGAATAGAATAAATATCCTGATGGCATCTTAAGAAGCTGCAAAACCACCCTTTGAAGAATCAAGGGTATAAAAGCATAAACCTTTTCTTTGACAAGAGAGTCCCAGGTTGTCCTGCTCACACAAGGCAACCTAAGGGATTATTTCCCAGGGATGGTTTACCCAAGCCTAGCTATCAAAGCTTTCACTAACTGCTGCAGTCATGGTTCAAGTGGATCCCAGGGATAGTTCACATCAGTGATGGACCTACGCATTATCCAGCTGATACTGGTCTTGTAGTCATGCATAATGCCAGAGTTGTGGGGTCATAAGATATTCTTTGAAATCTTTCAACTTAGATTTCAAAGGAAATCCTGGGAGGTTGTATAGTGTATGGTTCAGGGTTTCTGCAAGCAGACCCTGACAGTGAGATGCATGAACCTGTAAGAGTGAAGTTGAAGTTACAGTGGAGACCTCAGGAAATTAGAGATGCTAATTTTCCTGCAAAGAAAAGCTAAAGACAGTGAATACAGGCAGTCTAAGAAAGTAGACATGAGCTGCTATCATCAAGGCTACAGGGGTGGAGCTACCTAAGCCCTTGGGAATTCACATCATGCCATCATGTACCTTGACTGTTGGACATGAATGCTGAGAATTTAGTATTTTCCCTACTGCACTTCTGGATAGATTTGGTCCAGTTTATCATTTTCCTATTTCTCCCTTTTGGAATTGAAATTCTACCTTGTACCATTGTATCTTGGAAGTATATAACTTAGGTTTTTAAAAAAAAATGTATAGTAGTTTAGAACTGATTTACCTTGAATCTCAGAGGAGACTTTAGACTTGGACCTCTGAGAAATGCTGGAAACGTTAAGACTCTAGGGACTCTTACAGAAGGACTGAATGCATTTTGCAGTGTGAGAAGGGCATGAGTCATTGGGGACTAGAGGCAGAATGCTATAGTTTGCATCCTGAATTTTCTCCAAAGGCACGTGTTTTAAACTTAGTCACTTGCCTTGTGGAACTATGAGAAGGTGATAAAACATCTAAGAGGGAGGGCCTAGTGAAATGAAGTTAGGTCACTGGAGGCATGCCCACCAAGGGTACATTGAGAATGTAGCCCCTGTCCTTCTCTCTTTCTTTCCTGGCTACTATTACATGAACAGCTTCCTCTACTGTACTCTGCCACTCTGAAGTACTACACCACATAGGCCCAAAGCAACATGACCAAGCAACCATGGACTGAAACCTCGGAGACTAAAAGCCAAAATTAAACTTTCCTCCTTATAAGTTGTTTATCTCAGATTTTTTACTGTGGTGATAGAAAGTTAATACATAAACTCAGCATGGTTTGCATGACATAATAGAAGTGAACACTATTATTATGGAATTTCTCTTTATTTTCTTTGCTCAGAAATGTATGAAGATGTTTGAAAGAAATTTTTTTTTCGTTTTATTTGCTTCACATTCTGGACCTTTGAAATACAAATCATTTTTTACAAGGACGTTTCAACATATTTCATAAATACAAAATTCTAGTATTTGTTTGAACTATAGTAGTTATATTTTTTCTTTTTAATGAATAACAAATTTTATTCTCAACAATTATAACTTGATTGACAAAACACCTCAGCTTAATAGTGCTGATATTAGGAATTCAAATGTTATGACATCCTGTCTTTCATTGCTGTGAAATTTTGTCTTTCCTCATTTTTCCTATAATTTCCATACATTATTCTTACCCCTTCTGGAATGTTACTAGAAAATTCTATTTCTCTTTTGAACCATAGCTTGAACTTTCATTATATTTAAGGTACTTATTTTCTTGTTCCTTAGATATTTTTTTTTAATCCAGGTAATTATTTCCAGGTCCTTCAATAGTCTCATATCTTACCATTCCTGCATCTTCTGGCTTTGTAATAGTCTTTTACCAAATCAGATGGAGTTGTACTTTTTGTGACATAGTCTCCATGTAATTTGTGTTTCCCAGTGCAAAATACAAATGTGGAGCTCCATGCTTAAAAAAAAAAAAAAAAAAAGTATAATTTCAAGATAGAAATAGTGTATTAAAAAATTCTATGGCCCTTCTAGGTGCAGAACTTTATGCAGCCATAGAGTTTGCATGCTGATATGGTACTGATTTGTGAAAAATTTTCATTTGTAAAGGCTTCTATGGGACAAAAGAGTGATAAAATCTATCATATGGTTATATTGCACCCTATTTTCCTTTTCATGGTGCCATAAATTCAAATTAATCCAATACAGTCTTGATTTACACCTGTTGCTACATTATTAACAGCATCCTTTTGCAATCTTGAAATTTACTCCTTTGGATAAATATAGGGTGCTACTTTTGAAAGCAGGGACCAAATCTGTATTGTCCACCTCTGTATTCCCTGAGTTTTCATGATGCCTGTGTAGTGATCAACTGCTTACAAATATTAGGTGATACTGATCCCAATGTGAGGTCTCAGGATAAAAATTTGACACATAACCAGCTAACACAAAATTTCAGTTTTAATTTCTGTGTCATAATATTCCAAATCAACATTCATTTATATGTGTAAATACTCATTCCCTGCAGTTTTGTTCAGTTTATGTCCTTTCACAAGAGTTTCCTGGACCCCACCATGTAGAACAATCAGTTCTGATCTTTTTGTGCTTCTGTAAAATTTTGTTACTCTTATCTATTGAATTATGTTGACTTCAATTGAACCATAAATGTTTTTTGAGAAACCTAATTCCACAATTAGCCTGTGAAGACCTCATTGCACAAGAATGTGATTTGTGATGGTAATCTATGTCATGGTAATTTCTTAACATATATTTGTGGAGTAAGTAAAGAAAGCAGGGGGAATAGACGGAGGATTTACTTTGAATTTCTAAGGAAATTCAAAATTTCATAGTTTATGCACACTACACATTTACACAAATACACACATAATATTTGTGTGTATAATTCTAGGGTTTTGTGAGAATGCTGTTTTCTATATGTTGGAGGAATTTATACTAAACTTTGGATAAAACTGACTAAACTTTGCATAGAACATGCTTATCAGACTAAGTAGTCTCAGAATTGTCAGTCATAGTACAGAAGTGGAGAAAAAAATCACACAAATTGGAATTTATGAGATAAAGTCCAGAAGTAAGTCACTCTCAAGGATTAGAGGAATATTAGCCCATTGCTACATAAGCCTTATTTCCTCATTTGATTTCATTTGATGCTGTCACTTGATTCAAACAGGAAATCATTCTAGTAAGTATTGATCACTGGTTCTATGGACAGGGCATTGTAGGTGGTGGGGGGAAGTAAACATATTTCTACATTTGGCTTTACCACTGTCTGGTTGTATGACCGTGGACACTCATTTAGCTTCTCTAGCATTAAATTTTCTTATCAATAAAATTAGATAATCAGATTATTTAAGCCACTTATTGCCTTTAAGCTCTAAGATTTTCTGATTTGTTGGGTTTAGTGTTGCTATTACAGTGTATGATACACATTTGACATCTATATGCTTTGATTAGAAGTATTTAAAAATCAGGTATAATAATTAATTACAGAAGGTAAAAAAGAATCATGCATATGAACTTTGTAAATGTCATAGGTATCATGGGAAATTAGTGGGAAATGGAGGGATATTATTTAAATTATACTGGGAGGGTTGACTTCTATATGAAAAAAATTCTATCAGTCTCTTATCTTACATTACATACTAAAGTAAATTCCAGACTGATTAAAGGCAAAAATATAAGCAAAATATGAGAATATTTAAGAGAAAGGTCTTTTCTATTTCATTCTGGTGGGAGAAAATTTCTTAAACTAAATTGGGAAAAAATGTAACACAATAATGAAAGTATTGCTAAACTGATCCTTAAGCAGAATTAAAAGAGAAAACTTACACTGGGAGAAGATACTGGCAATGCATATATCCAGTAAAATACTAGTATTTAGTACATATGAAGATGACCACCAAACCAGTATAGTATTCAGTACATATAAAGACACTCTCTAAACCAGTAAGAAACAAACAACTCATTGAACAAGTAAATAAAGGATATGAACAGAAAACAAAAACTGAAGCTAGGCATGGTGACACATGTCTGAATCCCAGTGACCTGGGAGGCTGAGGCAGAAGAATTGCAAGTTTGAGGCCAGCCTCAGCGACATAGTAGGACCCTCGAAACTTAGTGAGATCCTCTCAGAAAAAAAAAAAAAAAAGGATTGGTAATGTGGCTCAGAGGTTAAGGGTCTCTGGATTCAATTGGTGGTACAAAAAAAAAAAAAAAAATAGACAAAACCTGAAAGAGGTGAACATATGAAAGATGGTCTGCCTCCCATTTTCCCTCCCATTGGAGTTGTCAGACTAGGCTAACATCAAGTGCTGTGCAGGAAACAGGAAAGTCCAAACTGTTTCAATACTGCTAGTGGGGTATAAACTAGGGATGGTATCCTATTCCAGGTAGGGAGTCCAGGTGGTCTTGCCAGTCAGGTGGATGGAGCTATTTAGGATACCAATTTACTTTGGACAAATTTGAAAAATGTGTAGGTGTTTCAGAGATCCAGAAGTTTTTTTTTTTTTTTCCTGTTCTTTTTTGTTTTTCTTTTTCTTTCTTTCTTTTTTTTTTTTTTTTTCCTTTATAAATAGCAGAGCATCACTGTAGAGGCAGTGAGAGGGTCCACAGATGATCACTTCCACAGAGAAATCACATGGCAGCCATAGACATAGAAAGAAAATGGCTAAAAATTAATCTATGCATCCTCAGCTATTGCCCAGGCACCAATCCCTGTATTTCAAACTCATTCTGAATTTGCTTTGTAGGACTTTCTGCCACTCAAAATTTTGCTTATTCCTTGGGGTAACATTTCCAGTAGTAGCTCTTCCCCAGCCACTCAAAATTTTGCTTATTCCTTGGGGTAACATTTCCAGTAGTAGCTCTTCCCCCTCTCCCACAACTTAGAGGGTCTACTTTCTTTGTCATTCATCTAATACCAGTTTTAGTCCTTTTCTGGCCTCTGCTGTCACAGGTTCAGCTCTGGGTCACGGGTTCGTGATTCTAAAATCCACTCTTATAGTGCATTTTGGGAAAACAAGAATCCCAGTCCAGCTGGAATGATTTGATCCATAAGAGGATCTTGAAAGGAATGTTAGGGTTATATGATGAGTGACTTCAAAGCAGACTAATGGTTTTGCAAATACTTGTTCTGCCACATGGAATAGCAACTTTGGTTGAATTGTTTGTGTGGGATTTATTTATTTTTTAACTGATTGTTTTACTTTGTGTTTCAAATTCAGTAGTTACTTCTGATGGATTTTTTTTTTCTCATTTCCCAGTTTTACTAAGAAAACACGATTTCTTTCCGTCCTTTAGAATGTATCTTATTCTTTGTGACCCCTCTGCTTTCTTTTGTAAATCAGATAGCTACATTACTTGCTTTTGTCTCTATCACCAGAGGCTATCAGTGTCACTCCTGACAACCAAGACTGTTTTAGTCTGATGAATGGTAACTGTGTGGAGGAAATGCTCTGCTTTTATGACATGAACATGTATAAATGGAATTAAGCTTTCTAAGTTGAAACAGTGATGATTCTGAAATAGCAGAAGAAGAAACCAGAATATACATAAGGAGACTTAGGTTTGAATCCTTGGCTCTGTCATTTGTAGGAAATTGCCCAAATACATTAACCTTTCTGAACTTTATTTTTATTTATAGGGTGACAAATTGCTGCATTTCCTTAACTGTAAGATAATGGCAAATATAAAGACATGTCAACAATTTAAAAGCTGCATTTCACAAAAAATAATAAATTATATCAAATGTAAGGAGTATATCAATTATAAAAGATGTGTAAGTAGATGTTTTATTATCATCAAAACTTAATTACACCTATTCTGAGGGGCCTCATGATATAGGTACATGGTATATAGTAGACGTTCAAATACCAGTAATTATTATAACTCTTCTTTTATTAAGCCACAATGCCATTCCCTTTCTTTCATTCTCTTTCTTTTATTTTTTAACTTGGACTTAACTCCCTGGTAAATTTAACCAGATTCATAGCTCTGAATGCTACCTGTATCGTGATACTAAACAGGCACACACACACACACACACACACACACACACACACATTCAGTTAGGATTCTCTCCTCCCCTCACACTGGTTTTCCTCAAGCTTCCTTCATATATCCAGTTGCCTATATGAATCTCCACTTGGATGCCAAATAAATATCTCATACTTATGTCAGTTTATAAGTTTGTGTCTTTTTATCAGGGATCTCCAGCAGCCAGTAGAGATATTGGCAAATAATAAGTAGTATTAGTAGGTATATATTAATTGAATGAATGAATGAATGAATGAATGAAGAAATGCAAAAATGAAATCCAACTCACAAATATATTTAATAAAAATACTTAGGAAGGTACAAAAGTTATAACATGAATAAACTATGATAAATGAGGAATTTATACTCTTCTGGAGGAGATGAATATTTAAATAGAGGTAGCATTAGAAAATACAACATACTGTCCCAGAATTTTGAATAAAAGACTTTGGCGATGTACAGGAAACTTATTTTGAACATATGGCGTATCGTCATGTGTTCATGGCTAGTAGGACATAATGGGGAAATGAAGGTGGTAAAAGGAATCTGAATAAAGGAGGACACAGAGCAAAAACAATTGTTTCATTCCTTCAAATATTGTGTGACTTTGAACAATACAATACACCATAAATTAGGCACTTTTATCTGTTGTACTTGATGCTTCATCCCTAGTATCAGAATAATATGGGGCACATAGACCACTGACAGTAATTCTTTACAGATTAAATAAATGAACTTCTTATATAGCATCAGGGTTTTGGGAAATGAGTTTTAAAGTCTTTTTTTGTTTTGTTTTCATCATCCTAAATTATAATGACATGATTTCAATTAATAAAAATAACTGGTGATCACACCAGCTCCAAAATGAGGACTTGTTCACTCAACAGGATTTTCAAGGTCTAAGGGTCTACTTGACCATTTCTTTAAGACACTGTGCAAGGCATTTCTGAGTTTTAATTGTGATGTTTTGAAAATTCCTCTTTCAAAAAACAAAATAACTATGCAGTCCTCTCAGAAGCATTTTAATAAGAAAAATAATGTAAGTTTTTGCTAACTGTATGCCACCTTTGGGTAGATAAAACTAAAGGTTGGCCTTTAGTTTTATGTGCTATTATTGCCAAGTGCACCTCCCTGAACTCAGTATATATTTTATGGTCATATAAGTAACTAAATTACAATTCAGGCTTAAGAGAAACTCAACAGAAATGTTTAAAAACTGTAGGCACAGTACTGTATGCTTCTCAAATCCTTAAGAACTAAAGAATATCAAAAGAGAAAAACAAATAAAATAGGATAAATTTTATTTCACGAAGATAAGATACACTAATATTCGGTGTCTGCAGCACTAAGGAAGGCCCACAGGACCAGACCTCACTCCGAGGCAGCAGCACCTTGTGCTGGTGCTGCTCCATTTACACTATCTCCACTTGGAACTTTGGGTTCTATGTCATCCAATCCTGCCAAGTCTTTTGGTATCATGTACAGTTCTAAATATTTGTATTGCCCTCCACTGCCTCTATGATCTATGCTTGTTCACTGAGGGTCTAATGGCAGAGGAATCTTTGTGTAATTCTATATTCTTTATTTCTTCTGGAACTCGCTCCCCTCAGGTGAGCTGAACAGCATCACATGTGGACTTTGGATAACCCATCTTTTGGCTTTCTTCCTTCAACACTAAATTGGAGCCAGGTCAAGCATGTTATACTCTCTTTTCTCTTTGGAGTAACTTGGTTGTGTCATAGCATAATGTTATTGACAATGGGCTCCAAAAATAGGCACTCCTGTGCATATTATGGCCTTTGTAACCTTGAGTAGATTAGGTGAAATTTTATGCCTCCATTTCCTCATGGGTACAATGAGCAAATTTTTTACCTGATTCATAGTTTATACAGTATTACTGAGTAAGCACAAAATACCATGTCTAGTACATTTAGTGAGAACTTTATAAATAATAGTAATTTTTATCCAAGGTGGCCTACTCCTTACCAAACCCAAATTATAGTAGGACAGGGTAAATATCCTTCATCCAATTTTTATATGATCTATTTAATTGTTTTCTACTAAAGATTTCATTTCCAGTCCCTTAAAAAGATATATGTAATTCTCTTCTATGGAAGCTCATTATTAATTTTTTTCTTTTTAAAAATTTTTTTATTTTTTTATTTTTTCAGACTGCGTTTTGATGAAGTACACAAATGAGGTATAACTTTTTGTTTCTATGGTTGTGTATGATGTAGATTCACACCATTCATGCAATCATACATGTACATAGGGTAATGATGTCTGTCTGTCTCATTCCAACATCTTTCATGCTCCACCCCTCCTCCCTCTCCTTTCCCTCTACATAATTTTCTTTGCACATGTCCTCCTTGCTGCAATTTCCCCATAACCTTATTGCAAAGAAGGTTTTGTGATCAATATCATTTCCCCATAAATATATTTATGCTTATTGTAAAACGCATTTGTAGACTATCTGTTCACCAACAGGAAAATTTTGTATTATCTAAAACTGGTGCATAGGAAAAATGAAAGAAAATAAGCATTGAATAGGATGTTCTTTAACTGAGGATACCCAGTTAACCTGTCATCATCTGAAGGGGTGATGTTTCTGGGAACAATTCAGTCGGCTTGGGGGATAGATAATGAGAATATTATCCTGCTGCCATTGCAGAGGAAGAGAAGAGAATAACTTATTGGTTCCTAGGGTTATACCATGATACTCTGTGCTGCCAGAAATTGGATGCACAGGGGACACAGACATGGTGAATATCTTTACATCAGAGACATGCTACTTTCTTCTGTGCTATGGGAAGAGAGGAGAATGTCTTATGTATGGGTCTGCCAGTGATATAATTGCCAGTTGTTGCAACCGAGGTTTATTGAGAGAAGGGCTGTGTCAGAATTCTGTACCAGTGAGTCAATGCATTTATTCATTATCAGACATTTACTGAGCTCCTGCACTGTGCCAGTTATTGAGGATATATTGACAAGCAAGGCCAACAGAAACCCTGTCTTCAAGGATGTTGTATCTCAGAAAAAGATAATGAGAAAGAGAATTGCTAGAATGCTCATAACACGTAACAGTAACAGAGAGTTGAGGCTAGGGACATTAACTCTCTACTCCTTTCATGTTCATGTTCTCACTACCTGCTTACTCACTTCTTCTTCAACAAGGAAATGTCGGACTGAATGGTGAGTTCATTGGGCCTGAATTAAGCACACTCAGCTCCTTTGGTTCTCTCCTTTGAATAAGAGCCTCAAGAGAGGGTACATGATGATCTTCTCCACCCCAGAGGTTTAGCAGAAGGGCTCTGGCCATACAGGAGGACAACCAGAACTAGGAAAGGGTTTGCTTAGGTCAGCTGTCAGCATTAGAACTAAACTATATTCTTCAATCATCTTCATGGAACAAAATCTCAGTTTATATTTTTATGTTCATTCATCTGCCCTACCTAATTCATCAAGAGATTCTAAATTCTTAAGAGAAAAAAATGTGTTATTTATTAGCGCTACTTTTAGCTCTTCATCTTGTTGCTTTTGCCAGATATTGAAGAAGTAGATGCAAGGAATAGAGTGAGGTTTTGGGCTCAAATGGAGGAAGCATTGAAATTTGACAGTGCTTTAGTAAGTTTAACTGTGTCAGGGCTTTTCCTGGGTGACTGAGAGCTGTGACACTTGGGGCACGGTTACAATAGCTCATGCAGCCTTTGTGACTGACCTTGATCTGATTCAAAAAGGCTTAACTAAAGGATCATATGACAGGAAAGAGAGTATATCCGTCCTACCTAAACATGAACTTAAAATAGTCGTAGCTTCAATACATAGCAGTTTTTTTTAGGTCTTAACTCACAAAATAATTTTTCCCTTTCATTTACTAAATTTCTCTGTAAAAAACTATATATTGAGTTTTTATACTCTAAAGTCAACTAAATCCAATGACAGTTAATGAGCACTCTGTGTTTTGTGCTACACATAGGGAAGCAAATGCGGACTTAGGTGCTCCAAATTCAGTTCTTTACATAGCTTTGATCATGCTTCAGTGGAAAACATGTCATGTCTAAACTCTAGGGATCATGTCCACAGGCAACTCCATCTTCCTCCCTCCTACCACGTTGTCTCAGCCAAATGCTCTAATTTGCTGAATACATAAGCCTCAACCACAGCTTCAGATTACAGAGATATACTATGATATTCATCACTAAAGTATGTTATTTTCTATTAATTAGCATCTTGAAAGGAATGGGCATCTGTCTTTTTTCTGGATTAATATGGAAAATCAACCTCATGAATTTCTTGTAATCCCAGAGTTAAAAAAAAATTTATAATGGAGTAACCAGTTCCCAGTCTTTAGAAGTCTAGTTTGCAGAAAAAAAAAAAAAAAAAAAAAAAAAAAAAAAAAATCCGGGAAGGATAAAATGTACGTATTTCCCTCTTATCAGAATAGTAATAATAAAAAAATTTAAATTGCAAAAGATCAAAATTATTAAAGAACATGATAATTGTATTATTTCTGGATCAGTAAGGATAATGGAATGCAAAGAATAGATAAAGGGAGTTGGAGTCTTAGAGAGAAGGCTGGGTTTATTTCTCTAAAAAGAACCTGATAAAGTAAGACACACACCATCTTTGTATTCACTGGGCCCTTGTAGCTCAGGTTTCATAAAAATCAATAACATTTACAATGCAGGAAACTGTGACAATTCTCTAGGATAATCAAATGTGGAAAAGAAAAATTTCAAATGTCAAAGAACTTTTGTAGCAAATGACAATGACCACTGTGGCACAAGGAGAAAATTCCTGTTCACCAGAAAAAAGCATATCACTGGATACAACACAACCTGTACTCACCTCCAATGTCAGAGAGAAAACAGAAATGAGAGATTTTTCATCTACCAGATGGGAAAAATAGGTATCTCAAATATGATCTGGTGACTTGCGCTTAGCTTAGTCTTTCAAAGACACAAGTCAAAGACACAAGAGGACAAGAATGTCTCATATGCCATTCTCTGAGAGTTCAGATGCTATGTATAAGTGGAACTTTCTCTACAACCCTTGCTTTTTAAATGGCGAACATAGTGCTATGGTTGAATTTATGGAAGACTTTTTTTCTTTTTTGTAGGAACTTAATTTCATAGAATAAACTGATAACTGATATGAACCACTAGGAACAATAGTGAAGCTCTAAAGTCAGTACTTCTGTCTTTCCTGCTCATCTTTTCCTTCTAGCTACCAACCATCTACTCTCCTATATGTAAATGATAGCATGGGCCTGGTATTACAGAATACTGAGAATGATGTTTGTAGAAGCTAGAGATTGACTTGAGTTTTTAAATTTTATAGGGTGGAGTTAATATGTGACATTCCTCTATGTCCCAATATTAGAAAAATTATAGCACATAAGAAGTTTTAGACCGAATTAATTATACTTTGACCATCTCATAGAAACCACTCTTCACTAGAAGGTGGCCCAGGTAGCTACATACTAAATCTCAATTCTACCCTGATATTAGGGATTCTTTCAGGTCATACTGAGAAGAATAAGAATTGACCAGCCATGACTAATAAATTTTGTGCTTAATATGGTCTTACATTTTTAAGGAAAAATGTAAATTTTGGATTTTTTTAAATCCATGATCATAATAACATATTTTTATTCAAATTCAGGATTTCTTTAGGATTATTTTTAGACATCTGCCATGACCTACTGTAGTTCAGGATGGAAAACTAAATAAATAATAGACGATCTCTCCAGGCTTCAGAAAGACTTTGGAGCTAGTTCCATTGGGTTCATTTCATAACCTTCTGGAGACAAAAGCTAAAGTGTCTGTCTACTCATTGATGTTACTTCAGAACATCAGTGGTTGATGAGGTGATCTAGCCTCCTGTAGGCAATGTCATGACTGTCCTGACCTCTGCCTACTAGAGAAGTAGCCACATGAATAGCTGACCTTAGACTTCATGGATCAACTCAATGAGTAAGAGATTAACAAGCTATAGGCACTGGGACAGATGCTTATTTCACATTCTTAATTTTTCAAAAGAGTGAAGAGAGGGGAAAGAAATCCCACTTCACTTCTTAAAAGAAAAGTTTTAGAAGAAAGTCTCCTAGTTTCTCTCTAGCCCTAAGGAAGGAAGAGTAACCTGTCAGTCAGGGATTAAAAAACTCAGCTCAGCCCTTCTGCCTTCCTTCTCAATGTCTGCAGTTTCATAATGCCTACAATTTGGCGGATTAGGTTCAATTCAAAGAGAATAGTAGAAGTCTGTCTGGCTACACATTCATCGTCATGTTCTTCAGTTACTTTTCATTTCTACTTGTTTTTGTTCCACGTGTCTTTCCATGCAACTCCAAACTCAAGAAGTCAAGGCAAAGTTTTATTTGTTGCCTCCACTAAAATCCTAATGAAGGCAAGAGTGTGCAAAATTGGTCTTCCAGTGAATCTTTTGAGGATTTGAATAATTATCACTTGGCTGGGCAAAGAAATGGTTTTGGTGGTTGGTGGTGGGAACAAGAAGTGTTTAGCCAAGGGAGTAGTAGTGACAGAAATAGCATGTAATGGATTTAATGAACTGTAGTAAACCCAATATGGATGCAGAAAAAAAAAAAAAAAAAGAAAGAAAGAAAGAAAGAAAAAAGGTGGGTGACTTTTAATAAGATTGGACAACTAGGATACAAAAGGAATAGAATATGGAGCTAAGGCAGGTTTGACAGATTGAGCAAATAGATATGTAGGACACCCAGTTTAATCTAAATTTCAGATACTAAAACATCAATAAATATATTCTTAGTACAAGTATGTCTTAAACAGTATTTGCAGTATACGGGGCATACTTATACTGAAAAAAGTATCATTATTTGAAAATCAAATTTAATGGGATACTCTGTATTTTATCTTGCAACTCTATCTAAGGAAAATGGCAAGCCACTGATAATTTGGAAATCTCGAAGTGATATGATCAGAAATTAGAGAGAAAGAAAACTAGCCATGCAGCAAATAGCAAATATCTCTTTCCAAATGTGATCAAGTTTCTTAAGGACTTCCTTTTAACATGATCTGCCAAAAATAAAAAGTCAAAAAATAAAAAAATAAAAATAAAAACACACACAGAAAACCCAAAACAATAATGAGAGGCTGCTATACCCTGAGACTCATAATAATATTATAAATACAACCTGATGAAGATAAATTACAGTCTCAGCAATATCACAAACAAGGCTGACTTACAACAAAAATGGGAACTTAGATTGTCTCTCTTGGCATTTATGCTCTGTGAAGAGAAAAAGGCAATACACTAAAGTGACTGACAAACAGCAATTTCATTTGTAGAACTGAGCTCACTCATTTTGTCTCCATTGAAACCTAGATCCCCAATTCTCTACAAAGCCTGTGTTTATTGTGCCTGACTTTTTCAGAATGCAATGATTGCTGAGTTTGTGGCCACCTTACTCTGATTCACAGCAAGGTGTTTCAAATGGACTGAAACTGGGATTACGAAAACATGATCCCTCAGAGGAACAACAGTGTCCCAGGCTGCCTTCAGAAGAAATGGGCATGTTGCCAATGAGTAGAAACTGTTCTCTTGACTTAATATCCACTTTCTAAATGCAAATTCTCATTTTTAATTGTGACTCTGTGTGTTTCCTAAATATCACTGTGCCCCTTCTTTGTAACCTTTTCCCTGGGAGTTCTCTCCTATAGCAATTGTTAGAATACTAATTGCAATTCTGTGGAACAGAGTAATGGTCAAATTGGAGCAAGTTGTTCTCACCTACTGATCGGTCAATTTATGGACTTGCAACTGGGTGAGTACATGCATCACCAGGAAACCAGTCCCTCCACAGGAGATCAATAACCATGAGCGGAGGAGCAGTATGAAAATGGAAGAGGAAAAACCAAGTTTAAGAAAGCATTTGATATTTTTTCACAACACTAGGTGTGTGGCTGCAGTACAAGGTAGGTATTTTAAAATACCTTACAACCAAAAAAAGAAATCTGAGTATACATTATTGTCAATGTTAAGCATGTTCCTCCAGTTCTGGTCTCAATAGTGGCCATTTCAAAAGTGAATCTGAGTATAGGAAGCATAGGAAGTCTGAGCTATGTAATTGGCTAGAGTTACTACCTTTTGGACCAAACCAAGAACATATGATGTGAAATATAAATATCAACTCTGGCTAATATTGGATGAATGCTTATCATGTGCCAAAAACTGTTATCAAACTTTTTAACTATTTTATATTTAGCCTTACAAGGTAGGTACTATTATTCTTACAATTTTACAAGTGAGAAAATCCAAATACAGGGAACCAAGATCACATAGCTTGAGAGTAGCATATTCATGATTCAACCCAGGTAACTGGACCCGAGAGCAGTACTTTTAACTACTATCCTCCTCTTATTCCGCAGATAAAGCACTTTTAGATGGGGGAGAACAATCGTGTGGCCTGAACTATGAATGTCAATGAATGTAAGTCGTTTTGCCCTGGTAAGATATCCAAGTTGAGCAATTTTCTCAATTTTCCTTTGCCATTCCATGATTCTAAATAACTATAAGATTTCAATACACGTAAAGTATTTGTAGTTGTGAACAAGACTTAAAGCAACAATCAGCACTGCTTTGATTTAATTTACATTCATCCATTCTTTCATCCAACAATTCATCATTCTTTCATCCAAACAATCAGTGCATGCTGGATGAGGGGTTATAAACTTGGTTATCAAGATAGTATTCTTGGTCAGAAGGGCATAGTCTATAAGAACTCAGGCAAGGAAACAGTTACAGTGGTAATTATATTGGCCATGGAAGCTCTCAGTTGTATGCTAAGCCTTTAAGGCTCTATAGAATATGTAACTCGGTGTCCTAAAGACTCCTGGCTTCCTTCTTTTCTCTGACCACCTCACTCACCACTTTTCTGTCTCCTGAAAAACACACCCAAAGATTTCTAAAAATACCTAGTTGGTATTTCTTCTGATGCATGAACTGATCTGTCAGTTATAAGGACTTTAATGATAAAAGGAGGAGAAAAAGAACTTTGACTTACTCTCATAAAATTGCTTAGATGTATGTTACTATGGTCACTGGTGCCAGTGACAAGCTACCTTCTTTCCTGTACCACAGTGACAAAACCTTGCCCTCGCTTTGATCTAAGTTACACTGAGTCAACAAGGTGTTCTGGTTCCCCGGGTCTCACAGACACTCAGGAAAACCTTCTCCAGTCATGAGTCTCACTTCTCTTTCTAGCAAAACAACTGCTCATCCAAAGGCTTAGTCAGGGAAATATGCTTTATTTTTTCCCACTTCTGTTTATGTCTCAAGAGCTTGAAACAAGTAGATAAAACTGAACCATAATGCTTTTCTTCTCCTTTAGCCAAAACCCAATCTCATGCAAAAATATGCATTTGTGTCCATCAACTCACTAATAATGTGCATAGACTGTCCTAGTTTGACAAAGGAAATTCTGCTACACACAGAACATGGTAAATGCTATAACAGAAAAAAGAACGAAGTGGTTGAGGATTATAAAGGATCGCTCTCTCTCTGGAAGTTCTACAAAGCTTTATTGAAGCGCTAGCCTTTGGGCTCAGTCTTAAAAAAATAAGCAATAGTTCTCTGTTGCACAAACTTCATGGTGTGTTGGGCAAAGAGAACTGGAAATACAAAGAATTGGATGTATGAAGAGCTTGGAGTTCTTGGGTGATGGTGGGTAGCGTAATGTGCTTGGGGCGCAAGTTGAATATTAAAGTGCATGTGTGGGAGGCATCTTGTGGAAAGGCTGGAAAGAATAGGACCAAATTCAGAGTAGCCACTGTTATGTTCAGTCAACAATGATATTTAAGTTGTTCTCAGTAAAGTTAGGTTTGCACTTATCTTTATTTGTATCATACTCTTTAACTCTATTTAGGGAAGAGGGGGAAAAGATTGAAAGGAAAACAGAATTATAATACACCAATTAAAAGCGAATAAAATGGGAGACCAGCAGAGGAGAGGAAGGGAATCAAGGGAAGGGAGGAGAAGAAGGAAAGGGAAAATATGGGGATTTGAGTAAATTTGTTGTGTGCATGCACAAATATGTCCCAACAAATCCCACTGTCGTATATAATTATAATGTATCAATAAAAATTAAAAATAGAAAAAATAGATTATGACTTTGCGAAAGGACAAACAAGGAATGTACACTGCAGATGAACAATACCTAATTAATTGATAAGGAATTCAGGGCAACAATACAATACAATATGGCCTAGGAAAGTTTGTCATAAGCATAATCTTTTTGTTGTTCTAAGCATAATGGTCTCATCATTTTCTTTATTTATATTTTAGTGTTTATATTTACTTAGCTTAAAATAGTAATCTATGACCCTCTGACAAATGAACCAGTTGACATTCAGGTTACTGTCTGAAGATGGTTCTTGCCTGTTCCTCTGGTTTGCATTAGAAGAGCTTATACCTAAGCTTAGCCCTACCCCTTATCAGTCACACTAAGAGCTGGAATGGAGAGCTCAGGGGCAGGTATGATATTATAACAGGTGGAGCTCATCTAATCAAAGGTCTTACACTTGGAGGGATCTTTCCCTTTCTGCTCTCTACCCGCTAAGCCAGTATGTGGCTGATAATAAGCAGGAAAGATCTCCAAAAACTCAAATTTCCTTCGGTTTGTCTACTGAAAGGTCTATAAACCAGGTTGCAGAGAAGATTGGGAATTCCATCCCTGACACACACATAAGCCGTGTCTTCTGTGTCATCACGTTCTCAAGCTTATTTTGATCCTATCTTCCTAGCTCCCTTGTCTGTCTACAGATTTTAACCAGTCATTGGAGAGAAGGAATATTTTTTATTGTCCCCTACAAAACAAATATTTCCACTGTAATTGGCTGAATGAACCAATGATGTCATTTGACACTCTAGATGACCCTTAACATACAGTGGCTCAACATCAACAGTATATTTTTTTATACTTTACTATGGTATGAAAGCAATATGCATTTAATAAGAACCCTACTCTCAGTTTTGAATTTTGATCTTTTCCCAGGCTGGTGATATGTGGTAAGATGTCTTCTTCTGATGCTAGGTAGGGCAAAAAACTGCAGGCCCTAGACAGCCACATGATTAGGGCAAGCAACTATACTATACAGCTTATGGTATTGCTGAGCTATAGTGTTTGGCAGGTTAGCTGTATTAAATGCATTTTTGCCTTACGAAAATTTTAATTTATGATGGGATTATTGGGACATACAGGAGCATCTGTATATAGTAAGAACTGAATATATTATTGTCTGCTATTATTATCGTCATTACTAAGTAACAGTGCACAATGGGAAATATACTGTGCAAATGAAGGGAAATAGAAATTTCAAGTATTTGCTCTGATCTCATGCCAAGGCCCTCAAATTCAGATTCCCAGGGAACAAATTATTACTTCCAATCATATGTGCTTGCATTTTAGAAATTCATTAGGTCTGATCAACTATTATTAATGCCAGAATACTGCTGGAACTTGGTTGCCTTGGTCTCTCACAGCTTTGTTAATTTGGTGGCGGGGGGAGGAAATCCCTGAAATATCGTTGCAGAGCCATATTCATGAATTATTACATATGTGCTGGACGACTGTGAACACTCAAATTTATACTTATGATTATGCTTACTTTCACATAACTTTGGGTCTTTATTTGATCAGTTAATGACTATGGTAAAATGAGAAATTGCCTAACACCATTATTTCCACAAAATGATTTACTGATATTTAAAGTAACATTAACATTGCCTTAGACAATTTCTAAGAAATGTGTTGAATATGCATTTCTATATCCTCTCCCCAAGAGAGAATTTTATTGTTCCTTAGCATATTAATGAGATAGTTAGGCTTAAACAGAGAACTAGATTATTTTTCTCTCCTACATATGGAAATAGTCATTTGACCTTCTGTTGTCAAAAGTAAATGTATTAGGCTGGGGTGGTAGCTCAGTGGTAGAATGCTTGCCTAGCATGCAGGACACATTTGGGTTTGATTCTCAGCATGGCATATGCATAAAATAAAGGTCCACTGACAACTAAAATATTTTTTAAATGTAAATATATTAAGAGAATCAACAGTACATATTTTTCAGTGTGCCTTTACCTTCCCTTTTGCTTGTTGTCTGAGAGGGACTTTGTTATGGTTTGAGTCTTAAATGTCTCCCAAAGACTCATATACTAAAGTTTAGCCACCTGCCTGTGATGCTCTTGAGAGGTGGTGGAACATTTAGGAGCTGAGGCCTAGATGAAGGACCTTCGGGGCGTGTCCTTGAAAGGGATATTGAGACCCAGGCTCCTTCCTCTCTCTTTGCTTCCTGATCACCATAAGGTGAGCAGCATCCTCTTCTGTGTGTTCCCACTATGCTATGCTGTCTTACACAGGACCCAGAGCAACTGTGTTCACTAACCATAGACTGGAAACTGTGAAACCAAATAAACATTTTCATCTTATACCTTGTTTTCCTAAGCTATTGTATTTCTGTCACAGAGACAGAAAGTTGGCTAGCATACACTTGTTTTAGTCTATTTGTGTTGCTATAACAAAACCATAGATGGGGTAATTCATAAAGAATACTAATTTATTTTGTCATAAATACATTTGAGCCGGAAGATCTAAGATCAAGGTGACAGCAGGTTTGGTTATCTGGTCAGGGCCTGATCTATGCCTCCAAGATGGCAGATCGTTGGTGCATCCTCCAGGGTTGACAACTATTTTGTCTTCATGTAGCAGAAGGCAGAAGAGCAAATTTGCTGAATGATACATAAATACACTTCTATAAGGGCCCTAATTCCATTAATGGGTAGGAAGCCCTCATGCTGTAAATCACCTTTTAAAATTCTTGCTTTTAAATATCATCCCACTAGCAATTACATTTCACCACCTGAATTTTGAAGGGGACACACTCAAACCCTAGAAGGGCTACTGCTCTGGGAGATGTGTGTCTCAAAGCATGTCCCTAACTACCCTGGACACTGAGTAACTTCAAGATGGGAAGATTAAAAAATCTAAATTACTCATCTCTATTCTGTGTGCTTATTGTCGTCATTCAGCTGAATGAAATTAAACTTGCCACTTGCATCATCAACAGAACAAAATTATAGAACAAGTGTTTTTTTTTTTTTTTTAAGTTATTTCATTTAATTAGGAGTAAATAGAGGTCTGTTCTACTTCAATTGCTTGGTATAAAAAATAAAACATTGAGTCAAAGCAAAATCATTTAAGTTTCTATGACAAATTCAGTAAATGGTATCCAAATTGGAACTGGACACTATCCCTAGATACCACTTATATAACTATTCTTTCTGTCTTCTATTTTTTTTTTTAAACCAGGAAAACACACCAATACCTAAGACTTTACCATTCTTACTTGCTAAATTTTGTCCTCTGTATTTTTTCTTTGTGGCACTGCAGGAAGTCCTCTTTTGACACTACTTTTGGTTTTGGGGAGAAAGTTAATTCCTAACAGAATAAACAATCAGGTAGCTTGGGACAGATCTTTTTCTTGGTTCTCAAGCTTCTTTTTTTGGATCCACCTTTTGAAATGCATAGAACTTCACAGGAAAATTGGGATGGGTGGGTTGTCTTGAAAATAAAAGAAAATATGATCATACTGATCCCACATTTCCACATGACAGACTTCAACAGTAGCTGAGCAGTAGCAGGGACATGTGACTCCATCAGTTATCACTAGTCTCTTACTATCTTTCCGAGCTAACCAGCTTTGCTCAGTTGAATCACTGGCAAGATCTTTGAAACTCTGTGTATATTGATAAATAGGTATACACATATATATGTCTTAAACCTAAAATATGTATACATGTACACACAAACATATATATACTTTATTTATAAACTGCAGAATAATGCTTAAAGTGGAAGATAGCCTCAAAGTCACTTCTGATTACTTTAAAAATTTTCCTTCAGGTAAGTGTGATCTTAGGCAATTTACTTGGGCAATATCCATAACTTATATGTTTTATAATTTTACAACAATCACTAAAAGAATTCATATAAGGCATTTAGTATAGTGCCTGGAACACAGTAGGTGTACAATAAATGTTAGTTATAAGTGTTCTATGACATACAAAAATGGATGTGCTTTTAGAAATGAACTGTGTGTTTCCATCACTATAAGATGCCCTGTATCAGGATCTTTGATTTTCGGTTCAGTTTTCAGTTTGAATGGTCTGGGATAATTGCCAATGGATGTGCTGCCTCTGTCATTCTGGGTGAGATAGCTTGGTCCTGAGCTTGGAGCGGGACAATGAATGAATTAGGAAAAGCTGAAGCAAACATGTGGGTGGATATCCCTCGTCAGTGCTTTGATTTGGATTCCTTGCAGAAAAACAGAAATATTCATTATATTTTCATTCCTTTCAAAATACAAAGAATAGCAGAACTTCAAAAACTGAACAGCAATGCACTACCCTAGAGGAAGTTGTTTTAACAAATTTAAAAGCAGCCTCTAGGAATCAGGGCATCATAAATGCTTTCCTCATTATTTCTCCTGCTCATTATTTGGCACCATTATCTGTTTTGATCCCTTCCTACAGAGATGCCAGTGTTACTGTGCTACACATGTGATCCTTGGACCCAGCAAAGGGTCTTAGCTCCTGAAGAACAGAGTAGATCTTTAAACAGATTTCTAATTTACTGTCTTCAATATCTTCTTCAGGAGCAGCAACAGAAGCTTGTGGGTGGAGAGTGGAGGATCTCTGATTATAATCATGGGTAGAGAAATGGTTTCTTCTGACATTTTTCTTTCAGAGAGACTAAGCAAAATTGCAGTACAGTTTAACAGTACCCTTCTTAACTCACTGCAGGTTGCCATGGAAACAGGAATCTCGCCTCAACATGAAAGGCATTTAGGGAATCTGTTAGGCTTTAACATTAGCATGATCTAAGCATCCTTGCTTACAACTAACAAGTCTAGCATTTTTTTTAGAATATCATTAATACTCATTAAATTTCTCTGCATGTGGTTTTGGGGATCTTAATATCTTGTTTGAGGTCTATTTTGTGAGTGACCAACTCATCAGAGAATATGCATTTTGCAGAACTGTGTTTAACCCATGTAGTTCATGAAATAAGACTCATTCTACTTCCACTGTTATTTTCATAATCCAGATTTAGATTTTAATAGAAAAGAACATGATTTTAATGACAATTAAGGAAATCTGCTAATATTTATGCAGTTTATTTACAATAAGGAAGAACCAAATAGAAATTTTTATTGTATAAACGAAGTTGAATAGAAACAGTTCCTTTCCTAATTTGCTTGAGCTGAGTAACTTTTAGATTCAATCTCATCTGTAAGTTCAGTTTTGCAAAATAGTATATAGTTAGTTTTGGTTTATGAAAACAGTACTTATTTTTTGTTTGTTTTTGAACATAGAGTACTTAGGTATCTTAAAACTAAAAGATTTTGCTTTTAACAAAATCAGTTGGACTTTTGTTTTGTTTTACCAAGAGCTACAACAAGTTTTATTAAGAAGTCACTAATTTGCTGAGAGCAAGAATCACAATTTTCTTTGATTTCACAAAAGGAATTAATTTATGTGAACTTGTAGGGAAAAAACGAGGGAAGGTCTATTTGAATTATGCTTCAAAATCCCCCAAACTTCTTAATTGAAATGTCAGTAATTTGGCTGTTAACCTTCTGCACTTGACCAATGACCTCCCTAATTGGTTGTATGTCTTCTTACTATTGGAAGATCTCTAGTTGCTCTCAATGTCTACTTCCGACATAGAGTAAGAATCAAGTTGTGGGAAACACATCTGTTTGAGTCAGAAATTCTAAGTGCAAATTTTGACTCCACCACTTGCCAATTGAGTACCTAACCCAACCTTTTCACCATAAGGTGTTACAACAATTAATTTAGACACTGCATATGGTACACTGCTATAATATGCACATACTAGCATATAAATATCCTCTGTGATTTGACTATTATATTAATTTGATAAATTGTATAATTTGAAACCACCGTTAAGTCAATATTTCTCTTTTTACTAAAATCAAACCCAGAAGAACTGCTAATCAAGAATATGTGGAGCTGAATTTGTCTATTTTTCTCCCTGAGCTTGTTGTTCACCTTTGGATAAAGTGGATTATAAGTAAGGAAATGTCCAAAATACAGAAAGTAGGTAAATGGAGAAATTACTAAGACCAAGCACAAACTGGGAATTAGATTTTTAGGTGGGACATTGAACAAAAACAACCAATGAGTCATCTCCAGGTGATGAGAGTTGAAGTGGTCTGTAAGGAGTCCCGTCAGTGACTTGTCTAGCTTTGGGACCATATTCAATTAGTCCCCGATAATGAATAGGTCTATAGGTCTTATGAGTACTCTAACTTCTTGTTTACTTTTCTTATGTTGAAGTTTAAAAATATAAATGGATCATGTCCTTTTCCAAACCCCTTGAAAAAGATTTAAAATAAAAAAAAAATGGTAAATCATATGGAGACAGAAAGCCATTTTAAATCAATGACTTAAATAATAAATTTATAAGAAAAAAATTAGTTCATAAGAATGTGGCTTGGAGTAACCATGGAATTTTAAAAACTAAACCCCACAATTTGACAAATTTAAACACCTAGTCATAGGCAACACTGGAAAAGAGCAACCTCCCTTATCAGGGCAGAGATTACCCTGATAAATTTGTAACATGATGAGAACAGAATGCATGCTCAGAGAAGGCAGGTTTCTAAAAACAAAGGGATGGCTACTGAGCTATCTATGCCCAGAATATGCACTGCTCAATAACAGACAAGGACACATAATTTTGGAGGCAGGCAGATAAAAAAACAAAAGAAGGCAGAACAGAAGTGTCAAGCTATGTTCTCAGCTCTTCATTTCCCAAAGCACCAACCAGATAAAAAGTTAGTTAAAGGGAGGCCAGAAGTGTTGCTCCAATCAATAGTCCCCCACTTCAGTGCAAAGTAAGCATACAGACTGTCCCTGAATTACAACAGTTTAAGATTTTTCAGCTTTATGGTGATGCAAAAGTGATACATATCCAGAAGAAACTGTACTTCAAGTGTTGAAGTCTGATGTCTTCCCAGGCTAGTGATATGTGGTACTACATTGCTGCAATGCTGGGCTGGCAGCAAGCCACAGCTCTTAGTCAGCCACACAGTCCTAAGGGTAAACTACTAGTATTCCCCAGTGTACTATGTTGCTCAGCTATGATGTTCAGTAAATTAGGTGTGTTAAATACATGTTCAACTAATGGTATTTTCAACTTATGATGAGTTCATTGGTCTGTAACCCCACTGGAAATCGAGGAGCATCTGTATTGATTTGCTAGGGCTGCCATACTAAAATACCTGACTGAATGGTTTAAACAACAGAAATGCATCTTCTCACTGTTCTAGAAGCGAGAAATTTAAGATCAAAGTGTTGTCAGGTTTGATTTCTTCTGTTACCTTCTTCCTTGTCCTGCAGATAGCTGCATTCTTTCTGTATCCTCACATGGTTTTAGCTCTGTGTTCACCTGTATATCTGGTGTTTTCCTGTCTAAATTTCTTCTTCTTATAAGGACACCAGTCAGACTGAATTAGGGTGTACGTTGATGGCATCATGTTAACTCAGTCACTTCTTCAAAGACCCTTTCTTCAAAAACAAATTCTGAGATATTTGATAGGGTTTTGAACATGAGTTTTAAGGAAACACAGTTTAGTTCATAAGAATGTGTTTCCCCAACAATGTAGTATTAACTGCATATTTTCAATTGTAATTAATATTTCAGTAATTTCTTTCATCTTTTTTTAATTTAAAAAAAAATCTTGCTTCTTATACCCCTTTACAATGAGGGGCAAATCTGTGGCCAATGGCTGATGACCTCAATGATATATAAATGAAGCAAAATGAATAATTGCCAAATTTATCTTAAAATGAGCATTTCCTACACAGTTTCTTAAGGAACATATTAAATTCCACCAAGTTAAAAATGTTCCAAAGTAGCTAATCATTTCAGAAATGCCAATAAAAACCAAAGGACAGTTGTTTTCTTTCAAATCGCAAGGTTGCATTACCTGAGATTTGTTTGCTTATATTTCTAAATGACACGTGGCTCTGAAATCCCATTAAAATAATTTCCTCCTGGGGCAAAGTTTTTTTTAGTAAAGCTGAACACAGATTGAGAGTAAGAATAAAGATAAAGACTGTTAAGTTCTCACCAAAAAAAAAAAAAAAAATAGAAAAACTTATGAATAACATGAAGTGACACTATAAAGAAAAATCATTTGTTCTTTCATGGCTTGTTTCCATGAAGACATTAAGAACTTCCTAAATGCTTATTAATTAGGTTATTCGATGCATTGTACCTTGAAAATCATACTGTATTCAAATCTAATGTCTTCAGATTTTGGAATTTTACTATAGGATAAGAAAAAATAAATAGAAACTTCTTCAAAAATTCGCAGACCTGTGGATAGGCACTGATGTATTCCTTGTTCTTAAATATGCTACATGAATGAGAAGGAATTGGGACCACACTTTGCCCCAAATTTCTAGGTCCTACTGCAGTTCACAACTAGTAAGTAAAATGGAATTAAGAAAACAAAAATCCAGCCTCCGAGGTATTGTGTTAAAATTACTGATATTAATATCAAGTACTGAGATTAATTGAATCCTACCTTTATACCAGGCCCTGGTGAAACATTTTTAAAATTCATTATTTCAAGCCTCTCTTAAATATAATGGCCATGGCTCTCTGCTAAGAACTGCAGAAATACCAAACAAATGTGCAATGAAGCATGGTCAGCTCCAGTGTGCTCAGGTTCTAGCTGGAAAAATAGACCTCAACAAATATGTAATAACTATAGTACTTGCTTGTGACATCAAAGTTAATCCCTTTTTGCCATAGAGGAAGCAAAGTCTTTCTGTGCCTAGATGACCAAGGAAATCTCCTGGGAGGATGTGAGTCTTAAAGGATGAGAATTTAGTAGGGAAATGTTTTCTTAAATGTTAAAGCAGAACAAAAGAGGACAGCATAGAAGAAATGCATGTAATTGACACATAATGGGTGGAATGTTGATTTTAAAAAGATTGATATTAGAAAATGGAGGGCCTTGATGAAGCTTTCTAAAAATGAGAGATATAAAATATGAGCTTTTCTCCTCGAGGACAGTTCTGAAAGCATGTGCAAGGTGGCAAGTGGATAGGAAATCTAAAAGAGGACTTTCCCTATGGAAGGACCTGCAAGCCAGTCTTAGATTTTGAAGGACAGCCTGAATAATATGTCCCTTTCCAAGTTGGTCTATTGTTCTATGTGCAAAAGAGCTTTGAAAAGGTAGTCACCATAATGAGAAGTCCTCACATATTTCACTATCTCCCTTTGAACTGCATAATGTAATCATAACAAGAACAATTCTAGCTTGTTGAATCAACAAAAAATCTAAATTCTTTTCAGTCTAGTCTCTTTTCATTTATATGCTCTTACCTTAAGTTTCTGGCTGTCTGTTAACTTTATTGTCTTGTCTTTTGTTTTCCTCCCAGACTGTGAAAAGGATCCTACCCCCAAATCCTCTAAATCATGCAGGCAATGATAAGTAAGTCTAATTTTCTTCACTTTACAAAATCTTCCTTCTCTCATTTTTGTTTAAATACTGTTATTAACATCTCTTGTTTCATCATGCTGGTCTTTACAGCTTCAGCCAATATGCCATTAAAAGTGCAGCCAAGGATGAGGTCAAAGCTAGTCCAAGATGTTTCAGAAAGCTCAGCAGGGATCTCAATCAGATTGGACAGCATTACAAAGGGTTTCCTCCACTTCTTGGTTAATGGACCTTAGGAGGGATTTCAGCTCAATTATAAACATTTTTCCTTATGAACAAATGCACAATTTTTGTTGATTAATGTAGCTTCAATAAATTAAAGTACTAGATGATTTTTACAGGTTACCGAATCTTTCTTACATTTTGATTGGTCTTTACTCAATGATGACTTTAAAATATCTAGACCTTTTTTTAGTGTATAGTCTCTTGTATATTCAAATGCTGAATTTATATATCCACTTAGGTATCTCACTCATATTTAGAACTTACTACATCCAAACACAACTAACTGGTCATGCTGCCTCCAATAGCTTTCTATCCACATTGGCTTAAACTGAACCATTACTTACCTAATTGACCGGGCTTTACCCATAAGAATCATTCTATGCTCCTCTCTTATTCTTATGCTTTAAATGCAATCTGTCATCCAGTTCTGTTGGCTCTGTGCATAAAATGCATTTCAAATATAACCTCTTCCTACCACCTTCACTGCTACTTTCCAAGAAAAAAGGATCCATATAGTTGCAGAATCCTTCCAACTATGTCCCTTTTCCCCTCTTGTTTCATATATTCTATTATCTACATAACAGCAAAGGAATCAAACTTTTAAACATGTATATCACTATTCTGATGGCTAAAACTCCCCCTGTACCTTTCTGTTACAGTCAGAAAAATATCTCACCTCCTTTCCATGGCACATATCTGGTGCCCATCACCCTCTGTCAAACATCTGGCAAACTGATTAGAAGGCCCAACTGCTCTCTTCTTTGTTCAGGCAGAAGATTCAGACCATTGGGCACCCTTACCCACTCTCACCCCCAACCACAATAAAAAATACCAATCAGTCTTCTTGTCTTGTTGTCAAACCATCTGTGAATCAGTTTGGAAAATCCATCATATTCTCCTGAAAAACCTTACTATATAAGTAGTACACTTTCTCATGTCCTATAGATGTGTGAGTGAGAGAGAGAGAGAGAGAGAGAGAGAGAGAGAGAGAGAGAGAGAGTGTTCATCAGGAGATATCCAAAGTAAAATTTGGGTAGGGATCCATCCTGCTTCTGCATGATAACTGTAACAGTGTCTGACTATAACAATGAATACTTCTGTGTGCTTTTGCTTCCTCCTGAAACTACTCCAAAATGAACTATTCTCTTACCTATTATTTCTCCTGTAAGGTGGGTGTGTGTTTTCTCTTGAATACACTGGCTAGGTTGTATGTCAGTCTATCTATCAGCTCTCCTCATCACGTTGAAGTTATCATACTTACCTCATTTAATTTTGGTAATATGAATACATACTACTATAGTTTCTTTATTTTTTTCTATTTAAAAATTTTTAAAGTAAAAAATGTCCACATTTTTATTTGTGCTAAATAGCTGTACATAATGGTGAGATTTGTTGTTAAATATTTGTACATGCACATAATACAACAATATAATTTTGCCAATATCACTTCCCAGAATTTCCTTCCTCTTTCCCTCCTCTCACCACCCCCATCCTTTCCCTCTATTCTGTTGATCAGTTTCTTTACTTTTAAATTTATATGCAGAACTCCCATAATTTATGCATATATGCTTAGAATTTGGGACTCTATTTCTTCTCCAGAGAGGTTTCTTTATATTATTTACTAGCAAGTGTTAACACTCTTGGGTATTTGGAGAGAAAAAGAGAGACTTCTATTTATCAAACTGTTCACCATTAAGAACAATTTATCTGCTCTAATGGGAGTTTGATCTGCTTCCATTTATCTCTGTCAAATTTTCTAGCTTTTGAGAAATTAATTTCAACTACTATCATATTTTGGTCAGAAAACACCATGTCTCTCACTTTATTACAATATCTGTTTATATAAACCCTATCAATTTACTAGGTGATGACTTTGCACTTTTAATATTGTCTAACCTACTAGCATGGATATTCAAATCTAGATCCTGTCATTAGATTCATGTTCAAATCACACCCAAATGAATGATTTGCTGATCATTTTTGCTATTTCTAAGCCCAGTCCTAGGAGTAGATGGATTCACTCCACATTTCATGCTCTAAGTTGTAAATAAAATAAGTGCTGGGAAACTTCTCCCTTTTCATTTATAAGGAGCATCTATTCAACACTTAGTCTTCATTCTCTCTTAATTATAGCTGAGGTTTGGTCTACACTTTATGTCTTTCTGAAACAAGCACTTTAAAAGTCACTTCTTTCTTTGGTTTGGTAATCAGTGCTTGCCCATGATTTCCTGGCCCACTTGCTATCACATGTTTTACCTTTCCCTGTGGTTAACTGGATTATTGTTTCTAGATGAAGCAGTCTTTCTATTGGGAGCATCATCCTCATTATATAATGTGTGGCAGAGTCACACACATACTCACTTTTTGTTATGTGGTTACCTCCCTTATGTCCTCTGAAAGATGCTTCAGATCTCTTCTCAAGACAGTACCCAAGGTGGCCTCCCAGTGCATTGAGATGATTTCAAGAGATGATATCGATCTGCTATTCCAGTATCATTGTCAACCAGAGTCTCCTATTAAAACATTTTTTCTCTTTTTTTCTTCAATTTTCAGTTAGGAACTGATCAGAGAGGGCTCTTTGAGGATCCTCCAGTCAAGTTCACCTCTGAACTGGATGATGACCCAGGTCCTGATTGCTTCACTGATCTAGAAACACAATTTTATCGATTCTTTCTAAATTCAAGTGTCTAATACTTCCACTAGCTGAGGGTATAAGAGATTGAGACACATAAAAAAGTCTATTAATAGATAAAATGGGATAAAACTAACCAAAGGAGTAGGATATTTATGCTGCTTGATTTGCACTTTCTATTCTGAGAACAGCTGTATGAGAAAGTATAGGGTAATTATGAGAACTTGATTTGACAACAAGGGCGCTATAAAGGCCGCTATAATAGATCTACAATAAATATGCGATGAACCACTTCCACTGTAGGAACAAAACTGCCAGGTGCAGATTCCAATCTTCCCTTGGATGGTTCTCTGTACTGGTCTCTGTGCAGGTCGCTTTACTCCCTTTAACACATTTTTGCTGAGACAATAGCTTAAAAACAATAGCTATTTTATCTCAAGTGCTTATGATGCTTCTAATGTTTCAATATAATGGTAATAATAATAATAATTAGTAACGCTTATTAATTAAGTATTTAATATGTTCCAGGCACCATGCTAAGTAACTTGCTTATCTTTATAGCAATCTTATGAAGTAGGTACTTCTTACAACCTCCATTTAAACAGCATACTGAGAAATGTATATTCTCTACAAAAAAAAACATGTACAAAATGTGAATAATAATAAAACAAAAACCTAAGTATCTACCACTCACTTAAGAAATAGAATATGCATCCTATTACTCTCCTACTCAAATTCATAAAATCATCCTCTCAGAATGGGAACATATAGCAGTGATAGAATGCTTACCTGGCATGGGTGAGGCCATTGGTTCAATCCCCAGCACTGCAAAGCAAATAAATAAGTAGAAATATCCAAAAGATTCTACTATCTTGAATGTGTTTTGAATAACTCCCTTTGTTTCCTATTGGCTTATCAGATTGAGCGTCTTTCACCTTATTGATTTGCAGGTTTTTTCTTTACGTTATTGTGAATATCAATATTTCTATTTTGTAATATAAGTTGTTGGTATTTTCTCCCAGAGGTGATGTTTCTTTTCATGCTCTTTACTGCATCTTCTGTGATTAATTTTAACGTTGTCAAACTTATCATCTTTTTCTTTGAGACATAAAATGTTTGGTTTTTTATTGGGAAAAAATCTACCAATTTTCAAATCATAATGATTGGATCCTGAATTGGTATTTTAGGACTTTCACACTCTGGAAAATGATTTTTATGAGTGAAGTGGCAATATAAGTAATCATTTCCATTGTGCACATGAAGACAATGGGTCAAAAGTATTAATAGTTCCACCCAAGTTTCACAGATGGAAAACTGCAGAGCTAGAATTTGTACACAGGCAGTTTGGTTTTGGAATTGGCACTTGTATGCTGCCTTCTCAGGTAGAGTTGCAGCAATTGTACAGATGTGGAAACTGAGACTGTGGGAGGTATAGTCACTTGCTATTCTTTGCACAACCAGTAAGAGCTACCAACACCATGCAGATTTCAGCATGCCTTATACCAGAAAGGGTATACATTTTCTTTTATATGCCTTACATTGGTAAGATCATATCCTGGTTGTATCATTCCATACCTGTAAACGTTATTCTCTCCCCACTTTGTTTTGAGGGTAATTTTATTGTCTAATTACTTCTGCAGAAAGCTGGTTTTATCCACACTCTTTCCATTTAACCCACAAAGTGAACACCTATCTCTGAATGTTGGGTGAACTTATTTCATATTTCTCTGAATTTATCACAGTCTTATTTCTTAGTCTAAATTTCTATGCAACTTTCACCTCTTAGAGCCCCATCTGCTGACCTTCTGATATTCTGCATTCACATGCTATTTATAGCAGATCATCTTACTTTCAGCTTCATATTACCTCTTTTTCAGTGATTGCAATTAACACTTCAAGAATTTCTTTGATCCCCCCCTTTCCTTCTCCTTGGGTTCATCTTTTACCGCACCTTCCATTTAATTTACACCCAGCTAGTTCTATACAAATCAAGGATAGTAGCTGACTTTTCCCTGTCATGGCAGGCAAAGGCACAGATAAAGGTAAAATTTTTGATAAAACTTAGCCATGATTTCTGACTTTTGAAGATGAATTACAAAAGCTCATCTTCTGTGGTTACTTTGCATTTTAGTGAAGCAAGTTTAAGTCACTTCTGGATTTTTATATGGTCCCTGATTCAGCCTAAATTATCTGTAAGTACTAGCTTTATGCATACAAATTACACTTTCAATTTTGCTAATATATCTCTTTGCTCTTTAAAAATTTTAAATTTTTCCTATTCTCACCCACTGAAATTCCAAGTCAAACAGATAACACTTCCACTGAATATGTTTCTGACCACCAGAAGCAGAATTTAAATGTACAACCAAAACACTTTGTAAAACTCTTGGCTTATTATGCTAAGTCTTGCAATACTTTAGCATTATACATACAGAATCCCTTAGGATATTACAAGTTCTCTGGGGAAAATCCAGAACTGATTTTAGGTGAACTACAACTATAATAATTTTTATTATATTTAAGATTGCAGTGTTATAACAAGAATTTATAGGTCTATTGGGAGGAATTTATTAAGATGAAATGGATTATGTGATTAGTTGAGCTGACTTGTCCTTTCTTCATCTTTGAAATGATTTAGAATCTGATCTAAATCATAGCTCCAACTATATCATGCAGAAAAGATAATAATGTGAATATAGCATAGATCCTGTCCTATAGGCTGAGGTAACTAGATGAGAAAACAGGAGAGAAGCCCTGAGGGGTAATGGAAATGCACATGTGAGAGGCAACAGGCTGCTAATACTCTAGCTTTGGCACTTGCTGATTGAGGGTCTTTGGAAATGTCTCCTAACTCAATGGTACCTGAGACATTTAATTTGAAAAATGAAGGGAGTAAATTCTCAACTTTAAAAAAAAAAAAAAAGTTTTTACATGAGGAGATAATGAACAATTACTCATAAATGGAGGCCGTGTCGTTATCATAATATGATATTACATATTAGGTAGTGTGAAAGCAGCCAGGACTACTTTCAACAGATTCAGGCTGGAGGATTGATCTATATGACTAAGTCAATACAGCTATATATTCACTTACAGACTTGTTCTTGTACTCAACATTGCTTTTAGAGACGTCTACTGTCAAAATTCCCTGTGTAAGAGATTGGGATAATAAGAAAAGTTATACAGCGGTCATTGTTACACTGTTTTTTAGTTGTTTTGTGTATATTACCTCATTCAATATTTAAATAGCCATCTGCATAAGTTGGTATTATTATTTCCTTGGTATAGACATAGAAACTGAGATTTAGGGAAGTTATGTTATAACACTATCACACAGCCACATGGCATCTCTAATATCATTGTCTAAAACTGATCAATTATACTTCAACAAAAGTATGCCTGTCTTGAGAGAGAGAGAGAACTTTCACCAGGATGTGTGCTATTAAATAATGGCTTCAAACACCTGCCCTCATTAACTCTATTTCCAGTGTATTTGTGGTACAGTGCCATCTTCTTGCTGAATCAAATGACAGATAATGTACTATGAAGTGTAACAACTGAACCCAAAGTATCCTTTGAAAACTTCCAGACTGATTTTACAGAATGCAGTGGGCATATGTTTACTGGAAAATGGAAGAGTCATCTTTGCCCTCCTGTATGAGCATGTACCTATTGTACCCCCTAGGCAGTAGAATAGAATATTATTTTTAGATAAAATTATCTGTTGGTAGCATCATTCTCATTATGTAATCTAGGCTGAGTTGATGCAAAGGGTATAATTAAGTATTGCTACAAATTTTGACTGTGCCTACTGTGGCAAAGCAAAAAGCTAGTCCTTTTGCTTCCTTTTCTGTGAATAACTGGAACATGATTGACTGAACTTTATGTTTCATACATGCTATGGGGTAGTCAGGCTTTTGATATCGTAGTTCTTTAATTGGGGAAATAGTGAGATGCTTTTATGAAATATTATTGCTAAATATTCATACCTTAAATGTTTATGTTCTTTTGCCTTTTACTATGAGGTTTTAAAATGAGGATTCTAGCAATTATGTTGTAAATGTGATAAATATAATATTTAGGTTATACATAAATAAACATTATATATTTTCAATATGTTTTGTGTGTGTGTGTATAGAGAGAGGCACTTACAAGATTTTTTTCAACAAAATAAGTAATAAGATAATAAATGATGGGTAGTAATTTAAAAAAAATGTTAACAGTTATAAATACGTCCATGTCTTCAAATCTGAAGAATATTCAGCTAGCATTTTTAATATCAAAGATAAAAAAGACACATAAAAAAGGATATGTTTCCAATAGACAAAAGTAAATGAATATTCCACACTGAGACCTGTCATAACCAGACTGGCCTCACTGGATGCATACTTAAGGTTTGGCAGCAAGGACAGCAAAGAGAGGGAAGAAACTGGAATTAAAGGAGACAGGGCTTGGCTCTGCAAGGCTGACTCGAGTCAGCATGCAAGCCCTGGTCTGGTTTGGGCAGATGTCAATTGCTGTGCCTGGAGATCAAGGAGGCAGAAGAAATGTCAAATCTGACCTGCGAGGCAGTGCAGGTGGCAGGCAACTGATAGGATCCAGTGGGTGTGTTGTTCTGAGGGTGATGCCATATTTCTCACAAACTGGCAAGAAATTAAGGAGACAGGAAGGAAAGAACAATGAGCTGCATAGGTTTCCTGGCAGTTCAGGTTCTGGGAAGAATCATTGTCTTATTAGGTAAAGAGAATAAGCAGAGAGACCAAGAAACTTGCTTTTCTGAAAATAAAAGAATGGATATGGTGTTGGAGTCAGGGAACAGAGAACACTGATTCAGAAGTTACTTGCTCTTTAACTAAGAGCTAATCGAGGGTCATGGGACACTAAGCCTATTGACTATGTAGTACCATCCCCAGCCCATGACAAAACCAAAACAGAACTTCTTATATAGCCCCTGAGTTTGCCATAATTGACTCAGAGAAAGAGGAGGGTAGAGAGGAGTTGTGAAAGGCAGGTTGGGAAAGAGGCAACTCAAAATTGGTTTGTCTTTAAACGCTTACTGACCTCTCCCAGGTAACATGAGAGAATAGAAACAAGAGGCAGAAAAATGAAGAGCCTTTGCTCTACTTGTGAAATGAGAAGGGTGTCCATTGCGGGGAAGGCACTTAATTATTAGTGATTTCCCACTTAGTAAAACAGAATCTCCCTCTCCAAATGTCCAACTCAGGCTTCTCAGGGTCCAATAAGTAACTGAGAAAAGAATTACTGAATGAATGTAGGAAACAAGCTGCCTAAGGAACAAAGGCAAAGACAACCTTCATTTCTGTGGTGTTTTTCATGTAACTGAATGTCCCCAAATGCTTCACAAAGCATTTAATTACATGCTAGCGGCAGGGGAAACGCTGGCATAGTCGTGTGCCAGCTCCAGCCTACGTAGAGTGGGGAATGTCAAGTGAACTTACTAACTGCAGGGGAGTTGCAGAAAGCTCACTCATTGTCTTTTCTCTTGGAAAACACACCTCCTTGCATGGGGAATAAAGTGAGGAAATGTCTGGGAAAGTGCTCGCACATCTCTTGGGATCAAAGTGGCCACTCCTCACTGCTTCCACAGGTGGTTAAGAAGACTGGATGGTCAAGATGAGGTGGCAATGGTGGGTCACACTTACAACCTAAGATTTCAGCCAGGACCTTAAGATGCAGCTACAGGGCTGGAAGACATGTGCATCCACACAAAAGGATGCGGGAACTAAGGAGTGTGTAAGAGTGGAGGGCAGGGAAGCTTTTGAGGACTTCAGCTGGAGAGGGATAGAACTGGCACAGCTCGGGGTGTAAAAAATGGTCCAGGAACATTTTAGATCTTGCTTTTAAAGCTTGGCCTACATTTCAGCACACCCACTCTCTTTAGATCTGTAGGTAACAAAGAGCTCCTACCAGCCCTTTCTCATCTGGTCATCAGTACATGATGGCATGACGGACCAGACCCTGAAATAGTTCAACTGTGAACTTGCATGAGTCAAGGACTGGAAGCCTGAAACTCTTGAGGTCTGTTGAGGGCATCACTTTTATTTCAGTATAAGGGGATCATGAATAAATATATGGACACAGCAAGAGAAGAGACTACATTACGCAAGAACTTTCTGAGGATCAGCCTGGTAAAGCATTAAAATAAACTTAGACTTTATTTTGTATACAGTGGACATTCACTGAAAGATTTTAAGCAATGACAAGAAAATTAATTCACTTTCTTCTAGTAAACATATATAGAGTGCCTGCTGTGTGCCAGGCACTGGGTTGAATAGAATATGGCTTTCTAGTCCAAGGGGTTTAGTAGAGTAAAACTCCTGTGTAAATAAAAAAGTGAAGTTAGGTATTGGTAGTGTTACAGTAACATCATATTTTATGCTTAATTAAGGACAGCTAAGAGGGATGAAGGAATTGGCCGAATTAATCTAAGTGTTTGAGATTTGAAAATACAACCTGAAAGAGGTAGGTGTTGAAATAACTTCTGAAAGGTTAGTAAGAACTCGTTAGATGAAGAAGCAGAGAATGTGCCTTTTGGTTAATGCAAAGAGGTAACCAGGCTTATGGAGTCCTCAGTGTGGTTTGTTTTGGAAACTAAGTAGTGGAATATGTCTGGACTACAGGGGTAGGTGAGCAGGTGGGGTGGGAAATAGTGAGGAAGGAAGAACATCATCTTCAAAGACCCTGGATGGGTTCTGACTGCAGCAGCAGTGTGGAGAGCAGCTCAGGTTGAGGCCCACAGATAAATTAAGAGAACTTCATGACTGCCCATTCAACATAGAGCAAGGAACTAAACAAATCAGCAGCCATGGGGAAATAGAAAAGTTGTCAGACATTACAGCAAAGGACATAAACATGTAAAGAGTTGAGGAACAAGGAGCTTCCTCAGTTGACACTGTGGCTTCTGGCTTGGATCATTCTGACTGAGGAGTGAGACTATTCCTTTAATATTTGTAGCCAGGAACAGATAACAGTCTTTTTTCCACAGAAAGCATTGTGTCATCACCAATAAAAAATAGAAATTATACTTTAAGCAATTATTTTTTTTAAATGCTATAAAAGTACATTCATAGATGCAGTTCATTAATCTCAATATCCAAGCATTTAGGGTTTGGCAATAAGCAATCACTTGTTGAGTGAATGAAAAAAAAAATGTAAAATGAGGTTGGATAAGGACTGAATATTATTCCTGTAATTTAAATCTTGATGAGTACTATGAATCTTGAGTATTATATAATTGTAAGTATGATGCCTGTAACATGGGTCTAATTCTGATTCAAATGCTAATGCTTATTCCAAAGAACCACAATTGTCATTTTGTGTAAAGAAGGAAAAATAAAGAGATCACGCCATAGAAGTGGGCTCTATCAAGTGGATTGAATCCATTTTACCACTTGACTTTTGGCCTCTAGTTATAGAATTGTAATAATCTCCCTCTCAAAAGGCTATTTTATGTTTAAATTAAATGAGATGATGAAAGCTTCCAGCTCATGGGAGGTATTGCACATAAGTTAAAGAAGTCTGCTGTGATCATATGTTGCCCTACTTTATAGCAATTCTTTTCCTTTTTCATTCTTACTGGTTTATGAGATGACTGCTACAGAATATGGTCATTAAATTATGCCTAGAGATGATGTAGGAGAGCTCACAAGAAGAATCTCCTTTGTGCTATCCCCTCTGAAAAAGTTCCACACATTGATAACTACAAACACAAATCTCAGACAAAATTCTGCCAAACCAATAATCCTTCACTGGCAGGCAGACACACTGATGGCCCTGCAACTAATCTGGATAGGTAATGGAAGTCACAGGTCTCTGCCACTTAGATAATCTAACAGTACCGAAGTGGAAGACTCACTAGAAAGATTTGCTTTAGAAAAAATATTAAGAATTACAGTGTTAAGATCTGAACCGTCTTGTAGTTTTGTGGGAAAAAAAATTTCAAAAAATGGCCTAACAAACAGCTAGTTACTAATCTTTACCATTGCTAACTATTTTACATGATACATGGGTTCTACTGAACCCAACAGACCATTTTTACAAAGATTTCTATTCTGATTGATACTTTATTATAATTAAACTTGCATAATTTAAATAAATCAAAAGGGAAAGGCAAGTATGAAAGGTACAAAAAGCTCTTTGGGGGTTGTAACATCATGTGGGTTGCAACGTCGGCCTTGACAATGATGGGCACAAAAACTTTGGGTAAGGCACTTGGCTGAGCCTCAGTGAATTCTGTATTGTATCACAATGATTTGTAGAGTTTGCTATGGTGCTGTATGTAAGAATGCTTTATAAACTCTAAAATTCCATATAAGATTAAGATATTGTCAGAGTTATCATCGTCATCATCATTACTTCAAATGGACTCAGTGGGGAATCTCATGAGATATATATGCAATGTTTAATTTTTCAGCAGCCAGATTTAAAAATGGGAAAAAATGCAAACAGGAAGAGATATAATTAACTCTAGTAATAAGTTTTATTTTAGCTAACATATCCCAACCTTTATCATTTCAAAATGAAATCATATTTTAAGTCTTTAAACATACTGTACCTCAATTTTTTCAGAAAATCACAAATTTAATTCAGAAATACTTGCTATGTATTTTAATTTAATAAAAGGGAGAGTTGATTTACATATCCATTATGTTCTAAACATACTTAAAATTTCCCCATAACTGAACTTCCTGCCAGTATTAAAATTCAAATTAAGAAAATTGAAAATCTGGTTTCTCAACTGCACTAGACACATTTCAAGGGTTATGTATGTAGTGTGGCTGGTGGGTACCATATTGGACAGTGTAAGCTCAAGAGTGTAATATTGGCAGGGGTTCAGTCTGGCTTGTTGTGGATAAAATATTATAGTTCAGCAGGTTCTAGGAACCATCGAGGGCACTGGAGCACAGGAAAACAAAACCCAATCCATAAGAAGAGTAATCATAACAACAATTCTTTGCATTTCATTTTAAGATGTATTTATTTGATATTTAAAATGTGCCAGGTGGTGAGATTCAGTGATAATTGTCTCTCATCTTCAGTAACTTAGCAGCCAAAACGAAAATGAATTATTTTTTTCAAGGAAGAGTTTAACTAATTATCTGGGTATTACTTAATCTTCTCAACAAACTGTGAGATAAGCAGAATTATCAGAGATTGGAGTAGATAGATGAGGTTAATTTAGTTCAGTGTCACTTCCTTTCTAAAATTATCCATACACTAGTTCTTTGATCAGTATATCTACACTCTTAAATTCTGGCCCCTGAGAAAAGTGAAAGAATTCTAGAGGTCCTAGTCTTTGATAATTAGTCTTAGGACCCATCAGCAAAACACAGCTACTTCCCTTTTATTCAGAGACAAGTCCTGGTATGAATACATCTCTGTTCTTTCTTTCTCTTTATCATAGTTACTAAAAATTTTGTTTCAAGGAAGGAGGGAAAGACTAACCTATTTTGGAAAGAAAAATCAATTTCCAGACTTAGAATCTGTCTGAGCAGGGTAAAAGTCTTAAGGCTCTGGCAGAGAATTCCCCTAGGTAGATCCTTGTCCCACATAATGAGCCTTCTCAGTTCCATTGATTACAGTAACTTATTTTTCTTGAGAACCTGAAGCTATTTCGCTCTCTGCTCCCTGCATCAGGCAGTATCTATTGCTATTAGTCTCCTCTGCTCCACTGCTCCCACTGTCTTAAGTGTCTTCTGGAGAGGCAGGTGTGAGCATCAGGATCCTCTTTCTCTGGTAGGGAATATTTATTCCTGTAGTAACCATGCACCTATCCATCCGATAGACTGACTTCATTCTGCTTCACTGGTTTTAATTCTGAACCTTTGCACCTAAGCCCAAATCATCACTTCCCTTGTCCTGCTGAAGTAGCACAGGAGCACAAAAATTGTAAACAATTTTTCTAGTTTGCTGTCTCTCTTGTATTCATTGTGCTTATCCATGTTGCTGTACTGAACATTGTACTTAAAATGTCATATAATGCAGGGTCTGCTGCCCACTGAGAAAGTGTCAAAAATGTCACTTCTAGCAAATATCTGTGTCCTTTGGGGGGTGGGAACAAAGTTAAAAGGGATGAATTAATTTATATTAAATTCAATCAGGTGCTTTTAAGAAGAAATGTTTTATTCTGAACTTCATCATCATGGGTTTTATCAAATTTTTCTTTGGACTCTATAAGAAAAATAAGAGGAACAAAAGAGAGGGAAGAAAAAAAGGAGAGGAGAAAAACAGAACATTTATTCCTCTATGACCTACTCATAGCAAGATAGTAATGACTTTCGCCAGGTTTTATTCTGGTACTGCAAACTACCTTTTAACTATCAATCCTCCATCTGTCCCATAAACCTTCACATATGTCATGGTATAACATAAAGTTCAGCTTCCAGTGTCTCCTAGAAAGACTTCATCCTAAATGGCTTTTCCTGATTCAGACTAAACACTACAGCTAACTTTCTCCATATCTTTTTCTTTGATATGATACTTTGCATATCCCTTCCCAGGTTCACTTTGGAATTATGATTCAGAAAGTATTCTGGACACAATGTTTAAACTTTTCTTCATCTCTTTCCACCTCTTTTTAGAACTTTTGCTCAGCTTGTCCAGGGTAGCTCAGTGCAACCTGCTTTGATAGACTCTTCTGTGGGTCTGGAGAGCTTTTCTAGATGCGTCCCCACATAAAAGACAGAGTATACTCAGATCTTGATATTTCCAATGCTTGATGAATAAGTGAAAGATGGATGGATGGATAGATGGAGAGATGGATGGACTGGTCAGTTATATGCTACAGAACAGAGTGAAAAATAAAGCAAAAGACAAGATGCCTCTAAAAACAAGAACCTCTTTGTCTCCCAGAATTCTATTAACTCACACTTCAGCAGTTCTGCAGTTATTTTAGTCAGCTTTTTCGCTACTATGACTAAATGACCCAACCAGCACAACTGTAGAGGAGGAAAGGTTTACTTAAGGACTCACAGTTTCAGAGGTCTTAGTCCATAGAAGGCCGGCTCCATTCCTTGGGGCTCCAGGTGAGGCAGAACATAATGGTGGATGAACGTGGCAGAGGGAAGCAGCTCTCATCATCAGGAAAGAGAGAGAGAGAGAGAGAGAGAGAGAGAGAGAGAGAGAGAGACTCCACTCTACAGATACAAAATATATACCCCAAATCCAAACCCCAATTCCAATCTCCTCCAGCCACACTCTACCACTTCAATTAATCCCATCAGGGATTAATTCACTGATTGGGTTAAGACTCTTACAACTCAATCGTTTCTCCTCTGAACCTTCCTGCATTGTCTCACATCTGAGTTTTTGGGGAACACCTCACATCCAAACCATAAACACTACAACGATAATTGATGCAGTTCAATGGGACCCTGAAGTTCTGAAAACCTAAAGTGGCATCAGAATCATCAAAAGAAAAATCACATGCACTCAGGGTAATTTATTTCTTAGGACATAGGGTTGAACTCACATGCTCTGCACATGTACATGTACAGCACATGTAAATACTGGGGTATGTGATATGGATATGATTTTTTAATCAGGGAAATTATATTTATAAAGAAATTGAAGGTCACTTACCCCAGCAATCTTATGTGTCAGCACATTCTTTAGTCACTCATGATCTCACTTTTATCACATTTGTTCCCCCACTCCCCCAGTTGAAATGCCCTTCTTAAGATTATCAATAACCAGATTCTAGTTTCCATTTTATTTGATCTATTAGAATTTGAAACAATTTATAACTCCTTCCTTGAAACTACTTTTTCGTCTGATTTCCAGGACAACATTTTCTCTTGGCTTTGCTCTTATTCCATGAATTCTGCCTCCTTGGTCTCCTCTGATGGTTTCTCCTGGTCTCTAAACCTGGGTTCATGCCCCTTATGTGCCTCACTCATGCCATCAGTGGCTCCTTCCAATCCCATACCTGTGAACCCACCCATATTTAGAGGACTCGATCTCAAATTTTAAGTTTACCTATTTTCCAGACTTATTTATCTTACTGCTGACTCAGGGTTTCACTCATCTATATATATTTCTCTATCATCTCTGTCTAAATCTATACATCTCTGTATAGTTCCAGCTATATTTATATCTATATGTTTCAACATCTAACTCTCATCCTTGGATTCTTTTCTACCCACCATTGGGAAGTTCAAATTCTGGTGATTTGGTAATTGAGTCTGCTGAAACAAATTGATGATAAATAAACAGGAAAAAGTCTGGAAATTTATTAACATGCACATTCTCACAGTAGTTATGTAACATATTAAACCTGAAGAAGGGCCAGATGGTCAAGTCTTAAATACCCTCTTCATAGGGGCTGTAGGCACTTGTAAAAGACAAGTAAATGATTGTAAATCATTTTTGGGGGGAAATGAACAAACCCACTTAACAGACAATGGGCTGGGACAAAGTTTTCCAGATTCTGAGTATGGTTTCCTCCTTTGTGATACAAATTTAATCTTTCTTGGTTAATGAAATTTCAGTAAGAAGATTTGAGGAAATTGCATTCCTCTTTGGCTCATCTGGTCGTTCAGTGGACAAGGGAATTTCAGAGAAAGTCCTTCCCTGTATTGGCTGCTCTCCAGCTGCTCTCAGCTTAAAGTCCAAAGAGGTATTTGTGGGCATCATTTTCTGAGCCTCAACACTAAGGCTACATCTGTTCTTCTCAAAGCCTTCCTCATCTCAGGGCTTTGCCTTGCCAACTCTCTGACTTAATCTTTTACCACTTGCCCCTGGGTCACAGGGCCCAACCACAAGGCTGCCTTGCTGTTTCTGGACCATATGAAGAATGAACATGTCTCAGGCTCTTTGACCCTTCTTCCCTCTGCCTGGAATGTTCTCTCTTCAAAAATGCAGGGGCTTACTCCTTTACTTCCTTGAATCTCTGCTCGATTACCCTCTTGTCTGAAGGCCTCACTAACCACCTGATTCAATGAGATAGGTTCTTGCTTTTTTAGCCTCTTTATTTCATTTTTTAGTGCTCTTACAAGAATTTGACACATACTAGTTATCTCTTAATTTGGTTTTTCCCTCTCCATGTACAATGTGAATTTCCAGAGAAAAGGCCTCTGCCTGCTTTTTCACTGTTGTGCTCTTAGCACCCAGGGCAGTGCCGATACCTAGAAGGGACTCAGTAAATATGTAATTTTGAAATATGTGACTAAAATAGAGATTCTGACAGTGGTTTAGAGAGTCCGTAATAGGAAATAGACTTTCTGACTTAGAGTTTGTTGGTAAACTGCTTGACCTAGCAGTAAACCAAAAATCCAATCTCTGACCAGGTTGATGGAAAGACTACCATGGGGGCTCATATATTAAGTATAAAATGTCAATAAATCATTCAGTGAGGAGCACCTACTTTGTGCCTCGTACTAAAGCCCAGAAATGAATAATACAGAGTCCTTTCTCTCAAACTACAAAGAAATTGTCAGGTAATTGTGGTATCATTGAAGCTCAGGAAAGGATTTCTTGTTTTAAATTTTATTTGTTCTTTTTAGCTATGGCACTAGAATGTATTTGACTTATTACATGAAATAAAACTTATCCAAATTAGAATCCCATTCTTTTTTTTTTTTTTTAACCACACATTTTTTTTTTTTTTTTTTTTTTAAAGTAATGGTAAGTGATTAGTAGAAAGTAGTGAGGCCAAACAAAAATGTGTTCAGGTTGAGAGTACCAAAGAACAGCTAGCCAGTTTGCCTCCCAGAAAGATTAGGGACCTAGCAGTAACAGGAAATGAAGGTAATGAAGACAAGGATTGTTTGGAAGTATACACAAGTTGCAACTAGATTGCCCAATCTCCTTTGCTTCCAAGGAAGCCCCTTACCCTGAGAGTTCCAAAATAGAGAGAATCAGGGCTTATCATTCTTAGCCAGTTCTCAAGAGGAGTCTTAGCCGATATAAAAATATGGAGGTGAAGAACCAAAATAATGACTAAAAGAGTTGGAAAAAAATGTCTTTCTGAAGAGAAGGAGGGAAAGAGAGAAATATGACAAAGTTTTTTGTTATCATTTTGTTATCATACACTTTTTGTTATCATTTGATTTTTAGCTATAGGCATGTTATACTTTGGTTTTCAAATGATTAAAAATAAATCTAAAAGACAAAATGAGGAAACTATATTAAGAGCCCAAACTGACTTTTATTTATTTAGGTCATATTAGAATCCCATTCTTGCGGTGATGTGAAGTTTCACTTGTGGTGTATTCTTATATGAACATAGAAAAGTTATGTCTGATTCATTCTACTGTCTTTTATATTCCCCTCCCCCTCCCTTCCATAAATCCTCTTTTTCTAATTCAATGAAATTCTATTGTTCTCTCCCCCATACCCTTAGTGTGTGTTAGCATCCACATATCAGAGAGAACATTGTGCCTTTGGTTTTTTGCAACTGGTTTATTTCACTTAGCGTGATATTCTCCAGTTGCATTCACTTATTAGCAAATGCCATCATTTCATTCTTCTTTATGACTGAATAATATTCCATTGGGTCTATATCCCACATTTTCTTTATCCATTCATCTGCTGAAAGGCACCTTGGTTGGTTCCATAGTTTAACTATTGTGAATTGAGCTGCTAAACCATTGATGTGACTATGTCACTGCAGTATGCTGATTTTAAGTCCTTTGGGTATATGCTGATCAGTGGGATAACTAGGTCAAATGGTGGTTTCATTCCATGTTTCTTCTCTCAAATCCATGGTGTTTTTGTGGACGGCATCTGGCTAAGTCCTTCAGAGTAAAGAGACAGTAGTTAGGAAGAGGCAAAAGCATCCTGAACAATAAGACAACCTATAAAAACTTCCAGGAGAGCAGGGAGACTGAAGAGACCACATGGTGGAAGGCTTGAGAGAGAATTCTATAGCATGTGGACTCTGATTCTGAAAACTTGTGGGAGATTCTGCAAGGTTTTAAACAGAACATCATGAGAATAATTGCATTTCAGAAAGATCATTCTATTTGCCATTGTTAAGAAACAAAACACTCTTTTTAAAGAGAATGGGTGGCCAGTTAGGAGGTAGCTACCTTAATATCAGAAACAAGGAGATGAGGGTTTGGCCTTAAGTGATGAGATAAAATTCATTCTATTAGGCAAACCTGTTTGAAATACAGCCTTTACAGTCAACACCAATGTGTACCTCTGCATCCCTTAAGGAAATGAGTCCAGAAAACAAGGATTATCATTCAAGAAAGCACCCAGACCATCTCTCATTCAGAGAGTAGGGGGTGTGAGGGTTGGAATCAGTGACACTAGTAGAAATGATGAGAAACCTCAATGGTCTCTCTGAGGAAAGCACCAAGATTTTTTGAAAAGGCAGAGAAAAACAGACAATTCAGACTCAGGTCTGTGAGATTAGGCAGGGCTGGGGTATGGGAAAAGAGGTGAGAGCTTTCCAGGGAAATTGGACCATGACACTGAAAACGATATGCTCCTTGGGGCTGGAGGCAGGCCAAGACTCAGTAGGATCCTTCTCACCCTCTCCTCCCCCGGCTGCCAAAGTCTTGTATCCTTTAAAAAGGAAAAATGATTGCAATTGCGAACAAAAACTTACAAGGGAGAGGCAGAGAGACGGATCGACAAAATAACTTTCTAACTATAGAGAGACTGATTTTCCACAATGGAAGACTTATTGGAAAGGGGCTTTTTTCCTAATAAGGATGAGATTTTTGAGGCTCAAGTCTAAAGCCTAATGACACATGGGAGACCACAGGGAGAGAGAGAGAGAGAGAGTGAGATGGAGAATGTCATTGACGTTAGAAGATGAAGATTTTTAAAGGTTCAGTGTTCTAAATCACTCGAGGGCCCTGTTCCCTTTCCCCTTTATTTGTAAAGGAGGTGTGATAAGTTCTTCCCTGTTAGCCATGGGGTGTGGGAGAATGGAGAAAGGTGAAACCCCTTTGAAAATTGTAAAACATTTCTGTACTAATAAATAGTCCTCTTAGGAGACTTTCCTATATGATTGATAAATCAATCAGTATGTTAAAATTTAAAAGTTCACATTAACAGATACTTTTGAATTTTACTTGTATCGCTCATTTTCCCTCATGAAACCTTAACTTATCCCTATTTGTATTCTTTAAACACACAAACATGCAGTGAGGATCCGGGCTCCTGGAGAAGTTACTGCTTTATCTTGTCTTTTTTTCTTAGTTACTTTCAGACTTTTAAAAGTGCTATATTAGTAGAACTTTGTAGCTCCTAAGATGATAGGCACACAAAATGAACAATGAATAGTTATCTTAAAAATGTGAATAAGCCTCAAATGTTATTTCCCACTGTCTTTGGCTGTGAAATCTTTAGCAGTGACCATGACAGATGTATGCCAAGGATCGTACAGCTAGGACTCCTCAGATGCTAGAAAACAAACTGATGCCAAAACCTGAGGGTACATAAACTGACTTTTATTCTAGTGCTTTTAAATTCAGGAAATCTTCTAGCTCTGTACGTGCCACTTTCTGCTCTTGTGTCCTTTATCAAGGTGCTATTTTATTTTATTTTATTTTTTTTATTGTAAACAAATGGGATACATGTTGTTTCTCTGTTTGTACATGGCGTAAAGGCATACCATTTGTGTAATCATAAATTTACATACAGTAATGTTGTTTGATTCATGAAAAATCCTGGGAGAAAAGAAAGAAGTGGGTCTCCAATGTCAGGGACAAACACCAAGGATTGGTTATCAGAGATATCACGAGTCCTTCAGTCAGACACAGCCAGATCACTTGGACACTGAGGCGAATAAAAGGTGAACGGTGTGTGCTGGCCAGTGAAAGGACAGGGAAGAGTCCCAGCAGGACAGAAAGCCTCATTTAGAAATTAAAGTGATGATTGGAATTAAACTGGGAGGGGCCAGTGGAGAGAGACTAGTGGACAAGAAAAGAGAAAGGGGCTAGGGACATGAAGGCTTCCCATTGATTTTCAAGGTGGAGAATTGTCTGAACTACCTGGGGCTAGGGCCATGCTTTGACCTCAAGGTTTAGAGCACCTCTGACCTCACCACACATTTGTTCAGGGCTAAAATAAAATGTTGTCAGGGTTTGTGGGTGGCGTTGGCTCATGACTTAAAGGTTAGGACGACTTGTGAGAAAGAGGTGCTGCAGTCTGAAGGTCAACCCGTCTGAATCCACATCTCAGTGCGCTGTGAGGCCTGGAGAAGTTAATTTCTTAAGTCTCAGTGTTTTCATCTGTGAAAATGAAGGAAATAATGGTGCAATTCCTTATTTTAATTTTATGAATTTACAGTGTTTAAAAAAGTGCCTGGAACATACAAGGAAAAGCAAACACATACTTGCCTTCATTATTATAGTCATTTTCATAAGCGACTTTTCACAGCTTCTCCAGCATCTGCACACCTATCCAATCCCTATGATGGGCAAGTGGTACAAAAGGAAGAGAGCCCCCAGCTTTGGGACTGTAGAGCATCTGTGTGGCACAGACTTTGGTTTGGTTCCTGCTTAGTGCCCTGTGGACACTGCACACACACAGAGTGCTACACACAGGTCTCAGCAAGCATCCTGGATTCTCATTATCTTTCCACAGTCAGTTGACAGGACCTAAGAAGAGAATTTAAGCTTTGGTTCATGGTGATATGGCAGTCTGAGCTGGGGGCTGTGTTTAACTGGGGTCACATGGTGTTCAACTCAGTCCCCATCAGGACCATCTTGAACTGTGGCATTACTCCTCTCCTGCACAGTGATCTGACATTAATTGCACAACTTATTTGTTACAGTGGATAAAAATGCAAGCAAATATTGACTGAAATATTAAGAAACTTTTTGATTGATCCAAATACATCTTAAAGCATAGTTTTTTGGTTTTTTGGTTTACAAAAAAAAAAAAAAAAAAAAATCAGCCTTAACACTTCAGGGGGGATACCTGGTAGATTTCCTGATTTCATCTTTGTCTAATTGATATTGCTAACATTTGCTATGTGACAAGTACTATACTAAATACTTTTGGTGTATCACCTTATTTTATCCTCATAACTTTTCATCTTCCCATTTTGTTGATGTTTCAACTGAGATTTCATGATTTCTAAGAGGTAAAGCTAGGATGGCAACCCAGATCTGACCTCTGAAAAGCTTAACACTAGTAACACTTACAGCAATACCGATGGAGAAAATGATGAATTACTTTCATTTAGGATTATGAACCAGGTTTCTAAGACTGCTTTGCATTCCTTTCTGTGGGATCAGCACACATGTAAAGTATAGCATACTGCATGTACACATGTAAGTCTGCATTCATTGCATTTTATGAATGGAAAAAGCACTACTGAATACAATCTCAGTGTTCAGGTATTAGTTTAACAACCAATATGTGATGAGCAATCTGTGCACACGGAAAATCTCACTCATACCAATTACCAGCAGAGTCTGCTGTCTATAAGCAGCTACTTCACATATAAATTCAGTCTATGAGCTCATTAAATACTTTCTTCATTTTATGGGTCTGAATGATTTTTTTCAATATTGGCATATAATACTTAGGATAAAACAAAAACATCAATAACAACATCAATAGTAATTAAGATCACTACCAACACTGCCACCAATACCATTTCCTGAGTGTGATATGCCTGAGCCTACCTAAGTACTTTATACATGATGATACTTGATAAAACTTATCCCCATTTTATAAATAAGGAAACTAAATTTCAAAGAAGTTAAGCAATATATACGGGGTCATATGAGCATTAAATGGTGGATTCAGGTTTTAAATACAAAGAGAATTCACTCCAAAATTTATACATGTTTTCTCGACTATATTCTATCAGAAACGTTTTTTTTTTTTTTAATTCAATATCATTTCATCTTGCTACTAATTGCATATTCTTCATTTTCAGCATTCTAGAATTAATTAGAAGCATTACTTTCTCCAATCTCTCATCCTCTGTTAGACTACTTAAGTCTGGCATTAACTACAGAGTTTTGTGTAGCTAGAGATAGAGAAGATTTAGAGGCAAGCTAAAAGTGGGGGTATGGTTGCTGGTATGAAATTATAAAATATAACAGGTCCCAACCAGAACTTCAAAGTTCATTAACCAAAAGAGACAGGTTTGAAACTGTGTGATAGCTAAAAAGGTAGAGAAATCCAGAAGAAGGTTTTGACAATTATCATATTGCAAAACAATTATATAATATAACTGTGTGCAGTTTGGTTTACAAATTTGCAAGTGATATGTGTGTTATGTGTGTGTGTGTGTGTGTGTGTGTGTGTGTGTGTGTGTTTGAATTAGTAATCCAAAGGTAGTTGATTCAGGAATTTATAGTTCATAGAAATTCAGGAACAGAAAAGTCTTCCTCCAGAGGTGATTGTTATGAGTCAATTATATTTATATCAATCAATATTCAGAGGTTTTGCTCATTAATAAATCTCAATGGTATAAAGTCAGTGTTATTCAGGATTCATGCATTGTCTAGGACACTTTGAAGGTACTCTTCACCACAGCATGAAGAAAAGTCCTGTTTCTCACTCTGGAGGATGTTACTTGAGGCTAAATCTCACGTGATCCCATATCCAGCTGTGATGCCAGAGATTTCTGCTTGCCTGATGCTGAGGTTATGGCTAAACTGAATCCTGTATCTACATTGCTGCTTGTTCTCTAGTGAAATGTAATCCAGCTATGTCCGCAGTACCTAAAGGATAGAGAACCAGGACAACTTTAAATGTACAGAATAGTATTTTGAGCTGTTATTTTAGGAAATGTCTTCAAGTATAGCTGAATTTGTTGTGACACTTGCTTTTATTATGATCTGATATTCCACTAGTGATGTTGAAAATAAGAGCTAACCTTCATCTCTAACTAGAGCAGCTATCAAAATTTACCACAGATAACCTAAAAATTATACAAAGACAGCTCAGCATAGGCTAATACTCCAAACTAGCAAAATTCTGAGTGTGAAATATGAGAGCTATGTAGATGAAAGCAAAACAGAGGGATTAAAAATAAAAGAATTATCAGGGGAAATTAGACAGATGGGTATTGATATCTGATTTTTGAACTTACAAATGTATCTGTTTTGGCTTAAGATGCCAGTAGATGATTGAGATAGATATAAGAATTGGAGTGGAAGTTGGCACCTTCTTTTTAGTCATTGATGATTCATCTTGCCAAAATAATCACAGGAAAAATGCACAATCAGCATCTACCCTATGATAGCCAAACACCTGTATATTTCAAGGAAGTTAAGTATTTATATCCGTATTATCCTCCCAAGCGTATGAGCAATTCTTTGCTTTAGTACCTACCTAACCTGGCCTCATTTCATTTCAGTAGGTGCTTGTGGAGTACCTAGTTATGTTAAATATATATCAAAGAACTTGCTGATACCGGTCCTCCGCAATCTTGATGTGATTCTACTAAAGTTCGGGCTTCAATTAACTGTGGAAGTTGAGGTTGTGCTCAACCTTCAAAATGCTTTTCGAGTCCCCTAAATACAACCAACATTTTGGGTTCATTTTTCCCTTTTGCTTTCAGTTTACAAATTTCTGAAGATTTTAAATTACCAGGGAAAATCAAAGCCTGTGTGTAGACTTTCGCTAATTAAAATCATGTGAAGCATGATCTCAACTCTTTAAAGAGTGCCCTAAAATGCTTCAACATACAGAGTAGTCGGGACTTTTTTTGTTCCTTTTCTCCTGTAAAGCAAAATTAAAGAAAATGAACATCCAAATATGAAACAAAGAGTAAAGACACACATATATAAGCAAATGAAAATCAAACTCCCTCCTGATGACTCTCTAGGATGCAAGAGATTTTTTTGCCAGTTATGTCGAGAGAGGGCCAAAAACCTATCAGTTTCTTGGCCCAGTAGTTCACTATTAGCAGGCACAAGTCAGATTGGATAAATCTGTTCTTCTGCCAGTATTTCTAAAAAAGAAACACTAAAACACATCAAAGCATTTACATGTTCTAAGAAAGGCAGCTTTCTGTTACAGTTCTACTGTCCAGGCCTGTGCTAACCTTGTATTCAGTACAGAAAGGTCAATATTTGAAGAGATGTGGAAGGATGTTTATGAAGTTGCAGGAATACACAAGCGTACCTTCACACTTTTTTTTTGATTCATCTCCATAGGAAGCCAGTATAAGTGCTACCTATTATTTTTGTGAATTGAGCTCTCAATTTGCATCTGTTTTCTATTGGATAACTCCAGGAAATTGAGATCACAAAGTTTAAAAAGGAGAATACCTGTTTAATGGTCCATGGCAGTCAGATTTTGTGTTTGAGGCTTGCTCACAGCAAAAGCCTTGCAGGCAAGAGGCACAATGAGCAATTTAACCCATCATCGACTGCTTGAGTCCATTATGCAAGTGGAACATAAGGTCATTTTATCAATAGGGAAAAATAAAGTCTTATCTTGAACAGGTCATTGTTAAAAATTCTTTTTAATATCTGTCACATAAAATGGGCCCTTTAAAGCAATATGCAAAAATTAAGAAAGGAAGTCTATTTTGGAGTTACATGTACATAGAAAGCTACCATTAAGAGTTATAATAATATAGCATCTCCAGTATTGTTTGTTTAGGTACTTGGTGAAAAGTTTATAGACCTTAGTTGGAACTTGATTCCTGCAGTCTCAGAAATCAGTCCTTACTAAATGCCTCAAGTGCCAGATACTTTGTATATTTTTGTCAGTTTTAATCTTCACAACCTTCTGGTGAGGCAGCTATTGCTTTTTCTTCTCTTTTTCTGATGAGGGTCTGATGTTATAACTGCCTAGTAATGTATCCATCAGTTATTGTTGAGTACAAGTAGCTATGAATCTCAATGATATACAATGGGAAGTTGATAACTTACTTGGAATCAGTTCTCCTAATCTTGGGTGGTCTTTCTCACAGGTCTGGAATTTGCAAGAGCAACTGGGGCAACTAAAGTGATTTGGCTTTGTTCCACATGTGTCTCAAACTATAGCAGGCTATCCCAAGAATATACTGCTTGTGGTAATAACAAAGTTATAAGAGGACTAGTGTAAATGAACAGTTCCTTCTTTTTTTTTTTTTTTTTTTTTTTTTTTTTTTTTTTTTGGTACTAGGGATTGAACCTAGGGATGCTTTACCACTGAGTCTTATCCCCATCACCAGCCCTTTTTTTCATGAGACAGCATCTCACTAAGTTGCTTAGGGCCTTGCTAAGTTGCTGAGACTGGCTTTGATCTTGTGTTCCTCCTGCATCAGACTCTCAAGCCACTGGGATTACAGGTGTACACCTCTTTGCCAAACTTTACAGTTTCCTTTTCAAACCTCTCTTAGTTCATTTCTATTAACACCTCATTGGCCACAGCAATATATATAGAAACTGTACTCTGCCTCCTGAAAGGAGCCCCCAGGAAAATGGGACAAGACTGGGCTTATTAAAGTCTTGATCTTCCACAGGAAATAATAGCATAATATTGTCTGTTTATTTCATCAAATTACTGTCCAAATTCTATTGATTTGATTTTCAACATACCTGTTACTTTTCCATATGAAATAAAAAAAACAAACAAAACAACAACAAAAATCTGAAAATCAAGACATTCAACAGTTCTTACCTAGATCATTCAATTATCTACAAAGTTTCTCAATTTTCTTACTATTTTTTATTAATAATGAAGGCAGTAGTGACAATTTATTTACATTTGTTGTATGTCAGACACAGACTAAACTCTGACACTTACAGTGACCTTACTGAGTGGTTATTACACCCCATTTTTATAGATGAGGAAACCAAGGGATAGAATGGTGACGAATATGAGACGTAGAGAGATTAGGAAATTTGCCCAAGTTTACCCTGCTGGTAAGTATGGAAACTTGGATTGAAATCTGTCTATTGAATATCAGCACCTGGGTTCTCAACTGTCAATCGACCTACAATTTTAAACCATCTATATGTTAATAGAATACATTTCATATCATTCCTTTGTTAGGAAATTACAATTACTTTCTCATATTTCTTGACTATCAGACAATATTATGTTGCTTTAGTGACACTCAAATGTTAACAGACTCTGACACAATATTATTGTCCGCAATGTCTCTACATACAGCATTTGTCCTAATGATGTAAAGTCCTTTAGTACGGTGTCCAGAGTTTTGTTCCTTCCTCCTTCCCCATCGCTTTCCATATTATTTGGGGTCCTCTCTACTTTTAGGATGTCACTAATTCAAGTGATGAAAATGCCTACTTCAGTTAATTATACTTCTGTTGTAAAAGCATTTAGGAGTTTACACAATATTTGTATATTTTTATATGCATTGCTCAACTCTTATAACAATTATTAAGGACAAATAAAAACTAAAAACAAGACAATTATCCCTCTTTGAAATAAAGGAAGAGATTCTTCTCTCAGAACATTTATTTTAGAAAACTTAAATTTATAAGTACTTGCTTTATCTCATGAAAACTAAATAGGCTTTATCAGTCTCATGACTCAGAAATGTGATTCTCAAGGAAGCTGTCTCTTTGAAATGGAAACATTAGGGGTGCTAGGTATTTCTCAGTTTCTGTGAGAGAGTAGCATCCAACTTCCTGGCACCATGTTCCCAGTTGCAAAGCTACTTCCTGTCATGAAGATATGAAAAGTTTGTTTTTGTTCTGGACAAAGCCAATTGCTAATACAAATGGTCACTTCAAATACTAGGTTAAGTTAAGATGAGCTATGAATGACAAATGGTGCTGATAAATCCTCTTACTTGAAAAGTAGCCATTATTTGTCTTGAGAACACGTGTGATGGGTCACATCTGCTTGGACATATGAAAACGTGAGAGCTCTTTCTGTCTTGGCAATTTCTAAGTAGATTGTTTACGTTGTTCATTCCCGTCTGGTTTAATACTTATTTAATGATAAAACTCTCTTCTTTCTCTACTACCTTTATAGGGAGAATGTGGAGGTTGGAGGAAGATTTTGTTTTTAATTTTATTTCCCAACAATTTTTGAGATTTATTTTACCAGTTAGGAAACTGAGATCCTAAGAGATTAACTAACTTGTTCATTCAGACTGCTAATAAGTCGCAGTGCTGGTGGGTCTATAACCTTCTTGAAATCAGGGATCATCTCTTTAGTTGATAATAGATTTCCTAGGGAACTACACAAAATCTGGCATATACTAATGGTGCATTTAATATTTTGGATGAATAAATAAAATGCTAAACTCAAAGTTTCTTCCATTATTAAATTCGCTGTTAAATTTGCAACAAATTAGTTATAGTGAGGTACCCAAAACAATATGGAAAGTAGGGGAAAAGATTACCATCTGGCAGTGAAATTTGTGAGAGTAAAATAGAATGGACAAGAAAATACATTTAAAGGCTCTAAGGGAGAATATTCTAACACCAAAGATTAGATTGTAATTTGATTAAATATATAAAAGAATTTAAATTTAAATATATTTAAAGAAACAGTGCAGCGATGTTTGGGAACGAAGTGTGGTCAGCTATGGGATCATTGAAAAAGACAACAGAAGAAAGTTTGGCAGAATTTATTCTGCTATTGGTCAAATTGGTAAAGACAACTTTAGCTACAATGTCATTGACAAGGTCATCCCTAAAATGAAGTCAGAACATCAGATCTTATTCTGATTCTGTTGAATTATATAACCAACTCTTATAGTATAGTTAACATGGGAAAATGAATAAGCATTAATTTCTGTTGTTTTCTTATCATAAACTATTAATAACTTCTGGTTCACATTTGCTTTCCCATTAAAGGATGTTCTTTCATTCTGGTCATGCCAACATGGCATGTTTTTATGTCTGTGCCAGTGTCCTATTGACTTTAATTTACCCAAGTTCATCCAAGTCTCAGGACTTGAATTTATCTGGGCACTGAACTGACAAAAGTGAGTCCCTGGGCCTTCAAAAACAAGGATGAGAATGAATGGGCCTTCCCTTATACCATAAGGCCTCCACACATCTTATTTATGAACTATGGCATAGGAAATTCACAACTTGCAACACTGTCCTCACAAAGCATACATAAGCTATAGCTTTCCTTTGTTGCCCACTAGAAAGTTTCAAAGTTAAGAGAGCAAAGCAACACAGAGCAAAAGCCTCAAAAGGCTTCTACACTGCTTATCGGCATGCTGTAAAACAGAAGCTGGGTGAAGTTGGGTCACTGTGTAAGTTTGAAAATCCTTTTAGGAGAAAGCAGTTTTCTGGAGTTGATTCAAACCAGCTTATTTATTTTTGTTTTCTGTTTGTTTGGTTTTTTTCCATCTCTGCACTCAATGATGCCATACAGGAAGATCAAAATATGTTATGGAATGGTATTGACATCATGGCAATGGGTAACACTATACATTAGAGATTTTTTTTTTTTTTTTTTCAGAGAGCAGTTTGTCAGCATATCTCTGGATGATAATTTTCTTATCACAGAACTTTGGAAAGATTTTAATATCTTAATACCAATGGTATCTTTAACATGCTTAGACATGAAACACTTTTGACAGTGAGGCTATGTCAGGAAAAAAAATGAAACTCCTATAAATTACAATAAAAATCAATTAATTAAAAATATATTTTCAACTATTTCACATGTCACACTACCCACTGGTCATTTATTTGCTTATTGATTTATTAATGCTATATAAGAGATGACCAAGCACAAATGTTGTATACTATCCCCCTGATATCACTGTAAGATGGAGAATAGCCTGCGTTTTACTGTTTTCAGCATCAAAATGCTCATCTGCGTATCCTCAAAAACAGAACCTGTTTATTTATTGGCAGATGGTGTGACTTAACATGATCCTACAGAATTTCTAACATTGGTTGCATACGTACAATATCCTAAGCACACTGTGCAACATCTTTGCATTCAATATCCTATCCAATCCTCTTCTTTTGAATTTACCATATTTTATTTTTTCAACTATTACAGGTAAGGAAACTTAAGCACAAAGAATTCAAATAATCTATCTATGCTGGCAAATTTTAGAGTCAAAATTCAAACCTAAATAAACCAAAATAAACAATTCATAAGGTACACTTAACAATGTTTTGGACCTCCTGGTAAGACATTTGAGGTTTTGTGAAGATACCCCATGGGCTCATAGGTGAGGAACAAACTGGATAAGTTCACTCGTGTGAACCCAGTAACTACCATGAGCTGTATTAATCATATTTCACAAAATGTATTATGTATATACCAGGTGTGCTCAGCAGTGCTCCATGGGGGTTCTATGAGTCTCAGAAAAAAGATGATTCATCTTCCCAGAAATTCAAATTTTTGAGGGAAAGGGGAATATCATTTTCATAAGACAATTAAAAATATATTGGGAACAGAAGGCAAATATTATGGAGGTTTTCAAACTACTGCAGAGTTCTCAAATATCTTACACTTTAGGGCAACCACCTTGACCTGTCTCAGAACACTTGAGTTCTCTTGTCCACTCCTGAGTTGGGGACACCCTGACTATAAGTATCCTAGTTATTACAAAGAGTGCCACATCTAGAGTTAGAGAACTTGGGTTTACTAATTGGCTGTTATTTTGCTCTTGTTTCTCATGCTTTATTCCCCAGGTACATGGGCCTTCTTCCTGTTCCTGCAGACGCTGGCGTAGTGAAAATCTCTCTCCCTAGATCATCTTATGCCTGGTCTGTCTCAACATAGAGCTTCAGCTCAACCTTCACTCCTTCAAGCCTTCCTGACTCTCCTCTCTAAAACCACACTCTAATACCATAATTATTATGTTTCTCAGTATATTTGATTTTTATAGCATATATCAATCTCAGAAAATTTCTTCCTTTTTGTTTTAATTTATTAACTGTATCACAGTCATCACAGGAGTATATCTCAGAAATGTACTATTCCAAGAGCAGGAAACTTGTTTGCTTCTTTACAGCTCTATTCCTAACCCCTACAACAATGCCTACAGAAAAGGGATGTTTAATGACACTTATAAATGAGTCAATAGATAGTGAGGAATGCAGGTTGTTTATAACTTGTTTAACCTTCCCCCTCGGTCCCTACAAATATTAAAGGGGGAAAGTATAACATTTATTCAGTGTCATCAAAAAAATTTACAAAATACATACAGAGTATGTGAGTGTCTAGCATATAGTAAACTCTGGGTGCTACCTAGTTTATTGTGAATAAAATCTCCTTAATTTTTATAACAATGATTTTCTAAATCATATTTGATAGAAGACATTTATAAAAATTTTTAAACTATGCTAAGTGGATTTTCCAGCTGAGCAAAATCTCAAATACGGATCTTCTGATATTCTTGATATTTAATATTGTTATACTTGTAAACCAGCTAATTATTTCCTAAGCATGTTTCTTTATTGTCATGCCTTCCCAAAGGAAATTGTAAGTAGCCAGACACATTCTTAAAATTATGTTTTCTATGCTAGCCTTCCAGAAATTAAAAAAAAACAAAAACAAAAAAAAAACAGACATGTTGCCTGACTTTAAGTTATCACAAGCAACGGCTTTACTAAGTATTTTGTTTCCTGACTTACATTGCTATACTTCAGGTTCCAAAACCAATTTTATTGCCACCTGCCCCGTGACTGCTAAGCCAATAACAAATATTTTGGTTCTTTTTATGCCAGTGCCAATTTCCGGAAAGCAATTTCTGTTGTTAGGGTAATTAACAGTATTTCTGATCGGTCTTGAAATTTCAGTTGTATCACATTACAAGTTCAGTTTTCAATCCTATAGCTCAAAAATCATTGCAGGAGACATCGTGGATGTGAGGACTAAAGATTTTGTGTGGTATTTGGAAAGCCCTGGTCTAGAAGTAACTCATATCACTGTGTCCACATCTCATCTGGCTGAACTCAATCACTTGTCCCTTAAAACATAATTTCAAGGGAGAGTGAGAAATGTTGAGGGGCACAGGCATGTGTGGAATAGTGACAGTCTCTGCCACATCCTGGCTTTATCTCCACGTTCCTCTCTCTCCTTCTTTCTCTCCATTTCTTCTTTCTTTTCTTTCTACCTCCTTGTTTTTTTATTGGTGTATGTGTGTGTGTGTGTGTGTGTATCTATAGAGATATGCACATGAACATATAGGTTTTACATATGTTATATAAATACAATTATGGTGTATGTGTGATATAAATTTAATGTCCAAGAATATTAGAAGGATATCTGACTTTTAATTGTTAATTGATTAGAAGTCCAGTAATCTCCATCCCAAATTGCTCAAGAATTCTTGCATTCGACTGAAACAACTAACAGATACCCCAGAATGATGATCCTGACATATAAAACCTTTCTTGAAACAAAATCATCAAAAAACATAATTTTTTATATTTTTATTGCTTCTTTTTAGTTATACATAACATCAGGATTCATTTTGACATAGATAAAAAAGTATGGATTATAATTTGCTCCAATTGAGTCCCCTCCATTTCCCTTTTCCCCCCTCTTCCCTCCCCCTTCCTTTCCCTCTACTGACCTTTCTGCTACTTACTTTTAGTTTTCTTCATGAAAAATATAATTTAGAGTCAAAAAGTAGGTGTTGGAAGAAAAATCTAAATTCAGAACAGGTTAAGATGTTGGCATGCATTTCAAGAATACAAGATCATCAATAAAAAGTAAATTGATTATCAGAAAATTTTCAGTGGTTAAAGTTATAACAAACTTAAAATGTTTCAGATAACAGAAAAAGACATTGATATCAAAGTAGGATGCTTAGGAAGATCTTGGGAATTTTTCCTCCATCCCCAGTCTATACTCTTGACATCTGTCAATGAGCAAATCATAGAAAATTCAGGAAAGCAGATAAACTTCTTGTTATGTGCAAACTTCAGTGACTGGACATGACTTCCTTGGGTACTCTATGAAGAACGATGTTGAGGGTTCACAGAACTTTAACAAGAAAGAGTAAAAGGATTGGGTTATAATCTGGGTTAAACTGGAAGAGCGATAGGGAAAGGAAAGTGCAGTGGAGGCTCCATGTCGTTTTTAAAGCCCTTTCAGCCCGTATTATGCTGTACTTGCACATGTGGTTACCTTGGTTACCTTCTGGTAGTTCAGAGACATGTTATCTCCCTTATCAGTTTGAGCAGTGGCCCCAAAGTTCAATCACTGCCAGGTCCAGCCTAAACCCAACTCCCACCTCTCATCTCTGTTACATTCTCAGGGCTTCACTTTAACTTTTACCTGGTTTATCTATTCCATTCCATTATCCTCCTACCCTCCTTCTCTCCCACCCTCTGTTCCTTGCCTCCTTGCCTGTCTTTCATCCTTTGTTTATCAACTGTTTACTCTCACTACCTGCCGGGCCCTGTGTAAAATGTTGGACATAAAAAGATGACAGATGTCTCTTTCCTCATTGGTCTTAAAATTGAATAAGACTGCTTTTGCTTGGCCTTGACTTTCTTTAGGCCTTAAGCACGTTGATGTGACACTCTTACCTGTACTTTCTTCATTCTTTTATGTATTAATTTAGCAAAGATTACCTTACCCTGGGTAACCTATGAAACAGGAGAGAGACAAAAGTGGAGTTAGTATTTTCCTGGGGTAAGATAGAGAACTAGAGAATTTAAAACTGTGCTTTGATGACCTGACCACAACTTCCTAGGAAGAGCAGTCTTGTGGAGTGTCTTCAGAGTGACTGAACCACATCTTTGGGCATTTGTCAAGGAGAGAAAGGAAAATAAACCCATCCATTGACTTTTTCCCTTCTATTTGTTGCTCCTATTGTTCAAAGTCTATCCATATAGTATTGATTTCTCCAATTTCTGAGGTCTTCCAAAGCTGCCTGGGGGAAAGTCAAGGTCTCTGTGGATTTGGTACAACCATGTACACTTGCTTCAGTGAGTCTCCTCATATAAAGAGTGCTACAGAGGAGCTCTCTGATCCAAACTGGCAGGCAGCAGCCACAGAGAGTTTATTGACCCTCAAGAAAATTGTATGAGCCACTGCAAGGGCAGCTTTCACAGGGAAGCAGGCTGCAGCTAGGGAGGAGTTTAGACAGTGCAATGTGGTTGTAAGGAGCCCAAAACCAGACTCTGATTCATCTACCAAGATAATTATTTTAGTCAAATTTTTCATCGCCGTGCTTGAAAGACTTGACGAGAACAATGTAAGAGGCTAAAAATTTTATTTTGGCTCATGGTTTCAGAGGTTCAGTTCATAGTAGGTTGACTCTATTACTCTAGATCTGAGTGAGGTAGAACATCATGGCAGAATGGTGTGGCAGAGGAAAGCTGTTCAGAGCATGACAATCAGGAAGTAGAGACAACTCCACTCACTGGGAACAAAATATGTACACAAGAGACACATCCCCAGTGACCCACCTCCTCCAGCCACACCTTATTTCTCTACAGTTACCTGACAGTTATTCCATATCAGTAGATTAGTCCACTATTAGGTTATAGCTCTTATAATCCTGTCATTTCATCTCGGAACCTTCTTGCATTGTCTTACATAGACTTCTTGAGGGACATAACATATCCAAACTGTAACAATACTGAATCAGAGGTCATTTTCTCTGTTCTTGTGGAGGAATCAGTCTAGTAGAAGAAATAAGGAAAAAGACACATGGATTAAAAGACTAGTCCAGAAGTATCAGGTTCTATGTCTTGATGAGACTGGGGGAGAACTAGTAAAGCTGGAGACATTTGGGGTGGGTTTGGTAGGATTAATGGGATTTTGTATTTGTAAACATATAGACTCTAATTGAATAAACATTATAAAAATGGTGCTTTTCTAATGTGAGGGTCTCATGGTGTGGCAAATACTGACAACTGATTCATTCACTTGCATTTCCATATCCTTAATATACTTTTCTGTAGTAAGAAAACTGAAAGGTGTAATCTCCGTATTCCACACTTCCTTGTGGGTGAAATATCTCAGTTTTACCATACCTATATACCTGTGGAAAAAGTGGACGTGATCAACACTGAAAAGGGGGCTTAGGAATATGACAGTGGAAGTTCTACACTCCAGCTCCTGCAGCACAGGCTCAGGGTGGGAGGTGGTAGTGACCGCATCACATCCATTAGTAGTTTAGTGATGTGTTTGGTATTTCTCCTGGACTCATTATTCTTGGCTTTGTATTTTCTAATCTTGGCTTTCTAGAAATTCTGTAAACTAATCTAATAACTGTTTTTCAGCCTACTCCACCTAAGTGGATTCTGTGGTCTACAACCAAAACTCTGAAGGATGCCTAGGGAATACAAAAGTCATTTTGTGAAATCAGATTCCATGATCAAATACATTCAGAAAGTCAGGGTTAAACAGTACTATAGTTTAGATCTTGAATGTCCCCCAAGGACATACGTGTTGGAGGCTTGATCCCCAGCTAATAGTGCTATTGGAAAGTGGTGGAAACTTTTTGGATGTGGGGGCTATTGGAAGGAAGTTTGACCACTGGGGGTATGCCTGTGAAGAGATTACTAGGACCCTGACTCCTTTATCTTCCTGTCACTTTTCTTTTCCCTTCTGCCACAAAGAGTTTCCTCCTCAAGTGTTCTCACTCTGATGTGCTTAATTGTCTCAACCTGAAAGCAATGGCACCAACTGACTATGGAGTGAAACCTCTTAAATGACGAGCAAAAATAAACCTTTCATTACTATCAGTGGTTTATCCCAGGGGTTTCATTACAGTCAGAAAAAGCTGACTAACACAGATAGAATTTTAAAAACATCTTTATGGAAGGATTTCTCAATAGGTAATGTGCTGTTATAAATCACAAAAATATAATCTGCATTATTTTATGATTTTATTTGACTATGGTACAGTGGGATAGTTCTCTTTTTCTGCCTTTCTTCTTTCCTTCCATCTTTCCTTAAATATTTTGTTTTAGGTAGATAATTTCTAAGATTTCTTATTGTTTTGACTCTGTAGCATTCTAGTGAATTTATCTTTGTATTTGGGGAAATTTAAATAGTTCATCCAAGATCCTGCTTTCTCTAAAGCACAACTCTTTATTTATAGTAGAGAGTGATTATTTGCTGTTATTTTCTAATGTGATAGAATCACTAGATGTAACTACTATTTAATAAATTTGATGTGTGTTGCTCTACTCACTGACTACATACAAAATGCCATTGAACTTTCATAAAATTCTATGAGGTGCACATTGTTTCCTCAATTTACAAATGAAGTTAATATCTTAAAATGTGTGTAAAAGTCAACTACCTCACTCTCTAACTCCAATCGTTTAGATGCCAACACCAAACGTACTCCTTCCATTTAATATATCAAAAATAAAGCTGAAATATCCTACTGAATTAAAATCTTTAGTCTATAACCTTATTCTTACAGATGAAATGTGGGAATCAATTTCCAGATTTTATCCAGCTTTAGGAAATTGATGCATATTAGATAAGAGTACTTATATTAGTTTCAAATAGTCCCTGATTTACACAGTAAATTTTTTTTCCAGGCAGGTTGGTTAAAAGAAACACTGATATTATTTATTTTTTTAATAGCTTCATGATGAAGGGTCAGCAAGTGCTATTGATTGTCAGTGTGAGTACAATGGCTCATAAATTTTTCAATAGCTTTAAGGTTTTATTGGCATTAACTGGTTGTTTACATATGTCAGTCTTTCACAAGATGTGAATTCTTAGCACATTTTTTCTTAATCTTTTTCAACAATAAAATATCTGTCTGGACTAATTATAGGTAGAGCAAATAACACTAAGTGACAGGAGACCAATGGCTTCAGGGCCTGGGTCATGTCATAAGTCTTCTCTGCTCAGGTGTTTAATGCTCCCAGAGAACCTGCTTCAAGGCCAAAGTTGCTATCTCGCTCCTCCTTTTTCAGAAGTAGTAATGAGACAGTTAACTCATCTAATTACTTGCAAACATGGTTGTCTATAACTTGAAGAAAGCAAATAGCAAGCTTTCTGGAACTTATAGGAAAAGACAAAAAAAGGTTCTTATTAACTGGTAGAGTAAGAGGAAATGAGCTTCCTTTGTAAACACTTTCAAGGAAGATTCAAACACCTTGTAGTGAGAAAAACAATGGCATTTGACTACTAGAAAAATAAATGCAGCATGATGTTAAGAGCCACTGTGCATAATAGTGGCCAGCTAAGAGAATTGTTAGCATTCAGGAAGTTCAGCAATGTATTTTTGATTGACCACTTTATAATAGTAGCTGTATTTAAATGATGTCACTCTCAGTGCTTGTGAACTACCTCTAGAATCTCATAATGAATCTTCCCATTTTCCTTGAATTAGTTCTGGTGAGTTTATTTCATTTGACACCAAAGAGTTCTAACTAACAAAAAATTGATCAATTCAGATACTGGGGAAAGATATACAGTAGACCCTCTTGTCTGTGACCTTGGATTCTGCAGTTTCAGTTTCAGTCAATCATTGACTGAAAATAGTAAATGGAAAATTCCAGAAATAATCAGGTCATAAGTTTGAAATTGAATGCTTTTTTTTGGGTAGTGTGATGAAATCTCACAAAGTCTTACTCCATCTACCAGGATGAGGTCCCTTTGTGCAGTGTATACATGCTTTATGTGCTACCTGCCTATTAGTCACTTAGTAGCACTCACAGTAATCAGAATAACTGTTGAGATGTTATAGTGTTTGTGTTCAAGAAATTTATTTAATTAAGGCCCAAAGCACACGAGTAGTGATGCTGATAGCATACTATTTCAAAGAGAAACATTAAAGTACTTCCTGTAAGTGAAAAGGTAGAAGTTCTTGACTTAATAGAGAAGAAGAAAAAAATTCATGTCAAGGTTACTTAAAGTAAGAACTAATCTTTCACCCATGAAATTGTGAAGAAAGGAAAGAAAAGTGCTAATTTGGTTTTCACACTCTAATTGCAAAAGTTACAGCTATAGTACATGACAAGTAATTAAGATGAAAAGGCATTAAATTTGTGTATATGTGTAGAAATATATATATATATGGTTGGTATTATCTGTGGTTTCAGGCATCTGGTGGGGGTTTTGGAATATATCCTCTGGGTTTCAAGCCCTATTGTACTCTCTGAGTACGAAGCTTCCAGTTGGAGGAGAAATGGGAGGAAAGGATCCATTTGGCTTAAGATGAAAAGTTCAGCTTCTCTAGGAAATCTGTATGATTAACTCTAGGTTTGCTTTGCAACAGGTGCTTTGAGCAGCTAGTGTCTACAAACATTTTAAGTGATGCAGGGTGTATTTCCACAACAGGCCAATTACACAGTAAAAAATCACTTCTCAAAATTATTCAACACACTCAGAAGACTTTATGTGAGTTTTAGCAACAGTTCTAAGATACATAATCATATGCTTTGACCAAAAGCGTTCAGTAATTTGTCTCAAACTGCCAGTGCCTATCAATTAATTCAGTTCAGTTCATTTAAAGTATGACTGTGTATGGACTTCTGTGTGAGCTGGTTAAAGAGCCAAAACTAGGTAACTTCCCTTGGGAAACTTGTACGTTTTGAGTTTACATTTCCATCCTGAAATAAATTGATGCATATTTTGTTACTTTACTCTTTCACCTTCATTGAATAAATCATATTTTGGCGTCACAGCCCTCGAATTTCAGGTGATGCTACCCAAGCAAGTAAAAACTATGTCCCTGGTTCAGTGATCCAGGGAAAACCAATTTCCCTTCCAAAGTGAAAGGTCTCAAAAGAAAACAAAGCAATACATGACTATAAAGGAGTTAGAGTCTTGAAACTGTTTTTATTTCTAAGAGCTATGATTCTGTGACCTCAAAAGATAAATGTATGAAAACAAGACTTAAAAACTTCAACAGAAAGTAGAAGAAAGTCATTGGCTACAGAGGAACAGTTCTGAAATTTTTTTTTTTTTCCTATTTCTGACTCTAAAATCTTGCCTTTAGTCAAAAAAAAAAAATTATTTTACTCTTCTGTTTTTTGGCACTGGGGATTGAACCCAGAGGTGCTCTACTACTGAGCTATCTCTCAAGTTAGTTTTTAAATTTCATTTTGAGAGAGGGTCTCACTAACTTGCTCAGGCTGGTCTTGAACTTGTGATCCTCCTGCTTCAGCCTCCCAAGTCACTGAGATTATAGGAGTGCACCATCATACCCTGTGAGTAAAAATCTTTTTTGAATAAGAAACTAGAGTTGTTACTTCATGTAGGCTAGTGTTTTCCTTTTTTTCTCTTTTGGTTCATTGTGAGTCTAGACCAGTTGACTTCTCTAAGAGGTAGATTAAATAATAATAAATTGATCGGTGATTTAGCAATGTAACTAGTGGGATCAAGAGTTATAGAGCTGACTTTTCATTTCCAAAAGCTATATGCTATTAGGCAATTTACTGGAAAATTCAGGTTTCTTATCTGTAGAATCAGGTATAATAATACTTATACCTTAGGCTACAATGAAAAGTAAAGGGAATAATTTGTGTATCATATTTGAAGTTCTAACCATTTTTAATTATGCAGGCATATTCATTCATTCATTCATTCATTTGTTATTTACTGAGTGAACCCAATATACTTATGTCCTGTTTAAGTTTTGGGGAATGCAGCAGTAAGCAAGAGATAAGATCCATTTTCTCAGGAAGCTTATTTACAGGTGAAAGACACATACTTTAGAAATGAATAAACAAATATGTGCTATAATATCTTGAAATGATCTTTCCTATGAAGAAAAGTATTTGCTTAAGCAGAGCTTTTTAACCAAAAGACAGTTTGTGCTAGTTGGATTTCCTGACTAGGAAAAATCACCAAGCTGAGACTATAGAAGAGAACAATCCTGTCTTGCTTATGATCTTGTCCCATTAGCCTACTAGAAACAACACACACACACACACACACACACACACACAACTTGAAGTTGGAAGGTATAATAGAAGTCAAACTCCTCAATTTCAAATACTGCAAATTTAAAAATCTTAATCAAAATGAACACATTGAACAATAGATAAATTGGACCTACAAAAAGAAGATTGTTAGTTTTGATCTGGTAATTTTTTTGAAGTTGAGAAAGAAAAGAATAATTGGCCAATATTGCTGAAAATGAACACTTGACCATTAAGAACTAACTGAAATACCATTAATAATGATCATAATTGTTAATAATTATAATTAATAATAGTGATGAAATAATCACAATAATATAGCTAACATTTATTAAAAGCTATGTGCCATATTCCCTCTAAGCATGAACTCCTCAAATTTTTAAAAGTCAAGTCAACTTCAATTTACAAATGAGGAAACATAGCTTTCTAGAAGACCAATATCTTTCCAAAGGACAGTTAGTTGGTCTAGAGGAGTGACAAATGCTGGCCATTTGAGTTTAGAATTCCAAAGTGCTTTGCCAAAGCTTTTTGTTCTTTCTGGAGTTTTCCCTCCATTGCCTATTCTTGAAGGTACTATTTATTTAGCATCCCAGGGTATCATACATCTTACATATATCTTTCTTAATTATCTGAAAATATGATGATCTCTATTAATCAGTTGTCGGTAGATAACAAGGTACTGCAAAAGTTAGAGCCAAACAACAAGCATTGTTTTTCTTGCTCAGAGGTTTGTGGGTGGGAGACAGCTGATGCCGTTTTGGCTCAGTTGGGGTGGATTCCCAGCCATGCATCATCTACACATGCCCTACATGCCTTGTATTTTCATAGGGCTTTCACCTATCCTGATTATGCATTTGACATGATAATGACAGAAAGACAAAAGAGCAAGCCCAATCACGCAAGCCAATGTCAAACCTTTGTTTTAATTAGGTCCAATAAAATCCTTTTGGCCAACATAAATTACATGGTTGAGTCTAACATCCTTGGAGAAGGAAAATATATCCATCCTTAGCCTAACCATAATGGCACATGGCAAAGGATATGGATGCAGTAAAAGATTCGAAGACAGTGATATATTACAGATAATTATAGTACACGAACTGACCAGGAATTAGAGGCTTAGTTTGCATATTAGTTTTGATCTTGATTAGTTATCTTTTAATTGAAACAGCATGCTTTTTCTTTCTGTTCTCAAAGGGAAAAAAAAAAAAAAAAAAAAAAAAAAAAAAAAGCAGGCTGTCCAGTATTTAGAAATGTTAAGGAAAAAGAAAAGAAGGAACTTGAGAGAGAGTTTTTAGTGATTGCCTCTGATCTTTCTGTCTCCTTTGCACTGCCTAATCTTGTCCCTATCTTAAATATATAGTCAGTTAATGTATGATGATCATGAAACGTCCACCCCAGATTCCAATTAAACAGAGGCAAAAGCACAGACATGATATGTTGAGTGGGACATTTTTATAGGCTTCTTTTCTATACTAATTGTGTTTGTATAAAAGGAATTTTAATGAGTAATGCCGAACTTGAATTGGCCTTTGAGCAAGCAAGTGTATATTTTAAAGGGACACAGATGATTACAATGAAATACTGGTGTTCCTCAAGTAAGATAGTATAATAAGCGATTTAAGGCGAACCTGTTGTCATCCTTTGCTTTAGTAAGAAAAAATAAAACACACCAAAACAGAAAACCAGATAAACCATTATAGACTCAAACTTCCTACATGGAGACAAATTTGGCCTTTAGTTTTTCACCCTTCCAGAGATGTAAATCTGGGGCTTATTTCATGCAGTTTAAACTTAATGTGTTCTCAATTCACTAGGTTTTAATACAATGGATGTCAAGAAAACCCAAAGTTGCAGGGCAGGTACAATTCTTACACAACTAGGAGAGATCAATTTGGTCCACCGCACTACAAACACACTGAAATTATTGAAGATATATAAGAAAGATTAACTGCAAAACTGGTTGAGCACTCAGAGAAGGTATATAAAGAATGAATGTCAACATTTATCAAGTCTTATCATTATCTGCATGATCACATTCAGCCCTAATAAAAACAATTTATTCTTTTGTACATTCAATAAATACAAAGTGATAATTTGTATTCTCCTTGACCCTGTGCCAATTGCTGACAATAAAATGGTGAACAAAAGAACGCATGGTCCTTCTCTTTATAGAATTTGTAGTCTATGCAAATAATCAGAAACATCGGTCTAATATTGCAACTGTATTAAGTGCAACGCAAATGAAATTTATGGGTAGTTTTACCTGTCTGAAGAGATCAGGGAATACTTTCCTGAGGAAGTAAGCTGAGTTGAGATCTAAACAATATGTATAATTTGATTATGAGGAGCTGAGCATTTGGTGATATATATATTATTTTATATATATATATATATATATATATATATTATGTATCAAGAGGGAAGCCAAGTTGTTACCTCGAATTGGAGAGAATGAAGAGAAACAGAAAACGATGAGACTGAAGAAGAGATGGCAGGGTCAGATCATGCATGATCTGGTTGTCCAATATGGAGTTTTTACCTTTATTCTTAGTATAATAGAAAAATCATTGAAAGGATCCAAAAAAGAATGAGTCAACACAAGTGACATAATCAGATTTTCAAACCATCTGGCTGCTAGGTACAGATGAGAATGGATAAACATGGGCAAAGTAAAAGCACACAGACTACTTTGATAACTATTGCAGTTGTTGAAGCAAGAAATGAATATAACTTGAATTATTGGGATAGGGGAGATAAAGAAAAGTATTATATTTCAAAATTTAAAGATGAACTTAGACATTGTTCAACATATTGGAAATCAGGATGCTTCTTAAGTTACTGTACTGTATTTAGTTACCAATTGCTTTTGCAAGACTATAGAAATTTACGAAATCCAAAAGTTAACAGTGTTACTCTTAGAAATGGCACATCACCAAATTTCTCGATAGCACAAATGACAATACTATGTGAAAACCCTGATCTTCTAGGACTCTTGGTCAAGCAAAGGGTCAATACATGATTGGAAGCTTTTCTTTTTCTTAGTGGTATTAAAATTATGGTGCATAACTAATGGGATTTTAGAGGCAACAAATATGACAAAAGGATATTAGCAAGTTAAAATTTAACAAAAACTAGGTAGGTATTAATTTTAGAAAATAGGGAAGAATGATGCTCAAGTTCTTGGTTTGTTCAAATTTGGATGATAACACTATTCATCAAAACAGAAATGTAGGAGAGGTTGAGTGTCAAAAATATGAATTTATTTTGGCTCTACTGAATTTGAGAGTTGAGTCACAAGAGAATAAATCAAAGAAATAATTCAATATAATGATCTAGAATTTGAGAGAAATACTTACTTTTGAAGAGTTGAATGCCACACCAATATTGTTCCGTTTTAACAAGTAAACTAATTGAGATAATTCAAGAAAACAAAGACCATGTGATTTATATGGGAGCAGAGATTGGGTAGGTCTGATTTCAGTGCCTGATATGTTAAGAAACACACAAAATAAAACCTAGATCAACAAATCACTGAAGATTAAGCAACTGGTTAAGAAATACATGAAAATGTATTAAATCTTATTTGATCTCATGAGCAATTAAAAATGTAAACTAAAATAATAATGAGATACTTTATTGTCTGTCACATTATTAAAAAAGAATAAAAGTAATAGAAAACCAACGAGCTCACTCATAGCTGCTGGTATCATAAGATCTTTCTATTGTTATGCCAAATATTACAAATATTTTGGGAAAACAAATGAACAATGCCTATACAAATAATTTTAAATGTGTATATTCAATTCAGAGATTTCTCTTTTGGAATTCAACCTAAAAAAAAATCTGAATAACAAAGAAATTTACCTACACACATACATACATTCACATTCAGTTTTAGCCAGCTATTTCACTGCTGTGACTAAAAGATCTGACAAGAACAATTGTACAGCAGGAAAGCCTTTATTCCTTGGCACTTGAGGTGAGGCAGGACATTATGGCAGAAAGATCACATGGTGATTAGGCAGCAGAGAGAGATTCCACTGGACAAATACAGGCCACACCCCAATTCCCACCTCCCCCAGCCACACCCCACCACTTCAGTTACCACTCAGTTAATCCCTATTAGGGGATCAATTCACTGATTAGGTTAAGACTCTCACAACGCTATCATTTCTCCTCTGAACCTTCTTGCATGTTCTTACTTGTGAGCTTTTGGGGGACACCTTACACCCAAACCATAACATTCTTTATAATTTTATTCACAATACTGAAATGTTACAATATTAGACTATTTTATTCACAATACTGAAATGTTAAAATACACATTAGATTAACTTCCTTATGTAAATGTAGTGAATATTATACTATTGGTAAAATTATATTTCCAGTGCTTTTAAAATGAAAATATGCAGAAAAACTAACACATACGTAATCATAGTATGTAGCATAATTATAAAGATGGCTTCAAAACAAAATCCCCATAAATTATCATTAAAAAGTGCCAATATTGAATTAAAATTAATTTTTATGTCAAAGAAAATAAATTAACATTTAAGAACAATTAACAATAAAAGAAATAAATGTGACTGAAAGGAACATATGGGTCAAATACATTCAAATTGTTATTCATTGCAAATAGGCAGCTGGTAATTTGTCATTTCCTAGCCTTGGACTGATTGAGTTCTACCATCTCCTTTCTTCTACTTTATCTTTTGCTTTGCTTTGATTGTTTCTTGTGCTTTTTCTTTCCCTTTGCTTTCCTCTACATTTTATTTTGCAGGGGGAGTGGGTGACGGAAAAAGGACAGTTCTTTGTTTCACTACAGCGTTTTCATAACTGCTCCTCTTGGCTCACATTCAAGATCCTGGGAACTATTTCTAATTCAGACATTTTCAACTCCCTCTCATGTCAAGAGCCAGTTGAGATGATATCAATCAATGCCCAGCATAAACGTCGTCATTCCAGAGAGCTCAGGCCTGTCTGAACAGATGGGGCTTGAGTCTCTGAACCCATTATTTGCCTTCCAAGCTCCTCCTCTCCTCTGGCAAAGCAGGTGGATACTGTTACAGTAAAGCCAAATGGCCTGCATTTTGTTCCCAGACTGAACGTCGTTCTTTTCTTCCCTTTGGCACTATGGTTTTAGCCATTTATCATCTTTACAGAGCTGATACAAAAAGATATGTGTGACTAGGCTATATTTCTAAACAATCTGTTATGGCATAATCACTGGCACTTCATATTTTTATCGTGACCTCACAAAGAAAATGAATGGTGTTGACTTGAAAGACTTGTGAACTAAATCCTGACAACATCCCACCTGTTCAAAATAAACCAGAATACTAATTTCTGGTTTTATGTGATTTATTTGGTTAAAGAAGGGAAAGATAGATGATATAAAATGGAGCATTTATGCTTTCCAGTAGATCCTGACTTTAACCCAACAAAATAGTTGAAAGTTGGTAAGACTGTAGACAGTGATTAAGTAAAATTATCTTATCACTTTGAATTTCATTCTAATCTTTAAAATAATTATTCATCACAACAGAGAGTTGGGAGATTACAAATAAAATTGAAACCACTTTGACATGGAAATCATCAACCACTTTTGACCTATGTTAATCTAGAATTAATTCTACAATGAAGTCTCAAAATCATATGTTAATCAAAAATTTTTCATAGTACCCATATTTTAGGTTTGGTTAGCTTTTTTGAAAACTATTTCCACTATTTTTCCTTTATACTAATATCATTTTCTTACTCTTAATTACATTCCTCCAAATTATTCTTGATTTTGTGCATGTCAATTCCTTAAGATAAATACCAAATCCTTCCATGTTTTATCTTGTCAGGAAATCAAAACACACATACATTTTCTCATGTGTATTTATTTTTATGATTTCTATATTTCGATATACTGTTTTTCTTTGCTTTTTAAATAATTTTTTATTTCACTTTTGATTTTGGTTTTTAATCTAAAAGTGTTTCAAACTACTAAAACATTTTATACTCTAAATTATTTATTTGAAAATTGATTAGATTATAAGCAGAGAATATGCCCTGATAAAATTCTGAACTTAGAAAAAATATGGTATTTTTATGGAGAAATCAATTAAATAAAATTCTAGATATTCTTTATTTGATATAAATAGTATTTCATATATATTTATTAATCATGCCTATTGGTTTCATCATTAAAAGCTCTTTTTATGCCTATGAAATCAAAAGTTCCAAAAGAGGTATTTTTAATTATTTTGTCATAAATTTACAAAAAACCAAAGGCTGAATGTTTTCTCTGATAATGGATGATGATATATAATGGGGGTGGGGAGTGGGGGGTGAGAGAAGAATGGAGGAACTTTAGATTATGTAGAGGGAAATGAGAGGTAGGAGCGGAGGTATGAAAAATGGTGGAATGAGACAGACATCATTACCCTATGTACATGTATAATTACATGAATGGTATGAATCTACATTGTGCACAACCACAGAAATGAAAAGATGTACCCCATTTGTGTACAATGAATCAAACGCAGTCTGTAAAAATAAAAAAATAAAAAATTTAAATATACTATTTTATTTTTTGACTTTTTTTTTAATGTGGTTAGGTGTCATATTGAATGGAGGGCATAGTCTAGGACTAATCATATCATTACATTGAATTTTCCTCTTATCATTACAGAATAACATATTTTAGAATTTTTTTGTGTGTGCTTTTAACCTAAATACTACCTGTGGCAAGCTGAGGCAAATGTCCTGGATTGCCAAAAGGTTATGCAAGTGTTATCACACATCAATTTTGAGAGGGTAACATATCCCTGAGGACATACAATCTTCATGTTGAGAACATTCCTGGTCTCAAATTCTGCCCTATGCACCTTTCCTTCAGCTGTTTCTGATTTGTATTCTTTTGTTACAATAAAAATTCAATCATAAGTACAGAACTTTGCTAAATTTGGTGTTATTCTAGCAAATCAATAAACACAAAGAATTCCATGGAGATCACCAAATTTGTAGCAATCTATCTGAACCTCAGGACACCTGAACTTGTGACTGTTGTCAGAAGTCTGGAAAGACATGGAAGTCTGGGGAATTGTGCCCTTAACCTTGAGTTTGGCTAGTGCTGGACACTATATAGGACAGTTTCTCCTCTATTCTCATTAATAGCTCAAGACCATGAAAACACTTCCATTATGCTCCCTCATTCTTTTTTTTTTTAAACCCCTTTTTTATATCTTACCCACATTTGTGTTTCCATAGTTTATTATTCTTATTTCTAAATTATTATTAGGATTTATCTTTGTTTATAAAATTATATTACTTTTTCCAAATTGTCACTATTTAAATTTGAATGCTTACCATTTTTTCTTCCCAATTCACCTTTATCTCATCCCAAGTTCTAAGATATTTTTTCTGATTTTTTAAAAATATGGTTCCAGTTCACCAGCATTTTCCTCAAGTACAATAGATGAGTAGACATCATTTGTCCCCATTTCCCTTTAAAATCCTGGTTATTTTGGCTTATGTACTGACAGTACCATTTTACACACTCAGACTAATAAATTATATGCCAGCCCAATGTTCCAAGGAAGTCTTCATTTATGTCTATTGTGGTATAATTATTAGTAGTGCCACATTTTACTATTAGTAAAATGATGAATTATATGTTCCTCCACATAAGGGGGTATATATTTTGAATTACTGATTGTCTCTCTTCCCCAGGCCCTGACCCTCTTGCTCTTACATAGGCCAGGTGTAGATTTGGAGGGCTTTAACTCTTATGTGACACTATCATTGTTATGTACTATCCCACCATCTTTTAGCCTACTTTGCTTTTATACAACTCAGATTTTTTCTTTCTGGGACTTTAAGAGATTTTTCTTTATCTTTAAATTTAGAAATTTTTATGCCTAGGTATATGTCCTTTTTTATCACTCATACCAGAAATTCAGTACATCTTTTGAATTTATAAAATCATGTCTTTCTTTAGCCCAGTGATATTTTTGTTGAATGGTTGTTAAATTAGTGTAACCCCTACATCTGTTCCTCTCTTTTTCTGGAAGTCCTATTATTAGCATGTTATATCTTGGTTCTATCCTTAGAATATCTTATCTTTTCCATCAATATCTCCATTTAAAAATATTTCCTCTGTTTTCTTTATTTCTTCTATTTGATATTCCAGGATACTAGTGCACATCTCAACAGTGACCATGCTTTCTTCAGTCTTCTCTTGAATTGTTTGGTAGGGTGGGACTCATGTATTTTTGGTGATTTTTTTTTTTTTTTTATATTCCCAAAGTCACGAGCACTTCTTAAGTGTTCATGTTACATTTCTATTCAAGTTAACATCTGCTTCTTCCAGCAGCCCTACTTCTTTGACCAGCTGATTTTTAGTCTGTGCAGAAGCATGGATATGAGAATTTCTTTAATTCTTAGGATATTTTTCTTTGTCAGTTTACTAGAGCCAACTTCTGGCCTTTGCAATTCCCTAAACAGTGATAGGCCCACAAATAATAGAAAACAAAACATTTTCTATTCCTATAAGCTAGTAGTACACAACAGGTAGCTTGGATGGAAAAAAATTAGAAACTTGCCAGGTATAAGAAAGTATAGCATATTCCAAGGAGCAAGTCATGTGAAAAAAGACAAGATATGAATTAGCATAAAAATTCCTTATAAAACTGGAGTTCCAGATCCAAGTGGTTCATCATTGAGAGATCAGGAACCAAAATGAAGGACATAATAAATCTTCTGAATCATGATGAGGAATTTGAGTTTTGTCCTATAGGTAGTAAGGCATCAATAACAGGTCTGCCTTTTTTACTTTACATGGGTAAGTCTGCCACTCAGGTTTTAAGAGAAGATAAAATACTAGGAAATGACAAAGTCTTAAATGAGGGAAAAAGAGAATCTATCATAATATGCTAAAACTATGATAGCAGCAACTACCCCTATCAATACAACTCCTGGAACTTTCTGACAGTGTTTATAATTTAAGTTATAAGGCCAAGTCAGTATCTAAATCCCTACTTATGGACTTCATTTCAAACACACAAAATAATGCAAAAATTTTAAAAATAAAATGGGCTGCAAAATTGGTTAATTAGTTTTTTGTTATCAACAAAGACTAAACATCAAAATAATAGTGCCAGTTTGGAAAGCACAACAGAAAAGAGGAAAGATGATGGTAGAGCATCAAAGCCAACCTAAGGTGAAAACCCAATGGAAAATTACTTTGTGTGCCTGATTTCAATAACAATACACTTGATTTTTTTACTCAAAATCAGATTTTATGACAGTTAAAGAATTCTTTTCTTTTGAACTAATGGCTCTGATAATCGAAGATCTCAAAGGCATGGTAGCAATGCCTTGAAGTCTGCCATGTTCAGGAAGAATTTACCCAGCTTTTTTGAAACAGTAATAAAAAGTATTGAAGTCTATTGAGCATGTACCCTATGAGGGGGAAAAATAATTTCAATCAATTAGCATGTGATTGGGTGTCATTTTCTCTGGCTGTGCTTCATTTTTCTTGTTTCCACCATATGTTTATTATGTTATAAATAAATTATCTTTAGTAAAATTTAATTAGCTGATATTTGTAAAGCTGCCTAAGATGGGCTCTGCATAATTGCTAAGCGCTTGTTTTATTACTAAGTATCAATATTTTCTCTGTGTGCTTGCTGTATATAAAGAACACTGATTTCCAAATTGAAATAGAAGCTCTCATTCTGCTTAGAAAAAATCAGGATGCTCCAAATCTGGCTGAGGAATCAGTCTTAAGGAGTTTGTGTCTAGCCTACACAACAATTTTCAGAGTCCAGGTAATTGTCCTGAGCATTTTCAGACCCTGGGAGCGGGGGAAACATACTCTTGTTAATAAGTACTATCCTCAGTATTAGCAGAGAGGTGATTTCAGTTTACAAAGAACTGCATTCAAGAAAGCATACTGCATGGTGCTGGGAAGCAGACACACTGTGTGACTAAGAACTGACCTAAGCGATTTTGACCATAAGTAAAAGTAGCTGCCTGTAAAATCCAAGAGAGCTGATATTTGCTATGCTCCATATTTAGCTGCTGTATTACAAAGAACAAAAAAAGCTGCATATTCCTCAATGCTGCTCCTCAAGACATCTATTAGGTTATTATTTGTTTTAGCTTTTTCATTGCTGTGACTAAAGACCTACCAAAACAACTATAGAGGTGTAAAAGTTTATTTAGGGTTCACAGTTTCAGAGGTCTCAATCCATAGATTTTCCACTCCATTCCTCAGGGCTCCAGGTGAGACAGGAACAATATGGCAGAAGAGTATGGCAGAGGGAAGCAGCTCACATGGTGATCAAAAAGCAGAGAGACTTTACTCTCCAGATACAAAATATACACCCCATAGCCATGCCCCCAGTGAACCACTTTCTCCTGCCACACCTCACCTGCCTCCAGTTTCCATTCAGTTAATCCCATCAGGAATTAATTCACTGATTAGGTTAATGCTATATAATTTGATCATTTCTCTGCTAACCTTCTTGCATTGTCTCACATGTGAGCTATTGGGGGACACCACATCTAAGCCATAACACCATTTATTAGTAAAGTTGGCACAGAATGGGTTTGCAAAATCTATTTTCTATGCTTGAAGAATTCTCAACTCTTATGTCCTTTAGGTGTTCCAACCACTTAAAGTCATTTTGATGAAGACAAACAAAATTCCTGAGATAGAGATTTGATTTGATTAGCATGATATAATCCAGTAACACTCCCCAAATCAGTAACCAGATAATACGAAGAATAATTCCGGGTATTAAGAGTACAGGCTCTCAGGGGGCTCCATTGCATAAGGGTGGGTTAGTCAAACCCCATATCTTGAATATTTTCAATTCTACAAGGATGATCAATCCCTTTGAAAAAATAAATGGAAACACTTAATAAGACCAATAAAAATCCATTTTTATACCTATTGCCCACTTGGTAAAGAATCAGTTATTGACTAGGTATCACTAGTAGAAGGGCTTGAAAAAGGCTTGCATTTTGCCATATTGCTAGCAGACCACTTCTAGAGTCTAAATTCCTGACAGATTCATCTGATGACCTACACAGATAAAGTTTAAGTAGCTGGCACACACATATTATAATATCCATAATACCAAATTGTTTTAAAGTAAATTTTAGCCATTGTAACCATTGTGTTTAAAAAGTATGGAATTTTCAGGAAATTCTTGTTAAGGTATTTGATGTTTCAAAAGTTTTTTAACTTCCTATAATCTCAATACATTCATCCATATTGAAGGGAAAGTATTAATACATATTTTATAGGTTTGTAATGAGAATTAATTGAATTTTTGGAAAATGATTCATAAAAGTAAAGTATTACTTTAGGTTTCATAAAGGTTAAATGATCTTTAAAGGTAGCTAGGAATATATTTGTAAGCAGAGAGAATGAAGATTTTTCTTAGTATTAGTTTATGCCAAGGATTTTACTTTTTGAATTATTGAGAAGATAGAGAAAATAAGCCCTATGATTTTTTGTATCAAAACAGAAAAATCTATGCGCTCTATATGCTTTGATTCAGAACCACCTAATAAAAATCTGGCTTATAACAGAGACTATAAAGAATCTTATTAGCAAATGTTAATGAAAAACTGGGGAGGCAGATAAAATGTTGTGGACTTTGCAGGAAGCAAAACTCTGAACTTCAAAGGGATTTACTGCTCCTTGATAAAGATAAAATTTGGAACTGTTTACAATGTTGACCTAGGCTTATTATGAATATTGCTCTACATTTTGTTAGAGCAAACTTTGTATCAGACTTATATCCATTCCATATCTATCTCCTCATCAAAAATGTCTTACCTCTTTTTGAGGTATTCTCCTTAAGACACTTAGACCTCAGATGCTCAGTTCTCCCCCTGTGAAAACTGTCAATTATGACACTATACATTTTAGTTGTTTGTCATGGAAAAAGTGTGTTATTATTGATAATCGTTTGCTGTTCCCCTGTGATGATTGTAATTTCATGACCTATTAACTGGTCAATGGAATAAGAAGCAAAATGTAAGAATTCTACTTCAAACAGAAACTCTATGAGCCACCATACAGTGACTTTGCTGTAAGATCATCAATATTTTATATGTTGGATATTTCATCAGCCTGGGTCAGAGAAGAAGACAACATGGAGAAAAGCTACAGATAACCCCAACATGGTCACACAGCATTAATGATAAATAAATCTTTGCTTTTGTAGGCTACCAAGCTTTTATTCATTTGTCATTTCAGTTTATCCTGACTTGTCATTATTCAAGTGGAATTCAGCCCAAAGTCTATAACTTCACTTGGGTATAGAAGGTTTAAAGTTCCTTTGTTCATCAGAAAACATCATATTCCGTGTTTGATTTTCTTCCTTCAGGCTATATAGTTATTGAAAATAATTACTTCATAAAAATAATTTCAAAGTTTATTTTCTTCAACAGCAGCTTTCTACAAGGATTCAAATTAAATAAGAAGCTAGAATGGTAGGTTTATCAAACCATATACCAAAAAAAGATGAAATGTAACTGACAGAAAAGTACTAATACTACCCAGAGTACTTCTAAGCATGTAGTAGTCACAAAAAAAAAAAAATGATGGAATGAATAGATAAAATATGATGCCAATTAATTCAAGCAATGTGACACTAAATTGGCCTTTTCTCTACAATAGTCATTGGCACTTGTAAAATTATTGGGTAAGAAGCAATCCCAAAATTTCAAAGGCTTAAAAAATAATGATGTCTCACACTCATAAATCTGTGGGTGAGCTGCTTGCACTCTCATTCACATTATAGCTTCAGTTTAGATCTGTTACACATATTTATTATTTTAAGAGCGTGACTATTGAGTGAATTCTGTCCTGATGCCAAACAATGGGAACATAAGAAGGTAAGCCAGACCATGCAATGTCAGTCTGTGTGCACATCTGTGTACACTCATTACCCAAAAGCAAGGCAGAGTCAAGCTCAATGCCAAAGAGGAGATAGATTCTCCACCTGCTCTACTGAAGGTATATAACAAAGTGTACAGACACAAAGTTCTATCACAGGAAAGTAATAAAAAGTTGGAACAAAAAATACAATCTAACTCATTCACCAAAAATGACATATTTTTGAATGAAAATATAAGTGTAATGACAATAAGCTGCAGGAAGTTCCTATATCATTAGTTACCTCTGCTGATAATTTTTCAATTCATCAAGCTGATGTATCACTATAGACTATGCCAGAAACTTTGAGAACAGTTCATCTAGTGTTACCTCCACTTTATAGTTGTGACAGGTTGAAATTCTGAAAGTAACTAATGTACAACCAGGAGAAACTGTCAAAAATAAATGATTATTTAAAACTACCTACTAGTAAATTCAGTAAATATTTGGGAACTTTTAAAAATATACCCTTTTTCTTTTTTTTCCTGGTACCAGGGATTATACTCCGGAGAACTTAACCACTGAGCCATATCCACAGCCCTATTGTATTTTATTTAGAGATAGGGTCTCACTGAATTGCTTAGGGCCTTACTAGATGGCTGAGGCTGGATATAAACTCACAGTCCTCCAGTCCTCCTGCCTCAGCCTTCTGAGCTACTGAGGTTACAGGCGTGTGCCACTGTGCCTAGCTAAAACATATAATGAATGCAGCTTTATAATGTGACTATATTTCAAACATTAGTGAATATATATTTATATATTTAATATAATTGTGGTATACAGATATCTAGTCAAATATCAGTCCAGATGTTTCTGTGAAGGTATTTTTAAAAATATGAAATTAACATTTAAATCAATAGTTTTTGAATAAAACAAACTACTTTACATATATATATTTATATAATTTATGTAATCTCCTATTGGTGCTATTTCTCTGTAGAACCCTGACTACAGATACCATGAGCAACACTGTCTATGAGTGACAGAAAAAGTATAAAGTAGAAGTTAATTACAAATATTACAAAGTTATAGAAAGGGTTAATGAATTTAAAAGAACTCTCATTTTAAACATGAGGAAGTAAGTTATCCACTTCATATTAATTGGCAATCATAGCAATTTTATGAAGAATGAGACAGCACAATCATCAATTCTAATTTCTGCATAAAATTGTTTAAATTACAGAAAAATATAGCATTAAAAGGATTAAGTCCAGAATATCAATGGAAAACAAGATAGGGATCACCACAGCAAAAGAAAAAAAATTGACAACCATCTGAAAAGTGAAATGTACATATAAGAGATTGACCAGAAGCAGAAAAATGCTATAATATGAGAAAATGCAAGTTCAAGCAATTGTAATGATGTCCAAGACTCAGAGTCAGATTGTATAAAGCACAGAAAGGCTCCTGGGGAAGTTACCTGAAAAGTACTATGCATTTGGAACAAAGGAACATTTTCTGTTCTTTCCAATTATGGGCATCGGGAGTCAGACAGCAAAGCATAGTGAAGCTTGAGTCTTCTCCAGTTTGTAACATAAGTTAAAGGTGAGGGTGAAGGGTGATGGACAGAAAACAAAGAAAGGCGACTGGTGATAGAAAGTCTTTCAGAATCAAGATAATCCCCCTTAATCTTAGTAGTTCTTGGAAGGCTAAGGCTTCAATCTCTGTCCTTATTCACCCAAGACCCCCCAAAGTGAATAATTCTGTTGCATTTCCCATGAAAATACAAACCCCACAGCCAATCAGTTCCAAGGGAGTGAAAACTGTGATAGAGATTTACACATTTAGAAAGAAACTGCTTTTCATTGTCCTTACTGATGTTCCTAGTCCTGTATTTCTAAATCATATTGGTAATCAGGTATCACTAGACTTTGGAAGAAAAGAAGAAAACTAAGAAAATTATCAAGATAAATAGAAACAGTGTTGGAAAATGGTAAAATTCATGGAAAATTAGAGTATTTCAAAATAATTTAACATCCTTGGGGGTGGGGAACTGAATAGCTATTACATGAGAAATATAAAAATCTGCACTAGAAAAGGAATTAGTAAAATGAAATAGGTTAACTCTACTTAGAAAAAAATCAGAAAAATGGTTAAGTAAAGAAAGGAAATAGCTGAAGAATAAATTAATGATTTGGAAAATAAATTCAGAGAGGTCATAAAGAATAAAGAAGAAAAATAAAGCAAAGAAACTTGGATCTTTCCAGGATATCTAATCTCCATTTAAGAAGAGTTTCAGCCAGATGCGGTGGTGCATGCCTGTAATCCTAGCAGGTTGAGAGTTCAAAGACAGTCTCAGCAAAAGTGAGACCCTGTCTCTAAATAAAATACAAAATAGGGCTGGGTGGTTCAGTAGTTGAGTACCCCTGAATTCAAACCCTGGTATCCCTCCAAAATAAATAAATAAATGAAGGAGTTCCAAATAAAAGAAAGAATAGAGATAAGTCACCAAAGATTATAATAGAAGATTTTTCCACTGAGCTAAAAAAGAGACTTAAGATCTTAGGTTTAAATTGCTCCCTAAGGGCCAACAGATATATTCTGATGTACCTAAGGACTCTAAGAATAAAGGTGAAAAACCCTCCTCTACTAATTGCTAACAAAGGAATAAGACAAACATTTTTATTAGATTTCTGTGTGGTCCCTGTATTTTAGAATGGGTTGAGTAATGTCTTCAAAGTTCGGCAGAAAAAAAGGAAAATATTCTTAAAATCCAATATTCCACACTTAACATTTTCATCAAGTGGATGAGCAAATTATGACATGTGAAGACATAATTAAAGGTTGTTTTCTGTTGGAAAGTGAAATATAAAACCAAGAAAAATGATATGTAAAATTTAAGAAAAAAATGTTGTGTTAAAAAACTGGGAGAAATAGTGATTTTTTAAAAATAAATGCTTATGTACGTTGTCAAAAAAATATACATGAATCTAAATCTAAGACAATTATTACATGGAAAACTTGGTAGGGGCAGATGGAAGAGGAGCTTGGTGATACATAAAACTAAGACTCTGTGCCAAAGCTCTCAGATCGGATTTGATCAGAGAAGAAATATAAACATTGATTAATTCAAGACATTTTAGGAAAAAAACACATCAGCTTCAAAATCAAAAGCAATCATTGGAGACCTAAAACTATAATGTATACATTTTAAAAATTTCCTCAAGAACATTTCAAAAGCCTGAATTGAATAATAACCACACACATGTCAAAGATCTTCCTACAAAATTATTAGGTTAGCTAAATTTTATAAGAAATTTGCAACAAACTTTTAGGATCAGATAGTGTTTGCGTTATAATTTTTTACCCCCACTCTGCCTTGTACCTAGTCCCTTGATCAAGAAGGTTTGCGACATTGAGTAATAAAATGATAAAAGACAGAGAAGTGGTCGTAGGTTTATTGCACAGTAAAGGGATTTATAAGATTAAAGAGGTAGATTTACAGAAATTGAAGTCTGCCCTAGGTGGGAATGAGAGTTGAGTGGAAGTAAGGGATGACCATCAGTTCAAGGACTAACTTGCTGAATGTCATTTACTCATGACACACAGGGACTGTGACTGGGAGGGAGGGGCCATGTTTAATTCTAGGAGAAATATGTCATGTCCTGGAGTCAAGGACTTCATCCTCCAAGCTCTGGTTATTAACACCAAAGTCACCCTGCCAGGGCCTTTGTGGAGCCATCCAGAGTTGAATTCCATCCAGCAGTGACAGCTTTCATGTTTAGTCTCACTCCCAGGTCTTGGTTCCTGAAGGGAGCACACAAGTTGCTGAGAGACACTCATGTGGTATTGACTAACCTTATGTTTTAACTAACCTTAGATTTTACAGATTACTGTCAAAATCGTTCAATACGTGGGTATTTTGTATTTGGACAGAAGCTAATCAGTATGTCTTTTCTTGAAAAAGTGAATATATGCTACTTAGAAATATGTCTCTATAGAGAATGTATTCTAGCTATAGAATATGTATTCTATAGCTGCTATATTCAAAAGAAAGACAGAACTCTCATATGTGCCAACATCGTTAACTTTTCAGATTATAAGAAAAAAGGGTGGAAAATTTCCCAGGTAATACCACATAAAAGCATAAGTCTTAACAACAAAAATGAACAAAGAATAATGTATTCTGATCAAGAAGGGCTCCTTTCCAAGAAATACATAGAGGGAGCAGCATTAAGAAAATCATGTATATGTCTTACATTAGTGGATTGAGGGAAAAATATAAAATTGTGATGGACTTAATAAAAGCATTTTATATGATTTTTGTTTGAAAAGAATAATAAGCTGGTAGTAGGAGGAAATTTCTTCCATTTGATGTCATTTGTATATCAGAATCTCCCAACAGAACATACCCTTAAGAGCTAGTAACTTAAAAAAATAAACTTCTAATTTATGAACAATTTACAGATACAAACTATCCTATCAGTTCATCTTAGTATAACAAAAACACCTGAGACTCTGTGATTAAAGAACGTTTAGTCCTCACATTTCTGAAGACTGGGAAGTCTGAATCAGAGTGATAGCATGAACATATTTTGATGATGGCCCTCTTTCTGGTTTTCCCCATGCCAGAGAGAGAGAGACAGAGAGAGACAGAGACAGAGAGAGACAGAGAAAGAGATAGACAGAGACAGAGAGACAGTGAGAGAGACAGAATATTGCAGAATATTGAGTCTTCCCATATCTCTTTTAATAAGGGTACTAATGGCATTCTCAAGGGTACCACTGTTATGACCTAATTAACTCCCAAAGGCCCTACTTCAAATGTCATTAGAGGTTAGGCTTCAATTTAGGAATGGGGGGGGGTGACATTTAGTGCATAGCACTGACTATTACTCTCATTAAACAATATCTTCCTGAATAACCCAGACAATGCAGTTAGTCAAGAAAAATAAAGACTAAGTTGTAAGAATGTACTGGTGATATAAAGTTCTACAAAGAAAATCCAGGAGAACTGATTTTAAAATTTCTTCAAATTAATAATGATTATAGTTTAATTGCTAAACAAAATACATTTTTAAAAACTCCCCAGTGACTATTCAAGAGAAGTAAACTATAAAAGAGTAAAAAATGATCAATTAAAGAGAAAATTTTACTTGAACAAGTAACAGAGTAATAAAATATTGAGGAATATACCTAAGATATCTTTAAGACTAGTGAGCATAAAAGAAGATGTAAATAGAGAGATACACAAAATTTATGAATGGAAAAACTAAATATTACAAATATATAAATGTGTCCATGTTCATCTGTAAATCCATTGCTGTCTCAAACATGCTGCTAATCAAATTCTTAGCCAAAACTGATAAGCAAAATTTTGCCATTTAAAATTAATAGGAAAACCAATAGTGAAGAAATTTTTGAAAAAGATGGAAAAATAAGACTTTTTAATCTAAATTTAACTTTTTGGGTATTAAGAAGTTCATATTTATATATATTTTAGGGTTACACACATTGTATGCTATGTTTATATATACTGTATAAGATTTAAATGTCCTGCAAAGATCATGTGCTACAGTCTTGATCACCAGCCTGTGGTGCTGTTGGGAGGTTGTGGAACCCTTAGGAGGTAGGGCCTAGTAGACAGAAGTCAGGTCTTTGGGAGTTTCCCCTTGAAAGAGATATTGGGACCCTAGTCCATTTCTTCCTAGTTCTCTCTTAGCTTCCCAGCCACCAGAAGGTGAACAGCTGTACTTCACCAGCACTCTCTATCTTGAAGTTCTGTCTCACCACAGGCCCAAAACAAGAGTCAAGCAACTGTGGACTAAAACCTCTGAAACTGTGATCCAAAACAAACCTTTCTTCCTTTTATGCTAATTTTTTCAGGTACTTTGTCACAACAATGGAAACCTGACTAATACATAGTCCTAGAGATATATAAACTGTAATATCTGAGTGTACAGTTCCTAAACAAACCTGTGCCCTCCCTTGTTACAATGACTACGAGTTTATGGAGTTCCCATGGTGCCCCCAGATTTGAAAATCAGCTAAAAAAGACACACAGAATTCATTGAAAGTTGTTACACTAAGATTATGATTTATTACAGAAAAAGGATACAGATTAAAGTCAGTCAAGGGAAGAGACCCGGGGAGTAGAGTTCAGGAAGGATACAAAAAGGGAGTTTCTAGATTCTTCTTCTGTGGATTATGGATGACATTGCCCCCTCCTAGTCACACTGTATGACAATAAGCACAGAATAATGCTAACCAGAAAATGATGTCCAAGCCTCCAGTGCCCAGAATTTTTACTGGGGGTCAATAAACTACTTCCTGCCTGGTTTACTTTTAACTCTCTAGACCCTCCTAGAAGTGGAACTAATACCTTCAGTCATAAGATCCTCTGAAAGTTTGAAATGATATGTTATAACTCCAAATACCCATCATGTTAGACTATTATTAGACATTATTAGACTATTCACTGGCCAAAGTCCCCAGGCAAATAAAAATACTTTTATCAGGCATGATATTTGAAAGTCCTAGAGATCTCCTCCTACAAGCCAAAGATAATGTGTAGAATCTTCATTGAGTAGGATTAATTCTTCACTATATAATATGCAAATTTAATCCATATAGGGAATGATATGCACAAATTGATATAAAAGAATAGGCCAAATACTTGGGAAAATGTGTAACAAACTGAAAACCATAGTTTATGTCACACCATGATGAGAGCACAGGAATATTGGAGGTAAGGAATTTAGTGAAAGACTTGTTTTTACACTTTGTATTTATAAATTATGAGGAATTTTTAAAAACTATTTTATCTATTTCATTTTTTATGTGGCACTGAGGATTGAACCCAATGCCTCACATATGCTAGTCAAATGCCATGCCACTAAGCCACAACCCCAGCCCTTGGAAGTTTTTTAAAACAATAAGAATCAAGGAATATGGCAGAGAAGAAAGTACCAGATAGCTGACTCCCCACCTAGACACCAATGGCCTGGCAGAATCTTTCTCATGTTATTATTTTAGAATTCTAAAGTCTATTGAAGGTTTACAACTACCAGGTAAAGAATTAAATAGTAAATTATGGTTAATTTTGGTCAATTTCTGCTCTTCATACAGTGGTAGCTACACATTCTTGCTATGACCTGCACAGCGGACCCTGAAGACTAGAAAGGGACAATGGGGGATTAAGAAAGACACACAAACATTTACAAAGAGAAAGCTGGGACCAGGTGGGACATTGACCTCTGATGGAGGAACAGTGATCAGAGGTAGCACAGCACATTTATTATATAGGTTTTATCATTAAAAGGTTATTTGTGAGAAAGTTTCTCCAAAGCAGGCAGGCTTAATGGTCACAACACTTGCAAGATATTGTGATTATCTTGTTGTGCTCGGAATTCTCTATCTCTAGTAGCTTGTGTCTGAGCTCAAGGTCAAGACTGATATAATTCCATGCCTTTGCACAGAATTTCCTCAGCCAGAGCGTTACCATAGCTCCTAGGCAATCTTGTTCTGCTCCTGGGCAATCTTGTCCTGCATCTTTGCATGGAAAGTTCCCAGAGCAAAGCATAGCCACAGCTCTGAGGCAGTCAAAGACCATGGTCCAAGTCACTGCTCACCACACATTCCCTGCCCCAGAGCATTTATGCACACATTTCAGAAGAAGTCATGTACAGAGCTGTGGGTGCCAGAGTAGGCAAAAAGGATCCCATCCTCCAATACTGGTGATTCATGATCTGATTGCTAATTGCTGCTTCTGATGGCAGAGATGTAAAGAAGGTGACCATTGTTATTGTATCTCCCCCCATTGTTAGAAGTCCCCCTCCTCTAACTTAAATGACTTCCAGGATGTTTAAATGGTTGAGACTCCTCACCCCTTCATTATCCTTTTTCTTCTTTCGAAGGTCAGACATTAAAGATCAGGGCAATCAATAGCAACTAAATTAATGAGGAAAACTAGAGAATGGACACACATGCCCAAAGAAAGGTGCAGATTGGAAAAAGACTTCAGACCAACCCGTGGTACAGCCACAATCTAGAACAATCCAAAAGCAAAAACGAACAAGAAAAGGAAAATTCTGGGGGAAATTGTAGAGTCTAATTTCAAGAGTTAACATGGTTTTAGATCCAAATGTCTGCTTTTGAAAAACAACAAAATTTACAAAGTACATAAAGAAACAGAAATGTATGACAAATTCAAAGGAAAAGAATAAAACAACATAAACTTGCACCCAAAGAAAAAATAGAAGAAACGCCTGATGATAGATACTAGACAAAGATTTTTAATGTCTTAAGGATCCTTGAGAACTAAAGGAAGGTATGGATAAAGTCAAGAAAACTTTGTGTGGAAAAAACGGACACATAAATGAAGAAACAAAAAATCTAAAAATTAAATAAATAAATAAAAGAAATGCTGGAATTGCAAAGTACTATAACTAAAAGAAAAAAATTGCTAATGAAGTCAAAGAATTAAGCAGGTAGAAGAATCAGTGAGTTTGAGGATAGGACATCTTCAATGATCATGTGTGAGGAGTAGAAAGAAAAATTATTGAAGAATGTAAACACAGCCTGAGTGACTTATGGAAAACCATCAGGTGGTTTTCAATACATGCACTCTGAGAATCTGAGAAGGAGGTGAAAACTGGAAAAACAAAAAAAAAGAATTAGAATATTTGGAGAAATAATAGCTTTAAACTTCAAAATTTGATGAAAGACATGAATATAAAAACTAAGAAGCTTAATGAACTCCAAGAAAGATGACATCAAAAAGATCCACACTAAGACAGAGTATAATCAGACTTCCAAAATACAACAAAGACAAAGAGAGAATGTTAAAAGCAGTAGGAGAAGTAACATATCACATAAAAGGGATCCTAATCTGATAATTGGCAGATTTCTCATCAGAAATTCTGGAAGACAGCAGATAATGGGCTGATATATTCGAAGTGCTTACATTAAAAAAAAAAAAAAAAAACTGTCAGCCAATAATCATGTTTCTGAAAAATTTTTTTTTTCCTTAAAAAGTGAGGAAGAAATTAATATACTCACAGATGTACAAAAGTGAAGGACGTTTATTACCATTTGACTTGCTCTGGAAGAAAAAAAAAACCCAGTAAAGGTAAAATCATGGGAACTGATAAAAGCTAGTATTTTGGTAGCAGTTTATAACATCTTATATATAACATATTGTTTATAACAATTTATAACATTTTGTTTTCTACAAAATTTGTGATGAACACATTTAAACATTTATTATTTTATGCATTTGAACACAATTTTTATATATCTTATTTTGTGACATCAACATTTGAAACAAGTGGGAACAAAGATGTAAAGAGTAGTTTTGTATGATATTGAACTTAAACTTGTATGAATCTGAGTTACAGTGCTATGACTTTAGGATGTTAAATGAAATCCCCTTGGTTACCACAAAGAAAATAGTTATTGAATAGAGAGGAAGTGAGAAAAGAATTAAATGTTTCACTACAAATAACTCAATTAGCACAAAAGAAGACAATAATGCAGGGAGTGGTGAGGGAAAACTATAAAATATTTAGAAAACAAACAGATAAATGACAGAAATAAATTCCTCCTTATCAGTCATCCTTAGGAACAAAGGTAATGCTTGTGCCAGGTGTGGTAACATTTGCCTGCCGTCCCAGTGACTTGGGAGGCTGAGGCAGGAGGTTGTTAATTTCCAGGTCACTCTCAGCAACCTAGCAATACCTTAAGCAATTTACTGAGACCCTGTCTCAAAATTTAAAAAAAAGAAAAAGAAAAATGGTTGTAGTTCAGTGGTACAATACCCCTGAGTTCAATTGCCAGTAACCAAAAGGAAAAAAAAAAAAAAGGTAAAAGGTAATTCTGATATTTTCTATAACACAGATGAAACTTGAGGACATTATGCAAAGTTAAATAAACCAGTCACAAAAAGAAAAAAATACCATATGATTCTATTTATATGACGCATTATAATAACCAAAATCATAGAGACAGAAATGAGAAGAGAGGTTTCCAGGGCCTGGAAGCAGGTAATGGGGAATTATTGTTTAACGAGTATGGAGTTCCAATTTTTCAAGATGGAGATGGATGGTGGTTTGGGCTGTATAACCATATGAGTGTACTTAATACCACAGAAATATATACCTAAAAATTGAAAAAAGGTCAATTTTATGACCTATATATGTTACCACAACAATAAAAATTGGACAAAAGACTTAATTTATATATATTTTATGTGGTTTGCTTTAGTTCTTTCAGGCTACTCTAACTAGATAACAGACCAAGTGGTTTATAAATAACAGAAGTGTGCTGCTCAGTGTTTCAGAGGCTGAACTATCCAAAATCAAGGAACCAACAGATTGGATAGCAGGTAAGGGTTTGCTCTCCATTACAGAGCTTTTCCTTCTTTGCTGTATCTCCACATAGCAGAAGCACACCAGCAAAGTTTGTAAAGCTTCATTTATAAGAAGACTAATCCATTCGTGAGGTCCCTGCCCTCATAACCTAGCCACCTCCAAAAGGCCCCGCCTCTTAAAATCATCACCTTAGGGATTAATTTTCAACATACAAATTTGGGGGGAGAAATCATAGCATAACTTCAATAGCTATTTAATGAAATCATTTCCTCTCCACTTCTCCTAAATACATGTGAACAACTGTATCAACGCTATTTGATTCAAAGGGAGCCAAATCATTAGCTTACTAGAGACACCAACTTGTTTGATTTCACCTTTTTTGGCTCCCGTCTACCTTTGAAGAAATGGAGGTTGAAACAAGTGATCTGCAACTCTGAATTGGAGAAGGTTTTTAGTTCATGCAAAACCATTTTCCCCTGTTTCTTTATTTTAATTTATGGCAAATTGTTTTAATTAAGATCTTTCTCTTAATTATGATTCACAGTCAACTGTCACAGACTCAAAAAAGGACAAAGATAGGCAGAGAGTGCACATTAGCTTTCCTTCCTGATCTTTATGATCCTTCTTAAATCTGCCTTTTAAAATCAAAGTGTCCCACACGTCTACCCTCTGCCAAACCTCAGAGGGTGAACTCATCTACCTTGAAGTCATCTTTTATCATTCATTGTGACTCATAAATTGCATTCCCTTCCTCTGAGTCCATTGTAAAGCAGTCAACTCAGACAGCAAAATTCAATCTTCTCCCATGCACATCTTTTTGAACCATACTTCATCCCCCAACTCCAAGAAAGGGGGAAATAATTTCAATAAGTGGTGATACAACTATTTTGCATAAAAACAAAAATGCACCAACCCCTTCCCAGAAGAAGTCCTGAGTGGCACTTTTCTCCTTGATATAGAGTAATTAAAATATTATGATGCAAAATGAATAATAATTAAATATCATTATATAAACTAAGCAAATCATGTCATATAGAAGGCAATAAGAGAAAAAAGAAAACAGTATTTCATACACAAATATATTGACAACCAATTAAGGAGTAAGTACTCAAGACTCTTTGACCATTCAGAGATTTTTATCCATATACTTCTCCAAATTTCCTTTTCCCTATTTTCTTATTACTTACCTTCCAGTTTCTTAACCATTCAGTCAAATCAGTGGTCACAGGCTTAAGTCAGTAAATAATCACACATCTGGTTATTTCTCCTTCTTAAGCAAGTGAACAGGCTATGCACTGCTCAAAGTTCTTCCCACAGAGAGGATTTCAATAAACCATCAGATCCTGTCCTGTTTTCAAATTCTATGTATGTGGTCTCTGTGAATTCATTCTTGTTCTTCCTGAATCTTCTATTCAACTGCTCAAAACTTTTCCAAAGATTTAACTCCAGGTTGTAATCAAAACACCTCACTCTAGTGTTTAATCCTTCAATCATCTGCCTTCTGAGTATCTTCAGCTGTGTTCCTTACCATTGCACAGTTACACTATGACCCAGTCATCTAAAACTCTTTCATGTAATTTACTGTCCTGTGCTCTACATGCCTTCTATGACTTCCATCATTTTTTAAGAAGCCTTCTCTGACTTCTCTATTTTGATTTAAGCCTCTTTGTTGTTTCCTTAATGCCACTGGTTTATTTCCTTCAAAGAAATTATCACAGATTGCAGTGCAGTAGTATATGTTTGCTTTTCCATATCTTATACTGAAGTGTTCTCTTTCAGGGTGGCCCTGAAAGGGTGTTGTGTTTATCTGCAGAAATTGCACTTTGGGTTTAATAAAGACTGTATCAAGGTCTTTTTTTCTGAATTATTTTTTTCTTCTATCAAGCTAGTTACTATTTTTCCATATAACATTCCAGTTGAAAACACAGGCTTTGGCAATAGATAGCATTCAAAACCTTCCTCTGCCACACATCATCCATGTAAAATCGGTTAAGTTACTAAATCCCCATCAGCAGTGGTTTTTTCCTAGTGCTTACCCCATAGAATGGCTATAAAATTTTAAAGGGTATCATTCATTAGTACAAAATCTAATGCATTGGAACTGCTCAATAAATGCTAGGCAACTACACATAGTCCTAGCTTTAAGGAAATAAAGCTAAGGTGTAATTTGAAAGAAACAATAAAACATTCTGAACTTCTACTCTAATGGCTCTCAGTAAACTCACAATTATCTTTTCTTTCCCTCAAGTGAACTCGTGGTATAACCTCTCTCTAACCTCCCATACTCCCTTCTTGAATCACCCACCTACCAAAGAGCACCACCGTCCCTGGGAGGCCTCCACACTCTCAACCCCAATAGCCAATCAGTCATCACTTCTTGTTCTTCTGCTAAGCTAGTTTCCCTGCATCATGTCTTGCCAGGCCTAATTGATTTTCTAAATAGCAACCAGAATAATGTGATCATTTCTCTTTCCCTCAGTGTTTCCTCACACAAACTCCTTCTCCTCGCCTAAATGAGGATCCTAAGACCCTCAAGACTCAGGCACAGTATCCCCTGTCACTTGTCACCACTTCCACCTTCACCCCCTGAGCTCCACCAGTTTAGAATTCCTTCCTTCCTTTCTTCCAATTTATCTTGCTCTTTCTCACTATTAAATGTCCATATAAAATTTTTTCTTGGATAAAACAGGCTCCCATGCCTTGTTAACCTGTGCATCTATCATTATTCAGAGGTCACTATATTTGTGCCTTCCTCCAGGAAGTCTTCCCTGACACATGTCATCCCTCCACCACACACACACCTGACTTAGCCCGAGTTGCCTGCATAACACAGCATGACCTATCCCACTCAAATGGCTTTTCTCTTGTTCTCCTTTTCTACTCCATTATCCTCTGAGCTCTGTGAGAGAAGCAACCAAGTGTGTCTTTCTCATGATTATATCCCCAGTGCTTATCTCAATACCTGCACATAGTAGGAATTACAGTATCAAAGTGTAATAAAGTGAATGAACGAATGAGAGAATGAGGCGGATGTTTAAGCCTACTTTTGAAGTGATCTGGGTCAAACTGTTGGGTGTAAAATCCTTTCTTCTCTATTTCAGCCTCTGCAGTGACCCTAAAAGAATTGCCGCATTGCTGAGTTTTCATAACCGTCTGTAGCTAGTCTGTTTGAAGTTCAACAGTTCTGTGAAGTTCTATGGTGTGAAGTATAGCAACTCTCTTCAGCACTGAGAGACTTTTTCACGCTTTATTTATGAGACTAGAAGTGCTGATTTTTTCACTGCAAATTTCTTCTTCAATTGATTGATTTTATTTTTCATGAACTTTGGAATTACTTTTCTAAACTATTTGATTCTTCCGCTGGCTCCCTGTATTTAGACTGCCACTGGGTTTTATTACCATTACAATTGGTAAAACCAGTCAGCTATGCTGACAAGGCCAAGGTCTTCTTATTTTGCTTATTCAAATTTTCCTTCCTGATTTTAAAAACAAAACAAAAGAAAATGATACATTTCTAGACATCAGTGATTTGATGCATTTGGAAGTACACTGTCTTCTATAATGTTCGCTTTTTGCAGAAAACCCACTGCCAGTATCTGTTACCTACAAGTAATAAGAGGAGTGAAGTGGGGCAAGTCCTATCTTTGCCAAAAATTTTTGGCATCAATCACTTGTGAAGGTAAATGAAGGAATAGTTTCTCATAATGGATAAATTTTAGGAGACTGACAGAAATGAATAAAGTTGCAGTTGAGGCTCCATGACTTCCTAGATGTTTGAATTTTTCATCTTAGTAAATTCTCTAAGACTTACTTTCCTCCTTTTAAAAACTAGGTTTACAACAGTAACTATGACAGGTTATTTTGAAGTGTTAATTGAGTTCCACATATAAATTGCCTTATATGTAATATGTTATTGTGAATAGTTGAAGGACGTGGTTACTGTTCCAGTTTATGACAAAGCAACGTCAACAGAGTTAATGACAATATGGTACTGCTATATGATTCAAACCTGGATGATGTCTATTGATCTTAATGATCTTGGTAATTAGGAATTTAAGGAAATCATCCTTGGGAGCTACTTTTACAGGTTAGGGAATCAACCCAATCTGATATTTTTCCATTTTCATTTAGGGTGGCTTGTTCATTAGTCTAGAACATGTAATATCCAGATTCCCTTTTAATGAACATACATGTAACTTTTGGTCTTCTGCTTTCAAGATTGATGTCCAGTGAAATGGATATTGTTAGCTTTTTTCTGAACTTGATTTTTAAAGTCTGATATTGTGTGTTCCTACAAGCTATTCCTACTACTAAAAAAATTGCTTGAATCTTGAAGGTGAGAATAGAATATGGGTAGAACAGTGCTCAGCTTGAAACTAGTGTTCAAAATGACCTAGTTATTTTCTAGAGCTGGCACTTCTCACTTGCTGAATCAAATGTACAGTCATGTCTTCTTAAGTACTATGACTTAAGTACATACTTCTTAAGTATGGTTACTAGGGAAAAATAACTTCTTCCATTTTTTCTAAACATTCTTTGAGATGGTTTCTCTGAATTCTTTACTTGAATGAGTAAAAGTGGCAAACTTTACTTGAAAAGTTGCTGCTAGAAGGAAGATGTTCTAATTATTTATAGTTGCCTGACAATCACCTAAAACTTAGGGGCTATGACCATGCTAATGACCAAGTTGAGTCAGCCCTTGCATAATCCCTCCATCTAAGTGCAAGTAGAGTCTGTGACTTACTTCTAATCAACTGAATATGGCAAAGGTGAGGAGATGTCACTCATGATTAGGTTATATTATAAGGTAAAGTTAGCAGGATGTCACCTTTGATTATGTTACATTATATACAACTCTTTTTTTTTTTTTTTTTTTAGCAGATTCAAGCAAAAATTAAGAGCTACATTGTAATGGTCTAAGGAGAAGGGCATGTGGAAGGTAACTTCAAGGGGTCTCTTAGAAACTGACAGAGGGTGTTAGCTGTCATCCTGAAAGAAGACAGCCCTCCAATATATGGGTGAGGAAGATCAATTCTGTCAACAACCTCAGTGAGTTTGGAAGCAGATTCTTTTCTAGTCAAGACTCAAATGAGTCTATAAAGCACCTTTATCATAGCCTTGTGAGCTTCTGAGCAGAGAACCTAGCTTGGCCATGACCAGAGTCCTGTGTTAGGAAACCTGTAAGATAATAAATGGGTGTTGTTTTGAAGCCACTAGATTTACAGTAATTTGTTAGATACCAATAGAAACTATGTGACTGAAACAAAAATGATTTGTTAGTTCTCATACTTCTTTAAATTGACTTGAGATCATGTGGGGGAAGTTGTTGTAATTAGATGGTTGATTTTAGCTGCGTGCTCAGATGGAATGTCTAAGATGGCCTCATAGACTCCCTCCCCAAGCCCTTCTAAAGGACAGTTGGACTTTTTAAGTGGTATTTCAGGTAGTTAAGACCTAGCCTTAAAAGTTCCAGAAACTCTCTTCTCCCATTTTTCATTAGTCAGAGCAAACCCCAGCTATTTCAAGTGCAGGGATAGAGGAAATAGATTCCACTTGTTAGTGCAGGAGCATTATGACCATATTGGAATGGAAGAAATTCTTGATGACAATATTTGCAGGCAATTTATCACAGTTCACCCTCTGGCCACAACAATTCATATTTACCCCAAAAGGGAAAGACTTCAGTCCCATTCAAGGCTCAGAAGTCTAATTCAATATTCAGGTCAGGTTCTTCCAGAATGGATCTTATTGATTGGAGATCTGTAAATCAAAGAAGACAAACTTTAGCTGGGCACAATAGCCCATGTCTGTAATCCCAACTACTCAGTAAACTGAGGTAGGATCATCACAATTTTAAGACCAGCCTCAGTAACTAAGTGAGTCAGTCTCAAAAATGAAACTAAAGATGACTGGAGATTAGCTCAATGGTAAAGTGCCTCTTGGTTCAATTCCCAGTACCAAGAAAGAAGGAAAGATAGAGTTAAACTTTGCATACTTTTCTGACAATGGCAAAACATATTTCCCAAGCATGCCACTATGAGGCAGAGGATATTCCTTAATTAGGATCCAGTTCTGATCCCTGGGTGTAATTTCCTATGACTGAGCTCTATCCTTGGACCCTTGACTGTCCAATGAAGCATCCTTCCTTTACCATAAGAAATGACCTGTAATGAAACTGAATTACTCTCTCCACCATCTTCCTGCCCACAAAATTTAGAGTTCCAAAAACTCCTTTTAATTTTAAAGTTTGACCATTTTTATTTAATGTAATTCAACTACCCTCAAAAACACTGTGGACTTCCAAGGTATCAAATCATAATTCACTAACATTAGAAAAATGCAATAACGACAAATCCCTATAAGGCATACCTCTCTCTCCTTTGGGTTGAGATTCAGGATGCCCTGAGATAATATCTTCAAAATCCTTAGCAGTATTTGTCTTCCAGGAACTGCCTTAAATCTTTGAGTTTTTCAAACCAGTATTATAAGTATTATATTGATTTGGTCTTTACCCTGAGGCCACATTTTACTGTCACAGCCTAAATTTGGTCTTTGCCCTGAAGCTATTTCTTACTTAGAAAGCCTTTTGTGGTTTAAGGAATTGTGATGAGAAGTTGTTATTTTTCAACTCAGCAAGACCTGGGTTATGTATTTCTCAATTCTGCTCGAAAACTGAAGATTTTCTTCTTAAGTTCATCTGTCTCTTGTAATACTTGGGCTCCACAAATACATAGGAATTAATGATGTGATACCCTGTTTGTTATAAGATAGCTGGGAGTTCTCACAAATGCATACTGAAAGATAATGGTGACAGATATTGAGCAATAATGTGTCTACTAACTCCCCTTTTTTGTTCATATAATTTACTCACATATTAGGATGGAGCCTGGATTCCTTTGCTTAGGAGAAACTTCAAATTAAATCGCCCCTCTTGCAGTTTAGTTCTCATTTTCTCACCTGAATTCTACCCTAATTAGTTTAAAATAGTGTCTGATAGATGCGATAATCAAGCAAAATAATGATTTTGACCTAAATATAATGCCACAAGGCTCTATAGGCAATAAGTTCTGAAAGTATAAAGTCTAAGTCACAGTAGGAACAAACATACTCATATTTGTTGTTTTTTCTTGGAGGAAGCAGCACCAAGGAGGGCAAGTTCCTTGCCCAACACCGCATAGCTATTAAAGCTGAGCTTTGAATCCTAGTCTGTCTGTACTAGAAATCATGCTCGTCTCTTTAGATTTGCTTCTGCATCACCTCCTGCAAACTGAGGTAGGCTGCGAAGTGTGAACCCTGGGAACAGGATACTCAACGTACTTATTTGGAAGGGTACGTTCCACGTTTTTAGTGACCATGGTAGAATGCTACCCTAGAAGGTGGCATGTTTGCTTATTAATCACTCACTGTGGCTGCCTTCATTTTCTGTAACATGAAGTTCCATGACAATTTTTCATTTCCCATTTAGCCAATGCCAAATTCCTCATCTCTCAAGAAAATCATGAAAAGGAAAGAACAAACAACAAACAAATATCATCTAATAAAATGTTCTATTTTATCGAGTATGTATTGTATGCCCCAATGATTCTGTATCTAGACATTTTACATAATATTTCTGTATCTAAGTGCTAGTATCACGTATCATTATTACTCAGGGTTTCATGGGAAGAGAGATTTGTCTTAAAAATCAAAACAGACAGCAGGTAGGTTGTTTCATTGCAAAAAATTGAGATAATGAAATCATTGTGCCCAGGTAGTTAATATATCTGGATACATCTACAGTAAACAACACAGAGGAAAGAGTCATGTATCAGTATTTACCAAATCACACTTAGGGAATTGTGAGAAAAGTTAGCTTTCTGGTTTATGCCCTCAGAGATCCTGATTAATTACTTGAATTGGTCATAGTTTTAATTTAAGTCAAAAGATGTGATTGAAAGTTTATAGAGATTATTTTCAAAAACCAAATTAATATTTTTAAATCTATAATGGAAAACATATCATCATTTTAAATAAGATGACTTGCAGAGCTACTGTGAAATTAAGGCAAAAGACAAAAATCACTAATAGTGGCCATTTTTGTCTAAAGTTTTTTGATATTTTTTCATCATGAATATTTTGCATTAATTTTTTTAAATATTACTTATTAAAATATTACTTATCTTGATCACCAAGATTTTTTATGTGTTTTAGTTAACTTTTATGTCATGGTGACCAAAAGACTTGACAAGAACAATTAAAGGAGGAAAGGTTTATTTGGTCACTGTTTCGGAGGTCTCAGTCCATAGACAAGCCAATTCCAGTACTTGAGAAGAGGCACAACGTCACAGTGGAAGAGTATGGCGGAGGAAAGCAGTTTAGAACATGGCAATCAGGAAGCAGTGAGATTGAGCTCCACTCACCAGGGTCAAAATATACACCCCAAAGAAACTTCCCCAATGACCTACCTCTTCCAGGCATATCCTACCTACCTATATTTACCAATCAGTTAACCCATTCAAGTGGATTTAATGCACTAATTAGGTTAAGGTGCTCATTACCCAGTCATTTCACCTCTAAACTGTCTTGCACAATCTCACACATGAATTTTTAGGGACTCCTCATACCTAAACCATAACAGATACATTTCATGTCCTTAAATTTTCTGCTCAGGGCAAGTACTTGTGTCCTCTCATACCACTCCTGTCTTGCTCCACAGATCATGTCACATCACTAAACATAACTCCACTTAATTACCTGACTCCAGATTTTATGTCACAGCTTTGCTTTGGTATTTCTCAATCTTGTAACCTTGGATTGTTTACATATTTAAGAACTCATTTTATAGACTATTGTGAAAATTAAATGAAATAAATCTTACAAAATAGTATAAGCCTGGATACAAAGTAAGTTCTTAATAAAAATAAACTAGTGTTAATGATTGAAGTTCAATTGTATTTGACTAATTGAGGAAGGACAGTTCTTCATTCTATGATGTCGTCCATCAAAATAAAACATTTGCTTGGAATTTTAGATAAATCAGAGAAATCTGTCAGACCTTCTTAAAGGTAAAATTTTAGACTAGCTCTATCCAGTGACTCTGAAATAATGGATGCTGAGATGTGGATGTTATTTGTCCCAGCCAGAACTCATATTGAGGCATAGTGCCCAGTACAGTGGTACTGAGAGATTTGGAGGCTTTTAAGAGGTATTCAGGTCATGAATGTTCACCTTCACAAGAGTGTAGTTCCCTCAAAAGTAGGTTAGTTACCATGAGAGCTGGTTGTTACATAGTTAACTTGGAAACTCACCCACCCACTAAGTGCTTCTCTTCTGCTCACACTTGCATGCCCTTCTGCTTTCCCACCACGAATCGCTCAGTAGATGCCAAGTAAATGTTGACACCACACTCTTTTTAGACATACATGACAATAGAATGTATTTTGACAAATGATAAAAACATTGAGCATAACATTCTAAGTAGGATCCCATTCCTGTGGATGTACATGGTTTGGAATTATACTGGTTGTATATTCATATATGAATATAGGAAAGTTATGTCTGATTCATTCTACTGCCTTTTTTAATTCCCCTCCTGCTACCTTCCCTTCACTTCCCTCTATCTAATCCAATGAACTTCTATTCTTCCCTCCCCCACCTATGATTGTGTGCTAGCATCCGCATATCAGAAGGAACATTAGGACTTTGGTTTTTGGGGATTGGCTTATTTCACTTTGCATGATAGTCTCCAGTGCCATCCATTTACTAGCAAATGCCATAATTTCATTTTTCTTTATGGCTGAGTAATATTCCATTGTGTATATGCCACATTTTCTTTATTCATTCATCTGTCGAAGGGCACCTAGGTTGATTCCATAGCTTTGCTATTGTAAATTGAGCAGCTATAAACATTGATGTGGCCACATCACTTATGTGGTATGCTGATTTTTAAGTCCTTTGGGAATATATGGAGGAGTGGAATAACTGAGTCCAACGGTGGTTTCATTCAAAGTTTTCTGAAAAATCTTCTTACTGATTTCCAGAGTAGCTGCAACGATTTTCAGACCTACCAGCAATGTATGAGTGTACCTATTTCCCCAATCCTCTCCAACATTTATTGTTACTTGTATTCTTGTATTCTGGCTGGAGTATTGTGAAATCTCAGTGTAGTTTTAATTTGCATTTCTCTAATTGCCAGTAATGTCAAAATTTTTTCATATTTGTTGACAAATTGTATTTCTTCTGTGAAGTGCCTGTTCAGTTTCTTTGACCATTTATTAATTGGGTTATTTGTTTTTTGGTGATAGATTTTTTGAGTGCTTTATATATCATGAAGATTCATACTCCTTCTGGGTTGCAGGTGGCAAAGATTTTCTTCCAATCCGTAAGCTCTCTTCACATTCTTGATTATTTCCTCCGCTGTGGAGAAGTTTTTTAGTTTGACACTATTCAATTTATTGATTCTTGATTGTACTTCTTGTGCTTTCGGAGTCTTCTTGTAGAAGTCAGTTCCCAAGTTGACATGATGGAGAGTTGGGACTAATTTTTCTTCTAGTAGGCACAGAGTTTCTGGTCTAATGCCTAGATCCTTGATCCACATTGAGTTAAGTTTTGTGCAAGGTGAGAGATAGCAGGTAAATTTCATTCTACTACAAATGGATTTCCGGTTTCCCCAGCACCCCTTGTTGAAGAGCAAATGTATCCAATGTATGTTTATGGCATCTTTGTCTAGTGAGATAACTGCGTTTATTTGGGTTTGTCTCTGTGCCTTCTATGCTGTTCCATTGGTCTTTGTGTCCGTTATGGTGCCAGAACCATGCCATTTTTGTTACTGTAGCTCTGTAGTATAATTTAAGGTCTGGTACTGTGATGCCTCCTGCTTCACTTTTCTCACTGAGGGTTGCTTTGGCTATTCTGGGCCTCTTATTTTTCTAAATGAATTTCATGACTGCTTTTTCCTATTTCTATGAAGATCATCATTGGAATTTTAATATTAATTACATTTGATCTGTATAGCATTTTTTGGTAGTATGGTCATTTTGACAATATTAATTCTGCCTATTCAAGAGAATGGGAAAAATTTCCATCTTATAAAGTCTTCTTCAATTACTTTCTTTAGTATTCCATAGTTTTCATTGTAGAGATCTTTCACCTCTTTTGTTGGATTGATTCCCGAATATTTTTTGAGGCTATTGTGAATGGGATCATTTTCCTAATTTCTCTTTCAGTTGATTCATCGTTGGTATATAGGAATGCAATTGATTTATAAGTGTTAATTTTATATTTTGCTACTTTGCTGAATTCATTTATGAGTTTCTAGAAGTTTTGGGTCTTCTGAATATAGAAACATGTCATCAGCAAACAGGGATAGTTTGAGCCCTTCTTTTCCTATTTGTATCCCTTTAATTTCTTTCTTTTGCCTAACTGCTCTGACTAGTGTTGGACTATGTTGAATAGAAGTGACATTGTGCTCTTGAACTTCCTGAATGGTAAGCTAAAATAATCTCTTTTCTTTATAAACCACTCAGGTATTCTGTTATTGCAATGGAAAATGGGCTAAAACAATGGACATCCTATAACTAATAGCCACATATCAAAACACAATTGAGGAACCTCAAATTTTGTTTTATTTAAATAATATATATTTAAATAATGTCATGTGGCTAATAGCTACTTCACTGAACACCAGAGATATAGAACCCTGTGAACATGAATTTACTTTTTTTCCATGCAGAAAAGGATAATTGATGTTAGAGTACTTACCAAAAGACTTATCACTAATAAGGTGTCCTATGAAGATGATTTTCCCCTAACTCAAAGTCAAAGGATGAGCCTTTTCTTGCCACTTCAGCTTTTGCTAATTTCCTTACATAGATTCCATCAAGAGCTTGTGGTTTTTATACTGTTTTGAAAATTGGGGGTCACATACCCAGGAGTATGCAAGATGATTTGCTAAGGGCAGAGGGAAAATATAGACATAATATCTCTTTTTAACATAACTATAAGAAAGAAATTAAGCTTATAATATTTAATAAATGAAGCAATCCTAACATCCTTTTCATTATTCAGAAAATCATCAGAGAGAGAACTCTTTTCATCAAAAAATGTTCCCTACAGAATAAAACTCTACAAGATGGAGGTATTATTGGTAGTGTTTAACTGGATGGTTCATGTATTATAACCTACCACAATTTGCATTTATGGGTTACTATCACAAGGTTCATTGTATTAAGAAACAAATATTTAAAAATAGTAACATCATTACAATAGTATTTGATAAGATGGAAACTGCAAATTATTACAAAATTTGCTTGACTATCTTTTGGTAACATTGTGAAGAGTTGTTGAATGTAAAAGTGAATTATATGTTTTTTGTTTGACAAATGACAGCTATTGCAAATTTTCTGATTTTTGACAAGTGGTTTGATAAGTGTCTTTCAGGTAACAGTTACCTATGAGATCTTAAAAAACAAAAGAAAACAAACAAAATCCATTTCTTCAAGCTAAGAGTGAGATTTCAACAATATGTGAGAAAATAATTGCATTTTAAAAGAAACTCGTTCTGTGGAAACAGTTTTTAGAAAATAGATGCCTAAAATGTGTATATTCTTATTGAGGAGTTGCTATAAAAAACGTTTGGTATCATATATAAAATATTAATAGGGACAGACTCCAGTAATCCAGAAACAAGATTTTATAATCTTTCTAAAATTTTCACAAGTGATTTTTGGCAGATTTTGAACTTTGTTTTGAAAAAATGTAAAAATGTAACATTTTGCAGTCAGGTTGATAAATAATAATTGTGAAGGAGGAAATTTTCAAGATAAAATTCATCATAAACTGCATAATTGACAAATAAACTTAGATTTTGGTGTTTCAATTGTTTACATATAGTCAGAGATGTTTTGCTACTCTTGCATTTATAAATGTGCTTTAACTATGACAGCAAAATCAAATTTTAAAAAATGAAATCAGAATGGGATCTTCATACAAAGTACTTTGTTACAAAATATTAAAGCAAGATTAAAGATAAATGAAGTGTAGTAAATCACATTATTTTCCTGAATTTTATAATACCCTTATATTAATGCATAATATAATATAATATATTAGCTAGGCCCAGTGGCACTTGATTATAATCCAGTGGCTCCAGAGGCTAAGGCAGGAGGATTGGGAGTTCAAAGACAGCCTCAGCAATAGCAAGGCACAAAGCAACTCAATGAAACCCTGTCTCTAAATAAAATACAAAATAGGGCTGGGGATGTGGCTCAGTGTTCAAGTGTCACTGAGTTCATTTCCCAATACCAAAAAAAAATTTATATATATATATATATAATATTATAATAGTATATTATATAGCAATATTTTAGTGATAGAAAGGACTTTTTATCTTTAACATTAATATCAATAAAATACTCATCAAAATTGTAATGTCTAATGTAGAGTTCTATTGCATGTCAGGGTTCTAAGTGCTTTTAGCTTATTTGTATATATTACATGATATTCACAATATCTTATAATGCATCTTTCGTTTTATTAATAAATGAATACTAACATAATGGGGTGGCCCAATTTTGTTGTTACGTATAAGTTATCAAAAATTTTGAAATTTTAGCTAGTGCATTTCTTAGCTTACTTTGTATGTCCTGACTGCCTAATTAGGTTGACAGAGCCTTGGAATATACTATATGTTTTTTGAACTTTCTCTCATATCTTTAGAATATGCTCAATATGTAAGACAAATATATAATAATAATCGCTCTTTATTATAAAAGCTATGCCAGAAACTGTACTGGTGCTTTAGAATGTACTATATACTGCTGAGAAAGACTTTAAACCCTACAATCTGTGGAGTATGCAACAATATCCCCTATGATGCACAACGAAACTGAGTCAATACACCTAAATATCTCATGTGTACAAAGGCAGTAAGTGACAAACTTGTGATCTAAATGAACTTTTTTCTGGATCTGAATAACATTATTACTAATAAAATACCCATAGTAAACATAGTGTCTAATGTAGAGAGTTCTGTTGCATGTCAGGGTTCTAAGTGCTTACCTTGCATCTTATAATCAATCTTTATGAGAATTCTATAAAGGAGACACATAATTACCCCGTGCATAATTCAAGGACTAGAGTTTCATAGACCATTTAAGCAGCTGGTCAAGTTGGTAATTGGTGGAGTCAGTGTTCAAACCCTAGCCTCCTTGCTCTTTGTACTCCATCTGCCTCTAAAGCCTCTTCTCTTTCCAATATGACATTATCTGACATTCTCAAACAACAACACTAGTGTCATTGCTGCCTTCTTCTTCCTAGATCTAGAATCATCAATGACCCAGATTATTTCTGTATTTTACTTTTAATAAATTCTCCAAAAAGTAAAGAATAATGGATATCACAATGTTGGAGGCCAAAGTCATAGAGTTTGAAAATTGGAAGATGCATCTGTATAAGTTAAGTACTGGACTCCTTTAGATATTTTAAGCGAAAGTGTTTTGTTTACTTGTTCAATTTAGAATTGTCTCATTTCTCCACTTCACGGAGCATGTCTTCTATTAGGGACAATGTGAAGGAGAATTCTTTTCATAATTGGACAATTGCGTCTAATACATTCACTGTGAATTATATGGCCCTTATTTAAATCAGGTGTTTTTTAGATGTCACTTGTGAATTTTGCATTCTAGGTTTTCTACTGTTACAATTTTGAAATAAGATATTCCCCAAAAGCTTATGTGTGAGACAAGGCAAGAAAGTTTAGAGGTGAAATGATTGGATTATGAGAGCTTTAACATAATCAGTGCATTAATCCCCTGATAGGAATTAACTGGATGGTGACTATAGGCAATAGGGTGTGGCTGGAAGAGGTGGGTCCCTGGGGGCATATCTTTGGGGTTTAGATTTTATTCTTCATGAGATCTCTCTCCCTCTCTCTCTCTCTCTCTCTCTCTCTCTCTCTCTCTCTCTCTCTCTCTCTCTCTCTCTCTTAGTGGCCATGTTCTAAACTGCTTTCCTCTGCCACACTCTTCCAATATGATGTTCTGCCTCACCTTTGGCCCAGAGCAATGAAATTGGTCATTTGTGGACTCAGATCTCTGAAACCATGTATGCCACAAAACTTTTTATACTCTAAAATTATTCTAAAATTATTCTTGCCAATTTTCTTTTTGTCACAGCACTGAAAAGGCTGACTTGAAACATCTACCTTGTGGCACAATAGAATGCAAGTCACTTTCAAAATATTTAGATTTGAACATTGTAGTTTATTTATTTTCAGGTACCTAAAAAGTGCCCTGTGTAGCTATTATGAACTCTCCTCAAAGGAAAATGGAGGTGAGATGCACTGCAGGCATACATTTGTTCTGCTTGTTGTGATGAAAATCTTTCTGCTAGATGATGAGGAATCCTAAGTTTGAATTGGTTTGTGCTTTTCCCCAGAGAGGCTATGGAACACTGTACAGTTTCGTTTCTGTTGAAAGAAAATTTAGTCTCAATTCACTGATTATGATGCGATGTTGTATTAATAAGTCTCCTATTATGCTAAACCAGCTGGACACACTTGACTAACTCTGGAGACAGAGGATGAATACATTAGCTGTCTGGCCCCAGTTCTAACTTTCCATCTGTGAGCTGGCCCCATTTGCTGATGCTGTACATGGGAGATTCATAAACAAAGTTAGAAAAGTGCTTATGAGGGCAGTAGAAATGAAGGGGCGTGAAAAGGGAAGATGGAAAATGCATTTGGAAATGCAGTTTTTACTATTCATTGAGATTTTCAAAGTTAGACTCTTTCTCTTCTCCTGAGCAGTACCACAAGGACTCTGGATAAAAGAGTTTTAGGAGAAGGGTTTTTCAACTCAGTTCATTTTTAATTTTAAAAATATTGATCCACCATTTCCCAGTAGGAAAAAATTCAAATGAAATATTCTTCTTGAGTAATAGCGTTTTGGGGCAACCCTTTTAAACACATCTCCAAAGAGAACCCAATGTCAAGGCACATCGAAGTTTTTATTTACTGTAGTTCCAGATTCTTAGTGTCTTTCCCCTACCTCGCCCATCCGGCTATCAGCCTGTGGTCTTATTTACAAAAGATAATCAAACTACAAGGATGAATATTCCAGTGGTTTAATATTTTCATCAAAAACAAAAAGTGTCTCTTAAGAATAATTAAAATACTGAACAAAAGTGAAAATAACTTTACTCATTTATTTTAGTACATATTAAAATATTGCATCCACTTTATAAATAACATTATTTTTATCAATATTCTGACATATTGACCAAAAGTCATCTGGATTAGTTATCCTGTGCAGACAATTATGTCAACCTCTGGTACTGTCAAAACAGAGTACAAACTTTCTCACTTGAGGACTTTGCAATGTAAGCATAGGCTTTACCATTCTTCCTTAAGATAATATTTCATGAACATTTCAATGATCCCCTAATTACCACTGTGTGTCAAGCAGAGCCTTTAGCAATTAGAAAGAAGAAAATAATTCAAAATTTGGTTTCAAAATTAAGTGGTGAGTGTGACAATGTAGGTATGACCATGGGAAAATATTTTCATGGCTACTTGTGTATAGTACATAAAGACAGTTTTAAGATATGTCCTTAAAGAAGAGCAGATTGAACATACTTCTTAAAATAAGAGCTTGGTTAACTGAAATTCAGATAAACAATGAATATATCTTAGTATAAGCATGACCCAAATATTGCCTATGCTATTACTTATACTAAAAATATTACTTATACTAAAAATAAAGTTGTTGATTATGTGAGTTTCAAATTTAACTGAGCACACTATATTTTTATTTATTGAATCTGACACCCTATACTCTTAAACTGTAAACTTGGAACTAGCATATCATTGCTTCTACACAAAACTCATTGACCAAAAAAGCCTCCAGGCAGAATCCCAAGTAAGGGTCAAATACATACATGTTTGGAAAGGGGGGAATGAACATTGTGAGCAGAAATCTTACCTACCACAACTGTGAGACCTGGCAAAGGATCAATAGGACATAAGATAGGTATTTGAAACATTTCTGAAAGAAGTTTGCTTTATTTTTCTTAATTTGGAATAACATGTATACGTAAGCATCATAAAATGACACAATGTTTCATAGACCATAATGTGAAATCAATCCCAGGATCATCGCTTATATATTTTTCCAGAAAAGGCAACATACCAATATCTCCCATCAATGTCAGTCAAATATAACCATGCATTTTCTAAAATCATAGTATTTTTCAATTTCAGTTTCTCCATGCATAATTTTGTGACCAATTGCATTAAAACAATTCTGTGATTATCTGAATGCTTCTTTTTATCATACCTGGCTTTGGATCAGATATCTGTTTTATTTCTAGATTAGAGGATTTGTTCCAAGTATAATTCTAAACATCTTTATATGTTGAAGTTTTTTTTAAAAGCATATTATTCTATGAATCATTTTTATAAAATCAGAGTCTACTCAGATATCTCTGATAATTCTGATCCAATAACAACGTTCTCTCCTTCTATGTAAACTGATCATTTTTTGTTGCCCTGTTTGAATCTGATTTGTGCTTACTCAGTTCCTGTTATATCCTTTGGCATGAGATGCTTTTAAAATCACAAGGTGAAGCATTATTAATATTACCTCACCGCAGGAACCTTTCAGAACTAAACAGATAAGGGAAAACATCACTAATAAAGGAAATATATCTCAGCTATTAGGATGAAAAAACCACATTGTGATAGATATATGGCCTTTGGATACCTGCAGACATCATTCACTCATGAATTCATTATTTATTTCCTAAATATTTCTCAAGTGTCTGTAGTATTATGCTAGATGCTGAGAATACAGTGTGAAAAAGACTTCAGTCTTCTCAAGTAGGATAACAAATGCCCCTTTTAAAATCTGAGAACAAGATAACATATCACAAACTTTCCATACATTGTTTTGTTGTAGTCTTCATTGCAAGCCAGATGAATTCGAAATTGTAGTTTTTAATATGCTGGTTGAGTCTCAGACTCATGATGGTGGACTTACTCATAATTATAAAGTTAATGACTTGTAGAACCAAAATTTAAACCTGAATCTTTTTATTCCCTCCAGATATCATGCTGTTCACACTAATTTCACTTGTCTGGTAAGGAAAACTTCTAGGAATGTAGGTGACAGCATTGTGTAAGGTTTGAGAAAATCTTCTTTGTAGTCACATAAACTCAGGTTTGATTTTTTACTGTCACAGGTGAAATCCTGAACAAGTTACTTGGAGTTCTAATCCTCAGTTCATTTACAAAGAAGAAAAAGAGACAAAATAACATTAATATCACAGGCTTCCTAACTAGCACCATGCCTGAAAACAAAGTTTAAACTATAGGCATGGAACGAATCCTTGGGGGATAAATGTAATAAAATATATCAAGCATTTTGCACACCCTTCCCAGCACACCATCAGTACTTAGCAAATGTCAAACTCCTGAAACTCCCCTGACTACTGGAACTCTGATTTCAAGGTAAGTTCCCGATTCTTTTTCAAATGCAGTTTTTCCTTATTTCACACATTTTTCCAGTTATAATAATGGCTACTTTCTACCCAGTAATGTCTAGGACTCTTAGATTAGCTTCTATAAATCAATGAAAAAAGAGTGAATCTCTGCTTTATGATTAATTGTGTTATTCAGAAACATTGTTAGCACTGATTTTGTCATACTACATTTAATCCACATAGCAATTCCAAGAGGAAACCAGTTTACAGAATTTAATAAAGACACGAGAAATATTGTCTCAACTTTATACTCTGAAACCTTGCCAGAGTAATCAAACTCGGTTATATTTCATGGACCTAGGTGTGTATATACAAAACAGAGGAAGACATGTATGAGTACCTTTATGATCTGGGTCAATTTTTTGTACCTGTATGATCATTCTGAATCACCGTAATTGTAATGTGGGAGTATATACAAATCGTTATGGATGCTCTGGTCTGAGAGTGATCAGTTTTAGAACAATTTTAGCTAGTAAGCTCCTTCACCTAAATGCTGCTTTATTCCCAAGCAATCAGGCTGCATTCTACTTAAGGAAAAACTCCAAACCCAGTCTTAGCAAACTGGTTGATGTGGTTCATCACTGTTGGCTTGGAGGAAGGCAGAGAGTAAAGCTGACATTTTTGTTTGATATAACGAGTGTGGGAGGATGGTGTATTTTGTTTTACTTTCTAAAGCCATGATCTCAAACACTGTTTGGTCTAGGAGCTCAATTTTAAGTCAGATTAGTTCTAAGATGTATTAAAGTAGTAGGCAGTGTAAAAGAGCTTAGGACACAGAATAATTGGATTCGAATCCCATATCCTTCTTCTATCAGCTGTGTGAATTGGAATTTACTTGTGATCTTGTTTTTTCTCCTATCTAAGAATGATATTATGTCCATTACAAGGATATAGAAAAGATGATGTAATGTGTGGAGTGAGCAAAGCACAGAGCCTAGTACAGAGCACCAGGTGAAGATATCTAGTATGTCACTTAATACATGGCCCTGGAGCTCAGAGCAAACTTGGGGTTACAAAGAGCGATTTGAGAGAGTCACCACTACAAAGATGCAAACATAAAAATGTCCTCTCACTTAAAAAAGGGAAGTTCATTTTGAAGATCAGAGTGTTCTAGTTGTCCAAAGATGGCATTTAAATGAGAGCTTTGTCCTTAGTTGTAATCTTAACATTGGGTGTGATCAATCACATTGAGTCCCAAACTTTGTAAATAGAAGAAAAGCATGAGCTCTAGGAACCCAGAATGACATGCTAGCATTGCTGCCTCTCTGTTTAGTAGCATGTCCATGCTGATTTTAAACTAAATAATCATCACTCTATTGGTGAGTCCGATGATGCTTTTATCACAGCAGGATAAATTCCTCTTGTCAAAATTGGCACCAATTATGCAAATGAAATTTGAAGGGTTCATTAGCTAAATGGTAATTGGAGCAACTTGCATTAAAGAAATGATATACAAAATTTCTATCAAGAAAAATCACTTCATTTTTACAATAACCTTTAAAAGGTTTCTTGATGAATGATAAATTAGCCAGGATTTTAAATCATATTATAGATATTTAACAGATTCAAAGCTGACATTCTTTCTAGGGTGCATTTTTGTATTTGTTCTCTCCCTGGCTTTTTCTTTGGTTAGAATGTATGGCTTATGGCTAACAACACAGACACTAGTCATTATTTCAAGGCATAGCACTGTACTTTAACTTACAAACCCACAAAATCAACAAGATTCTACTGGAAAAAAAATTCAAGATCTTTCTAATCATTTTGGTAGATTCAATAAATCCTCCCTATGTGCCACAGTCCTAACAGCTATCATGAGCCTTGTTTGTACAATGAGTTTTAAACCATCTCCTCCTCCTCAATTTTTCAGAAAAGTTTGTATTGAATGAGGATTTTTTTCCTCTTAAATGTTTCCTAGGATTTACCAGAAGTTATCTGGAGCTGGGACATTTCCATTTAAAATGGTTATCTTATAGGCAGAATATAGTTAAGTCTAGCTTTTTAAATCTAATACAACAATTTCTATCTTTAAGTTGAAGTACATCAGTGTGATTATTGACATTGTTAAGTGTAAGTCTATGATCTTGGTATTTTTTCCATCTTTTCTTGTTTCCTTTTTTATTCTCTTTTTCTGTCTTCCGGATGCACTGAGCTTCCTTTATGATTCCATTTTGTTTGCATTGTTGTCCTATCAGCTATAACTATCTTTTCCAGTGGTTACATTACAATTTATAGTATGGTTTTAGGGATGGTAAGATGTGATATCTTTACTCCTCTTCACAAGGATCGTGGTAACATTCATATAAGAAAAGATAGGCTAACAAGACCAAAGGAGAAACTTACTTATTTAATCAAAATTTTAGATGGACCCTGGAGTCTTCAGAAATGAAAACCCAAAGACTAATGGAAAATTGCCTACTATGCTTAAATTCAATGAAGAATAAGCAGCCATGTAGGATTGTGATTAGAGCGCAGTATGATCCAGTGGTAGTTGATTATTGGGGGAACCTACCAAAGCCTTTTTGTTCGGATTATTCTTGACCTCTCTGTGTAGCAATTTCTCCAGGATCTCTTCTGGAATGACAGTCTTGTAACTTACTATCAGACAAGGCAGGTCAGAGAATTTCTTTATGGCCATCTCTTACACAGAGAGTCAGGGAAAGGTTAGAGTAATATTTTTTGTTTCTATAACCTGCCTTGAGGAAGAATAATTCTGATTTCTGTGAATCATTTCAATGGAAGAAAGATGGATTTGAGACAGGAGTGCAGGAGAAGGTCAGATAGAGACTTTACTTCTGTGGCTTCTTCTGAGGCCTCCCTATCTCCTTTAGTTCAAAATGTTCAGAATGCCAAAGTGTCCTACTTTGGGGTATCATTTTCTGAGACTCAACAATGTATTTAATGAAAATATACCTCAAATTTTTATCATTTTATTTCATGCCTCGTATAGAATCCTTTTTTTTTCCAGATAATATTGTCTATTGTTTCGTGTAATCTGCATGGAGAATGACAAAAATAATAAGACAATTTCTTATGTTAACTGAAGAGTGGTAAAAAGTCATAAGGTTTTTTTGTTTTTTTTAATAGTAAAAGTGAATTCTCTTGCAGGCTACCAAAAAAATATAAACAAAAAGAAAGGGTGAGGAAAGATATACTATTTCATGTTGTTCTATATGAAGTTATCTTTTTTCTTCTGGCTGTTATTAAGATTGTCTCTTTTTTGCAATTTTTGAGTAATGTAATTATAATGTGCCATGGTTTATTTTTCCACATGGTGATTATGTTTGGGTGCCTTGAGTTTCTTGTTCTGTGTGTTTATCTTCTTTCCCCTGCTATGTCAGGTCTTCTAATTACATACATATTAGTTCCTTGAAATTGTCTCTCCATTTACTGATATTTCCTAATTTATTTTGTCTTCCATTTTCTCTGTTTCAGTTGCATGTTTCTATTATATCTTCAAATTCACTAAAAATTTCTTCTGCTGTATTTAATATTCTATTAATCTTATCTAATATATTTTATCACAGTCATTATAGTTTTAATCTCCATAATTTCAACTGAGGCCTTTTAAATATCTTTCTAATCTCTCAATTTTTGAAGATATTTACTATTGGTGTAATGACTAACTTAATGTCCTTTCCTACTAATTCTAATACCTGTGTCTATTTAGGGTCCACTTTGGTTTACTGAATATTTTCCTTATGGTTCACTTATTCTGGATACTTTTTGTAAACCTGATAATTATGCTTAGATGCCACACATTGTGAGTTTTACTTGTCCTATAGGGTTTTTTAAATTATTATTATTTTTTTATTTTTACAGACTACATTTTGATTCATTGTACACAAATGGGATACATCTTTTTGTTCCTATTGTTGTGTATGATGTAGATTCATACCATTCGTGTAATCATGCCTGTACATAGGGTAATGATGTCAGTCTCATTCCACCATCTTTCATTTCCCTTCCCCCTCCTTCCTCTCATTTCCCTCTATGTAATATAAAGTTCCTCCATTCTTCTCTCTCTCCCACCCCCACAACCCTTTTATACACCATCATCCACTATCAGGGAAAACATTTGGCCTTTGGTTTTTTTGGGATTGGCTTATTTCACTTCGCATGATATTCTCTAATTCCATCCATTTATTTGCAAATTCCATAATATTATTCTTCTTTATGGCTGAATGATATTCCATTGTGTATATATACCACAGTTTCTTTATCCATTCCTCTGTTGAAGGGCATCTAGGTTGGTTCCATAATCTAACTATTGTAAATTGAGCTCCTGTAAACATTGATGTGGCTGCATTACTGTAGTATGCTGATTTTAAGTCCTTTGGGTATAAACCAAGGAGTGGGATAACTGAGTCAAAAGGTGGGTCCATTTCAAGTTTTCTGAGGATTCTCCACACTGCTTTCCAGAGTGGATGCACCAATTTGCAACTTCACCAGCAATGCAAAAGTGTGCCTTTCTCCCCACATCCACTCCAACATCTGTTATTGTTTGTGTTCTTGATGATAGCCATTCTAATTGGAGTAAGATGAAATCTTAGAGTTGTTTTAACTTGCATTTCTCTAATTACTAGAGATGTTGTACACTTTTTCATATGTTTATTAAAAGCCTGTATATCTTCTTCTGTAAGGTGTCTGTCCAGTTCCTTGACCCATTTATTGATTGGATCCTTTGTATTTTTGGAGTAAACTTTTGTAAGTTCTTTATAAATTTTGGAGATTAGTGCTCTAACTGAAGCGTGTGTGGAAAAGATTTTCTCTCACTCTGTAGGCTCTCTCTTCACATTATTGATTGTATCCTTTGCTGAGAAAAAGCTTTTTAGTTTGAATTCATCCCATTTATTGATTCTGGCTTTGATTTCTTGTGTGCCTTGGGAGTCTTGTTGAGGAAGTCCTACTTTGTCTTCATTTGGTGCAGGGTCTCTGGTCTAATTCCTAAATCCTTGATCCATTTTGAGTTGAGTTTTGTGCAGGGTGAGAGAGAGAGGTTTAATTTCATTTTACTGCTTATGGATTTCCAGTTTTCCCAGCACCATTCCCTGCCCCCACCTGCTGAGATGGATGTGGAATCCACACCCACCTGCCCACAACCTCAGCAGAGATGGCACACCTGCACTGTGGCTTCATAGCTTCTTTGGAGACTGGTGCAGACATTTTGAGTTATTCCTGAGGGCATGGTCACCATCATTGGAGGGGCAGCTCCCTTCCTGAGACACCTACAAGAGACTGGAGACCCTTTGACAAGTGCTGCACTTGCATTGAGATACTGAGGACAGGGAGGTTTGAGTGGTGGGTGACTTTGAACCATAGTTTTTTTTTTAATTTTTAATTTTTCATTTCTTCTTTTTTTTCTCTTTAACTCTATTTTCCTTTAATTTACCTATTCTGTTGCAGTCTCTTTCTCACTTTTCTCATGCTAAGGACCAACTTTTTTGACCCCGCTGTCACTCTTCCCTTGATCAGTTACCTCTATTTACTCACTTACTTTCCCATTAATAATTACATCCTACACCCCTCTCCCTCCACTTTGTCCACCACTAGAAATACTATAGATAAGAACCAAATTCATCCTGTTTATTACAATAATGTTAAAGTCTTTATAGGGACTATCTGGTTTTTAGGGCTGCATATTGTTTGTATTGGGTGCTCCTGTAGTTTTTTTAAATGAGCTATAGTTTAGTTACTTGGATGTAGTTTGATCTTTTGATCTTTGTGGGTCTGGATTACATGCTTTGCTGGATGGTTGCCAAGCAGTATTCAGATTAGGGCTATTTCCCACTCTGTGGGAAAGATCTTCTTGATTACCCAATGCCCTGTAAATTATGTTTTTCACTTAAGCTGGTAAGAAGAAGCACTTTTTCCAGCTTTGAATGAGTACAGAGGTAGTCCTCCCCCTCCCTGTCCCCTCCAACTTTAAATTGTTTCTTCACATGCAGGCACTGATCACTACATAGTTGAGTACTTAAGAGGGATCTTCAGCAAATTTCAAGAGTATTTTTCTTCATGCAGTTTGTGGTACTCTGTCAGACTTTTCAGTTTCTCAATTCAGAATCTGGCTAGTTTCTACTTGAAGTTTTCCTCCCTGAGTTGTTGCCTGGAAACTCACTCAAGCCACTAAGCTTGGGTTATTATAGAACTTATCTAGTTTGTTTCCTGTCTTTCGTAAATCACCATCTTTTGTGACCCAATCCAAGTGTCTTGAAAACAATTGTTTCATACATTTGTCTATCTCCTTTTTTGTCTTTTTATTATACTGGATTATTTCAGATTTGCATATAAATTCAGATCCTGTTACTCCTTCATAATAAATTTTAATTTAGATGTGAATATAGTATGTGAATTCAGAAATTTCACGTAAAATACTTTATGTTCTTAATACTATACCACCTATACCACGGTGTTAAAGATGGTACTGTGTTACTTTTAGAGAGAGAGGTCAGGTTTCTTTCCTTGTACAGAATAATAAAGGCTTTCAAAGGAAGTAGAAAGTTCATACCTTGCTGAATGAATGGAGAAAGTTGTCATCTGTAAGGAGCAAGGTGGGGGAGAGAAAAGCAGTGGAAGACTGAAGCCTGGATCTGCCACTGAGGAGAGTGAGCCAGAAACCCAATGAGGGATGAGCAAGATGGTTGCCAAGCAAGAGTCCACAGCCAAGTTGTGGTTGGACAGCACAAATATCTAGAGAGCCAAGCTTGATGGTTACAGCAAACAGTGTAGCCCAGAAGTAGGAACAGCAGAGAAAGCAATATGTGAGAATCATTCAGAGCTTGGTACAGGAATGCCAAGTGAGGGATGGGTTGGGCAAGGGAGGAAGTCAGCAAGGGAAGTACCAGAATTCTAGGCAAAAAAGTACCATTTGGCCATGAGAAGATCCATTTAAATAATTTAAGAAAATAATATATTAGTATGGATGGAATAGTTAACTAGCGTGTAAGAGGGAGGCTAACGATGACTGGTTAGTATATTTTGACTTTGGACTGTACCAAAAAAGAACATAAGCAATTCATTGTGTTATTTGTGGAACAAGGCCGATATGAAGTGGAAAGGAAGGCTAACAGAGGTTAGGTGTCAGAAAGATGGTGAGAGTATAGAAAGGAAAGATATTTTTGAGCCCAATGCTGGACAAGTCCAAGTATAATGCTAAGGAAAGGAAGTTTGGATACATAAACAATAGAACTCCCAGTGCTGAGGGAAGATGGTGGGTGATGATTTTGCCTCCTGGTCAAAATCCTATATGTGATATTTCTGACCCAGCTATATGCAGTTATGATGTGTTGCCTGGAGGGCCTCAGGCAAGGGGAACTGACCTCCCTCCCAAGACTTGGTGCACAGTCAGGGCACTGCAAGTTTCTGGAAGGAACTGCAGTCAAGGACTCAACTCCCTCCCTGGGCCAACCCTGCTCTTGTACATATCTGCATTCTAGCCTCAGTGCCTTCACTCAAACTCAGCTTTGGCTGAGTTATTTTTGTTCATTTCAACTCAAGTACTTTTCTACTCCCTAGCCTTTTCCCATTCCCCCTCTTTGAACCACAGATCATACAAATTCAGGAGCCTTCTCTTCCGGGCTTTTTGGCAATAAGACCATTCCCCTACTCTGCTACCATCCCTTTGCCTCCCCCTGTATGTGCTGATCCATCTGAACCTCGCCTGATGTATTCCAGAGGAAAAAAAGATCCAGGAAGCCAATGCCTATTTTTGCCTCTTGATTGCACTATCTCAGTGCGTGAATAAAGGCTTGATTGTAACTTTTAGTCTGGCTCATTGTCCTGATTGACCATCTAAACACCTGGTTCCTCAACTATCAGGGATAGAAAAATTAACCGTTTTCAAACTAAAATGCAATAACTTTAAGCTCCATATGTAGCTTATAATTACAAAGTTCTGCTAGTGTCAGTGAAAGAATACCATGTTTTCCTGGTACTAAGCTTTATACGTGAAGACTTTCCTGTGAGTTTCTGTGAAATGGACAAAAGGCTAGAAAACTAATTAATATAGTTAATCATTGCATTCTTAATAATAAGTACATAATGTCACAATTGTATCAATTGAGAAACACTTGACGTTGATTAATTACTTCAAGACACCATGATAGGGTATGTCACTGATATTAAAACTGTTCTTTGAAGAACAGACACTAACTAATTTCACATTATTTATAGCATTGAATTCAGTGTGTTAACAATAGCAGGCACAGTAGGCATTTGTGATTTTCAATTAAATTAAACATTGAAACTGACATATTGCTTTTGTTTTAATATTGAGCTTTCTCATCTATACGTCTATACATCATTTATGTTTCATATATTTTGTTATGTATCTGTGGCATATCACCCACTTTCCTAAGCTATAAAATTAAAAAAAAATGAAAACACATGTTTCCTTAGTTCAGTGAAATATGAGTGTATACTATACCAGAAGTCCCAAGAAAATCACAATTCACTGTTGATAAGAACACTTTTAATGATACTCTTCTAAAACTTTAAGAAGAAAATAAGAAACTTTTAAGCATTAAAGACAAAGGAGGGAGATAACATTAAATGTACTGTAGTTCCACCTTTATTGGTAGGCGTTGGATTCCAAAAGCCCCATGAGCACATAAAACAACAGATACCTCATATCTAAATATGAAAGTGCCATTTTGCCACAAGAAGATTCATTAAATAATTTAAGAGAACAGTATCATAAGTAAGTAAGGATGGAGAGCTATTATTGTGCATGAGAAGAAGGAAGGCTAGAGAAGAGGTTAATGTATTTTAGCTGTATGTAGTTCTACCATAAAGTTTCATTTATAAATTGGACTCACTAAGAAATTAATAATAACTGCAAATAAAATGGAATAATCATATAGTAATAAAATATATTTTACAGTTATTAATTGTTTATTTCTGGAATGTTCCATTTGATATTTTTTAGAGCATAGTTGATTGCAGGTCACTGACATTAGAGAAAGCAAGACTGAGGATAAGGGGGGACTACTGAAGAAAAAAAAAAGAAAAATAGCAAGAAACACAGCCATTCTTTAGTGTTTCCTAGAACATGGCAGGAAAGTAAATATTCTACTTAGCTTTTATATGTTTGTACAAAATTTCCTCTACTCTTTTGAGTATTTTTCTCCCAGCATTGAAGCCTTGGCATCAAACCATTACCTGTTTGCTTCTTTGGGAATCTAAAGAAAGCATTCCATTTCCCTTTTCTCTCTCTCTCTCTCCCCCTTCCCTTTCTCGTCCTTCCTCCCTCTCCCTTTCTACCCTATCTTTTCAAATTTCATAACTATTCAGGACTTAGCAGCTACCTGAGGGAAGAAGATAAACATTAAATTTTTACTCCTTCCAAAAAAAAAAAAAAAAAAAAAAAAGGAAAAGAAAAGAAAAAGAGCAAGAAAAAGAAAAAAGGGCATCAAGAAATTGGTTAGGCAAGTACTTGACCTAGAAATGCCTTTTTATGTGTGGTACAGTGGTTTAACATTGGGAAAAGTGAACTAAAAATATAAGCTATTTAAATTCACATAGGATGTCCTCTTAGGAGTGCTTAATGATTTGCTTGATTCTAATTGCAGCACAAGAATAAGATGAGTGCCCACATCTCAAATCAAAGGCAAAATCATCTAGATATTTTAAAAAGAGTATTACTCTTTTTTTTGGCATTTTAGAATGAAACACAAAAATAGTTCCTTAGGCAAAAGAGAAACTGATTAAAACCTTTTGAGATTGCCATTTTTATGTTTGCCATGTCATATGGAAAGTATTTACTTAAGAAAAATTCTGTTTTTTTTTTCTTCTTTAACAACAACAACAAAAATCTGCAGTCAAAATGAATGCTAAGGAAGAAATAAGCTATTTTAATACTACCTTGTATTTTCATAATGGGTCAGAATTTCAAGTTGCTTTCATATACAATATTTTCTTTAAGTGGCAAAGCAAACCTGTAAGACAAAGAAGGAAAATATTAACATTTCTATTTGACAAGTGAGGAAAACTGAGGCTCTAACAGCTCAAATCAGTTGTGAAAGGTCAATGTCTGTCTAGGGATTTCTGTTCTGGTCTTTGTAGTCTAACTGTAGCATTTTCCTGGGAGTTCGCATGCTATAGCTATGAGTGAAGCAAGAGTGAGTCTAGAAATCAAGGTTTCTGAGTTTGAGTCTCATTTCTGCCATTCATTCTCTTCAAGGCAAAGACACAAGGTCCTTGTTCTTTCTAATGCAGACCAGAAAATCACAATCAGTAAAAATTTATGGAGGCATGATGTGTTAGATGCTGGATACTTTCCTACCTCCTTTCTCTCTCTCTCCCCCTTCTCTCTCTCTCTCTCTCTCTCTCTCTCTCTCTCTCTCTCTCTCTCCCTTCCTTCCTTCCTTCCTTCCTTCCTTCCTTCCTTCCTTCCTTCCTTCCTTCCTTCCTTCCTTCCTTCCTTCCTTCCTTCCCTTCTTTCCTTTCTTCAACCAGGTTGTAATTCAGAAGCATAATCATAGCCCCAAATAATACACACCTGTATATGTATATACTATCCAAATCTGCCTCATCTCCACTCTCAAAGTGCCCAAATAATGGTGATTTAGATAGTGACTTTGTAAACAAAAAGGGAGCAAAACCTATAGTTTAAAAATGCACATCACTGTAGAGTGTCATGGAAAAAACCACAGGCATGTCCAGCTCTCATGTTTGGTGAAAAATGCATTAGAAGCAGAGCCTACCATATTTTTCTTATTTTTTATTTTTTATACTTTTACAGACTGCATTTTGATTCATTGTACACAAATGGGGTACAATTTTTTGTTTCTATGGTTGTACATGATGTAGATTCACATTTTTAACCAATTGGTTCTTTTTAAAATTTTGTCTTTTCGTATACATCTTATCTCTATCACTTATATCCCATCTTTAAAATAGCATGGATTTCCAGGGTGGTGATGACCCTTATCTCCATACAATAGTACATAACAGAACACTTGGCTTAGAGGTGTAGCAACAGAAACACTCATGACACTAATAACACGTGTCATTAATGAAATGACAAGAACACTAATGACAGAAGCAAAGTAGGTCACATGATGGTCCTAAAGAGCAAAAGATACAACTGTCCAGTATTGCCAACTGAGGCCTTTCTGTAGCAATCCACAGGATTTTTCCATGGCAGAGTACCTGCTTTGTTAATATTGCTTGAATTTAAACTTTGTGCTTTGGGGCTTAAATTTATCCTAAAGGAAAATAGCACCTCTTGTTCTGATTAGAATGAAATCCCAAAATACAATGACAAAACTCACGGTATTAATTGTAATAATATTGTTGTATACCTCGAGCTCTTAGACTGGTGTCTCTCCTTTACACAAAATACAAGATATTTGTGAGTATGAAGGGAGAGCTTAAGTATAGTGGCATCAAACACAAATATTCTATTTGATGACAGTTAAAAGATTTAGAAGGGAATTGAAAAGAGCTTGTCCATTATGTGATGCAGTGTGTCTTAATACCACTGCCACGTCAACAACCTGAAACCATATCTAAACCACAGCTCACTCTTGGGATTCACTAACTTAGTAATTTTCTTATCCATGTACACGGTACATGGATACTTAATACACATATGTTAAATATATGTGAAATCCAGCCTGGACTGAGAATCTCTTTAGTAACTTTGGCTGAATTACCTTTAGAATCTTAATTGACAGCATGTGACTTCAGCACACATGTGAGAGTTCCAACTAAAAAGTAAATATCTACTAATGACTTGTTGGTCAATATTTGAATCTGTATTGGACAGAACAAGCAAAGCATGCATGTTTACCATCAAATTAAATGTTGGGGATCCTATACTTTTGCTGTGTGGACTCAAATGATTTATATGCTATTGATATTTTCCATTAAGGAGGATACTGAACTGCAAAGTTTCACTTAAAACTAAAAAAAAAAAAAAATCATAACTTCCATATTCAAATAAAAAAAATACCTTCCTTATGTTGGCCACAGTTTCGATATTATGGAAGAAGCTAGTTCTTCTTTATTGACTCATCTCCTTGGGAAAGCTGACCTTTTTCTAGCTAGGATTTCTAATTTAAACTTGTCCCTAAAATGGTTCTAGCACATGTTCAGTGTCAAACATTCAACTGTTATTCTTGTTGACATTTTTCATATAATCTTTCCTAATGGCATCCAGAAGTATAGGGTTGTGCCATGTTTTAAATATAGAGGGCTCTGTACAGAAATTAAAATAATGTATTTTACATATTAATACTGGGTTTCAGAAAACCCAAGGGGTTCAAGGAAACATGTCTCTGAGAATGGTAAACATCATTCTAATTCAGAAGCTTTGCAGTGCCATTGAAGACTTAATAAAAAAGGAAGTGTGGAACTGTAAACGTGAATGCATTATTCATACAGAATAACACAAGGGGAAAAACACTTTGGTTAACCCATAAGAAAAAAGTAGGAAAAAGGGAAGCAACTTCGGAATGATACATACAAGTTAACATTAGGAGATTTTTCACATATGTGTTTCAATTTACATATAAAAGTAAGCTAATATCTTTTTAATAAATGAAGCTAGCAGGTTACAGAAGGTTATAGGAGGGGTTTTAGAACAAGTCAAGTGCATGTTCCTGTACAGTAAATATAAAACTTATGAATTATGGAATTAAGAAGTCATGAAATTGTTATGATGGCAATGTTTTATGACTTCATTAACCCCAAATTATCTAATCACTATTCTACCTGAATCCAGAGAGAGGGACTAATCGATGATATTTCTGACCATTTTCAGCCCTGTGACTCTATGTGGATACAACCATAGAAAAGGAGAAACTGAAATGAAAAAAAGACCAAATGTTAAAATACTAAGGAAACAAATCACCCTCAAAGTAAAGATAATGGCTAAGTGATATTTCCATGCAAATGTCATATTAGAGTTCCAGATTATAATTGACTAGCCTCGATCACATTTAGTTGCATCATTTTTTTTTTTTTTTTTTTTTCAGAAAAAGGGTGACATGCTAATTTTATGGTGCTATCTCTCTAAGGTAATCTCATCTTCAAATGAGTCCTTATGTTTAAAAAGGTCTCAAAGAATAGGTCAGAGTACTACTCAATGAAACATCTTATAGTCATGAAGACCTTACAGAAATGAACATTAGGGGCATTGTGAAAAGCTCCTTTTTAAACATTTTGATCATTTGCAACTCTCCTTCTATATGTATTTACTGGGTGCTTCACATGTATCAGACACAACTTTAGTCTCTGGAAATTCACTTATGTCTAACAAGATTATCTTATTTGGCAGAGTTCAATTTATTAGAAAGTCCTTCCTTACTTTATTGTTCTTAATTGTGTCTTTGAAGCTAAGTCTGCTTCTATTTTTTGGAAGTATGTTAGTCTATTTCTATTACTGTAACAAAATACCTGAGATTCAATACTTTATAAACAATAGAGATTTATTTTGCTCACAGTTCTGGAGCCTCAAGATCATGGTGTCCAGCAGTCACTTAGAAGATTTTCCCAATCTGTTGCATAAATTCTACTTTCTTGCTATATCCTGGGAGTTCCACTTCAATGAAAATTATTAATTTTTATTTATCTCTTTATATTTAAATTTGAGCTTCGCATGATTCTTTATCTGCCCTCTTTGTACTGAAGCAGAAATTTCTGAAAGTATTGGTGGTATTTTTACTTTCCTTCCCACATGGAATTATTCTGCATTACTGAGAAATCTCATTACATCCATTTCCTCTAACTCCTATATCCAGTCTTTCACTTTAAATACTGATTTCATGTGTCCCAAGAGTGTAATAATGTCAGTAGTTCACACATAGGTACCAAAACAATCTGAAAGCTGAAAATTTTGTAATTTTTCCTAGAATGATTCAACACATCATAGTTACTATATGCCTCCAAATCCATCCCTAGATCCCATTGGGGTTTGGAAAACCTAAGAATCATAATTAAATATTAAAGGTATTATGTTAAAAAGTAAGCATAGTGAACAAATGAATATTCTTTTCTCTTGCTTAGACATATTTTCATCTTAGTGTCATTTTAAATGCTTTGCCATTAAAAGCTTCAAACATTCACAAAACTAGAAGGAATGATATTCTGCAAATTTTTGTCTACACTGGCAACAATAGTCTATGTATGACCTATGTTTAGTCATTTAACATTTGCACCCTACATACTCACCTGGGTGCTCAACCTGAATTCTAACAACCTCCTCTAAGAGCTCTTAGAAATGATTTAAAAATTAAAGCTTCTGCTAGAGATGTTAAATACAATTTACATTTAAATACAAATACAATTTAGAATTAATGGGAGAATTGGGGCATGTAAATACAGCAATCAGAGCAAGAGAGCAAGGTGTCGACTGTGTTTTATTGATGAGAACAGGGAACTGGGAATAAGGGTTGCAGAGTTATATTCCCAACTCTGTTACTTTTTGCTGTTATCAGGAGAAACACATTTTGCCTGTCTCAGTTTACCCATCTGGAAAGAAAAACTCCATTTCTTCTGTGATGTGAGTCTTTACTAGATGATTAAAGCTGTCTAAACTTCAGCAAAAGAGCTACAATTTAAAAACAAATATTACACCACTCATAAGGGTATATTTTAATTAGAATATTGTTTCCCCAGCTGAGATAAATGATATAAAGCTACCTGTATGGATTACCAAATAGAGTATCATGTCCTAGTGGTTCAAGGACTCTGCTGTATGAATGTTCACAGCTAAGGAGTACAAATAATTTCAGGGGAAAGATGATGTGACCATGACAAGTTTTCTCCACCCCACTAGCAAAGACTCCTTGACCAAATTTTCAGCTCCTATGAGCTCTTTTTTCAACTCAACCTTATCCATGGACCTTTGATCTGCCTAATCTAGTTTTATCTAGAATTCTGCTAGTCAGTGCTATGGTTTAACTATGGATAATATTCCCAAAGATCTATATCTTAAAGGCTTGGTTCTCAGGGTGGGGATATGAAAGAGCTCTGAAACTTTAGAGGGAGGACTTAGTGAGAAGTCCTTAAGTGATTGTTGATATGTCTTTTGGGGAAATGTGGGACTCCAGTCTGTCTTTCTCTCTGTTTCTGAGTACCTGATATGAGCAGTTTGCTCCAATGTTTATTGACATTGCCATCTGTTAACCTCACAGATGGGAACCCCTGATCTAGGACTGGAACTTTCAGAACCATGAACTAAGTAGAGCTTTTCCCTTTATGTTAATTATCAGAGGTATTTATTATAGTAATGAAAGCTAACTAATATAGTCAATTTAGGGAGATTTCATCATTTTTATATCAGATCAGCCTCAATGTTTGATAATATTCCTCATTATCCACCCTTGATATCCCTAAGTCTGTTCAGCAAGAATTCTCACTTCCCTTGATGTGATGGACACACACATCTTAGTGATTTTCCATCCCCTGACCCTCTTACCCTGTTTCCTGGCTATATATCCTCAGTGTTTTCTGTATTCAGAGTAGAGTCTTATCCTTCCCCTCTCCCTCTCCTTCTCTCTCTCTCTCTTTCTCTTTCTCTGCTGAGATAGTCTTGGCACCAATAATAATATTATAATCCTAACGAAAGTCTTCCTTATTATTGTCAGAGTAATTTTCTCTTTAATGTCACCACCTCACACACACAGTGATGAGACCCAGTGTCCCAGGGGAATCACTTTATTTACTACTCAGATGCTAGAAAACCTTTAGGAAGATGAATGAAGAGCAAACTGTAGGGAAAGGCATTTATCTACACAGAAAGCAATGGAGAAGCAACTAGTTTTTCCAGGACACTGGCCTGTGTCACCAGTCACAAAGTCACATTTCCTCTTACCAGAAGTTTTTGAGTGATGTTTGTTCAAAAAGAAGGCCAGAGAGGAGGAGACTTCTAAATGACCCACAATTATCATTAGTCTTTCTTCTTTCCTTTGAGATTGAATTCTCATGATTAGCAGTTATATATCAGAAAGCTCTGTTCTACCATTATTAGCCATATTGATCTGGTGTCAGTTAGGCTGTGCTACCCTAGACTTGGACAGGGAACTGAAACCAAGTAGGATAGCGTTCTGAGCTTCCTCCGTGGGCTGGAGCTGCTTCTGAACTCAAGATTTTGCTGCCACTCAACTCCTGCATGCCCGAAATCTCCTCCTTCCCCTGTTTCATTCTTTCTCTCTCCAAACTCCGAAAGCATGGAAGACCTCAAGTGGGTTCAGCACCTCTCTGCCCTTGGGCTAGGATGGAGTTAGCAATCCATGAACTGCTTCTCCACAACCTGTTCTTAGCTGAGAAGCCACCCCCTCTGCCTTTTCTCTGATTTTCTCTGGGATTTTCTCAACCAGTTTGCTCTGAGGATCACTCCCAGCATCCCTGTCCTTTCTTTTAACAAAAGCACAGTCCTCCTTCCCTTCCCAAACAACAAAGCAGAGTTTGTTATTTGTTTGGCTTTAGGTTTGGTTATGGGATTACTGATCACAAAAGGATTGGGAAAGGGTCATGGTGATTATGTAGCCCATATTCCCCATCTGGAAACTTCTCACTCCAATGTACCTGCCAGTCTCTGCTTCCAAATTCCGCTCACATGAAATTCAGCCCTGCTTGGGAAGTTTTTCCCATTTAGGGACAATGATAAGTCCTTATGCCAAGGACCTGAAAAGAAGACCTGGTTTAAATAAATAACCAAAAAAATCCAGGTTAAGATAAGTAGAAAGACACCTGAGTCCTTAGTTTCACTCTATAACTTTTTAATAATTATATTTTAGAATTTAAAGATGAATCAACTTTCTTGTACTTTAGTTTCTGATATATAAAATGGGACCAATAATGCCTTACTTTCCTCATACGGTTGTCTTGGAAACCTAATGTGACAAGTTATGGTTTGTTCTCACTTGAGCCTAAATTGGGCCTGGTGCTAAGGTTACTCTGAATATGCCTTGTGGGTTGATAATATGACAGTTCAAAAAATATGTACAGGGCACAAGTGTCCAGTAAGGTGGAAGAAGGGAGGAAAATGGGGTATAACATTGGTGAAAGTGAAGTATTCCCTCCATTTTCATGAAGAGCATAGCAACTCAAGGGTTGGCATGGATGTCAACATTGCCACAGTGAATGGAGGCACCATGAGGCATTTTCATAGTAGTCTGAAGAATCAAGAACACCAAGAAAACAAACCAGAACAGATGAGAAAGGAAACAACCATCATCTTGTGATAACATATTGTGGAGCAAGATCAAATACCTCCCTGGGACTCTTAGAAACTCCAACTGTCAATTTATGTGTGAATGGGGAAAGGTATCAAAACAATTGTCTTTAATATTAATAATACCTATATATTTTTCAAGAAAATTTACACTCATGTGCTTTGTAAACTACAAATATCTATGAAGAAACAATGTAATATTATGCTTCTAAAATGAGTAAAACCTCTGGGCATGTCTTTTCTATTATAGATGCATGGTTTTAAAAGAGAAAAATATACAAAACTATCCATTTTACTTGACACTCATGTGCAAACTTTTACCAGTATTTTGAAATACAGAGAAAACAGGTTGCTGAAGCTTCTCCTGACCAGGCTTCGATCTATTTTTAGACATGTGCAGGAGTGCTTTTCTTGAAGAGCTAATTAAAGAGCAAAGAGGGAAAGTCAATGTGGGGGAAATTTTTTTGATTAACTTATCCTCATTTATTTCCTCTCTAATAATCTACATCATTCATGAGGTACTCAGTTAACCAATATTCAAGCATCATTTTGGGGAAAGGAGGAAGGGGCAGATATAAAAAGTACGGAAGAATTCTTCCCTCTTAAGCAAACCTTGCTTTGTTACCTGCACTAGTTTTATAATCTAGAATACCACCTGTCTGAAAGATAAATTTCTGTTCAACTCTAGTATACTGAACTTTGCCCAAAGTTAAAGCAAACATGTTTTATGCATGATTGTAAGGCTAGATGAATGCAAGGAGCAAAACCACATAGACGGTTCCTTTCCCACTTCTGCAAACTAATTATGGTTAGCTTCAACTGTCTTCCAGAATCCCAATTCAGCTCTTAAATTAAATTTGGAATGTCCCTGATGCATGAGCGTTTGCTTCCAGAATGGACATGGCACCAGGCCCTGTTCTCTATAAACGTCAGTCATTTTATCAACATTCTCAGAAGCAAATAAACAAATTGCTCAAGGAAGCCTGACACATGGGAAAACCAAGGAAACATGAGTAATTAAGTCATTTAATTTATTCTACCTAACTCTGTGCTAAGTGACAGTAATAAAGTAGTAAGAAAAAGTCCATCCCCTCATGAAAATTGTGTGCATAATAAATCCACAAACAAAGATTGTATTTTTAGATAGGATCAAATTCCATTAAAAATAATGCAGGTTAATTATGGTGGTAAGTATGAGAAGGTACCTTATTCAGCGAGAGAAGAATGTTTCACATTAAAATCTGGGGACACAGCCGCCCTGGGCAGAGAGCACAGCAAATGTAAAGACCTTGCAGGGGAAATGTTGGTGGCTGGCTGGAGTCTCAGCAAGACAAGACAGCTGGAGCAAAGAGGGGACAGGCAGCAACTTTTAATGACTTTGTAAACCCTGATCAAAATGTGAGTTGCATCAAAATGGGAGCATAAGTCACTGGAAAGAGTAATTTTAGAAAGAAAATGATGCAAACTTATTTGTATTTGGAGATGATTCTGATGGCCACCTGGAGAATGGACAGTACCAGGCAAGTCAGAGGGTGTTAAATGAACAAACCAAATGGAAGTCAGTGTACATTGTGATGGGAGATTTTGTTTTATGTTTTTCAATTTGGGGTATAATGGCAAGGAATATAGTCCTGTGCAACTTTTTTGAGATTCCTTTTTAAAGAAGTCTGTTGCTAGGGAGGTTGCTAAGGAGACTGAGCAAAGCCTGGAAGATAAGTGACTTCAGTATTTTTATGAAGACTAATTTAAATACCAGAGAGGTGGAGCCATGAGTTTAATTCCCCAAAGGAGAAAAGAATGTGTGAGTCAGAAAAGGTCAGTGAAGGGGCTTGTGTCTCTAATGGTAAATGTGTGCCTGTGTTTGTACATGTGTGTTTTGAGTGTGCGTGGGGGTATGTTTTACTACTCTTAGCAGAAAGATGGTTAATGGCAAGCCTCAAGGGACTAGGGGAAGAATTTGTTTAGAAAGCAGATATAACTCTAGATTCAAGAACAGTTAGAACTAGCTGAGATTCCATTGGCCATCCAAAAAAAGTCAGTAAAATTGAAAAATTGAACTCATTTGGGGAAAAGCAATAGAAAGGCCTGTCTTTTGATAGATATGGTTTGGTAGTGTAAGACCACACCTAGGTTTCAAAATTAGACAAAAATTGAGCAGTCATCTAGAAGCCATGAATCCTTAAGAACATTCCTTGAATACTTATGCACTTTGATATTCTTAATTGTAAAATAAGGGAACAAAATCTTACTGCATGTAGCTGAAAAGGTAAGTCATTCACCCAGAAGTCCTTTCTCTCTCAGTTATTGACTGGACTCTGGGAGACAACTGTGGAAATACAACCTATATTTCTAGATCCTTTTAACTCCTTGCTTGCCAGCCCACAACCACCTCCCTTTGTTATGAAGCACAACCTAAGAACAGACAGATCACCACTGAGAAGTCCAAATTTGAGAGTCTTTATTAAGCCGGCCAGCTGAGTGTCTCACACAATGCCCCAAAAAATGGTTATTGGGAGAACAGCCCCAACCACAGGGTTGTAGGGGTTCTTATGCCAAAAATTACATTAATCATAAGTGTCTGTTGCTATGATTCGAAATTACACATTAACATCATGAGATCATCGACAGAGGGTGAAGTGGGTCAAAATTACCCTTACCTAGGTACAAACTAAAGAATGGTTACTAACATCCACACAATCACTATTCACATGGTACATTGTTTAGGAGCAATAGGAATCAAAAGAGAGCAAGTTTTCTTTACATAGGAATTATCATTCTGTATTGTTAAACATGTCACACTAAGTAACTGATGATGGGTACAGAGGTGGGGTGTTCCCATGGGAGAAGCTTATTTCCTACATAACACGGAGTCTCAGAGCAAAATGGAGTCTGTTTAGTCATTTTCCTTAGAGTCTAGCCTATAACATTCTCATGGAGTTAGATCTGTCAGCCCATCACACCTTCTGGTTAGATCATGTGAGCTCTTTTGGCTAATGAAAGATAAGTATGTCACTTCCTAGGCAGGTTAAAGAAGCAGTCCTGACACTCCACACATTCTCTTTTCCACAGTTTGAATAAGTGAGGCCTAGGAGGTAGAAGAACCACAAGACAGAGGAAGGAAACCCAGCTTCTAGATCACCACATGGAAGAAAACATCACTTAACAGGATCAAAGATCTGACAGTTAGGGTTGGGGTTGTAGCTCAGCGGTGGAGCTCTTGCCTAGCACGTGTGAGGCACTGGGTTCGATCATCAACACCACATATAAATACATAAAATAAAGGTATTGTGTCCATCTACCACTGGAAAAAAAAGAAAGATCTGACAGTAAAGTGTGTGGGAATAAACTTCAACCATGTTAAACTATAAACTTTGGAACTTGTTTTATGGTGACTTATATTACCATAACCAATACTTGGATTATTGGGAACTTGCAAGTGGTGCATAATCCCTCACCTGACAATGACTGTTTGATGAATTAAACTATAATCAGTATTTGTTTTATTACCTGGACAAGTTATTGAACCTCTCTGAGAATCAATTTGCTCCTAGAACATCCCCAATTCTGTCCATCTTTTTTTTTTTTTTTTTTTTTTTTCTTTTTTTTTTTGGGTGCTGGGGATCAAACCCAGGGCCTTCTGCTTACAAGGCAAGCACTCTACCAACTGAGCTATCTCCCCAGCCCCCGTCCATCATTTTTTAAGTGGAAGGTTTTTTAAATCTTTCACCATCTCTGTCTTTTCTGTCAGGTTGGTCAACACTTTTTAAAAATGAGGCTAATACAGTAGGGTAATACCTTTGGTTGTTTTAAATATTAGATAGGTTGGTCAACACTTTTTAAAAATGAGGCTAATACAGTAGGGTAATACCTTTGGTTGTTTTAAATATTAGATATCTGTTGCAATTAAAGATTACATGGAAGGTGGGCACAGTGGTGCTTGCCTTTAAGCCCAGCATCTTGGGAGGCTGAAAGAATTTGTTTAGTAAGTAGATATAACTCTAGATTCCAGAGGAGTTAGAGAAACTAGCTGAGATCTCATTGGCCAACCAAAAAAAGTCAGCAAAAATTGGAAGACTGAACTCATTTGGGGAAAAGAAGAAAAAGTTTACTTAACAAGCAGATGTATCAGCAGTTAGCTTACATGGAAGCTAGGCACAGTGGGGCTTGCTTTAAGCCCAGAAACTTGGGAGGCTGAAACAGATGGATCACAAGTTTGACACCAGTCTCAGCAACTTAGCAAGACCCTGTCAAAAAAATTATTAAAGGGCTGGGGATATAGCTCAGTGGTAGAGCACCCCCCTGGGATTAATCCCTAGTGCCCCCCAAAATTATACAAAAAGAGCTGAAACCAGTATCTCTCTACTTAAAAAATAGGAATAAACTAACTTGTGTGGGTTTCATTTTGTCCTGATGCAATCATATTCTACGACCCGAGTTACATTTTCACTGTATTTGTTTTAATGAATTGTTTTAGAATAGGTATGACTCATCACATTATCTATTTCTCCAACTTGGTGTAACATATTTCCAGATCTGATAAGCATGGCACCTATTTCTTTCTCCAAGTCATTATCAAAAAGCTGAACTAAAAAGGTCACACCCATATTTTCTTCTGCAAGACTGTTTTAAATATCCTAATGAATATTCAGATTTTTAAGTACATATTTCCAGAGCATCCATCAATCATCTTTATATTCAGGAGAGAATTTTTAATACATTGGTTAGTTTCTGCTTTTTAGATTCTTAGATAATATCCATATCTTTTTCACCTATTCAAAACTAACCCAATACTCGGGAGCATTTACTTAACAAGCAAATGCATTCAGTAAACATTTAACACAGCAGTAATTGAAAGAACAGTTTCATTTTCAAAGAGGAGCTTTTTAGTTTTGAGAGTGGTTTTTCATTGTCACAATGAGCAAGGGACTCTCTTGACATTGTGCATAGGAATGACCAGTGATGCTAATGTCCTGTCTTGAACATCGGAGAACTGTCCCACTTCTGGAAAGCATCAAATATCCTTTAGGAGATTCATGTTAAAGAATAATCTGATCTCAGTTCCTAACCATATTTTACATAAACACACATTTACATATATACAGTGTGTGTGCTTATATATTTTATATACATAAAGAGACAGATTCATTTTATTACTTATAACTTTTAGTAATATCATCATGTTAATCAATGATAAAAATGCTTTCTTTGTAAATGTACTAAGATTTGTCACTCTTGGAAAAACATGTCAAAGTTCCAACAATCTCATGTAATTTAAGTTGCCAATACAAAACTTCTGCATCATTCAGCATTTTAATTATTGCATCCAAACTGAATCTTTGCATATGCATTGAGTATATGTGTTATCCTATATTTCCATGAACAAAAGCTAAAAAATATTAACAGTATTCAGGCAAATTCTTTTTGTTTTCCTCTTAAAGCTAAATGTATTTTTATAAGTAGGTAAAATTATCTAAAAATTGATATGCCATCTAGTATACTTGTGCCTGATTCTTTATATAAGGAAACTCATTTTTTTATTATAAATGTATTGTTTCTTATTTTTTTTTTTATTAAGATTGGGACATAGTTTTGATTTTTCTAAATAAAAAAACATGTAGGTAGATATATTGGTCTCTTTGGGCTGCCATAACAAAATATCATAAACTGAGTGTCTTAACCGAGAGAAAGTTATTTTCTTATAGTTCTGGAAGCTGAAAGTTGGAGATTAAAATCCAAGCATTGCTGTGTTCCTTTGAGGGCTCTTTCCTGCTTTGTAGATAGCTGTTTTCTGTCTTCAGGTGAGGGGTTGGAGGAAACTCTTCTTCTTAGTTACTTAACTAGGAACTTCATTTAACCCTAATTACTTCAAAAAGACCCTGTTAGGGTTACAGTGTATGAACTGTAGGGGAACAGTATTTATTATGTAGCAATAGATTATACTGTTTTAATTTCAGTATACTAAAATTAATATTTCAAATTATCTGTCATACAAATGGAGGAGTTGGGCCTGATAAAGGCATTGATTTAATATCTTATATGTATTAAGGACTTCTGTGGCTGATTACTGCAGATTAGATTAAAAAAAGCAATAACTTGTTCTCTAAGAAATAAGTCTAGACTAGAAATAGTCATATGATTCACACAATGATGGTCATATGAATGAAGTATGAAAAAGAACACAGAAATGAAGTACCTAATTCAGTCTTGGGAAAGTAGCAGGCACTGTTGACTTCATGTCTGTGATCCTCTGCCTATGTACTTTCTCTGATCATAGGAGTATATTCAGCTCATGCCCAGAGAAGGTTGCAAGTTATACCCAGGAAATGGTCCATCTTCTCCCAAGAGCAGCTCCCAACAAATGATGAAAGGGAATTTGTGCATACATTCCCCAACTTCCTCACTCCTCTGGAGAGATATTTAGGAGTTTCTATACAGTCCCTTAGAGCCCCCTAGCATGACTGAGTCCCAGTTGCCCAGAGTGGCAGCCTTCTCATTAATGCAGCCTCACCTTATAAGTACCATTTTTCTACACCTATCCTTTGTCTTCTATATTCACCTCCCAAGGAAACAACTTGAACTTAAGTCTTTGCTGGAGAGTACTTGGGGTAAAATAGACAAACCTAAGACAAGTGGTGAAATCCATTTGCATATTTGCCTCAGGATCTATACTCCCTCCCTATGCTGCTTTGAATCACCAGAGCTATATTTTCCAGGTTCCTTTGCCAACTAACATCTAATTAGTTTGAGCAATGGAAGTCACTTGGAAGAATGAAGGGTGAAAAGAAGGGAAAAGCCAGAATATTGATATGTCTCTTTTGCTATGTGATGGCATTTGTTGCAGCTGCCTTGTTTCCTTTGACTGAAAGGATAACCTCTTTCTTTGTGGTTCAGGTCCCAACTTGCAACCAATACAAGTTCTCCAGTTCTTGCAGGTCATCTCAACTTCTAAACTATTAAAATAACTACCTCTTCTTTATTCACCACGGATGGTAAATGTAGAAAAGAATAGTTGTGTGTTGTTAAAATATTCAGTGTCAGATGTCAAGTGATAGGAAACAAGGTAGAAAAGTAGATAACAGTTAGATGAAGGAGGACCTCAGATGCATGTTAAGGAGTATGGAACTTATTCTGTTCAGTAAAATTTTTGAATTCAAATACTGTTCTCTTTTTTTTTTTTTTTAGACAACTCACCATAGTGTTAAGTTATTCAAAACAATCTGAATCTTTATTTCTACATTACAAGACAGTTTTTCCATGTATTTTAGTAGTGTTTCCTTTTTGGGCAACAAAATTATTCTCTATCCTGAGAAATTTAAAGATTTCCTAGGAGATGTGATTCATGCCCATGGAATCTAAGTAGAAAACAAGCAAGGAAATATGCAAGAGGAAGACAATAGAGTGTAATGAGATGGATATCAGCCTGCATACCAGGAGACAAGAATTCTAGACCTTGTCATCCCACCAAGGTGGGATGGTGAGGACAAAAACTAGCAAATCAGGATTCGAACAAAAACCAGTGGTGATTACTTCAATATCCAGAAACCAGCTGCCCTCAAAATGCTTCTTGACTCTCCCTACTTAAGAGAAAAATATAGTCTGAAATCCAGATGTGTGTTTAATCAGACCATTACCCTAAATAAGCTACTGCTTCTTACCTTTCCATGAAAACACTGAATTTTGTGACTGAAAACTCTACTAAGAGTAATTACATTAAATCAACTTAGGAAATAATAAAGTAATGTTTGTTTTGTTATTGTTTTTCCTCACCACCACTAAAAATGGATACTTCACAAAATACAGTTTTTAAAAAACCTATGCTGATAAACTACAGAACACTAAAGACCAGATGTCAACTGCATGTACACAGTAACAATTTTATGTGTCCCTGTGTTTTCAGAGGTCTGATGAACTCACAAGAACTGTTAAATTACTTGAAACTTAATTCATTTAAATCAGGACATATTTAAAACAAACCAGAAAAAATAAAATCTCTAAAACTACAGTGTTATTTTATTTTCCAAGCCCTGTCCACAAGACCAAATCTTGGCAGAAGCCATGATTACTTAGACTGAATTAAAGCAATTTTAGCAAAAACTGTGTTTGATTGATGTGGACATGGAGGGGGTTAATCACAACTTCAATATTTCTATAGACGATCCAAGTGCTTTCAAGTCTTCACATCCCAGTGCACACTAAACTTCCTTAGTTTAAAAAAAAAAAAAAATGCTTTCTTTTGTAGGAGATTGGCAATTTCCCTGGCATTGCAGTATGACATTTTCCCAGATAGGCTGTCAGAAACTAGGGCATTGAATTGCATGCTTTGCCAAGTAGTTTCCCTTCTGACTTATAAAAACAAGTGATATTCTATCCTTCTTTACTGGATTCATTCAAACACAAGATAAAAAATCTATAGATTTTCATCGAAGTGAGACAAAATTTAAGGAACTTTAAGAAAACCTGTTATTTTGCCTCTACCCTAAATAAACCTATATTTAAACAAAAAAAAAAAAAAAAATTTTTTTTTGTTTTAAGGAAGGCCACAAAAGTTTATTTTTATTTTGAATAGAGTCTGAAGTGAGTGTAGTTCTATTCGTGACCTTAATATGCTTTCAAGTATGTAATAGAATGAGAGAAAAGGAGACTGGTTCAAAATCAAATGCACAGTAAAGTCAATCCACTAGAGAAATAAGCACAGGCTCAATTCTCAGAGTCAAAAGCCATTTTGCTTAGAGAAGTCAACACAGCTAAGTCTCAAAGTGCCCACTGATTTGTGCCTTACTATCTGGTTGGTCTCCAAGGTGTCTTTGCTCTGGAGTTCCTTTGGCTATTACTTGCTAACTTCATTGTGTGTAGGTATCACCTGGAAATATGTTCCATATTGATAGTGAGTTCCATAAACAAGAATTCTGATCTAAGGTAGGACTTAGAAAGCTGCAACTTATAGCAAGAACACCAGATATACCTGGTATATGTAATTTAGAGACAGTACTTAAAGAAACACAGGTATGGAGGTTTAAGAGAGGTTGACTTCAGCAGTGTTGACCTTATGTGAGTGTCTTCCCATCTATTTCTCAGGGTGGCTTATGGTTACCATCTTAAAGCACGTGACCCAACCTCTCCTAATTCTCAACCTTGCATGTGCCACAGGATCCCCTGCAGAGCCTTTACAGGGTACACATAGCTGAACTTTTTTCTCTGATCCCTAACCTCCTGAACCAGGATGTCAGTGAGCCAAGATACAAGTTCAAATCTAAGCATGTATATTTTTAAAACTTCATTAATTTTTATGATTTACAGTCAAGACTATGAAGAAATCGAAGGTAATAAACTGTTGAAAGCATTATACAATGGAAGAATATCTTTCACTAGGATGGAGTCCATTGGCTGGAACAAATTAGATGATAAGAATATTTGTCTAGTGACTATTTAATTCTTATTCTTTTATCAAACTTAACCACGGAAGGAAGGTGAGGATGGAGGACTTAAAGAAAGCTGTTCAAGATGTTTACATGTACTACTCAATTTTTAGAATAACATCTTGAAGGGTCGTAGTCCCCATGTTACACATAAAAAAAATGGAGGTTCAATATGGTTAGATAACCTCTCAAGATCACACAATGAGAACAAATAAGACCAAGTAATGAGATCCACATCTGTCCGATGCCACACTACCTCAACAAGCTTTCATTCCACTCACTGCACACCCTCCATAAATGGGCATTCCCACTCAAAAATCAGGCCATAAAGTATATGCAACACCAGGGAACAGAAAGGATAAATTCCCAGTCTAGCAGAAGAGTTCAAAGAAAGTTACTGAGCACAAAATTCCTTTAATTAAAAAATAAACAAATTGGAAATCTCCCCAAATCATTCAAGTTCAGATTTGAAGAACATTTTAGACATGTACTTAGGGATTGCTTTTGATAAGTAGGAGACTTGCAAATACATGTTTAGTGGACTGTGCTCCGGATTTGGAATTTGGGAGATTCAGGTTTCCAAAAAAGTTGAATTAATTTTGGCAAAACTCTTCCAATTTCCAAATGTTTGCGTCTGCAAAATGGAAATCTATCTCAAAGAGATGTTGAAGTGGTTAATTCCATTATCTGAAGGAGACTGGTACAATAAAGGTCCTCAATAAACTCCAGCTCCGTCTTTTCACTCTACCATTAAAGAAAATGTGAGAAGAAGTGGCCCTAAGGATGAGGCTCTACAAGGCAGGAGCAGAGCCTAGCTCTTCTCCCACGGTTGCACTCTCTTGCACTCTCTTACTCAAAAGATCATCTAAGTCCTGGATGTAGAAGTCTTAGAAGCCTCAGATGTGTATCCCTCTTCTCATTTTATCTATAGCATTTTGTGTGTGTGTGTTAATGATGAAGTGACTTCTTTTCCTAGTTCTTTTCTTTCAGTACCTAGTTACAACACATGATGCTAATGCCATTAACTATTTCTGCCATATTGACTTGTATGACCTCCATGTTGCATAGAAATTTATCAGTTTTCAGCCATGAAGAACCACTTGAGTAGTCTGCTTTTCTATGCCCCTCAAGCACTCTATTACTGAGGTATCCAAGATTCTAAAACTGAAGTATTGTTAAAAGATATGAAGTAAGCTGAGCTGTCCAAATGTCTCATTATTAAACAGGTTCCCTGATTCCTGAGTGATGTCAGCTTGTCACCATATTGAAAACTTTTATTAAATTGCAGTCCAATATAGTTTTCAATTAATCTAAAATAATTTATTGATCTCCTCTTTCATGTAGCTTGTGTTTGATTGAGTTGCCTATTTTTGCTGGCTTCAGTTACAATCTTTATAATGTTTAAGAAAGAACTAAATGTCCCTAAGTCTCAATGGCCTCACACACAGAAAATTAGAATACTGGCTTCTTCCTTAAAGTGATTTGGTGAGGACAAAGTTAGATAATATTGTATCTTAGGTATATTTATTTTTGTTTATGTGATACCAAATAAATGTACTTGGGAAAAGGAGTGATTTTTAAAAATAGTTTCAGGTACTACCTGACATTCTTTCAGTGAACAAATTCCTAGAGCAAACACAAGAATGTGTGCTATCTCCTGAGATGACTTAAGTTCCAATTTGCCTTACACATTTTGAGCATCTGACTATACAAGGTGTTATTAGAAAGTTTAAAGAAGTATATTTTTCAGCTGAGCATGGTGGCACATACTTGTAATTACACTAGGAAGGCTGAGACAGGAGGATCACAAGATCAAGGCCAGCAATTTAGGGAGGCCCTTGGAAACTTAGGGAGACCCTGTCTCAAAACTAAAATAAAAAGGACTGGGGATGTAACTCAGTAGTAGAGCAACCCTGGATTAAATACCCAGTACTGCCAAAAAAAAGTAGTATATTTTTCATAATCTGACACCTAAGTGAATATCAGTTACTTTATCGAGGGTCCAATTCAATAAACAGCAATCTGTTTCAATGATAAAGAAAACTAACCACTGGTTTTACTGGGCTTACTATGAGTTTTTTTGTTTGTTTGTTCTTGTTTTTGTGTTTGCCATTTTTTTTTTTTTTATCTCTAAACATAGATATCTGTACCATACTTTTAAAAAATCTTCCCCAGAGAATCAAGTAGCCCTCACATTGTAACAGAAAAATAAACTCAAACTGGCCTGAGCAATAATATAATCATTGATTCCCAATTTTGGGCTAGGGATGACTTGGGACTCAAGGTTCCTGGGACACAGGGCTTTCTCCTGTGTCATAGCTCTGCATTTTCAGTGTTGGTTGACTTCATGTGAAGATCCTTCCTTCTGTGGCCTTTAAAGGCTCTTGAAACTGTGGAAAGAGGAAATTGATTTTTCTTATAGCTCAAACCAAAGCCCACATGTCTTAATTGGGTTTGTTTGGATCATGTGACGTTCCTGAATCAATAACTATAGCCGAGGACATGGAATTCACTGACAAATTTAAGGTAATCAGGGCCCAGCCTAGAGCTGCAATGGGATTGATCCTTCCAAATTCCACATGGCAAAGAAATGAGGGGTTATGTTAGAAAGGCATCTCCTTGCTGGGGAAAGACTAAGAAATAATCATGTGTGCTGACTTATTAAAATCCAATCATTATGAAAAATATGAACCCCTAGGAACCCATGCTGAGCACATACACGTTAATGTCTTGTCTGCCCCCTTGTCTTTGCCAAAGCTGGATTTCTTATTTTATGTAAGGTCCAGATGAGGAAAAAATAAAATTTTTTTTAAAAAGCCAATAAACTAGAATGTCCTCAAGAATTGGTCTTCATAAAGAGACAGAGCAATTTGTGAAAATACAAAATTATGTGCTAAAATGAGTAGTACAGATATTGAAACATTTTAAATTTCTGGCTTTGTCATACATTATGAATAAAATATTCTATCTCTCTGCCTTACTTCCGTAGGGATATTTTTAAACAATGGTGGATTTCTCAGTGCAATTCCAAAATTCAATAGGGAAGGCTACAAAATAGCATAGAGATAAGTGGACCTAAGCTTGCATTTACTCATTTAACCTCCTTGAGATTATTATTGTGAAGATTATAAATATCTATTTACAGGACATTGAAAAGATACACTGCCAAGCATAAAGCAAATAATAAATAATCATTATTTTTATTATTATAATTTGTGCCTAGCAGTCTGATTTGGCATTCAAACAGTCTTCTACAAAGTCAATAAATGTAATGGTTTGACATTCATTCCAGTTTCTGTACACACACATACACACATACATACACACATTTTCCTTCTCTGCAGAGCTAGCTACAGAGACAAAAGCTTGAGGATCAAGATACTGGAGGTTACAGCCTACAAAGCCAATGTCAACCGGAAGAAGGAAGGCTGCCCATCTGCAATCTGCTTCATCTCCCCAGGGTCACACATACATTTTGCTTGAGTAGGTGATATCAACCCCTTAATCAAATGTGACTCATTTCCTCACCAATATATGAATCAAAAAGCATAGTACAGGACTAGAACCCCAATCATTAGCTGGATAATGTGGTTCTTCCAAGAAGTCAGAGAAATACATATTAAACACTCAAGTGGACGATAGGGAAGGAGTGCTATTTGATGGAGACACTCTGTCATTCTTTCAGAACTTGTCAAAGAAGCTGCTAATGACCAAAATTCAGGAACTTCTTAATCACCTAAAGTAAAACAAGTCAATCAAATGGGAAGGACCAAATGTCACCTACAAGTCTCTTTTCTTCTAAAGGGTCCTCCTCTCAACTCATTTATTCGAAAATGTGATCCGCTCTCTCAGCAGTATCCTTTTCTAGCTTTTTTGTGTCTGAGTGTGATTTCTGTCTTTGCGAGCAAGCTGGAAATAGCCTCCTCTCTCCAATGCGTGCATGTGCTTGTGGGGGTGGAGAGAGAGAAGGAGGTGGAGAGAAGTGAAAAGCAAATGGAGGCAGATGGGAGAAGATCGCCCCCACAAGTCCCCAGGCTTGCAAGGGCGCACCAGGCACCCTCCAGCCTGAGATGCCCGTTTTGGTCTACCCACTTCTTCTGGCCACCCCTCTGTGAGTCATGGCCAGAATCTCCACCCCTCTCTGCGGTCGAGTAGGAGACTGTTTTGGCTAGAATCAGACACAGTCACTGCTGCGAAGTACAACACCTACTGTAAGTCCTTTTGTGCTGGTTATCTCCAGAACAGCTCTTGATATTTTATCAATTTATTCACAGAGGGAGGAGATATCTCATCAGAAAACACATGAATTCTTCATGAATTTCTTCCTCCATTGCCTGTCAATGCTGAAAATGCCCTCTTTTGAAAATCTTTTCTGTCTTTCTTTTTAATATATGAATGTGCTCATTCCTTTCCCTGGGCCTTTTCCTCCTCATTTTCAAATTTTATTTTTTCTTCCAGAGTTAAGTGTTATTTATTAAACAACATTTGCAAGGACAAGTTTCATCCACTTCAGTCATGCAGCTCAAGCATGGATCAGGGAGTCTGGGGGTCCTCTGGATAGGAGGCGTGAACTTACCCCATGGCTTAACAAGAGGTGTTCCTTAACAAAAGGCGTTTCTCCACCACTGATGTCGGCTGACTGAGAATTAGATTCCACTCAAAATGCTCAACCTTGTGGGTGTGGGGAAAGGGATTGGGCAGCCAAAGTATTCGAATGATTCATCTATAGCCACCAACTGTGCTAGATGGTTACCAAGCAACTGTCTCCAAAGCTTCCTGGCAGCTCTCTTAAGGATCTCTCTCCCTTTCCAGTCAAGCCTTCTTTGTTCAGGCTGTGGTTTCTGTCTGCAATACCTTACCCTTTCTGCTCTTTCTCAATTTCTATTCACTCTTCATGACTCTCCAAGTGCCATTTCCTCTTCCTCTGAATTCTCATAGCCTTTTCCATCACAGAACTTAGCACACTACACCAAAGTCATCCATTTACCTGCCTGTCTGTCTCTCTAGAATCAAGAGAGGGATGCTCAGGGCACTTATTTACTTATTCACTTGATATAACCCTAGTAATTTGTTTAATCTCTGGCACATACTGCTAAATAAACCCTGAACTTGAACCACCTTTGCAGGTTTTCTTTTATTATTTTGGATCTGACCACATTTGAAGCAAGAGTCTGCAACAAGAAATTCAATCCTATTTAATGTGCCTTTCATACTATCACTTGAGTCTTTGCTGCCCCCATCCACTTGTGCCACTGTCACCATTCAAACATTTCCTCAGCTGGACGTGATGACCCATTGTATTCCCTGCTGTTTGGAAGGTTAAGGCAAAGGATCACGTGAGCCCAAGACTTCAAGACCAGTCTGGACAACAAAGCAAGAACCCCACCCCTCTGACCCCACCCATATCTCATAATGAAAAAAAAAAAGCAAACAGAAGTCCCAGAACTTCCTACCTGATCTTCCTTCCAATCTATTATTCCTTTGAAAAATCACCAATAAATGCATTGTCTCTTTTATTTTCCCAATAATAAAATGGTGATCTTATTTTTAAATAGAACATCAACTCATCAATTTACATAGGCAAGAATGGAGGGTTTTTTTGTTTTTGTTTTTGTTTTCCTAATGAGCAGCACTCATAAAATAACTTCGGGAAATTTCGTAAAATACAGCTGGATTCCCTGTACCATTTGTAGGAAGAGACTACTTTTTGTCTCCCTAGAATCTCAGCATCACAAATATGGTAATGAGAGCTCTGGATGTGAACAGTAGGAAGAGAGGCACTGAGATTAGGTCAGGAGTAGGATAAGGGGGCAAAGCCAATCACCCTGAGTTAATAAACAGAGACAACTTCCATATGGTCTTATGCATTGATCACGACACTCCAAGTAAGTGTTCCCAAAACCTGGTAGGAATTAAACAGTATTTGAAATACGCACTCCTTACTACGTAATTATTATTTAGGTACACATAAACTGCAGTAATATTTAGAGTAATCATAAAAGTGAAATGAGGCAGAAAATCATCAGAAGCACCACTTGAGAGGAAAAACAAAACACTAACATATGTGGCTCTCTTAGGAGCTGTTGCTGGCGATCAGTTAGTCCTCAATATGTAGTTAGATTTACTAAGACTTGTGACTTTTTCTTTTAAACTAATATTCAGAACAAAACATGAAGTTATAAGTATTCATTTTCTTCTCATCCCATATGTGACCAGGCAAAGAGAAAATTTTTGAAATATCTGTCCCACTGACATTGCTTCTGTGCCATCCCTATTTCAGCCAGTGTTCTTGGGTTTGCAAGGGATTGTGGCTCCCAAAGTCAGCTCAATTAACCTGGGGCCTGTTGGTATTACAAGGCTGCAAAGTAGGTTCTCCTACAGATCCCAGAATAGGAATTAAGGACAGCTGAACCCAGTGAGGACTGAACCAGGAACTTTACTCGTTCTCTCTACCCGTATAAATCATTGTTTCTCTCCAATGACCATTTCCCTGACTACCAATAGTTTATATGGCCCATATTTCCCTTCTCCATGACCTAATTCTACCTTAACTTTGTACTTCTGTGTGCATAGCAAACTAGCAACTCTCTTCTGGGTCCCTCAGTAAAAACTGCACAGTGGAAGCAAGTTGGAGAGTGATAGAAAGAGCAAGACAGACAGGCAGAGGATTGTTCTAATTGTCCTGGATCCCCTTTTGACAAACATCCTGTCCTCTGCTTCAGTTTATGTGTCTATCACGTCCCCACTTGGCTGGGGTCAAAATGATGGAATCAACATGGAATAAAACAAGAATATGCGGGGCCAGGGGGTCTCCATGAAGGACGAAATACCTGTAGTGGAAAAGATAAAATAAAATCTCTTCCTCCTGACAACTCTAAAGCCTGCCTTCTCCTAAGGCCAGGCTGCCTCCTGACTAACCCATAAAGAAAATGTGTCTCAAATCAAGGTATATGTCCAAAAATAAAATTAGCAAATGAAATGAATAGAAAGCTTAGTCTGACACTACTACCACTTCCAAAAGAAAATGTTTCTGAGTTTCACTTTGAACCTTTTTCAGAAATGTCAACATACAGTTGCTCATTTTAGTGCACAGAGAATAATCTCTGGAATACAAAGGCCTGGGTTTCAGCCCCACTTCTGATATTATTCACTATAAAGTTTTGGCAGAATTATTCAATTTAAACTTTGCTTATTTATAAAATGATAATATGAATAATAGTTATTCATTAAATGTTATGCAATAAGCATTCTGCTATAAGTTTTACATATGCTATCTTATTAATACTCATAAATATAAGAAGTTTGTTCCAGTTTATAGAGAGGGAAGATAATAATAATTGCATTTATTCCAAGCATCCATTAAAAGCCCTTTATGTTCAAGGTTGCTACTTCCAGCTTCATTTATGAGATTAGGTGACTGAGGCACTAGGAAGGTAATAGTCCACCCAACTTCATACAGCTCAAAAATGACATAACAGGATCACAACCCTAATTTCTCTTTCCAAAGTGTGCACTCATAAGCAGAATGCATCACTATCCCAACTTCATACAGCTCAAAAATGACATAACAGGATCACAACCCTAATTTCTCTTTCCAAAGTGTGCACTCATAAGCAGAATGCATCACTATCCCAAAAATGTCTGCAGTTGGCACTTCCTCTCATTTATTGGGAAGAATGAATGAAACTAAAAATGAAAATGCAATAAATCTATAAATGCAATAAATCTATAATGGGTATAGGAAATGTATGGCATCAACATCACCAGTTCCCCCCTTTCCTTGCTCATTCCAGGAATCAACAAGTTGTGTCCCAGAAGTGGCTCAAATCCTGCAATTTGGCTTTATAAAGACAGTTGGGACATGGTCACATCATTCATTAATGCATTTGTCTTTGCTGCATTTGGATTAAACCAACAGAACTGAACAGTTGCAATAAGGATCATACAACTTACAGAACCTAAAATAATTATTATCTGGTTCTATAGAAAATAAGGTCGACAATCTCTCCAGGGGAGCATAATACCTACTAACCAATACACACTTTCAGATTTGTTAATCCTTGTACCTACTACCAGTTGACTGAAATGTGACAAAGAAATAAACCTATTGGGTATTTCTGTGATCTAAAAATGTCTATTATCATTAGTACTAAATCTGATAGAGAAATGGCATCACTGATAAATCAATGGACTCTAGGTGATAGAATAGCACACCATACTTGGAAACTCAGATTTCATAGTGCTTGGCTTTCTCCTTTTTAAACTTGGGTGAGAAAGCATTTTTATTTAACAATGGGAATTATTCAATTAAAGAGAGTTTCTTAACCAGAGGCGGAAGGTAGCAGAATGGAAAGGATCTAGATCAATCACATCCTTATCTCCTTGTTTCTAGAGATCCACAATTTGGCCCTTGCAGGCTTCCATATTACACTGTAACTAACCCTGCCCTGAAATGAACCAAGTTTGAATCACCACATGAGAAAAATCTATCTGAAACCTTCAGGAGAAGCAGGGTATAGAGAATGAAGCGGGGGAGGTAGGGTGTGTTCCTCATGCTGGTACATTCAGAAATTTTATTTCAAGTCATCCTTAAATCTCATTATCTTGTTCTTAAGTGCCAGGCACAAACTGGACATAGCACAGCTATCTTAACCTTGGGAGGAGCAATTTTGTAAGTGTATGACTTCAACCATGGGCAGAGTGAGCTGAAGGGCCTCAATGTCGCACATGGTGAACAATGGCCAGTAGCTTATCTGAAAGGAATATTGTGCATGCAGATTTCCAAGACACCCACACCTCAGAGATAATGCCAGCGAGTTAATCAAATACTTTTCTGCCTGCACAACTGTGATACCTAAAGCTGCTAGGAACATCATTTTTAGATATCCGTGGGAGGGATTCTTTTTTGTAATTCTACATTTCTTTCACTCCCACCACAAGTCTAGGCTTGCCTTCCTAGAGACACACATGGCTACCTTTTCAGAGCCTTTTCTTTTTCTTTGGCCATGGATTAAGAAGCCCTCTGGAGCTAATTGCAGTAAATGCTAAAACACACTGTATGACTTCATTTGAAGGAGATGAATTAACCTGCACTCAGGTCTCCTGTGTGGTATCCTACAATAGAGCCCATCATTCCCCTCTATCCAAACTCACTTTGATTCTGCTTTATGTGCCCACAGCATTCAAACTGGAGACAGTCAACTCTGATATCTTTTGATCAAATGTCTACTAAAAGCCAGAAATTGGAAAATGGTAGTGGATAGGGAAGGGATTCAGAGATCAGGAAGATAATACTCTGATGATTTAACTGGGTAGACGAATGAAACATGAAGAGTGAACTACGCACCATGAGAGAGGAAATGAGTCACACAGAGGGGAGCAGATGTCAGACAAGGATTCCAAGAAGATGCATTTAAGTTGAAGTATGAAAACACAAATGAAATTTAGCCAGAAAATGATGGAGAAAACTGTTCCAGCCACAGGAACAGCATGTGCAAATGCCTAGACTAGAGAGAAAGCATTTTGAACTGCAGGAAGACAGATAAGACTAGTTAGGTCATTAGGTACCTGAACTTGGAAAGGAGGAATGAAGCCAGAATTGGGGACAGGCAGTTAGTGTAGAAATAGGAAATCGGGTCAAATCGAGGCAATGGGGGCCATGAAAGCCATCTGCCTCTGGAAGTAGGAGACTACCCTGGGAGAATGGAATGTCAAGGACCTGTGGAGCCTATTGAATACCAAATTTACCTGCCCTTGTCAGGGACTACAGGCAAGTAGATGCTAACTAATGCCCCCTGGGCCCTTACCTGCCTGAATCACCTTGGCCCTCCCCCTGCCCATCACTTCTCACTTTATGCAAAACTGGGCCTAATCACTTAGGCAGGAAGGAAAGAGATAAGGGGAAAGAAGGAGAGAATAAAACCTATAAAAAGGACAAGATTTGCTCAATCGAGGGATTCCTCCTTTGGGTCCCCTTCCTCCACCCGGGAGAAGTCTGCTTTTACTTTTCTTTAACAAAGCTTACTGTCTACTCTCCACTTGCCCCTGCGTGCTTCTCTGGCGTTATACTTCAACACCTGAGGAAGCAGAACTAGTCACCAGTAAACGGCAGTATCAGAAAGATGTGGTTCTGAATTTCAATTCTGCAACTTGAGGGAAGTTTCTAAACCTTTCAAAGCCTCAGTTTTCCTGTCTGTGGAATGCAGATTATAACAACACCTCTTGCATAGAGTTATTATGAAGATTAAGCAAATATAATTCTATTGGCACATTGAAACTCTCAGCTTTTGTTACACTATTATTTTATTATCGTTCACTACATGTTATTGCTACCATTATTTTTAATATTAAAATGTTACTTTTTATTAAGCCCCAACTTTTTAAAAAAAGTTTTAACTGAAAAAAGGTATTAATAATATCTATCCTACTGGATTTTTGTAAAGATTAAATAAGATAATTCCTGGCTCTGCATAAAAAAAAAGTGGTGATAGATAATTCTATTAGGAATGCTTTCAGCTGCAAATCACAGAACTTCTGGCACAGTCAATTTAAACATTAAAAAATAAGGTTATTTTTCTTACATAAAAAGAAACCTGGAACTTGCTGTCTGATAGTATTGGCTTAGAAAGTTGATCCTGTTTGGAATGACATTTTTACAAATTTCTTTTTGTTTGTTGTTTTGGTCAAATAGGAGGCTTTAGTTGCTGACATTAGATCCACATTCCAGGAAGTAAAAATGAAGAAGGTACAATGTTAAGCAGACGCCTTCTCTTTTAATAGTCAAGTGCCAGTTTTTCTAGAAACTTCCAGAAGACTTTTACCTACAACAAACTGATGATGCCTGCCCCATGTCACTATCTCTAGTCCAAAGGAGGCTGAAAAGTGAACATTTATCTGGGTACACTATGCCTCAACTCAGCTTGAATTTGGTGAGTAAAGAAGTAGAGAAGGGAGATTGGGTAGACAATCAAAAATTTCTGCTACAGTATTATTTACTGATTCTTCCAAATGTCAGAAACTGTACTGTGTGCTACATATGAATTATTTTACTCTACATATGTAATATAATAATGTTTGTTATTGGTGACAATGTCTTTTTAATCTATAGGGAAGACAGAAGAACACAAAGATAATTTTGACAACATTACTCAGCCAATGGATAATGAAGGTGAATTTCAAGACCAGACAGCTTCACTTCAGGGCACTGAGGGGAAAAATTATATAGATAGTAAAATAGATAGATTATAGATAGATAATAGACACAAAGATATTGTAGATTTTTTTCATAGGATCTCTGAAAAATATACTCATAACTCTGAGCTGTTACTGTGGCTGGAATACAGTGTGAGACTGCATGCTATTCCCTTCTATTGACCCACCACCCTATAACTCTCATTCATTTTTCGCAAGCACCTATGTTAGACACAATGCCTACCCTACACATTTCCCTTCAACCATCACTCCCTCCCTTAATTATGCTTCTTGTGTAAAGAAAAAGCTCAAACATCTATAAGTCCACTTCTCCTTCAATATTTTGCTCTTAGTAAACCAGAGAGTGCTGCTGATCGAACAAAAGCAATCTAAGTTTGTTTTTAAATGCAAAATCCCTTCAGTTATGCTTTTTTCTAGGCATTGGACTGCCTCTGAGCAGCCTCAAAGGGGTGGTACTAGAAGGAAAAGAGACCATAAGGCTGAGGATTCATGCTGGAGACTGACTTCACAGAAGTCATCTGCTCTGAGCTAGTGTAATGTCTTTAACTCCTTTGTCTTGACCCATCTCCTTAGACCCCTCTCATTGTTGATTTGAGGGTTTAGAACCAGAAATTCTGTATTTCCTACTAGGAAAAGCATAATTGGAATATATGACAGCAATGTCATGACCTAAGACCCATGAGGCTGGGAATATGCATCTTCATTAAATATCAGTAATTCAAACTCTATTAGAGTGTTCCATACTTTAATAGTGAAGCAGTGAGTCCACTTCAAGAACAAGCAGACAATGCAGCAGATAGTATCTCTATGCCTGTTTCTTCATTGCATATTATGCTTAGGAATAATTTGAGCTCAGTCAGTGTCACTGAGTTGATGGTACTTTTTAGCCCAAGTTATTTATTTCAACCCCATGTCTGCAAAGGTCCACTGCCATTGTGACTTGGTATTGAAACCTATGGTCAAGCAATTAGCACAAGTCCCCAGTGGATGTCCTTGTCCTAATGACGCACTAGTCCAGAAAACTCCTTTAGTGAGAAAGCTCCGGGCAGAATCCTGCTCTAGGATAATAACAATTAAATTCTGATAATTTTTAGAAAAGAATGGTAAAGAGCAGAGAGGAAATGAAGCAACTGAGTTTTGCCATTAAAAACGTTGGAATGGTTACTCATGGGTTTGAATCCTTTTATGTACACAGTTAGGCATTTATAAGAATGACACAAGGCAAAACAATCTCAGGGCAGAAGCAATCACAAGGCATGAGTTTAGCACAGAAATCTGATCCCAGGGAACCAAGAGACCCTAGAAAAGTCTCTTAGGGGAGATAGTTTTCTCCAGGCTCACCTGAGCTTCTGCTTTGCTCTCTCTCCTCTGCTGGAGTAGTTATTCTGAAATATGTATGTGCTGGCTCGTCACTGTCCTATCCACAGCTGTCTCTCAGAGTCTACATGCCTACCAACCTGGTCAACTCTTGGTTACAAAATAGAAGTCATGACAACTCCACCCATGGGGTGTTTGCACTGTTGGTAAGATTGATCAGAGGGATTTGCTGGGTATCCCTCCCACTGTGAATAATCAGACCAGCACATTGCTGGTGGTAAGAACCCTCCAGTTCTGCTTTTAAGAAAGTAGAGTGTGTTCCATTATCATCTGTGATTCCTTGGTGATGAATGACCTTACCTGTTAGCAACATGGGCCAAATGGATTAGCTACTGACTGGGTGGGGCAGGAGCCCCTAAGCCCTGTCCAATGGGGCTCAATAGGACAAGCTGACTCTATCTGGCGAGATGAGATTGTTCAAAGGGACGGATAAGTAATTCAAATTTTACTGCCAAGCAGAATGTTTTTCAGCCTAACAGAATTTATTTTAAGCAATTGGCCTTGGACATTTGAATTAGACTGCATCTTTTCTTGGTGGTGATCTCAGTCCACAGCAATCCCCATACAATTGCTATGGTTTGCCCGAGTTTTCTTTGTTGAGCCTCTGGCTGCATGCCAACTTCCTTTACCAACTAGGTGCTGTGTGAGCCAAATGTGTGAGATCTGTCCATGTAGCCTGTTAGGATTAAAAGCCCACAACTGAGATTCAGTAAAGATATTTTAAATCCAAAGAATTTAACTTGGGTAGGGGGATCATAAACTGAAATCGATTTCCATGCATGTATGAGTTTATCAAGTTGAACCCAATTACTATTTATAACTACAATGCTCTAATCAAATAAATAACCTTTACAAAGCAAAAGAGAAAAATAATAAAACAGAAACAACAAAGTATTCAGCTCAGTCACATCTACCTGAGAATCTCAGCTTAGAGAAGAAGGGGAGGTAGAAAGCCAGCAGATTTCCCATTTATGTAGAACTATACTTGTGCATATAGGAAGTTTTCACTCTGCTTGATACTGTAGGGCAATGGATATTAGAAAACATCTTTGAAAGGACAACAGATTTTGTTTGTTTTGCACAACAGATTGAGAAAAGTTTTCAAAACAGGAAAATGGATTGATCAATTCTGGTATAGCTCTGAATCTTTTGAGAGTTTGAATATCCAGCCTAGATACTGTTCTCAGTATCCTATGTGCTTTCCAAACAATGTCTCAATGTGTCGATTTTCTTCCATTTTAAAAGAAAATCAAAGAAAATAACTATTTTTTTTTTTTTAGAGGAGGCGGAAAGTATTGTTTTTTTTTTTTTTTTCTTCAAAGTAATAGGACAGCTTTAAATACTTGCCTTTAAATAAAAAAATAAAAATAAAAAATAACAGCTTTCTTTTTCCTGCATTGTAAGGACAACTGTTTTTCCTCACAATTGGGCAGCACTCCAAAGGGGGGGAAAAACATCCACTGAGATTAAAGATTGTTCCAGACATCTAATTTCTCAGGACACAGATTTCCTGCAGTTAAAAATTAGATGAACTCCCGGATCAGGAAGAAAGCTTTCGAAAGCCCCAGTCTGTAGTTGAGGTGACTTGCCCAGCATGACATATTTGGATGATCCATTCATTTTAAAATAACAAATGCTCTCTTAAAGAGAAGGTAACCCCTAATATCATTAGAGACCCCAGTGTTACTCTGGTTGTTATAGGCTTTTCTTTTATTCTCATCCGTAATCTGATAACCAGCGGGAAGCCAGGAGAACAAAGACATCTCAGACACTGTATATCATACGAGGAATCAGCTGTACCACAGTGACAACTCAGCTGGAGGTTTCGAAAGTTTATGCCATGAGCCTGCATAAAATGTAATCATCTCAGGAGTGGAAGCATATTATGGAATAAAAATCCTTACTTTAGAGCTTTAGGGGATCAGTAGGAACATATTTTATCGATTTGAATGATAGTAGCATAGGTAAAATATTCACCCATGTTAAAAATGATTCCAATAAACAATTCAGGAAAAATGATCATCTTACATAGCATTTTCATGGGGTGGGGCATCACCTTGAAGGGTATGGTAAAATCTTGAGCAAAGAACAATGGGAGTTTGCATATCCTTTCTAGAATAAAACCTGATCAGCCTCACCGAGCTGTGGAACACCTACAAAAAGGAACACCTTCTTTTAAGGTCCAAAAGGATGTTTTTAAATCATGTGTATACATATATATTTTTTCTGTCATTAACTATCCACCAAGACCATTTTTGTTATTGGGCTTACCTCAGTAAAAGAAAATTGTGGCATTCTAAATTTCCTGAACTAGGCTTGTCAGAGTGCACTGAGTTTATCATTGATCTACTGACATTAGCTGGCCAACTGATGAGAGCAAGCATGCTCAAGTGAACTAGGTCCAAAGTACACAGGGAAAAAGTTGATTACATTTCCTACTCTTTGAAGCTCATTCTTCCTTCAATTAAGCAAGAAGGTCTGATACTGCAGCACACGCTTGCTGGTAATATAACAGAACTGAGAGATACTTTTACTAAAAGCACTGACTCGGGCCTGTTGATGTCAATGGGTAACTGAAAGCAGGATAAGCTTGTGGCATGTCTGCTTTGTTTTACATCTCCACCCTTTATTATCTTAAACTTTGTGATCTGCTCAGCTCTGCACATAGGCATGTTAGTCATTTAAAGGGCATTCATCTAAAAACTAGTAATACAAGGTCCATTAGTCCTAAATTTACCTAACATCTCATCTCCATTCAAGACTAATGCTAGATTCACCGGGAAATTTGCAACATCCTCTTTCAGACCCCTGTGTTGACTGGCAGTCCTTAGTTATCCTATGTCTTTTAGTAAATCATCTCATGATGAGACTCCCAGACAACATCCCCAGCAGGAAAATCATCTCACAAGAACTAAATGAACTACAGTGCCCCTTCCAAGATCATGAGCCTAACTGATAAACATCCTGCATCCTGCAAAGGCCCTTCAAGTGATAAAGACTTCTCTGAACCTACTTCACAGAACCAGACCCGAGAGAATGATCAGCCAGGTCACAATTTGATCAAAATTACTTAGTTATTCATTCTTCTTATTCCCTGTCCCTATTCCTCCCTAATTAAGTCTAAAACTCCCATTAATTCCCCAAAGTCAGGGTTGAGTTGCTGGATCCCACTTTGTCTTCTCAATATAGCCATGGTGATTCAAGTTTCCTTTCCTGCATTCTACCACTAACTTTTCTGTTTGTTTTTTGGGGACAGTGACCAGGCCTGTTTTTTGGGTCACCCAGAGATAGGCTTTTGGCAATACCAGCGAGACTGTGATATTCTCTTTTTTCCTTCAGTATAATCTAGGGACTGAGATGTAGTTATTTACCTGAATTTGCATCCCTTCTGTTCACTTGATGAAGTAAAAATCTTTCTTCCTAAAATCTCAGTTTCAGGCCCTTACAATTACGGCTATTGTCAACATCAAGGCCATTGCTAACCTTGCAAACATTGACAATATGGCAGGTGCTATGCTACATATTTTCTATACATAATTTCATTTCATCTTCACAACTACCCTGTGAAGAAGGTAGCATTAGCCCCCATCATGTAAAATAGAATCGAGGCCGGAAGAGGTTAACTAACTTCACCAGTGGGTGAGTCACAGAGCTGGAGTTTGAACCTCCTTGGCCTGAACCCAAAGCCCATCTCTTATGTTTTATGCCACATTAATTACCAAGGCCAGTAACTCTGTAGAAATAAAAAAAAATTACCTCTGTATAAAATACATTGGAAACCTCAAGCCCACATTATGTTCCAATTGCACTAAACCACTGGTTATTCTAACTGGGCCCTGCCTTGCACTTGCTTGTCTATTTGAATATAATTCCCTTAAAATTTTCAAAATGTCCAGTATTTCCTTATTCTAATACATAATATGCATTTTCGACAGCATGTTTACTATCAGTGTTGCTAAGAAGATTTGCTCCCTCAAAAACCCTCTTGCAAAATGTAGGCTTTCTGAATGTATTAACAAGTTACTTTTGGGTTTTCTTGTCTGTGTGCTCAAAACTGAAACCTGTTCCCTTAGGATACTTCAAGCTCTCCAGTCCATAGCCTTGTGAATGGACCCCCTTTGCTTCCTCCTGCAAACAGAAAGGAATGCAGCATAGAAATAATTCTTTAAAGTCATTTTCATATTAGAAGCTTAAAACAGCCCCATTCCTAAGTACACCTTTCCCCTTCTCATCTGAATAACAATATAGACACTATCACAATTCCTATGTAATATGTCCTGGTTATTTAAACATTGTATAGGGAATATCCAAGAAAGGATTTCCCTTCCATAAAGGGTTTTATTGACTCATAGATCTTAAATTTGAAGACAATGCCAGATTATCTTTCCTCTTTTTACACAATATTACAAGAAACACTTTGGACATTATGTGAAGCCTTGAAAGTGGGAAAATGAGGTGCCAGTACTCTTCCATCCAAGACTCGCGTCCCTGAAGTCTCCTTACTCCTGTGTAGCTAGTTACAGTGTTTTGTTTTGTTTTTTTCCTATGTTACTGGGGGCATTTTTGAGTGACTTCATTGTGCAGAACCAGCAACTGGTTAAAATAAAAGAAGTCAAGGTTGCTATAATTACAGAACTCTTCTATAGAAATTCTGCTCATATTAAGGAAGCAAGATTACACTGGGGACTTACAGGGTGAGAGGAACTTTGTAAAGAACCTTACATGCATTATTCTACTCTCCTGGGGGGAGAAATAATAGTTATTTTTTTTTTTTCAAATTCGTGACAATAAGCATAGGAAGGTCAAAGAAGCTACCCGTGTTATCATGCCCAGAGATCTTGAGCTCATGCTCTTGACCTCTAAACTAATCCAAAACCTACCAAAATATTACTGAAATAAACCTGCTGTTCTAAACAGAGTACAGAGCAGGAGTTCATCAGAAAAGACAAGAGATCATTTCCTAAGAGCATTGCTTGATTTCATCCAATTAATTATTCAAAAGCATTTATTTAACTTACTAGTGTATTAGTCCATTTTTTATTGCTATAACGAAATGACTGAGGCATGCTAACTTTATAAAGAAAGAGGACTATTTAGCTCACAGTTCTGTAGATTCAAGGACATGATGCAGACATCAGTTTAGCCCTGGTGAAGGTTCTCTTTGTTGCATTCTATCATGGAGGCAGCACACGTGAGGGAGAGATTACATCTTGAAACAGGAAGCCAAACATACATGGGGGTCCACGGTATGCTCTGAAGGTACATCCCTAACTGACCCGAGGACCTCACACTAGGCCCCACTCTTGAAGCTTCCACCTCCCAAAATCCACGACACTGAAGATCGACCTGCAACACATGAACCTTTGGGGATAAACCATATGAAAGCCATGACAATTAGCACGTGTTGGACATTGTTCTAGATGCTGGTGACATATTGATGGATAAAATAGGCCAAAATCCCTCATGTCTCTATGAGGAGAATGAGACAATAATAATAAGTCTGCAACTTAGATGTTAGATAATGATAATGTTGGGGTGGGAGTGAGGAAAGAGAAGATGAATAAGAAGCCCCAGGTGAGTTAGAAGGGTTGTTCAAGAGATCAGATAGACAAGGAAAAACCAGAATGAAGACTGAGAAAGCACAGTCAGAGAAGGAGGAGAAAAACTAGAGGAGTCTGATATCCTAGAAGCCAAGTGAAAATTGATTTTTGAAGAGGACAGAGTAATCAAATGTATCAAATGCTGTGATGTCTGTAAGATTTGCCACTTGGAAAAGAGGAGAGGGCAAAAACCTGAATGGAGTAAGTACAAGAGAAAATGGGGGAGACAAATCAGAAGCAACTTGTTTGCCAGGGTCACCATATGAAAGTATCAAAGAGTGGATAGTCTGAATGACAGAAATGTGTTTTCAAATAATTTAAAAGGGTGAAAATCCAAGACCCAGGTGTGGAAAAGTTTTCTCTCTCCTGAGTCCTTTATCCTTGGCTTGCAGACAGTGGACATCTCAGTGTATCTTCAAAGGGTCTTGTCTCTCTGCCTGCTGACTTGGTTCTCTCCATGTGTCCATGTTTCCCCTTTAACACCTATCAAGCTGGGTGGAGGGCCCAGCCTAAGTGCTTACTTAATCAACTCTTTAAAGGCCCTGTCTTCAAATAGAGGCACATTCTACATGGCTACTAGGGTTCAGAGCTCCAGTGCATGAATTTGAAAAATGCATGATTCAGCTCATACCACAGCACATATGGACAACTCTTTTGAGGCACCTGAGTCAAGTCAGAAAGGAGATTCCTATTGCCCTTTCCTCTTCCTTCCTTTCTTCTTCTCCTCATCTCCTTCTCCCACTTTTCCTCTTCCTCCCCTTTCTCCTCCTCCTTTTTCTCCTTCTGTTAATGGCAGAAATGATCCCATCATGTCATACGCTGCTGAAGTTCATCTGGGATCTGATTAGGAAAAAAAAAATTACTTTGTGTCACAAAACAGGAAGTTAGATATAACACAACTCTATGTTATGTATAATTTGCTTTATGTATTCCTGCATAAGTTAAACTTTCAGAAACTTTATTCAGGATATATTCTTTCAAATTATACTTTCCAAGTAGGTCAATGGATATTGAGGAATAGAGTTATGGATTCACAAAAAAAATTAAAATGGGGAAAAATTGTTTACTAAAGAACTTAACTTCAATAAGCAAATGTGTCACTGAGTTTTGAAGAGGAGAACAGATCAAGTAGCATTTGCCACATCTACATAATAGAGATTTGCATTTTTATAAATAATTTAATATGTCTGGTATTCCTTGTAGACCATTTGGGAAGTGCTTTTCCATGTTACTGATAACAACAAATACACACTTATTACCTACTGTGGATAAAGCCATAGGTCTCAACTCCTGTGGAAAATCAGTATTATCTAGTTGGTGACTGTGGCGTTGTTGCTACTGTGTTGTTTTAAAAACTTCTGATATATTGAATAAAACTCTCAAAATGAATGGTTGAGAGAATTGAACAGAGAGATTTGAGAGCCATTATTGTAAATACTTCATAAGCATTCTTTTATTTAATAGTTTCCATTGATGCAAAGGAAAAGTACTTTTTGTCATATTTCAATATCTTAGAAATGTGAATGTTTGGCCCTAGTGTTATCTGAGTCCTAGGCCAGAGGCCGAACTCTGTGGATTCCAAAAAATCAGGTCCAGTCACTCACACCAAAATAGTAAAAAAGTAATGGTGAAAAGCAGAACTTCAATCAATCTAGCTACACTGGGAGGACAGTAGGACCAATGTTTTAAACCCTGTCTTCAGTGGTATTGACACAAACTCCCAGATTGTATAGATATGGGGCACTAGAAGTATACCCAGTCAAGCTATCTTGGTCAAACTGTATTCTGGTTGATCATTATCCCAAGATTGGTCAGGCTGGGACTTGTTGGCAGTGATAAGAAAGTCATTGTTGCTGGGAGCAGGTTAATTTCAGCTCATTAGGAGATGTTTAACAACCAGTCTTCTTGTACCTGGAGTACAAGGTGACTCAGAGAAAAAAAGACAGATGCAAAATGGAGTCAGAGATGCCAAGTTTTTATCCTGCTTTTAGTTACCCAGTGGATATTGGCAGACCAGAGTGAAGAGTCAGTGTTTGTGACAAAATCAACCTCTAGTCTCCAACTCCTTGTGTTTTTTATTTTTTCTGTAACCAATATACCTGACAAACACAACTCAGAGGAGGAATAATTTATTTTGGCTCACGGAGGTGATACTGGTGTTGAGAATCAGATTTGAGTCCTGTTCCCCTGGTGTTGAAGATTGAACACCTGAGAAATGCCAAGGCAAGAGCAAAGAGTTTTATTTAAAGGATAGAACACAGAGAGAGAGTGAAAGAGGCTCCTCTGCAGAGTCAGAAAAGGGGGTCTAAGTTAGTGCCTGAGGGAGTGGGGGGTATCCTGTCCCTTTTATCGATTTCAGATTTCCTTGGTTCTCATGCCCTCTTCCCCCATACTGCCTACAGGACCCAAAGGGTGGAATGAAGCCACACAGAGGCTACTCATTAACAACTCCTTGCAGGGAGGAACAATTCCCTGGAGGTAGGGAACTCTGGCAACAGGTAGAGGAGGAGAAAGTATCCTGAAGTTATTAGCATTTTACTTTCTTTTGAATCTCATTTCCTGACCCGATCATTCATACCTCAGTTACAGAGGTTTCAGTTCATGGTTGGTCAGCTCCATTGTTCTGAGCCTGAGGAAGGCAGAACATCTGAGCAGAAGATGTGATGGAGGAAATGCTTAGCTGGGAAGCAGAAGGAGGTGGGGAAAAGATAACCCTTTTACCAGGAGTGTGCCCCAGCGACCTACTTCCAGGTTCCATCTCCCAGTAGTTTATCCTACCATCAACTGATTAATCCACTTATGTAGTCAGTCATGATCCAGTCACTTCCCAAAAGCCCTACCTCTGAACATATGAGACTTTGGGCGACATTCCAGATTCAAACTATAGCACTTTTTTGCACTAAGACCTCCAATCCCATATCCCTAGTATGTGGAAGACATCACCAAAGGATGTTCTGCTCTTTCCTAGAGTATCTTGTGGCTTATAAACCTCATCACACAGAATCTGAGGCAGCCAGTATCAATCTGAGTTTGCCTAATAAGATGAATTCATTTGCTTGCTATTATATATAAATAGCTCTATTGGGGACACCTTATGTTACCACTGAAATCAAGATTCTACTGCTCAGAATGGGCAAAGATATTAAGCAACTATCATATCACTTATAGCACATTATTGCTTTACGTGTGTTTTTCTGAAACAGTCTGTTAAAGGGAAATTATTTACTCCTAACTAAAATCACCTTACAAATAAAGAATTTTTAAGGGTGTGTGGAAGAAGGAGGCATAACTGACCAGTGAGAATAAAGCTAAAGGAGACTCAGGGTGATAAAGAAAAAAAAAAAAATAAAAGGAAACAAAAACAAATTTGCAAAATTCGAAAGCATAATGAAAATTCAAATAACTAATCCTAAAAATTGAATTTAGACTGCTTTAAAATGTCCTTTGAAAACATTGCTTCTGTAGGAAATCATACTACACTATCCCAAAATACTACTGTAGGTGACCAGAATATGCCTCCCCAAATATGCTTCTTTTGGAGAATAAGTTTTGAGTTGATTAATTTGAGAAACAGCAGAAACAGGAAAAGTTCTAAAAACAGAGTGGAAGCTACCCTCCTATAATGAAAAGTTACATTTATACAGGAAATATCCATTTGCACCAGTAAAAGAAGGACCAGATATTGTTATCAATGGAGAAGTCACTGCCTGAAATCTGCATAATGAACCCTACCTTTGTTTATCATACATTTCCTAGTCACCTCCCCATAACTGGATGCCCCCACGTCCTTCTGATTTTGATTTAGTTGAACACAATATTTAAACCTGAAATACATGTATTAATAAATTTCTCTCTGTTTTACTCTTGTTGTCTTTTATCATAGGGATCCTAGCAAAGAACTTAAAAGGGTAGAGAGTAAGCTATTTTTTTTCTCCCTTATGCTATTTATATGCTAATAGCATGTTAGTGTTTATAATCAGCCAAATATAGGTTCAATTCCTTCTATTGTCCACATTAAGTTTCCTGTCTGGAAAACAATTTTTAAATCATTACTTATATTTTCAAGTGTACGTTTTATTCTGAAGCCAAATTTCTAATGTTCTGCTTCTATTTATTTTTTTATTTGGTACTAGACATTGAACCTGTGGCACTTCACCACCAACTAACATTCCTAGTCCTTTTCATTTTGAAAAAGGGCATTGCTAGGTTGTTGATGGTCTAGCTAAATTGCTGAGACCGATTTTGAACTCATGATCCTCTTGTATCAACTTCCCAAGTCACTGGGAATATAGGCATGTGCCACCATGTCCAGATGCTCTTCATTTTTCACAACAAGTTGCATGAGTCTTTAGAAGCTAGTTTATGAGTTTGTCAACCTGTCTACTTTCACAAAATTTCTAAACTTGAATTGGAACTTGAACCTCCTGAATGAACATTAAATACTCCAAAGAACTTGAATCTCTTCTCTTTTCTAAACTTCTCACTTTAATGACATTCTTTTGCTTGAAAACCCCCAAGAGGAAAAAAGAACTTCCTTTCCATTCTGAACATCTGATAATTTGAGAACATCTGACAATTGAGAGAGTCACAGGAAAAAATGCAGACAGGATTTATTATAAGCATAAGCACTGAGGCCTCACAAAGTATGAGAGTCAAGGAATAGCCTGGTGATTACGGCTTAAACAGCACTTTGAACAGTAAAAAGAATCAGGGACTTGGGGGTCCTGGTGGAGACGAGGTGGCCCAAACCATGGGAGGGTGAGAAGAGGAAGTGTGTATTGAACAAAGGTCACATTTTATGCAAATAAAAACTATCAGGTAGCAGTCCTCAGAAGAATGAGTGGTATGGAAGGACACTTTTCAATGAATTAATCTTCCCTTCTTGAAGAAATTATAGGGAGGACATTCATGAAAATTGCATTTCTTCTGGAGAAACTTCCCTTAGCAGATAAAAGAACTTCAGAGAAAATCTCTCCCTGCTCTTCTGGAGGTTAAGAGGGGTGAAAGAAATGGAAGCGGGAGAAGGTCAAAGAGACATTTGGTTCAAAGTACTCAGCATGAAAAGGTGCCATATTCTGGGGGTTTTGTTTACTGAACCCAAACATCCCAAATGACCAGTACAAATAAATCATCTATTGTTGAATTCAGAAAGGGACACTCTATAGTACTTTTGGCATGCTGAGTACTTTCTCCTAAATGGTTTTGGGAGACTCAGAAGTAGTCTGAGCAGCAATGTCTCTTGGTGACCTTCTCCTTTCCTCCCCTCTCCCATCCACATTTCTCTCCACTAAGTGATTCATAGAAACCTGAATTCCACTTCTCCATGCTGGGTCACAGAGTATAAAAATATTTCTGTTTTCCCTACTGTGTCAGAGATGGCCATAATTCTATGACCTGTGCTGTCTGATAGTAGCTATACCTTCATTCCCAAAGGGATCTGCTCTCTGCTACACAGAGAGCCAAGAAGCATCTGAACAGACAGGTCTTGTAGGCTTCTCCCAGTCTATATCATTAGATCTTATCCTTTTGTCCAATAACAGTTCTATGTGGCTATCCATGCTTCATGTTTTCCCTGTGTCATCAGGTCTTCACTTCTGAAGGCTCCCATGTCATGCGAAACTTTGATTAAATACATTTGTTATTTTTTTTCTCTTGCTAACTAGCATTTTGTTATACAAGTATAGGCCGTGACCCTTATCATGGAGATAAAAGGTATCATATCTTTCTACCTCTACAAGCAAACAAAGAGCCTTATCTGTGATTAAAAAGCAGATGAAGAGCCAAGCTATAAAACTAGAATGGGCTACAAAGAAAAACAAGTGTTCTAATTTAGATATGAGATGTCCCCTGAAAAGTTCTTGTGTTAGGCAATTTAAGAATTTTCAGAAGTAAAATGATTAGATTATGATGGCTGTAATCTTATCAGTGGATTAATCCACTTGCAGATTAATAATTTGGAGCACTGGATGGTCACCACAAGCAGGTAGGTCACTGAGGGTGTGACTTGGACTACATCTGTCCATAGTCTCTTTCTCTCTGTCTCTCTTCTTCCCTGCTGCCATGACTGTTAGGGGTCGCTGACTCAGTTGTGGCTCCACGGTAGTTCCCAGAAAAACGCTCCGCAGACACAAGATCTCATGCAAAAGACTTTATTTGTGGGGACGGATAAGGTCTGCTCGGGGTGGAAAAAGAAAAGAAAGAAGAAGAAATGGCTATGGCTTCTCCCAGATATTGGAATTTCACAGGCTGGGAGGAACCAATCGTGGAGAAGAATTCTTGCAGACTGACTGATGGACCAATAACATATTAGAACGTAATGTGGGAGGCAGGAAGATGACGGCCTCATAAGCCGGAAATTCCTGTAATGTAAGAGGCAGGCAGAACGCAGACTGACAGGTGATGGAGAAGCCGGAAATTCCTGTAACGGAAGAGATGGGCGGATTGCAGATTGACAAGTGGTTGGGAGGTGGTTAGGACGCGGGAAATTCCTGAAACGGGAGAGAAGGGTGGCTTTATACCTTACAATGACTGGAGCACCTTTTCTCCACTACACTTTTCTGCCTCACTTTAGGCCCAAAGCAATGGAATCTTCCGATCTTGTACTGAACCTCTGAAACTGAGAGCACAAAATAAACTCTTCCTCCTCTAAGTGGTTCTTGTCAAGTATTTTGATCCCAGCAATGAAAAAAAAAAAAAAAAAAAAAAAAACCTGACTAATACAGCAAGCATTCAGGATCAGATTACACTGTGACACTATCAGGAGTTATTGAGAACTTTCAAAAGACGTAAAAATAACTGTCCCTAGTAGACCAAGGACAATAAGAAACTTAAACTTATGGCAAAATCCCTTATTATACTTAATGCTCTATTTAAGCAATAGGTGGAGAGAATTTTCCCACACATGTCTCAGGGCTAGAGTGATTAAAGGAATTTATCAGGTAATAGGAAAAACCAAGGCAGTATTCTAACTCACATTGTAAAAATCAAAACCTAATAAAATGTATTCTTTTTTTTTTTTTAAAAAAAGGAAGCCAACCTGTTCAAGGAATGAACTGTGTGGTTCCCTTTGTCCTTCATTTTAACTCATCTTGTTTTCATTTACTAATATAACAGCAGATGAACTTAGTGAATAAATGAAGCTCATCTCTAGCAACAAAAATTCCTCCTTTCCAGGCTAAATAAAAAAACCTACAGCTTTTGCTACTTAATTGAATTGCTGGCATCATGGAGATAATTGATGTTGTCAATAAGTGATGTCTATTATCTGGTCAGGGTAGGGAAAAAAAATACATATGGGGATGAGCTACATTAAGCCTGAGAGGCTTGTGTCTTATTGGGTACTTTCTTCATGTTGCAAAACTGTGTGTATACTCTGCTGGCAGAGCACAAATCATGATAAATCTCTCTCTGTTAAACACACTTAGAGTTTGGGGACTTGGAGTTTTCCCACCTGGAAACAGACTTCCTGGTTCCCCCTCTCACTCCCTCCTCCCTCCATTTTTAATGTAACATCTTGCCACCCTCACATTTGATACTTTTCTGAAAATGAATCATATCAGTATCTTCCTCCATCAGCAAAAATCCTCAGGCATACAGGTTATGGGAGCAGAGAAAGGCATAACTTTTATCAAGGCCTGTCGCCATATTTAGCACAAAGAGGGGATAGTTTTCTTAAGCAATACTTCTAAATTTCTTATCTTCTAAAATATGGACATTAGATGTGAAAGGTTTGTAGCTAAAGATGGTTAATTATCATTCTTGGTGATCATTTGCATTTATATAGCACCTTTTATAGGAGCAAATCAAATCATTAAAGCTATTATACTAATGAATGCAAGGCAGCAAGTGTCATTACCTCCATGTATGTGGTGAGGCAGGGATGTCTCAGCGGAGTCAAAAAGAGGAGTCAATTAAGTTCAGGTTGCCTCTGAACCTCTGAAACTGAAATGATTCCCATGGAGCTTAAGGGCCTTCAGAGAATTCCTTCGACACTTTGATGAGGTAATTTCTGAACCTAATATGATGAAAATTCTTTTCCATAAATGTTTGGAGTCCCTAATTTTACATTGGTCTCAGATAAAACTTGAGTTCCAGCTTGTATCTGGAGCAGGCCTTTCTATAAATATTTACCTTCAATACATCCCCAAATTTTATCAGAGGGGTGTTGCTCCTGTGAATAGGAGGAAATGGGCATTTGTTCCATCATATCCATCAAATTGTAAATCTTTGAAAGGGTTTAAATGTTATATTCTCAAGATTTAAAATGATATCAAGGCCATGTGCGTTACTCCTTCCTGAATGACCTCAATGGAAGCCAACCAAATGCCCACTAGCTCATATGTAATTCCAGATGTACAGTCAAATGATCCTGATGAAAGAAACTTCTGAACCAGGGGACACGGTCTCTCATTTTTCCATCAGCATTCAATACATATGTTTAATGTTTTACCAACTGCCTTTCAATGCCACACCCTGAGGACCTAGTGAAAAACAGGAGGAACACAGTTCCTGTGAACAAACACCTTTGCCACACCCCTTCCTGCAGGCTGACAGGATTCTTTTTTTTTTTAACTATTTACTTATTTATTTATTTTTTACAGGCTGCATTTTGATTCATTGTATACAAATGGGGTCATTATTTCATTTTTATGGTTGTACACGATGTAGATTCTTACCATTCGTGTAATCATACATGTACATAAGGAAAAGATGTCTATCTCTTTCCACCATTTTTCATACCCTCCTTCTCATTTCCTTCTACAAGATCTAAAGTTCTGAAGCAGGCTAAGGAAAGATAATGTCGGCCTTCCCTGGACACCACCTATGAGATGCTGTAAGTCTGTTAGATCATCCTTTTCTTCTGATAAGCATGTTCTGAACATTTAAACAAAATGTTCTCTTGAAACAGCAATTTTCTCTATAATTTAAACTTCTAAATTCTAAGACTCTCTGTGTTTACCTACTATAAATTATCTTTCAATTTGATAATCATTTCCTGAATTTTTTCTAATGTTACATAAAGCAGTGCTTCTCTCCTGGCATGTGCTTAGGAATAATTCTGGGTTACTTCTTTTTTCCATTGTATCAACCATGGTACTACAGGCAGACAGACACATAAATACAGTTTCTGAAGATCTTGTAGGTGCCCCTAAATAAATTCTTCATGAAATAATTTCATGTACCTTCACCATGTTTCTGTTTAAAGACAAGTCCTAAAATTTAAAAAAAGGGCAGTTAATAAGTACCTTGACATGGTTGAGAATATATGATTTGTTCATTTGAACAATGAGAAAATTGTTTCTCAAGGTCAAAGGTCTGTTAGTAAATAAATGTCTAATTGAAGTTTTGAAGTCCTTAACAGCAAAGAAACATAAAAACTTTTACACTGGTAGGCTATTGATTCTTTTATTTCTTGTCTTTTCTTTTTTTTTAAGAATATTGTGTCTCCAACTAGATTTGGGAATTGGAATCAGATAATGCACACCCCCATGCCAACATTTTTTAATCACATCTTCCCCCAGGCATGGCTCTGAGGCCCAGGGGTATCTCCCAAGCAATCAAGAACAATTAAATGATGATTGTTCTGGTCCTGTGCTACTTTCTACCTGTCACATTAAGATGATGGGTGCTTTCTTATTTATCCCAGGGCAATTTCTTTCTAAACAACTATATAGAATTGTCAGAAAGATAAGATGGAGAGGCCATAAAGACAAAGGGAGAGGCTGACTATTCAGGTGGAGCCTGATGAGTCTCCAGGATTCAAGATTTGGTCTTGTTAGACCTCAAAACACAATGCTTCACAATATGACACTTGTATACACATTTTAAGCTGAAGGAAGTTGAGGAAAACACAGAAGCAGGAAGGTTACTCTCTGTCCTTCTCCTGCCTTTCCACCCTGAAGCAGGCCCTAAGTGAATTCTCTGACCTACCTCCCCTGAAAATAGATGTCCTGACCCTCCCTCCAGAGAGTCCTGCCATTTACTCACAGGCCAAGAAGAATTTGAACAAACAGGCCTTGCTGAATTCCCTGATTTATCACCATTAGATCATATGCCCTTTTGTCCTCCAGTCCCTGGAGGCATGTCGGTTCATAAAAACAGTTTTCCATGGGACTTTCATTATCATTTTTGAAGGCTCTTGCATCATGTAAAACATATATTAAATAACTAAGTAGGCCTTTATCTTTTGAATCTTGTTGTAGTTGTTGTTATAAGGGTATCAGTGTGGAGAGCAGGCTGTACTCTGCTCTGAGTTACTCCATGATATATGGAAAAGCAGTTTTCAGGCTGTGCCTAGAACTTTGTTACTCCATTTTTTAAAGTAGCAGGTTGCCATAAGCTACACCATTTTGCATTTAAGTGCTGAGGTAGAGTGACTACACATCTTGTTTATACAAGTAAACAATCACCATCTGCCTGGCATAACCATAGGCATAAACTGATAAATGGATTAATCATGCTAACAATAATAACCACCTGTGAACTTACCGAAGTAAGCAGAAGCACATGGATGCATGGGCCTATCAAAGTCATATTGGAAAAACCAGCCCCACAAGTTTATCAAACACACCATACCACCAAATGATGCAACCCCCTCACTCAAGATCTATAAAAGGAGGAGACCTTCAAGATTGAATCAGTGGTACCCTGACCCTATCACCTTGTTACTCCTCTCAAGTCTTGCCCGGGGGGGGGGGAACAAACACAGCAATGAATCTCTAAATCTTTGTCCTCAGGCTTTTGCAGAGTGTGTTTCTTCTGCCTGTGACAATCATGCAAGCTCCACTCCAAGCTGATATCTCAAGCTGACACTGTGAAACTCATCCATCTGGACCTTGACCTAGAATAAGTTTCCGTACTTTGATAGCTCTGCACCTTGAACAAGTTCTTCCCTGCTTCCTGATCTTATCTGACCACCTACAGTGACTCTTTATATCCATATCTGTTCTCTGCCTTTATGCTTAGTTCAGCCTTATGGCTGTCTTACCCCTTTCTTAGCCTTTCTGTAATATACATATAAATATTTAATTAAATACATATTTATTTGTGTATAAAGTATGATATGTGGACATTAGTTGTAAAGATATTAAAAATCAAGATTGGAATAAAGCAACCTATGATTGCTTAGCTTATGACTACAGGTGACCCACAAGTATTCTGTGAACTGCTGCTGATGAAAGTGTTGTCTATGTTAATGATCTAGCACACCTATGACAATCAGCTATGAATATTGTGATGAGTGAGGAAAGGATACTACTATTTTTCCTCTACAGTCCACAACTTTATATTTGCAGTGCTCTTTAGAGTCTTCGACTTTAAATGACTTTGATTTATTTATATTTTGCGTGCTCAGAGTTGATAGGAGTCTTGGATATTCATAAGACACCAGCATATTAATTGCATTTTCAATTATTAGTTTTCAAAGGGCAAGGTAGCTTTTAGTAACTAGAATAGTTATGTCTAAGAATTTAGGGGACCTACTTACTAGCATCAGTGTGCATAGGAAGTTAAGTGATTTGTCATATACTTTATGAACACATAAAGTATAGTAAGAATAAAATAGGAAAGAGATAATGCACATGAACTTTGTTCTTCCACTGTTTTATCTGCAAAATCATTGTAAGAATGATTTTGAAACGACTACTATGTTGTGAGAAACAAATGATCAGAGAATATAGCTCTGAATAAACAATATATATTAGATGTTTTTCAGAAACCAGAGTTCAATGTTTGCATAGTCTAAAAGCATATTTCATCCAGGTTTCCCAAAGGCTGACAAATTCTGAGATCACAGTGGAATTTACCATTCCAATGCCAGATAACTACGTTTCACCAGATCCATCATTCTCCTTTTGCACAGCGTTAGCTAACTTTTCCCAGACTCTTCACTTTTCTCACCAAACCCCTGGCAAACTTTTTAGTACTCTAAGTCTCAGCTTTTCTTTCAAGTCTCCTACCCTTGTGTTCATCACGGTAGCATTTTTTCAAACAACCTAATGTATCCATTCACAGGAAAACGATTGACTAAACTAAGTTACATCTATGTGGGGAATGCCTTGCAGCCCTTTAAACTGACCATATCCACTTGTATTTCCTTCAATGGGTAGCTGCTGCTTTCACAGCCCAGCTTCCATTTCACTTTTGTTTATTTACATCTGAAAAATGACCCTCATTTTCTTTGGAAAATCACTCGTGTTCATATTTTTGGTCTTTACTCTCCAGATTTGTCCTGTCTTTTAGATGTGGAAGGCACATGATCTAAGGTTGACTACTTTGTGTTCTTCACTCCAACCTCAATAACTGATTCAGGAATGGGGCCTTGATTGAAGTAGCCAGTGGGGGCTCATCTTGGGACTTTCAAAGATCTGAATGCAAAGGTGAGAGGATCCCATATAAGTCTCTTGATAATCACAGCCAAGTTGTCTCCTCAGTGAACAAACAGATGAAGGCTGAGCCCTCACAGAGTCAATAGACCAAGGTAACTTGAAAGCTTTTAGGGTACATAAAGAGATTAATGGAAAATCAAGCAAGGTGGAATGAGCCTGCTTTTCTAAAAATGTCAGAGTAGGCCTTTTTAAGGAGATGGCATTTGAGCTGACTGAATGAAAAGCAGACTGGTGCATGAAGATCATATTCCTGGGAGGAATGGCCTAGGAATTTGTTTAGTTATCTTTTTTTCTGCTGTAACCAAAAAGATCTGAGAAGAACATAGAGGAGAAAAATGTTATTTCATGGTTTATGGTTTCAGAGGTCTCAGTCCATACAGGACTGGCTCCATTCCTCAGGGCTCCAGGTGAGGCAGAACATCATGACGGAAGTGTGTAGTGGAGAAAAGTAGCTGGGAACTGGCATCAGGAAGTAGAGAGATTCCACCTGTCAGGTACAAAATACATACCCCAAAACACACCCCCAATGATCAACCTCCTCTAAACCGCACCCTACCTGCCTTCAGCTACCACCCAGTTAATCCCTATCTGGGAATTAATGCACTGATTGGGTTAAGGCACTCATATCATTTCACCTCTAAACCTTCTTGCATTATTTCACACTTGAGATTTTGGGGGATTACCTCCTCATATCTAAACCATAACAGGATGTTTGATTATTAAAAGAAAGTCTCCAGGGGCCAGGTAACCAGACAATCATATTAAGAGTAGATGTTATACAGAGAGGCTGCATCTTGATTACTTAAATTCTTGAAGACCTAGACAACATTTGAAATTTATCTAATTTACAGTGCAGAGCCACTGGAGATTTTAAGTAAAAGGGGTAATGTTCACAAAGGTGAGAGAAAACCATTATGACTTTTGCTCTTACGATAGGTTTTACATAGTTAATTATTTTAAGCGAGTTTTTTAAAAAGCATTTTTATAAACTCATTCAAATAAGCTTATTTATTAAATTTCTAGCATGTCATAATTCCCGCCATTAATTTTTAAAGCCAGAGGTTTGCGTTAATAGTTAAGTGCACTATTACATAAGCCACAGATATAGTGTTACTCAAGCTTAGATCTCATTCAACCCAAACAGTCCTGGAGACAGGGATGACAGAAACAAGAGGAGTTGGGAATATTCTCAAAAGGTCAGTGAGTGATGCAGAGAAGGAAAACTAAGACAACCATGCAAATCAGTAGAGTTCCAAAGGCTTTGTTTCTGAAAATAAACAAGCCAGGTCCAAAAGCAAAACTGGCAAACAAGGTAAAGGATTGAATGTCTCTTCACATTTGTTAATGATTTATTTGCTCCTGGATTTAACTCACTTGCCATTCATGAAGCACATCTGTAGGAAACCAACAAAACATGTTTTTTTTTTTTTTTTTTTTTTTCCAGTTTTATCTGAGCATCATTTGCTTTTACTAATGACTGAAGAAAATTAGTTTTCCAAACCAATCCATTCAGGCTTAGGTAATAAATACCAAAAAAAAAAAAAAAAAAAAAAAAAATGAGTTGAAATCTCAGGGATCTTTGTGAAAAATTGTTGCTTTTAAGCAAATCACTTAGTCTCATATTTCTAATTTTAAGCACTTCCCATGGTCTAATTGTGTGTTTTTAAAGCCTTCTTTACTATACAGTATCCCATCACTAGTCTGTAGACTATGACCACCCCCTAAACTCATTCAAAACTGCCTCTGTCTTTCTATCATAGGCAAAATATGACTAGATGGAAGTCCTAAACATATCTATGATGGTGCATACTTTAATGAAATTTAAAGTTTATATCTAATAAATATGTATAGAGCACATGTTATGTTTTTACACGGGCTAATTACAAATAATAGTATAATAAACGAAACCTGGATCTCTGTTCAAGAAACTTGAAGAATTATTATAGCATAGGAGGATAAGTGATATGTGAACATATATCAGAGATGTTGCAGAAAAATAGGAAGGGCAGGTTGAGGTGCTTCCTGGAGATGATGATGCTTGAACTGATCCTTGAAAGACACATCAGAGAGAACCACAGATGCAAGGATTAGGTGGAGAGGCGAGAGGAAACACAAGGTGCCAGAGAAAAATATCAGTTATCTGACTATATTCAAACATCTGGCAATAAAGGGAAAGAGAAGGAAATAAATTTGGGGTTTCTTTGATCCCTGAAATCAGTGAATGACGTCTGCAGGTAATAGACTGACTCTGAAAACATAAGACATGAGTAGAAACAACTATAATCACAAGTTTGGGGAGGTAAATAAACTATCCAAATAAAACAAAACACCACCATCCTATTTCTAGTGTGTTCCAACATTTATTTTTAATTATTTAATCCACCAGCTTAAAGAAATTATAACCTGCTTTATTCCAATACTATTTCAAAGCAGTCATACACACACACAGACACAGACACACACACACACACACACACACACACACACACACATTTGTATATAGTTTATGTATACATGGGTGCATGAGTACATATGAAACAATAAGAAGTGAGGGGTTAAGGGTGGAGTCACTGGTAATATTTATATGTGGTATTATGGGTTACAAGACACCCCTTCAAGGGTACAAAGCATAGAAGAGTAGCTAGTAAACCTATTACAACTACCATATCTGTGGACCCACTGTAGTGTGTCCCCCAAGGTCATGCTCACTCAAGTTTCCAATGATGGAACTTGGGGGTGGGCACTCTACAACTGGACTGTTTCTGCTGATACAGGGCTTCTTTAATAGGTAGAGCTTTGCAGCTCTCCTTGTCTGTGGTGAAACTTACCTAGAAGCTCATGCAATCTGAAGTTTTACCTAACCGATCATTTTCCCTTCTCTCTCCCCTTTCCCAATACACAGACCTGCCTCATAGTTTGAAAAATCTCTCTGCATACTCTTTCTCCATCTTCTATTTATCTTTACAGGCATTGCTCCAAATAAATCTACATGGCTAATTCTATTTCGATCTCTGCTTCTAGGAGGAGCCAAACAGATGCAAAATTCTGATATTATCCAGAAAGGTTGGACAAAGCAGATTAAAAAAAAAATCTCAAGGCATTAAAAAGTGATGAGACAACAAAATTTGGGAGACTAGGATTTGGTATTTCTATGGTTTTTAATTGAATTTCCCTAATTAACAGAACTGAATGTATTTCACATATCTTTGGGGCATTTATGTTTTCTTTTAAGAAATGTCTATTCTGATCTTTAACCTATTTTTAATTGGTTTATTTATTTATTTATTTTTTTCTGTTTTTGAGTTGTTTGCTTTCTTTATATTCTGGTTATTGACTCTTTGCCAGATGTACAGTTTTCAAACATTTTCTTTCATTCTGTAAGCTATCTCTTTGTTCTGCTGATTGTTTCTTTAGGTGTACAGAAGCTTTTCGGTTCTGGGTAGTCCCGTTTATCAATTTTGTTGCTTAGGCATTTGGGGTCACATCCAAACAAAAAATTCATTGCCTAGTCCAATATTCTGGTATGTTTCCCCTATGTTTTCTTTTGGTAGTTTCATAGTTTTCGTCTTATATTTTAAGTCTCTAATTCATTTTGAGTTGATGTTAGTAACTGCTGAAAGATAGTTGCAGGACACAAAATAAGTGCACAAAAATGAGTAACATTTTACATATTAATAGTGAGCTATCTGACAAAAGAAATCAAGAAAACAATCCCATTTATCATAACCACAAAAAATTACTTAGGAGTAATTTTAACCAAAGAATTAAAAATCTCTCTAGGAAGAAAACTACAAAACACTGACGGAAGAAATCAGAGAGGATAGAAATAAATGGAGAGATAACTATCTCAAGTTCATGAACTGGAAGAATTAATACTGTGAAAACATTCATTCTTAGATTTTTGTAGAACCTCAAAACTATCTATTCCTTTAACAGGAAATGTCATAAATAGTCTTTGTATAACAACAGTTTAAAAATTCTTTTAAAATTATTTTTTCACATTTCAAATTTGAAACGCTGTTTAACTAGCAGCCACAGTTTCTCATAAGTGCAATTGTCATGGGATAACTGAAACCGAAATAAAAAGAATAAGACTATTTGACTAATCTGAATGGTAAGGTGGGTTTAATTTTTAGATTAAATATTAAGCAGTGAATACATATATTACTAAGTACTCATAAAATGTTTTAGTACAGATAACAAAAATAACCTTAATCAAATTTCAGGAGAAAAATTTGAAAGTCTGTTATTCTCTGACCAAAGTCAATAACACTCATAACAAACTATTATTAGAAAAATTGCCAAAATATTAGAAATCGGTTGGGTCATATTACTAGTTCACCATGAAGCACAATGATTTTTTTTTTTTTTTTTTTTCAGTACTGGAGATTGACCCAGGAGCACTGTACCACTGAGTTATGCCCCCAGCTTTTTTTTTTTTTTTTTTTTGAGTCAAGTCTCACTAAGTTGCAGAGGCTGGCCTTGAATTTACATTCCTCCTGCCTGAGACTCCTAAATTTCTGGAATTGCAGGAGTGTGCCACTGCACCAGGCTCCATAATGAATTTTTTAGACCTTGAAGAAGAAAATGTAAATTATAAAGAAATAAAAGTTAACATAATGAGGGGAATATTTGAACTTAGGTCACAGAATGAATCTTTTAAATACCATAAAATTTAAAGGAAACCTGAGAATTACATTTATAATAAACTCCACAGAATAATAGGTTGATGTTATTTTATGTATATTTCTAGACAGCTATTAAGGGACCTTAATGTTTTTTTCTCAAGATAAATCATTCCTGCTTCTTTCATCATTAGGTTTTTATTGCCTTTAATTATCTTTAAGACTGTTTTCTAAACTAGCAAAGTTCTGCTTGTTCTAAAGGCAGGATACTTAAAATTAAATATGTCTCTTTAATAAAGAGCTCCATTATAAGGTGACTGGGATGGGAAAATGAACTGGCTTCTGACCTGAACATGCTATATTTCATCTTAACGGTCTTATTTTTACATACTCAGAATCAATATAAATCACCTAAAAGGTCTCATCCTAGGGCTGGGCATTATTTTCTGATCAAACATGTGTCCTGTCCTTATGAGAGTAGCATTTCATCTTGAGAACAAAATTTTGATACAGTCAAGTATAATTATGAAATAACTCAGGTACAAATATGAATGTACCCAGGAATGAAGATAATTAAATAGTGAAAAAAGAAGAGTATCTAAAAGGGGAAGATTCCAGAGCTGATCTCCTGGGTTCATATACTAACTATGCCACTTAACTGCTCTGTGACCCTGAGCAAGTGATTTTCTGAATGTGTGTCCAACATGAAAAGCAGGGTAGGTGAATTAAGCACATAGGCTATCTGTTTGCTTGCTATCTATCTATCTATCTATCTATCTATCTATCTATCTATCTATCAATCAATCATTCATTAGGACCAGCACCTACTGAAAGGCACTATTTTTGTTGTTAAAAATAACCAATTAGTCCTGCTCTGCAAAACTTTTAAAAATACCTTCTTCCCTACAGATATACTATAATCACATAAAGATATCGTTCAAATTTATCAGTAACTAAAGACACTAAACAAAAATATAATAAAAAATATATTTTACTCATAATTATCAAATTTTTAATTAATACTCATTTTTGGAAAGTGTGTTAAGATAGATACTATTCTATAGTGTTGATGTCAGTGGAGAAAAATAAAACTTTTCCAGAAAGCAGTTTACAAAAGGTCTTCAAATTATTCATACAGCCTATCTGTACGTTAGACAACTATATAGCATTAAGAATTATGCTGTTATAGGAACGAAAACACCAAACAAGGGCACTTTCTCCTCACCTCTGTCCCAGCCTCTGCCTAAAATTGCTCAACAGGTGTTACCAGGAAACTGAATGAAAAAAAGCCAACTGGGGTTACCAACCTGGGCATAAGACAGATTGCACATTGGTGTTACAGGACTAAATGAAAATTTTCAGCAAGTCAGTTTTTATAGTATAATAAGCTATTCATCAATCTGTTGTTTTAGTGTTTAAACATCTAATAATATTCTTTTTTGATGAGTTAATTTTATACAGATATAAAAAATTAATAAAATTGAAACTTTTGGTTATGGAAAAAAAGAATTATGTTCTTAAAACAAATCTTAATGTCATTGGAAACAGGAAGTATAGAGTTAATTAAAAATGATTATAAATAATGATGTTAACTATCTGGATAACTAATAAAAATGCATTAGTATTAGTAATGTACTCTGTGTAAGTTGTACTCATACTTAATATTTTTTTTTTAATTTCTGAATTTCTCTTGTAGGATAGCTCACCTTTTTTTATTCATTCTATCTTTCTTTAGACATTAGAAAGTTAATCCTATTTTTCAGCTCAATGCACATTACCATGATCTATTCATTTTATCTTATTTCCTCTCATCCTCTTTTTCCATATGCACAGTTATACATATGTATGTGTAAAATCTGAGGACGATGTGTATTACATTCTGTTTTTATAGTGCAACAAAATACTAGTTTCCAAGAAGCACAGTCTGTCCTCCTTTTTCTTAATCTATATTATAAAAGTGAAAAAAGTAACGAGGAAGAGGTACATGATTGAGAGTCAAAGCGTCAAGACTGGAGTCATTTTTGTTCCTCTTACCAGTTGCAGTTCCTTGGGCAAATCACCTTGCTTCTTTGAACATGCATTTCCACATTTGTTTAAAAAAGAAAAGATAACAGCTTTATCAAGGAATGCTTGCAATCATTACACAGAGTTAAGATGTTACGCACCTAGTACAATGATTGTCACATCATAGGTACTCAGTAGGGTTTTTCAGGGTAGAATTTAATATAGAGACATACAACATGACCTGGATTTCTTTGAAGGTGAACAGTTTTTCTTCACATCCTACAAAGTTAATAAAATTCTCTCTAGAGAATAAAGATTCATTATCTAGATAAGGAAAGAAAGACAAAAGCAACAAGTTTTAAACAATAAGTTTTATACTTCTTTGAGTTCAGAGCATTCACATATGCTTGAATGTTTTCTTTATTAGCCAAACTAGGAGAACTACATTCTCTTAAAACAGTTCGTGATTTACACACAATGTTGAGGTTGATAATATCAAGATACAAAGTATAGTATTGAGATACAAATTATCACTGAAACTGTGGTTGTTCATCTTATTCCATACCATTCTATTTTTTCTGCTTTTGTTACTAGATATATATTTGATCAATGTTAGAATCAAATGTTCCTCAAAAATATTACATATCTAAATATTTATCTGCATTCTAAGTATGTAAACATTTTGCATGGTTTTAAACTTTTCTAAGTGGCTGTATTGATTACTTAGATCAGCAGGTCACTTTTGAATTCCTGGGCACACTAAATCCTCACTTACCTGTTGTAAATAAAAGAGAATAAAGACTTGCCATTATCCCAAATTATTACACAGTGTGAGCCATGGCATTCTACCATGAGTAATTAATTTTGCATGCTAATTACAAATCTCTTTTTAAAAAAAAAATTCTGGAAATAGAATCGCATTGAAATTTTCACACTTGAGCCTGAACTTTTCTACTTGCTACCCCAAATTTCCAAGCAGCCTGAGATAAAGAAGTGTCCTGGATCCCTGGAAATAAACAAGATGGAGGATGGCAAAGGTCAGATAAGAGAGAAGGCAGGCATGTTTGGTGCCAGAGAAATGTTTACTTAAATACTCGTTTAATGGAAGTTAACCAGGTTTTTCATCCTTGCCATGACTGAACCTCATGATGTTGGATACATTATGTTAATCCAGAGACACCTTCTTTAAATACAAGACTGGTTTATGGAGAATATTTAGCAATCATCAGTTTTAGTCTTCCGATGTAGTTTCAGAACTTTCTAAATACCAACAATATTTTCTTTATTTCTCTTAGTGTATTCTAATCTTTTTGATATATCTGGAATGAGTTCAGACCTCTTTCGCCTACAAAGATTTATCTTGTTATGTCACGCACAGGATTTCCATGATGCTTTGAAATATTAATTTGACACTGATTTATGGGATTATCTTTGAACTTCACTGCAACTCTTTCCTTGGTCTCCAGCCAATGAGCTTCCCCAATCATATTTGAACTTTGACAAGCCTCCATAATTATATAAGCTGAATAAAATAAAAAAAATTCTTAAAAATACATACTTCCCATTATTTCTACTTATTTGGAGAACTATGATTAGAACAATCAATTCTTTGAAAATGATCAATAAAACCAATACAGAGGGAAAGAGAGAGGTAGAGAAGATACAAATTAAAAATATCAGGAATGAAAGAAAGGGCATTATAAAGACCATATAGATGTGAAAACAATAAAAGAATATCATGAAAAATTCAATGCACATAAATTCAACAACTTAGTGTAAAATACATTCCTCAAAGCTACAACTGAACAAAATTGAGAAGAAATAAATAACCTGGATAATCCAAACTTAAAGAAAAAGATAACATGGACTCTACATAATGTCTTTAAGAAACTAGAAGTAGAGGTAAATATTCTCAGCTAATTTGAATTCAGTATGATTCAAATTCTGAAACCAGATTTTTAAAAAACCTCAAAAGACAAAAAATAAGACAAAACAACATCACAAAGAGGGAGATAGCATAAATATGCTCATGAATAGAAGCACAAATCCACAATAAATATCGTAAACCCAATGCAACAATACATAAAAAGAATAATTTATCTCAACCAAGTGGGATTTTTCCTGAGAATGCATGACTTGTTGAAACATCAATCAATATAATGCACCATCTTTACAGACTGAAAAAGAAAAATCACAGGAGCTTATCAACTGATGTAAAAAATATTATTGACAAAATTCACTACCAATTCATGATTACTACTATCAGTAAACTAAAATTAAGGAGCACTCTTACCTGATAAAGCATGCATGTTAACTTTCCATGCCATAACAAATACCTGAGTTAAATCAACTTAAAAAGGGTTTTTTGTTTTTGTTTTTGTTTTCGTTGTTGTTGTTTGGCCTATAGTTTTGGGAATTTCCTAATCTCCAAATTGGAGTCTAAATAACCCCATTGTTTTGGGGCCTGGAGCAGCAAAGTGCATAATGGCAGGAATGTATGGTACAGGAGAACTCTTCACCATTTTATAACCAGATGAGAAAGAGAGAGGCAAAGAGACCCAGAATCCCAGAATCCCCTTCAAAACGCATGCTCTCAGTGACCTAAATTAACCTTCTAGGTCCCATTTTCTAAAGTCTCCTTCTCCTCTCAGTAGCATCAGAGGCTGGAGACCAAACATTCAACTTAACATAGGTCTTAGGGTGGTGTTCTAGATAGAAACTACAACAGTACTCTTCATATCGTATCTAATAGTGAAAAACTTAATAATTTCTTTCTCAAAGCAAAGATGTTCACTCTCTCACCATTCCTGTTCTAAATCATACTAGAAATCCTAGACAGAACACTAAAGCAAGAAAAGTAATTGAAGGTATATAGATTGGAAAGAAAGAAAGAAAACTGGCCCAATTTGACAACGGCATAATTGTTTCTGTAGAAAATTCTAGAAAACATTTAAGAACGTCCCCATAACTATTAAGTGAATTTAGTAAGCTTGCATCATACATACAAAATCAATAAACAAAAAATAACAAAATTCTGTATATCAACAGAATTGGAAAATTGGACACTGAAATTAAGAAAACAATGCTATATACTATAGCTCGATAAAAATGAAAAAATAACTATTTATATATTTAACAGATATAACAGATATGCATAAATACTACCAAAAAATAGAAAAGAGTAAAGAGAGGCATAAGAGGCATAAAATAAACCTAGATAAAAGAAGAAAAGTAGCTTCTTGGTTAATGGATTGAGATAGTTTATATAGTTAAGGTATTAAGTTTTCCCAAAGAGATCTACAGATTTAATACTATGCAAATTAAACTCCTAAGAATATTTTTGTAGATTAAACAAGACAACTCTAGAATTTATAAGAAAGGTCAAGGAAATAAAATATCCAAATATTTTTTAAAAGAAAATTGAAAGAGGCACTTAGACCCATTTTAATCTACAGCAATCAAGAAAGTATGATATTGGTGAACAAACAAACTCATTTTTCAGTGAAACAGAATCAAGAGAACAGAAATAGAACCATTCAAATATGCTAAATTGTAACAAGGGTGCAAAAGCAATATATGACAGAATGGATAATGTTTGTTTTCTGTTAATGGTGTTAATGGTGATGATTAATATCAGACACAATAGACTTGAAGATAAGGAGTTATCAGAAGAGATAAAGAGAGCATTTCAACATGGCAAAAGGATTGATTGATAACAAAATTTAATAGTTCTAAATATGTACACACTTGATTAATAAAGCTTTGGAATATGTGAAGAAAAGCTAGCAAAATTAGAGTGAAAATTTTTTAAAAATTCACAGTCATAGTTGGAGATTTCAACACCATCATACCTTATTTTATAATTTTTGTCCTTTTAATTGATAGAACAATACCACACACACACACACACACACACACACAAAATCAGTTAGGCTTTAGACAATTTGAGCAACACTATCAATTAACTTGATCTTATTGACACAGTAAACCATACCAAACAACCACAGGACACACTCTATTTTCAAATGTTCAAGGAATGATAACCAAAATAGACCATATGTCGGGCCATAAAATACTTCAAGGGATTGAAATTTACAGAGTATGTTTTCAGAAAAATAATTGTGAACAGTGAAAGTCAGTCAGTTGCCAGAAACAAGATATTGGGAAACCCTCCAATATTCAGCAACAACATCCTTTTATGCAAACCACGTGTCAAAGAAAAATCACAAGGGAAATATGTTGAAAAATATTTGGATCTCAATGATAATAATAGTGTAAATCAAAAATTGTAGGATGATGTCAAATTTAGTGGCTCAAGAGAAATTTATCTGTAAATGTTTACACTGAAAAAGAAGAAAGTCATAAAATAAGTTATCATAGTTTCTACCTGAAGCTAGAAAGAGAAAATTAATTCCAAAGTAGAGAGAAGAGAGGAAATAATAAAAAATAATTGCAAAAATCAATATTAATAGAAATGAAGAAACTACAGAGAAAATTGCCAAAGACAAAATTTTATTTAATTGAAAAACATAAAGTTAATAAACCCTCAGTTCTATTGATAAAGAATAAAGAACAAAACATAAATTAACAATATCAGAAATGAAAGAGGAATATCACAGCAGATCCTAAAGTTATTTCCAGGTTAATAAGAAAACATTATAAACAATTTTATATCTGTCACACCCATTACTTAAGTAAAATTGATTGCTGTAAGACTCAAATTACCAAAATCTAACATATGATAAAATAGCACATCTGAAAATCTCTGTATCTGATAAAGAAAATACATTTATAATTGAAGACTTTTCAACAAATAAAACTCCAGGCCTGGATGGACTCACTGAAGAATTATATTGAATATTTAGAAAATAATTCCTCTCTTAGATAAACACTTTTAGGAAACTATGCAAGGTGGCATAATCCCCAAAAGAAAACCAGAAGAGGATCTGATTTTTGTGGTTCAAATCTATTAGTGTTTATAGAGGATATCAATATCCAGGAATGGTGGATCACACCTGTAGTACCAGCTACTGAGGAGGCTGATGCAGGAGAACCACAGATTCTTGGGAAGCCTGGACAACTTAGTGAGAATCTGTCTCAAAATAAAAAATAATAAGGGTAGCTTATGCAGCTAAGTTGGAGAGTTGTCATGGATTCAATTTCCAGTACCACTAGAAAAAGAAAAAACAAAAACAAAAAAATAGGTACTGTGTTATAATTATGTAGGTTTATCCTAGGAAAGCAATGCTAGTCTTAAAGCTAGTCTTAAATTTAAATATCAATATAGTTCACCATATTAAATAAATAAATATAAATCTGAATTATAATATCTCTGTTTCGGGTGATATCTAACTGCTAATTGCTCCAACCACATGTGATACATGAAAACTGCACATAGAATTTTTTCTATTGGCTTATCAAAAATTTCTATCTGCTACACAGTATTCTATATAATGGAAGCAATTCACATTTTACAGTTTAACAATTCTGTGTTCTATTTACGGTTTTGTCAATATGTATCAATGTATTCATGGACATGTTACTTTATGTTTTTAGATCTTAACTTCCTCATCTTTTAAATGGGGTATTTTACAGTTGGTAAAAAATTTAGGAATTATGTTTAAAAAGGACTTGATAGATTGGTGGCATTCAATAAACATTACATATTAATGCATAATTCATGTCAGTGGTGCAGGGATAAGGTCAGGTGCCTTCCAAATCTTTTCTTTATTCCAATATGCAATATGCATCTTAAACATATGTTCTGACTTTCTTCTCTTCCTGACACCTGGAACAATTTCTAATGTATAAAACTTCCTTAATAAAAAATTTTGTTACTATCTGAATAAAAAATAGTTTTGTTACTATTTGAATAAAAATTTATTTTAAATTTTTTCTTAGTTATACATGGTAGTAGAATGCATTTTGACATATTATACATATATGAAGTATAACTTCTCATTCTTCTGGTTGTACATGATGTATAATTACATTGGTCATGTAATCATATGTGAACATAGAAAAGTAAAGTTCAATTCATTATGCTATCTTTCCTATTCACATTCCCCCTCCCTTCCCTTGATACTCCTTTATCTTATGCAAGATACTTCTTCCCTACCCTCATCCTTATTGTGAGTTCCCATCCACTTACCAGAGAGAACATTCAGACTTTGGTTTTTGGGGATTGGCTTATTCCATTTAGCATGAGAGTCTCCAGGTCCATCCATTTTCTGGCAAATGCCATAATTTCGTTTGTCTTTAGCTGAATAGTATTCCATTGTGTACATATACCATATTTTTAGTCCATTCATCTGTTGCAGAGCACCTAGGCTGGTTCCATAGTTTAGCTAATGTAAATTGAGCTGCTATGAACATGGATGTGGCTACATCACTGTAGTATGCTGATTTTAAGTCTGTTGGGTATATACCAAGGAGTGGGATAACTGGATCAAATGGTGGTTCCATTTCAAGTTTACTAAGGAATCTTCATACTGCTTTCCAGAGTGGTTGCACATATTTTTAGTCCCACCAGCAGTGTATGAGTGTACCTTTTCCCCAAAATTATTGCCAACATTTATTGTTACTTGTATTCTCAATAATTGCCATTCTGACAGAGTGAGATGAAATCTTAGTTTTGATTTGCATTTCTCTAATTGCTAGAGATGTTGAACATTTTTTCATGCATTTGTTGATTAATTGTATTTCTACTGTGAAGTGCCTGTTCAGTTCCTTTGCATATTTATTAATTGCTTTATTTATTGTTTTGAATTCTTTATATATTCTGTAGATGAATGCTCTATCTGAGGTGTAGGTGGCCAAGATTTTCTTCCATTTTGTAGGCTCTCCATGATCTTGATTGTTTCCTTTGATGTGAAGGTGCTTTTTAATTTGATATCTTCCCATTTATTGACTCTTGATTTTACTTGTGCTTTAGGAGTCTCGTTAATGAAATCAGTTCCTAAGCTGAAATGATGTAATTGGGGCCTATTTTTTCTTCTGTTAGGTGCAGAGTCTCTGTTCTAGTGTCTAAGTCCTTGAGCCACTTTAAGGTGATTTTTGTGTAGGGTGAGAGGGGTTTAATTTCATTTTGCTACTTATGGATTTCCAATTTTCCCAGTAGCATTTGTTGAAGAGGCTATCTTTTCTCTGATGTATGTTTTTGGTGCCTTTGTCTAGCACTAAAAGACAGGAAATAATTAAAACTAGAGCTAAAATCAATGAAATCGAAGCAAAAGCAACAATTCAAAAAAATGATGAAACAAAAAGTTGGTTCTTTGAAAAAAATAAATAAAATTGATAAACCCTTAGCTACACTAATGAGGAGAAAGACTTCTCAAATTATTAAAATTCATGAGGAAAAAAGAAATATCATGATAAATACTATTGAAATACAGAAGATAATCAGGAACTATTTTGAAAACTTACACTCCAATAAAATAGAAAATACTGAAAACATTAACAAATTTCTAGAGACATATGATCTGCCCAAACTGGATCTGAAGGACAAACACAACTTAAACAGATCAATTTCAAGCAATGAAATAAAAGATGCCATCAAAAACCTACCAATTAAGAAAAGTCCAGGATGAGATGGGTTTTCAGTTGAGTTTTACAAAACTTTCAAAGAAGAATTAACTCTAATACTCCTCAAATTATTAATGAAATAGAAAAGGAGAGAACCCTTCCAAACTCATTCTATGAGACTAATATCATCCTGATACTAAAACCAAACAAAGACACATCAAGGAAAGAAAACCTTAGACCAATATCCCTAATGAACATAGATGCAAAATTTCTCAATAAAATTCTGGCATTGAATTTGTATAGCACCTTTGGTAGTATGGCAATTTTGACAATATTAATTCTGCCTATCCAAGAACATGGGAGATCTTTCCATCTTCTAAGGTTTTCATTAATTTCTTTCTTTAGTGTTCTGTAGTTTTCTTGTAGATGTCTTCCACCTCTTTTGTTAGATTGATTCCCAAGTATTTAATTTTTTTGGAGGCTATTGTGAAGGAGTGTTTTCCTAATTCCTCTTCCAGAGAATTCATCACTTATGAATAGAAATGCATTAGATTTTTGAGTGTTGGTTTTATATCCTGCTACTTTGCTGAATTCATTTATTAGTTTTACAAGTTTTCTGGTGGAGTTTTACAAAACTTTACATCAAGAATACAAAGAACCCAACTAATAAATGGGCTAAAGACCTGTGCAGACACTTTACAGAAGATATTCAAGGAATTAACAAACATGAAAAAGTGTTCAACATCTCTAGTAATTAGAGAAATGCAAATTAAAGTCACCGTAAGATTTCATCTCATTTCAATTAGAATGGCTATTATCAAGAACACAAGCAATAATAGGTGTGAATGGATGTGGGGAAAAAGGCACACTTGTACATTGCTGGTGGAGGTGAAAATTGGTGTAGCCACTTTGGAAAGCAGTATGGAGATTCCTCAGAAAACTTCAAATGGAACCACCATTTGACCCAGTTAACCCACTCCTTGGTTTATACACGAAGGACTTAAAATCAGCATATTACAGTGATGTGACTACATCAATGTTTATAGCAACTCAAATCACAGTAGCTAAACTATGGAACCAGCCTAGATAACCTTCAATAGATTAAAGGATTAAAAACCTGTGATATACATATATATATATACAACAGAATATTATTCAGCCATAAAGAAGAATAAAATTATGACATTTGCAGGTAAGTGGATGGAATTGGAGAATATCATGCTAAGTGAAGTAAGCCAATTCCAAAAAGACTGAATGTTTTCTCTGATAAGTGGATGATGATACATAATGGGGGTGGGGTGTGGAGGATAAGAGAAGAATGGAGGAACTTTGGAATATGTAGTGGGAAATGAGAGGGGGAGGGTCAGGAGTAGGAAAGATGGTGGAATGAAACAGGTATCATTACCCTATGTACATGTATGATTACACAAATGCATGAAAATTGTGAATCTACATTGTAAACAACCATAAAAATAAAAAGTTGTACCCCATTTGTGTACAATGAATCAAAATGCAGTCTGTAAATATTTTTAAAAATTCTGGCAAATTGCATACAAAAATACATTAAAACAACAGGGCACCATGATCAAATGGGGTTCTCCCAGAGATACGAGATTGTTTGAACATATGGAAATCAGTAAATGTATTTCATCACATCAATTGACTTAAAGACAAGAATCACCTGACTATCTCAATAGATGCAGAAAAAGCATTTGACAAAATACAATGCCTTTTTCATGTTCAAAATACTAGAAAAAAACTAGGGATCGTAGGAACATACCTCAACATTGTTAGAGCTGTATCTGCTAAACTCAAGGCCAATGTCATTCTAAATGGAGAAAAATTGAAATCATTCCCTCTGAAAACTGGAAGAAGACAAGGATGTCCTCTTTCACCACTTGAAACTCTAGCTAGAGCAATTAGAAGAAAAAAATTAAAGATATAAGTATGGGAAAAGAAGAACTCATTTGCTGACAATGTGATTCTTTGAAAACTTCTAGAATAAATAAATTCAGGAAAGTAACAGAATATAAAATTAACACTCATAAATCAATTACATTCCTATACATCAGTGATGAATTAACTGAAAGAGAAATTAGGAAAACTATCCCATTCACAATAGCATTAAAAAAAAAGCCCAATAAAATATTTGATAATCAATCTAACAAAAGAGGTGAATCACCTCTATAATGAAAACTACTGAATCCTAAAGAAAGAAATTGAAGAAGACCATTGAAGATAGAAAGATCTCCCATGTTCTTGGATATGAAGAATTAACATTGTCAAGATGACCATACTACCTAAAGCACTATACATATTTAATTCAATTCCTATTAAAATTCCAATGTTCTTCATATTAATAGAAAAAGCAGTCATGAAATTCATTTGGAAAAAAATAGACCTATAATAGCCAAAGCAATTCTCAGCAAGAAAAGTGAAGCAGGAGGCATCACAATAACAGACCTTAAATTACACTACAGAGTTATAGTAACAAAAAGGCATGGTATTGGCACCAAAACACACATGGGACCAAAGGTACAGAATATAAGACAGAGAGAAAACCCCACATAAATGCAGTTAAAAAAAATTTATGTCAGTAGCTTCAATCTTTTTATTTTATTATCTCATTATACTTTTAAAAACTATGGAAAACTCCCAAAAGCTTTTATTTATCTTGTTCATATCTATCTATATTATCTTTAGTAAATGAAGGGTAAATATTAATTTAAAAATAATAAATCAACCATTTGTCAACATAAATAGTATAGTTTCCATAACAAAAAGTAGTGCAAGGAATGACATTGCTTTTATATTTATTGAAGCCTCTTCAAAGTCTGACTTAATAGAAGTTAATTAGACTTAGCCAATTCAGCATCCAAGAAATTACAGTATGCAAATTTAACTGGGAAAAAACCCTCAAATCTACCCAGAGCTGAGTTGGATGGAGAAAAATTGAATAGCATTTTCAGATTATTATGAATATCCTTTGATACTACACCAAAATGCTGCATGTAGAGATATTTCTAAGTTATGTGCAATGGATAGTCTGACACTATGTTATTATTGTCACATTAATTGCATTATTTGATTTGTAGTCTGAACTTTTTACTTGTATATGATGCTATAAGATTAAACATCAATCATTTGGGAATATTGGTTAATATTCAATGATCAATGATTTCTATGGGTTATCTATACATAAACACATTTCATTAGATAGAATAATCAATAAATCAGATTTGTCAAAGTCATTACTGTATTCAGCAATAAAGTTTTTAAGTATTATGAAGTGGACAAGTTCATACTGGTGGATAAAACGATCAAAATTCCAATAGTTTCTGAAAGCTCACATCTTATCATTGACAAGAATTGTCCATTATTTTTCATAAATTGACAGATTCATTTTGTTCATTTGTTGTGTGTGAAAAGAGCTTCCAAATATGAAAGTTTGAATGACCACAATTGGTTTGTCTATTGTTCCATGAAGAAAGCAGTTTAATCAAATCACATAAGTACTTTTCCTTGAGACAGTCATTTTACTTTAGAATGCAGAATTGTTTTCTGTGCATACTTCCCATTTTATCATACAAAATATAGATTAAAAAGTACTGGAGGGATAAAATTCATTAAAATTTTTACAACTTCTTCAAGTTCAATCTTAATTGAAAGTGGCATTTAATTTTTTTTTTTTTTTTTTTTTTAATTCTAACAGTGTGATGGTGATAAGCTAACAGAACAACTTGTTGCCACTGCTGGACTAGCAATTTTATTTTCCATAATATCTTTAACCTCCTTATTAGCTAATAAGTCATTATCCCAACATTCAAAACTGTACCTTTTGCCTTTTTATGAAAATGTGTGGTTTATCCTGGAATTTTAAAATAATGACTTATTTGATGATAATACTTTCAGAGATGTTTTAAGAAATAGTGATAGCAAAGCAAAAGCCTGAGAACAAACTGAAATAATGCCTGAAAAGCAAATGTTTATATCTGAAACCTACCACTTTAGGCAATTCTAGAATACATAAGTATACATCCTATTAACCATCAGGTAGCCTTTTGAAAATTCCATGATATGCTTAGAATAAGAGTGATAAAGTTAAACACCATCTTCAGTTATTACTTAAATTGCTTTGATTGTCTGGACCCCCTCATAGGATTCAGGGATATTCAAAGCCTTCTAGATCAAACTTAGAACTGTTGGCTAAGAACCTTCTGGAAAATTCTGTGGGTTAGAAAATGCTGCATTATGGTGTGCTAAAATAAGTTTCCTAGTCCTAGTTTTTCCCTTTTTTCATGGTAAGAAATTCAGGGCTTTTCAAATCCACATTTAAACAGAAAGATCCTTTTTAGTCTACCAAAAAGAGCTCTATATTACAACCTTGATTCAATGCAAGAGCCAGCTGAGGTGAAGTCGCTAGAGGCCAACCACAGAGGCCAGGAGTGAAGCACCACCCCAAAGTCTTCAATCACCACAGCTTTTGAATTGTTTGATCAGGCCCCCTCTTATGGACCTTCATCTATCACTTTTATGCCTATCTGTGTTCCTTTTTTTGAGATTTTGTTTTTGTGTAATGTTGCCGGGTGTTCTGTCCTCAATTTCCTTGTCACGCAAGAGAAGGAAGTGTTCCATCTGATATGAAGCCATGTGTCAGCACCTGTTCTCTGGGTTGATTTGTTCAGCATTTCCATTTCTGTTTTCCAATACTGCAGGGGCTTTTCTGTCAACAGCAACAACAACACATCTGTACTCTGTGCCCGTTATTCTTTTTCATGGATGTCAAAATCCAAGGTCTGATGAGTGGCCTTGAGACTCAGTCCATCACTTAAGGAGTGTTCTGTTGAGATGCTCAATTTTTTGGCTAACTGAACTTTTGGTTAAGCTTTGCTGAAATATGCAATTTGCTTTTGTCCATGTGGATGGATAATACAGTAGAAAAAAGGAAGTGAATTTTCCCCATGCTTAGAAACGATTGTTCTTACTACTCAAAAGAACACCTTGTTTTAGGCTCAAATGCTCAAACATGAACATAATCCAGTCCAATTTGATCTTATATAATAACCATGTACTGACACTTCACTATTGACAGGTACTGTGTATACACTGGGATGTTATCTTTGATAAATATTATTTACCTTTGATAAATAATAATTTTGGAAACAGGTAACACAGGATGATTGAACCTCCTGACTTGGTGAGGACACGAGGTATTAGGCTATTTGTGGTATTTGAATTAGTACAGTCCATGAGTTTTATTGTTGTCTTGTCATAGTGAAAGATGGCAACTGAAATTGTTCTAGGCAGATGATCTGTTTACAATTATGCAGGTGACTTTTAACTCATATGACCTTAAGAAGTGGCTTTAAGACTCAGTAGATATGTAACTTTTTTTTTTTTTTTACGCATCAGGAAGCGGGGCTTTATTCTGCAACACAGAGGAAACATGCTTCACCCACCTGTCCCAGAAATTAACTGTTACAACTCAGGTACTGGCCAGCAATGCCCCTTGTGGACTCCATGCAGGGTTCTAAAGACAAACCAGAACCTGAAAATTCTGAACTTTCTTCCCATAAACATACCCATATTGCTATTTACAGAATTCACTTTTATATATAACATTTTAATTTTGATAAATCAGTACATTTGGAACATTATTCCATTAAGTATTGTTTTTAACCAGGGAAGTATACAGATGCAAATCCTAGTAAATGCCAGCTGTATGGACTCCACTTTACTGACCAATTAGAACTGACCTTGGAGCCCATAGTACTTAATTTGGTTTTGCAGGCAAAGCTAGAAAAATATATTTTTTTTAAATCATGAGGAAATATCAGACAAATTAAAATTAAGGAACATTTTAAAGGATATTGGGTCTCTACTGTTCAAAAATGTGAATGTTATAAGATGGGGAACAGAGCCCAATGGTAGAATGCTTGCTTAGCATATACAAGGTTCTGCCTAGATTTGATCCCGGGGTGGGGAGGGGGGATGTTATAGAAAAGGAGTCTGAGCATCTTTACCAGATTAAGGAATTAAAGAGAAATGACAACTAACTTGTTGCTTGATCATGGATTGGACCTTGTAAAAGAATTCTGTAAAGTATAATATTAGTATAATTTAGAAAAAATTTCAGTATCAAATGTTTTGTTTCCTGACTTTGATTATTTAATTATAGCTATGTAAGAAAATATCCTTGTTGTTAGGAGACACATAATCTATAGTATACTTTTATTAGTAAAAAATTACAAGTTTTTTACTTTTTCCCAAGTGATTCCTCAGTGAAATCATGTGTGTATTACATGATATCATACAGATATGAATACTTGTGTTAATGGAGAGAGAGAGGAGATATTATTGGGTACATTCAGAAATGTATGCCCATAGACAAAAGAGGAGAAAATATAAGACAAAATATAAACAATGGGTAAACCTAGGTGAAGGATTGTCCTTGTGCATTGGTTCCTTGTAATATTTCAGATTTTTTTTCTTGATAGGACTTTAAAAAGTAAACAGAGCAATTGAAAAACAATCATCCTCTTCTTCCTCCCCAAGGGAGGGAGGACTATGGGAGGGAGAACTTGCTGGGCAGGACCATAGAAAAATAATCGCTGCTTTTACTTTGTTTCTCAATCAAATACTCGTCCCAAAACTGGTAGAGCAGCTGACATGCTCTTGCTGCAGAACTTTGCTGAGGTTCTAACAAAATCTTTAGTGCCAAGACTCTGTAGGTGGCATTAGAATATTTTTGCCAGATTCAAGAATCAACCATAATTGTACAATTAGAGCTTGTAATGGATTTTCCCTGTTACACAAATTTGAAACTTGATTTCAGACAGCCAAAGTAGCACATCCCCGAAAGTGTAAGAAGATTTTGTTCATAAATAAAAAATTAATGTGGTCCTTAAATTTCTTTTTTGTGGTCCCTAATTTTAAAGAGAATATTTTATTTGGTAAATGTAAAGAAACAAATCAAACAAATTATGGGATATCCAAAGGTTTCAAGATTATCCAGATGTATTTTGTTTCTAAGTATCACATAAGGGTAAAACTAGCATATTTAAAAATACTTTTCAGTCTTTTTTTAGAACTGAAGCCAAGAAAAATAAATGAGTAAGTGAAAGGGAGTAAATGAAGACAAGCTAACTAGCTGGAAGAAGTAGTGTGTTTCTTTAAGAGAAATAATAAAGATCGTAGAAGACATCTATTATTCATAGATGAAAAAGAAAATGATATTTTAAAGCCTAAAGGAGATGAATAATGAAAAAAGGTAATCAACCCTATCTAGTTATTCTTAAAGAGGATGTTAGAAAATAGGGAGATAGTATAAGAAGGAAAGGAAACTGGGAACTGAAGTAGCCAAACAAAGAAAATTCTCAGAGATACTACCAGCTTCTCTGAATGAATCAGGTTCCAAGAAGCTACTGAGGATTTTTTTTTTTTTTTAAGCATCAGTTGAAGCCTTCACAATGAGTGCAGTTACAAATATAACCCCTATACACAACAACTAAGCTAGAAAGCAACAAAATGTATAGATTTAAGATGAAAAGATTAAAAAGTCCCATAAATAGCAATCTTGGAAAGTTGCTGGGTGAACCTCAAAGTGACAATATTATTGTGGGTAGTATGCAGTCATTGAGCAAGCCTTGAGAAAATCTGTCTCCAAATTTTGGCCTTATGACTTTGAGTGTAGTCCACAGCTAAGAAGGAAAAAAAGCAGATTAGGGGAGATAAGAAAGTCAATGAGTTTATTTCAGACCTGGGAGAAATACTAGTCGAAAAATAATACTAGTGGAAAAATAATATCTGGGTAATATTATCCAGTAGAGGAAATACTGACAAAATTTATTTCTTTACTGGTGGTGTATGGTATACTCAGAGCTCATTGACTTCATGTATTTCACTATAAGACCATTAAGAAGATATTGGCAAGATGAATATATAGAAAAACAAGGGAAATGGGTAAAATGAATGAAAGATTTTGGCTCCATCTCATTAATGTGTGTGATGGAAATTAAAAGACGAATCCAGGAAGCAGTTAAAGCTACTACAAACCTTCCACAACTGGACCTTCCTAAAAGAAGTGTATGGGAACAGTTAGAAAAAAATAAATAAAACAGTAAAAGCAATTCTCATTATTAAATAGATTTATCATAAAAAAGGCCAAAACATTAAAAAATAAGAAAAAAAATTATTGGACGATCACACAACAAAGGCTTTAGGTCATCATTAGATTCTTGGAGTACCAGGTTTCAGAAAAATCAACAGGAGTGTTACCTCAGGTATGTTATGGGCCAGGCTATATGGGCAATGACCAAACAGACTCCATTTTGCCCCAAGACTCCATGACATATAGGAAATGCTTCTCCCACGGGAACACCCTGCCTCTGTACCAATCAATAGTTGCTTAGCATAGCCTGTTTGGCAACATGAAATGATAATTTTTATATAACATAAAATTGTTCTCTCTTTGGTTCCTATTTTTCTTGGACAATGTAACCTGTCAGAGAACAATTATCTAGATGTTAATAACCATTCTTTAACTTATATACCCAATGAAGGTCGTTTTGACCCACTTCCCCCTCTGCTTATGATTTTAGACCTCATGATGTTAGTTTTGAATCATAGCAACAGCTACTTATGATTAATGTACTGACATGCTTTACTTATGGTATAAAAACCACTGCAACCCTACACTGGGGGCTGTTCTCCCATTAGCCATTTTGGGCGTTGTGTGAGACATTCAGCTGGCAGGCTAATAAAGACTCTCAAATTTGAACTTTGCAGTGATGATGAGTCTGTTCTTCAGTTATGCCCCACAACAAGGTATCCACCAAAGATGATTATACAGATGGAATAAATGTGAAGAATGGGAGCTCCTTCTCCAGAAAGCTGGTTTCTCATTTGTGAGCCATTACACAGCAAGACTATGAATAGCTATGGTAAAATTGAAAGAAAAAAAAAAAAAACCTTCTCAAAAGATGACTAAGGAAGCTGTTTGTGAGGGCCCACAGTGAATTGAGAAAAAGTTCAAAATATGTTAAAAGGGAAAGAAAGATGACTATGACCATTGCAATTACAAAAGTATGTGAAAGAATATATAGTGATGGCTCAGACACTGTGGTCCATCAGCAGAGCGCAGAATGCATAGGTAGGCACTACCTACCTGTGGTAATTTGAGTTATCCTTGCATGACTCTCCTAATTGTTTTCTCCCAGCTGAATTTTTGTTCACAGCTAGTGTTTTCAGGATCACTGTCCTAATATGCTTATCATCTAGAAATGGCCAAGTCAATCTCTGTTTTCACTTATCCTTAGATAACTTCATGTCTGTGCTCTAGGCTCTAAGAAAATTATTTTGACTATAGAAGCTAGGGATAAACTTTTCTTACTTGTCTGAAAGAGTAAAGAAGCTATTATCAAATTTTGTTTCAGAGGTTTTCTGCTTCTGGACACGATTAAATAACTACTGAACTCACTTTCCCACTGTAAACTACTGTGAAGCTGGAAAATATATATAAAATAATAGCTTCAGCTATTCATTAAAATGCAGCATAAACCTGTGATTCCTGAATAAGAGGAACATCAGGAAAACCCTCAGGTATCCTAGTTTTCTGTCTGTTGTACTGCCCATTGTGCAGCACTGGGAGACTGAGCCCAAGCAAAGCACCTACTCTCACTAAGCTGATAAGACAAAGACCAGAGTTTAGGCTGCTGAAGTACATAGAATGTGTGGGATATGGTACTGGAGAGAAAAGTGCTGTTCCCAATAGCCACAAACCTACAGTGGTACTCTAATGTCTTTGGTCAAACACTAAGTTGCACATGAACTGAGGAAATCTCCTGAAGGCCTGGAAGAGAACAACTACTGAGGAAATGCAAACTAAACGGAAATGTTTGCTATTGTATGGTACAAAGTAGAAGTTTCAAACAGATAAGATAGAGACCTCAGTGAGCACCTTTGAAAATTCAAAGAGCATGCAGAAGAGCAGTAGGACTGCTGTAGTCCTAAGGTAAGAGATATTCATGACTCACTCTAGGAAAACTATAAAACATGTCTCAATAGAATCAAGTTGATTCAGTAAATTAATGTGGCACAAGGCCAAAGCACAGCACTCTTTAATGAAGACAACATGGTCAATATTACTTATGTCACATTATCAATGATATCTAGCAAACAATAAGAATTTGTTACAAATGCAAAGAAATGGGAATATGTTATAACCAAGAATAAGCTAGCAATTGATGGAAACGGATACAGAGAATAGAAATGCTAAAATCAGGAATGACCTGAGAGAACTATTATAAACATTTAAAGAATTAAAATAAATAATGAACAAAATAAGTGAAGAACTTAGGCAATTTTAGCTGAAAAAGTGATGCCATAAAAAAATGGAAATTCTAGTATTAACATATTTTTGACATAAGAAATTGAGTAGATTGGTTATTACAAAGAGAAACTTTAATAAACTTGAAGACAATTAAATGCTACTTATTTTAAATTAATAACAGAAAAAGCTGAAAAAAGTAATTTCTAGCAGTTAATCATACATGGAATTATACTAGAAGAGACATAAATTGTAGCAAAACATACTTAAAGAAAATAATACTGGCACATTTCAGTATCCCATTTCAATGAAGAATTTCAAACCTCAAATAAAAGGAACTAACTGAATCCCAAATCAGATAAACAGAAAAAAAACCACACCTAGATAAATTATAGTAACACTGTTGAAAGATTTAACTTTAAAAACATCTAGAAAAAATGCATATTACATAAAGGAAAATAAGAGATTGGTGAATATCAGTCAGAAGGCAGTGAAAAGACACCTTTAAATTGCTTAGAGAATAAGAACAAATAACTGCCAACCAAGAATAATATACCCTTTACAAACTTTTTAAAGATAAAGCCAAATAAGGAATCCTTCAGACAAACAGAAGATGATAGAATTTATCTTCAGCAGATCTATACAACAGAAATGCTAAAGGAAGTTCTCTAGTCAGAGGAAAAATAGCATTGGAAGGAAATTAAGACATACGTAAAAAAGTCTAAAACTTTGAAAAATGATAAATATGTGGGCAATATAAAAGATTTTTTAACTTCATATTTTGTTTTAACTAAGATATAATAAGCAGTTTAAAGAAAAAATATAACTAATGTAGTGTGGGAATTATAGCATATATAGAATTAATTATATGCCAACAATGGTATAAAGATCGAGGAGAATAAATAAAATTATACTGTTTAGTATCTTTCATGATATAGGAGGAAGTATAATATGAATTCATGGTGGACTGTGATGAGTAAAGGACCCATATACATTGCCTAAAGCAACTAGTAAGATGTAATAAATAAAATCAAAGAACAATATTTAATGAACTAATTGATGAAATACATTTGAATACTGAAAATTTTCAAATTTTCAAATGAAGGTAGGAAAGGAAGAGAAATGGAATAAAAATCAACTCCAACAATAAGAAAACATTAAATTGTGATTTCAAATTCAATCACATAAATGATTATACTAAATGTTAATATACTAAACACTCCAGTTAAAAGGCAGAGAGTAACAAGATGGATAAAAGAAAATAACTGGCTAAATATTGTTCTTACAAGATGCTCTTTGTATATAAGCACATGGTTGAACCAGGTTTCTCCAAAAAAATCACAACCAATTGGTTCTATCTGTCTGGATCTTATGAAAAATTTTGTTACCTAATGATGGCGTGTGATGAGTTCTACAGTATTTGTTCTGCATTCTGCAAACTGGAAGCCCAGGAAGTCTAGTGGAATAGCATCAGTTCAAGTCCAGAGTCTTTTGAACCACAGTAGCTGATGATGCTAATCCCAGTTCAAGAAGACCAATGTCTTCGCTCAAGCAGGCAGGAAGCACTAAAGGGCAAATTCCTTTCTGGTTTTTTTTTTTTTTTTTTTTTTTTTTTTTTTTTTTTTTTTTTTTTTTTTTTGTTCTATTCAAGCCATTCATGGGTTGGTGGATGTCCAATCTCATTGGGGTATAAGGAAATCTACTTTAACAAGTTCTTTGATTCAAATGTTACTTTACCTAGAAACATTCTCAAAGTACACCTAGAAATAATGTTTGGTCTGGGCGCTAAGTGACACAGTCAAGTTGAAAATTAAAATTAACCTTCATATTAAAGAATAAAAAGTAGCATGCTAAAAATCAGAATGAAACAAAGTAGTTCTATTATCAGAAAAAAGTAGACTTTATGATAAGCAGTATTACCAAATTTTAAGGGGGATTTTAATAATGATGAAAGAGCCAATTTCTTAAGGAGACAAAAATCATGTGTGTACATAATAATAGAAATGCAAAATAGAGGTAGTAAGGACTGACAGAACTAAAAAGAAAAGAAAATGACAAATATAAAATTAGAATTGGAAATTTTATACCACACCCAACAACTATATAGTATGCATTTTTTTCTAGTACACAGTAGATTCAACAAACATGTTGTCCTATATACTTCACAATAAAACAAGTTTCAATGAATTTTAAAAGATTTAAAGGATACAAAGTATTTTTTCTAACCAAAATAAATTAAATTAGAAACCAATGACAAGGTAATATAGGAAATTTTTCCATATGCCAAGGAATAAGTTCCAAGTGAAATTAGGATATATTTGTAACTAATTAAAAATTAAAAACAAAAATTATAAAAATTCATGGTAATAAGCTAACACTTCTCTTCAGAGAAAAAATTATACTACCAAATGCTTACATTAAAAAAAAAAAATTAGACATCAAATCAGTGATTTAATTTCTTCCTTCAAAGTTTGGAAAAATGCTTACATGCAAAGTGAGTAGAAGAAAGAAATAATGAAAGTGAAAATCAATGAAAAAAATGACATCAACAATAGGGAAATATTTTCCTGAGTAGATATTTGAAAAAAGTTAATAAATTTAATAAACTGCTACACTGCTTTAAAATACTTAAATTATTAATATTAGGATTAAAAGACAGAAACTACTTCAGTGCCTAGAGTTGTTATTAAACAGGAAATGCTAAGGAAAATTATATTCTAATGTGTTTAGAACTTCATTAAAATATATAACATTATTTGAAAGAATGAAATTATCATAGATGATTGAAGGAAAAACTGAAAATATAAGTGGCTAATATGTGACAAATAAATCATACGTATTACTAAATATTTTGAATACTAAATATAAAAATCTTTAACGAAATATTAGCATACTGAGTTCAACAATAAATAAAAAGATAATATACTGTTTCCAATAAAAGAATGATTGATTTACCATTTAAAAGTCAACATAATTCAAAATATTAAAAAGAATAAGGAAGAACTCTGTATATCTCGATATATGTAGAAAAATTCACTTGATATAATTCAATACCCACTCATATTTATAGTCTCAAAAAACCATGAATAGAATCTCCTTCCATCTGAGCTATGATAGCCTAATATCGAACTTAAAATTAAGACTTAACAACTGATCATATTCTCCTAAGACCAGGAACAGTTGAAAAAAATACCCTCTGTCACCACTTCCATTCAACACTGTACTGAGGATTTTTGCCAGTGCAGCGAAGTGTGAAAAACAGTTAAAGCATGTTTCAGTCAGCTTTTTTGCTGCTGTGACCAAAAGACCTGACAGGAAAAATTAGAGGAGGAAAAGTTATTTGGGGCTTATGGTTTCAAAGGTCGCAGTGCACGACAGCCGGCTCCATTCCTCTAGGCTGTAGATGAGGCTGAACATCATGGTGAGAGTGTGGTGAATAAAAGAAGCTCAGGACACAATGATCAGGAAGCAGAAGGAGAGTGCTTCTCACCAGGACAAACTATATACTCCAAAGGCACATCCCCAGGGAACCTCCCCCCAGCCACGCCCTACCTGCCTAAAGTTACCAAGGGTTAATCACTATCAGGGAATTAATGTGTTAATCACGAAAAACCTCTCATAGCCAAATCATGTCACCTCTAAACATTTTTACATTGTCTCTCACGTGAGCTTTTGGGGACACCAATATCTTTTAGGGACACCATAACAAAGCAGTACAGATTACAACAAAAGAAATTAAGCTCTTGTGAGTAGAAAAACATATGATATCTATAAAACTCCCAGTGAATCTACAAAAAATAGTAAATCTAATAGGTGAATTTCTCAAGATTGCAGGATCCAAATTTAACATAAAAAATTATTTTAAAAAACTAAAGCAACAAGATGGAATTTTTAAAAATATGATTAATAAGAGCAAAAAACCAAAATGCATGCTTTGGGATAAGTTTACTGAAATAATTCACAATTTCTACACTGACAACTATTAAATGTAAGAAAAATTAAGGAAACTACATAAATGTGTGGCAATAACATCTTCATAGATAAATCAAAAGATTCAATAATATTAAGATGTAAATTATTGCCATATTGATTCATTAATTCAATGCAATCTGAATCGAATTCCCAGCAGACATTTTTGAGGGTGGAGAAATTAACTAGCTAAAACTTAAGTGGAAATGAAAGTTCAAAAGACATTAAAAACCATCACAATTTTGGGAAAGAGAGAAAAAAAAATAACAAGTAATTATTCTTTGTGATTTCAGGACTTTTTGTGAAGCCGTGGTTTCATAGTTTGATATTAGCATAAAGATAGAAAAATTGATCAATGAAACAGAATAGCCCAGAAACAGATCCAGATTCCAATATATATATGGTCAATTGATTTTTGGGGGACCAGTTTGTCAGTATAATCCCATATAGAAAGAAAAGTCTTTTTTAGAAAATTTTAATAGGATGATTGGAAAAATATAAACTAAATCTTTACTTCATAGACAAGTATAAAAACTAAATATTTTGTAACATAAGAGGATATGATTTGGGGGGAAATAAATGTTTTAGGGCACAGAAAAAATAACCATCAAAAATTAATAAATTATATTTAAATGAAAAAGTTAAAATTTCTTTTCATCAAAAGGGAAATTAGGAAAATGTATAGGCAAATCAAATCAGGCTTGGGATGCAACAGTCAGTATGTATACACACCCACATACGTGTATATATCCAGAATAAAAAAGAATCTCTACAATGTACTAAAAAGTAAACTAAATTTATTTAAAAGTAATTTAAGTCAGGAGATTTTTGTCACAAAGGAAGATATGTGACTGCTCTATATGTATATGAAAATGAATTCAGCATCATTGTGCACAAACTAAAATGATTAAAATAAAAACTCCAAAAGCACCAACAGTGAAGATCTGGAATATCCGATTATCTCACATATTCCCGATTTAAATGTACAAGCATTCTGGGAAAATTGCAGAAATTACCCAATAACTCTATTCCTACTTATTCAAGAGAAATGAATACATGTTCACAAAAATATTTGTACAAGAACACTCATGATAGTGTTATTCATGATAGCCAAACTTGGAACCAGTCCAAGTACCTATCTACAGGAAAATGAATGAACAAAATTACAACTTATATAAGGATCTATGAGCCAACCACTGAAAAGATATGGATTACACAAAATATGCAACACACTCTGTGCTGAGAGAAAAGAGCCATGCACAAGGACACACCTTGTTCATCTGATTGCTCTTTACGATGTTCTAGAACAGGCAAAATTAACTAATGGAGAAATAAATCAGAATATTAGTTGCTTTGGAGAGGGAGGAGTATGAGTGGAGTGGGATGGTGTGCAAAGAAACATTTTGAGGTGATAATTAATGATGTCTATCTTGATAGGAGATATAGATACTATAACCTGGATGATCACACTTATCCAAACTCGTAAAATACTAACACTTAATATCTGTACATTGTACTTATATCAATTATATTTCCATAAAAGTTTTTAAAAGAATTAACTTCAACAAAATAGTGATGTGTTCTGATCAAAATAGAGATAGGTACCCGAAAAGAAGTTGAGGTTTAGCTGAAATGAGGATGGTAGTGATTTGCCCAATAGTGCTGTTCCAATTGTGGTTTTTTTTTTTAATTCATTTTTATTGTAAACAAATGGTATACATCTCGTTTCTCTGTACATGAAGTAGAGGCGTACCCTTTGTGTGATCATACATTTACATAGGGTAATGGTGTTTGATTCATTCTGTTTTTTTTTCCCTCCCCCCCCACCCAATTGTGGTTTTTCTCTGTGTTTTAATGGTGTTTTGAATTCATATATAGAAGGTTTGCTTGCTACTATCTGAGCCACCCACAGCTGATAAATTTGGCTTTTATGTTGGATGGTGCAACTGAAACAAGAAAGATTGTTATGCGTCTGAAACAAACGCAGTGAAATCTTAGAAATATAAAGCTCTGCATTTACGGGGGAGGGGGAAAGCAAATCAATTAGCTGAGTAAATGACGGTAGGATTATGACTTCATGCTGTTCATTTGCCAAAGAATATTAATTGGTTATGTATTGCTAGAGGACGAAGTTCATATATGAAATGAGGGAATAATTGATTTGTGAGGAAAAAAAAAAGGAAAAGAACTACTTTAAAGTGAGATCTTGATAGTTGGAGGTCTTTTGAGATGCTATGAAAGGGTTTGATATATTAAGTGAGAGTTGGACCAGGTGATAATTGGGTTCCATCAAACAGTTCTTTTGCTTTTCTGTGAGTCTAAGACCTGGTTCAACTTTCGACGAGTGTACTTTGTGAATAACATAATCAGAAGCAGAGAAGCATACCTTTTCCTTTAATCGTATAAACTGTGACAACACTAATGTGGAAGCACACCAGAAGATATTAAACACTGTTGAATGAATGGAAAAGAACCAATCTACCAGTAGATGGTACAAAATATTTATATTGAACGAAAGTACAAGAAAACACGTGCATATGTGAGGCAGAGTGAAGGAAAGCGGCCCCCAGGTTTTTCATGTTGGAGGGGGCAGGAGTAGAAGCCACCTTCTATCTTTGAAAGAGCCTGAGAATAAAACATGTTATGTATCTGCCAGGCATTTGAGGGTGATCCCACATCCACCATTCTAAGTTTTCCTTTCCTCTCAGTAATTAAAGACCTAGAAACGACATTTCTTGAATAATCTTGGGAAACATTTGATTCTGGAAGTTGGAAGAAAAAGTGTAGCCATTATTTTTCAGTAACAGCAAGAGACTGATACACGTATTTGACAGATATGGAATTTTGCTACCCGATTAACACCTATCTTCCTGAGAATATCTCACCTAGGCTTTGCAGAAAGTTGAGATTAGTGTAAGACCTTCTCTGTGATCCATTATTTTCTGAATTTCCTGAAAAACTGGCACTGGTTCTCATGTTCTTCACTCCTCTAGGGTTTCCATAACTATAAAACCTTCTAATTCCATGCACTTAATCCCTATTACTTGAGACATCTCATGTGGTTTCTGTTTTCCTTAGCAAACCCTGACTAATTAAACCTAAGAAAAGTATTATGGACTATAACATCCCTTATAATTCAGAAACTTTATTTTAAGCCATCTACTAAGCTATTGGTTATAATTGTGCATCCAAAAGTGGTTTAGTCCATGTCCTTGTGATGTTTAAATTTAGTAGACAAAATCAATGGAAACTAATTTTAAGAGTCTCTCAGATGATTCTAATGTACAAGTAAGGTTGAGAGGCCCAACTTACCTTCCCATCAAACCTGCTTTTCATCCTGAGTTCCCATTTCACTTGTTTGTATGTGCTATCATCCGAATGTTCATGTTCCCCCAAAATCACATTCTAAACACCTAATCTCCAAGGTAATGGTGTTAGATAGTGGTGATGAGGAATTGATTACAACATGGTGGTAGAGCCCTCACAAATGGAATTAGTGCTCTTCTAAAAGAAGCCCCAGGAGCTGCCTTGGTCCTTGTACTATGTAAAGACACAGGACACAGTGAGAAGGAATATGAATTGGGGGGCTTATACTATGTGATTTTAGTCCTGAGCAAAAAAATCATTACAATGGCAGTATGAAGAAAAAGAGAGATTTGGAGGTGGCATTTGAATATTAGCAAATATGGTGAGTTCAGAAGAAAATGTAATGACCTTGTTAGACATGTCTTCATTCAGCAATGGACATATTTGTCTTCATGTATGAGTAAGTATTTAACATAAATACCAAGGCTAAGTGAGTCTCTCTTTGACTGAAATCTTCTTGTGGAATTTTCTACTTCTGTGGATCACATCTATGAATCATAAATATCTAAAACCTGTTTTGGAAGCTGTGATTCGTCATTGTAAGTGAAGATCAAACTTCAGTTTGAAAAGTGTTCCAAAAATCAGGCTTAATGAAAGTCATAAGTAATACAGAAAAATCATTTTAGATCCCAATCAAAGGACTTTCTAAGTGTTTCAGGGGAGCAAGAGTTTTAGAGGAGAAGCTAAAACATTAAATCTTTAAGAGGATTTAGATAGGAATTTAGTGAATCAACATCATTGATGTTGTTTCTAAGTGTGGTTGTTAAGGTAACAAGAAATTTAGGATTCCCAGAATGCTTTCCTAAACTATCATTAGAAATAACACAACCCTTAGCCAACAGCCTGTTATCTGGGGTGTTCGAATAAGTTTATAGATGCTGATCTCAGAAAAAGTGAGTTCTATTATGTGTTTTCCCACAAACATATATGTATTTCAAATGAATCATCTTTTGCTTTCCCATTTAACATCTCCATTGGTCTCTAAATTACACCAGGAATTTTGTTTGTGGTTCACTCTATCACTGGCTGTTATGTACAGCCTGTTCTATTCACAGAAATACAGAAATATACTATAGTCTCTTCATAGAAGAAAAATTACCCAACAAAGACGGTACAAATATGTCACCACAACATAACATCCAAGGGTAGAACATTTATTTATTCATTCAACATTTAATAAGAAACAACCCTGTGCAAAGTCTGTAGCAGAGTCTGTGCAAATAGACAATGGAAATGGAAGCATACAACACGATCTGGCATCATAAGCTTTAGTCTAGTAAAGGAAATCAGCATTTAAGAGAAGTTCTCTCTTTCCTTCTTTCTCATGCAAAAGCCACATGTTCATAAGAGTTCAATGCATCTTATCTCTTCTGGGTCCTTTCTATTTTTTTGTTTACAGGTAGTCTCATAAATAAATTCCTTGATTGTCTAATACCATCTTGAGACCTTCTTATGGGAGTCACAAAAACAATGTTAATTTATATTTTGTTACTGGGGTGAAGTGTTTTAAAAATATCACATCAAGTTGGTTCATAGTATTGTATAATTCTATATTCTCTCCTATTTTCTTTCTACTTTTTCTATGGATTATTGAGAGAGGAGTATTGAGTCTCTAATAGAACTGTGAATCAACCCTTGAACTCCATCAATTTTTATGTGTATGTTTTTAAAAATTATTTATTTATATTTTATTTTATTTTTTAATTATTTTTATTTAGCTTTTAATTTTTTACAGACTGTATTTTGATTCATTGTACACAAATGGGGTACATCATTTCGTTTCTATGGTTGTACACAATGTAGATTCATACCATTCCTGTAGTCATACATGTACATAGGGTAATGATGTCTGTCTCATGCTACCATTTTTCATACCTGCCCTCCCTCTCATTTCCTTCTACATATTCTAAAGTTCCTCCATTCTTCTCTCACTCCCCACTCCACCACCCTCATTATATATCATCATCCACTTAGGGAAAACATTTAGCCTTTGGTTTTTTGAGATTGGTTTATTTCACTTAGCATGATATTCTCCAGTTCCATCCATTTATTTGCAAATGCTATAATATTATTCTTCTTTATGATGATGCTTTCTATTGAGTTTTTAAAAAAAAATTTTATTGGTACAGATTAATTACACAAAACACTGTGTTTCATTGTGGCATATTTGCATATGCACATAACATAATTTAATCAATTTCAGTCCCCATTACCCCTCCTTTTCCCCCTCTCTTCCCCACTTTCCTCTACCCTAATGGTTTTCCTTGTATTTTCATGAGATCCCTTTTTTCCTTTTTACTCTCTAACTTCCACATATGAGATAAAACATGTGACCCTATCTTTCTGAGCCTTACTTACTTCACTTAACGTGATGCTTTCTACTTCTATCCATTTCCTGAAGATGACATGATTTCATTTTTCTTTTTATATTTTTTTTTTATTGTAAACAAATGGGGTACAACTTGTTTCTCTGGTTGTACATGAAGTAGAGGCATACCATTTGTGTAATCATACATTTACATAATGTAATGATATTTGATTGATTCTGTTTAATTTGGTTCATTGTTTCTTTCATTTCAAGCATTTCTGTTTTTTTTTTTTTCAGAATCACTATCTCTTTATTGAAGTGTTCTTTTGCTTCCTGCCTTTGCTCTTTTAACTGTTTATTGGAGTGATCATGCATTGCCTGCATTTGCTCTCTTATCTTTTGCTTTACGGATCATTTTAGTTACACAGATTCTAAACTCTTTTTCTGTCATTTCTACCATGCTGTCATTGGATTCTATCAAAATAGCCTCTTGGTTTGTTAGGGACACTTTCTTCCCCTGTTTTTTTCATGTTGTTTCTGTATATTCCCTTCTAGTAGTGAAGATCTGAGGCTATTGTGACCCTGCAGTTTTCCAGTACCTCTCCTTTGAGGGGGAGATCAATATTAGCAGCACCCAATGCAAAGAAAATGCAGCCCTGAACCAGACAGCCACTATAAAGACTTTAACATTATTGTAGTAAACATGATGTTTGATTATTATTTACAGTATTTCTGGTGATGAATGAAGAGGATGGGGAAGGGTGTGGGATGTAAGTGACTAAATAGATGTACCTGTCAAAGGGCTGCCAGTCTCCTGTAGGTGTCTCAGGAAGGGAGCCGCCCTTCCAATGATGGTGGCCAAGATCTCAGGAATAATTCAAAATGTCTCCACCAGCCACCAAAGAAGCTGGGAAGCCCCAGTGAAGGCACGTTGAGTCAGTGGTGTGGGGGGTAGGGTGGGCCTTATGTATATGTTTTAAGCTCAATTGTTATGTGTGAAGATATGTAAGATTATGTGCCCTTTTTTTTGATGAATCGACTACCCTTTGTCATTATGCAATATTTCTCTTTACTCTTGATGCTGTTGTTTGTATTGAAATGTACTTTGATATGAGTACAACCACTACATGTTTATTTTAGTATTTTCATAATATTCCTTTTATGTTTTATTACTTTTTACCTTCTTGGTTATCAATGTTCATGGTGAATTTCTTTTGTAGTGGCATACAATGTGGCAATGCTTTTGTATTCCATTAACCTTTATCTTTTAATTGGAACAAGTGCACCTTTTATCTTTACTATAAATATTTTAGCACTGGAATTACATCTTCCATCTTATTGGTTATTTTCAAGTTGTTCTATCTGTTCTTCATTCTTTATTCTTCTAATTTTTTTTTTTTTCTGTGATGGTGTTTCATCACTGGCTTATTAGCTACACTGTATTTTCCCCAGAGTTTTCCTTGGGGTTTACAACATACACCTTTAATTTATTTAAGTTTACCTTAAAACAATATTTTATCACTTCTTGTATGGTGTGTGAACCTTACAACAGTATCATAGTTCTGTTTTTTTTCTTCTCTTCCTATTTCTGCTACCATCACCACACATTTTAATTTTACTTATTAGAATTTTTGCCTGTTATGGTTAATTATATATTAGGATGATTTAAAAAAAAAAAAAAAAAGAAAGATACCTCCAGTGGTAGGAGCTCTCTGATAGCTCTAGAGGATTTAGGTAGGACTCTTGCTTTTAGGTAGGACCTTCAGCTTTGTTGTTTGGAAGTGTTGCATTTATTTGTTTTAATGAAAGTTCCTCTGTGATACCATCTTCCTCTCGCCTGAGAAACTTCCTCCTACATTTTCGTATCATAGGTCTTGGCAAAAAATATTCTATATTTGATGGAAAACAATTTTTTCACCCTTTTTAAGGGAAAAATATTCACCGTTTGAAATTTGTTTTCACTTGGCATAAAGTTAAAAATTAAAAAAAAAAATTCCCAGTACTTTCAAGATGTCATTTCTTTGTTTTTCCTCTTCCATAGCTTCTGGTGAGAAGTCCCCTATAATCCATACAATTTTTTTTTTTTTTTTCACTGTATGATATTTCCTTTTCTGTGCCTATCTTTACTCTTTTTTGTTGTTCTTCGGAAGATGGGATTTCCTCAGTGTTCCTGTCCTTCATGTGGCAGCAAACTTCTGCTGGTGTCTGTGTGAGTCTTGTACAGGTGGAAGTTTGGCTCCTCCTCCAGTGGTAGGGGCTCCCTGATAGCGCTAGAGGATTTAGGTAAGACCCTTGCATACTGTTTTCCCATGGGAATAGAGTGTCTTTCTCCACTTTCATCAGCAGCAAGGACTCTAAATCAAGTCTTGGTGTTGACAGGGTGTTGCTGCCCTTCTCCCGTATCATTCTTTGTCCATTTGAGAAATGAAGTTCAGTGGGGGCTGGGGCTTTGTGATTTTCCTTTGATGGGATCAGATCCCTTCCTGCATACTTGTACCCCAAAGGGAAACTCTCTGGAATCCTAACCTGCCCCCATTTGACAAATGAAAATGCCATTTCCTTTGCATCTAGACGTCGTGGAATCTATACTATCATGCGAGCCTATATTTAACTTTTACAGGACATAAACATTTTAGCTGATTTTTTTTAACCTACTTTTATCCCTGCCACATCATTCATATATTGGCAGCCATTGATAGTCCAGGTCCATTGTCCCATCTCTCTTTGGTGGGAACTGTCCATCCTTGCTACTGATACTTGGTTGTTTTACAATGACAACTCTCCAGGGAGCTCAAGAAAAATATGATTTTCATTGTTTCTCTTGAATTTTCTTGTTTTTAACACAAAACAATGTTTTTTCCACCTTTCTACATTCTAGGGGCAAAGCACTATTTCAGTTTTCTAAAAATAATTTATCCTGAGATAGAAATAATTGGCAATGACAAATTAAGACATAACTCTATTGCTTTATTTTAATAGATTTGGTTTTCATTAGAGCATTAGAACTGTGAGTTGGTAGTTTTTTAAAGTACAGGAATTCTAAAAGCTGGGTACAGTGGCATGTACCTGTAATGCCAGGGACTCGGAAGGCTGAGGCAAGGGGATCCCAAGTTCAAGGGAAGAAAGACCCTATCTCAAAATAAAATTTAAAAAGTCTGGGGATGCAACTCTGTGGTAGAGCACTCCTTGGTTCAATTCCCGGTAAAACACACACACGACGCACAAATAGAGAAGTTCTTCACACTGTTCTTGTTTCTGTGTTTATTGTTTCATTTGTTAACAGTGAAGTGAAATGTGCATTTCTGGGAAAGGCACACAAAAGGCATCACAGTTCTTGGTGTGAAATCCTTGAGAACAGTATGTAACAGGTACATTTTGTTATTCACGTTGTTCACCTAAGAAAGAAGAAAAAAACAATAATCTGTATGATGGATACCAGAGGCCTTAAGACTTAAGAAAGGGAATTGACTAAGATTTCCCAGAATAATCACAATTAGTGAGCAGGCAATAAAGTAAGAATCTGAACTTAAGTGGTCAAGAAAAGGCTAGCACCAAGTCTATGATATCTGTATAATATTTTCTTTCCTTACCAGGGACACATGGAGAAGAAAAATATACCCTGCTCAGTCTCCTTCTAAATTCACTAGCAGAAAGATAGTACATAGAGTCTTTGTATGTGAAATGCTTTTAGCCCATATATATCTGGTCTTTCTAGACTGATTATTGTACCTAACCCTGGAATTCATTGATGTATGGGGCATAGCCCACAGGAAAAAGTCATAAAAGCTACATTATTTATGAAGTATAAATAAGAATTGTTCATGAACAAAAATGACTCTTATAATAACAAGCAATGTCTTTTATGCATTGCTTACAACACCAAAAACTGAATAGATCCTGATGGACTTGGGGAGCTGTGTAGGTCACCTCAAACCTTTCCAAGGGAACAGAAACACATTGCCTGACTTTTGCTATCATCCAGATCCTTTTTAATTACTAGAAAGTTCAGTATCAAGTAAGGTATCTGATTCCTATGAGACAATCAATAGCATTTTAAAAATCACAATGGACATCTCTAATTTCAAAGTACACACATGTTATACAGTGTGATAGTGCCTAGATTTGCCTAGGACTTGATTAGGGTTTGAATAAGAATTATTGAGTCAAAATTCAGAATTCATGCTATTGTATTACCAATTCTTTAACCATACATCTCTCTTCTCTGAATTTTGAAAAGCTATCACATAATAATAATAATAATAATATTAATAATAGTAATAGTAGTAGTAGTAGTAGTAGTAGTAATAATGTGCCATGTGGTTGAAATTTCAGGAAACCAAAAATATCTGCCTAGCAAATGCAAATACACCAGGAAAGAAGTGTTTCAAATTCTTTCAAAGTGCAGAGGACAAAGAACATCAAATAAACAATAATGGAATTTTCTTGTGTACAAGAAATTGATGTTGCCTATTATGGAATGGATCATTAATCTGCTTTTAATAACAGGAGGTACAGGAAATGAGGCACTATCTTAGGCACTTCTTTCATTGTGATTTTAAGACAGCAAACATAATATATATGTGAAATGATAATCTCTCTAAAATATTTTCCAGTGCTTGACCTGAGTACAGACAGCACCAGGCTTTAATCAGCTAGACCCTACCCTCTGAATCACCAGGAGTTTGATCTTACATAGGTTTTCATCATGATTGGTTCAGTCTGAATAGAACTGAACCTGCAGATTAAAGTTATCGAATTTAGGAAGCCACAGGAAGAGCTATTCAGAGAAGGTCTGATCACAAAAAATAAGACTGATGAAAGACTTGATTGATTTACAACTATAATTTATGTCTTTTTGTATATTTTATTATTATACTTTAAAAATGAGACCATTTTTTGTATTTGTTTTTCACATCCATTAGTCAATATTTCTTCAAATGCTTTAAGTACCTAAAATAATGTCTTTAATAATTTACCCTGGAGAGTAATTTTCAAAATTGGTTATGTATAGTTCTGTATTGTTAAGATAAGTTTTATTTTTATTAATTTGAATGATTTTAACTTTTTTTCCAAACTAACTTGAATCTGACACATGTAAATTAAGAAGCCTCTTTAAATTTAGTACACATCATGCCTTACTTTGAGATCATTCATTTCTAATCACACACACACACACACACACACACACACATATATATATATATATACCCACCTTTAGAAACCTTCATACCCTGTCCCATACTACTCAGTTCCTACCCTCCCATACGATAATTTTTTAACACTGATAAAATAATTCAGTCTGACAAATAGATTCAAAAGTGAATGGCGAGACAGACCCATTGATACTGAACCTCTCCAGAAGAGCTTGAGAGGGGTGAGGGATGAGTTGCCTGTGAGCACAGCAGGACAGCAGGGTGGGGACAGGACAGCAGGGTGGGGACTCAGTGTTGTCCCTCTCCCAGTGACTGTGCTAAGTGTGCAGAGTATTGCTTTCTGTTTTCTCATTTAGTGATGGGGCTTCTGAGCTGTTTCTTTGCCAGAAAGATAATAATCAGCCAATATTTTGACAATTGCTCTGGAATGCAACCAGTTTTCCTCTCTGAGTCAGAAGATCTTTCTAGATGTCTCAAATAAGTTCATATGAGAATCATGTTTTAAGTCTCCTGATGCCTTTAATTGGCTTATCAGGGAAAGGGAAGCGTGACACGTTATATCGTTTAACCTTAAGAAATTTTGCTCATCGTCTCTACATATCAACCAAGTAGGTCAATTGATTGATATACTAAAAACTCTATGGTTCTGTAGAAAATGAAAATATGCTGGAATTAGAGGATCAGTTGTTTTCTATTTATTAGCTTCTTAATTCCAAGTCAATACCTTAACTTGTCTCAGTCTCATTTTTTTAAATCTAAAATGGGAGAAATTGTCTGATGTACATATACCACAGGAATGTTGTAAATAGCAAATGAAAGAATGTTCATGACAGTCTTGGTGAATGGATCATGTGTAAACATATTTGATCTATCTAGCTGTGTATCATTCATCCTATTCTTTGAATCCATCATTCATTTTTCTCCTATGTTGTTAGTTTAGGGTTTTGCTCAATTAAATCGTGCTTTCTCTTATAGTAAGAATGGAAAAGAATTTTTGTGTCACATGACAGCATGGTAAGTGACAACAGCTGACTAAAATATATATTGAGAGGAATTTTTTATTGTTATTTCTATATGTACATATTATATACATATTTTGACACATTATATATACAAGGAATAAGTAAAACTTGTTCTAATTAGAATTCCATTCCTGTGGTTGTACATTCATATCTAAATGGTTGTGTATTCATTAAAGATAAAAAAGATGTGTCTGATTCATTCTACTGTCTTTTCTATCCCATATCCTTCCATGTCCTTTCCCTTCCCTTCATTATTCTTTGTCCAGTTCATTAAGCTTCTCTAATCTTCCCCTTCCTTGTTGTGGGTTAGCATTCACATATCAGAGAGAACCTTCTGTCTTCAGTGTTTGGGGATTGGCTTATTTCACGTAGCATGATATTCTCCAGTTACATCCATTTACCTGCAAATGTCATAATTTCATTCTTCCTTATGGCTGAGTAACATTCCATGATATATATATATATAGATATATATATCTATATATATATATCACATTTTCTTTATTTATTTATGTGTTGAAGGGCATCTAGGCTATTTCCATAGTTTAGCTATTGTGAATTGAGATGCTATTAACATTGATGTGGTCACATCACTGTAATATGCCGATTTTAAGTCCTTTGTGAATAAATCAAGGAGTGGGTTAACTGGGTCAAATGGTGGTTCCATTTCAAGTTTTCTGAGGAATCTCCATTCTGCTTTCCATAATGGTCGCATCAATTTGCAATCTTAATAGCAATGTATAAGTGAAACTTTCCCCCCACATCCTTGACAACATTTATTACTTATACTCTTGATAATTGCCATTCTGATGGGGGTGAGATAGAATCTCAGTAGAGTTTTGATTTGCATTTTTCTAATTGCTAGTGATGTTGAATATTTTTTCATATATTTGTTGACCATTTGTATTTCTTCTGTGAAGTGACTGTTCAATCCTTTAGCCCATTTGTTGATTGGGTTATTTATTTTTTGTGTTAGTGTGTTTTTTGAGTTCTTTGTACATTCTTGAGATTAGTGCTCTATCTGGGGTGTGTGTGGTAAAGATTTTCTTCTATTCTGTAGGCTCTCTCTTTCCATAATTGTTTCCTTTGCTGTGAAGACACCTTTTAGTTTGATACCATCCCATTAATTGATTCTTGATTTTACTTCTTGCACTTTAGGAGTCTTATTGAGGAAGTTGATTCCTAAGCCAACATGGTGGAGAGTTGGGTCTACTTTTTCTTCTATTAGGTGTAGGGTCTCTGGTCTAATGCCTAGGTCCTTGATACACTTTGAGTTGAGTTTTGTATAGGGTGAGAGATAGAGGTTCAATTTCATTTTGCTATATATGGGTTTCCAGTTTTCTCAGTATCATTTGTTAAAAAAGACTATCTTTTCTCTAATGTACATTTATGGCACCTTTGTCTAATATGAAATAACCATATTTATGTGGGATGACTCTCTATCTTCTATTCTGTTCCATTGGCCTTCATGTCTGTTCTTGTGCCAATACATTGCCATTTTTGTTATCTGTAGCATAATTTAAGGGATTGTGATGCCTCCTGCATTACTTTTCTTGCTAAGGATTGCTTTAGCTATTCTGATCCTCTTACTTTCCAAAATGAATTTCATGACTGCTTTTTCTATTTATATGAAGAACGTCATTGGAATTTTTATAGGAATTGTGTTGGATCTATAGTGCTTGTGGTAGTATAGACATTTTGACAGTATTTATTCTGCCTATTCAAGAACATGGAAGAACTTACCATGTTCTAAAGTCTCCTTAAACTTCTTTCTTTAGTGTTCGGTGGTTTTCATTATAGAGGTGTTTCATCTCTTTTTTTAGATTGATTCTCAAATTTTTTTTGAGGCTATCATGAATGGGATTTTTTTCTTGATTTCTCTTTTAGCTGATTCATCATTGGTGAGTAGAAATGGAACAGATTTATGGATGTTAATTTTGTTTCCTGCTACTTTGCTGAATTCATTTTTGAGTTCTAGAAGCTTTCTGGTGGAGATTTTTGGGTCTTCTAAACATAGAATCATATTGTTGGCAAATAGGGATAGTTTGAGCTCTTCTTTTCCTATTCATATCCCTTTAATTTCTTTCTTATGCCTAATTGTTCTGGCTAGGATTTCCAGGATATGTTGAATAAGAATTGTGAAACAGGGCATCCCTCTCTTGTTCCAGTTTTTATAGGGAATGCTTTCAATTTTTCTCCATTTAGAAAGATGTTGGTCTTGGGTTTATATTGAGAAGAATTCTGATGGAGTTTTAGATTTAACCATTCCTAGTAACTAATATATCTGCTATGGAGAACAATATAGGAAGGCCAGTAGCCAAGGTCCACATTTGCAATAACTTCCTTAGAATCCAAGATTATTATTCATATAAAGCAGATACAGTCTTTTTTATGGTAATTAATAATACAACCCCTTCGAATGAACTTAATAAGTTACTGAGGCTCTTTTTTTCCTTTAATTTTGAAATAGGGCAAGAACAGTGGACAACAAAGTGATCTACCTGTGAATGCACTGAAAAGCATGATAAACTTAGGTTCTCTGACCAGTGAGGTAAACATGTCTCACTTGCCTCACTCAAAAAAGGAACATTTCCATAATGAAAGACTGATCTTCAGTAAAGGGAAATGAATAGATGAGTGTATCTCCTGTGAGAACTTCCTAACAGGTTGTCAGGGACTATGAAGAACAAATTAAAATCGCTGCCATTTTTATGATTACAAATTAATGTTAATGTATGCCAGGAATAGAGATCCTGAGATGCTCTTCCCAAAGTGAGAAACTGAAGGAAAAATATGACAATGTAGAGTTTGGACAACTAGCTCTTAAAATGAGCTATTAAAAAATGGCCCATGTGAGTATATAGACAAAGACACAATGAACTCTAGATCTAGAGATTAAATGACCCCAACATATCTGGTTAATGTATTCACCCTATTAATATTCATTCATTCATCTACTCATTCAGCAAATAATATGTGAACACTATATGCTACAGAGTGTGGTAAATGATGGTAATGCAATGATGAATTAAGTAAGCCTGGATTTCCTTGCTTCACAGGACTTACATTTTCACAGAGAAACTATCATCAACCAGATAATTACGCTTGTGGGAAAAGCTTCAAAGAGCATAGAGCAGGGTGCTAAGAAGATTGTAATAGGGAGCCTTAATTCTTTGAGAGTAAGGAAAGCTAAAAGTCAAAAGGTTTGTAGTACCTAAACATGTGAAAGGAAAGATATAGGAAATATTTTCTAGATAAAATTTTTTTATATGAGAGGCAAAGAACTGAAATAGCTTACATCTAATTGAGCCAGCTTAGGCTTTAAGAAAATAATGACAGATGGATAAGCAGGTTAGTTCAAAACTGAATCCCCAAAGTGATAAATATTTTTTGATGCTGGTATGTTCTGCATTTTCACTTAAAACTAAGAGATTTTCAATGTTTTATCCCTAGGTTGACTGCAGAAGCATAATCCTTTTGTTTGGATTCTTCTTGCCCCCTTGAGAATAAGTTATAAAACCCTCAACTACAGCAGGAGTCTGGAAAAGGTTTTCCACATTCCTGTGACATAATGGCTGCCACCTAGAAATCTGTCCACATGTCATCCTTCACATACATAGAGATTATCAAAAAGAAAATAATACAACCCTCTAGGGGCACTCCACATCCAATGCCTGGTTGACATGGTCATAAAGACCTCAAATTGAGATAAGACTAACTTGTCCCTATAGAGTCAACTGATGCCTTCAGTGACATTGCCTTGAAGCCCACCTTCTGCCTTGTTGAATCTTGTATCCCTCTCATTCCTTCCAGAAGTGGTAGATTCAGGTACTCCCTACTAAACTTCAAGTAAGCTAATCTTGTGCTATGGACTGATTTCTGTCCTCCCCAAAGTCCTAACTCCATATGTGACTGTGTTTGATATAGGACTTTAAGTAGGTAATTAAGATCAAATGAAGTCATAAGAATGGGTTCAGAAGAGCTCTCATCAGAATTCTACTGTGCTAGCACCCTAATCTCAGACTACCAGACTTCAGAACAGGAAGAAAATAATTTTCTGTCGTTAAGCCATCCAATCTGTGGTATTTAGTTGTGGCAGCCCAAGCTAACTACATTCCACCTCAGTATCTAGTTCCCAACATGCAACAGTGACTACCACCACTGACTTTACCATCAGAATGGTTCCTTGCACTCAAATGAAAATGGTACATCTCACTGAAACAAAGAATTACATACATAAAGATTCCAATATTCTTAGGTTTTGAGTTGAAACTACAGCTTCCTATTAAAAAATTATCTTCTCAACCCAAATTATTCCAAGAAGGTAACTGCCTGGTGAGCATAAACCTATTCATTATATTTGTGACTCAGGGAGATGGCACTGCTGGGTCCCCACATTTCTGGCAGGTGGAAATGGAGAGATTGTCATTTCCAATACACCATGTCCTCAGTGGAGCTGAATCACTTGAAATTCCAAACACCTGCATTGTCTTCCCTAAGGTTTCTTCCATTAGAATGTAAGACACTGCAGAGCTCTGAGGCAAGAGATAAGGAAAGCCCACTGAGCCAAGAAAACAACAAATAATTTTGTGAAAACCTCTGAAAATTTAGCATTTCCAGTGGAAGTGAGCAGAACTAAATCTTTTACTCCAAATTATTAAGGGCATGTATGCAAAAGGAGGAAAATCTGAATCTTGCTTTCTTATCACCACTTCCTCACATGAGATTTCTGAGCAGATTTACACAAGGACCAATACCACAAAAAGCATGCATTCATCATTAAAGCTGGGCTAGCACTTGATGTGAAATCAAGACTTTGGTTTGAACTAATTTGATCCAGTTGAGATTGGAAGCTAAACCCGTGTCTCATTTCCACCTCAAGTCCAAACCCAAGATCTAGTATTGTGTTTCCTCTAATTAGAAGAAATAGGGAGATCCAAGATGGCAGACTAGAGGGAAGCTGCGTTCCTTGTCGCTCCGTAATGCCGGTTTCAAGCAGAGGATGTCTGTTTCTTGGTGAGGCAGTTTTTGCTGCTTATCGATCCCATGGTGTTTACCCATTTGTCAACTGTGATGACCTGCAGTCTGCCAGCATATAGACGCCTTTTTTGAGAACAGATTGCTCACTGTCAGGCGTCTATCATCTGCCATTTGCCTGTCTCTTGCCTGTCCATCGCCTGCCTTACTCCTATCCATCACCCGCCTTACTCCTATCCATCACCCAACACTTGAGGTTCACCTCCTGATCGTCAGACAACAGTCAGCAAACTGATCGCCAACCACCAGTGGAGCACCAGCTGCCTGCTGCTGCCTGGAAGTTCACTGTTACAGTACCTGCCGCTTTGATTACACGTGGCTGCCACCATTTTGAGACAACAGCCAGGCCCCATAGGACCCCTGGCCAGACTGACTGAGCCCCATCTCCAGGATCCCTCAGCCTGACCGATCACTCCCTGCCTCTGAGGCCCTCACATCGACTGACTGCTCCCTGCCACCAGGACCCCCAGGCCAACTGACTGCGCACTATCACTGGGACCCCAGACCGACGGATTGCACCTGGCCTCCAGGATCCCACAACCACACCAAACACACCAGACCTCCAGGACCCCTGCTGGACCAACCGCATCCCATCTCCAGGACCTCCAGCTGACCACATTCACCCCTGAGCTGCAGCTCCCCATTTGCCAACACATTTTGAAGCCAGAGTGGCCATCTTGGATAATCCTGGAAGCTGTAGCTCTGATCTTTGGCTGGGGCAAATCCCATCCTGAGATGCCATGATAAACAAAAGCTAAAAGAATTTACAAATAGAAAGCCTGCACTACAGAAGGTTCTCAACAAAATATTCCATGAGGAGGAAATGAAAAACAATGTAGGTCAGCAAAAGGAGGAACTACCTTAGAGAAAAACCACTCAAAGGAGAAACCAAGCCAACTTAAAAGCCAAAAATAAGCCCAATGACTGGGAATACAAATCATTTCTCAATAATAACCCTGAACATTGATGGCCTAAACTCATTAATCAAAAGACATAGACTGGCAGAATGGATTAAAAAGAAAGACCCAACAATATGCTGCCTGCAAGAGACTCATCTCATAGAAAAAGACATCCACAGACTGAAGGTGAAAGGATGGGAAAAAACCTACCATGCACATGGACTCAGTAAAAAAGCAGGGGTTTCCATCCTTATATCAGATAAAGTGGACTTCAAGCCAAAGTTAGTCAGAAGGGATAAAGAAGGACATGTCATACCGTTTCAGGGAACCATAAATCAGGAAGACATAACAATTGTAAATATTTGTGCCCCACACAATGATGCATCCCTGTACATCAAACAAATCCTTCTCAATTTCAAGAATCACATAGCCCACAACACAATAATTCTGGGCGACTTTAACACACCGCTGTCACCACTAGATAGATCTTCCAAACAAAATTCAACCAAAGAAACCATAGAACTCAATAACACAATCAATAACCTAGACTTAATAGACATATATAGAATATTCCATCCATCAACGAGTGGATTCACTTTCTTCTCAGCAGCACATGGAACCTTCTCAAAAATAGACCATGTGTTATGCCACAAAGCAGCCCTTAGGAAATGCAAAAAAATAGAGATACTGCCTTGTGTTCTATCAGATCATAATGGACTGAGAGTAGAAATCAATGACAAAATAAAAAAGGGAAATTACTCCAACTCTTCAAGACTAAATAATATGCTATTGAATGAAACATGGATAACAAAAAACATCAGGGAGGAGATTAAAAACTCCTTACAGGTCAATGAGAACGATGATACAACATATCAAAATCTCTGGGACACTATGAAAGTGGTACTAAGAGAAAAATTCATTGCATGGAGCACATTCCAGAAAGGAATGAAAAGTCAACAACTAAATGACCTAACATTACAGTTCAAAGCCCTAGAAAAAGAAGAAGAGAATAACAGCAAAAGTAGTAGAAGACAGGAAATAATAAAAATCAGAGATGAAATCAATGAAATTGAAACAAAAGAAGCTATTCAAAGAATTGACAAAACAAAAAGTTGGTTCTTTGAGAAAGTAAACAAAATAGACAAACCCTTAGCTACACTAACAAAGAGGAGAGAAGACTCAAATTACTAAAATACATGATGCAAAAGAAAATATCACGACAGACACCGAGATACAGAACATAATGAGAAGCTACTTTGAAAATCTGTATTCCAACAAAATAGAAAGTACCGAAGACATTGACAAATTTCTAGAGACATATGCTCCTCCCTCACTGAACCAGGAGGACATACACGATTTAAACAGATCAATATGAAGCAATGAAATAGAAGAAGCCATTAAAAATCTACCATCCAAGAAAAGCCCAGGACCAGACAGATTCTCAGCCGAGTTCTACAAGACCTTCAAAGAAGAACTCATTCCAATACTTCTCAAAGAATTCCAGGAAATAGAAAAGAAGGGTACCCTACTGAACTCATTCTATGAAGCTAATATCATCCTCATAACCAAACCAGGAAAAGAGACGTCAAGGAAAGAAAAGTTTAGACCAATATCCTTGATGAATATAGATGCAAAGATCCTTAACAAAATATTGGCAAACCATATCCAAAAACATTTTAAGAAAATTGTGCACCATGATCAAGTGGGGTTCATCCCTGGAATGCAAGGATGGTTCAACATTTGTAAATCAATAAACATAATCCATCATGTCAATAGACTTAAGGATAAAAATCATATGGTTATTTCAATTGACGCAGAAAAAGCGTTCGACACGCTAGAAAAAATAGGGATAGTAGGAACATACCTGAACATTGTAAAGGCTATTTATGCTAAGCCCATGGCCAACATCATTCTTAATGGAGAAAAACTGAAACCATTACCTTTAAAATCAGGAACAAGACAGGGATGTCCTCTTTCACCACTTCTATTAAACATTGTCCTCGAAACTCTAGCCAGAGCAATTAGGCAGACTAAAGAAATTAAAGGGATATGAATAGGAAAACAGGAACTTAAGCTGTCACTATTTGCGGATGACATGATTCTATATTTAGAGGATCCGAAAACCTCCTCCAGAAAACTTCTAGACCTCATCAATGAATTCAGCAAAATAGCAGACTATAAAAATCAATACGCATAAATCTAAAGCATTTTTATACGCAAGCGACAAAACAGCTGAAAGGGAAATGAGAAAAACAACTCCATTTTCAATAGCTTCAAAAAAAATAAAATACTTGGGCATCAATCTAACCAAAGAGGTAAAAGATCTCTACAATGAAAACTACAAAACATTGAAGAAAGAAATTAAGGAAGATCTTAGAAGATGGAAAGATCTCCCATGTTCTTGGATAGGCAGAATTAATATTGTTAAAATGGCCATACTACCAAAAGTGCTATACAGATTCAATGCAATTCCAATTAAAATCCCAATGATGTACCTTACATAAATAGAGCAAGCAATCATGAAATTCATCTGGAAGAATAAGAAACCCAGAATAGCTAAAGCAATCCTTAGCAGGAAGAGTGAAACAAGGGGTATCGCAATACCAGAACTTCAACTATACTACAAAGCAATAGTAACAAAAACAGCATGGTATTGGCACCAACATAGGTAGATCAATGGTACAGAATAGAGGACACGGACACAAACCCAAATAAATACAATTTTCTCATACTAGACAAAGGTGCCAAAAATATGCAATGGAGAAAAGATAGCCTCTTCAACAAATGGTGCTGGGAAATCCGGAAATCCATATGCAACAGAATGAAACTAAACCCCTATCTCTCACCCTGCACAAAACTCAAACTCACAATGGATCAAGGACCTTGAAATCAGACCAGAGTCCCTTCATCTTATAGAAGAAAAAGTAGGTCCCAATCTTCAACATGTTGGCTTAGGATCAGACTTCCTTAACAGGACTCCCATAGCACAAGAAATAAAAGCAAGAATCAATAACTGGGATAGATTCAAAATAAATAGCTTTCTCTCAGCAAAGGAAACTATCAGCAATGTGAAGAGAGAGCCTACAGAGAGGGAGAATATCTTTGCCACTCATACTTCAGATAGAGCACTAATTTCCAGAATATATAAAGAACTCAAAAACCTCTACACCAAGAATACAAATAACCCAATCAACAAATGGGCTAAGGAAATGAACAGACACTTCACCGAAGAAGATCTACAAGCAATCAACAAACATATGAAGAAATGTTCACCATCTTTAGTAATAAGAGAAATGCAAATCAAAACTACACTAAGATTCCATCTCACCCCAATTAGAATGGCGATTATCAAGAATACAAGCAACAACAGGCGTTGGAGAGGATGTGGGGGAAAACGGTACACTCATACATTGCTGGTGGGACTGCAAATTAGTGCAGCCACTCTGGAAAGCAGTGTGGAGATTCCTTAGAAAACTTGGAATGGACCTACCATTTGACCCAGCTATCCCACTCCTTGGCCTATACCCAAAGGACTTAAAATCAGCATACTACAGAGATACAGTCACATCAATGTTCATAGCTGCTCAATTCACAATAGCCAGACTATGGAACCAACCTAGATACCCTTCAATTGATGAATGGATAATGAAACTGTGATATTTATATACAATGGAATATTACTCAGCTATAAGGAATGATAAAATTATGGCATTTTCAGGCAAATGGATGAAATTGGAGAATATCATGTTAAGTGAGATAAACCAATCTCAAAAATCCAAAAGACGAATGATCTCACTGATAAGTGGATGATGACACGTAATGGGGGGTGGGAGGGGGCAAGAATGAAGGAAGGAAGGACTGTGTAGAGTGAAAAGAGAGGTGGGAGGGGTGGGGGGGAGGAAAAAATAATGGAATGAATCAAACATCATTACTCTATGTAAATGTATGAGTATGCAAATGGTATGCTGTTACTCCATGTACAAACAGAAACAAAATGTATCCCATTTGTTTACAATAAAAATAAATTTAAAAAATAAAAAATAAATTAAAAAAAAGAAGAAATAAATGATAGAAATCTGATGGAGTCTGACCATGCCTCTGCTCATCCTGCTGCGTCTGGAAAGCCATCTTCTACAGTACTCTACCCTGCACCTTATAGAAACCTTTACCCTTCAAGGTCCCGAGTGAAGATCTCCTGATTTCCAAGGTGGAGTAAGTTACTCCTTATTTCATCCTTTTACCTTAGATGACCTTACTATACATTTTAGTTTCTTCATAGTTCCTCATTGAGTTCTTTTAATCATGGCAGATCTTTTGGGGAGCAGGGACCATGCCTTGTTACTCTGTCAGATTAATGTATCAGATGACCTGACAAAGAATAGATGTGGTATATTCAGGTACCTGAAAACACATCTGGATCCAATGGTCCATTCTAGCCTCAAGTCCCACAAAGCACACCAGTCTTTCACTTACCCTCATTGTTCTATTTCATCCACAGCACGAGGCCTCTTGACCTACAGACATGCCTTGGGGAGCCATACCTGCAGCACGTACTATGCCTGAAATGTTCCCCCAGGGTTGCAAACTGTGAAAACCTTCATTTGCCTCTGGAGTCTTCTTTGCATGCCACTTCTTCCTCACAGTCTCTTCTACTTTCCTGTCAACTCGTACTGCCACATTTCACTGGCACAGAATTCTATTCTTTCTTAGCTTTAAACTCTATGAAGGCAGGATTCAGGTTATACTCCCTTCTCTGTCCCTCAAGCACTCAGACCAACACATGACTTCCTGCTTCTGTCCCCAATGAATCTATTCCACTTTTTTTGTATTCTCTGTGCACAAACATAGGAAGCATCTTGAACTCCTTGCCTGTGACATTTTCTATATCTCTTGACCCTTCTGTTTGTTCACTACTGTTCCCCTAACCCAGTGCCCTTCTCATCTTTTTTCCCTGGAAGGTTTTATTTGCTCTTGATCCTCCCCTCGTCTGTAGTATTACCTGTGTTCACCAAGGATCTTCCTTCTACTCTAAACCTCTAAGCACGCTGAAGGCAGAGGCTCTTTCTTACTTGCCTTTCTCTTTCATTGAGCAAACACTTCCAAGGGCCTATTGTGTGCCATGCTCTATACTAGATTTGAAGACAGAAACACAAATAAGACTCAGTTATTTTCACAGTGTTGGGCATACTGTAGAATTTTCAGATGTATTTATAAAATGAATTAATGAAACAAGGAATTAATAATATGTAAGTGTACAGATTACCACCTTTCTCTTTCATCTTACTATCTTTCTCTTGGATAAAATTGGCCTGTGGCCCACATGTATGTAATCGTTGATTTTCGACAGTTTCCAATTACATAATAAATGAGTCTTTTCAACAAATCATCTTGAATCAACTAGATTTTCAACATATAAATATTAACATTGACCCTTATTTTATATAGCACAGACAAAAATAACTCAAAATGGATCACAGAACTAGATGTGAAATCTAAAACAATAAAACTGGAAAAAAAAACAGAAGAAAATCTTTGTGACCTTGAAATTAGCAAGGGCTTCTTAGGTTTTGTACAAAATGCTCAAAACATGAAAGAAAATAAAATGATAACTGGATATTTTTACTTCAAAACACCATAAAGAAAATGAAATTATAAGCCATGGATTAATAAAATATTTGCAACACACATATATAAAAAAAAGAACCTGTATTCAGAATATATAAAAAGAAAAAAATTACAATTTAATAATAAGACAAAGCACTTCATGACAAAAATAACAAAGATTGAACAGAAATATTACAAAAGAAAGTGTACAAATTGCTCAAAAGCATATAAAAGAGAATGAACAGTACTAGGTCTCAGGAAAATTCAAATTAAAAACAATGAGTGAGATGAAATCTTAGGGTGGTTTTGATTTGCATTTCTCTAATTACTAGAGATGTTGAATACTTTTTCATATATTTGTTAATTGCCTGTATATCTTCTTCTGTAAAGTGTCTGCTTAGTTCCTTAGCCCATTTATTGATTGGGTTCTTTGTATTTTTGGCGTAAATCTTTTAAGTTCTTTATAAATTTTGGAGATTAGTGCTCTATCTGAAGTGCTTGTGGAAAAGATTTTCTCCCACTCTGTAGGCTCTCTTTTCACATTATTGATTGTTTCCTTTTCTGAGAAAAAGCCTTTTAGTTTGAATCCATCCCATTTTTTGATCCTTACTTTTGTTTCCTGTGCTTTAGGAGTCTTATTAAGGAAGTCTGATCCTGAGTCAATGTGATAAAGATTCAGGCCTCCTTTTTCTTCTATTTGTTGGAGGATCTCTGGTCTAATTTCTAGGTCCTTGATCCATTTTGAGTTGAGTTTTGTGCAGGTGAGATATAGAGATTTAATTTCACTTTACTGAATATGGATTTCCAGTTTTTCCAGCACCATTTGTTGAAGAGGTTATCTTTTCTCCATTTTATGTTTTTGGCACCTTTGTCTAGTATGGGATAACTGCATTTATGTGGGTTTGTCTCTGTGTCTTCTAATCTGTACCATTAGTCAACCTATTTTGGTGCCAATACCATACTGTTTTTGTTACTATTGCTCTGTAGTATAGTTTAATATCTGGTATTATGACACTTCCTGCTTCACTCTTCCTGCTAAGGATTGCTTTGGTTATTCTGGGTCTCTTATTCTTCCAGATGAATTTCAGTTAGAATGGCTACTATCAAAAACACAAGCTATTAATAGTTGTTGGTGTGAATGCGGGGAAAAAGGCACACTTGTATATTGCTGATGAAGTTGCAAATTGGTGCAGCCACTCTGGAAATCAGTATGGAGATTCCTCAGAAAACTTGGAATGGACCCACCTTTTGACCCAGTTATCCCACTCCTCAGTATACCCAAAGGACTTAAAATCAGCATACTACAGTAACACAGCCACATCAATGTTTATAGCAGTTCAATTCACAATAGCTAGATTGTGGAACCAACCTAGATGCCCTTCAATAGATGAGGGATAAAGAAAATGTGGTATATATACACAATGGAATATTACTCAGTCATAAGGAATAATAAAATTATGGCATTTGCAGGTAAATGGATGGACTTGGAGAATGTCATGCTAGGTGAAATATGCCAATCTCCCAAAACCAAAGGCCAAATGTTTTCTCTGATAAGTGGATAATGATACATAATGGGGGTTGGGGGTGGGGGGTAAGAGAGGAATGGAGGAACTTTGGATTGCATAGAGAGAAATGAGGATGGGGAGGGGTCAGAGTAGGAAAGATAGTGGAATGAGACAGGCATCATTACCCTATGTACATGTATGATTACACAAATGATGTGAATCTACATCATGTACAACCATAGAAAAGAAAAGTCGTACCCCATTTGTGTACAATGAATCAAAAGGCAGTCGGTAAAAATAAAAATAAATAAATAAATAATATAAAAATAGTAATAACCAAAAAAAAATAAATAAAAACAATGAGTGACTATTACATGCCCAATAAATTTGATGAAATTAAACTGACTGAACATACCAAGTGTTACTGATGTTGTGGAGCAACTAGAACTTTCAAAAATTGTTGCAAAAGGGTGTAAGTACTTCAGAAACATATCTTAAAATTTAAATTTTGAAAGTAAAAGAAAGAAGAAAAGTTAAGGCACAGACACAATATTCTTAGCAAGTACTCAAGGGATAAAAACAAATCTACACAGAATAATACATGAAGATTCATAGCAGTTTTATTTAATATTTATTTATTCAAGCTGAAAACTTCAAAAAACATTAATGTCTGTCAACAGGAGAATGGATAAACAACTGTGGTATATTTGTGCAAAATAACAGAATAGTATCCAACAATGAAAAGACCCACTGGTACGTGCAACATGGGTGAACCTGAGATTCATCGTGCTGAATGAAAGAAGTCAAACGCAAATGAGTGCATGCTGTATGAATCCATTGATGATGAAATTCTGGAAGAAATAGGAACCAATGTACTGTAACTGCAAGCAAATCATTAGTTGCCTGGGGTAGAGTGGAGGGATTACCAAAGATATTAGTAAACTGTAGGTGTGATAGAAAATATTTGTTTTGGTGATTGAGGTGATGGTTTCACAGGTATATAAACACATCACCATTCAACAACTTGTATCTGTACATGTGTGCACTTTATTGTAGTTTAAATAGATCTCAGCAACTTGGATGGAAAATCCTCAGTGGTTCCCTATCACCAAAGAGGAAGGTAAAAATCCTCATTGTAGGATACTGTATGTATAAGTCAGCCTCTTGCCTCATTCTGGCCTCACCACCAGCCTCTTTCCCCTACATTTTATATTTTAATATTATTAAACTGTATCTTATCCCTTAAAAACTTCCCTTCTTTTCCGCTTATGGACTCATGCTTTCTTGTAGGTTGTTTCCTCTGGAAAACTCAACCATATTCCTACCACCTGGAAAAAAACACACAAAACTATTCACCTTTTAACACTTAGCTCAGTACCTGGCATACAGTACTTGCTTGCTAAGTAAATGCCCAATCAATGCATTAATGGGTTCAGATGTCTCTGCCTCCATGAAGCCTACTTTGACCCTGTACACACATTCCCTATTGTTCATCACTCAATTATTCATTCATACTACTTCGATTCCTTGTACCTCTTACCTTTCTCTATTGCTTGACATGAGTCCCAAGCCTATTTCCCTACTTGGGAACTCCTAGTGTCATATGCAGAATTTTAAGATACCCTCAACATTCTTTTCTGTACACAGAAACTTTCTCCCAGTATTCAAATGCTAATTTAGATGTTGCTATGAAGGGAGTTTTGCAAATATAATTAGGTCCCAATTCGACTAACCTGAAAATAGGGAGATCGTTCAAATGGTCCTGACCTGATTATTTGAATTCTTTTAATACAAAGGTTTTTCTCCAGTTGGTCGCAGAAGTGGAAGTCATAGATTTGAGCATGAGTACATTCAATGTGCCACTGCTGGCTTGGTACCCAATGGCAAGAATTGTGGGCAGCTTCTAATCTGAGAGAAGCCCCTGCCTGACAGTCTGGAAAAAAGTAAAATAAAATGGAGACTTCCAGGGCTCTTATCCCTAAGAACTGGATTCAGCCAACCACCTGAGTGAGTTTCAAAGTAGACTTTTCCCCCACAATGTCCAGAGACCTCAGCCCAACTGTCACTTCCATTTCAACTTTGTGGTTCTCTGAACAGGGAGCCCATTCAGGCTGTGCCGGATATCTGAACTACAGAATAGTTAGCTATTAAATAAGCGGTGGTTTAAGCCTCCGATTTTCTATTAAATTGTTACACAGCTACATAAAAATAATGCCGAGAAAAAAATTACATCGAGTTTCCCTTTATAGTACACGACTCCTTACGTACTAAGTTCTCAAGTCTGTTTTTAAAAGGAGAGAAAGAAAAATGAGAAAACGAGAGATGGGAAATGAAGGTAAGAAATGCAAAGCACAAGAAAAGAAGAGAGGAGAACATTTAACTTCCAGAACAGTGACTCTCAACCTTAGCTATAAACTATCATGTTATGGGCAGCTTTAAAAATCTCTAGAGCCTGGGTCTTACCTCCAGTAATTCTGACTTAATTACTCTAGGTGTGGCTTGGGCATCAGGTTATTTAAAATCTCCCCAGATGATCCTAACATGCAACTAAGACTGAGAAATACTGCTCAGGTGACTCTTTCATGAGTTGTTGCCCGGGGAACTGTAACTTTTTCAATACTTCTGTGGATGAAGGACCCAGCAGAGATTGGCTGGTTCCTGAAGGTCAATCTCTGGAAAGCTGTTGGTTCCTAGTTTCTCCTAGCTCTTCCCAGGACGTTACTGCACCTCACTACAGGAGACAGTCATTCTCTCCATTTGCAAGATCCTTAGTTTAGGTTTAAATAATAATCTCTAGGTATTTTAATAACTTCTCATCTTCTTCCATATTGTAACCTTCTTGGACCCTGATGATCATATAGGATTTTTCTCTGCTGGGTTCCCAAATGTATTCCACAAAAGGAGCTTCAGGAATTTTCTGGCTAGAAAAGGTGAATATTATTTTCTGACTACTGTCGTTACCTATCACTAATAGTGAAAAACTATACTCAGGTGGGTTTTTTAAAAAATAAATTAATTTACTTGCTAATCAGATTTTTTTGAAGGAGGACTGTATAATAGAAAGTAGATCGTACTGGGATTTTGAATTCTAATTCTAGTTCTGCCCCTTATAAACTGTGGAATATTTGCAAAATAGTTAACCACTATTAATAATGGTTTGTCATTATTGAAATGAAGGAGTCTATATTTAGCTTCTACAATTGATATTAGATTCAAAATGTGATTACATGAAGGTTTATTACAACAGCTTAGATGAATGGTCATCCCTGGGTCTTTGCAAAGGGTCGCTTCCTAAATCCCCCCAGATACCAAAATCCAAAGACACTCAAGTCCCTTATATACAATGTAGTAATATTTGCATATAACCTACACATATTCTTACTGTGATTTCAATCACTTTAGATTACTTATAATATCTAATGCAATGTTATGTAAATAGTTGTATAAATAGTTGTTATACTGTTTAGAAAATGATGACAAGAAGAGGTCTGCACATGTTCAATACGGATGTGACTTTTTTCTGAATATTTTCAATCTGTGGTAGATTGAATTTGCAAGTGAAAGACCTGTAGATGTGAAGGGCTGACTTATAAATATGTGTGTGTGTGTGTGTGTGTGTGTGTGTGTGTGTGTGTGTGTATGTGTACATAACAGATACATATATTCAGTTTCAACAAATCCCCTGGAATACCTGATATATTTCTGGTACTCTGATGGGAATTTTTTTCAGAACCTAAGTGAAATATTTCAGCAAATTCTTTTCTTGGTAAGGGCCAGAAGAATAGATGAGTGGTGTGCTCTACTTAGCATAAACATGTTTATGCTAAGTCCAGCAGGTCTTTCAAAGAAGAAGAGGGAAAAGAGGGTATCCACATATATTTTAAATGAGACTCTTACATAGTATGTTCTATGTATCAGAAACTGTGCAGTTATCTGAATTCATGATTAATATGCAGTGCCACCTGCCCTGTCAAGCAGGTACTATTAATCCCATTTTTACAGATGAAAATATTTAAATAAACATGATTTTGAACTTGGTTAGGACTATGTTATTAGTCAATAGTGAGGCTGAGATTTCAATTCAAGGTTCTTTGGCTTGCCAATAAAACCAGGCCAAGAGGAAAAGATGCCAACATCATACAACAGGGAAGCCTCAATTCATATCACCAAAACTAGCAGGGGAAGTTTCTAGCAGCTAGAAAACCAGTGTTCCTAGGGCAGCCACTTCCAGTGGTTGCTGAGGCACAGGTAGAAAGTCCTGCTCTGTTTGTCCCAGTGGAGGACCCCTCTGACACCACGTCAGTCCAGAGCATCTGGGACAGAGAGGTTGCTCAGCCTCCTTCCTTCATTCAATCCTGCTCCTTCCATCAGAATTAACCCTGAGAATATTCCCATCTGAACATACTATACACTTAACTGCATCTCAGAGCCTGCTTCCTGGAGAATGCAACCTGTGCCACCTGAGGCCCTCTGTACCATTTGAGGCAAAGGTGCAGGATTTGGGGGAGGGAGCACGACATAAAGTCAAAATTCTAAAACCTAGTTTTTGGATTTGGGGTCTAATTTTGTGAAGTTTCTAATTAAAAACAACATCCATCCATTGCTTTTTAGCATGCATTGGGAATTGTTGAAGTTCATCCCCATACACTACCTAGAATGCTATTATTATTATCCCCAATCTGGGGAAACAGATTTATAAAAGCAACTTTTATTCACGTTCAAGGGTGAATCCTGGCGTGTCAGATTCTGAAGGTTGAGCTGTCATACAACACACATTTTTGTTCTCTTTTTTTTTTTTCCGTTAAAGGGAAATGGAAGCAGCATTCTTCACAAGGTGAGAGACTAGGGGCTTGGAAAAGCTTCCCTAATTCAAGTAAGTAAAACCCTGCCTGGAAACCTGCTATCTCCCTTACAAAAGAAATTGTTGTTTAGCCACAGGGGACTTTGGTAATCACTGGTGCTAACAGCTCCTGAGATGAGGTAGGACTCTCTTCACTGCAGGCTCTGGGAAGACAAGGCTCTGTTAGTCATGAAGAGGTGATATTTGACAAGGACCCAGGATCCGTGAATTTTTTTGACAAGGCATATGCTGCTAATTTTGATTCCAAAGTAAGATATGTCAAAGGTGCACTCCAGGCAAATGCACACATCTTATTACGCTGTAGGACACTGATCCTGCTCGCCATATGGAAACTTTAGAATTCTAGAATCGTGCCCATTTGAGGAATGAGAAGGACTTTGCCTTACAGTGGCAACCCAGGCCTGATAGCCAAGCCCCCCACCTTTCCCTCACACCTTACCCTAACCGTGTAATCTAGGCTCAATTCATTTTTTTCGATATTAGTTACATAGTTGAAAGGCAGTGTTCCATCATATTTCCCTGTGAATCAAGGAGAGGGTAACAGAAAGAAACAATTCATGGAGATGAAATTCCCCCACCTCTAAAATGACACTCACCCCCAACAGAAAACGTTTACCTTCTCTGTTTGGCTCAGTGACCTAATAAAGTACTTGAATTGGAGTCTCTGTCATTGGCATTCCTGCTCAAGAGAGAAAAAAGAGTGGCGTTCCAATAGAATCTGGCACTCCACAGGTGACAGAGACAGAAGACATACTCTGACAAGTGACAGAAAGAGAGAGGCTTACATTTCTGAATGAAATGACTTCAGGGGTGCCTTATGTCTCTACCTTCTAGGGCGACACTCTTCCTTCCTTCCATTCTCCTTCCTTCTCCCTCATGTTTTTCTCCCCCACCACTTACTCTCTTCTTTCCTCACATCCTTCTGTTTCTTTTCCTATTTCTTGCCTTATTCCAGTTCTTTCCTTCCAAAAACATAACTGGATATCCCTGAGAAGGAATAATTTGTAGCAAATAAGACTGGAGTTAGAATAAGAAGAAAACTTGCTGGGAGCATTTAATGTGAGGCCCAGGACAAATCCACAGTCTGATCTGCCTCAGTTTCCTTATCTGAAAAATGCAGAACAATTTTGGTAGCTACTGCCACAAATGTTTTGGAGCATTGAATAAAAGAATATGCATCATTTTGTATAGCTCCTAGTCATTTCAAGTTAGTACTTATTACCTTTATTTTGAATACTAAGGGTAGCAGTAGCATTGCTCTTATTCTGTCACTGGTCTAGGTACTGATGAGGGTGGACTGGTTCTAATGTATTGATGACTCAAGAGTAACACTTAGAAACTACCCACGTGAGGTTTCTTTCTCAGCCCATGTCAGGTCTCAGATGACACCACTGCCTCACTGGGTAAAATTAGTTTTTTATAATTCAGCAATGATTCTCAACCTTTAAGTCAAAAAAACTTAAAGTGCTTTAAAAGTCCCTTACCTGGGTCTGTGACTGCTCTCACCCCTCTCCCCTGGGAATCTGATCCCATAGTTCTGGAGTGGATCTAGACGTTGTTGTTTTAACATTCTCTACAAGTTGTTATGATACAGACTTATAAATGTGCCACCAGGAGTTGACCAAACCAGTGTGGGTAATGACTCTAAATGTCTTAAGGGGCAAATCTTCTTTGAGAAGAAGCAGTTTTATTAGTTTTGCTCTATCTCTAAGTTCTTTGGTCATAAGGTATTGTAATATTATGGGCTTTGATAACCAAAAGATGGAGATTTTTTTTTCCAACTCTTAAAACTGCTCATTTGTTTCCTATGCATCTGTGAAATACCAATAAGAATAGAATGTATGTCATAAGATCTTTATAAAGAACAAATAAACAGTTATGTAAGGTGACCTCAGAAAGGTAGGCAGAGTTTTATACATTCAGGGTTTTTCAGAGTAGGAATGCATTTGGATTTTACATTTTTGGTCATTTTTATTATTTCTATTCTCAGAAAACTATGCATGAAAAATCAGGGACTCTAGCTGAAGAAAGAATGTTATGGTTTAAATATGAGGAGTCACCAAAAGCTCATGTGTAAGACAATGCAAGAAAGCTCAGAAGCTAAATGATTGGGTTATGAGAGCCTTAATCTAGTCAGTGCATTAATCTCCTGATAGGGATTAGCTGTGTGGTAACTGCAGGCAGGTAGGGTGTGACTGGAGGTGGGTCATTGGGTCCTACCTTCGAGGTGTATATTTTGTCCCTACTAAGTGGACCACTCTCTCTCTGCCTCCTGGTGCCAAGTACCCAGCTGCTTTTCCTCTGCCTCACACTTCCACTGTGATGTTCTGCCTCACCTCAGGCTCTGGGGAACAGAGTCGGCTATCTATAGACTGAGACCTCTGAAACCATGAGTCACCAAACAAACTTTTCCTCCTTAAAATTATTCTTGTCAGTTCTTTTGGTGACAGCAGCAAATTAAAAAAAAAAAAAAAAAAAAAAAAAAAGCTGATTAAAACAAAGAAACTAACCATATTTTCACCAAAGGAATAAGGTGGCATTTATAGCAATTAAATAATTCCTTCCAACTCTTTGACAAGGTAGAAGAGTGATGATTGTACCTTAAAAAGTCTAGCTACCTCACTTTAAAATTTGTTGACTGTATGAATAACTTAAATATGAAAGTGGGGCATTGCAGCTCCATCTAGCCTACAATACATTACCCCCTCCAATACCCCCACACACACTGCCAACCACCTGTGTTTGGCACATTTCCATGGTAACTGTCTTGCTATTTAACTGTTGGATTGTGTGGTTAATTTGGTGATTTAACATTTTTCGTGTGAGTTAAACTAGATACAAAAAGCTGTAACAACAGCTTAGTCATGTAGGCTAAGTTTCATGGAATTTTCAATAGTTTCAACCATGTTACTTCATAATTTTAAAATAGATTTATTTCTGAAATCAAGAGTTTAACTCAGAATGGTACTTGAAACATAATTGTCTTCTAAGGGAATTTTTTTTTTTTTTTTTTTTTTTTTTTTCCAAAACGGCTGTCTGGCTTTAGGCATATTTTCATCTCTTACAGAAGACTAATGGGATACAGCCAGAGGCCTGGCAGAAGGTGTCAAGATTGCAGATGTGGAGCTGAATCTGATGTTAATGAAATATGGATGTAGAAGAAGTTGAAAGCATTTACCAAATGATGGAAATAAGACTGAATATTTCAAAACCACCTGGGAACTTTGAAAAAGTACAGATTCCCAGGGCTCACCTCCTGCCCACTACAAAGATTCTGATTCCATTGGCCAGGTGAGGCTTGGAAATTTATGGTTTTAAAGCTTCCTGTGTTATTCTAAACTTCTCTATTTCAGAAATCACTGCTTTCCAGCAGTGCATATCATAATATGGTCTCCAAAGCATTTGCATGGGATTACTCAGGGAAATTCCTGAAACTTCAGACTCTTGGGTCCCATTTCTGTTCTAATAAATCACGAAGAAGGGCTACAGCATCTAGCATATGCATTTTTGACAAATATTCCCTGAGTAAGTTATAAAATGGAAAGGTTTTGCTATACAGTTGGATTAATCAAATACTGGTTTTAGAAACAAGCAGTAGAAACCCAGTAAAATTAGACTTGCCCAAAGACACGTGGTTATCTAGTGGCAGTACATAGTCCTTGGATCTTCTGGGAAGGTGAATCATCTGTGCTCAGAAATATTTGATGAGCATGTATGTAACTGGCTGTAGTTAGCTGTAGAAATGAAAAAGGAAGGATCTAGATGGAAGTCTGCCGAACAAGGAATTTCAAGAGACGCTTAGGCATAATATCATCAGATGGACACAAACTTCAAGTCAGTGTGAAATTAACTATGGTTGTAATTCTGAAAAGTAATCATTGTGGTCAGAATGTGTATGCCCTATCTCCCAAATTCACATTTTGAAATCCTATCCTACAAAGTGGTAGTATTAAAACATAGGAGGTGATCAGGTCTTAAAAGAAGAACACTCATGATTGGAATTAGTACCCTATAGAAGATGCACAAGAGAATCCATGACCTTTCCCCCACATGACAGACATAAGGTTTCATTTCTGTGAGCCAAATCTACCAGAGACTTGGCCCTGGAATCCCAGTCTCCAGAACTGAGATGAATCCATGTCTGTTTGATGAGTTTCTGGTAGTTTGTTTTAGCAAAAGTGGACCAAGACAGTCATCCTAAAGGATTACTGATGAGAAAGATGATCAATGAGAGCAGGGTCAGGCCGAGAAGGCTTCCCTGAGGAAGTGAAACTTGAGCTCAGTTTTGGGTGAGTAGAAAAATAGGAATAATAGTATATTCTACACATGGGTAGTGTAGGAGCAAAGTGATATAGACCACAACAGAAATCAGGATGAACGTTTGAGCCACCTTTAATGCTTTTGCAATTATTCCCCCAAGAATATTTGTTCATATTTGTTTACTCATCTGTAAAATGAAAGCACTGAATGATATTATGTATGAATATGTATAACAAAAAGCTGAGTCCCTTAATGAGACATCAGCAAATGATGGAACTATCCTCCTCTTCTTCTTCAAGATGAAGAAGATAATCACACATAATGTAAAGTGTGATTATTTTCTTCAGAAATAAGATAGTCAGCTATTATCAACATCACCCTTCCCAAACATCCTTGAAAAGGTCAGAGGAAACTATTACTGTTTTTTATACTTTTACAATGTGACTGTGTGGAATATGACTCAGCCATAAAGAAGAATAAAATTATGGCATTTGCAGGTAAATGGATGGAGTTGGAGAATATCATGCTAAGCAAGATAAGCCAATCCCCAAAATCCAAAGGCTGAATGTTTTCTCTGATAAGTGGATGCTGATACACAACAGGTGGGAGGGGGCCAGTAAGGGAAGAAAGGAGGAACTTTGTATTGTGTAGAGGGAAATGAGGGGAGGGGAGAGGTAAGGGGGTAGGAAAGATGGTGAAATCAGACAGACATCGTTACCCTATGTACATGTATGATAACACATGATGTGACTCTACATCGTGTCCAACCAGAGAAATGAAAAGTTGTACTCCATTTGTACACAATGAATCAAAATGCATTCTGCTGCCATGCATAACTAAGTAGAATAATAAAATAAAATGAAATAAAGCAAAATTTTTATCTAAAAAAAAATGTGACTATGTGCCTGAGTTTCTAAATTAGCATCTTCAAAACTTAGATTTGGCTTCTTAAGCAATTCCTTCAAGACTGAAATGTAAATGCTAAGGTGTTGCCAAAACACTACAGTACTAAAAAGAGTTTATTGGATGTACACATCTAACACACACACACACACACACACACACACACACACATACACACACACGTCATGTATCACTTAATGACAGAGATACATTATGAGAAACCTGACTTTAAGCAATGTGTCCTTTTGTCACTTTGCCAACAGCACAGAGTGCACTTACACAAACCTAGATGGTCCTGTGCAAACATTCAATATTGCTTCTGCTGCAACCAAAAAACATGGTGAACACAAGGTGATGAGGCTGTTACTGGGGTCAGCATGCTCTTGTACAATAAGCTTACTTTTATATGTGTAAAAGGAGTGCATTCTAAAATTACAAAGCATAATATAGTAAATATACCTGCCAGTAACATAGTTCTTTATCATTATAATTATTATGTACTATACATAATGTACACACTATATTTTCATACAGTTGATGGTATCATCATAAACACATAAATAATGCACTGTATTATTTACATCAGAACCATAATGTCACTAGGCAATAGGAATTTGTCAACTCTGTTATAAACTTAGGGACCACCCTCATGTATGGGATCCTTCATTGACTACAACATTATTATGCAGCACATGCTTGCATATATTGCACTTGAAGCTTAGGGAAGTCTAGGGCCATGATTAAGATTGCAGTTCCAGGATATGTTTTTAAATAGGTACATAAATTTTATATGTAATTAAATAGAATTGAACATATTTTATTAAATCTAAATATATTATATTAAATTATTACATTAAGTATATTTAATTATTAAAATACAATGATATGAAGTTACATTAAATATATATTTTGCCATGGATATACAAAACCTCTGGATCTTTGGCTTTTTCTGATTCTTACAGGATTCTCTCAACTACCTCAGGTATTTGTTTGGTTTAGATTTTACTACCAATTTCCTCACCAGTTAGAAGAGTCTGGGATCTACATATCAGGAACAAGTCAGATATTGGCATAGCCTTAGGGGGCATCTGGTAGAATCAAATCACTGTAGACCATCAAAGCAGCAGATGTAATGAAAAATGCAAGGGCTCTGTCATCATATAGAAACTAAGTTCAGCTTGAAACCAAGTTCAGCTAAAGGTCCTTGCAGCATAACATTGTTGATGGTACTTATGTTAGTAAACTTTCCATTACTGTAACAAATTGCCTGATATAATCAACTTATAGAGAGGAAAGTTTTATTTTGGCTCATGAGTTTAAAGTTTCCTTCCCTGGTCACTTGATCCTATTGCTTTTGGGTTTGTGGTTAGGCAGAACAACATGACAGGGAGTGCATAGTGAGCAAGCTGCTCACCTCATGGTGGTCAGGAAGAATAAGGCATGCCCTCAAATGACTGGAACTCCAACTAGGTTTGACCTAGTTGACCTCCAACTAGGTTTAATAGTTTAATAGTTTAATAGTTTCACCACCTCCCAGACATGCCATGGACTGGGAACAAGTCTTTGGGGGACACTCAGTCACACCATAGCAACACTTCACCTTCCTAAGCTCCAATGCAAAATGTGTAAGAAAAGGGAGACCAGGCATGGGCTACATACAAGATCTGTGACAGAAATAAGTCCCATGCAACACAATTTCTCAATAAATCAGAGAAAGAGATATGGAGGGGGGCGGCAAGCTAAAGAAGACGGAAAGGTAATGATCAAGGCACTTTGGGAGCCTTAGGAATATGAAAGACAGCAGAGATTAAGGATCCTCGAGACTTTAGCATTTCATCCATCAGATTGTAGCAGTTAGGCAAGGTTAGTCCAGGGCTAAGAGACGACAGATCTCAAGAAGCTCTTCCCAGAGTCCCAGAGCTGCAGAGCTTAATCTAGGCCACTGCCTTCCAACACCATGGTAACATGTATAACAAAACAGATGGGGAAAGAAGTTGTTGATGCTTATCCAGAGGGGGTGGGAGTGTCGTCTCCTTAGCTACTCCACGATCCATAGCATCATAGTATCAACAAGAATGTCCAGGCTTGAGGCTTACAGAGCCCAAACTAGTTTAGCTTCATGTATCAATAGGGAAATACATGTTTCTCCCATGCTGCATTCTTGTTCATGAAATGCTATCACTGGCCACAGGAAAACATGATTGAGCTAAGGTATTCTAAGAGATAAGGGTAATTGAGGGACAAAAAAAAGGGGGGGTCAGCAGTGGGGGTGGAGGGGTGGCAATAAGAAATTCATCCATGCCCACTCGTAGCTATTCTGTACCAGGAGATGATATTAGCCCATGTGGGTGGGGCTGAGGACTCAAATGCAAACATTTTCTGCCCATTTATACTTCAATTTAGTTAGCATACTATGACTAATATTTAAGTATCATCGTTTGTCCTCTGCAACTTAAGCTCATTGATATTCTTCAAGGTAAGAATTAAGACAAATAAAAGATGTGTAGTTCCTGGAACATCTGAAGCAAATTTTCTACATTTGTTCTCTTTCTTTTCCAATAACTCAGACTGGAAACTTGGGCCTAGAAGGTTATATTCATTCTCCAGCAATCTGAGTCATTCTTAGCAAAATAGCATTGTGCTTTTCATTCACAAGGTATATATAAAACATTAAAGACTGCTAATTGGAAAATAGTAAATTCTAATAAATTATGAATAATCTCTTTATAGAATTTAATTAAAACAATTAGTTTTTACCATGTAAAACATTTTTTTCCTCTCTGGGTTCTCTCTGAAAGCAACGTGACCTCATTAGAGGCCACAGGAGGACAAGCCCATGGAACCAAAGAGCTGATCACTGTGGCATTTTTGAGCTGTTTCTTCAAGCAAAGATAGATTTTTCATATCATTCTCTTTCAAGGGTTGCAGGAGAGCATTACCTAGAAAAGTTATAGACATGGTTTTCTTTAAAGGATCTATTTTTAAGCTATAGATGCTCTGTGCAGGATCTCAGCATCCTGGTCTCCAGCAGGAAACCTCAGGTGCACCACAGAGCAGGGCCTGCTGCTCCTTCCTCCACTGCCCCCAAACTCCTCACATCCCACAAGGTATCTCGAAGGGGGACATACATGGTAGGATGGAAGAAGGTAGATTTCCATTCAGAACAGCCCCCTCAGATGATGAATTTTTACCCTGAATAGTGAGTATTGCCCTCTCCTGTTGCTCAGAGCCATGAGTAATGCATAAGAGCTGGGTGGCTGCAAGAAAGCTCTGGATGGTGTGGGCTGCATCACAGACAAACCCGCTCAAGTCCTATCGAGCATGAAAATTTATGTATTACCTTTCAGCATACCCACTTATCTGCCTAGGAGAATTTCCTTTTGAAAGCATACCAATAGAGTTAATAGAGTCAGGGGCAGAGACTGTTCTTTAAGTACTGAGCTTTCTTTTATCCCCATGATACAAGTTTCCTCTTTCTGAAAAAGCTACATTTAAGTGGTGGAATTTCAGGTAAATCCTTGGATGAAATTACTGCTAAAGTCATTCAAGTAACCTGACTATAATAATTATGGAAATTTCCTTTTTTGGTACAAGAGGGGAAGATGAAAAGACAAACCATTTGAAAAACATCTTACTTCTGATCAGTGTTTAAGTCTTGCTTTCTCAGTTTGCTTGCTGACTCCTAGTCCATAAAATAAAGACCTTAAAGGGTTGATTGGTAAGGTCTTTCCTGCTGTGAGACTTTGCAAGACTGTGTTCTACTTGCTTACATCCCCTGGCCCCTATTATAGTTCTAGCATCTTATAGGAGCAAGAACAGTGCCTTAATCTGTGTCATCCTGCTAAACAGCATTATTTTATTTGTTTCTTACAACATCGTTATGAACTAGATAGGATTAGGATGAACACATGGCAAATGGAAAAAGTTGAGTTTTAGATACAGGAAGCAATTTGTTGCAGGTCATATGACCAATAAGAGACAAACGTAGGTCTGAACCTGTCATTTATCTTCTAGACCTTGCTCTTAGTTGCTATGCTACATCATCTCTGTTTCCAATAGTTAGTACATGATGTCTTTCTCTGTACACTCTTTGTAATGGACTGGCTCAACTGTGCAGATGTGTTTCTGCGGGCTGAACAAAAGGAAGGAGACCAAGCACAGATACAACTCACCTGTTGTGAATAAGCCTTCAAAGGTCCTTCCAGGAATATAATGATTATCCAGACTGAAAATATGGCAAAAGCATGAACATTCTATCATCCATCTGTCTGTGAGTCTGTCCATCCACCAATCTACATCCCTTTGCTAGAGGTATCTGCGATATTCTGAAGGTGTAAGAGTTTGACCATTGATTTTTGATTTAGCAAATATTCTGTTTTGAGTATATTTGCTAGGCAGGTAGTCTATTTAGAAAATAAATTGATGTTTGAATTCCCAGAATAGACTCAAATCCAACCATCTGAGTTGGATTTGAAAACAGCTTGACTTTTGTGAAAAGAGCTACATTTTTTTTTTTTGAAGTCAAAGGCTCTTCCATGTAAAAACAACTCCAGAAATACTTAAGTTTCTGAAGTTTAAAAAATATTTTTAAAAGTAAAATAGATTTTTCTCCACAAGTCAGAGGAAGGATACAGATTAAATTTGTGTTAACCATGACAATTTCCAGCCCTGGATGAAATCAAGGCTTTAATATTCATATAGTAGGTGATTTATAACATCCCAAATTCTGCTATATTGTATATTGTCTTCTGACCTTACCAATTCTTTCCTAATATGATGGGAAGTTCATCACCTTTTTAGCCAGAAATATAAACTAAGTCTTGCAAAAAACTAAGTTAGTGAATTATTTCACAGAAACAATATTTCAATACTGTTGAATTCCTTTTTTGTTGTTGTCTTTGGTTTTCTTCTACACTTATACATTCTACAATGTTTAAAGACTAGCTCTTTTATTAACTATTGAATTTCTCAATAATAAAATACATATTCTAGAATATACCTACTTCTAAACATACTAAATGAGTAAAAATGATCTCTGTTTTTTATAAAGTTTGGGCACTATGACAACCTATAAGCTGTACAAGGGCAGAGATTTTTGCTAATTTGTTTTTTAAATGCTTCAAAAGTACCCAGAGTGGTGCCTAGCACATAGTAGGCTCTCAAAAAGTTGCTAGTAGAAAGTTGAATAAATAATGATTGTCAGAAAGCAGGCTTTTATGCCCAATAAGTAAAGTGGAGATTTACTATATTTGGAAGTCATTTATGCCCAATAAGTAAAGCAGAGATTTGCTATATTTGGAATTGTCTTGTTGTATAAAAATAAAGACCTGCCTGACATCTTGAGGTTCTACTGTCACCAAATCCAAATGACCATGTCACCCAGGTACTAATTCTTAAAAGTCCCAGAATAGCAGACAATTTGTTCCAATCATGTATTCTCTCTGCCAATATAGAGTAACTGGCAGCTTCTCTCCATAGAATACTATATTTGGGCTCATTTAGATTCAAATAATAGAACTTATTTCTACCAGCTTAAGAAAGGTAAGGGATTTTATCATGCAGTTCCAGAAGCAACTTAGCACAAGTAAAGGCAGGATGTATAACCAGGCATCAGCAGGATCTTGAACAGAGCCTGTCTCTAGAACAGGTAGAGTTTCAGTTTCTCTATGCATTTGCTTTCTCTCTGTCAAACGGGTCCAGTATTTTCACAGGGCCATGCACATAATGGATGTCTACACATAGTTTCAAATGGACAAATGAATAGGTTATCTCTGCTTTTCCATGTGTATTTGGGAGAAATGGCTGTATCAAATGGCTTAGTACCACCTGCTCACTAGCATATCTTTGCTTCAGGTTTAGAATTCTTAGCAAAAGAATCTGGTAGACTCTAGGCTGACAATGGATTGACTTCTTCTAGGGTAGAGGTCTAGCTCTTGTCTAATCCATTGTTTTTAGGTAACTCAGGTGACATAATCCTATCCCATTAATGGGGGGACAGAAGAGGGGGTGTTTCTTGAGCCGGTGTTCTAAGAGGCATCTGTTAAAATGATGGTCTAGTGTTTACTCAAGTGACTTTAAAAATCCTTAGCCACAGGCCATTCTGCAGTGTGACTTTACTATTTTTCCCATCAAGAATGAGAGTCAATTTTCTGCCCCTTGAATCCAGGCTGGATCTGTGACTTTGAGTAAGAGTGTGAGGAAAAAGATGCTATAAATGTTCCTGAGCTTCAGTCTCAAGAGGCCTGGACTTGCTAGCCCATTGTATGAAGCATCCCAGGTTTGCCTGTTAGGTACAAGTGACAGTAACCACCACTAGATGTGAGAGCAAGACTGTGTTGAATTTCTTGGCTCCAACAGTGTTTTAAGTCTCTAAGTTTTGGGGTGTTTTTTTATGCAGAATGAGTAATTGATATAAATTTCCATAAATTTTAGTAACTTTCATTGTTCTTCAACTAGCCAAGAAGAGATTAAAAGTTGAATCTTAAATTGGTACCACAGATTATAAATTGATACTTACTGAAATGAACTTGATTTTAAAAACACAAAACAAAAAAATTATAAAAAGTTGAAATTATTCTCAGCACTTCAACAGAAAGAGATTTAGAGTTTATCTTCTGGTTTCTATGCTCATTAACTATTCTGATACTTAAGTTTCCTGGAACTGTGGCTATTTATCAGGTAAATGGGACAATAACACGTGTATTTCAGAAAGGGCTATGAATATCATCTCTGTAATAAGCACAACCATTTTTGTGGGGATCCTCTGAAAATTAAATGAGATAATTCATACAACATCTACTTACTAGGTAGTATACTTACGGTGTAGTATAAGTATCCAATGTGAAAGGTAAGTACTATTAAGTAATGGGGGAATTTTGAGGATACAAATGCAAAGAGCTTCAAAACAAGAAAGCACAATCCTATGTGCCATTCTGTCTCTACATGCCACCCCAGAAGATAAATCTGCTCTACCACCTGTCGCAGGTGTGTTCTATCTAGCAGAAGTAGCACCTAGCTCTCGTTTAGACAAATAACCCCAGACACCATTTAGGTGTAGCATTCTTCTGAGCTTTGTCTTGGAAAACTATACCCATAACAAACTAATTGAAAATGTGGTTTAGTGATCAAATTTGGGAAATGCTATCAAGTTTATCATGTATGAGACATTAGTAATTTACATTAGAACATAATGACCTTGAGAAACCACACAATAAAAATACGCAGAAAACAATAATGGCAAGCTTTCTCTAAACATGCATTTTTGTTTTCTTTGTTTTAAACATGAAGTTATTTTCACTATGTAACACCTTCTAACATATAGCAGAATTCAGGACACACTGTGAAAAGTCCAGAGAATGAATGACACCCAGTCCCATTTAATAGAGGAGGACTCTGAGCTCTCAGGAGTGCTGGGACTTAGAGAGATTCCAAATTTGGTAAGTTGATTCTACCTTATCTTTGAGGTCATGCACTTACCAGCCCCTTATTTGCCTTCTCTGGTAAGTTTTTTTTTTCAGAAACTCCGCTGTGCAGGCATGTCCTGCCCCTATTCCCCCATGTAACCATCCTCTTAGAGCACATAAGAATCCCTTCACCATCCTGATCCACAATGGAGAAGTATTACAAACAGCAGCAATTCCATTGCCAACTGCAAACCAATGGCTCAGTTGGCTCCATCTATCTCTGTTAACAACCTAACATGCTGTCATGGCTTATTTATTACAAACAGGGCACAAAGGAAAACCACAGGCCTTCCTCACAGTCTGGTTATTTGCATAAATCCTGAATCTCCCAGCAGAGTTGTTTTCTTTGGCCCAGCTGGGTTTTCCTGAACTGTCAGACATGACAAGTATGTTTAACCCACTAGGAAAGAGTAGGAAATGGAACTTAGGGAAGAGGGGCATTTAGGGTATATTGGGAAGTAGGACTGCCTAATGGTTAAGATCACGGGCTCTGCAGTTAGACACAACTGGGTTTGAGTCTAGCTCCAACAAGTGCTTGGGCAAGTTATCGATCATTTCTCACCTAGTTCCTCATCTGAAATGGGGATTATAAAAAGGTGTACCTTATGTAGTCAGTGGAAGTATTGAGTTAAAGCTATGCAAATATGGCTCAGTAAATGGTAACTATTGTTATTAGAAGTAACATTATTTTTGCAAGGAGTTTCTAATTTGCTCATTCATTCATTCATGCATTCAACAAATATCTGAGTCCTTTCTATGTGTCTGGTGCTGTGTTAGATCCTGAAGACAAGTCTCTAACATCTACAGACACAGGATCTGGGGATAAAAGCAATACGTTACCTTTCTGTTCCAAGAGCTCACTTCGTAATAAAGACAGTGAGTTGGCAATGATCTCCATTGGTTGCAGGTGCTCTGATAAAGAGGGGTTAGAGAGAAAGTCACAGGGCTGCACACAGGATGTTGGGGGGCGTCATGGAGGTGTGACTCTGCAACTGAGCATCAGAGGAGCAAATAATTTCAGTGGATAGTGGAAGTTGCCACACTGAAAACATTTCATATGTAGTAGCTTTGTAGAAGAGATTGTGGGAGTTAGGCAAGTCAGAATTTATGGAAGCCATATCAGAGAGACAGTCAGTTTGAGGGAAGGCATGAAGTCAAAGGAGGACTGAGGTGCAGGAGGCTCTTCACAGCCAGCACAGAGCAGTGATGAGACTGGGCAGACCAGGATCTCAGTTAAACAGGCTTTCCTCCCATGCAGAAGAGCTTGGCTTTAATTTAAAAGGTGATGGGGATTATTAAAGGATTTTAAGCAAGGGTAGGAACGTATAAATTCACGTTTTATAAAATCTTTTTAGCAGGAGTGTGGAGTTTAGATGGTGGAGTGGGGAGCTGAGAAATGAGACTGGGTCATGCCCAGCTGGGGTAAATGCTTCCCCAAGAAGCCTGCCCCCATATCTAGGCCATATTAAATCTCCTCAGCAGGCTGACACATACCTCCATATCCTAATATCACAGTAATTTATGCACATTCCTCTGATCTCCCACTGCACTCCAAGCATAAGGAAGGATTAACTGACACCAAGGCATTCTTTCTCCTTCACAATGCCTCACCGGTGACAATTTCCCCTAAAACGTTTGAGTGACTTAAAGGATACGGTCACACAGACTTCTTCCACCTTAAATGATCTCTTCAACCAGAGGTCTATTCCCCTCAGAGCTAACCGGAATCTCCAATATTTATCCTCTAAATAAGTAAGACTGGAATTCTGCTTCCAGAAGCTGTTTTCTGAACACCAATAATCTCTGTCCCACTCAGGTCCTCTAACACAAGCTCTACAGTGCAATCACCACCTAGGTTCCTGGTTCAGGGGCTCCTCCTGATCCTGGCAGAGATGAGGTCAGTCAGGCAGGGCTGCTGTCTACTCACTACCTGTATCTTCTCATCTTTCCTAGGGTCTCAACCCTACTATATAATATGATTTCCTGTCATATGAGATGTCAACATATATCATCATATTTAAATCTCACTGCAGCCTGATGAGGTAATTATAATTTATCCTATATTTATATGAGGAAACTAAGACTCTCAAAAATTAAGTTGCCACAAACTACAGAGCAAGTACTGGAGACAGAATCCAAAGGCACTTTACCACTGAGTCCCATTCATTTTTTATTTTGATACAGGGTCTCCCTAAGTTACTGAGGGCCTTGCTAAATTGCTGAGACTGTCTTCAAACTTCTGATCCTCCTGCCTCAGTCTCCCAAGTCACTAGAATTACAGATGTGTACCACCATGCCTAGTTTAGATCCCAAGTCTTTTTAACTCCAAAGTCCAAATTTCTTTTCATTATGCCTAACTCAAATTTGGCTGAGGTAAACTTTTCCAAATTATGCAAGCAACTCACACTGACAAAGCTGCCTCCAGTCTGACTTTGCATATTGCTTATAACTAGGACTCTAATCTCTATGTACTGCCCACCAAGTAGAACCATCCTGGGCTTGAGGCTGACTCCCGTCCCCAGATTATAAGAGAAGTAAAATTGGATTTGCCACTCTTCAGTGGTCAACACTGCAGCTGCACCAGTATCCTCCAGTGCTTCTATTTCCAATTTTTATGGAGAAGGCTACCTGCCACTAAGCTGCTAATATATCATAGTATATCTTAGTATATCTCATAGCTGGGCTTGCTAGAACAGTGTATTTAGAAAAAAATTATACATACACACACACACACACACGTGTGTGTGTGTGTGTGTGTGTGTGTATTTTCATATATTTATTGCTAGGAATCAAAACCAATACCTAATGCATGCCAAGCAAATACTGTCCTGCTGAACTACATCTCCAGCCCTAGAAAGGTGTACTTACAACTCTGAACTGGGCTGGAGTCCAAGAGCTGGGGCTAGTTCCTGGTATTATGTCCTAAAGCCAACACAAAAAAGAACAGAAGTCAGATTCCTGAAAGGCAGTGGGCTGGGGAAATGAAGAGTCAATCTGAAGGAAGGTTCTGACTTGTTCAGGTAGGACAAAGATGAGGAAATGGTTAAAGGTAGATGAACTGTGTGGAAATAGAGACTGAGACTTCACGTGGAGCAAGGTACACAAGACACAGAGAAATTCCTGGTGACACAGGTTCTATCTTACAGAAAACCTGTGGCCTTGCCCATTGGTGAGAGGAGAGCCACCTATAAAGTTTAGCTCCCTTTGTTTTTGAAATAGATACCAGAAAATAGAAAGTGACAAAGGCCATAGAGGAAGGTTTCCTTTGAGTCTAAGACAAGTATAACTCCCGGGAGTGGCAGAGTTGCAGGGGTGAGCACATCTATCTCGTTTCGTGTGGTCTAGGGCTTGGTGGCTCTTGATGCAGTGATCTGCAATCAGCACCAGCACATCACTGAGCAGCCACAGCACTGGCCTGTTGCCGTCTCCCCAAAGAACAGGTGGGTTCTTTGAAGGGACAGACACAATGTACTATTAGTACTGTTCCAGTGAAACATAGAAATTATGCCATGAAAACTTAATTGCCACTTTATTCACTAATCAGCATTAACATAGAGAATATTTAAAGCTACAACAGATTGTTAGCAGCAGTCTGGAGTGGGGCAGCAGCGACTTCAAGAAAGCTATAAAATTAAGATCTATTAGACTGAGACTGACCGCGTCACTTCAGGCCCTCTTGCGGTGTGTGTGTGAAAGGGTCATACTGTTGGGGCTGGCTCACTGAAAGGCATGTTGAGACCACCAGCTCCTTTGACTTCCATTCCCCAGTTTCCTTCAGGTCTGTTCAATTAAATTAAACTCAATCAGTTCAGTTCTACTCATGATTAATAAATATGATGTAGCCAGAACTGCTGCAAAGAACATGTCAACAATGCACATGTCAACAAGGAGTTTGTAGAATGTTATTAAGTCAGACAATCATGTTTTAGGAAAGAGAATGAGTGTGTGTTTGATTCCTGACTCTAAATATTTTAGTACTTTGGCCTTGGTAAGTTACTTAATTTCTCTGAGCTTGACTTTATTCATCTTTAGAATGAGGATATCATTATGGTTCCAGCAAGGATATTGGAGTATTAAGTATAATCGTATTTGACTCCTTACAGTGTCTGGCATGGACTATGTGTGGGTTAACTGGTTTTAGTCAAGGTGAAGACAAAACAAACAAAAATCAGTGCCAAAATAAAAGCAAAAATAAAATACTGAACACTTTTAGAAGACATAAAACTGACATTGTATTACAAAGACAAGAGAGGCTTAATAGAAGAGGTTACATGTGATGTAATCTGAAAGGACCGGGTGTCATTTTATAGGGAAGAGATTTTGAAAATCACCAGAGGTGTTCAAAAAGTTGCTGATGAATAGAGGAGGATTGTTTTTCAGGCAGAGGAAACTAGTAACGGAGGCACAAGGAGTTGCCATGTGGAATCTGTTACAGGAATAGCAGGATTCATTTGTCTTGAAAATAAAGCATTGAAGAGAGAAGTAAAGGAAGTTAGAAAAGCCAGATTGGGCACATGCAGTATTGAGCATGAATGCCAAACTGAATTACTGATTAATGAATGGCATAAGTAGCATAGGAGCCGTTGGAAATTTCCAAGCAAAAAGAAACATATTTGGAGGTGGTGGTGGTGTGGAGAAGAGATTTGTATGAAGAGAAACAAAAGCCAAGAATACTAGTGGGGCTTATATACCCCACTATAATGAGGTGGCTATAATGAGGACAAATCAGAGTGATAACAGGTGAGAGTAAACAAATGTGAGAGATATTGCAGAATAGAGCCCATGGGAATTGGTAAGCAATTGGATGTGGGGATACAGGTATGTGCTATTTGGAAATACTTGGGTGCTTTCAATGGTGAGCAGAAGAAAACAGCAGGAACCCAATTGCCAGAAAGTGGTGAGAGAATTACCCCATTAGAGAAAGACCAGAGCAGACTGTTGTGACGGGATTAGGAACCAAGCCAGAAAGAGTCCCACTGGCCTTTACAATTTAGCACTTTTGTGGCCAGGTCAGACTCTCTCCTGACTGGTTTGTTTGCAGGGAGACTGACCATGCTTTCCGGGCAATTTGTAGTGTCACCTGCAAATATGGATTTGTATAGACTATGCCTTCTAAGGACAGAGGAGCCCATCCATGAACGCCCGTCATAGCCTTTAAAGTGGAATGAGCAACTAGGGAATAGGATATGAAACTTACATTTTTATACCCATCAACAAGAATTAAAGAAATCCCAGCAGCTCCGAGGCTGAGGCAGGATGGCTTGTGAGTTCAAAGTCAGCTTCAGCAACCTAGTGAGGCCCTAAGCAACTCAGCAAGACCCTGCCTCAACATAAAATACAAGAAAAAAAAAAAAAAAAAAAGGAACTGGGATGTGATTCAGTGGTTAGGTGCCCCTAAGTTCAACCCTCTGGTACCAAATAATAATAATAATGATTAAAGAGAAAAAAGTATTAATATTTAATATTGGAAATAAGACTGGGTTCTTGAGTACCATATGTAGGACAGTAAAAGGTGCTGGAAGAGCAGGACTTCATCACTGGGAAGGTTGCAGTGGTGCCTACGATAGAGGTTTGCTTCCTGGTTATTGTCAAAGATCTTCATTTATACAAAATAGGTATACAGAGAACAATATCTGATATTAAACAAACTAATCCCCCACATAATGCACCTATGACTTATAACAATCCCCTCTGAGTATATTCACAAGTAATTTATATAGTATCTAACTATAAGAAAATGGTACAATTAAGACTTCCCCTATCCTGATATAAGGTCTTATTAACAACATCAAAAAGTAGAGATTGACAGTCAAATCAGACTTGACAAGTTGGTTAATATTGCTCAAATTATTAAGAAAACTATTTTAATTATTTGCATTCATTCTAATTAGTTTATAATGTTTCACAGGCTGGATATTGTGCACATTTTTATAAGTATACTTAGATTGTGAGTGTCTACTACTCATTTTTATGTATGCATGAAGGATGTCATATGTTTGTTTCTGTACTTAGTTTATTGAAATAGGTGTAATCCAAAGGTTTGGAGATCACAATGATTTTCTGACCCTAAGGCTCTGTAGTTTTATTCAATTCCTGAGATTGACACTTCTTGAGAGAAATTTTGTTGGGGGAAAAATGGAGGTATAGAAAAGACCCAGTGTGCAGGGAAAAAGTGGAAGGTGTATATTATTAATAAGAAGAGGAAAGGCGACAGAGAGAGGAACTGGGAGCATTGGAATCAGTCAAATCTGTCTTAAGTTTACCCATAACACCTAAGTGGCATGGAAGGAGCCACTTGTCTCTGGATCAGAACTGCCTGCACAAAGCTGCCCTGTGCTAAGGGGTTACCTGCCTTTCCCATGATCTGATGGTACCCAGGGCTGGGAAGGAAGTCCTTTCATGAGTGCCATTTCATACAGCATCGCATGCTTTTCTTTTCTCCTCCCACCAACAAGAAGCTGTTGTGATGGGCACATTTTTAGAATATTTAAAAATAAATTACAGTTAGTGGTAAAACACATAAGCCAGAGAAACGCTGGGCAAATGTGTGCTTCAAGCTACACAGCCCAGGGCTGCTGTGTATAAAAATACTCTATGTCTTCCATTTGGCTAAATAGGGTTTTAGCAACTGGTAATTTTTGCATGTCATAGTCACTGCTAATTGTTGAATTAGAACATCTGTCAAAAATGGGAATATTTCTCTGAGAACACAGAACAGGGTAAATTAGCTCTTCTCTAAGATAGTACAAAGCACATCAAAACTGGCCACAATTCAATGCTAGTATTCTCTTATTCCGACCGTGATCTACAATTGGGAAAACTGTTAGATGACTTCCTGATCCCCTTTATTAAGAAGCAGGCAGGGTTTTTGCAAACTCTTTGGAAATCCCCCCCACAAAAATGGCAACTACAAAGTGCCTAGCAAAAGGTCAAAAACTGGCCAATGTATGATTTAACAAGTTGCCTCCCTCCAACCAAGGATGTTAAAACTGTTCCAGATGAATTCTATATACAGCTTGACTTCCAATGAGTCAGAAGCTATTGTGTACAGGCTTTGAACAATCTTATTCCTTCTCTGGGCTCAGTTTTTCCCTTCTATTAAAATGAAGAGATGGACCGAACCAGTGGTTTCCAAACTTTGAAATCGTTAGAATATTAATGCTGCCTCCTGGCTCTTAGGTGAGATGCCTCATCTCTGAAGCGACTGAATGAACGGGGCCAGCCCTTTACCTCCACCTCAATAATTTTAGTTCTTTTATCTACTTAGTGTTCAGTTTGGGAGGGAGAAAGATTTGACATCTAAACCGTTGAGAAAGTCCTGCAGAGATCTGCTGTGACGGATCAAACAGGCCCATGTAAAAGTGGAACCAACCATCCTAACACATTGTGACTAGACAAGAGGATGGTATCTCCAGACTCACTAGCCTATTACAATCAAAAACCCAGATCTGCCTAGCCCCTCAGCCCTTTAACTTCCTCCGCTCTCCTGCAACAATTCCCTTCCCTGTTCCTCCTACCTTCCTGTGTTGTTCTTTTTCTTCAAAGCCCAGCTAAATTTGCACATGCATGAAGACATTATGACTACCCTACTATCATCTTTTCCCACCTGAAACAGGATGTAATCCATTAAACTTCTGCCTTCATCATTTGCCCCCAAACTCCTTTAGATTATTATCTACAAATCATGTTTCCCTCCTTCTCAAAGGGAGTGGCCAATATCACTCATTTTCGCATCCCAGCAGAGCCTAGCTTAATGTTTGAGGATGCATGGCAAACTTTGTGGGATTTTAGTGTTTGTGACTAAATTATTTGATTGCAAAATCAGATTTATAGGATGAAAGCACAGATCAAATCTCTGATACTTCATGAGATCCAGAATCTAACCAAACTCTTTCAGCATTAAACATACCCAAATTATTCTCCATCATCAGAAAAGCATTTATTGATCATGGGTTCACTATGGACTTGTTTTTCTCTTTGTTGGCGTAGTCAGTCAGTCACCAGATTACTGCCAATGTGAACTCTCCCACATGTCTATTTATGGAGTTTATTCCTGTTCATCCACACTACTAGTGAGGCCTTGTCATCAAGCTAGAATTACTATATTATCCTCCTAACTTGACTTTCCTTCTTCAGTTCGGTTCTCCTCAAATTTATCACTTATGCTGCCTCCAGATTGATCATTCTACACTGGAAATAATGAACATGTCATCCTTCTTTATAAAACCATTCATTTGTTCTTCGTCACCTATCAAATCTTCATCACAGGTCAAATAGGTTAGTAAGACATCTGTCTCAGTCTGTTCAGTGGTTTAACAAAAATACCATAAATTAGGTGACTTATAAACAACATAAATTTATTTCTCACAGTTCTAGAGGATGCAAGTTCCAAGACCAAAGTGCAGGCAGATATGGTGTCTGGCAGCAGCCCACTGGGTCACAGATAGTGCCTTTTCACTAGGTCCTCCCCTGGTGGAAGGGCCAAGAGGTTTCCCTCGGGTCTTCCTTACAAGGGCACTTATGACATTTCCAAGACTCCACCTTCTGATACCACCACTTAGAGGTTAGACTTTCAACACATGAGTTGTGGAGGGACCAAACATTCAATCATAGCAGCATGAAGCACCCTACATAACCTGGCTCTTGTCTAATTTTCTAGCCACACTGATTTATTATCCCTGATTCACACTCTACATTTAGTAATACTAAAGTGCTTTTACTTTGCGGTACAAACGATGCTGTTCGATGGCTTTGCAGTTTGGCTCATTCCGTTGCCTCTATCTGTCATGCCCTGACCCTCTTATCCCATTGTGCTCAGTCAATTCCTCTCTTTCTTTAAGGAGCAGTTTTGGACGTGGATTTCTCTAAGTAGCATTTTCTTAACCTTATGCTTTGGTTGAGACAAATGGAGTCTCAGCTATCATTAATTCGAACATAAATCTAACTAAGCATTTGTTGAAACAAAATCAATGCAGACACAAATATAAAAGAAAAATACACAAGGAAATATGAATAACACCGAACTCTATATGAAAAATATGTAAGTAAGTTAAAATGTAAAGTAGTTAATTGTCATGTTTTCATAGTGACTCATGGGTGACAGAACACATTCACATCCATCATCTCCTTTGATCCTCAAAATTACTTTGTGACATACCAAGAGTAAGGCCATTTTTTGAGATGGTCCTAAATGATAAGAGATCAAATGATTTCCAAAAATTTGAAATACATGGCATATAGAAGTTCAGAATGGGTGCAGTGAACATCAAGTATACACCAAAGGGCTCAGGGATTGTCAGCTGCTGTTATTATCTCCACCCAGGTCTAGGTATCCCATAACCACTCCACACATGCATGGTGGTACTAATGTGATTCCTGAGCAGCTTGCTGGCTGGTGTCACAGAGGACTAACCATTCTAATCTTCCACAGAACCGCCTCATGCATCAGAAATGTCTCAAAACCAAACCCACTCTTAGAAATAAGTGTGGAAGATGATGGTTTTAGGGCCATACACTCCTATCCAATTTCGAGGGAGACATCTGATCTTCTATCAATAAGTTATTGTTAATCATTGGGCTGGTTATTCTAGACCTGACTTGCTTTTTTCCCCTCTTCACATGTTTTTTCTTTTAAATAATTGGCTTTGAATTATGCCTGGAAATGAGAAATCCAGAGGTGTGTGTTTGTAGCATATGGCTTTGCACTAGGTGTGTGTGTGTTCTTGAAAAGTAATGTGAATCAAATTCTGGTACAAGCAAATCCCATTTTAAATGCCTGAAAGAAGCTCCATGTTTAAAGGACTCCTCTGGGAAATTATCAGTGAAAATATCATTCCCTTCTCCCCAATCTGTCAGTATATTTGGATTTTCAAATAAATTTCTTAATTGGGTGTGTTCTAAATATACATGCTCAAAAATAAATATTTATAGATTGCTTACCATGTATCAAGCATTTGTTGGTGCTGAGCACACAGCACCTCATGGGGTTCACATTTTACTGGGGAAGAGACGGTATACCATAATTATACAGGTAGCCAATCAATTATACAGGTAGTTACGTGTGTGTGTTACAAAAGAAAGCACCAGGTGCTCTGGCAGTTTGTAATGGGGAGACCTAGTTTACATATAGTTTTCAGAGGAGGCAAGAAGCTGTGGTACAGAGGGAGGGATTGTCAGGTGAAATTTGAGGAGTGGTGAGATTTGAGGTTGGCAGTAAAAGTAGGAGTCAGATCTTGGCTTGAGAGAGATCTATAATGAAATGGTGTCCAAACTTTTTAAGTCAATTCTTCCACACAAGAAGAGGCAATCCTTGACACTTAGCTGTGTCTCTAGTTTCTTCCCTCTTCCATTTGCAGGGCCTGACTAATGCAATTCTGGGAAAGGTCCAATGCAAATCTTACCCTCCCAGATAGTTCTCTACCAAATATTTAGCCAAGACTGGTATTCTTTGAAATGGCCCATCAACTGCTATTCATCTTCTCCAATATTTAGATTCAAATCCATTCTTTGGAATGCAGGCTAAAAACTCTGATCCAAATTAATAAGTTTATTTCTTGAAAATCTGCTTTTTTTTTAAGGGAAACTTCCTAGATCCTATAGTATATTTTGGGGTTCAAAGGTCATACTGGTATAACTAAATATCATACTTATAAACTGACATGAGATTTTTAAATTCATAATTTATCAAATGTTATTAGATAAGAGGAAAGTGAAAATAGCCCTTTCTAAGTATGGCAGATACTCTCTGTGGCCTACTGAGTATCTCAGACTTCACTTACCCTACCTTCAGTTCTTTACTGATTGAATTCAAGTTGTTTCAACGTATCTGGTTGACATTGGTCTGTCTCATATAGTTCAGATTTTTCTTGAGCCAGCCCAGATGATTAATCATTGTAACTGTATTGCCCACGGTAGTTGGTTGATCTACAGGGGTCCAGTTCTAGCCAATGATATGTAAAAGGATACTCTGCTAGGTGAGAATTCAATTATGAATACAAACCACACGTCTCCTGAAGAGCAAACTTTTAAAAAACTCTCTTTCTCTTCTTCCTTCTTAGAACTGAAATCAGATGATGTTGAAGTCCTCTTGTGATCATGAGATAAAAACACTAGGATAAAGGATAATGTTTTAAGTCTCATTGAAAGAAAAGGAATTTGAATATCTGTCCCTTATTATTGAATAGCTGATTCTGTGCCAACAACTATCATTTTGGGATTTTTTTACTTTTTCAGAAAAAACAGAACCCCATTTTCTATGATCTGAATGTGTCAAAGTCACATGTCAAATCCTATACTCCAGTGTGAGAGTATTAGGTAGAGAAACCCTTTGAAAGTTGATTAGGTGGGACCTTCATAAATGGGATCAGTGCTCTTACAAAGGAGGCACAAGAGAGATACCACAGTCCATTCAACTTGTGGAAATAGAGAAAGAAGGTGCCATCTATGAATTGGGAAATGGACCTTACCAGACACTAGAGCTACCAGGGCCTTGATTTTGGACTTGTAGGTCTTTAGGACTATGAGAAGTAAATTTCTTTTTTCTTTTTTTTTTTATTGTAAACAAATGGGATACATGTTGTTTCTCTGTTTGTACATGGCGAAAAGGCATACCATTTGTGTAATCATAAATTTACATAGAGTAATGTTGTTTGACTCATTCTGTTATTTTTTCCCTTCCCCCCACCCCTCCCACCCCTCTTTACCCTCTATACAGTACTTCCTTCCTCCATACTTGCCCCCCTCCCTAACCCTAACTCTAACCCTAACACTAACCCTTCCCTCCCCCCCATTATGTGTCATCCTCCACTTATTAGTGATATCATTTGTCCTTTGGCTTTTTGAGATTGGCTTATCTCACTTAGCATGATATTCTCCATTTCATCCATTTGCCAGCAAATGCCATAATTTTATCATTCTTTATGGCTGAGTAATATTCCATTATATATATATACCACAGTTTCTTTATCCACTCATCAATTGAAGGGCATCTAGGTTGGTTCCACAGTCTGGCTATTGTGAATTGAGCAGCTATGAACATTGATGTGGCTGTATCTCTGTAGTATGCTGATTTTAAGTCCTTTGGGTATAGGCCAAGGAGTGGGGTAGCTGGATCAAATGGAGGATCCATTCCAAGTTTTCTAAGGAATCTCTACACTGCTTTCCAGAGTGGCTGCACTAATTTGCAGCCCCACCAGCAATGTATGAGTGTACCTTTCTCCCCACATCCTCGCCAACACCTGTTGTTGCTCGTATTCTTGATAATCACCATTCTAATTGGGGTGAGATGGAATCTTAGGGTGGTTTTGATTTGCATTTCTCTTATTACTAGAGATGTTGAGCATTTTTCCATATGTTTGTTGATTGCTAGTAGATCTTCTTCTGTGAAGTGTCTATTCATTTCCTTAGCCCATTTGTTGACTGGATTATTTGAATTCTTGGAGTAGAGTTTTTTGAGTTCTTTATAGATTCTGGAGATTAGTGCTCTATCTGAAGTATGATTGGCAAGATATTCTCTCACTCTGTAAGGCTCTTTCTTCTTCGCATTGCTGATAGTTTCCTTTGCTGAGAGAAAGCTTTTTAGTTTGAATCTATCCAGTGGTTGATTCTAGCTTTTATTTCTTGTGCTATTGGGAGTCCTGTTAAGGAAGTCTGATCCTAGACCAACAAGGTAAGAGATTTTGGACCTACTTTTTCTTCTATAATCCTGCAGGGTCTCTGGTCTGATTCCGAGTCCTTATCCATTTTGAGTTTAGTTTTTGTGCATGGTGAGAGTATGGTTGTAGTTTTCATTCTGTTGCATATGATTTCCAATTCGCCCAGCACCATTTGTTGAAGAGGGCTATCTTTTCTCCATTGCATATTTTTGGCACCTTTGTCTGAGTATGAGAAAATTGTATTTATTGGGGTTTGTGTCCATGTCCCTCTATTCTGTACCATTGGATCTACCTTTCTATTTTGGTACCAATACCATGCCGTTTTTGTTACTATTGCTTTGTAGTAGAGTTGAAGACCTGGTATTGCATACCCCCTCGTTTCACCTCTTCCCTGCTAAGGATTGCTTTAGCTATTCTGGGTTTCTTATTCTTCCAGATGAATGTCATAATTGCCTTGCTCTATTTCTTAAGGTAGGTCCATTGGAATTTTAATTGGAATTGCATTGAATTTGTATAGCACTTTAGGTAGTATGGCCATTTTGACATATTATTCTGCCTATCCAAGAACATGGAAGATCTTTCCATCTTCTAAGGGTGTTCTTTAATTTCTTTCTTTAGTGTTGTATAGTTCTCATTGTAGAGGTCTTTCACCCTCTTTTGTGAGTTGATTCCCAGTATTTATTTTTTTTTCGATGCTATTGTGGAATGGTGTAGTTTTCCCTAATTTCTCTTTCTGAAGATTCATCACTTATGTCATAAAAAATGGCGTTGGATTATGGGCATTGATCTGTAACCTGCTACTTACTGAATTCACTTATGATTCTAAGAGTTCTGGTGGAATTTCCAGGTTCCTCTAAATATATAATCATGTCATCAGCGAAACAGGGATAGTTTGAGTTCTTCTTTCCCATTCGTATCCCTTTAATTTCTTTGGTTTGTCTAATTGCTCTGGCCAGAGTCTCAAGAACGATGGTTGAATAGAAGTGGTGAAAGAGGGCATCCCTGCCTTGTTCCAGTTTTTAGGGGGAATGCTTTCAGTTTTTCACCATTTAGAATGATATTAGCCATGGGCTTAGCATAAATGGCCTTTACAATGTTAAGGAATGTTCCCACTATCCCTATTTTTTCTAGTGTTTTGAGCATGAAGGGGTGCTGTAATTTTATCCAAATGCTTTTTTCTGCATCTATTGATAAATTCATGTGATGCTTGACTTTAAGGTCTATTGATATGGTGAATTACATTTATTGATTTCCGGATGTTGAAACCAACCTTGCATCCCTGGGATGAACCCCCACTTGAATCATGGTGCAACTATCTTTTTAATATGTTTTGTATGTGATTTGCTAAAATTTTGTTGAGAATTTTTGCGTCCATGTTCATTAAAGATATTGGTCTGAAATTTTCTTTCCTTGATTGAGTCTCTGTCTGGTTTAGGTATCAGTGTGATATTGGCTTCATAGAATGAGTTTGGGAGGGTTCCCTCCTCTTCTATTTTATTGGAATACTTTGAGAAGTATTGGAATGAGCTCTTCTTTAAAGGTTTGTAGAACTCGGCTGAGAACCCATCTGGTCCCGAGACCTTTTCTTTGTTGGTAGGCTTTTGATGACTTCTTCTATTTCAGTACTTGAAATTGGTCTTATTTAAATATGTTTATGTCCTCCACGTTCAGTTTAGGCATTCATATGTCTCTAGAAACCTGTTGATGCCTTCGAAATTTTCTATTTGTTGGAGTATAAGATTTTCAAAATAGCTTCTAATTATGTGTTTGTAATTTCCAATCCTGTCCTGTTGTGATATTTCATTGTTCATTACCGAATTTTAGTGATTTGGGTTTTCTCTCGTCTTCTCTTTGTTAGTGTGGCTAAAGGTTTATCAATTTTGTTTATTTTTTCGAAGAACCAACTATTTATTTTGTCAATTTTTTGTATTGTTTCTTTGTTTCAATTTCATTGATTTCAGCTCTGAGTTTAACTATTTCCTGTCTTCTACTACTTTTGGTGCTGGTCTGTTCTTCTTTTTCTAGGGCTTTGAGCTGTAGTGTTAGGTTGTTTATTTGTTGAGTTTTTACTTCTTTTATTAAATGCGCTCCATGAAATAAATTTCCCTCTAAGTACTGCCTTTCATAGTGTCCCAGAGATTTTGATATGATGTTTCTTTGTTCTCATTTACCTCTAAGAATTTTTTAATTTCCTTCCTAATATCTTCTGTTATCCATTCATCATATAATAGCATATTGTTTAATCTCCAGATGTTGGAATAGTTTCTGTGTTTTACTCTTTCATTTATTTCTAACATCAATCCATTATGATCTGATAGAATACATGCTAGTGTCTCTATCTTCTTGTATTTGCTAACATTAGCTTTGTGGCATAATATATGGTCTATTTTAGAGAAGAATCCATGTGCTGCTGAGAAGAAAGTGTATTCGCTCTTGGTTGGATGGTATATTCTATAAAATGTTCCGTTAAGGCCTAAATTATTGATTGTGTTATTGAGATCTATGGTTTTCTTTGTTCAATTTTTGTCTGGAAGATCTGTCCAGTGGTGAGAGAGGCGTGTTAAAATCACCTAGTATTATTGTGTTGTGGTCTATTTGGTTTCTGAAATTGAGAAGGATTTGTTTGACATACATGGATGAGCCACTGTTTGGGGGCATAGATGTTTATGATTGTTATAATCTTGCTGATTTATGCTTCCCTTAAGCAGTATGAAATGACCTTCTTTATCCCTTCTGACTAACTTTGGCTTGAAGTCCACATTATCGGAAATGAGGATGGATACTCCAGCTTTTTTTGCTGAGTCCATGTGCATGGTAATGTTTTTCCCCCATCCTTCACCTTTAGTCTATGGGTATCTTTTTCTATGAGGTGAGTCTCTTGCAGGCAACATATTGTTGGATCTTTCTTTTAATCCAGTCTGGCCAGTCTATGTCTTTTGATTGATGAATTCAGGCCATTAATATTCAGGGTTATTATAGAGAAATGATTTGGTTTCCCGGTCATTTGGTTCATTTTTTAAATTTTGTTTATTTATTTGTTTGACACAACTTGTTTCCTCATTTATTTGACAATTCCTTTAGGATAATTCCTCCCTTTGCTGATTTGCTTCTTTGTTTTCATCATCTCTTCCTCATGGAATATTTTGTTGAGAATGTTCTGTAATGCTGGCTTTCTTTTGTAAATTCTTTTAGCTTTTGTTTATCATGGAAGGATTTTATTTCATCGTCAAATTTGAAGCTAAGTTTTGTTGGGTATAGATTCTTGGTTGGCAATCCATTTTCTTTCAGGGCTTGAAAAAATGTTGTTCCAGGCCCTTCTAGCTTTTAGGGTCTGGATTGAAAAATCTGCTGATATCCATATTGGGTTTCACCCCTGAATGTAATTTGGTTCTTTTCTCTCACAGCCTTTTAAATTCTGTCTTTATTTTGTATGTTAGGTATTTTCATTATAATGTGCCTTGGTGTGGGTCTGTTGTAATTTTGTGTATTTGGAGTCCTATAAGCCTCTTGAAACTTGATTTTCCTTTCATTCTTCAGATTTGGGGAATTTTCTGATATTATTCATTGAATAAATTGTTCATAGTCCTTTGGCTTGTTTCTCTAGGCCTTCCTCTATCCCAATAATTCTTAAATTTGGCCTTTTCATGATGTCCCATAGTTCTTGTAGATTCTGTTCATGATTTCTTACCATCTTCTCTGTTCAACTTTGTTTTCAAGGTTAAATATTTTGTCTTCAATGTCTGAAGTTCTGTCTTCCAGGTGTTCATATCCTATTGGATATGCTTTCTATGGAGTTCTTAATTTGGTTATTGTTTCCTTCATGTCAAGGATATCTGTTTGGTTTTTTTCAATATCTCTAACTCTTTATTGAAATGATCTTTTGCTTCCTGTATTTGCTCTTTTAACTGTCGATTGGTGCGATCAATTCAATGCTTGCATTGCTCTTTCATCTCATCGTTTGCGTCTCTGATCATTTTAATTATGTACATTCTGAACTCCTTTTCTGTCATTTCTTCTGCCATGCTGTCATTGGGTTTTATTGATCTAGATTTGTTTGCAGCATTTTCTTTCCTTGTTTTCTCATATTGTTCAGGTATCAGTGGACCGCTGAGATATTGCAGATTTCCTCTATTGACTTACAATGTCCCTGAAGATTTCTATATATATCCCCCCTTAGCCTTCAGTAGGCTGAAGTCTTGGAGGAAGTTGATAATGCGGTGCTCCACAAGGAAGCTGCCTCTCTAGGAGTGGTGGCCTTCAGGTGGGGTATAATCCCTGCTAGTGGGGAGAGGTGCCTCCACTTGTTAACCAATGGTCATCCAAAGGGGACCTAGGCTGCGGGCTGAGGCAAGGCCTGTTTGGACCTGAGTCTCTGGTTTTACCATACTTGTGGGGAAATCTCACCCGGCAGGGAAGACTCACCCGGTGGGGAGGTCTCACTGGTCAGTTCCCTCCTAGAGGTTCCCCCTCAATTTAATAGCTACCGCCTGGGGCTGGGCTGCCTTCCTCTGCAAAGTTCCCAGGGGCCCCGCCCTACCTCCTGGGCCTGGGAGCCTCACCCTTTGCAGATGAATCTCCTTAGGTTGCCCCTCCTCAGAGAATCTGCCCGCAGGTCTGAAACCTTCGCTCCGCCCTAAGCCTGTCTCTGTGCGGCTCTTCACCCAGAAGCCTCCTAGATCCTGGGCCCTGCTCTGGCAACCTAATCGCCTGGCTGTGCCGCCCCTCCTCTGAGCAGCCCACCTGGGGCCCCGAACAATCGCTCTGAGTCCCAGAGACCCGCCACAGGCCTCTTCCTCCAGACAGCCGCCCAGTATGCCGGTTGCGGTCACTAGGAGCTCCAAGAAACTCACTTCTGTGCCTCCTTCCTCCCACCAACCACCCGTAGCCCGGGGAAATCAATCACTCCGAGTCGAAGTGACCCTCCCCGTCCTCCTCCTTCTCCAGATAACCCCCCGGGTGTTCAGCGAGCAGTCGCTCTGAGTGGCTCTGAATCCACGTGACCCGCTGCAAACGTGGCCTCTGGGCAACCCGCCCGGAGCTCTGGTGCGGCCACTCAAGACCAAAGCGACCCACCACGGCTTCTCCTCCAGGCAGCCCCCCTGTGTTCAGGAGCTGTCACTTTAAGTCCAAACACTCACCAACTCACCACTGGACCACTCGCCTTCTCCTCTGAGCATCCCGTCCTGGAGCGCTAATGCAGTCACTGCGAGTTCCACACGACCCGCCACGCTCCTCCTCTCCTCCTACTCCTCCGGCAGCCCCGGGGTTCAGAAGTGGTCTGGAGGTCCAAACAGCTCGCCATGCCGCCCCTTCTCTGGCAACCGGCCTGTAGCTCTGGTTGTAGTCACGCCGAATCCAAGCGGCCGCGCTCCTGCTTCCTTCCTCCTCCTCGTCCTCAGGGCAGGCCCCCGGGTTCAGAAGCGTCGTTTCTGATTCCAAACAGGCTCGCCGCGCAGCTTCTCCTCTGGCAACCGCCTGCAGCTCTGATGCAGTCACTCCGAATCCAAGTGGCCACGTTCCTCCTCCTCCTCCTCAGGGCAGGCCCCGATGTTCTGAGTCCACACAGCTCTCCTCGCCATTCCTCCCCTGGGCAGCCCGCCGGAGCCCCAGTGGTGGCTCCGAGTTCCCAGCGCTGTGCCGAGCGGCCTCCTTTACTACGGCGCTCCCAGTTGTCCGAGTTCACTGCTCCAGCGGGGGGAGGGGCGTCTCGCCGGCAGCTCTACTTCACAAGTTCCCTGCGTTCCGGGACCACCGTCCCATCTGGGATGCCTTCCCATGGGTGAGAGTCAACCCGGCTGCTTTGAGTTGGTCCCAAGTGTCTCAATATCTCCTCCTCTTTGAATCCTGAGTCCCTGGAGCAACATGAAATGCAGCCACCCTCTAGGCCGCCATCTTGAAACCCCCCGAGAAGTAAATTTCTATCATAGGTCAGGTACATAGTCTGTGACACTTTGTTATAGTAGCCAAACAGACTAAGACATTTGTTCTATTAAGCCACATGGGTTTCTGTCACTTGTTGCTGAGGATATTTTTAAATATGTTCACCAATTGCTAGGGACTTTACATGTTACTAGATCTTTTCAACATTCAGTGCTCACCATAACCATTTGTCATTGATACTATCATCTTTATTTCATAGATGGGAGTTTACATCTCAGAGAAATTGTCACATAACCAGAAAATGATGATGATAACATTTGCACTCTATTCTATGTGAATTAAGAATCTTAACTCTTTCCATTACAAGATTCTGCTTTATGACAGTATAACTTCAGACAACATTTAATTATGCGGTTAAAAATCACATTTTCCAAGTACCATTAAATTATATGGAACCAAAATTACACTGAAAATACTACATGAGGTCATTAATAAGATGGAGAAAAGATCTTGTTTTACAGAAAAATAAAATAAATTGATAAAAAGAAACAGTAGTGGTGCATACCTATAATCACAGTTACTCTGGAGGCTGAGGCAGGACGACTGCAACTTTGAAGCCAGCTCCAGCAACTTAGTGAGACTCTCAAGGACTTAGCAAGACTCTGTCTCAAATAAAAATGGGGGAGGGGGCTGGGGATGTCGTTCAGTAGTAGAGTGCCCTTGGGTTCAATCTCCAGTACTGCAAGTAAATTAATTGATTAATTAAAATAAACTAACATACAATCTTTCACAATGTGCTAGCCAGAGGTCGAGCGTGCCTCTGTGACCACCCACGTGGGGATGATAAGGACTCTAATATGCTTGATTTCATCAACATGTTTTCCTCTCCCTGCCCTATGCTAAGACATTACATGTGCTATAGCATACAATAATTTTAACAACCTTCTGAGTAGTTATTATATTGACACCCACTTTGTTGATAAGAAAACTAAAGTTTAGTAATCCTAAAATAATTTTCCTAAGGTCACACAAATTTCTATTGTGGGTATTGTGATTAAAGCATCCAGAATGCATGGTCTCAGCCTCTCTCTGTGGTTTCCATGGTGTAAATCAGCTTTTGTCCCCCAAGCTTACTCCAACAATCCTGGCAATACCACTATTTCCCAAATGCATCACAGCTCTCACCAGTGTTGGTGGTAGCAGGAAACAAGATAAAGTTGCATAGATATTACATGATTTAGTGGAAAAAAACATATGCTTTGGAATCAGAAAGATGAGCCCTCATGCTGTCACTAAATGGCAATAAATGACAATGAAACTCTTATTTATATTGAGCTTCAATCCTACCATCTATATTTAAGGGGTAATAATGTTACACTGCAAATTATTCTGAAGGTCTAAAAAGATAATCAGTTAAACTATTCTGTCTTCTCACAGTCATTGCATGTGCTATAGCAACTGTATCATCTCAGTAGCACCAAAATGCTGAATGCCATTTGGCTTTGTGTGTGGAGCTATTATAACAATACCAGAGACTTGGTAACTTACAAAGAGCTGAAGGTATTTTTCATAGTTCTGGAACCTGAGAATTACAAGATCAAAGTGACAGTGTGGTCAGGTTCAATGAGGACCTTTTCCCAGGTTACAAATTGTCACATTTGTGCTGTGTCTTCACATAGGGGAAGAAGCAAATGAGCTCCCTTGGGACTGTTTTATAAAGGTACTAATCCTACTCACAAGGTTTCTGCTTGTATAAACTAATAAACTCCCCACAGTTTCCACCTCTTAATATCATATTGGTAATTTTATTTCAACATAGGAATTTGAGGGAAACAAAAATATTCAGATCATAATCATCTATACCCCACCCCTATTTCATGTCATTCTTAACATATGAAATATATTTATCCCCTCCCAGAGTTCTTAATTTGGTCCAGTATCAACTCTGAAGTGTAAAGACCAGATTGTTATATAAATGCCAACTAAATCAGATATGGATGAGACACAAAGTTAAATTCATTAGGAAACAAATTCCTCTTCATCTATGAGCGTGCTATGGTTTGGACAAGTCACTCTTCCCACAATCCCCTGTGGTAAGTGCTTATTAGTCTTCTACAGTTGGAAGGTGGTAGAAATTTTAAGAGGTGTGAGGTTTTAGATCACTGGTGATGTGCCTTTTAAGAAGATTATGAAAGGTAGTCTCTTACTTTCTTTTACACCCTGGCCTAGAGTTGAGTGCTTTATTCTGCCCCTCACCACAGTCCAAAAGTAATGAGACTTATTAATCATGAAATGAAACCTTCAAACTGAAACAAAATAAGCCTTTCCTCTCTTTAAGTTGATTATCTCTCATATTTTGCTTTAGTAACAAAAAGCTGACTAATACAGCACCTATAAAATTGAATAAGTCACATTCTTCTAAAATACAGTGTTGGGACAAGCAAAGGATAGACACTGCTATTCCAAAGGACAGAAAAGAAGAAAGGGGTTATAGGTAGCAGGTAAGTTAAAAAACAAAATCCAACTCTTATGATATTGTAATTTCCCACAATATACCACCTTCTAATACCACACATGGTGATTACTTTTCAATATAGGAATTTGGGGAGAATATAACCATTCAGAGCACCTTTCTCAAATATTTATGGAAAAGCTACCTTGGCAAGACTGAAATTAGTTTATATTTTTCCCCGAAAATAGTTCTATAAACAATACTCTTAAGTTTTTGCCGTCTATACCCTACAGGATTATTAGTGCATGCTTAGTATGGATATATTTTGTGTGGGAAATGAGATTCACAAGGCAAATAAAAACAACACTGGCAAATGACAGGTGAATGCCAAGTTTATGCTGCTCCAAAAGTTGTTCATATTTTTGTGATTGTAGATTGGCCCTGGTTGAATACACCAAATAGGGCCACACATGGGTTCCTTGATGGCCTAAAGCTGTGGTTTTGAAATGCTTGACAATAAGCTGACTGCAAAGAATCACGTGGGAACTTATTAAAAATAGAAATACCAGGTGCTCTGCTAGAAATTTTGATTTAATAGCTCCAAATCTAGACATTTTATTTTTAACAAACATTTTATAAGAATTAGTATCCAAACATTTTGAAAATAATGACTTAAATTATGGCAAAGCTTTTATCTTGCCACTATTTCATTTTTTTTCTTATTAGTGCATTCATATATAAATATCTCTGTATATAATTGTTTTATCTTTCCCTAAACACTTTCTCTTGAAACACACCAGAAAGGCTTATATAAGAAAAGCAAATAGCATTACATGAATGAAAACATTTACAAAATATCAGGGGATCAATAAGACAAATGCCAACTAGGCCAACAAATTTACTAATTACCCAATGTTCCCAATGAACAAATGACCTCTGGACACAGTATTCTCCAAAAAGGACTACACATTTCTTACCTTCCCAAAGCCCGAAGGAATAATTGTGTGTAACCTTTTCACTAGAAGACAGCTGTGTTTATCTCTCATTTGGGTTTTCTCCATGAAAACATTATTTCAGAATCACTACTACACAAAGGAAATTTCACTCTGGCAACCAGAAGGAGCAGGAGCGGTGACTGAAAGTATAAAGAACCTCCATTTCAGCAAAGCCCGTCAAAATGGCCAAATCCTTGATTCCTCCTTTTATACTAGCTCCAGTTCATGTGACTGAGGAACCTTTTCTGGAAGTGAATTATCTCAAGGAGCTCTGATAGATGAAACATAAAACAAAAGCATAGTGACCATGATTGAAACAATGGGTGGTGGGCACCAAGCCTGCCTCTCTCCCTCAAGATACCGCCACAGATACGCAACTGAAGAATTATTCCCATTACCTCATAGAATGAAAACAACTGTGGTGGGCTAATCAGCCTAAATTGTCTTCATTTCCCTCCTACCAAATGAAATCAGGTCTAACGACACTCCCCCTAACATCTATCATTATTCCGCTTGTATCACAGTCTTTTCTTTCCTTTTTTTTTTATTTTTTATTTTTTTTAATTTTTCTTTACAGTACTATAGATTAAGCCCAGGGCCTCACATGTACTAAGAAAGTACTCTGTCATAAGCTATATCCCCAATTCATTTTATGTTCTATTTTGAGTCAGGGTCTTGCTAATTTCCCAGGTTGTCTTTGAATTTACAATCCTTCTGACTCAGCCTCCTGAGTCTCTGGGATTACAGGCAAACATCATGATGCCTGCCCACTCATGATTCAGTCTTTCTTTTCTCCTCATTTTCTATTGGTGCAATAAAGTTGTACATACTAATGGGGTTTGTCATTACATATTTGTGCACACAGTCAAAATATAATAATATAATTTGGCCAATATCACTCCTCAGCATTTACCCCCTCCCTCCATACCTCCCACTCTTTGGTTCCATTCCTCTGCTGATCTCCCTTTGATTTTCATGAGGTCTACCCCTACCTTTCTTTTACTATTTCCTCCCTAGCTTCCACATGTGAGAGAAAACACAGGACCAATGACCTGAGTTTGTCTTATTTTGCTTAACATGATGAACTCTAGTTCCATCCATTTTTCTGCAAATGTCATAATTTCATTATTCTTTATGGCTAAATAAAACTCCATATATATATATATACACATACATACCACATTTTCTTTATCCATTCATTTGTTGATGGACATCCAGGTTGGTTCCATAGTTCAGCTATTGTGAATTGTACTGCTATAAACATGGGTTGCATGTGTCACTGTAGTAAGATGACTTTAATTCTTTAGGGTAAATACAGAGAAGTGGTACAACTGGGTCATATGGTGGTTCCATGACTAGTCTTTTGAAGAGCCTCCATACTGATTTCCATAATGATGATACTAATTTACAGTCCCACCAAGAGTGTAAAAGTGTTCCTTTTTCTCCGCATCCTCTTTAGCATTTATTATTATTTGTGTTCTTAATGACTGCCACTCTGACTGGTGTGTGATGACATCTCAGTGTAGTTTTGCTTTGCATTTCTCTAATAGCTAGATGTTGAACATTTTTTTATGTGTTTGTTGATCACTTGTATTTCTTCTTTTGAGGATTGTCTGTTTAATTCATTAACCCTATTAAATGAGTTATTTGATTTTTTGTTGTAAATTTTAAGAGCTCTTTATACATTCTAGGCATTAGTCCTCTCAGAAGTGTAGCTAGTAAAGATTTTCTCCCCTTCTATATGTTGCCACTCACATTCTTAATTGTTTCCCTTGCTGTACAGAAGCTTTTATATTTGAGGTTATCCCTCAAATAAAACTCAAATATAACTTTATTCTTTTTATAATTTTTATAAGTTCTTTATTAATTCTTTTATTCTATTTTATTAATTCTTTTATTATTATTATTTATTAACTCTTGGCATTATTTCCTAGGCTTTAGTATTCTTATTGAGGAAGTCATTGCCTATGCTTTGACCCTATGTTTTCTTCTAGGAGTCGCATGGTCTAAGTTCTAATTCCTAGGACTTTGATCCATTTTGAGTTGATTTTTTTGCAGGGTGAGAGATAAGGGTCTAGTTTCATTTTTCTATGTATGATGACCAGATGTCCCAGTACCATCTGTTAAAAAAGGCAATTTACATTTTTCCTAATTCAGTCTTAAGCAAGGAACTATCTGTACTTCCTATTTTTCCACTTCCCTTCTCATGCTCTCATCCTGATAGCAACATATTGGAGAGGTATTAACTGATCATACTAAAAATTCTCATTATAGTTTCCCATACTGCTATGCTGGGTGTGTTTGTTTGTTTTTGATACTATAATTTTTTTTTTTTCTTTAATTGTGGTACTGGGAGTCAAGCCTAGGGTGTCAAGATACTAGGACAGTGCTCCATCACTGAGTCACATACTTGGCTCTCTTTTACCTTTTAAACTTTTTTTTTCTCTTTTGTTATTTTTTTTTCCATAGCTTTATTAAGGTAAGACTGAAGTACAATCAAATGCACATATTTGAAGTATGCAATTTGATCAGTTTTGACATGTACATAACCAAAACAGTCAATATAAAAAGCATTTCCATTACTTTTTTAAAAATTTGAAATCATGCATACTGTGTTTCCATAAATTAGAAATCAATCACCTTAAGATATATAGAACCCCACACCCACATGTCAACTATTTCAAAACTAAATGGCACACTCATAAATATCTCAGAGGTCAAGAAAGAAAGCACACGAAAAGTAAATAAAAGGTGATTTAAATCAAGTGGTAATAAAAGCTTAAAATATCAGGATTTCTGAGATGAATAGTACTCAGATAAACATTTATAACTTAAAGTACTTGTATTGGAAAGAAGGTAGAATAACAAATTATTTTTAAGTTATGTAAGAAAGGAAAAAATAAAATTAGAAGCAGAAATATATGAAATAGAGAATAAATAATACAGTTAAAATTTGATAAAAATTAAAGAAGCCTAATCAAGAAAAAAACAAGAATCCAAAAATTAATATCAATGGAAAGGGAGCTATCAAAATAACCCTACAGAAGCTAAAAATATATTAAAGAAATATTACAATTGCATGCCAACATATGTGATAGCTTATATAACATGGTCTATATTAGTGAAGGATCCATGTGCTGCTGAGAAGCAAGTGTATTCAACCATTTATGGATGAAATATTCTATATGTTTGTTAAGTCTAAATTATCAATTGTATTTTTTACTTCTATACTTTCTTAGTTTTTATCTGGAGGATCTATCCATTGGTAACAGAGTTATGTTAAAGTTACCCAGTATTTTTGTGTTGTGATCCACTGGATTCTTGAAATTGAGAAGGATTTGCTTGATGTATATAGATGCTCCATTGCTTGGGGCATAAATATTTATGATTGTTATGTCTGACATCTTAAAACCTTCTGCTATGCTCTTAAGACAACGTTTATACTGAGTCTGAATACCTCTTCCTTTATTGATGAATCCAACCTTTGCCACTCTTCAGAGGCTTCTCTTTAACCAGTTCTTAAATCAATAGACCTTATAGTGTGGTCCCCAGAGCACCAGCGTCCACATCACATGCTCAAAAGCCAATTCCTAGGCTCCACCCCATACCTGCTGAGTCAGAAACCTTGGGGATAGGCCCAGGACTTTGGTGGGAAATGCTCTGAATCCCTCTTAACACTTGTCATATCTCACACAGAAGAGATACTCGTTCAGCACTGAGTTGACCTTGTCACTGTGCTTAGCAGCACAGATTCAAGTTTGCTGTTGAAATGCTTTTCTTCCTTCCTGTACTGCTAGATCCTTGAGGACAGGGACAGTAGTGACCAATTCATCTTCGTCCTCATTCTTAGATGCTAGTGCAGTCTTGAATACATATTATTGTTCAACAGATATGTTGAAATAAATTTAAAAGCAGATTTGTGGTCATTAAGAATCACTATCCTCTCAGGTCTGTCTTCTCTGCTATGGTAAGGCGGTTGATCAGTAATTGACCTTTCTACTACTTTGCAAAACTGTAGTAACAGTCAAAGTCTGTGATAAAATGAATATTTAAAATATTCTGATAAGCTATAATTACTATGTAAGTAGAGCTGCCATTATTCTTCTCTACCATACTTCGAATAGAAAGAAAAAAAAAAAAAACATCATTTTTTAGAACTGAAAAGGCAAATGGATAAAACCCAAAGTTATGTAGATTGGACTTCTACTTTTTTGTTCTTGAAGAACTATTTTCAATCACTTTATCATTTGAGAAATTACATGGCCTCAGAATTAAGGTGGCTTCATTTTCCACACAAATGCTATGGGTTTTGCTGCTCAAATAAAAACCATGATGTGGAGTTAATCTCTAAGAAAGCTTGAAGTACAATATCCAAGTGTCTTCAGAGTGAACCACCATATAAATGCTTGGTGAAAATTGAGCATCAAGCTAGTATCCCTCTGAAGCATGAAGAACACACATCATACGACTTTAAGGCTCAATTTGAGGCTGAGGGTAAGGAAGGGAGAGGATCCTGAGTAGAAAGAGAGATTCTGGAATTTTCTGCTGGACTGCAGGGAGAGAGAAGACTCCCACAATATGACCTACTGCTGTTTCCAGAGCAGGCAAATCAAAGTGTCGCTGGGGCAGCTCCCCACAAAGCTCCTCTCTCTAAATAGTTCTGCTGTTGGTAGCACCGCTGGTGAAATGAGAGGATGTGCTGCCTTCTCTTTTTCAATTCAGTTCTCCAAGTATTGATTGATCTCCTAAGATGTGCTCAGTCAAGTTTGACCTGACTTGAAGCAAGAGAAGCTGATTGCCTGCATGCTGTGCTTCAGATACAAAAGGAAGACTTCAGGGTCCTAAACAGCTACCTTCCCGTTCCCCTCTTCCCCAATACCACCTGAAACTCTGTTTTGTTTCCCTGGCTGTCATGCAGCATTCTCCAAGATGGATTTGATGAACACCCATCCTAGAGATGCTCCATGAAAATCCAGTTCTGTGGCCCAGTTGGTAAAGTACTGCAGGCTATATCCTCTCTTGGAGATTCTTAATGTTGGTTAATGATAAGATTCAAAAGAATGCCTGCATTAATGGAATCTTTTCAACTTTCTTTTGTGCATGTGTGTGTGTGTGTGTGTGTGTATGTGTGTGTGTGTGTAAGAAAAGTTTTACCAATGTGTTAATATTTCAGCAAAGTTATTGCAAATTTAATATCACTTTTCAGTCTTATTTGGCTGTATACCCTTTCCTTTCCCTTAATTTTTTGCCTTCCTCTTATTTTTAAGTAATACACCATTGTATGTACTTCAAAATAACTGGGTACAAGAAAGTCCAGTTCTGTACCCAGGCAGAACAGAATCTGTTTTCCAGCTCAGCCATCAAAGTGGAACATTGGCAAGTTGCTCAACTCTACTCTCGACAGCCTCATCTATAAATGCAGATAATATCAGCTGGTTCACAGAGCTGTGAACTTAAGTCAAAGAGTCAAATAAACTGCAAAGCCCTGGGTACTGAGCAGGAATCTGACAAGGAAAGTTTCTTTCCCCATTCCTTGTCCTGCATGAGAGAGATTTTCCCTTACCTATTTGAATACTTTAAGGACCAACCAAAATGCTACTTTTATGAAGCTTGAAAATCCCAAGTTCAAAGTGATTTTTCTCTCCCTTGAATTCTCCCGTCATACCACAAATTGGATACTTTAATCTGTTTAAATTTTATAGTTTCACTATAAATGCTGCATCTCCTATATTAAAATTACAAGATTATTAAGTAAGAACTTACACATTTTCTGTGTTTTACACATAATCTTGCACATAATCTTACAACAACAAAAAACATTCAATAAACGATTTCAGTCTTACTTAGCAGTACATTAATCGAATTGCTTACCTTCATTCACCTGAGCGTATTAAGTAACAGGGCCTTCTATTAGGGGAAGAGGGAGCCTATTAGAATATGAGACAATCTTGGAATCAGACTGGGTTCAAAAGCACCCAGATTAGGTTATTTGAAGAAGAAGTAGGCAACATAACCTCCCGGATGTCTGAGATGCATGAATTATTATTTCTGAGAAGTTAAGGAAGAACAAAGAAGGCAGCACATAAAAGCAGTAGAGGCAAGCTGCCTACTAGAACCCTTGTTCAGAAGGAAATCTCAAGCAGTACTCTAGACTTGAGATACAAGGCTCAGTTTCAGCCCTTGAAGAACTTAATTCTAGGTAGGAGACAAGATGTCACAGAGACAATAATCAGAGCTGTGAAGTGTTTCAGACAGACGTGAACATATGCTCTGGTATCAGACCACATGAGTTCCAATCCACATTCTGTTATAACCTCACTGTGCAATTCTGCGTAGATAATTTATTCTCGCTGTTTCAACTTCCTGGTTATAATTATGTTCTCTCATCACATTCCTGCTGCTGTAACAAAATACTTTAGTAACTTATAAATGATAGAAATTTATTTTTCAAAGTTCTGGAGGCTGGAAAGACCAAGATCAAGCATCTGGTGAGGACTTGTTCTCTGCTTCATGGCAGGAGGGCAAAAACAGGCAACAGACACTCCCTTAAGTCCTTCTATGAAGATATTCATCACATAAATAAGGGTGAAGCCCTCATGGCCTGATTATCTCTCAAAGGCTCCATCTCTTAATACTATCACTTTGGGGTTTAAGTTCCAACATATGAATTTTGGGGAGGGGTCACATTTATTCAAACCATAGTTCATACCTACTTTATATCTTTGTTATGAACATTAAATGAACTGATCGATATACCATGCTTAGAAAAGTACTTGGCATATGGTAAACATTCTGTGGACATTAAGTATTACTGTATTTATATTTCATTGCAACTGTATATTTACTATAAAATATATTTACTATAAAATATATTTACTATATATAAAATAAAATATATATAAAATATATTTACTATATATAAAATAAATATATTTTATATGTATAAAATATATTTACTATATTTACTTGTCTCACCTGCCAATAAATTTAATTGTGTAAAAATTATGAAAATAACTTAATCTCAATGGTCTGAGACCTATTCTCTTGACTAATTGGAAATGTTAGAGAGATTTTCCAGAATCTCTCTCCCCCTAATATCCCTACCAGGAATCCCTAGGCTTGAAGAGCAATGTGATTCTGAAAAGTTAGTGTTGGCTCTTGTGGCCCCTCTGCTCACTACCAACAAATGGCTGCTGTTGGGCTCCTTGCAAGTCTTGTCTGCACTGAAGACCTCTGGTAGTCTTCACCATCAAGCAGCACATCTCTTCTGTTTTTGGAGAGTAGCAGCTCCTTTGGCCAAGTTCTCAACAACAGAGCTGTTGAGCACCCAATTATGGTATTTGTTGCATACTACCATCTTCTCCTTCACAGAACACCTAGACACCGAGTGGAGAGTTTCAGAGACCATCAACTTCTAGACCTTGAGGTTCAGGGGTCACAGGATGGAGAGATTATAGGGAGATAAGAGAGACCCAAGATACTTTTTCCTTATGTGACTTCTCATGATATGCCTGATTCCTAGTGAATATTCAGTAGATAATCTACAAACCATGTTTAGAAATCACGTTCAGCCAGATTCATGTTCTGTCTTTCAGGTCTTGGGGTCCAATGGAAGCCAAAAAAATGAGTGTCTTTTTCAGTTTCTGCAAACATCCTATGACTGTTGAGAGGCTGATCTGCCCAGAGTACACCCGTGACTCTAAAGGGGAAATGGTCTACTTACAAATCTAGCTATTAAGAGTTCAACCTGACCCATATACACACTCTGTCTGAACTCCTCACTATAGGATGAGTTCCTCAAAGGGAGAGATAATATCTACTGAGTTTATGACTTAATATCTAACATCTTCCACAATGCTTTATATGCTATAGGTAAGTGAATAATAAATATATGTGAAGGAAGGATATAAACAAAAGATGGAAGAAGGAGACAAAATCTGTTTGGTCAGATTTGCCAAAAGAAATTCTTTTTGGAACATGTACACCTTAGGTCTGAAAGAATGATTATTCTTTAACATACAGGTTTTTTTTTTTTTTATTTGTTTATTTTGGTGTTTCATCTACGTCTTTTTATATCCAAAGAATAGAAAGCATTATGTCCTTGAGTTGAACAAATTTTTCATTGACACTTGTGCTTTTAGGCAATTCAGTTCTAGAGTTATCTCCCTTGTGGTTTCTAGCATATTAAGCTGTACAAAGCCATTTATATCAACAATTCTTCTATAGTCTCAGGTGCAATTGTGAATGCAGACATGAGCAAAGATTGACTAAGAACAAATTTAAGTTTATGAAATGCAAACTTTGAGGATTCATTCATTCAATTTTTTTATTTTACTGATCATTAGGGTAATAAAGACATTAAAACAGATACTGAAATACATGAATGAAAATATATAAGGTCAGGGGATAGAGCTGTGACTCAATGGTGAGGCCCTTGGGTTAGATCTCAAGCACTATACACACACACACACACAAATACATATATACACATATTTATATATGTATGTATATATATAAATGAATATATACATATATATGAAGGTCTTCCTTCAAGAAGCTTTGTGTATGAAACTAGAAAACAAAAAAGGTTATTTAAAGGGGGCATAGACTAGTAAAAGAGAAATACAGGTAAATAAACCCTAAGTATATGATGAAAGCAGTCAAAGAAAGCTTTGTAGAAGTATTTCTCTAGTTGATTCTATAGAAATAGTTACAATACTACTAGCATCAGCATGAAATAGATCTATGAATCACTTAGCCTGAACTCCACTAAGAACTTGACATTAATTATATGTTTGAACCCAATGTTAACCCACTGAAGAAGAGATTGGTCTCGTATTATAGATGGGAAAATGGAGCATTTGGAAGATTAAAGAATTTGTCAAGATATCACATTCAATTAGCAGTAAAACCAGATCCCAAGATCAGAGCCCATGCCCATTGACTCCTGTTCCAAGTTGGTAACTATCAGGGATTTTGTTCCCAGTGACCTATAACAAGGGTTGTTACAATCAAATGAGGTCAAAGATTAGAAAACCTGTGAGAACGTATCTCAGACCTTTATAGTGAAGAGGAGTACTGTTGTAGTATACCATCTTTTAATTCACAACACCACCATTCCAATGTTCTTGTGACACTCACAGGATAGTCATTGCTGTATTGTTTGCTCTAGCAAAAGAGAAAGAAAGGAAGAAAGAAAGAAAGAAAGAAAGAAAGAAAGAAAGAAAGAAAGAAAGAAAGAAAGAAAGAAAGAAAGAAAGAAAGAAAGAAAGAAAGAAAGAAAAGAAAAGAAAAATACTTGGGGATTAAAAGTATGACAACAGAAATAAAGCTATGAGACATTTTGTAGATGAAGTTGAGAAAATGCTCAATAAAAAAGATCAAAACTTTGGAAAATAGTAGAGAAAAAATAAGAAAAAAATTATTAAGGAGAGTGAGTAATAGAAGAATCAAAAAATAATACTGGAAAGTGAAGGATGAAATTTTCTCAAAAAATGTCAGAGCAATTTCTAAGAACTCATAGACTTATTTCCAATTTAGCAGTGGTCACCCAAATGACCAATTGTATCTTTTAGAACACCTGGCATAAAACAGAGGTTCTAGATGCTTACATAGAGAAAGAAACAGGTATCAGATATGTGTGTTCAAAAATTATCATGTAGATTTCTATATAGCAGCATTATGGATGAGAAGACAATATAGCTCTCAAATTGATTTCTGATCTGCAATTTTAGGCAGAACAAACTTATCAGTCAAGGTTGGGTTACTGAGACATATATATTAGTTAACTCTTGTTACGTAATTACTGCAAACTTAGTGTCTGAACACAACACAGACTTATTATCGTTTAATTTGTGTGAGTCAGAAGTCAGGATCAGCTTCTCTGGGTCCTCTGCTCAGCTGCAGTCAAGGTCTTGTTCAAGACTGGATTCCCATAAGGAGGCTTAATTCTGGAAGGATCCACTTCAATTTTGCATTTTTGTCGACAGCATTGTGTTCCCTGCACGAGATCAGATTGAGGACCTCAGTTTTGCTCAGGCTGTTAGAGAGAGGCTTCCTTTAGTTCATTGTCACATGACTCTATGAGACAGCTGGTCACAACTTACATCATTTTTTTCTTTAAAGCCAGCAAAATAGAAAGCCTTCTACTAAGACAGGCACCACAATTTTATATAATGTTGTTACAGTGAAACTTGTCCTTCTTGTTGTATTCTATTAGATAAGGGGAGTGTATTCGAGAAGGCATGGATTCCAGGAAGTGGGGATCATGGGGCCTTATTAGATTCTGTTTGCCACCTTCCACCTTCTGGCCCTCAGTGATGTATGTCCCTTTCCTATGCAAAATATATTCACCCTCTTCCAAAGTCTTCAAATGTCTCATTCTATTATAGTATCTATTCAAAGTCCAGAATTTCATCATACAAATTTAATCCATGCATGGATGAGCATTAGATCCAGGCATTAGATCCTCTTCATGCATTGATATGCAAAACTGAAGAGATAAGACTGTCCCCCATATATTCAACCTACAACACAGCACTAGAATAACAGCTATAAATATTTCCATTAAGAAGGTAGAGGGAGTCAATAGCAAGTAGTAAATACACAGGAATCACTGGATTATGACAATTCTAAAATTCAGCTGAGCAAATGTTGGGAGTTCCTTGATTAGCTTTCGAAATCTTGGAATAAGGAGAAGAAAGGTGTGAGGCAGCAGGGGTCTCATGAAAATCAAAGGGACCTCAATAGAGTGGAGGAAAGGGACCAGGGGAAAAGGAGGAGAAGGAAACGGAAACTACTAGGAATGATATTGGCCAAATTATATTTTTATGTCACATGCATGTACAAAATATGTAACGATGAATACCACCATTGTGTATAATTATAATGCACCAATAAAATTATGGGGTAAAAGATCTTAGAATTATTTTTACTGCCTCTGGGTACATGGTTCTACCCCCTGAGTCATAAAAAGCAATATGTGCTCACTTCTGAGTAGTCAGTCATACCAGCCCAATTCCTGCCAGTAGCATTTTGTGGGCTGACAGCCTCCTTTTGCTTTACACTCCCAGTGAAGCTTTCAGTTCAAGCTGATAGTGCTTTTGCTGAAAGAACTTTCTCAGAAACTTCATACATATTCCATGGCTCATTCCTTTAGGCAAAAGCCCCATTTTTTAAAATCTTTTTTAAACAGAAGTTCTCCACCTTGTGTTCCTTGTGACATGGCTGAGAGACGCTACCCTTAATCATCCTGGGGGCTCTGTGGCTGGCTCGGGAGATTCCAGGAGACATTTTCTTAATCTCTTTCAAGGATCCTTCTGTGACCGAACACTACTTTGATCCTTTGATCTTTCTGAAGTTTTAACAAAAGATTGTGCAGTCATTCCCTTGGATTTTTCCTTAGGCCATACTTTTCTGATCATGCTCACAAGTCATCTCTTAATTTTGGTGTCTTTTGCCATCTGGAGAAGCTGAGATTTTTCCAAAATCTTCAATTTCTGATCTCTTTCTGTTTAGCTACTGTCCCTCAATGTAAGTCTCTCCTTTCACATTTTACCATAAGCATCAAGAAGAAACTAGGTCAAACCTTCAGCACTTTACTAGAAAATCTTCTTAGCTAACTTAGTTTATCACTTACCTGTTCTGCTTCCCTTGTATCTGCAGGTAACAATTTCCCTGAGCTTTCTGCCATTACATAACAGGGATGCCCCTTTATCCAGTATCCAATAACATGTTACCCACTACTCTGAATTCTCACTGGCAATGACTTTAAAGTTCAAATTTCTACTAAGAATCTATCAGTAGTTCTCTGTAACTTTCAAATTTCTCCCAGCCTTTACTCACTGCCCAATTCCCACAATTTCAAATATTTGTTTTAACAACACCCTAATTCCGGGTACCAAAACTCATATTCATTTTATATTACTGTGAAAAATATCGCCACAAACTTAGTTACTTAGAACTTCATACTTGTACTATATTTTATGTTCTTTGGGTCTGGAGTCTGGGTGTGACTGGATAGGTCCTCTGCAAGGCAATGGCCAGAACCGCATTTTCATCTGAAGACTTGACTAGGGAAGGATTTGCTTCCAAGTTTGCATGCTTGCTGGCAGCATTCAGATCCTACAGAATGTCAGACTAAGGGCCTCAGCTTCCTGCCGACTGCCAGCCTCAGCTCCTTAATAAAGTGATCCTTTCCATGGTATAGCTCAGATAAGGCAGCTTCTTTTCAGTCAGTAAGGAAGAAAGCCTCCCAGCAAGACCAACATTACAATCTTTTTTTTCAACTTCATTTTTTAATTTTTTTCTTTTTAGCTATATGTGATAGCAGAGTGTATTTTGGCATATTATACATGCATGGAGTATAACTTATTCTAATTAGGATTCAATTCTTGTCGTTGTACATGATGTGGAATTTCACTGATGGTATATTCATATATGAACACAGGAAAGTTATGCCTGATTCATTGTACTGCCAACAATTGTCCCTTGCCCTATCCTATTAGTATTAGGAAAAGCGTATCCCCAACCCAATAATGAGCATATTGCAAGACTTGTTTTAGTCTGTTTTTTTATTGCTACAACAAAGTACCTGAGGCTAGGAAATTCATAAAGGCAAGAAGATGTTCAAGAAGATGTTTATTAAGCTCCCATTTTTGGAGGTTGAAAGTTCAAGAGCAGGGGACCTTATCAATTTGGCTTCTGGTAAGGTATCCTTCAGTTGCAACACATCACGGCAGATGGTATCCTTGTAGGAACACATGCAAGAAGGAGAGATCACATTGTGAAACAGGAAGCCAGAGAGCAGGGAGAAACTAGTCTTCCTTGTTTTCAGGACAACTAACTCAGAAATTTCACAAAAACTACCTTAATACAAGTGACAGTTGCAGTTAAAATCTCAAAGTCAAGAATGAGAGACCATATAAGTAGAATTTTCAAAAGAAAACAGCTTAAAAGTTGATTCTTTACTTTCTGTATCTTATCCTGTTTAAAAACTCAAGACGTATGCAATAGAGTTGAGGAGATCATAGATGTATTTGTGATGATGTCTTGACAGCTATTTGTCACAATGTATCTAGCCTTTCTAGCCCACACCATTGCAACTTGTCAATTTAAGAAATCAGGCAAGGCTCTAATCTCTTTGACATACCAATTGAGCATGAACCAGGAGAGATTATAACGACCTGGAACAAAGTCAGATCAAACCTATCCAACCAAGCAACAGCAACAGCAATTCTAATTAAAAGCCATTTAGAGAGAAGAGTTATGGCTGTCTGAGAAGCATAGGAGTTACTGAGAGTGCAGTGACAGGTCTGTGGGCTACCAGGATCAGCAGAGATACACCTTCACAGAACCACATGAGTTCCTGCTTCTGACCCAAATCCACATTGGAAGGTTGTGTACTGCAATAACCTGCTGCCTTTAATAATGCTATTTCTTCTGCTGCTTTTAACTCACCAGGTACAGTGCCATTGCAGAGAGGGAGAGAGAACAAGAAGCTGAAAATATCCTTTTAGAACATCAGCACTGATCAGGACAGATATTTTTAGTAAGCGATTGTCTGTCAAATCTGAGTCACGTGGCATGCCACTTTAATGATCTGAGAGAGTTTGCAAGTCCCTGAAAAGTGACAGCTGCAAATGAGAATTTAGGAGGTTCCACCAGGCAAGCAGAACATTGATCAAATCTATTGGCAGGAGCCATAATCAAAGCAAAGTGTCGGTGGAGATGTTGAGCGTAAAATCCTCCTCCAGGTGACGAAGTGCTTTCTGGCCAGGCATTTGCAGTGTTAATGTTTAAGAGCTGTTGCTATCTGAGCCTGGTTACTGTCTTCAAAAGCTGTCATGCTTTTACTGTTTACTACATTTAAAATATTTTTCTTCCTTATAAATATGTGATGGGATAACATTTCAAAAATAGATAAAATGTGAATTGCTGCACATTATGTTCTCAGTGAAATTTTAAATGGGAGTTCTTGGTTCATCTGTGCTCATCTGTCATTGACAGACTGCAGTAAGAGGAATTAAAGGAGGTGTACATTCTGCCTTGTCCTGCTCCATGCCACAGTCCACACTGCTCATGTGACTAGCTATCTGTAAATCCCTAACCCTAAAATGAGATCTTTGGCTTTTTCTCCATGTCTTCCACATCTGGAGAAGTATCCATGGAAAATATGCATGAGACTGGTTCTCTTTGGGAAGGATATGGTTGAATGGATCCTTCAAGAAGACTGCATAAAGGAGTGAATAGTTTGGGGTATAAAGTGCTGGTGCTCCATCTCAGTTGCCCTGAAAGACATTAAGATAAAGCTGAATCTTAACAGCACATTTGCAGGAATGCTTATGAGCTCATCTTTTCTTGCATTCTTTTTCAATACAATGGCTGTTGTTTTCTTTTGCTTCAGTTTTTATTATCTTAAATCTGCTCACGACTGTGTCAATTGATTTCAGATTTCTAACCAGCTTTCTTCTCTAAAGTCAGATAGTCTCTTGCCTTGTGGGGTTATAAACAGTCCTTCCTAGAATCCTGGCTTCCAAGCTACCCTTTTGTAACCCACTATGTTCACCCATCTTTGGAATCCCCATTACTTACCCACTACCTATAACTCTGATAAATATCTTATCTTTGGACTAAAGCATGACTTTATTGTATGATTTTCTGCTTATATGACATGCTTGTATGCTCGCAACCATATCAATATGGTGTACTTACAATGGAATGAATACAATATAATACTTTAATAATAAAATTATTCATGAAGTGAAAATATACAATTGTTTTCTTGAAAAAATGGGGATGGCAATTCCTATTATTTGCCAGAAGAACCAGGAATATCTGAAATATTAGGTAGCACTTTTAAACGAGAATTTACACTAAGAAGTATAGTGGGAAAGCTGTGGAGCATGTTTGTCCATGCTCAATATGAAAACTGTATTTAGATGTTGAGAATTCCTGACGACCCCCAGACTATAAAACTAGTCACCTGACCTGCAAATACTTTCCTGCTTGAAATTTTGGAATCTACTTTTATTTCCCAGGGTTCTAGTTCAAATACTAAATTTTTCTCTCTGTCAGATTTCTAAGTGAGAAAATCTTTGTTGGGGTACTAAATCTACCTGTCCTACAAAAGCCCATATGCTGAATTTTCTTTAGGAACAGGAAATTCCACTTTTCCTTGCCTCAGCACTGATATTTTCTAGTGCAAAGAAAATCACCCTGATGCAATGTTTGGATTCAGAATCACAATAGTCACCTTGTAACCAAGACATTAGTGCAGCATGCATCCCTGATCCTTATCCCAATCCCGCATGTATCTCTGAGCCTTGAACAAATTTAGAGTCTTACCCCAGTCTTTACTTTTTCTTAAGCGTCAACATTTCCCTAAGTGCTATCCGTTACTCCATCCATAGTCCTTCCCTTTTCTCCCTGTAATGGTTTCCATGAAAGAATGGAACTGCATTTTATTTCATGAATCCATTGACTTGTATTCCCCCCATATTTTTCTCATTCTATCTCTACACCTCCAGCAGCAGAATATTGCCATTCCATTAGGAAAAAGGAGATCTCAATTTCTTTTCCTATTTTCTCCATGAAAAGACATCTCTGCCTGTCTCTTAGCCATTCTTTCTCAATACACCCTATTACCATCCAGGGCCTTTCTCATTACAAGCCTGTCAGAGTGACATAGATGACTTTTCCCTAAAAGCAACTACCATCTCTACATCCACCTTAGTTCAACTATGGTTTTAAAGAGCTACTTGAAAATCAAAATTTGATATGAGGAGTTCTAAGAACCTAATGGTTATATCAATGATTTGAGAAGGATAATAAGTGGAAGAAGAAAGGGAAAGCCCTTAATTAGAAAGGAACAAACACATCCACTGAAGCAATGAGGGAAAATCCCACTGCTCTGATGTATATCTATTTAATCCTATAAATCATCCTATAACTCTTCAACTACTCTTCAATTGGTTACCCAACTATGCCACACAATTTTGTTTTCTAAGAATGAATTTCTCCATGGTTGTAAATATGCTATTCCCCTGAGCAGAATTCTCTCGTTCTGCCTTCATTGCATATTTCCTTTATTATGATTCTGACATCTTGATAAGCCACCACATCTTTAGATATTCAGTCACTGATTATTTACTCTTGATGCCAACTTAATTCCTCATTCCCAAACACTTGACATATCCCTCCCCAGTGCCTCACTGGCCTCACTCAATGGGAGTGGCTTGCTCACTTACCTCTAGAGTGAGGGTTGCCTGAGGTCACTGTGTTATCATTGCATCCCAGTTTCTGGAGCAGTACAGCACAGGGAACATAGCCTCAATAAATAGACTCCAGGGAATATTTTCAGTAGCCATCAGTATGTAAACCTCTTTCACGTTCTTTTTCACTCTTCTAGCAAGATGCTTGTGAGCATATTTTAAAGGTAGTGTCCTAGACAGCTTTGGCTGCTAGAACACAATACTATAGCATAGGTGGCTAATCAACAAGAGAAATTTGTTTTTCATGGTTCTGAAAGCTGGACATCAGATATCAAGGTACCGTGGTAGTCAGGTTCTGGTGAGGCCCTTTTTCCAGGTTGCAGATAGCTGACATCTCTTGGTGCCCTCACAGGTAGCTCTCTGGTCTCTTTTTAATAAGACCACTAATCTCATTCACGAGGTCTCCACCCTTATGACCTAATTACCTCTTAAAGGTCCCACCTCCAAACACCATCACATAAGGCACTAGGATTTTAGCTTGTGCATCTTGGGAGGACACAGGCATCCAATCTGTAACAGGTAGGATCTCTAATTTCATAAAAACTTGGATATCAGAGAAGGGGAATTAATCAGGGCAATAATAGAAGAGTCAGTTTTGTTAGGAAGAGGTAAAAGAAGTGAAGCCAGAATTAAGGACAGGTAGTTAGTGTAGAAATAGGGGATTAGGTCAAATTGAGGAAATGAAGCCATTAAGCCATCTGCCTCTGGAAGTTGGAGACTGCCCCTGGGAGAATGGAATGTCAAGGATCTCCGGAACCCATTGATTACCAAATTTACCTGCCTTTATCAAGGACTGCAAACAAGGAGCTGCTAATTAATGCCCCCTGAGCCCTTACCTGCCTGAATCACCTTGGTCCTCCCCCTGCCCATGGCTTCTCACTTAATGCAAAACCAGGCCTAGTCATGTGGCAGGAAGGAGAAATAAGGGGGAGAGAACTGGAGAACAAAAGAGACTTTAAACTATAAAAGATGTAGGGTGCGCTCACTTCTTGGGACATTTGAACATCAGCCATGGCCCCCTTCTTCCTCCTGGGAGAAGTCTGTATTATTACCTTTAAATAAAACCTGCTTAATATGCTTGCCTTGGCGTGCTTCTCTAGTGTTCAATCTTCAACATTAGAAGGAGCAGAACTCGTCACCGGTAAAGGGGCAGTATCAGATTGATCATGGGGGAAGTATGCTTCTTTCATCTCTGGCTATAGGAGTGAAAGAATGGACATTTTTTTAAGCTGTCTGTTTTATCTCAACTCCCTAAGGTCTCCCTCCCAGTGACGGGAACAAAGCCCTTAAAGCTGTTCCAGGAATCAACCCCAAACAGGGAGTAAAAGGGTAAATTGAGCCAGATAGCCAGATAGTGCTCAAATAGTAGGATTACCAGAAACTATTGACCAGAATCTACGCCCTGTTGTAAAACATTGTGAAACATGTTGTATGTTATCAGCAAACCCAGACCCCCTTTGAAATTTCCTGGCAGCTTTGTCCCCCTTTTCCCTTTCATGTGCGACCCCTCCCGATGTGTGGTCTCTGCCTTTATAAACCTACAAGATTTTCTGCTAGGGACTCGACTCCTGGACTCCTGCGTGAGTCACCAGTCGGGTCCCAGCGCGCTGGAATAAACACCTCTTGCGGTTTGCATCAAGTGACGCCTCCTGCGGTTGACTGGGGTTGCCGTCGATCCATGGGACAGAGTTGGGGTTTCTTTTTTGGGGGCCTTACAGGAGATTCTCTTGGTCACTATGTCCTCTCTGATTTCTACTCCCTCTTCCCATTTTTACCTCTCCTTTAACAATAGCACCCTCTCTTCTACCTCTCTTTTAGGTCTGTCTCTGAATGCTTTGGGGCTTAATAACATCAGTAATGTTAGCAGAAAAATAAGATACCAACTAGTTTCTTTTAAGATAAGAATATGGACAGACGTTTGGATGCCTATCTGTCAGGAGCCTTTATGTTTTTCTTGGTGAGTTTATGGGAGTTCTTTTGATTCAGCATGTTAATTTTGAAAAGACTAAGATCTTTCTAGAAACATGGTATTCAGAAAATTGCTCCAATGACCAATAAGGATAGAATAAGCCTCAGCTTAAATAAAATATCTTTGCCTTGGGGGGAATAATAGGATAACTGCAGCTGGGAGGGGGAAGTGCCCAATACATATTCAAATTTTTCCACTCTCTTTTATGGAACAAGACAGCCCTATAGGATACTGTGAGTCCTTGTAGCAGGGCTACAGCTGGCACCTCCAGTAAAGCCTAGGAAGTCTTTGTATTTCAAAAAAAGCCCATGAAAACCTAGCATCCATCTCAAGTAAAAATTGCAATTGGTTCAAACAAAAATCATCTGATTTTATTGTTTATGAAACTGGTTCTACAAATAAGAAGTTTTACATTGCAGAGAGGAGTTCTTTGGCAGAGACACAAGAGGCAGAGAGAGTTGAATGGACGGATGAGGATGCAGTTCCCTGTAGTTCACAACAGTTACTTTGTTTCAACTAAGGGCATGGCCCTCAACTGCTCCCACAGTATTTGCAAACTACCAGTGACAGATTTAAAGTGGACTGGGTTATGGATGCAAAATTGATCGACGTTCTGCTCATTGTGACAGGTCATGCAGAGTGATTTAAAGGGATGGTTCCATTATGGCAAAATTTCCTCCGAAAAAATAGGTACCTTGTGGCGACTGTTGTTTTACCTCAGGGATGAAAAGGAATCAATGTAGTGAGATGTGGAGAAAAAAAAGCAGCCCCCTGAAGCCTTGTTTTCTTTAAAGAAACAAGAATAGTTCAGAGTTTTTAAGCAATTTCTAGACTTCAAAATACCAATTCAGACACTCAATTTATAAAATTACAAAATAAGGTAAAAATTTAGAGCAGAAGACATTTGAAAATATTTTAATTCCCACATCCTAATTTTACATATAAAAACTGAATTACCAAGAGGTAACAACTTTTCCAAGGAAGTGATAAGAACTTCCCAGGCTAAATGACCATGCTTTCTGCATTATGATATTCAGTTGCAGGTAATTTTGTTATTTCTTAAAACCAGATAAGACGATTAGATATATTACAAATGAAACTGTTATTTATAAATACACACACACACACACACACACACACACACACACACACACACATATATACATACAGAGAGAGAGAGAGAGAGATAAGATTCAAAGCTCTAATTATAATAGAAGGAAACAGCACACATAACACACCTATAGAACAATCCTACCCATTAAAGTTCTCTCGTGAACTGTGAATGAAACATTTTTACCTCTGTATTTATTTGTCCTTTGTGATTTTTTTTTACGTGTTAACAAATAACAAATAGGTTAGAGAAACACATGCTGTGTGTTTATAGATGGATATAGCATCCATCTCTCTCTCTCTCTCTCTCTCTCTCTCTCTCTCTCTCTCTCTCTTTCTCTCTCTCTCTCTCTCTCTCTCTCTCTCTCTATATATATATATATAGATATATATATATATCTATATATATATATATCAATCAGGCATTTTGAAATAAGTTCATTGAGGGTGAATTCTTAGCATCCGCTGAAAAGGCTTTATTTATCATTCAACTTTGATATAAAATTCAGCTTGCATTCACCAAAACAAACAACAACAACAAAAAGTTTTCTCTGTTTTTAATGGTTGTACAAGAGAGGCTCAGTAGAAATTGGAGAAACTTAGCCACACCAATTCATTATAACTTCAGTGGACAACGAAGGATTCTATTTGTGGACCACTAAAGGATTCTATATTAACTAATCATATTATGAGACTTTATACAATAAATAATACATTTCACAAACCCTGAAATCAGCACAATTCTAGAGAGTGTTTTAAATTGTACACCTTCAAAAGAGATAAACTCTATGAAGCACAATTGAAATAATTTGAACCACATTTTAACCACTAGGATTTTTTTTTTAATTTAGCCTTATATGAAAGTCCAATCTAATCCAATGGACTGCTTTGTGTGGAGGGGATAGAGAGAGAGAGAGATAGTGCTCATAGCCAAGCCCCCAGGCATTACATTCATCCCAGCTGAGGCCACAAATATCATTGAACAGAAACACACTGTTCCCCATTGCATTCTGTCCAAATTGCTAACCAACCCACATTCATAAAATAGTAATAAGAGTTACAATAGGTTATAAGGGAAATCTTGCTCTTAATATTAGTTTATATTGAAAAATATTTGTTGAAAGCACTTGTTGAATGAATAGCTAATTAAACACATAATAAAGTAGTGAACTTCCATTCTATTCCTGTCAGCTTAGCAAGAATCAGCAAAATTGTTAATATTGTGTTAATAGAGACTATGGTGAAAAAGACTCTCAGATGCCATTGTTGGGAGTATAAATTGGTACATTCTCCTTGGGGAACAATTTAGAAGTATCTATTAAAAAGTCAAACACTTGTTCACTTTAATCATGCTAGTCTACTTCTAGGAAGGTATCCACAGATGGATTCACATGTGCTCTGCACATGCTCCAGCAGGTTTGCTGTAGAATGTTTTGATGGTAAAATCTCAGAAAAAAATACAAATGGCTATCAATACAAGATTAAGTAGATGATGGGTGATTCATCTACTCAATAGAATAAACCTCTATGCATTGAAAGCAAACCAACTCTGAAATGCATGGTTGCATGAGAAAACAAGTTACAGAACATTTCCTCTTGTAAAATGTGTAACAGAAATGTTTATGTGGTTTGTGATTAAGCACACTATTTCTAGGAGACTGATTAAGAAATTGGCAATATTGCCAGGTTTCATGGCACGTGCTTATAATCCCAGAGACTGGGGAAGATGAGGCAAGAGGATTGCAGACTTCGAGGACAGTCTCAGCAACTTTCTCAAAATTAAAACCATTTTTTTTTTTTTTATAATAGTTGGGGATATTGATCAGGGAAGTCTTTTGAAAGTTTTTTTTCTTCCTTCTTTCCATTCTCCCTTGTTATCCTGCAATAGAAAAGAAAGGAAAAATAGGAGGAAGTGGTTACATTTTTCTAATCTACTTCGACCCCTCCACCTGATTCATGTGGGTCAGAAGTGATGCACTGCGGAGCATTTCCTGTTGTGATCCAACATGAAGAGGTTAACACAAGTTCACCTCATCTCCACCTCATACATACTTCTACTTCACAATTAAAAAAAAGTGGGGGGATTCTGTACCTAAACTTTCTTGATAAAGAATGATTTTAACACACCAATTTCCACTGCAAATGTAGCACCTAGGATCCCATGCAAGTAGCATTGTGGCATTGGGTTTACAAGGTAGTTTTTACACTTTGACCAGAGTTACAACCAGACTGGCCTCTTTTCAAGAGTATGTATTAATCTCTTATAGATTTATTGTTAAGTTTTAAAACCTGGCACAGACTTCTTCACAATTTTTAAAATAAGATTACCAGCAAATCCCTCCTTCGCCATTACCTGTCATTCACTGTCTTTGTAAAAATAATTGGCCCTATAAATAATTCAGATCTGTCTATTATTTTCATGAATGAATGAGAGATCTCCACAAAGCCTATTTGTATTATTTATTTTTCAAAAAGCTGAAATGATTGCTTGGATAAAGCATAGAGGTAAGAAAAACTTCCCATTGGATTAATTTAATGCAGAGATCCAGAATTGAAAAGAATGATAAAAGCTGTTTCCTGCTTGATTATTTTTCTTTTCAAGCTGCTTCTTTCTCAATAATTAAAAAAAACAAAGCATATGAATTTGCTCTTTCCTTTTTAATGACACACAGTATAAAAGTTTTTTTTTCTCTTTTTTCCCTTTCTTTTCTCTGTTTAGTCATGAAAGAACTCCCAGCCATAAAACACAAACACATTTTATTTTAATAAGACATGATTTAAATTCGCTTTTACAATTTCTTACTTCTGCAAGAAGTCTTCTTCTCATTCATAATTAAAATTGAGCTTGTCTTTTGTTGAGTTCTGATTTTCTAACATCCTTTCTGATAGGATGATAAAGTACAACCCTTAATCCATTATGTCCCATATGTAGGACACCTATAATTTTAATTTTAATTAAAGTTGAGGAATAAATGTGCTACGTATAGTAACTCTGTTGCTCAATTTAAGCATTTGTCCTATATAAAGAACACTGGGACATAATGGGCTTAATCATTTCCTTATAGTATTTTTAAAAATTATTTTATGTCTAGAGAGATATCATAGTAGTTTTCCACTACTGACATAACAGATTACCTCGGATTTAGTGTCATAAGCCACATACATTTCTGTTACCTATAAGTCAACTTGGAATTCACAGTGTGTATTATCCTGGGTTTCTCCAGAGAAACACATAAAGATCAACAACACTCTGAGCTAAAATCACAGTGTCAGTAGAGCTATGCTTCTTGCAAGAAGCTCTTTCCCAGTTTCTACAAACTGTCCTCCTCCTTGACTTGTGGTTTTCCCCAGTTTTTAAAGTCAGCAAAGGGGAGTCTCACATCACCTCATTATGATCTACATTTCTTCCCTCATCCACTTTTAAAGGCCTCAGTGATAATATTGGTCATCCCAGATAATTCCATCTGAAAACTCAATTCCCCTTTGCAGGTAAGATAACATATTCATAGATACAGAGAATCAGGGTGTGAACATTTGGGGGAACTTTAATTTTTCTCCCATGGGAGGTATTATATCATGGAAAATGCATAGGCTTTAAGCTCAGATGGATCTACACTAGCATCCTAGTTTGGCCCCTTACCAAGTGAATGAGTTTGGCCAGATAACTTTTCTCAGTCTTAGCTTTCCATTGAAAAAAGAAATGAATTTAATCATTTCTAAATTGCAATATTTTGTGTGTCAGGATTGGAAGTAATATAAAATGCCTAGATCTTGCTGCAAAGTAAGTCCAGAGGATCTGTGATCATTCTTATCAAATTTATAATGTACTATTTTCTTTAAACATTATCTTTTTGGCTAGGCTATGTATTAATCAGAAGGTAAACATTTGTTAAATTAACAGATTGTCAGATATAGAGAGGAGTGAGACAGAAGTGGTAAAGAGAAATAAAAACCTTCCAATGAGAATGAAAATTGCCTTCCATGGGGTCATGAGGTTACTTGGTGAGAATGATGCCAGAAGGGAGTAATCACCAAATTAGAATGTGCTGCTTCCTAGAAATCTAAGCAGGAATAACAAAAACAAAACAAATGATCATTTTTGTTGGCTCAGTTTAATAAAATGTGCCACTTCTGGCTCCACCCAATACCTCTTTAATTAAAGACATTTTATGAAATGAACCTATATGTGTTCTCTCTCTAAAAAATATAGCCTATGACAAAATATAACATATTTTGATAATCACATTGTGTTACACTGTATGTTCCAAGAGGGTAGGGACTAAGCATGTCCTGTTAAGCACGTGTTTCCTGAACTCTTGATACCCAGTACCCACCATACAAGTGGGAAAATATTTGTTGAATGAAATGAAAAGATGTAGGCATGAAACCTATATATTTTTCTGGGTTTGCCTGGACCACATGTTTGTGAAGTAAGCTGATGTTGCTCAACTGTCTAGTAAATTGGCCTCTTAAGGTTTTGTGCTAATATCCTGGGTCCAAATTAATAAAAACTTCATTATCAATAACACCTACTATGTGCTGACACAGTGAACATTTACTGATGATCTCTAATTAAATCTTACAGGTTTACGTGGCAGGTAATTTCTTTCCACATTTGAAAATTTGATCACCTGTGGGTCACCTGAGAAGTAATTTAATGTGTTCAAGGCCATCCACCCCTTTTATAGTAAAGTTGAGATTAAGCCCCAGCTTTTTTTTTTTTTTTTAAAGATCTAGCTGTTTGACTTTACTCTCCTGTCTCACATGAAAAATCTTTTTTTTTTTTTGTTCGAGCACTTGTATAATGTGTCAGTCTTCTCATAAGTGCTAGGAATGTAAAGATGAAAATGTAAATATAGCCTATACTCTCAAAAGCACAGCTATAATATGATGTGATGACAGCTATATTAGCAGAATAAACAAGTACTGTGGGAAGTACAGAGATGACAGCAATTATTTAGCAGTTAAAGAGTTAGGGAAATTTCCTCCTCCAAATCTCTACATGTACCATTCCCTGTTCTCAGAACACTGTTCCTTTTCCTATTGCAGACCCAGCCTTAGATTTTGATAAAAATGTTAGTCAACTTGTATTCCTGGACACTGAAGACTAATCTAAGTATTTGTAATCATTTCTAAAGAGTTTTATTTTCCCTGTAATTATTACTCAAACATAGTGAGTATGCACCAGACCTAATTGCACAGGCTTGACTGAAATAATTTGATCACCAAAACCATAGTAGAGATAAGAATACTGAGGTTAAAAGTTAGTCATTTCTCATAATTATACAGTTGGTATGGAATGAAACTTGAATTTAAATCTAGAGAGCTTTTCTAGACTATCATACCTATTAGTCTATAAAATGTATCTAGATATAAATGTTAGACATAGTTCACACTACTATGTGGTTCCTCATTTAAATGCCTATCATTTCTTCTAGAATAAAGAAGGGGGAAGCCCTAAGTATACAGATCCATCTATTTTAATGCTTATTGTATTTTTAGTGCCTAAACATGTGCCAAACAATGGTTATAAATCATCTGGGCCTTGAAGGATTGAAAGGAATTTGCTAGGGTTTGAGATAGAAAGGGATTTTTAATTCTTGAATAAATGACATATTAACTGGTATAAGAACAACTAGCAGTAAGGAAACCAATAGAAAGACTATTTACAATCACCCAGGTAATACAAAATCTAGAAGACAGGCAAGCAAACAACTTTTTCTTTGTAGAATACCAGATCGCAAATATCTTAGGCTTTGCAACTACTCAGTTGTGCCACTGTATTATTACAGCAGCCACCAACAATGCATAAGCAAATGGATGTAGCTCCACTCTAATAAAGCTTTACTAGGGCTGGAAATATAGCTCAGTGGTACAGTGCTTGCCTGGGTGCAAGAACCTAGTTTCAATCCCCAGTACCATAAGAGGAAAAGAATAATGCATGCAATAAAGCTTCAAAAAAATAATTGGCACATAGTCCACAGGTGCTTGTTATCCAAACCCCTAAAATAGCATACACTAGTAATGCAACTGGAAAAGTCTGTGTGTTGCACAAGAAGCATTTCAAAAGAAAGCCTGACAGCACTTGTTGACTGACTGACTACACATCTGAGGAAATGAAGTTGAAGATAATCTTGATTTCCCTGTTATCATGAAATCAAGGAAGATAAATTTGATTAAAGGTGAAGAATGATGACATAAATTCAACACCCAAGAAGGAAGTGGATTGCACATGGAAAACAGCATCGGATAATAACTAAAAACCAGAGTCAGAATGAAAACCAATATATAAAGGGATAGCTTTCTAAGGAAGTCTTACAAGCCTGTTATACAACTGTGATATTACTCATCCTGGTCCTTACACTTGGCTACTTAATTCTGCAGTCATTTTTTAAAATGATTCATTGTTTTTCTCAGTTCTTATCAGAGGGATACAAGCTGAACTGTTCAAGCAATGATAAGTTAGTTGCATAGTTCAGTTCACAATTTACTCCTCTAGGAAAAATTGTTCAAGGAGCTACCTTTTGAGGTCTTTCAGAAACTCAGTGCTTAGAGGAAAAATTTCCTTTGAATTTTCAAGTAACTTAAAAATGAAGGGGGCATATAATGTCTACAGATGAGATCTGGCCTGTGACTGATTCAGTGGAAAGAGACAATCCATGTATTGAAATACATCCATAAGATGAATTCCTTCTGCTACATTAAAAGGTATCTTTAAAAAGAAAAGGAAAGGTGGGTCTTGGTGAATACTCATTGTTTTAAATTTAACAGCACATCCCTTTCCATTACATAAAGCATCTTTTAAAAATTTTTGTGCCATGAAACCTCATTCAACAATAGGAATTGGGTGGACTTTAAGGTTAATATTAATAAACAGTATATGCCACAGTTATTTGCAAACTAATAACCTCTATCAACATCCAGGTCTCAGAGAAACTCATTTTCTTCTCTGAATTTTTAAGAAGTATTTGAAGGAACCAAGCAATTTGAGAGGCTTGATCAAACAACTTCCCTTTTTGCAAGATATAGTGATCATTTCTAAGCAAATAGAAATAGGGCTTATTAAAATGAAGAAAGAAGTTTTACCAATAAGTGCGTCATTGGAGTTTATAAATTGTCTTGGGAAGGAAGGAGTAGAACATCAGAATCTAGCTGCTTGTCATCAATTTTCTACCCTTGCAAAAATATGAGTCATCCTTTCACATAACTCATGGCAACTTTGGGTTGCAAAAAATTCTGAAACCCTAAGAATTCCCATAGGTAAGTATGGGCAGACCACCAGGTCTGCAGGATCAAACTGGGCTATAGAGCTGTGTACTTCTCAGACAATAGTCCAATTCCCACCAAGAGGTAGAGCAAGTGCAGACTCTTGAGAGAACTCAGCCAAGACCTAGAAGAGACTGGATCTTGCCCTCAGAGAGAATTTTTGGCAAAATTCAGATCCTGTGTCAATCAGGATGTAGGCAACAACTTAGGTAGAATTGAAGAAGGTCTAGAACTCCACTCAGACTGCAAAGTCAATAGTTGATACCACATATATGGGCCAAGGAAGGCTGAATACCAATGGATTAATAGGTGACTGGGACCCACTCCAGACCTACCAAATTCTGATGCAATGGCAGATAAATTTATAGCCCTAGACACTCACTCTTTACCCTGGTAGCTAGGACTGATGTTGTGGCTGACATTGGATTAGTTGTGATCTCTGAAGGGATTGGAAAAGATCAAAGCTAAAACTCTCCCATTCATCTCCACTCTTGAAGAAAGTAAGATAGTAGTGTTGACTATTAAATATATATATATATTTCCTACTATATAATTGCATTAGGCACACATTATATGCTAGCTAACCCTCATAACTGCAGAATATTGATCATTATATCCATTTTTTTCTTTAAGGAAAGTGAAGTTAAGAGAAGGTTTAGTGGTTCAAAATCTTATGTGACTCTGATCCTAATGAAATAGATCATCTATAATAAAGCACTGGAGCAGCTCCATAGGAATGAGGGAAAGAGAGAACAACTGTTCTTAGAGAGATCGAAAGGAGTTCTTAAAAGAAGGCAACACTTGGTGTGAAAGGCAGGGCCAACCTCCAGCACTGGTCAGAGGAGGACCTAGAACCAGAAGCTGGAGACATTTCTATCATGGCTGTCTATAACAGGAAAAATGATTTAGCTAGGAAGAAAACTGAGCCCTGGGATTGGGAGAAATTGAACTGAGTAGCAAGCAGAGGAAGGATAAAGGAGGGGTAGAAAATGGCCAACAGTTCTTGTATGAATAAAACAAGCAATCAGAAGTGGAGCAAGATAATTTGGATGAAACAGGAAACGAGATGGGATATTTCCTTTTGTGCGAAGATGTTATTAGTAGGCTACTTACTTTATACAATGCATCTAATGTTCACTTAAAATCTTATACCAGTGTAATCCCAGTGGCTAGGGAGACTGAGGAAGGAGGATCAAGAGTTCAAAGTCAACCTCAGCAAAAGCAAAGCACTCAGCAACTCAGTGAGACCCTGTCTCTAAATAAAATACAAAATAGGTCTGGGGATGTGACTCAGTGGTTGAGTGCCCCTGAGTTCAATCCCCAGTACCCTCCAAAAAATGCTATAGCAGGCCAGCACTGTTTTGAGGGTACATGTGGATTCACTTGACATGAAAAGGTGGTAAGAATATTGAAGGTACAAAGAATAATTTGCAAATAGAGTATCATTAGGGAACAGTAAATGATTTGCCACAGCTTGAATAAAGGACATTTGTGGACATGGAGTTTCAAAAGTGATTTGAAATGGGCCTTAACTGCATCATGTTGACATGCCTTTATGATACACTATGGGACATGAAGGTATTGCACGTATACTTCGACTCAGGGCATGCCATCCTCTGGCTTGTGTTTTAGAGTGGCTTCTCTCATCGCATTGTGAGATCAGGGAGCATACAAAAGGATGAAGAGTTAGGAAGCTATTGTGAAATCTCAGGCAAGCCAGGAGTGAGTGAAAGAGGAAGAAGCAGGAGCACTTCACTTAAAGAATCTATTTAAATGCTACCATTTTATTTTATAGAGGATTTTTAATTAATCATAATAACTGTATTATTAGGCAGATATATATTAACATCAGTACACAGAGTTGAGCCCTTACCATGCCAAGTACCAAATCTTTGGGAGGTAATCAATCATGTTGGTTAAAAGTTTTCAACACTACAAGTGAGACTTGAAATGAATCTCCTTATGCCTCAGTTTTCTCAACTATAAAATTAGAATGCCTTATGTTGTGAATACAAAATGAGATATTACATACAATGTACTTGGAATAATTCCTTGCATATAGAGTAAGCAACCTATAAACATTAATTATCATCATAATTTTTTTGAACTCCATAATGTCTTTTATTACTCTATTTCTGCCATGTTGTAGATGAGGAAATAAAACTCAAAGAAGGTATACAGAGCTTGTCAATGATGCAAACCTAGGCTATTTTGACTGCTGAACTTGTATAGGAGAGAAGAGATGTAAGGTTTCCAGCACAGCTTCCAGGGTCATTATGATATGTGGTGAGGTGAATGCCAGAGTCTAAGACATTCGTTAATGGCATCTCTGAAAGGAGCTTCTTCAGTCAAACGGGGAGCATTCTCCTCATCGAATTCATTGCAATGCGACTTGGGAGCCTTGTATGGCAATTCCATCTTCTCTGACATTTAATTTGCAATCCCAGGAAACCAGAAACTTTCGCATATGCAGTTGCCTAGGCTTCCAAAGCAAGGAACACTCCCTTAACTAGGCAACAGTTATTTCCGGCAGAAGCCTCAGTCAGGTAGCGTGGCAACATGCAGTGGGAGCTCAGCTCTGCTTGCAATGAGTCAGCCAGGTTTCTCTGCCCAGAGTTGGTGGGGGTTGATGGCACCATGTGAACAGGAAAATCAAGCATGGAGGTTGACCACACGTGTGAGAAAGCAGAGCCCCTTTCCTCATTTAAACTATCATTAGTCCAGTGGTATTGTCTATGTGATATTTCTCATAATAAGAGAGCTGGTCTTTACCAGTTAATTTTACTTACTCTGTCATACAGGGAAGGCTCTGAGAGGTTTGATAATTCATCCTAAGTCACATAGCTACTGTATGATCCTCCTATGGCTCCCTAACAAATTGCCACAATATTAGTGGCTTAAAAAATTAATTAATTTTCTTACAGTTCTCAAGGCCAGAAATCCCAAATGGGTCTCGCTGGGCTAAAAATCAAGGGATGGGCAGGGTTGCATTTCTTTCTGGTGGTTTTAGGGAAATGTCCATTTCCTTGCTTTGTCCCCCTTCTGGAGACCATCCACATAGTCTGGTCATGGACCTTTGTTCCATCTTCAAATTCAGCAACCTGCCTCTGCAACCTCTGTACTCATGGTTACATCTCTATTTCTGTCTCTTCTGCCCACTTCTTCACTTATAAGGATCCTATGATTATGCAGATTTCTAGATTTTACCTGTATAATACACTATAATCACCTTATTTTGAGGTCAGCTGATGCAACAATAATTCCATTTGCTAACTCAATTCCCTTTTTTCAAATATTCACAGGTTCTGATTTTAGGATACAAATATCTTTAAAGGGTCGTTATTCTGCCTACCACAGTTAATAAGAAGTGGCCAAAGCTGGTAATGGAACCCAAATACTTTTCATTCCAAAGGCTGTGCTCTTAATTGTTTCATAATAACAAACTGTTGCAAAAGTACCAGGTCTTCATCTTTGAAAAATAATTAACTGATAATGTTTTTTGTGCTTCCAATCAGATTCAATCCCCTAAATAATTTTCATAATTAACAGTTTGTCTTCTTATTCTGACCCAGACACCATTGTATTCTACTCAACACCACAGTAACAGAGTGAAATGGGTAGCACGAAGGCTGTGCTTGTCCCCACTTTAGGGTTAGGATCAGAGAAAATAAGTGTTCTGTGCAGACTCTCACTTAGTAAAGGGCAGAGCCCTCTTAAAATCCAAGATTTCTGAACTGGAGTTTTGGATATTCCTGTACCAGGTGAAATAGAATAAACTCCAGTTTCGGGAAGTTGTTTATGGCTGGACTGAGTTTACATTTCCTCCATAATCTGACTGTGTCCCTCAACCTTTGATTCTTTATTTCTTCATCTGTAAATGGAAAATGAGAACAATTACCATGAAAACTTGTTAAGACAAATATTAATAATGACATAAGGAGCAAGCCTGATACTCAACAGTTACATAGTAATGTTACCTATTTATTGCAGGGGTTACAGATTGGCTTCACACCCTCTCTGAGGATTGAGTGTTACAGTTCAGAGAGTTTTGGTACATGTGTACCCAAAGCCAGCTGCCTAGATGTTCAAGATGGACAGGATTCTCATTCAATGATAAGGCTCTGCCTTTATGCTTCCTTTTAAGACTTCCTGGGATTCATATGGAGGTAGAATTTGACTGGGATACAGATAATCAGCAAAGGCCTTCAAAGCTCACCTAGAATCTCCAGGGACTTTCATTTTATTGGTAGTATCCTTGTTTGACTTTTGGTTTTGTTGGATTTTTGCTTACTTGTTTTTCTTATTGAGTTCTCCAAGTTCAGAATCACAGACTATAAATAAAATGGCATTATCTGGAGACCTTTTGCTCCAGGGCTTGCTCCAGGTCTGAAGAAAGGGCTCTCTGACAAGGCTAATGAGTGTAGAGATGCTCATGGAGGCAAAAAGAAAGTAGCAAGACTCTGTGAGTGTATGACCAAATCACACTGAGACTGTGTCCCAAATCTGCAGACCAACAGTTAAATCTCTATCCATCAAAATCCTGTATACCCTTGCTCACCCAGTCTCAGAAGTTCTCCATCCCCTCCTCTATAACTGATGGTTTTTCCTCTGCCCAGCACATTTTTCCTCTACTTTAACTTTAGGCCTTGTAGTAAAGACTGATCTATGTCTGTCAATACTTTAGGATCCTCCATCTACTCATTCATAGTTTCTGAGAGCTCAAAAGATTGACATAGAAAACTTTATTAAATTTCCCATGGGTATGACCCTTACAAATCTCCATGTTAAAGACAGTGGCTATGTCAAGAGTTAGAAGCATGATTTTCATTCAGCATCCATGTAAGCGTGTTTACAGAGTGCTGAGAACAGGGTCTTGTGAGAGACAAAGGACAAAAGCATTCTTTCTATGCAGAGAATGTGCACTGTGTAAGAGCAGGAGACAGACCAGCAGGCTGCTACAAAACACTGACTGAAGAACATGGAGGTTGCAAATATATGCAGGAAAGGCATGTGCCCTGGATAGAGGGATCTCCTAGGAAAAACTTTGTTTTGGTCCTGTTTTATTTTTTTCATTTGCAAATTAGATTAGAGTCTGGGACCAGATGGGTTCTCAGCCGAGTTCTACAAAACCTTTAAAGAAGAGCTCATTTCAATACTTCTCAAAGTATTCCATAAAATAGAAGAGGAGGGAACCCTCCCAAACTCATTCTATGAAGCCAATATCACACTGATACCTAAACCAGACAGAGACTCATCAAGGAAAGAAAATTTCAGACCAATATCCTTAATGAACATTGACGCAAAAATTCTCAACAAAATTTTAGCAAATCGCATACAAAAATATATTAAAAAGATAGTGCACCATGATCAAGTGGGTTTCATCCCAGGGATGCAAGGTTGGTTCAACATCAGGAAATCAATAAACGTAATTCACCATATCAATAGACTTAAAGTCAAGAATCACATGATTATTTCAATAGATGCAGAAAAAGCATTTGATAAAATACAGCACCCCTTCATGCTCTAAACTCTAGAAAAAATAGGGATAGTGGGAACATTCCTTAACATTGTAAAGGCCATTTATGCTAAGCCCACGGCTAATATCATTCTAAATGGTGAAAAACTGAAAGCATTCCCCCTAAAAACTGAAACAAGGCAGGGATGCCCTCTTTCACCACTTCTATTCAACATCGTTCTTGAGACTCTAGCCAGAGCAATTAGACAAACCAAAGAAATTAAAGGGATACGAATTGGAAAAGAAGAACTCAAACTATCCCTGTTCGCTGATGACCTGATTATATATTTAGAGGAACCTGGAAATTCCACCAGAAAACGCTTAGAACTCATAAGTGAATTCAGTAAAGTAGCAGGTTACAAGATCAATGCCCATAAATCCAATGCATTTTTATACATAAGTGATGAATCTTCAGAAAGAGAAATTAGGAAAACTACCCCATTCACAATAGCCTCAAAAAAAATAAAATACTTGGGAATCAATCTCACAAAAGAGGTGAAAGACCTCTACAATGAGAACTATACAACACTAAAGAAAGAAATTAAAGAACACCTTAGAAGATGGAAAGATCTTCCATGTTCTTGGATAGGAAGAATTAATATTGTCAAAATGGCCATACTACCTAAAGTGCTATACAAATTCAATGCAATTCCAATTAAAATCCCAATTGTGTACCTTACAGAAATAGAGCAAGCAATTATGAAATTCATCTGGAAGAATAAGAAACCCAGAATAGCTAAAGCAATCCTTAGCAGGAAGAGTGAAACAGGGGGTATTGCAATACCAGATCTTCAACTCTACTACAAAGCAAATTAGATTAGAATAAATCAGAGGATACTGTTAGGCTATATCTAGCCCACAGATGTGAGATCTTCCACACTGGTGCACATGGTGGCTTTTTATTTATTTATTTATTTTTTTGTCTTTGTCTTCTTGAACAAGCATCAGGTGAATATGGGCAACACGAACCTCTTTACCTCCTGGAAATCATCCCATGAGCTGAAATGTGGATGCCTCTTGTATCTCTGCACATGTTCTCCAGTCACCCAGGGCTCCTTCACTTGCTGTGATCTCTTACGTGGAGGCCAAGTATCAGGTGCTATCTCTCATGAGGCAGTAGGTCACCTCCTTCCTTCACCTTTAGGATTAGTTGATTTTTAATGTAATTCTCAATTTGAATAATCTAGCTTTCGCTTATTACTTAATTCTGTGAATGAGTCAATACACCAACTTCTGTGCTAGGAATTTGGGAATAGGGAGATAAATAAGAGCCAGCTCTTGCCTTTTAGGCAGGAACTAAGGAGAGACCAATTATAATAAACCATTGAAATAATGTCTTAATTGTTAAGAAGCAGGGAGGCATGAAACAAAGAAGAAGAGGTAAAGTTTTTTGAGAAACAGATTTTATAGCAGGGCCCTACCAGGAAATCTGGGAGAACTTTGTCAACACATTTCATGTATTTGGGTACAGGTGTAGGTTCAAAATAGTTGCTGAATAGAATGGAACTAAACTGAATGATAAGATGTTGAAGCTGCATGTGCAAAGACAAAGAGGTGAGAGAAAATGATTTTCTATTCTAAGAGTCAAAATTATTTAAGCAGCGTTGTGGCATAGAATTAACATGGGAAAGAAGGGAGATATGAGATTGGATAGGCAGAGAAATAAATCCAATAACATGGGACTTGTACATAGTGATGAGGTTTAATTTATTCTGAAAATAATAGGTTACCATGGAAGAGGATCAAGCAAGAGAGCACATGAAGAAATTTGCAAGAGTTTTTGAAAAATCACCTTATCTGGACAATGAATGATCAACTGTAGGGGCTTATACCATAGATAAATGAGTTTCAAGATTAGAAAGGGATAAAGGGTACTTAGGAGGAAGTTATCAAAGAGTTACCTTGTATAGTATGTTAGTCAGCTTTCCATTACTGTGACAAAATACTTTGAGATAATTAACTTTAAAATAGGAAAGATTTATTTTTCTTATGATTTTGGAGATTCAGTCTATGGTTTCTTGCATAACCCATCATAGGGGGAATATGGGTGGAGGAGGCCTGCCTACCTCAAAGCAACCAAGAAGCAAAGAGAGAGATAGAAAAGCATGGAGTCCCAATATCTCCTCCAAAGTCACGTTTCCAGTGACCTAATTTTCTCCAAGTAGACCCTACCTCTGAAAGGCCCTGCTGCTTCTAATAGCACTGCAGTCTAGGGACCATACCTTTAGTTACATGGGCCTTCAGGGGACATTGCAGATCAAATGACATGAATAAAAGAAATGTCTGAAAGGAAGTAAAGAAAAGGACAGAGAAATGATAAAGAAATAGAAGAATTAGGACTTGGCCATTGATTGAATGTGGGGGACTGAAGGAAATAAAGAAATGGAGAGGGAATTCTCAACTTTTGGATATGAATAACAGGTTCCCTAAGAACCAGCATAATTTGAAATAAAGACAATGATTTGTTCTTTGAAAATGCTGATTCAATCCTGACTCTTAGTTATTCAGGTGATATATAAGAATTAGCTGGATGGTTAAGTCTAGATCACAAGAAAGAAGTCAGACCTGGACATAAAGATTAGGACTATGATGGAGTCAAGATGAGATTCTCTAGGAACAGGGCTTTGTGAGGAAAGCAACTTATGGATATGTTACAATAAAATTGTTCTTTAGAGATATGATCTTTACAAGAGGGCAACTTTCACCTCAGGGAAAAAAGAAATTCTACTAATTTCTGAGAGCAGCTTCTTCAACCTCAAAACCAAGGAGTTCCAGCCGAATGCCCGTGAGAGTCGATGAACAGCTTCATCACCTTCTCTTAGTGCTCCTTCAAGTGAGCTAAAACGCATTATAGCTGCCACTAGTATCTGCCCTCTGGGGGTTCACAATGTCAGACAAGTGTTCAGTCTCTTTAGGACATGAACTGTGTCTGAAAATAAGCCCCTCATCATACAAGAGAAGGAATGCACTCCTAGTGTCCAGAAATATCAAAAGGCTGGCCCATCTATTTGACTTACCCTTGACAATATGTGGCTAGCCTTGTCAGGATATTAAATACTACAGAAGTAATGCATCACTGTAGATTAATGAAGTCACCAGAATCAGTTAGAAAGCAATTGAGTGTCTAATTTTAATTAGAGATTTGATTGCTACTATTGAAATGAAACAAGAGAAATTCACACCCCTCATCCCTGAATGTTTTTCCCATTGGAACAACAATTAGAGTGTCAATCTTTAGCTCATTAGAGGGTCTTTTCTGAATTTATACATCAGATGAATTCCCAAGAAAAGAGTATTTTAGGCAGGGACTATATAGTTCAGCATGATTCCAATCAGAAAACTCCTGGAATCAAAAGACAAGATAGAAGGTTAGAAAATACAATAAAAGGAAAGTGGATGACATTAGTCCTCCTCTCAAGAGTGAAGATAAAATTTTTCAAGAAATAAGGTATGATTATATGGGTGCCACTGACTGTTTGGGATTGTTGAGGAGGCAAGTGAGAGCCCCAAAATGAAAGACACTCATTTAAAACAAACAAGTAAGACAACTTTAAAATGTTTGCCATAAAGAAATGCAAATAGATATAAATTGCTGATTAGTATACATTTTTAGAAAGACCAGAGATCAGAAGTATCATTTGTCTAACCTTATACTCACATGGAAAGAGAGGAAGAGAGGGAAAGTGGAGGGGCGGGAAACATAGAAATAGAAAAAAATGGAAATAAAAAGGATTACGTGATAAATACGTGCTTGCTCCTCAAAGTGGCACGTACTGGGTTGATGACCATTCTCCCTGGGTCCATATGGCCTATATTATCCATGTCCAACTGATTCCTTTTTTTTTTATTTTATAGTGTCTAAAAATCCTTCATATTTGAAATTTGGTTTCCCTGATATCCTAGAACATATTGAATATGATAAAGGTAAATGGCATTAATATAAACATACTATTTACACAAATATAAACATACTGTCCTAAGAATTTCCCATACATTATCATGTTTAAAGAAATCCTGGATAATGGTGATTCTGATTACTAAAAGGTATTTTTCATTTTATATTAATAATGAATATAAATAATAATTTATAATAAGTAATAATTAATAATAAATAAAATATGTTTAAGCACATGCCTCTTTGGGTTTACTTACCCTGAGCTACTCTCAATGAGTGGACTGGTGAAATCACAGATTAGAATAAGACATTAGTTCTAAAGGGATATCAAATGTGTTCTCAGAGACATAAAAACTCAGTTGTCCATCTTATGCTTTATAACCACTTATTGCAAAAAAAGAAAAATGCATTATATATTTTAAAATGTCATCACTGGGCAATTCTTCAAATACTAACTGGAATTCTTTGTTGGTGTTTGAATGTTTTTGCAGGAAAATAAATGGTTGACTCGGTTAATTTATATAATGCAAAAAAGTAGTATATAGTGCAGAAAACACTAGTGCCAGTTGCCTACCAAATTATTCTCTCTCCTCTCTCTTACTAAAAGGAAGTCATCTGTTTGGAACATCAGTGTTCCCAGCTAACAGTAAAACAAAATAAAATATAATCCCAGCCTTCCTTGAAGAGAGGAGTTTCTGTGTCACACAGTTCTGGCCAAGGAGAGAAATGAATGAATGAAAATATGCTAGAGTTTTCTGAACTTCTTTTTAACTTTTCATTTATTGCTGTATTAACAAAATTTTAAGTCAGATATACACAATGTGGCTTTTCACTACAGTCACCACCTATATAGATTCACAGCAACTCACTCTCTCAGTAGCTCTTCTGAATAGAATTAGAGGGACTGGGTCAGGCCCAGTGCAGCCCACAACCTCCAAGGGTGTTGTAATCTATTGAAATATTACATTCTGAGGACTTCAACACTTCCACTATGGAACAGCTTATAGTCAAATGCCATGGAACTAAACTAAACTGTTGTTTTACTGAATGCATAAATCTGCAAAATTCCATGGTTCTTTTGAGGAATTAATTGAGTTGAAGTTTAGGAGGGAAGATCTGTTCAATTGTCATTGGAGGAACCCTGTCAATATTCTGAAATTCCTCATTAAAGACATGCATTTCAATGTTTTTCTTGAGATGGATGCCCCTTGCTTCACATAATTTAGCTGCTTCTCTATCCTTAGGAGTGCTGTGCACTTCAAAAATAGCACCAGAGTATATATACACAATGGAATTTTATTCAGCCATAAAGAAAATGAAATTATGGCATTTGCAGGTAAATGGATGGAACTAGAGACTATTGTGTTAAGCAAAATAAGTCAAATTTGAAAGGTCAAGGGTTGTATGTTTTTTTTCATGCAGAGGCTAGAGAGGAAAAAGGAAAAAAACATGTGGGAGTGGATCTTAAGAAAATAAGGTAGATCAATAGTGGAAAGGGAATGTACAACTGTAATGCACCAATAAAAAATGTGGGGGGAAAAATGGCACCAGGGACAGATGGTTTGAAAGTCAGAAAAGATAAATCTGATAGTATTATAACTATTCCAGACCATAGATGAACATGGAAAAAGTTCAATTTATTTCACATGACTGCCTAGCTTTAATATATACTTTCTTTCTGTAGTTTTCCTCATTGCAGTTGATGATAACTCCATTTTAAATTGCTCAGGTAGGAAACGGTAATTTCTGAGTCTATCTCCAGTACAACCACAAATTATCATCAACTACCCTTTAAAATCTCCGTAGGTTTATGTTATGTTTTCCTTATTTTGACTTCAGGTAATAGCTGAAACCAGGGTTTATGAGATGACTAGAGTAAGGTAGCTCTTGAATTTCCTCTCTTATTTTACCTACTATTTTGAGTGTTCCTTTGCAATAACTTAAAAATGGCACCAGGGATTCAAGGTTTGAAAAATTGGGTTGAAATCTGCATTTAAAGATCAGGTAAATTTCATACTATAGGAACTATTTTAGCCACAGATGAACATGGAAAAGTCCCCATTTGTTAGTACAGATAGTATCCCATAAACCCCACACCAATGCCCACAGGGTCAGGGTCGGTCCTGATCAGAGATGACACCAGTGTCTCCTGGAACTTCCACCAATCCATACTTCCCCTGATAGGAGGAGATTATTTTCTCTGGGAATCAGTGCCAAAATTTTGGGGAAGTCTTTTGCTGTCCTGATATAAGTGTTCTACTTCCTCTTTCTTTTCCTCTTCTTGTCTGGAGCACAGATATGAGGCAATGTACTCAAGTATCACTGATCTTTAATTGTATTCCTTTTGCCTTCACAGTAAAATCTAAGGCCAGTATTACTGGGGTAGATTGTAATACATACATATCAAAATTTGGAGAGTCTTAACACCTGAGGAACTTACTAACTTGGACAACTATCAATTCCTTGATTTATACAAGTTCGTTTTGTTACATGATTCAGTGGATTTCACTATTAATAATAATTCACTCTTCTTATCAATCCAAAGTTTAGATTTGGGAGAAAACCTAACCCCCATGAACTTTTCTTTTCTTTTTCTTCCCTTTGCATTGTAATACTTTTTCTTGATTGATTTTTCAATTGGTGCATTATAGTTATATTGACAAGTAACATAAGATTCATCATGTAATATTTGTACATGCACATGTCATAGTTTGGTTAATTTCATTCTATTTCTTCCCTTTCCCATTCCTTTTCTCTTCCCCTCAACTCCCTTCCTCTACTCCACTGTTCTCCCTTCTATTTTCATGAGATATCCCCCTTTTACATTTCTTATTTCTCTCTAGCTTCCACATATAAAACATTTGACCCTTTACTTTCGGAGTCTGGCTTATTTCATTCCACATGATGTTCTCTAATTCCATCCATTTGCTAGCAAAAGACATCATTTCATTCTTCTTTATGGTTGAACTAAGCTTCATTGTCTATATATAACACACTTTCTTGATCCATTCATCTATTGAAGGGTACTTAGGCTGATTTCATAACTTGGCTATTGTGAATTGTGCTGCTATAAAAACTGGTGTGCATGTATTACTATAGTATGCTGATTTTAGTTCTTTTTGACAAATACCAAAGAGTGAGATATCTAGGTCATACAGTGGGTTCCTTCCTAGTCTTTTGAGGAATCTCTATACTTCTCTATACAGCTTTCTAGAGAGGTTGTATTAATTTGCAGACCCACCAACAATGTATAGGTGTACCTTTCCCCCTACTTCCTAACCAGAATTTATTTTTATTTGTATTTTTGATGATTGCCATTCTAACTGGAGTAATATGAAATCTCAGCATAATCTTCATTTTCATTTCCCTGATCGCTAAGGATATTGAACATTTGTCTATGATTCATTCTTGATCAACATGAAACAACTAATGCTGAACAATTTTCTTTGATCTAGATATCTTCATATCTTTAAATGTGTCCCAAGAACACTCCATGCTTTCTGTGTTAAATGCTGGAGTAAGAAATTCCTAAGTAACTAAGGCCAGAGATGATAAATAGATATGTATGTAAAGCTTTCTTTCAGAAGGGCAAGCTGAGAATCAATTCAGCATCACCAGGTATACCTCACTTTGTAGATTTCAAAGAACTGAGACTCTTACAGTTTAGGTTACTGAATCTACAGCTAAAAATGTAATATGTTTAATTAATTAGTGTTTCTGCAATTAGAGAAAAACTTGTTAGACATGAGAGAAAATAATAGAAAGATTTTATATCCATCTTCATCCATGTTTTCTGAAGCCTTCAAGGCCAAAGAGATTCAAATGACAATTGTTTTGCATTCTGATTTCCTTTTTTTTCTTTTTCTTTTTAAAAATTTTTGTTCCCACTAGCCACAATAAAATACAAACTGCTCCAGAATCTTTGATGAGTAATTTAAAATTGACAGGTCTTCCAAACTTGGAATCCAGTCCATGTGGCACTTGGAATCTCAGCAGATCTCTTCTACCACCTTTGTTATAAAGATTATTGTGATGCAAACACAGAAAATGTCATTATTGAAACTGATATCTTTGTGAAAGTTTCTCAGATCCATCCTGGACTGAAAATAACCTACTTCTGTGGTATGTTGAGTGATTGTTCCTTCTTTTATTTTATCAAAAAATATACAAAAGCCTAGTTCTAAGAAGAGATCTAAGTGCTAAGATCATTGGTGCTCATTGATCTTAAGGACTCAAAGATGTACACATTATTTAAAGCATCTAGTTCTGTACCTGACCAGCTAGAAAATTTGTAGCAAGAATTGAAGTATCTTGTACAAATAAATCATAGGTTCACATAACTTAGGGACCCTGTAAACCTCTTTTATTAGAACTAGAGGCATGGTGTGCCATTCTGACTAGAGTGAGATGAAATCTTAGTGCAGTTTTGATTTGCATTTCCATGGTTGCTAGAGATATTGAACATTTTTTTTATGTATTTGTTGTCCATTTGTATTTCTTCTTTTGAAAAATATCTGTTTACTTCTTTTATCCATTTATTGATTTTGTTATTTGTAGTGGAGTTTTTTGTTATTGCTGTTTGATTTTTTTTTTAATGTTGAGTTTCTTGAGTTCTTTATATATTCTGGATATTGATCCTCTGTCAGAAAATCAGCTGGCAAAGATTTTCTCCCATTCTGTAGGGTCTCTCTTCACATTCTTAACCATTTCCTTTGCCATGCAGAAGCTTTTTAATTTGATGACATCCCATGTATTGATTCTTGGTTTTGTTTCTCGAGCTTTAGGGGCCTTGTTAAGGAAGTCAGTGCCAGCACCTGTATAATGGAGTGGTGACCCTACGTTTTCTTCTGGCTGTGGCAAGGTTTCCAGTCTAAATTATAAGTCTTTGATCCATTTTGATTTGATTTTTTTGAAGGTTGAGTGATAGGAATATAATTTTATTCTTCTATGTATGAATGTCCAGTTTTTCCAGCACCATTTGTTAAAAAGACTAACTTTCCCCACTATGTATTTTTGGCACCTTTGTCAAGTATCAAATGGCTGGACATATGTGGGTTTGTCTCTGTGACTTCTATTCCATTAGTCTTCATGTCTGTTTTGATGCCAATACCATGCTGTTTTGTTATTATAGCTCTATAGTATAATTTGAGATTGGGTATTATGATGCCTCCTACATCACTCTTCATGTTCAGAATTTCTTTAGCTATTCTGGATTGCTTATTTTTCCAAATGAATTTAAGGGCTTTTTTTCTAGTTCTGTGAAGGATGTCATAGGTATTTTGACATGAATTGCACTGAATCTGTGCAACTGCTTTTGGTAGTATGGCCATTTTGACAGTATCAGTCGTGCCTATCCAGGAACATTGGAGGTCTTTCCATCTTCTAAGATCTTATTCAGTTTCTTTTCTCAGTGTTCTACAGTTTCATTGTAGAGATCTTTCACCTCCTTGGTGAGATTAATTTCCAGGTATTTTATTTTATTTTATTGAGGTTATCGTGAGAGGGATGTTTTTAATGATTTTTTTCCTCAAGAGAACTGTTGTTGGGATATAGAAAAGCTGTTGATTTATGAGTGTTGGTCTTGTATCTTGCTACTTTGCTGAAATCACTTATCATCTCTAGGAGTCTTCTGGTGGAATTTTTGGGTTTTTTTGATTTAGGACCATGTCATCAGCAGAAATAGTTTGACTTCTTTTTCTATTTGTATCCCTTTAATTTATTTCTCTTATCTGATAGTATTGGCTAGTGTTTTGAGAGCTATACTGAATAGAGGTGGTGAGAAGAGACATCCTTATCTTGTTCCTAATTTTAGAGGAACTGCTTTAAGTTTCTCTGTTCAGTGAGTATGATATTGACTTAGAATTTGTCATATATAGCCTTTACAGTGGTGAGGTAAGTTCCTTCTATCCCTAGCTTGTCCAGTGTTTTTAACATGAATTGGGTGCTAGATTTTATCAAAGATCTTTTCTGTCTCTATTAAGATGATGTCATATGATTCTTCTTAATCCTATTTAGGTAGTAAATTATATTTGTTAATTTATATGTGGTGAACCAACCTTGTATCCCTGGGATGAAGCTCACTTGATCTTGATGTATTATCTTTTTGATATGTTTTTGAATGCAGTTTGCTAATATTTGTTAAGGATTTTTGTCTCTATGTTCACCAAGGATGATGGTCTGTAGTTTTCTTTGTTTTATGTGTCTATGTCTGGCTTTTGTATCCATGTTATACTGGCTTCACAGAATGTATCTGAGCAGTCCTTTCCTTTTCAATTTCATAGAATAATTTGAGAAAGAACAGTGTTAAATTTTTCATTACTATTTCAATTTTATTACTTGATATTGGTCGGTTTAGTTTTCTATATCTTCCTGGTTCAATTTGGGTAGTCATATGTGTCTAGAAATTTGTCAGTATCTTCTAGACTTTCAAGTTTATTGGAGTATAAATTTTTAAAATATTTTTTAATGATCCTCTGAATTTCAGATGTGTCTGTGGTGATATATCCTTATCCTTTTCCATGTCTGCTTTTGTTCATCTGTGTATTCTCTCTTTCTTTCTTTTTCTTTTCTTTCTTTTTTTATTGGTTAGTTTGGCAAAGGGTATATCAATCTTATCTTTTCAAAGAAGCAACTTTTTGTTTCATTGATCCTGCGTATTGTTTTATCCTTCATTTTGTTAATTTTGGTTCTGATCTTTAACCTCTCCTATCTTCTACTGATTTAGGGATGAGTTTCTTCTTTCTTTTCCAAGACCTTAAGGTGGAGCATAAGTTAATTTACTTGGAATCTCTCTAGTTTCTTAAATGTAAGCATTAAATTTAATGTAGGCAATAAATTTTCCTGGTACAACTGCTTTCAAACTATCCCATATATTTTGATTTGTTGTGCCTCTTGTTCTCATTTGTTTCTAAGAATTTCTTGTTTCTTCTTTCAATTCTCCTATGATCCATTCTTCATTTAAAAGAGCATTGTTCACTCCATATGTTTATGTAGTTTATATTATTATTCTTGCTGTTTATTTCTAGTTTCATTTGCTTATGATCTCATAGGATAGATACAATTATATTAACTTTTTTTTGTGTATTCTAGTACTTACATTGTGATCTAGAATATGTCTATTTTGAAAAAGGTTCCATAAGCTGAGAAGAAGGTAAATTCAGTTGTTTTGGGGTGAAATACTCTGAAGATATCTAATAGGTCCATTTGATTTATAGTATTATTTAGATTGGAAATCTCTGTATTGAATTTATATTTTGATGACCTGTTTATTGGTGATAAGAGTGAGTTGAAATCGCCCAGTGTTATTGTTTTGAAGTCTATCTGATATTTAATGTCAAGTAGTATTGTTTTATGTAATTGGGTGTGCTGGCATTTGAGGTATATATATTTTATCATTATAACTTTTTGTTGAGTTGTTCCCTTTGCTAGGTAATAGTGGCTTTCTTTGTCACTTCAGATTATTTTTGCTTGAAATCTGCTTTGTCAGATATGAAAATAGCTTCTCTTGGTTGGTTTTTGATGATATTTCATGAAATATTTTTTTCACTCTTTTACCTTCAGCCTAAGGGTGTCTTTGCCTTTAAGATCAATCTCTTGCAAACAATATATTGTTGTATCCTGTTTTTTGATCCATTCTGTTAATCTATGTCTTCTAATTGGGAAGTTGAGACCATTTATATTCAGTGTTATTATGGATTAGTGTTTGTGGTTTCCTGCCATTTTTATTTATTTATTTATTTATTTTTGCTATATTTTTAATTCTGTCTTGATTTTCATTTAGTTTATCAGTCTTCTATTGATCTCCATCTCTTTTGGAACTTTGGGAATTGTTTTTGGGTTCCTCTGTTTGCAGTTTATCTTTGGGTATTCTTTGTAGTGCTGGCTTGGTGGTCATGAATTCTTTTAGTTTATTTTTGCCATGAAAAGTTTTTATTTCTCCATAGAATTCTAAAGAGAATTTTTCTGGACACAACAATCTTGGCTGGTAATTGTTTTCTTTTAGAGCTTGGAATATCTCATTCCAGGCCAACCTTGATTTTAGGGTCTGTGTCAAGAAGGTAGAGGTAAGCTTTATTGGTTTCCTTCTAAATGTGACCAGATGTTTCTCTCTTGCTACTTTTAGCATTCTTTGCTCATTTTCTATGTTAGGTATTTTGATTATGATGTTTCTTAGAGAACTTCTTTTCATATCTGATATATTTGGGGTTCTGTCAGTCTCCTGTATGTGGATGTATATCTCATTTCTGATATGGCCCACTTTTTTGTTAACTCTTCCATTAAATATTGTTTTAATGCCTTTAGCCTGTATCTCTGTTCTCTTCCATCCCAATGACTCTCAGGTGTGAGAGTCTCTTGCAGAGTTTTTGAATATTCTGATCATGGTTTAGTATTTTTCCCCTTTATTGCATATTCCTTCTCAAATTCATATACCCTGTCTTCAAGGACTGAAGTCAGAAAAGGATATTATGGGAAATCCTGAAAGAGCATGTCACTAAGTCGTAGGTCCAGGGAGAGCTTTCCAGAGAAGGTAATGGTTACACCAAACCCTGAAGGGCAGATAGAAATTAACTGGAGATACTTAGAGATTAAGGATCTTTACCAGGAAAAGAAAATAGAAAACACTGAACCTCAGAGGACAGATAGGGCATGAATTGCAGCTGAAGCAGAACATATGTGTGTGCACACAAGCATCATGTGCACATATGCTGGGCAGAGTAAGGTGGTAAAGGAAGAGTGCAGGATTAATTGGAGAAGAACATAAAGACCATCAGTTCCTAAAGGAAATCAGGTGTCAGAGAGAGAAGGTAGACTGCCTTAAGGTAAGGGAGAATCACTGGATAGAGTTTACACAGAGAAATGACATTTTTTGCATTTGAAGACCATTCTGGTGTGGAAATTGAATTGAGTGGGACATTAAACCTGGACTGCAGAAATCAAAATTAGGGAACTGACTCAGTTTACCAAAGCAGAGTTGAAAGTCTTAATAATATAAAGGAAGGAGGAAACTGGAGACAGATTAGGGATGTGGGATCTATGATAATAGAAAGATTGAATAAGAGTTTCCATGTGAATATGACATTCTATCACCCTGTGAGCTTTATAAGGAAGCATAGTCCTCTGTTTTCATTTTTGTGTCTACAGTTTGTCTCTCATCACGAAAGATTTGAACTGAGGCTGACCTTGTTGCTCAGAGTATCTGAGTTTTACATTAAGCCATTTTAAGTATTTTGAGAAAGACAGTCTGATCCAAATAAAATTTTGTCCACTTAACTCTACAATTGGAGCTTCATTCCTTTTGTTTAAGCTTCATACTCTGCTTATATAACATCACTTATAAATCATTTACACTTCAAAGTGGATAAGTTTATTCTCTTTTCCTGAGGAAATTAGAAGGTTTGAAAAGCACATTAGAGGACTCGGAGCATAGGCACAGTGGGGTGGAAGTGGAGTTGGGGAGGAAATACTTCACCACCAAAGGGCACAAAAAGAAGTAGGCAGAAGGTGTTTCTCTAACCATCTCCCTTCTCCTCCCCTCACCCCATTGTATCCTATCAACAAACAAAACCTACACGTGTCATATTAAAGCATAGATAAGCTAATATCATTCCTATGCTCAAAACACTTGGATGACTTTGCATTTCATTTTGTCTAAAAACCAAAGCTTTTCTTTGGCCTCCAAGGTCCTATCTAGTGCTATCCCTGGGTCTGTCCCACTCCATTCCTCTCTAAATCATCTCTGATTCTCTGCTTCTCATTTATATGCTGGCTTCTATTTTTGGTCCATAAATAGCTAAGGTATATTCCTGCCCCAGGACATTTGTTCTTTCTGTTCCTCTGTTGAAATGATCTATCCCCAGGCAGACAATTGTTATTTCCTCATTTTCTTAGAGTTCTTGCCCACATTTCATATGTTCATTGAGGGCTTTATCAGTCATCTTATTAAAATATGATCCTTTCTACACCACTCCCTACTTTGTTTCCATAGTAGAACCACCTAAAGTACTACATTGAATATAAGTGGTGAAAGAGGGCATCCCTGCCTTATTCCTGACCTTACAAGAAAAACTTTCATTTTTTTCCCATTAATTATGATGGTAACTGTGGGGTTTTCACCAATGACCCATAATGGTAAAGGCCATTAGAATAAGTTCCTTCTGGATCTTCTGGATTCTTTATTACATATTCATACATGCATATAACATAATCTGGTCTATTTAATTCCCCCAATATTTCCCCTTTCTAATTCCCTCCTCTCTCCTCCTGGTCCTCTTCCTCTACTCTAATGGTGTCCCTTCTATTTTCATGAGATCCCCTGACATTTTACTTTTTCATTTTTCTCTCTAGCTTCCACATATGAGAGAAAACATATGACCCTGATTTTCTGAGTCTTTCTTATTTGACTTAATACACAGTTCTCAAGTTCCATCCATTTTCCACAAATGAAAATTTTTTTCCTTTTTATGGTGGAATATAACTACAGTTTGGTTGGACATGGGGACACTTATCTCTAATACCAGTCTCTCAGGAGACTGAGGCAGGAGAATCAAAAGTTCAAGGACAGTTTCGACAACTTGGTAAGACCCTGTCTCAAAATAAATAAATAAAAAGGACCGAGGATGTAGATCAGTAGTGGAGCACCCTGGGTTCAAGTCCCAGTACCTGCCACCCTAAAATAACTACCACTCCTTTGTGTATATATACTACATTTTATTTAACCATTCTACTGTTGATGGACATCTAATCTGGTTCTAAATTTTGGCTATTGTGAATTGTGCTGCTATAAATGTGGGCATGCATGTATCATTGTAGTATCATGTATTACTGTAGTGTGATGACTTTAATTCTTTAGGATAAATACCAAGGAATGTATATCTGGGTCATATGGTGGTGCCATTTATAGTCTTTTGAGAAACCTCCATAACGGTTGTACTAGTTTTTAATTCCACCAACTGTGGAATTTTGCCTATAATTTTCTGTAGTGTCTTTGTCTGACTTTGGCATCAGGGTGATATTGACCTTATAATATGAGTTTGGAAGTATTATCTCTTCTACTGTCTTGTGGAATAGTTTAGGAAGGATTAATATTAATTTTTCTTTTGAATATTTTGTAGAATTCACCTGTGAAGTCATCTGATTGGTATTGGGCTGTCTTTCTTTGTTGGGAGAATTTGGATTACCACTTCATACTCTTATTTGTTATTAGTCTATTGAGAATTCTTATTTGTTCTTGATTCAGTCCTTATAGGTTGTATATTTCTAGGAATGTGTCTATTCAAGATTTTACAATTGATGGCACATGAGTATTTATGAGAGTCACGATCTTTTCATATCTTAGATAGCTGTTGCAGAATTTCCTTTTATTTCTTGTTTTATTTATCTGAATTATGTCCCATTTCTTATTCTAACAAAGATATGAGCTAACCATTCTTTTCTTTTCAATATAGGTATTTATCACTTTAATATTTGATCTTGATACTGCTTTTGCTCCATCCTGTTTTTGCATGTTACAATTTGATTTTCATTTGTCTCACCATATTTTTCCAATTATTTTTAAATTTTCTTCTTGACCCAGTGGTTGTTCAAGAGCATGTAGTTTGGTTTTCACAAATTTATAAATTTTCCCATTTTGTTGCTGTTACTCATTTCCGATTTCATTCTGTTGTAATCAGAAAAGAAACATGCTATTACGTCAGTCTTCTAAAATTTGTTAAGACCTATTTTGTGTCTCAGCATGTGAGCTGTCCTGGAGAATGCACTGTGTCCTTGAGTAGAATGGGTATTCTTTTGCTGTCAGGTGCAAAGGTCTGTGTGTGTGTCTTTTCAGTCGGTTTGGTCTACAGTATTGTTCAAGCCCACTGTTTCCTTATTGATATGGAGTTTCCATTACTGAAGTTAAAATATTAAAATTTCCTACTATTATTGTATTACTCTCAATTTCTCTTTTCAGATATGACAATATATGCTCTATATACTTAGGTTATCTGGTGTTGAGTATACATATATTTGCAATTATTTAATCTTCCTGTTGGATTGGAACTTTTTTTATTGTAAACAAATGGGATACATGTTTTTTTCTCTGTTTGTACATGGAGTAAAGGCATACCATTTGTGTAATAATAAATTTACATAGGGTAATATTGTTTGATTCATTCTGTTATTTTTTCCCTTCCACCCCCACAACTCCCACCCCTCTTTTCCCTTTATACAGTCCTTCCTTCCTCCATTCTTGCCCCCCTCCCTAACCCTAACCCTATCCCTGACACTAACCCCTCCTACGCCCCATTATATGTCATCATCCGCTTATCAGCGAGATCATTCGTCCTTTGGTTTTTTGAGATTGGCTTATCTCACTTAGCATGATATTCTCCAATTTCATCCATTTGCCTGCAATTGCCACAATTTATCACTCTTTAGGGCTGAGCAATATTCCATTCTATATATATACCACAGTTTCTTTATCCATTCATCAATTGAAGGACATCTAGGTTGTTTCCACAATCTGGCTATTGTGAATTGAGCAGCTATGAACATTGATGTGGCTGTATCTCTGTAGTATGCTGATTTTAAGTCCTTTGGGTATAGGCCGAGGAGTGGGATAGCTGGGACAAATGGTGATTCCATTGCAAGCTTTCTGAGGATTCTCCATAGTGCATTCCAGAGTGGCTGCACCAATTTGCAACCCCACCAGCAATGTATGAGGTTTATCCCCACATCCTCACCAACACCTATTGTTGCTTGTGTTCTTGATAATCGCCATTCTAATTGGGGTGAGATGGAATCTTAGTGTAGTTTTGATTTGCATTTCTCTTATTACTAGAGATGTCGAACATTTTTTCATATATCTGTTGATTGCTTGTAGATCTTCTTCTATGAAATGTTTGTTCATTTCCTTAGCCCATTTGTTGATTGGATTATTTGTATTCTTGGTGTAGAGTTTCTTGAGTTCTTTATATATTCTGGAAATTAGTGCTCTATCTGAAGTATGAGTGGCAAAGATTTTCTCCCACTCTGTAGGCTCTCTCTTCACATTGCTGAGAGTTTCCTTTGCTGAGAGAAAGCTTTTTAGTTTGAATCTATCCTAGTTGTGGATTCTTGCTTTTATTTCTTGTGCTATGGGAGTCCTGTTAAGGAAGTCTGATCCTAAGCCAACAAGTTGAAGATTTGGACCTACTTTATCTTCTATAGGATGAAGGGTCTCTGGTCTGATTCCAAGGTCCTTGATCCATTTTGAGTTGAGTTTTGTGCAGGGTGAGAGATAGGGGTTTAATTTCATTCCGTTGCATATGGATTTCCAGTTTTCCCAGCACCATTTGTTGAAGAGGCTATCTTTTCTCCATTGCATATTTTGGCCCTTTTGTCTAATATGAGAAAATTGTATTTGTTTGAGTTTGTGTCCATGTCCTCTATTCTGTACCATTGATCTACCTTTCTATTTTGGTACCAATACCATGCTATTTTTGTTACTATTGCTTTGTAGTAGAGTTGAAGATCTGGTATTGCAGTACCCCCCTGTTTCACTCTTCCTGCTAAGGATTGCTTTAGTTATTCTGGGTTTCTTATTCATCCAGATGAATCTCATAATTGCTTGCTCTATTTCTGTAAGGTACATCATTGGGATTTTAATTGGAATTGCATTGAATCTGTATAGCATTTTTGGTAGTATGGCCATTCTGACAATATTAATTCTGCCTATCCAAGAACATGGGAGATCTTTCCATCTTCTAAGATTTTCTTTATATCTTTCTTTAGTGTTATGTAGTTCTCATTGTAGAGGTCTTTCACCTCTTTATGAGATTGATTCCCAAGTATTTTATGTTTTTTAAGGCTATTGTGAATGGGGTAGTTTTCCTAACTTCTCTTTCTGAAGATTCATCTCTTATGTATAAAAATGCATTGGATTTATGAGCATTGATCTTGCCACCTGCTACTTTACTGAATTCACTTATGAGTTCTAAAAGTTTTCTGGGGAAATTTCCGGGTTCCTCTAAATATAGAATCATGTCATCAGCGAACAGGGATAGTTTGAGTTCTTATTTTCCTACTCGTATCCCTTTAATTTCTTTGGTTTGTCTAATTGCTCTGGCTAGAGTTTCTTCTATTCAAGTGTTGAATAGAAGAGGTCAAAGAGGGCATCCCTGCCTGATTCCAGGTTTTAGGGGGAATGCTTTCAGTTTTTCACCATTTAGAATGATATTAGCCATGGGCTTAGCATAGATGGCCTTTACAATGTTAAGGAATGTTCCCACTCTCCCTATTTTTTCTAGAGTTTTGAGCATGAAGGGATACTGTATTTTATCGAATGCTTTTTCTGCATCTACCGAAATAATCATGTGATTCTTAACTTTAAGTCTGTTGATATGGTGAATGACATTTATTGATTTCTGGATGTTGAACCAACCTTGCATCCCTGGGAGAGAACTCACTTGATTGTGGTGCACTATCTTTTTAATATATTTTTGTATGCAATTTGCTAAAATTTTGTTGAGAATTTTTGCATCAATGTTCATTAAGGATATTGGTCTGAAATTTTCTTTCCTCTATGTGTCTCTGTCTGGTTTAAGTATCAGGGTGATATTGGCTTCATAGAATGAGTTTGGAAGGGTTCTCTCCTCTTCTATTTCATGGAATACTTTGAGGTGTATTGGAATGAGCTCTTCTTTAAAGGTTTTGTAGAACTCGGCTGAGAACCCATCTGGTCCCGGACTTTGCTTTGTTGGTAGGCATTTGATGACCTCTTCTATTTCATTGCTTGAAATTGATTTATTTAAGTTGTGTATGTCCTCCTCGTTCAGTTTAGGTAATTCATATGTCTCTCAAACTTGTTGATGTCTTCGAGGTTTTCTGTTTTATTGGAGTATAGATTTTCAAAATAGCTTCTAATTATGTTTTGTATTTCACTCGTGTCTGTTGTGATATTTCCTTGTTCATTCCGAATTTAAGTAATTTGAGTTTTCTCTCTCTTTCTCTTTGTTAGTGTGGCTAAGAGTTTATCAATTTTGTTTATTTTTTCAAAGAACCAACTCTTTATTTTGTTAATTTTTCTGATTGTTTCTTTTGTTTCAATTTCGTTGATTTTGGCTCTGATTTTAACTATTTCCTGTCTTCTACTACTTTTGGTGTTGGTCTGCTCTTCTTTTTCTAGGGCTTTGAGCTATATGTTAAGTCGTTTATTTGCTGATTTTTTTTCTTTTGTTGAATGCGCTCCATGAAATAAATCTTCCTCTAAGTACTGCTTTCATAGTGTCCCAGAGATTTTGATATGATGTGTCTTTGTTCCTGTTTACTTCTAAGAATTTTTTAATTTCTCTCCTGATGTCTCTGTTATCCATTCATCATATAATAGTGTATTATTTAATCTCCAGGTATTGGAGAATTTTCTGTTTTTTATTCTGTCATTTATTTCTAATTTCAATCCATGATGATCTGATAGAATACAAGGTAGAATCTCTATCTTCTTGTATTTGCTAACAGTAGCTTTGAGGCATAAAATGTGGTCTATTTTAGAGAAGGATCCATGTGCTGCTGAGAACAAAGTGTATTCGTTCTTTGTGGATGATATATTCTATATATGTCCATTAAGTCTAAATTGTTGATTGTGTTATTGAGATCTATGGTTTCTTTATTCAATTTGTGTTTGGAAGATCTATCCAGTGGTGAGAGAGGTGTGTTAAAATCGCCTAGTATTATTGTGTTGTGGTCTATTTGATTTCTGGAATTGAGAAGGATTTGTTTGACGTACATGGATGAGCCAATGTTCAGGGCATAGATATTTATGATTGTTATGTCTTGCTGATTTATGCTTCCCTTAAGCAGTATGTAATGTCCTTCTTTATCCCTTCTGACTAGTTTTGGCTTGATGTCCACATTCTCTGAAATGAGGATTGATACTCCAGATTTTTTGCTGTGTCCGTGTGCATGGTATGTTTTTTCCCATCCTTTCCCCTTTAGTCTGTGGGTATCTCTTTCCACGAGATGAGTCTCTTGCAGGCAGTGTATTGTTGGATTTTTCTTTTTAATCCAATCTGCCAGTCTATGTCTTTAGATTGATGAGTTCAGGCCATTAACATTCAGGGTTATTGTTGTGATATGATTTGTATTCCCAGTCATTTGACTCATTTTTGTTTTTTGACATGATTTGGTTTCTCCTTTATTTGGCTATTCCTTTAGGCTAGTTCCTTCCATTGCTGATTTGCATCGTTGTTTTTTATCTCTTCCTCATGGAATGTTTTGCTGAGAATGTTCTGTAATGCTGGCTTTCTTTTTATCAATTCTTTTAGCTTTTGTTTATCATGGAAGGATTTTATTTCTTCATCAAATCTGAAAGTAAGTTTTGCTGTTTATAAGATTCTTGTTTGGCATCCGTTTTCTTTCAGGGCTTGGTAAGTGTTATTCCAGGCCCTTCTAGCTTTTAGTGTCTGGGTTGAAAAATCTGCTGATATTCTTATTGGTTTCATCCTGAATGTAATTTGATTATTTTCTCTCTCAGCCTTTAAAATTCTGTCTTTATTTTGTATGTTAGGTATTTTCATAATAAAGTGCCTTGGTGTGGGTCTGTTGTAATTTTGTATATTTGGAGTCCTATAAGGCTCTTGTACCTGGTTTTCCATTTCATTCTTCAGATTTGGGAAATTTTTGATATTATTTGTTTGAATAGATTGTTCATTCCTCTGGTTTGTTTCTCTAAGCCTTCCTCAATCCCAATAATTCTTAAATTTGGCCTCTTCATGATATCCCATAATTCTTGTAGATTCTGTTCATGATTTCTTACCATCTTCTCTGTTTGGTCAATTTTGTTTTCAAGATTAAATATTTTGTCTTCAATGTCTGAGGTTCTGTCTTCCAGGTGATCTATCCTATTGGTTATTCATCTATGGAGTTTTTAACTTGGCTTATTGTTTCCTTCATTTCAAGGATTTCTATTTGATTTTTTTCTTCAGTATCTCTAACTCTTTATTGAAATGATCTTTTGCTTCCCATATTTGCTCTTTTAACTGTTGATTGGTGTGATCATTTAATGCCTGTATTTGCTCTTTCATCTCCTTGTTTGCTTCCCTGATTGTTTTAATTATGTACATTCTGAACTCCCTTTCTGACATTTCTTCTGCTGTGATGTCATTGGGTTTTATTGATATATCATCTAGGTTTGTTTGGGACATTTTCTTCCCTTGTTTTCTCATATTGGTCAGATGTCAGTGGGACTCTGAGATATTGCAGATTTCCTCTATTGGCTTATAATGTCTCTGTAGATTTCAAGTATATCACCTCCCAACCTTCAGTAGCCTGAAGTCTTGGAGGAACTTGATAATGCAGTGCTTCTGAAGAAAGCTGCCCCTAGCCCACTATTGGGTCCAGGGCTGGGGGCTGGTTCTGCGTGGAAATCCTCTCACTGGGCAGGCCTGCTCCTAGAAGCTGGCTATGGACAGGGCCTGCCCCCACCTGAGGGAGCCAGGCTACTCAGGGAAAGCCTCTCCCTGTCCTGCCTTGGTCCCAGAAGCCACCTGGGGGCCGGGGCCTGTCACTGGGTCCGGGCTTGGGGTTGGCTCTGTGCGGAAAAGCTCTCACTGGGCAGCCTGCTCCTAGAAGCCCACTGTGGATTATGCCTGCTGCTGGAGGGAGCCGGGCTGCTTGGGGAAGTCTCTCGCTGCCCTGCCCTGCTCCAAGAAGCCCACTGTCCAGGCCTGCCACCCTGGCCAAGCTTCACCCAGTGGAAGAGACTCACCCCATGGCTTTATGTTGGTCCAAGTCTCTCAATACCTCCCCTTCTTGAATCCTGAGTTCTGGAGCGATGGGAGATGCAGTCACCCTCTAGTCCGCCATCTTGGATCTCCCTGGATTGGTACTGTTATTATTGCATAATGATGATACTTCCAGAGGCAGACCCCCATGAAAATTCCAATGACATTTTTCACAAGAATAGGAAAATTAATTCTAACTCGGTGCCAAAAAAGACCCAGAGTAATAAGTGAAATCTTGAAGAAGAATGAAATTGGAAGCATCAAACTTCCTGATTTCAAATTATTTTTCAAAGTCATAGTTATCAAAATGGTATTGCATTGGTATACTGACTCTACTCAGCTTAATTTTGTATCATTCTTATTATATGTATTTGCACACACACACACACACACACACACACACACACTTGTTTACTGCTTGCCTGATCACTATATCCATATATCTTCCATGTAGACAAAATACCTATAATATTCTATGATATATTTCTTTTCTTCCTGTAGATTATATTCAGCTTTGTGTGCAGTGACTGTTCCTATTGATTTTGGGGTCCTTAATACCTTCCTTTTATGGTTGCAATCTATGGAAGGAGATGGGTCTTCACTTTTTAGTTTATTTCACATAGTAAACAATTCAGTAAGCAACTTCAAATCCAAATTTACTGAAGACTCCTAACTACTCTATACTTTATCATGATCTTTATCATTATAAATAAAAATTATACTGAGATTTCTATTTCACTAATGCAAAACGTTAGATTAAAAAGTAAATTCTTGTCTAAGATGGTGGTAAAGCTAAACTTTATATTCAGATCTCAGATAATGGCCATGTCAGTGATGATCATCCTTATTACATTTCTTGAGATCTAGTATGTTTCAGACTGTGCTAGACTATAAGCTCTACCTTATTTAATACTTACAAGAACAGTAACCACTTATGCATATATATATAATGTTAATTATTTGTAAGTCACTATTCTAAACAATTTCAATTAGTAAGTAATTTAATTCATTTAATCTTCTTGAAAACTCTATAAAGTTGTGGCAGAAACTATTCATTGATCACTGAAATTATTTTCACCAAAACAATTTACTTTTCTACCTTTATATTTACCAAGGTCACATTCCCCAGGTTCCATACCATTTGATATGGCCATATAATTGAGTTGAAATCAGTGGATTGTGAGTAGAGGTGATATAAACCACTTGCAGTTTCAAATGATAAGAATCACCCACAGATCTTTTGCTTCTCTCGTTAGAGGAATGGAGATGACCCTAACAATGACCTTGGAAACTGGGTTGAAGATGTCAAAGCTGTCATTAGTGTGAATCTCTGGAGGACTCAGTGAACTAGATACAGACTCCGCTAGGCAAACGTACACAAACACACACGCACACACACCCCACACCCCTTCATCTCATGTTGCCTAGATCTTTATTAGATGATCTTCATCTACTAGAACAGGATGCTGTACCTGGGTGTATTATTTCTTACAGCAGTGAGCTTACCTTAATTCAGAGGTAGGTACTTTTCTTATGCACATTTTACAGATGATGAAACTGAGCCACTGACAAGTTAGGTAACGTGCAAGCAACTATTATCATCCTTATTTTAAAAATAAGGAAAATAGACAGGCACAGTAGTGCATGCTTATAATCCAAGCAGCTCTGGAAGCCGAGGCAGGATGATTGCAAGTTCAAAGCCATTCTCAGCAACTTAGCAAGACCCTGACTTTAAATAAAAATATAAAAAGGGTTGGGGTTGTGGCTCAGTGACTGAGCACCCCTGAGTTCAACCCCTAGTACCAAAAAAAAAAAAAGGAAACTGAAGTTTAGTATTTGGTCATACCACATCAATTAGTTTCAATTAGCAAAACAGAACACATGCTAAGTTGTTTAGTAAGAATCTTTGATATGGAGAACTATTCTCCAAGGGGTTGGAGGAGGTGGAAGGGCATATAAGAGACTGTGAGGCAACTCAGAGCTCAGAAATACTAAGAAGCCACCACCAGCCCTGGTGATAATACACAAGGAGTAGGTGGTGTTACCAGAGCCCAGGTGGTAGATGGGCTCAGGGGCTCAGTGTAAGCTAGAATCATTATTCTGCAGAAACTAGATACTACAAAGGAGATGGAGCTACTGCACAAGTAATGCCTGAAACAGAGGACACAGGAGAGAATCTTGCTTTCCTTTCATTTCACCTTCCAACCTCCTTCTGGTTCCCTATATTAGCTAATCCTACTTGAATCCAGTTGGCAAATGAGATTGTGAATTGCAGTTTGCTGAAGTCAGTGCCCTGTGAGACCCAATAGAGCAGACAAAGCATAAGGAATGAATCAAAGAGCAATAAGCAGTGACCCGAATATCAACCAGGGCCTCACAGCCAGGAAGTGACAAACCTGTGATTGGAACTCAAGCCTATATCTCTCATATAATTCACCTGCTTTTTCTAATATGCAATGCTGTCTTTCAAGAGAATGTATCTCTTTCTTTATATGTATTATATTTTAAATAGTTGCTTTCATTGTACATTTTTAAAACCATTTAGTTCATGGAAAAGACAGATTTTCTAGAAAGGAGATGTAAATGTAATAGGGTACCTTGACATCAGTTTTGTAGGCAAACATAAACAATGGTGTAGATATGAGATATATACTTGTCACCCCAATAGCAAACAAGCTGCCTAGAATAATGATGTTGATCCTGGGCTTTCTTGTTGGACAAATCTGCCTTGGAATATGTGCCCAATCATCCTACTGACTGCTTAACCACAGGATAAAATTGTTATCTAAATTCTTTGAGTCTCAATTCCTTCATTTAAAAAATGGAGATAATAGTATCAACGGCCCATAGTTGGATCTATAGTGGGGTTTATAGGAATAAATTGAATTTTGCACACACACACACACACATCATCATCTCATCAAGTTCCTGACTCTTTCCAGTGGTCAGTCAGAAGCAGCTACTTTTGTAGTCAATGCTACTGGTGTCAGATCATTTGATGCAGAAAGACAGCTGGAATTTATATGGAATGTAATACAGTTCAGGGCATCTCACAATTTCTTCAAGGTTTTTGTGCTAGATCAACTTTCTCAAGTGTCACGCTACAAATCCTTGGCATTTTGACAGATATGAAAATTTTTATTTTAGAAATAAAGCATCAAACATTCATTTTAGTATACTCTAGTAACAGTACTTAGGAATAATAATTTCATCATTTGTAATGAATCCTCAATAGAAAATGAATTTCAAGTGATTGCATTCTAATGGAATAATATAGCAATTTATATAACCATATGGAAGAGGTTGTCAAGAACTTGGGTCAATTTAAATTTATTTTGTTATTTTTTTCTTGGGACTGTAATACACTATTAGCTAAGAATTCTCACTTAAATATGAGTCCACCACTGTGCGATGGCAGGAGTTCTCTGATTTTTGCTCTGCATGATTTGCCATGTGTCAAAAAGAAGTTTCAGGTGATAAATTTCTTAAGAGAGAGTAGATATTTGATAATTTGTAGGAATAAATTGGCAGGTACAATTTTATTAGCTTGGTGCTGATATGAATTCAGTTTGAATATGGATGGGAAGTAGTTCTTGAAAACCCCATGAAACCTCTGAATTCAAGTCTGCGTTTGAGAGTAGAGCCATCATTATTAATTCCCTACTCTTTGAGACATTTATAGTCTCCCTATCACAATAAATTATTTTGCCTTTAAGGCACACTGTTGAACACAATAAATAATTTCTTTATTTTTCATTCCACCTGCTAGGGGGTTGAGTTAAACCCACACGATTTTTGGTATGTTCACATATTTGCCAAACTATAAACTCTTGTTCACCTCTAAACCTTGACGTTCTGCATCTATAACTTTGGGGACAAGGTTAGATCATTTCAAACATGAGAAAGACATCAGAGAATAAGAAGCAAGAGTGAGAAAGAAAGCATTTCCTAATAACCAGAGTGGAGTTAGTTGAAGCTGAACAACCATAGTTTTCAAAGGGTGCATCTCGAAGTCAGCAGGGTTTATTCCTCCATCAAACTGAGAACTTCAAAATCACATGAGGGATCGATACCTTCCTATTTTTGTATTTTCCTTTTATTAAGCTAACTGACCTAGAGCTGGTAATGGTTAAGCAGGGCCATTGCTCTTTAATCAAGGGAGGACATAAAGACATAATCAGGATATAACACCTTCATAAAGTGACTTCTGACATATGCTAATTATTATAATAACTGGAGTATACATTTATTTTACTCCAAATTCCATGCATTGTGTAACTCTATTAACCAACAACAATAGAAGTAGATGCTTACATTGTTCAATATATTTAATTAGCAACTCCTACAGGTCAGGTGTAGTTTTAGATTATAGAGACATAGCAGTGACCAAAACAGATTGAAATCACTACTCTTGCTATTTATATGCTGATGAGCAAAAAGACCAATAGAAAAAATAAATAATATATGATCTGTTAAGCAAAAAATACTGGAATTAAACAAGAAGCTAAATGAAAATATTATAGTTGGGAACTGTAATGTCTTAAGCGCCAGTATCACCTAAAACCCTGAGATTTAAATGATAATTATTCTCTCAATGCAAACAGTTATTTAAAATATTAGGTGTCAAAGTGCTTGCAAAAAAAAATCTCTACTTATTTAAATATCAAAAGTCTGGCAGTTAGTTCAAAAGCATTTGCAGGACAATGTACTAATTCATTTAATGATAGAACTCTTAAGAGGACAAGGCTTAGATCATGACCAACATGACTCCTAAAGTCTTAACTGTTGCTCCTAACAGTGACCCTGACTCTGACTGGACCTGCCCAACTGTGTCTTGGTGGATCCAATAGAATCCATCTGTGAAGAGTTGTTCTGTTCAAATGCATGCTTAATAGCTCCTGGCAGGGCATGACTTTGTTGGGGCTCAGTAGCATGCCAGGAGTCCTGTGTTGAATGTTGTGTGATTGACAGCAGCAGGGCCCTGCTTAGAACGTCTGGAGTCTATGTTGTTATTTTTCACAGCAGTTTACCATAATCTCTATGTAATATCGTCTCCTTATTACAAATATCTGTATTACTAGCAACTACCCAGATATAATGGACCAAATGCTAGGGCTGCCTACATTGTAGCCTATCTGCTACAGAGGACTTTTCTGTTCTGGGCTTATCAATAGCTGGTTGCTTCGCTAATCATTTGGCAAATGGATCAGAGCCATACTTACAAGTATGGAATATGTGCTTCAAGAACCTAGATATCTAATCAATGATGTGCTTCCTTTTTAGTTGTAAGAGAAACAAGATAAAATAGCTTGTTCTTTAATGTGGAGGGAACATTCTGACATTCTCCAGAGCATCGAACCTGAAAAAATCCACTGATTTTGCAGGACACTAAAACTTCCTAAGATCTATCCTTCAACCTCTGGAGGAGTTCCTCTAACATAGCTTCTAACTTCTTTATTAACTGTTATGTAAACATGATGCTTGATTTAGTGAACTAAATTGATATTCTGTGGAATGTTCAGACAATCCAAGTCCCTTTGGATTATACTGTGATAGGCACAATAAGTTAGCATAGCTCTGGGGCAAAACCATGATGCTTAAATGTTGTCCATCTCATGTGAATGCAAATTGCTTCTGTTCTTTCCTTCCGGTAGAAACGGAAAATAATATATTAACTAGATCAGTGGACACATCCTGTGTCCTGAAGCAGTGTTAATCTGCTTTAGCAAAGACACTGTATCTGGCAAAGCGGTTGCAATTAGATCTAGTACTTGTTTATGATAGCCCACTATCATTCTCCAGAACCTGTCTTCGTTTTCAGGGAAAGAACAATGATTTACCATCCTCGCAAGCCTTTAAGGCTTTAAGGTAGGTACCATTTACACCATTCTCCCTCAGGATGAGGTTGTTGTTATTGTTTTAATGAATTTTCCTGGAGTTTTGGAGTTATAGAGCCTTCTAGTTTGCTTTTTGTTCTTAAACAGTTTTTCATCCATAGGACAAGGAACTGATGTGGGAATTCTATAGTTACCAAATGTGTCTATTCCAATTATTCATTCAGGGACACATGTGCTGATGTGCTAGGGCTAGACCTTGCAATGAACTTCTGTAGCCAATGAACATTATTTCAGAGCAGATTACATGGCTACACATTTTTGCCTTTAAAAACTTCTCTTTACCCTTTACTTCAGCCTGTTCAGAAGCACCTGAGTTGTCATGGACCATGAAACCCACACTGAAGTTTTCTGTCACTCATTCTTGAAAGAATTCAATTTTTCCAAGGGCTATCTTTCATGGTGTTGTTCCTTAGGAATGAATGTCAGTTCAGATTGTATGTTCAATAGTTCTTTGTTTTAATGCATACTTACCTGGGTAAATTACTGTAGATTCCTTGAAGAAGGACTGAGGAAATCATTACCATATACATGTGCTTGGTGTTGCAGGTTCCTTCTTCCTGGGGATTCAGTATCCCCTTCAGTCACTGGGTTCTGGGTTTAGAAACTCACTCAGACTCAGATCCAAAAACCACACAAATAATTTTGTCTTCTATTGAGTAGCTTACACTTAACCATCTGGGTCACTGATCCTTGATTTATTTTGTTTGAATAGATTAAGAAATATGCTGTTGTCTCTTCAACAAATGGTGCTGGGAAAACTAGAAATCCATATACAGCAAAATGAAACTAAACCTCCATCTCTCATTCTGCACAAAATTCAACTCAAAATGGATCAAGGACCTAAGAATTACACCAGAGACCCTGTACATAATAGAAGAACAAGTAGGTCCAAATCTTCATCATGTCAGTTTAGGACCAGACTTCCTTAACATGACTCCCAAAGCACAAAAAATAAAAGCAGGAATCAATAAATGGGATAGATTCAAACTAAAAAGCTTTTCCTCAGCAAAGAAAACAATCAACAATGTGAAGAGAGAGCCTACAGAGTGGGAGAAAATCTTTGCCACTCATACTTCAGATAGAGCACTAATTTCCAGAATATATAAAGAACTCAAAAAATTTTACACCAAGAATACAATCAATAAATGGGCTAAGGAAATGAGCGGACACTTCACAGAAGAAATTTACAAGCAATCAACAGATATATGAAAAAATGTTCAACATCTCTAGTAATAAGAGAAATGCAAATCAAAACTATCCTAAGATTCCATCTCACCCCAATTAGAATGGCGATTATCAAGAACACAAGTAACAATAGGTGTTGGTGAGGATGTGGGAAAAAAAGTACACTCATACATTGCTGGTGGGGTTGCAAATTGGTGCAGCCACTCTGGAAAGCAATATGGAGATTCCTTAAGAAACTTAGAATGGAACTACCATCTGAACACCTATCCCACTCCTTGGTCTATATTCAAAGGACTGAAAATCAACGTACTACAGTGACACATCCACATCAATGTTTGTAGCAGTTCAATTCTCCAATAGCTAGATTGTGGAACCAACCTAGATGCCCTTCAATAGATGAATGGATAAAGCAACTGTGGTATATATACATAATGGAATAATATTCAGCCATAAAAAAGAATAAAATTATGACATTGCAGGTAAATGGAAGGAGTTGGAGAATATCATGCTAACTGAAGTAAGCCAATTCCCAAAAAACAAAGGCTGAATGATTCCTCTGATAAGTGGTTGATGATACATAACAGGGGTGGGGATAGAAGGGAAGATTGGAAGAAGGATGGATTGTGTAGATAGAAATGAGGAGTGGGGAGGGGGCGGGGGAAGGAAAGATAATAGAATGAGACAAACATCATTACCCTATGTACATGTATGGATACACAAATGGTATGATTCTACTTCTTGTACAATCAGAGAAACAATAGTTGTACTCCATTTGTATACAATGAATCAAAAGAAAAAAAGTACATTGTTGATTGCCCAGTCATTTGCCCTTAGGGATGTCATTTTGTATTAAGTATCACAACTACTCTTTTATTGTTGTTATTTATTTGTTTTTTATTTATACAGACTGCATTTTGATTCATTGTATGCAAATGGGGTATGTTACTCTGACCATTTATGAATTACAATAATTTCTCACATTCTGTTTTTTGTGAGAAAGCATCTCCACTTGGCTTCTATTATTTTGGAGTCCTTAAATCAGCATTGCTATCATGGAGGTCTATTCTCTAATAGTTTCTCCTATCAGCCTTGCCTACCTCAATCAGCCACCACTTAGTTTCTAAGATGATATTAGGCTGATTAGGTATCTTTTACTGGGCAATTCTTTCTGCTTCAGTAAATAGGGTGAACTCTGGATCCTCCTATCCACAATGCTTGCTGGTGCATCTTCTTATTTTATGGCACATTTACACGCATACTTCTTTGAAACCTCTATCTCCGTTTTCACCATAAAACCTTTCTACTTCATTTAATTGATCCATTGTCTTCTCCAGAAGGTTAAGATCCATTCTAGCATCATTTTTCAGAGGATCCTTCTCTGTAGTAAATCCTATATTTTGTATGAATGTTCTTACTTAATCCTGTATTCAACATAGAGATCACCACTCTTGGCTTCCGAAGTCTCCATGGTTGATATGTCATTTAAAGGCAATTAGAAATAGAAATCTCATAGAGATATTTATTTGGGAGTGACACTAATAACTTCCACTCAACATTGCTTTAGTTGGAATTTAGTCATATAAGCACAGTTCACTGTAAAAAATGTCTGAGAATTATAGTCTAGCTTTCTGTCTGGGAGAAAGAAAAGAATACTGTGTTCTATTAGTAGCTTGCATTCTCTGCTATAATAGCATGGATCAATACTTCCAAGACTTCTATGGACTATACAGCCCAGAGGACAAGGAAAAGGACAAGGCTAGGAAAATGCATGCTCTGTGGGATGTTGAGGACTTTGCTTCTAATCCAAATGTAGTCCCTTAGTGAGCAAAGTGAACCTCAGAAAGGAATAGTTTTCCTAGGTGATGTAGACCAAGGAGGAACAAGATAAGAATATGTTGCTGGTGAAGTTGAAATTGGTGCAGCCACTCTGGAAAGCAGTATGGAGATTCCTCAGAAAACTTGGAATGGACCCACCATTTGACCTAGCTATCACACTCCTCCATTTATACCAAAGGACTTAAAATAGCATACTACAGTGATGCAGCCATTATCAATGTTCAGAGCAGCTCAATTCACAATAGCTAGATTATGGAACCAAGCTAGATGCCCTTCAATTGATGAATGGATAAAGAAACTGTGGTATATATACACAATAGAATATTACTCAACCATAAAGAAGAATAAAATTATGGTATTTACTGGTAAATGGATGAAATTGGAAAATATCATGCCAAGTAAAATAGGCCAAGCCCCAAAAACTGAAGACCAGAAGTTTTCTCTGATAAGTGGATGACAATACATAATGTGGGAGGGTGGTGGGGCAGGGGAGGAAAGAAGAATGAAGGAATTTTGGATGCTGTAGAGGAAAATAAGGTGGGATTGGGTGGGAAAAGGAAAGATAGACTGAAATAGACATATTACCCTTCATACATGTATGATTACATGAACAGTGTGAATCTACATTGTGTACAACCATAGAAATGAAAAGTTTTACCCCATTTGTGTACAACGAATCAAAGTGCAGTCTGTAAAAATAAAAACAAATTAAAAAAAGAATAAGTAGCCTTTCTAGTTCCTTTCTTTGTAAGTCCATTCTTATTCTAAAATATCCATAGTATATATCTATATTTCAAATATTCCAAAAATGATTGCAAGGAGAGGTGAACACACACACACACACACAAAAAAAAAAAAAAAAAAAAAAGGAAGAAAGGAGAAACAGAAGCAAAAAGAAAGAAGGTTGAGAAGAGAAAGAGAGAACATTTGTGTCAGTGCTGATAGGCACCCCGTCAGACTTCTTAAAATAGTCTATATTCTCCATCAATGGCATAAGAATGACTCGCACAGAAAGAATGAAGTAAAACAGGCAATTGCTGCCCAAGTCCAGAATCTTAAACTCACTTTTTTAATACAGTAAAAGCATCATCCTCTGGAAATACAATCCAATAAAACATCTTTTACCTTGACACTGACTTAGTCTTTGGAATGAAGAGGGACAAAATGTGATATCTTTCAAAGGACACAAAAGATAGGCAATATGGTGATCAATATTGGAGAATTTGCCTGCACTGTGTCTTCTTTGCTAAAAACGCCAGAAAAATCATAGTAATTCTGGAGCACTTCCATGGCTAGTAAAAAGGAGTTTGCTTTTATGATGATCTGAAAACCCATTGCCTACAATATAAACTGTTATTATGGTTTTAAAACTATGCCCTCCAAGAAACAATTTTCAACAGTGAAAATTCAACTGGTTAACAAACATTCTAAAATGTGGAAATGTACTCCCACTAGTAATCATTTAACTGATGAAGATAAGAATATGGTAGAAATGTTCTGATCCCATGTTAATAGCCCTGGGGATGTTATGCTGATACAGAACATTCTACAAAGTATGTCTGGAATTTCAAAAATGTTCACATTTTTCAAACTAACTTTCCTATTTCTAGTTATTTATAATAAGGAAAAAGTGTAATAAATATACTTGAAGTTATGGGAATTAAAATATTTCTGAGCTATTATTTATATTTTTATTATTTTTTTAAAAGTACAGGCTAAGAAGTCCATGATTATAATACAATAGATTGGGGCAGGTATGTAAAGTTACGTCTGGGGAAATATGATTCTCCAGAAATAATCATTGTTAACATTTCCTTTCCTAATCCTCCAGATGTTTTCTAATCCTGCAATATGTATAATCAGAAAAATGAGAGATCACACTCTATTTATGTATGAGCTATCAAAATGTATACATGTATTCTACTGTCATGTGCAACTAATTAGAACAAATAAATTTAAAAATCAAACAAATGTAAATATTTCAAATAATATAAAATCCCAAATTAATTTTTTTCCCATTAAATAAGTAATAGTAATAATAAGTAATAATAAGTAATCCTCAATTCTAAAATAGTAATTATGTACATTTACATCGTGGTTTTCTATTGTATGGTCATGTCAAAATGTTGCTAGACATTTACATTGCTTGTAAGTGTTCATGATTACATACAACACTAACATGAATATCTGTGTATACATATCTATGAACACCTCTTTAATTGCATCCCTAGAATAAATTCCATAAAGTATTATTTCTTTAAAGAACCCAAAATTTAGTCTTTCATATACATTGTCAAAGAAACTTGTAAGGAAATTGTACCAATTTATAATTTATCTCTTTGAAGTACCTATTTCCCTTTAGTTAAGGAAGCCTAAGATTTTACCAGTCTTTAAGTGCAACAACATATTTTTATTTTAATTTATATTATCTTTTTTTACTAGGGTAGATGAAAAGTATGAATAAATTTTCTATGTATCTTCTTTAGTGAATCATCTATATGCCAATTTTAGATAATTTTACATATTATGTCATTTATTATTGATTTAAAAGAACTGTTTAGATAGTTGGTTTATTATTTTTTCTTTAACATCATGTATGTATGTGTGTATATATGTACATATATATGTTGCATATATATAAATACTTTCGCTATAATGCAATATTTAAATTCTGTTCACCTACAATCTACCTACCAATGATGCTGTTTGTGGTTTCTACTTTTATATTTGCTCAGCAATATTTTTGTATACCAAGATTATATAAATATCTACCTTTATATACTTTTTGTTCTTTCATGATACCATTTTAAATATTAAATTATCCACACTATCACAATTTATTTAGGAATAATTTAAGAAGTGTGATTTAACTTATGGTTTACCTATCTTGGGGGCATGTGTTGTACAATCTTTTTATTCCTTACTACTTTAAAATACTACCTTTCTTAAGTTCTAAATTGAAAAGAAATGGAAATAACCTAAATAGCCCACAGTAAAACATAAATAAATCAACCTACTCAGTAGAATATGGAGCAATAATTAAATGTTTGCAAAGAATTTGCAATGTAATTAAAATGTGCTTATTATAAGAGAAGGAAGCAATTAAATTCTATAAATGATAAGATTAAAACTATAATTTTTTTCAAGTATTCAAAAATATATAGGGTATGAAAGATTAAAAAATACATTTTTTACAATGATTGTTTATATGTGTTGAAAACATAGCAGAATATCCCTTACTTCTTTTTGCCTTTCTGTACTTTCTGTGTGTTGTAATTTTTAAATGAGAATATATATTTCTTGCAATGAAAAACATCTTATATCATCTTTCAAAATATTAAAAGCATACCTAGTTATATTCTTTACCTGTGGCGGGGTAAGAAAATGTGGACTTGAGGCTTTGCAGTTTTCAGCAAAAGAAGAAATTCAGACATTTTGGTTATCTATTTCACCGCTATTACAGTTTTTGTGCTAACTTGCTATTGTGGAGGATGAATTAGTCAGCATTCTCCAGCACAGGTCAGCACCTCTGAGCCTTCTCCCCCACCCATAACCATTTATCCTAAGGACTCCCATTTCGCTTTATTATGGCAAGCTCCAATGCCTGTCCAAGGTCTGAAGGGGTCAATTTGCTGTGGAAAATCGATTAGGTACTGTTCCTACAGAGTACTTAAGTTTCGAGGGAGCCTTAAATGAGGCTTATATGGAATTGTTCACAAGGTGGCTTTAAAGGGGTATGTACTTTGAGAAATTGTCAGTACTGGAACTTGTATTGATCTATGCTGAGCAACAATTCACTAAAATTGCATAAGGTACTTGTACAACTGTGAGTGTGGTAAAGGAAAAGGAAAATATAACAAGAACAGACAGAAAGTACCTCTTAAAGGGGATATAGTGTTCTCCTCTACTCAGAAAATGATTATGAGGTAAAGCCAAACGCATTGTGTAGAAGATTGCATTGTCTGAGGTGTTCGTATTCTTATCTCTCTTTAGCACCTATTCAGAGCTTACATTCTTTGTGGAGGAGCAGAGAAGTGGACATCAAATGCCCACATTTTCTTCTGGCCCTCAAATTCACCTACTTCTTCATGCCGATTAGAGAAGAATAATCTCCATTGGCCCCAACCAATGGACATTTCCACTCTCAAGACCCTGATTGTAGAGATAACTCTGCAATCCCAAAATAGTCCCTTTGCTTTCTACATGAGCCATTCCATCCCAATCAGGTAGCAGGGTAGATGTTTGACACTTAAAAAATATGTATCCATAATGATAGAGAGCCAAAATTTAATTAGAACATTAATTTTAAAACTATAAATCTATAGAAATTATAAGGAAGTGTTAGTGAAAAGTAACTACTGTAGCTGTTAAGATTTGTACAAGTACTAATTGACTCCTGATGTTGTGCCATGCATAAAGGAGAAGAAATAAGATACATGAAATAAACCTCTTGTTCCTGTTACCCTTATAGTCTTAGAAAACAAGAACTTGGCAAATCAGGTAGCTAGTGTTCAAGCTGACTATCAAATATTTGTTAAATATTTGAAATCGCACCTATTCTTTTAATGCTGCATGAACTTTGGAACCTTCAAGGTACCTTATCAATTTTGCAAAAATAAGTTATCACTATATGCTTGCTCAAATATACATAGCTATTAAAGTGTGAGCTGGAGAAATGAAACCAGGATTATCAAATACAGATAGTTGGTTGAATGTACATATTTATTTTCATCCCTTCCAAAATTCCATTGAATAGACGATAAAGGATTTTTTATGCATAAAACACAAAGGATGAGAAAATCAGGGAGACCATCAGTAACAAAATGAAAATCCCAAATGCAAGTGAATGGGAAGAAAATAACTTAATAGATTTGAGATTACTAACACATAGGCTAGCCGAGGCAAAAGTAAAGAATCAAATCAACTTGGGACTGCAGATTCCCAGTAGGTTCTGGAATTGACAGGATCAGTACTCAAAAGGGGGATGAGTAGGGCTAAAATTAGGAAGATTGGTTCAATGCATATTTAGAAATCACCAATAAAAACAAGACCACTCACAGCACTCCTTGCAAACAGGTGATGACTTCTCCCTTCCCCTGACAAGAAACTGAAGATTTATTTCTTAGAAATGTCAAAACAGAGTCTTTGTAATGTTGCTGGCCAGTAGAAAAGAGTCTTAATATATTTTAAGAAAAGGAGGAAATGAACATGCATTTGGATACCGAGACCCTGAGCGCTCTCCCTCTCTCAGCTCCCAAAATGCTGGCAGTCACCCTTGACCCTGCAGTCAGGCAACTGGTAGCAATCTTCCTGAGAATCTGCTGTGCCCAAGAGGAAAGACTTAACAGTATTAACATTGATATATGATAACCAGGCCAAAGAAAGTGAAGCAGTCAATAAAGCCTATCAGTTACACTGACAGTCTTCGGTCAGGTTTTTTAATCATAGATTATCAGATGTTGGATAGTTCACATAGTAAGAGAAAATATTGTTGCATGGCCTTCTAATTCCCAGTGAAGATGAATTTGAGAACTTTTCTCTTGCTTTTTTCTCTCCGTGTGTGTGTGTGTGTGTGTGTGTGTGTGTGTGTGTGTGAGAGTGTGTGTGTGTGATGCATTCTGATAGTAGGTTAACACTTTTACTGTGAATCACAAGCAAAATATTTGAAAACCAATTCCCCAAAGTTGATAGTAACCAGAACAACAAAAACAAAAATGGATAACAGTGACCTGGAAGAACCAGAATCTAGATGGGTAGAAGAAAATTAAAATTAAATATACTGGCCCACTGCTACCCCATCTAGAAACACAGTCACCGTCACCATCTTAAGATGCAGCAGACTTCATCTTGAGACACTGGCCAGGTCCTGGAAGTTCATTATCAAGTGTGGCAGAGCCTACAGAAACTAAAACCCATATCCCTGAGTTTGCAGCTAGGTCTTTATGGGCCTGTCTAAGCCTACCAATCCTGTGGAAAGTCAGAAACTGGGAGCATTTCTCCCAGGGTAACATGGGTTAGAGAGGCTGGAGAGAGCTGGGCGATCCCCAGCTTCACAAGTCCTAAAGCGCTGGGGGATGGAAAGGGCTGACTACAGTGGGTCAGAAGGTTGGAAGAGGGTGTGAGGGCATTTTGCTCTTGGATCAGCCAGCCAGCTAGTCTATCAACCACTGGGTCCCTGGGATCCACTTGGGCCGGCACTCACTGGGTGATTGCACAAACCTGGTCCCCAACTCCCTCCATAGTCCAGCATCCACCAATCCCCTGGTCTTGCCATGTCTGACACCCAACCTACCAGGACCCTTGTCTCCCCAATCCCAAATCTCCCAATACCTCCCTAGCCACCAACCTGGATAAGCACTCGCCACTACTTGTTGGCCTGCAGCTCTCAGCTCCTGGTCTTGATCCACCTTATGCCAAACAGCTCTCCTTGACAGGCTCACAGATTCTGGTGCTTAGCCCTTAACACTGCCTGGGAGAAAGGTGCCTAACCAGGAATTTGAAAGGGGTGGGAGAGACAGAGTTTGGAGACTAAATCAGAGACCAGGAATTGTGGAGTACACAGGTGATGTAAGGGACTAAGATCAGGCTCCTACACCACGCAAATGGAACCCAAATGGGATTCCTGAGGTGCAGCCTTCCTATTTGGACGAGCATTTGCTATACTACACCTCCAGAAGTTCTGCATACAGGACTCACCTTCCCACCTTAGCAACCCTCACCTTCCTGAGGGTGGAGTGACCATCAACCTCCAGAAAACACCACCTATCAGCTGAGAAGGGAGGCTGAGAAACTTGCTCTCCAATGGAAACAATTATTCAACTTTCCATCAAGATTTTTTTTTCTTTTCTCTCTCTCACAGCTCTACCATTTCTGAAACCAAATATTTTTCATGAATCAGTTTATTGAAGACTGGGATGTCTGAACAGTATATAACAGATTTGTTGTGTATTCTTTTATTTTTACTGTTTTTATTTTATTTTTATTTTTTTCTTTTATATATATACATATATTTCCTCTCACTTAGCTCTTTCCCTGGATTTTCCTTCTCTCTTTTTTCCTGCCATAAATAACCTCTATTGATTCCTCTTTCACTCTTCCTATAATATTTTACCTCTAGCTTGTCTTCTCCTTCCTCATAAACATCACATCCTACACCATTTCTGTTCTCTCTTTGTCCACCATTAAAATTGCAAACCCTTTTGTAAACTTACTGTTGATATTGTAGAAAATAATTGAACACATCTTCTGTTAATCAACATCAAAACTGTAGATGTCTTAATAGGATCTATTTGGCTTAAGGCAGTATGTTGTTTGCATTGGGTACAGTTAATATAGGTCTCCCCCTTAAGTCTAGGTACTGGAAATCATCAGGAACACTATAAGTCTACAGGGTAGAAACTGTACTGCCTCAGATCCACACAATTAGATGGGAAGACACACAGACAATATGAAAACACAGAAGAACAAAGCACCCCGAAAAACCAAGATGCTCCAATAATAGAATCTATTGACAATACAGTAGAAGTGTCAGAGAAGGATTTTAGGATGTACATAGTTCAACTGATCCGTGACATAAAGGACAATGTAAGGAGTAAAATCACCCATAAATTTGAAGAGGTGAAAGATCATTTCAATAGAGATAGAGATTCTGAAAAGAAATCAAGCAGAAATCTGTGAAATGAAGGAAAAAGTAAACTAAATTTAATTCAATGGAAACTATCACCATCAGACTAGACCACTTGGAAGACAGAACCTCAGGCAATGAAGACAAAATACACAATCTTCAAAATAGAGCTGATCATGCAGAGAAGATGGTAAGAAATCATTAACAGCACTTCCAAGAATTATGGAATAACATGAAAAGACCAAATTTAAAATTTATCAAGATAGATGAAGGCACAAAGATACAAACCAAAGGAATTCACAATCTTTTCAATGAAATAATACCAGAAAATTTCCCAAACCTAAAAAATGAAATGGAAAATCAAATACAAGGGGCTTATAGGACATCAAATGTACACAATTACAATGGACCCAAACCATGGCATGTTATAATGAGAATGAATAACATACAGAATAAGGATAGAATTATAAAGCCTACAAGAGAAAAAAAATCAAATTACCTATAGGGGGAAACCAATTCAGATCTCAGCTGATTTCTCAACCCAGGCCCTCAAAGATAGGAGGTCCTGGAATAACATATATCAAGCTCTGAAAGAAAATGGATGCCAACCAAGAATTTTATATCCAGCAAAATTAAGCTTCAGATTTGAAGCTGAAATAAAAACCTTCCATGATAAACAAAAGTTAAAAGAATTTGCAGCTAGAAAGCCTGCACTACAGAATGTTCTCAACAAAATATTCCATGAAGATGAAATGAAGAAAAAAAAGTAAAAACCAGCAAATGGAGGAACTACACTAAAGGAATAGTCAATCAATGGAGAAACTAAGTCAAATTAAAAACCAGAAGTAAACCAAAATTACTGGGAATACAAATCACATCTCAACAAATCACCTTGAATTTTAATGGCCTAAACTCATCCATCAAAAGACGTAGACTGGCAGATTAGATTAAAAACCAAGACACAACAATATGCTGTCTCCAAGAGACTCACCACATAGGCAAAGACATACACAAGACTGAAGGTGAAAGGATGGGGAAAAAAAAAAAAAAAAAAGCATGTCACACACATGGATCATGTAAACAAGCAGGGCTTTCTATCCTCATATCAGATAAAGTGAACTTCAAGCCAAAGATAAGCAGAAGGGATGAAGAAGGACATCTCATACTTTTTAAGGGAATGCTACATCAGCAAGACAAAACAGTGATAAGTATTTATTCCCCCAACAATGGAGCATCTACATACTTCAAAAAAACCCTTCTCAATTTTAAGAAACAAATAGACCACAACACAATAAAATTGGGTGACTTTAACACACCTTTATCACTACTATATAGATCTTCCAAACAAAAACTAAACAAAGAAACTGTGGAAATAAACAATGAAATTTAGACTTAATAGACATATATAGACTATTTCATCCATAACAAGTGAATACACTACACTTTCTTCTTGGGAACACATGGATTCTTCTCTGAAATATAACATATCCTAGAGCACAAAGAAACTCTTAGCAAATACAAAAAACCAAAGATACTGCCCTGCATTATGTCAGATCAAATTGAAATAAAATTAGAACTTAATAATAAAATAAAAATAGAAGCTACTCTAATACCTGGAGACTAAATAATATGTTATTGAATGATAAATGGATAACAGAAAAATCAGGGGTGAAAAAAATAAAATATTTAGAGGTAAATAAGAACAGTGATACAAAATATCAAACCTCTGGGATGCTATGAAGGCAGTGCTAAGCAGAAAGTTCATTGCATTGGTCTCATTCATTAAAAAAAGTAAAAAGTCAACAAAAAAATGACCTAACATTACATCTCAAAGCCCTAGAGAAGAACAAATCAACATCAAAAGCAGTAGAAGACAGGTAATAGTTAAAATCAGAGCTGAAATCAGTGAAATTGAAACAAAAGAAACAATTCAAACAATTGAAAATACGAAAAGTTTGTTCTTTAAAAAAATAAATAAAATTGGATAAACCCTTAGCCACACTAATGAAGAGAAAGAGAGAAAACTCAAATTACTAAAATTCATGATGGAAAATATCATGACAGACACTATTGAAATACAGAAGATAATTAGAAGCATTTTGAAAATTTATACTAATATAAATAGAAAGTCTTGAAAACATTGACAAATTTCTAGAGACATATGACCTAACCAAACTGATTCAGAAGGTCATACAAAATTTAAGCAGATAAATTTCAAGCAATGAAATAGAAGATGCCACCAAAAGCCTACCAATTAAGCAAAGCCCAGGACCAGAAGGATTTTCAGTTGAGTTCTACAAGACCTTCAAAAGGAATTAATACCAATACTACTCAAATTACTCATGAAGTAGAAAAGGAGGGAACCCTTCCAAACTCATTCTATGTGGGTAGTGTCACTCTGATACCAAAACCAAAGATATATCAAGTTTAAAAAAAAAAGAAAAAAGAAAACTTCAGACTGATATTCCTGATAAACATGGATGCAAAACTTCTCAGTAAAATGCTTGAAAAATGCATACAAAAACATATTAAAAAGATAGTGCATCATGATCAAGTGGAATTCATCACAGGGATGCAGAATTGGTTAAACATATGGAAATCAATAAAAATAATCACCACATCAATAGACTTAAAGACAAGAATCTTATGATTATCTCAATAGATGAAGAAAAAAGCACTTGACAAAATACAGCATCCATTCATGTTCAAAACACTATAAAATGAGATAGTAGGAACATACCTCAACGTCATAAAAGATATGTATGTTAAGCCCAAGGCCAACATCATTCTAAACACAGAAAAATTGAAAACATTCCCTCTAAAAATTAGAAGATGACAAAGATGCCCTCTATCACCACTTCTATTTAACTTCGTCTTTGAAACAATAGACAGAGCAATTAGACAGCAAAAGAAATTAAAGTGATACAAATTGGAAAACAAGAACTCAGATTATCCCTATTTGTCAATGACATGATTCCTTATTTAGAAGATTCAAAAAACTCCACCAGAAAAACTTCTAGAACTCATAAATGAATTCAGAAAAGTAGTATGATATAAAATGAACACCCATAAATCAACATGTTCTATGTATCAGTGATGAATCCACCATAAGACAAATAGAAAAACTACCCCATTCAAAATAGCCTAAAAAAATAATAAAATACTTGGGAATCAACCTAACAAAAGAAGTGAGAGACCTTTACAATGAAAATTACAGAACACTAAATAATGAAATTAAAGAAGACTTTATTATAAGATGGAAAGATCTTCCATGCTCTTGGACAGGCAGAATTAATATTGTCAAAATGACCATACCACCAAAAGCATCACACAGATTTAATGCAATTTCTATTAAAATTACAATGATGTTCTTCATAGAATTAGAAAAGGCAATTATGAAATTCATTTGGAAAAATAAGAGACCCAGAATAACCAAAGCAATCCTTAGCAAGAATATTGAAACAGGAGGAATCACAATATCAGACCTTAAACTATACTACAGAGCTATAGTAACAAAAACAGCATGGTATAGGCACCAAAATAGGCAGAACAATGGTAAAGAATAGAAGACAAAGAGAGACAGCTGCATAATACAGTTATCTCATACTAGACAAAGGCACCAAAAACATTCACTGGACAAAGTATAGCCTCTTCAACATATAGTACTGAGAAATCTGGAAATTCATATGTAGTAAAATGAAATTAAACCCCTATCTCTTACCCTACGCAAACCTCAACTCAAAGTGGATCAAAGACTTAGCCACTACAACAGAGACCCTGTGCCTAATAGAAGAAAATGTAGGCCCAAATCTTCACCATGTTGACTTAGGAACCGACTTCCTTAACAAGACTCCTAAAGTGCAAGAATTAAAACTAAGAGTAAATACAAGGGATGGATTCAAACTAAAAAGCTTCTTCTCAGCAAATGAAACAATCAATAACATGAAGAGAGAGCCTACAGAATGAGATAAAATCTTTACCACATGCACTTCATAGAATTAATATCCAGGATATATATAAAGAGCTCAAAAAACTTAGCACTGAAGAAACAAATAATCCTATCAATAAATGAGCCAAGGAATTGAATAGACACTTCATGAAAGAAGAAATACAATCAATCAACAAACATATGAAAAAATGTTCAACATCACTATCAATTAGAGAAATATAAACTAAAACTAAGATTTCATCTCACTCCAGCCATAATGGCAATTATCAAGAATGAAAGCAATAATAAATTTTGGTGAGGATGTAGGGACAAAGGTACACTCATACATAGATGGTGGGAATGCAAATTGGTGCAACCACTATGAAAAGCAGTATGGAGAGCCCTCAGAAAACTTGGAATGGAACCACCATTTGACCCAGCTATTCCACTCCTTGGCCTATACCCAAAGGACTTAAAATCAGCATACTACACAGATACAGCCACATCAATGTTTATAGAAGCTCAACTCACAATTGCTAAACCATGGAACCAATGTAGGTGCTCTTGAAAAGATGAATGGATGAAGAAAACATGGTGTATATACACAATGGAATATTACTCAGTTTAAAAGAAGGATGAAATGATGGCATTTACCAGTAAATGGATGAAGCTGGAGAATATCGGCTAAGCGAAATAAACCAATCCCCCAAACCAAATTCCAAATGTTTTCTCTGATATGCAGATGTTAATTCACAATAAGGGCAGGGTGGGTATTAGGAAGAATAGAGGTACTTCAGATTCAGCAGAGGGGAGTAAAGGGAGGGGAGTTGGGAAGGGGTAGAAATGATAATAGAATGATTTGGACATTACATACATATATATGTATATATGTACATATATCCTATGTGGATGTATGACTACACAACTGATGTCATCTTATATCATGTACAACCAGAAGAATGAGAAGTTATACTCCATTTATGTATGATGTGTCAGAATGCATTCTAGTGTCATGTGTAACTAATTAAAACAAATTTAAAAATTACATATTCAGGGAAATTTTAATTGTATTAATGAAGCACATAAAAAAAGGAACACTTGTAAAACCAAAAAGAGTCTTTGGAAATTACAATACAATAGCAATTTAAATTCCATTAAAAAATGGGAAGAAAATTTGAAGAATTTTTCTGTAAAGCAAACAAAATGACATGTAAACTTTAATGAACACATTAGCTTTACATGGATTAAGTTATATAATACTCACATCAACCCATTATATAGATATTGTTAACACTATTTGATAGATGAGGAGACTGGAGTATAGAAAATTTAAATAATTTAAAAATGTTCACACGGGTAATAAGTGGTAGACTCATTACTTGAACCAATTTATTGCAGTTCAGTTTTTGCAAACCAAAATCATATTATTCTTTCTGTTCTGCTTCTGATTTCCAATTCTATTAATACTTATGTTAGGCATTTTAAAATTGTCAAATCTTTTTTGGAAATAGATATACTATAAATGAATTCAGTAAGTATACTGAGCCAAGCATCAGATGGGCTGGGCTAGTCTATGAAGGTAAAACATAAGCTACCATTATATTTAAGTTACATTCATATCTATTTCTTTTCCTATGCCTTATTCTTTTTTTTTTTTTTATTTTATTGTAAACAAATGGGATACATGTTGCCTCTCTGTTTGTACATGGCGCAAAGCTATGCCTTATTCTTGATGGGAATAACACTGATTTATCTAGGCAAGTCCTTATTTCCCTCAAGAATAAGGGATCAGGTAAAGCTCACAACACAACTTTTTGGATCTAGTGAGTGCTCAGAAAACATGGAAATGATTATAAATCAGTTGGATATTATACAAGGTTAAAGTTACAGATTTAATCCAGAAAAGAGCATTCATTACATTTCCCTCCTCTTAAAACTAGCAAGCCCCTTCCCAAAGCCCCCTAACTGCTCTTCAATACCCTGCTGACCATGAAGAGGTCAGCTTTCATCTTTCCTTTCATATACACTCCCATATGGCTTTTGGAAAGCCCTGCAGTAGCCTCCTCATCTGAGAATCTGAGACAAATGTGTGCTCATTAAGTCCTGGCTCCAAGATATGCATTTCAGTCCCAGTGGGAGTCTGTGCTGCATCTCTACTGGGAGATGTCTGCTTTTTGGCTGCCCTCAAGGAATCCACTCATTCAGCCCCATCTCCTGGCCAAATACCACTCCTACTTAATCAAACTTGGCAGGGAGACAGCCAGTCCCCCAAATGAAAGCTTTATGTATTTTCTCCTGGGACTCTGCCTAGAAATAGAGGGCCTGGAGTTACATTCTGAGTCTTTTCTCATTTTTATGGGACAATGGATGCAAAAACAAATGGGGAAGGTGTTAATTTGCTCAAAATGCAGGCTTAAAAAGGCTTGTCCAGCCAAAACCCTGAAGGAGAAGTCAAGAGAGTTCTGTTGTTCCACCACCAGGATATAAGGCAAGCTACTCACCCTTACCTGACTCAGTTTTCCTATCATTCAATGAGGTAATTGACTAAAGACATGATTTTGAACTGTGTTCTCCAGAACCCTAGAGTATCATTAAGGTACCTTCATGACTAGCTGAAATATGAGGCTGAGGGAGGCTGACAAAGCAAGGTTCAGGGGCTCCCATCCCTATATCAATATGAGAAACTTTATTAACGATTAGTAGAAGATTTCATTTGTTGAAGAAAAGTTCTGTTGCAAAAAGAAAACAAAGGGAAAAAGATTCAATGATTCCTAACATTACCAGCTCCTTCAGTGATCCTATGATATGTCCATGGACATAGTACTTCCTGGCTGTCCTCATTTTGAAAAAAAGAAACATTATTTATCCTGTCTTAATGTGCTTTCTCTCTTTCTCTCTTTCACTCTCTTTCTCTTGCATGAGTGCTCTCTCTCTCTCTCTCTCTCTCTCTTTCTTTGTGTATAGGTGGCACATTTTAGGAATAGAATCTTTTCAAATGACATTCTTTAAATGGGGGTTGCTCATCTAAGAACACCATTTTTTTCAAATTATGATAATACCCCCCTAAGGTATCACTCCTCATCAATACCAAAATGTATGTTCCCCAATTGCAGATGCTATAATGCAAACCAGGGTCCACTGCAAGTTATTGAACCCACTAAAGAGAAGAAAAGTGAAGGGGAAATAAAGAAAGGGAAGGATGAGAGATGAGTAAACAAGGGAGCTTGCATTACTGAGTATGAATGAAAGGTAGGTCTTATTATAACCTTTACACACAAAGAAACTGTAGTTCAATGTGAATAAGCAAAGTTTTCTGAAGTTCTACAGTATGCACTAGAAGGGTCAGGAATTGAATCCAACCCTGGAACACTTTTAAGCCCTCAGAACTTAGTTTATACATTATTAATAAGCATCAAAATTTCTAAATCAAATGTTTGTAAATTTTCTGGATGCATTCTAAAAATGTAGTCAGTAAAAATTTTTTTCAGCTTACCTATTAGCTCCACTTCCATTATGTATCTGTCAGTTTTCAATGCTAAGTACCTTTCTCGTGTGCTTATATGTTCTTCCTATGTAATCTCAATCAATCTCATTATTTACATACAACCTATGTTCTCCTGGTCTCATAGAACTCCAGCTCAAAACTCCTTCCAGAGCTGTAGGTTCTTTTAGGACATCTCTTCCTTAATGTCTAAGACATGCATGTCACATTCAAAAAATTCAGAATAAAGCTATCTTTTCCCAAATTTCTACAAATTATCTTCACTGTCATTTCTCATCTCAATGAACACCATTCACCAAGGTGAAAAACTCAAAATGAGCCTTGACTCTTGACCCTCAGTCTTTATATCCAGACTCTTTCAGTTCCTGCCCAAATGACCTCCCCTCTTTTCTTTTCATAGTCTCACATTTATTTTTTTCTTGAGGTCACTCCCTTTCTAACAGAATTTATGACAGCTTCCAGCTGACTTTTCTGCCTCAGATTTTTCTTCCATTCAGTTCCATTTCTAAAAGCAAAATTAGTTGGAATTATATCTACTTAGAACTTTTTGAATTGGCTACCCTGTATTTTTGAAATTTTCTCCTCTTTTAGACTTTAGGTCACATGATTTTTCTGGTTCTAACTTCTATAGGCACCCTTTCTTATTTTATTCATAGACTTTATTTACTTTCCCCATTGTTATTTTCTTTTTGTCTTTTCCAGAATGTTCCTTCTTGTTATTTTTCTTTTCCTTGCATATTTTCTCCATTTTTACAACTGCAACTACCACCTATATGTAGATGACATCTGCATCTTCATTTCCATCCTCTGACATCTTACCCAAGCTCTAGATCCATATTTCTACCTATTTACTGACCTCATCATTTTCTCCATAAAACCCACTATACTGATTCACCATTCTCTCTGTTACATAGTAGACTTTTTAACATATAATTGTTGAAAGAATGAATGTTCTATATCTAAGTTCAAACACCTCTGAAAATTTTCTCTAACTGCTCCACACAGAATTAGTGCATTGTTTCCAGTATTTCATACATACCAAGTTCTTAAGTTGCACAGCAGAAATTCATGTACATGTTTATCTTTTTTTTCTTGATTATTAAAATATCAAGAAAAATCTAGCTCTTGGTCTTATTTTCTCTCCGAATCACAAACACAGAGGCTGGCATGGAAGTGACATCTGAATACATGCTGGATAAAAAATGACTTTTTTGAGATAGAAAAAGCTAACATTTACTGATATGCATTGAATTCTATTCACTGATCTTAATCTTTATAGCAACCTTATAAGCATGGAAATTATTCCCCTTCTAAAATACATTTAGGCTTAGTGAGATTATATAAATCCACCAGACTTGTAATCAACCACTAGAAGAAACAAAATACAAATACCAGTGGACTGAATTCAGAGACCATGTTCTTGACCACTTCACTACAATGTCATCTAAAAAATCAATATTCAATGGTATGGGTTGCTATAGGACTCACTTTTACTGGGGCCAGTAATGGTTGAGAGTTTTCTGTAACTTTATTTAAGTCACATACTATAAAACATCAGTCAACTGGAAAGCTCAGAGCATCTAGTTAATTGAATTTTTTGATTAATATTTTAGTGACCATTCCCTTTCCTTAGTGGAGAACACAAAGCACCTCTGAATCCTTACAGTTGGAATTTACAATCTCTCAACTTCTCAAAGACATAACACTGGATCTTAGTAATTATCATTCCACACATAACTTCAGGAAAACCAGAAAATACATTTGGATATTAGACAAGCAGGAGAAAGAATGAAGTGCACTTAGGATGGATGGTCCAAGATGCTGTAACCCACAAGGAGTTCCCTCAAGAGCCCTGGAGGTGAGGAGACTTGGGGTGTTAAGTCCATCACTGGGTATCCGGTCATCGGTCCACTGAGTGTTGCTCAGGGAGGCCTCCTGTGCTCACCTGCATGCCTACTGGTTTATTTCCGTGCCTTTCCTCTCATCTCCCACTCTCATTGCTGTCCAGCCTGGCAGCATTCTGATGTGTCTAGCATAGCTTTTTCTATTTCCTCTTGAGAAAAGTATAATGGTGTTTTTTTCATACATATTTTCAATTTACATGAAAGTTATTTCATTTAATAGTTTATTCTTTTGACTGAGCTCTATGTATCCGAGGTCTATTCATACTGTTCTTGTACTGATAAACTGTTTCTAACTGTTGCTAGTTCTTCATAAGGTGTGTTCTTCTTATTTTACTTCTCACTTCCCCTGTTATTAGGCTCTGGAATAAAAATTACCTGAATACCTTTTTATTCTTTCTCTCATAGATCTATGTAAAAATTTCATTGGGGCATAAATGTTAGTGATTATCTTCAAAAAATGTACTTAGACATCATGTAGTCAATTTCTGTTTGCCTCACTAATGGATCCACAACATCTATAACAATGCATACTAGGTAATGATGCTCCATTCTGTCTTAACTTCTCCAATATTTAATATTTAATGAATGGATGAATGAATGAATGAATGAATGAATGAATGAATGAATATCCTGACTCTAAGAGTTAACATTTTAAGAAAGGGAATAGTAGATAGCAATAAACAAATAAATAAATACATATATACTTACAAATACAAATGAAATTAATAAGGCTGAGAAGGACAGACTAGACAGTTGACTCGAGGTACCTAACATTCATAATTTCAGCAAATAAAAACAAAACAACAAATAAACTACTATATTTTGGCAAGCATATTTGAAGGAGAGTGCTGGGCTGCAGCAGGAAAGTGATGGGGAGCTGGGAAGCAAGGAGAATTGGAATTACTGCATAAAGAGAATGAAGCACCCTGCTCTTTTATCACAGTCAGGATTAGCTCAGAACAAGGAAGAATGTTCCCCTGCAGGGAAAAGGAAGGCAAAGTGCCCCAGGAGTTCCTGGTAACGCTGTGGTACTTTGTTGTGGCAGCCCAGACAGACCAATACAATTGGCCACTATATTCTAATATGTGGAAGTCACTGGTGACTTGATAAAGATCAGTGTCAATAGATGGGTGGGCATGAAATTTGATAGCGGTCCATGGGACTAGGCTGAAAGTCCTTGGAGAGAAGGTTTCAAAGAGGCAGATAGTCAGCATTTGGTGATATTTCTGAGAATGGGCTGCCTGAAGGGAGAGTGGGTCTGATTAAAAGCAGAGAGTGTGTGCAGTTCATGATGTTTTCATTTTTCATTCTGAAATTCTGATTATCTTTTTAGGACTAAAATTATGGAAGGAAACTTTTTTTAAAAAAACCTGTTAATATTCTCATTATTTGTTTGTTTTTTGTTTTGTTTTGTTTTATTCAACAGAAGTGACAACTGTGAGGAAGTATATAAGAGTCTGTTGACTCAAATGTTCTGGTTGGTGAAGTTCTGGTGACTTACCTGTGGATTTACTGCAAGAGATTTTAAAGGCATCTTACAAAACATTGAGGCAACTTCATGCTGGCACAGAGAAGATTAGTTCCCAACTTGCTTTGCAGTCCCCAGATGCCAAGGGTTCATTCTGTCAAACAAGAACCTTGTAGCTATGTAAGTTTTTATTTAAACACAACTCAAGAGCATAGCCTGTGCTGATGTATCATGCAATAATTCAGAATTGGAACAACTTTCAGTTGGTTTGTTCCTTCTAATAAGCCAAATTCCTTAGAAGGAGGAGAGGGAATCTGAGTTATTTCTTCCTTTTGTTCTGTAAGGTTCAATTATGTGATATGCCAAGAATGCCTCAGGAGGTCTTAGAGTAATGATATTCTTCTTTCCACAATTACCCTCTTTCAGAGGACTTTTTTGAGACAATCAGAGAGGAACACTCTTTTTTTCTGAGTGAGTCTGGTTGAAATAACATCCCACTCTACTTCTAGAGAGATATGATGATAATGAAAACAATAATAACTCAAAGAAATTAAATATCACTTTACTTTTGCACAGCATTTTCACAAATATTATAAAGGAAAGACTTTTAAAAGATAAAGGAAGGTTGGGCTGTCTGGGTATTAAGGAACTGAGATCTGAAATTAGGAAATATTTTGAACTTGCCTACCGTGAATCTTCTTCCTTTGAAGCTCAGGAGAGTGCTTTTACAGGCTCTCTAATAGGTTGTGTCTTCGTACCTATAGATAGTCCCATCCGGTGACATCTCATATTCCCTTTCATCTAAGAGCATTTTGTAGCCCTTTTATGATTAAGATATAGTTTGAGAATCTGAGCTGGGACGCTCCAGATTCAAAGTGCTCTGGGTGGTGATGATTTTCTGGGACAGCATCTATAGGTCTAAACAATATCTTTAGTAGGATGGGTCAGTAGTACCCAGTTCCATGTGAAAATGTTTAAATTGCTGATTGGTCCATGATCTACAGGCTTACCATGTCATCCAAGAGGTTCTGAGTTTTGGAAGTCAGAATGCAAGTTGAATACCTAAGCATGTTTCACCATCTCTGCTGTCATAGCCTGACTGCAAACTGACTCCAGTGTTTTGTCCTGGCACTGGATCTTTATGGTATAGGTAAAGGCTAATATAAGAGAGGCTGATGCATATTATTGCAATTTGGAATGTTCAATAGTTATCATAATTCTTGGGCCTTGGCTTGAGACATCCCACCACATATGTGAATGATTCATGGCCTCCATAAAATCTTCTTAAGTATGTTGAAGACTGGTCTCTGGAGTTCCATGAAGGTCACAGCTCAGGTTCAGATGGATTAGAGAAGGGATATTCACATGCTATGAAAACCTCACCTCATTCCTTATTGCTCAAAGCAAGAACTGTCATCACAGCTGTTAACAATCCCTCTATGAGTAGCTGTCCACTTGCCCTGAAAGTGGCAGAGGTGACACTAACACAGAGGACAACACACTAAAAGCACTTTGTTTGCTTGTTGTCTTGGTGGTAGATGTGGAAGGATGGTTAATGTAGAGCTTTGAAGCAGAAACCTGGGTTCTGATCCAACTCCACTAATTCACTGAACTGATTTATTTCTTTATAAAATGTTTATTTAAGCAAAGGCTCAATTATTCTAGCTACAAAGTGAGGACAACAGTGAGACTAAATATTTGTAGAATATTTTGCAATGATAACTGGTACATAATTGTGTTTGACACTACTCTTCTTCCTTATTCTCTCTATATTTAGATAACTTTTTGTGAAAATCCAATAAGAAGGCAAATAGCTACTGCTCCCAGGAGGACTGATGGGAGCAAAAATAAAATTGGTTATAGCAAATTTCATGCTCAGAAAGCCTTTGGTAGGAAGTAACTTTAAGGGTCATCTACAAACTTTTTGAGTATGAAATTTGTTATAATGTTTTATTTGGTTTTTGACCTTCTCAGACCTGGAATCTGTTGCTATTCTTCCTTTGGTTTGGGTCTTCAGAAAACTTATCTAAACACAACCCCTTATAGGGATGCTGATTTTTCCAAGTCTGTGCATTTGAAAGTACTCTTCTACCTAAAGCCAGAGCCCAAACCATGTAAAGAAGGGACTGAAAGGAATGTAGCTCAGTGAAAATTAGGTGTCCTCTAGAACTACACTGCTTTAATCTCATACTCATTTGCTCACCTTCATGTATCTGACATGAGATGGTATAATAATGGCAGAATTTGGCCTTTATATGTTACACAATAGTAACATATTTTGTTTAATCACAAAATATTCTTAAGAAGTTTCTGAAGTAGTAGAGACAAATAGTATTACTATCTATTTTACATGAATAAGCCCAGTCTTACAGAGTAGAAGTGTAAATGTTGGAACTAGGATCCCAACCCAGTTCTACCTGATAATCAAACAATCGTTTTCTACTTTGCTGAGTTGCCTTAAATTCAGTTAAGTACCCTAAATCTTTTTTCCTCACTTGAATTGCTGCTAGATTAGGTTTTCATCATTCAGAATTTGTGTTTGACAATTTTGAATCAGAGTGTAATATTTAATGTATGTCCCTTCTAGATTTGTCCTGATAAATTTGAACACCATTGCAGCCTAGGAATACCTTCGATTTTTGTGTCCAAAGTGTTTTTCCCTTTTTCAGCTTATTTTCATCTACAGATTTGACAAGCATGTGTGTTATGCCTTCGTTCAAAATGTTGTTCAACAGTACAGATGCATGAAATAAATCCTGTAGCACATATTTAAGAAATGCTTTATGTTCGACATCATCTATTAATCAATATGGAGTGTACATTAGTAGTCAAGTCATGGATTCTGGAGTCAAGCACCTCAGATTTTATTTCCTGTTCTGCCATCTAAGGGAGTAACCTCACTTGTTTAAATATGATTTCACCTGTCTAAATATTAAGGTATTTTATCTGTGTAATGGAAATAATAAGATGACCTCATAAAGCTTTATTGAATAATAAATAAAATCAAGTTATAGGCTATTGTGATTAACATATAATCATGTTTTTTTAAATAATTTTTTTAGTTGTTGATGAACCTTTATTTTAGTCACTTATTTATATGTGGTGCTGAGACTTGAACCCAGTGCCTCACATATGCTAGGCAAGCGCTCTGCCACTGAGCCATAACTTCAGCCCCATAATCATGTTTTAACAGATGCTAAATATTATTTTAACTGCCAATATTTTTACATGTAGCCTAGTTTTGAGTTCCAATGACCATACTACCTTACATGTATTTCACCCTCTATCAGGCAAGGTATAGTTAATTTGGAGATGTGTAACTGGATTCTTTCAAGAAAGGACTTGTTGCCCAGCTTCATGAAGAGTAGTCAGTAGGCTGCAGGCAGCTCCAACTTTCTGCTCCTCCAGGGTTTGCCTCAGCTGCACAGACACCTTGCCCTGGGCCATGTGCTTGCAGGTCAGTCTGCATGAAAGAGCTGCACATAGGGGATTATTAAGGACCATCGTTCAGTTCAGCCAATGTATTTTTTGCAGCTTTCAAGAAGGGAAGGTGGTGTCATGGCTGACTTGAACCCCTACGCCGTTCTGCTTTCTATTTCACATCTGTTAACTCCTTCATCTTGTATCTCAAAGTCTGTTTCAGTATCTGCTCTGAAATACCCTTTCTGAAAGAGACAATAATCTGTGCAGCTGGAATTAAGTTATATTACATCTGCTCCATCAGTTCTATTTTCCCAATTAAGCCAATAAATGGGTAAAAAATTAAGCAAAGAAAAATAATTTTGTTTCAAGTGATTTGTACTCAAGAATCACTTTTGTAACCTGAAAGTTGCCACTTGCTTATTTGAGAATTAACAGTGCAATTGTTGAATGCTACTCATAACCTTTCCCTCCTCTCCATTCCCCACAAACCACTGCTTAAGTTTAAACCTGAATTCATTCTTGAAGTAGTTTACCAGGGTTTCCATGACAAAATGCCACAGACTGGAAACTTAAACTGTGTAAATTTATCTCTTCACAGTTCTAGAGGCCAGAAGTTAAGATTCATGGTGTTAGCAAGACTGATATCATTCTGAGTCTGAGGGATCTTTCCTTGGGCAGTCAACAGCTGTCTTTCCTTTGTGTTCCTTCTGCGCACATCTGGGTCTTCATCTCCTCTTACAAGGACACCAGCCATATTGGATAAGGACTCACCCATATGACCTTATTTTACCTTAATGACCTATTTAGAAATCCTATCTCCAAATACACTCACATTCTGAGGCATCAGGAATTAGGACATCCAACACATGTATTTTGAAGAATGCAATTCAATCCATAGTGATCCTTTGTGATAGGCAATCTATTTTTTAAATATTGTTTTAGTTGTCAATGGGCTTTTATTTTATTTATTTATATGTTGTGCTAAGAATCAAACCCAGTGCCTCACACATTCTAGGCAAGTGCTCTTCCACTGAGCTACAACCCCGGCCCATGATAGGCAATCTTAAAACATGGCCTCAATGATCCCTTCTTCCTGGTGCTTGTGTAATTTTCTCTTCTTAAATATGAACTTGACCTAGTATCTTCATTCTAATGAAAAAAAATGTGGCAAAACTGATAAAAGGTCTTTTTCAGTTCAGGTTTTAAAATAAAGTTGTAGCTTATCCTTGGGTATCTTGTATTGCTCACTTGCTCTCAGGGGAATCGTCAGTTGTGTTGTGAGTTGTCCAGTGAAGAAATTCACATGGCAAAAATTAGATATTGTACCCACTGAAGACCTGAGACCTGCAAATAGCCACATGAATGAACTTGGAAGTGGATTGTTTCTGAGTCTGAGTCAAGCCCAGGCAAATAACTTGATTTCACCCTCATTAGAAACATAGGGCCATAAGCACCCAGCTAATCCAAAACAGGATTCTTGACCTATGAAAACTATAACATAATAAATGTTTGCTGATTTAGACCACTGAATTTTATGATTACCTGTTACCCATCACTGGATAACTAAAACATCATCTCTCATCTCCAAGCCACACTATTGCAATAATCATCTTTCTGCCCAGAGACTCACCCTAGTATGTCCTTTCATATAGTGTAAGAATTATTTTTGCACAGGTTATACCATTTTATTTTCCATCATAAAAAATTCAGTAAATCCTAAATGTCTCCTGATTGAAGTCCAGAATCTTAACAAGTTTCTTCAGAATCTGATCTCAATATATTTTGCCAGTAATATCTTCCATTATGTCCAGCAAGCATCCTACTGTGCTCCAGCAAATCAAAACTACTTCTCATATTTTCTATTTCATGTTTTATTTCTATTTCATTCTTCTTCTACTAACAGATTTCTTGTGTTTCAAGAAAATCTTCAAATACCATATTTTTGACACATGATCCCTAGTTAACTCAGTGAGAATGAATCTCCTCTTTCTTCTGTTCTTTACCTATGCATTCAATATATACAACTACAACATTTGTTTTAATAGGCCTTGTGCTATAGGATAGGATTTCCCTGTGTGATTACATTCTCTACAAACTGTATGTTAATCATCTTTCTATCTCCATATTCCCAATAGAATTACTTGCTCACAGTAGATGTTCACCAGTAAGTTAATACACTTAATTCTAAAATTATCTTGGGAATAGATTTGTCTACCAATTCCACTCTTTGTATGTGGAATAAAATGTTATAAAATTTTATAGCTCACACTTTTTATATCTAAATTTGAACTCATAGTTATCTTACTGATTTATTTTGTCAATTCTGCCCACCCTAGAGGATAAAGAAGGTTAAATAAGGTAGAAATATTGAGGAGAGAAATGTGCATTGAAAAAGGGGAAGCCAGATAACAGAAAAGAAGGGCACTTCTTTCCATCCAATTCATTTCAGCATGGTGATAGGAAAAACATAAAAACAAAATAAGATATTTAATGTAAGACAGAACTGGGTATAAATGCCAGGGTCAAACCTTCTAACTTCTGATTCTTTGGCTTCAATTCCTTCAACTTGAAAATAAAAAATATAAATAATATGACCTGCCACGTAGGTTTTGGAAGGTGAAATGAGATAACCTGGTTAAGGCATTCCACAATGATGGATGTTCTTTTACTTCACTTCTGTGAATGCTCCTAAAACTTCATTTCACTTCCAATTTCTTCAAATCCTATTCAACAGCAACCAGAGGGATTTAAGAAATAAGCAATATATAAACGAGAAGGAAAGAAAGATGGTAAGGTAATGAAGAGAAAAGAGGAAGCAGAGGCCAAGGAAAAAGAAAAGAGGACAAAAAGATGAAATAATAAAATATGTATAGATTTGTAGGGTTATTTATTCCTTTTACTTTCTCCATCATGTCATGGAACCTCTTCACTAATATGAAAAATTATCCCAGATACAATTACTTGTAGAGAAATTGTGCTGCAAAGTAAGTAACCAGCAAAACAAACCAAACAACAACAACAATAACAACAACAAAAAACTCTTACAACCTATGGTAGTTTCAGAAAACACATTATAACTACTTTTTAAAACTCTAGAGTGGTGGGTTCAATCTAACTGCTAATTTTCTTGATTTCATGGAGATATTAAACCAATGCAGAACACATCACAGCTCCTTTACTGCAGTTTTCAAGGAAATGTTCCAAGCTTTTTACTTTAAGGAAACGCCCAGAGAAATACTGCAAATGCATCTTCCCCACAAAAAACAATTGAGTCTGTGCAGTACTCTAAAAAGTAGATCCTCCCTGTGTGCTACCTGGCTAGAGGATCAGGAAGTAAGAATTGACTATAGATACGGCTTTAGGTTCTCCCAAGCAGCCTATTACGCTTTCTCTGGTGCAAGTCATGCTGTACTATGGAATTTTTGCTCTTTTTTCAAACTTGTAGGAGATTTTTTTTTCCATCATAAAATAGACTATTCTGTTTAAATGGCACATTCCACTCTATCTAAAAATGGAAAGCTCAGAGAAATATGCTATTTGAGGAATCATAAAATTGACATTTAAAAAACTCATTTCTCTTGCCACAAGCACAAAAACTTCAAGATGATCATGGGAAAAAATATTCTGTCTCATAAATGAAATTGAATACTTAGGTTTTTTTATGGGTGATAAGATTAAACAACTTATAAACCAGCAACAACATAGTTCATGGATAACTTCAGAAAGAAGCTACATTCCTAATACTAGACCCATTATATTTCAATATCATAAATTGCTATTATTTTGTCTCTAAAAGATGAAAAGCACCCAGCAGTTATCCTGAGCACTTTCCTCCCACCAACTTTACCTAAACTCCTAACAGCAAGAAGAACCAAGCTGAGATAGACCAGTTGGAGGAAAGTCAGTGAATGCTGAGGTCCAAGAAGAAACTCTCCAATTCATGACTAAAGTGTCCTGTGACAGAAAATGGAAAGCATTGATATGGTACAAGAGACTGTTTTCCCAGAATGAGCAGTTATTTCTTTTGATCTATATTCTAGCCATACTCTCAAGGAACTTGGATACATTTTATAAATTTAGGTTCCCTATAACTTTTATTCTTTACCCATATTCTTAATTGCATAAATTCTAGAAGATGGATGCAAATTTTACAATAGGTTTGTTATTCAGAGATATGTCCCATAGAGGAATGCTTGTTAGGAAAATGTTGAAGTCCTTCCTTTACTGCTTGGTAAAGAATCCTTACTCTGATCCCCCAGGGTATCCCCACTGCCACACTACCCACCTGGCCCTATGCCTAGGAAACTTTGAACCTTCCCATGTGCCAGCACCTGAAGAGAGTGGTCTCACAGTGGGATGTGCCTCAGCTCTGCTTCAACACATGTAACTGGTGTTCTTTCTAATTGGTTGGTTCGTGGCTTTTATAGTTAATTGCTTTGAATACTGGCCTTGTGTAAAGAATCCCAGAAGATAATGGAAATGAATTGAGTGGGTATAGTACAAAGGATGGTAATGGGAAATGTGGGAACCTGGAGAGCTCCTACGTTCTAAAGAAGCAATGTAGTTATTGCCTTGAAGGCATGTAGGCTGGCAATGCTAAATCTTATGATATTTCAAAAGAAACCAGAAATTGTGATTTTCATAAACAATCTCTCAGTTTCTTAACATTGGAAATTAATGATGTTATTTACAAGATATTTTATGGGCCAAACCAAACTAGATATTGTACAAGTGTCATGACTTTGCAACCTCTGCTTTAGACATCTGTGGTTGACAGTCCCTTTTCACAGCCTCCCTTGAAATAGGCTAGAGGAAAAATATATGTTAATCTCAACTATAAAACTAAAAATAGTATCAAATTGAATCTTTGAAACAAGTCAAAGCGATACTTGTGTCAAACTCCTTTTTTCTTGTATTTCAGGTTTTGCCAAGTATTATCAAGTGTGTTATCCCAGATCCCTCTCATAGGCAGAGTACTATATATTTTTTATAATTGAAGAAAAGGAATTGAGGAAGATTATGAAAACTGCCTAACATCACCTAAATTTGTGCAAAACTGGGTCTTAAGCTGAATACCAGTGAATTTATGCCTCCAAAACTTTCTTAAAGTATTTGTCTTACCTTCAATTACATCGATATTCCAGGCATAACTCTAAGCAGCTATATACAAGGATAATAGCCTTTTGGACTCTGTTTTCATGCTTAGTTGAAATGATTTCTATATAGTCCAAATCTTGTCTTGAGGCACACACACAAAAAAATGCATTTGAAACAGATTGTTGTTTTTAATTCCTTAATAAAATTATACATCGGGCTCTTTACCATGTGACTTTTTAAGATCTCCTGCTGTGGTCAGAGTTCATTTTTCTTACCAATTATATTGGGCCTAGCCAAATGAATTTCTTTGGCAAAAGGATGGGGACAGAAGAGAGACTGTGCTAATCCCTACCTGAAGGCTAAAAAGGCATCACGAGTTTCCATTCTCTTTCTCAATCTCCCATAATTTGCTATAGGAGGAACGCGTCTCAGTTCTCTGCTCCTGGTTTAGTCCCAGATAGAGACATATGGAGCAGATCAAGATCTGACCTGGGGCTGGAGTCAAGCCCAGCCTAACTCAACTAAATCAGCAGAACCCAAATGATCTACTGGTCTATGGGTAAAAAAAATAGTTAATATAAGCTTACTGATATTTGGGTGAAGAGGTGTTTGTCATATGGCATTGTTGTAACAATGTTTGACAACTACATTGTTAAAATCATCTTAGTGCAAATAGTAATTTCCATGCTTAGCCCTTCTGAAGTTCATCTCAATGATACAGAAAATTACCAAAATAACTCAGAAGTAGAATATATGCTTTTGGAGAATAATGCTCTTTTTAATCTTCTAAATCTGCACTTCTAAAGACAATTAGATAGACTCCAAATAAAAAATAAAAACACACATTTTTATAGTAATGTAATTCAGTGAAGATAAAAATGATATTTAAGCATCGTGACTGACCTGAACCAGATCAAACCTTTAAGGAAGCACTTTCGTGGATTCCTTTGTTTGCAAAAACAAACACACCTCAGCTTTTTTATTGTTGAATTATTTCTACCTCCAATTAATTGAAATAAGTTTTCTCTCTTTTATTTTAAAATAAAAGATGTAAATGTTCTTCTTCTAATTTTTATTGTAGTAAAACAACAATAATGTACAGTTTACTATCTTCCTCTCCTTTTTGGAAGTTTTTAACTTTTAATTAAAAGTACAAATATAATAAAAAGAACTGGCACCCCATTATTATGTAATTATAAATATTGAGACTGTATTTAACTGTATTATACAAATTTGTCTTTTAAAGAAATTCCCTATTACAGAGACTGGTTATCCCTTGTAATTTACATTGAAGAACTGAAAACCCAATCTGATATATTTTAAGTGTACATTTCCTAGGTATTAAATATAATTTTAAATAATTTTTATTTGTTCTAATTTGTTGTGCATGTAGAATGCATTTATACATTTTGATAGATCATATATAAATGGAGTGTAATCTCTCATTTCTCTGATTATACATATTGTAGGATCCCTTCAGTCTTGCAGTCATATATGTACATGAGGTAATAATGTCTGTTCACTCCACGATCCTTCCTACCCCCATCCCGTTCCCCACCCTTCACTCCCCTCTACCTAATATAAAGTAACTCTATTTTTCGCTATCTCCGATCTTATTGTGAATTAGCAGTCACATATCAGAAAAAACATTCAGTCTTTTTAGGTTTGGCTTATATTGTGCAACCACCACTACCACCCAACTACTGAACTCTTCCTCTTGTAAAACTGAAACTCTGTATCCACTCCCTACTCCTCCATCCCCTGCAACCACCATTCTTTTTTTTTTTTTTTTTTGGCTTTTAATTTTTTTACAGACTGCATTTTGGTTCATTGTACACAAATGGGGTACATCATTTCATTTCTGTGGTTGTACACAATGTAGATTCATACCATTCGTGTAATCTTACATGTACATAGGGCAATGATGTTTGTCTCATTTCACCATTTTTCATACCCCCTCCCTCTCATTTTCTTCTACATATTCTAAAGTTCCCCAATTATTCCCTCATTCCCCACCCCTACCCCTGTTATATATCATCCTCCACTTATCAGGGAAAACATTCGACCTTTGGTTTTTTGAGCTTGGTTTATTTCACTTAGCATGATATTCTTCAATTCCATCCATTTATTTGCAAATGCCATAATATTATTCTTCTTTATGGCTGAAGAGTATTCCATTGTGTATATATACCAGAGTTTCTTTATCTATTCATCTGTTGAAGGGCATCTAGGTTGGTTCCACAATCTAGCTATTGTGAACTGAGCTGCTATAAATATTGATATAGCTGTGTTACTGTAGTTTGCTGATTTTAGGTCCCACTCTGGAAAGCAGTATGGAGAATCCTAAGAAAACTTGGAATGGACCCACCTTTTGACCCAGTTATCCCACTACTCAGTTTATACCCCAAGGACCTAAAATCAGCAAACCACCATTCTTATTCATGTTTTTATAGTTCCTTAATTTGTAAAGTCAGGTTATTGATGAGATTTTTATATTTTTTTAATGTGATCACTTAGAGCTGTAAATTTCTCCTTTAACACTCTTTTCACTGTACCATGAAAGATTTAGTATGTTATAATTTCATTTTCTTTAAATATTTTCTAATTTCCCTTATTTATCCAGTTTCTTAAAAGTGTGTTGCTTAAGAAATTTGTGAATTTTTACTTTCCTTTTGATTTTGATGGTCAGCTTTCTACTGTTATGGTCAGAGAAGATACTATGTTTCATTTTTTCCTATGGAGTCTTCATTTGTGGATTAATGAATGATCTATCCTGGAAAATGCCCTGCACATTGACAAGAATGTATATGCTGTTATTAATGCATAGAGGGCACTGTAGATGTCTTTTAGATGTATCTGTCTTATTGCATTGTTCAAGTCATCTACTTCCTTACTTACCTTCTTTCTGGTTGTTCTATTTATGATTGAGAGTGAGGTAATGAAGTCTATTTTCTCTTAAATTCCACCAGCTTTTCCTTCATAAGTTTTAGTAGTCTCTTATAAGCATAATTGCTTATAACTGGTATATCTTATTGCTATAGTAAATATTTCATTATTATATATTGTCCTTCTGTGTCTCTTAGGGACATTTTTAATTTAGAGTCTATTTTGACTTCTATTAGGATAGCCATCCCTTCTCTGTTTTAGCTACTATTTGTATGGAATAACTTATTCCCGTTGTTTCATTTTAAATTTATCAGAGTCTTTGGGTCTAGAGTAAGCTTGCTGTATGTGGCATATAGTTAGATCATTTTATTCATTCTGTCTACATCTGTCTTTGATTGGAGAGTTTAACCTATTTGGGCTTAAAGTGATTGCTGATAAGCAGGGACTTAATCCCATCATTTTTGAATTTTTTTTCCATATCCTTTATAATATTTTTGTCTCTATGCTTCTGCAGTGCTTCTTTGTTTTTAGTTTATTTTTTGGTGAAACATTAAAATTCCTTTCTCATTTTCTTTTGTATATATTCTATAGTTACTTTATTTCCAGTTACCATAGAGATTATGTTTGACATTCTAAAGTTATAACACTCTAATTTGAATTTACACCAGGTTAGCTTTAATACCATACAAAATTCTGCTCCTCTATACCTCTATCCCTACCTATATGGGTTGTTGGTATCATAAAATTACATCTTCATACATTGTAAGTCTCAAAATATAAATAATTCTTTTAAAAGCATTAGAGGCAAATAATGTATAGAAATACAAAGTTATGAACAGAAGTTAAATGAGGTTAGCTTTTAGAGGAATAATATTTTAAATATATTATTGTCTTAAATCCTAGAAAACAGGAAAGAAGGACATATAAATCATTGTTACGACACTGGCTTTTATAGTTGCCCGTGTATTTGCCTTCTTCATATCACTTCAAACTATGACCATTGGCCTTTCCTCTTACTCTGTGCAACCCCCACAAGTACTTCTTACGGGGTAGAACTAGTGCAAACAAACTCCCTCAACTTTTTGGAAATGTCTTAACTTCTTCCTCTCTTTTGAAGTACATTTTTTTATGCATGGGATTCTTGTTTGACACATTTTGAGTTTTCATTCACACTTGGAGCATATCTGCCTACTGATTTCTGGCCTCCATAGTTTCCGATGAGAAGTTTCTGATATTATTAAATATTCCTAAACTATAATGTATGACTTGTCCCTTGCTTCTTTCAAAAATTTTTTCTTTGACTTTTGAAAGGTATGTTTAAGTGTGAGACTCTTTAAGGTCATCTTCAGTGTGCTGAAATTCTTGGATGTTTATACTTTTGTCTTTCATCAATTTTGTGAGGCTCAGAGCCAGGATTTCTAATGTTTCTCTGTCCTTTTCTCTCTCTTTTCCTTCTTGGGCTGCTACAATGTGTATGTTAGACCACTTGCTAGAGTCCCACAGACACCTTAGTCTCTGTTCTTCATCAATTATTGTTTTTGATTAATTCATTCCTCAGATCCAATAATTTCCACTGTCCAATCTTCAAATGCAATGATTCTGTCTTTGACCTGCTAATATCTGCTTTTGAATTCCTTCAGTGAATTTTTTATTTCAGTGATTAGTGTTTAGCTCCAGAATTTCATTTTGATTTTTATAGGTTTTCTGTTTCCTTGTTATTTCCACTTTGTTTATATAAAATTTTCTTGACATTGTCCACATCTCCCTTTTGTTGTGTATCTTTAAGACAGTTGTTTCAAAGTCTTTGTCCAGTAGGACTGCACTTGGATCTCTTTCATTGATAGTTTATGTTGATTTATATCTTTCATTGATTAGGCCATACATTTATATTTATTTATGGCTTATGTTATTTTGTTGAAAACAGTTACCTTGGAATCTAACAATCTGATAACTCTGGAAATCAGATTCTTCCCCATTCTCAGGGTTTGCTGGGTTTTATTCCTATTGTTGTTTTGTGGATTTGTGTGTGTGTGTGTGTGTGTGTGTGTGTGTGTGTGTGTGTGTTTGTAGGCTGTCTCTGTTATAAGGATCAGCCTCAAGTATAAATTTAAGGCCTTCTCATATATTTTCTGAGTTATCTCCTTTGTCTGAACATGCCCAGACACCTAATTTTTTTCTGTACATGTAGTTGCTTTTGAGTATCCTACCTTTTAATACCTGGCTCCCAAAAGGGGAGGGAAAAGAGAAAAATAAAGGGGGGTTGTAAAGGGCAGTTCTGGAAGTCACTCTTCCCAGAGGAGAAGTGACTTGCAACAATAAGAAGAAGTGCAAAAACAATTTCCCTGCATCCCTGTCTGCACTCCTGCAATCAGGAGTCATCAGAAAACAGATGCCCCAAAATTGGGAAGATAGGATGTTTTTGCTTATCCTAACTTTTGCCAGCCACATGAATCCTGTTCCTAGAACACATGCACAGCTGTCTGCCACAGGGTCTGGCGGATGAGCAGCTATTACTGTACTAGGAGCTTAAAAAGCAACGTATTGTCCAAGCTTTCCCCTGAAGTTACTAGCCTTCGATAGGCTCCAGAGTTCAAAATAACTGCATCAGACAAATGGTGCAAATGGAACTGTTATCTCTGTAGGAAGACAGATTCTTGGTACTTCTCACTCTACTACCTTCCCATAATTCTCTCAGCTAAAAGAGAGCATTTTAAAGAATGCTTTAAATTAAAATAACAGCAACGTGATAAGTCCCAAGGAAAGCATCTGGGCTAATGAAATGAAAAGTGAGTATGTCACCTTTTCAATTAATAGCTTCTTTGAAATAAATTACCAAATGAGTGATTAACATATCTCACCTATTCCAACAAGGAGAGAGCTGATCCTGGCAGCTGGAAGGGCAATATCTCTCATATTTCTCATTCTTGATCATTGATTCAAGACATGAAATTGATTTTTTTTTTGTTTGAAATGTCTCAAGACCCTAATTATCAGTGAACTACATGAAGCTATGGGATTTTAAGTGTTGCTTTGCATAAATAGTATATTTTCGGGCTCTTGAAACATGACAGTCATTACCCTTGGTGTTCAAAATATTCATCACCTATTATGAGCTGAGAGTCACTATGGCATTCTTGATCTACCTAGTTTTTAAAGGTTCAATGAATTTAGTTGCATCCCATTATCAGAGCACAGGGAGTTCTGACTCCATGAGATCGGTCATTTAATTGAGGCTCTTGTCATCAGTTTTCCAGGACTTTAAAAGGAGTGAAATACACATAATGTTTAACATTTACTGTTTATAATTTAAGAGACGTGGAGCTGGAGGGTGGGATGTGCAGGCTGGAAATGAAATGCTATGCTTTTTCTAGAAACCAGTTTTGATCATATATTTCTCCCACAACCTCATCCCCCAAATTCAGGCATAAATCCTTGGGATTCTTTTTCTCCCTCTCAGACCTGTCAGCCTATGCAGCTTTTCAGCTCCACCTCCCAGTATTCCTGATACTAGAATCGTTTGGTTCCTTATTATCTGAGACCATTCCAAACTGTTTTCCACATTGCTTCCAGGGTTCATTTCATAAAACTTAAATATGATTCAGCACTTTCATACCTAAAAATATTTTGATTCATTATATCAAATACTATCAATTTGCAAATGCATAGCTTGGCACCTATCTCCAACATAATCTCTTTCTGATCCATAACAGTTATCACAATTCAGTCAGGATCTTGAGTCTTCAACCTGTGCAGTCTCTGGGGATTCTGTTCTCAGAAGTGTCTTTTACTTGGTTTAATGTCCTGCCATTGCTGTGTTGAAATTCTTAATAACTATATCTTGGAACTTGTGTTTTGTAAGTGAAATCCTGTGGAACATCAGAGAAATGCATGAGCAGAGGAAATGTACACTGTGTGTGTGTGTGTGTGTGTGTGTGTGTGAATATCAAAAGCAAGCACTGGAATTCTAAAAGGTACAAATGACCAAGATATCCTATCATATTTTTCCTCATTTCTGCTACTTCCATATCTTAGCCAGTTATTTGTTGACCATTCTGATAGAGAAGGGAGAGATAGGATAATCTATAGTTCTTTTTCCTTTTTCAGTCCCTTTTATTCATCATAAGCTGGAGGACTTATGCACTTATCAGGATGTGAAATAGACACAATTGAGTTAGGTTTGTGTGTCATTTCCATTGTTAAGGTAAGAACAAATGACAGATGTGTGTATTTTTCATGGAAATTGTATAATTTCCACTGATTTCACATGAGGTAAATGCTCTTATATCTGCAAATGAAACTGACATTGTATAATATAAAGATAAATGGGAAAAACTTGTGATAATCAACAGTTTTAGTTTTTCTTTACTCAGAAAAAATTTAAATTGTAACTAAACACAATATCAAGTTGAGACAGAGACTACAGAAAAAAAATTAATAGTATTTTTCCTGCTTTTATTTTTTAACAAAGTGCTCTGCATTTTTATTTTTCTGCTGAGTCATGAAAATTATACAGCCAACCCTACATCACACTTAAATTTTTGCTTCAAAACACTAAACCACAGCACATGCATCCTTCCACCTGCATTTCTTTTCTCCTTCTAAACCTGAGAACTCCTACATGGTCTTTAAAACCCAATGCGAATATCTCCTCCTCTGAAAGTTTCTCCAAACTCCTAGGATAAAGTAGGTCACTGCCTTCTCACTACAGACAGTGAGGCCTTTGAAGACAGGATTTGAAACTATTTCAATGTTTACTACATTAGTAGGTATTCAATAAAAATCAGTGGAACCAACCTAAATGTCCTTCAAGAGATGAATGGATAAAGAAAATGTGATGTGTGTGTGTGTGTGTGTGTGTGTGTGTGTGTGTGTGTGTGTGTGATGGAATACTACTCAGCTTTAAAGAAGAATAAAATACAGCATTTTTTGGTAAATGGATAGAGTTAGAGAATATCATACTAAGCAAAATAAGCCAAAATCCAAAAAACCAAAGGCCAAATGTTTTCTCTGATATGCAGATGCTAATGCACAATAAGGGGAGTGGGTGCTAGGGAAGAATAGAGTTACTTTATATTAGGCGAACAGGAGTGAAGGGAGGAAAAGGGGGATGGGGGTAGGAAAGATAGTAGAGTGAAACAGACACTATTACTTCCTGTTCATATATGACTGCATGACCAATGTGATCATATGTATTTGTATAATGAGAAAAATGAGAGATTACACTCCATTTATGTATGATCTATCAAAATGTATAAATGTATTCTTCTGTCACGTACAACTAATTAGAACAAATAAAAAAATTAAAAAGCAATATTGAATGAGATGATGGTCAAGGAAGTTGGGTTGGAAAGGACCTTTTGTTCTAGGACTTGACTTAGAAAGATATGTTCATCTAGAGAGGACACTGCTTACCTTGGTTGGGCTCACATTGGGTGTCTAATGAAAGTTCTTGTAATTTAAAACCGTTTTCTGCTTACTGAGTCAAGACCCCTTTATCTGTTCCTTTGGAGATGAGAGTATGACTTGTACAGCTAAAGGTGATCTTATTTCCAGCCATTAAGCAATGTTAATTTCATGGACTACAGAGAGAAGAAGCTTATGCAAATGAATATGATCTTGCCTGCACACAGCATATTAGTATGAATAGGTTAGCAATTCATGGTCCATAGCCTTCCTCAACAGGTATGACTCAGAAGGTCAAGGTTATTTTTTTCCTAAAAAGAGAATCATATTAATATGCAGATAACTTCTCCAGGGTAAGCTCAGGACCACTCATATTCTAAGCAGCTTTCTCTATTATATAAAAAGTCAATGAACTGCAGAGCAAATATGAAAAGGAAATCTAAATGTCTCCACGTAATCCCACAGAATTCAGAGCAGGCACAGGATACTACCTGCTGAACTTGATCCAACACTCTTAACTCATTCAAAAATGTGCCAGACATATCTACTCTAATGTATAACACTTCTGAGAATGGAAATGCAATTTTTCACAGTGAAGGATGCTGATGGTATTTCTTGTGCTCTTGAGAAACCTTAATAGTTTCCATGCATCAATGGTACACATAGGTTATGGATCTTTCATGTTAATATCTGGGCAGTATATAATATGAAATATATTCATGAAGAACAAAATGAAAGATCATTTATCTAAAATAGGTATTTATCATGTCTGAGTTATACTCATCATTCTTTGTTTAAAGTCATTTTATCCTGGAGAAAATATCATTAACTTAGTGGCCCTGAAATGCCAGTTTTATATTGTTCTTCCAACAGAAGAGTAGGGAGGATTGTCTGTTCTCTGGTCTGGTGTCCCTTGAAATTAAATTATAAATATGGAAGATACTTGTTAAGTGAAGGTATATTTTAAAACCATAAGACAGATTTTTTTAACAGAGAAAAGTCTGAGGTTCTAAATGGAGATCTACTTTTGATCTCAGCCTAGTCAGAACAGTATTCTGATAAACCAATACTGTCAATCCATACCACAAATATGAAAGTAAGAATTCTTTAAATTGGAGGAAGAAAAAAGTATAGGTCATTTAGTCCCTCTTCTCAGTCATGTTGGAAATCTCTCTCAAAGAAGCATCAAGAGTTTGAGGCAAAGTAAGGAAATGTGAATGAACACGTATTCAAGAAGTCCATATATGTAGCCAGGACTGGAGTCCTAGATAATCTCCTCTCAAAATATATTTTATTCATTGGTCTTCTTTCTATCTGCGTCACCAATGACATATGAAAGTCACCTTCTTCAGGTCACATCAAGACCCCCTTGAAAGCCTCCAGAAAGCCTCCTTTTCAGTTAGTGTTCTGCACTACACCAAATGATCATTTTAAATAATTATTTGAAATTTTCAAATCCCTGTAATGTTATCCTTTACTATAAAAGCCCAATATGCTAAACATAGCTTAAGCGACCCTCCTAGATCCTAGGACTATTTCTACATCAAGCCTCAACCTTCCCTATTTTTTCTTAATCTCACTTTTATCCTGTAAAATTTAGTCATTCAGAACTCAGACCCCAACCCATCCTTCTCTTCATTGTGTTTTGGCTGACTCCTACAGAGGAGACAGGTCTTCCTGAAAAACCTCAACACAGGACTTCCTGACCTCCAGATTAATTCCTCGGGATAACTGTGTATGTCATCCAAATGCCCCTTTCACAATAATCATCACAATTGGGTTTCTTTACTTAATGTCTGTATTTTCTACTTTCTTTAGACTTCTGAGGGTTGGAATATAGCTGCCTTATCCTACAGCACTTTGTAGTTAGTGTCAAGCAGTATCTGGCAAGCAATAAGTACTTGATGTTTGTTAACTGAAAAACATGATTGTAAATGCTACCGGAAATTTACTGGAGGTCCTCAAATGACAAACTAGAGAAACTGGACTTTAGGGAATGGAAAGCAAGTGAATATATTTGAGCAAGGAAATAACAGAAAAAAATCCACTGTTTGACAATGTTAACCTAACAGCTTTCAGGAGAATGGTTGCAAATAAAAGTCTATTATGATAATGCAGTTATAACTAAGTAATTTATAACCTAACCATGTTGAATAGTGGATGGGCACTAAGAATAAAAGAAAAAAGAAAGTTATCACAGTTTTATCTACATGACTTTGATATTATCTCTGTATTTTCCTATATTACTTTCTTTTAAATTTGTAACAATAATAAAGGGATCATGTTGTCAACCACAGGAGCTTAGTTCTCAACATGTAAATAGTGACCAAAGTAATGGATTTTCGTGAAATCATTCCAGAAACACACATGGTAGAGTTCTTAAAATCACACATTTCATCTTTTTTCTTAATTGACTTTTTCTATATCTGTTATGTTCATGTATGGACATATAACTATATATTTATGTCATTCTTGTGGTTTTATATAACACACATATTTATGTGTGTATGTATTCTTCACATTCTATGTTATTCATATATATATGTATACATACACAAAGATGCACATGTATGTATATATATGTATATGTGTGTGTATAGATATAATTTTTTCATATTCTTTCCTATCTATATTTCCTGGCAGTCAATAAGCTAGACATCAATATACATAGTTTCCACTCGGTATTAATCAATTTCCAGTGCTACAACAAAGTATCTGAGACTGGGTACTTGCAAAAAAGTTTATTTAGCTCACAGCTTTGGAACTGAAAGCCCAAAGAGCATGGTGGGGACTCTGATTAACACCAGTGAAGGCCAAGTGGAAGATGGCATCACAACAGCAGAGTGCATGCAAAAGGGAGAGATCACATGGCAAGATGGAAGTCAGACAGTAGCGAAGGACTAGTAATGCTTTTGTGTGTTTGGGGGTTGGGGGTACTGGAGATGAGCTCAGGAGTACTCAACCACTGAGCCACATTCCCAGTCCTATTTTATATTTTGTTTTTATTCAGAGACAGGGTCTCATTGAGTTGTTTATCACCTTACTTTTGCTGAGACTGGATTTGAACTTACGATCCTCCTGCCTATTCCTCCTGAGCCACTAGGATTACAGGCATGCACCACTGCTCCTGGCTAGTACTGCTTTTTAATAACAAGTTGTTCTCATGAAAACTAACTCAGTGTTCTATGAGAACTACTTTAATCCTTTACCAGGGCAGTATTCCCAGTGACCCAATTATCTGGCAATGGACTTCACCTCTTAAAAGTCCCTTCATCTCATATTGCCATACTGGGGGCCAAGTTTCCAACACATGAACCCTTGGGAGACAAACCACATCCAAACTACATAAAGCAATGATTCTCAAATATTTTCCTACATTCTCTTGACTGTCAAACCTAAATGTTCAGCTGCCTACTAAGCATCACCATTCATATGGTCCACAATCACCCCAACCCCAGAGTGTCCTAAACTGTACTTATTACATTTATCAGATGAGAAGAGAGTAGAGATGTTGAAGTATCAAAGTATCTGTGAATAATAATTTGAGAAGTTTCATGAAAGTTGCTTCCCTATAACATTTAAGTACTTTTTGACTATGTGAACTTATAAGAAAATAAGAAGGCAAGACAGGATAACACTTCAAACAAGATCAGTGACAAGCACTCTGCCTGAAGAAGCAAACTCAATGTTAAGAATATATTTTTGCAGTTGGATAACTGCAGGAAAGGATGACTATGAAATGACTGGAAATTATCTGTGGCTCCACAGACACAAGGCAACATTCATGGGTATTTGGGGTGGGTGCACCTTCATGCTTTGTGGGAACAGGGGTTAAGCTAAATAAAATACAGGTTCAAGTCTGAAATCCTTCTGAACTTTTTTTGTTTTGTTTTTGCCCAATATCTCTCATGGTTCCCGAGCCCTCTCTTGCTTATTTTCTTCCCACAAGCCTTACAGCCTTCCTTTGCCCTATCTGTTCTGTGGAACTTTTCTGAGCCTTTCTTGTCAAAACTGTTCCACAGAGAGGGCTTCTGTGACCATGGTGATGGCACTGATGTCTTTCCACCTGAACTCAAGTCCATCATCTTCACTAACATTAACCTCTAAGCTTATGGCTAGGTTAGAGAGTTCCAGTGTTAAGCATCTTCTCCCAAAGAACTGTGTTCTTATATTCTAATTTTAATGAATAGTACTCCTTTCACTAAATCCAGAAACCTATAAGAAATCGTAGGCATGTCCAATCTTCAATCTTGGCCCATACATCTAACCACATAATCATATTAAATCTATTTCCTGAATAATTTTCCATTGCCATTAGTTGACTCAAAAGATACCTCATATCTCACTTGAATAATGTTTAATAGTCTTCTAAGTGTTTCTTTCTGCCTAAGGTTTCTTTATATTTCCAACCCCATCCATTCTTCTCACTGTATTGTTATTAACTTTGACATCAAAGTGATCTTTCTAAAATTCAAATTTACCATATCACTCAATTACTTAAACTCCTTTGAAACTCTTCAGAACCTCTACTAGAATATTTTAAGTCATGGTTCCTAAAGTCCTTGGTCTTTTCTAGCCTTATGATCCACCACTATTTTGTCCATACTCCATATTCCAGGTGTACCAGGGACTATGTTTTGGAAGCCCTGTATATTTTATTCTCATTAATGAACATTATCAATGTTTATTCTCATTAATGAACATTTATCAACCATAGAACCTATAGTAAAAGAACCTTAAAATAAAATGAAATATTCAATAAAACTAAACTCTAAGCATTTATATCAACAGAACCAACCAAGTCAAGAAAGCAAAATGGGGTGTGTGTGCACAAGCATGACTGTGTCTATTTTTAAGTGGAAAAGTTGAGAAGATTTAAGTTGGACAGATAAAGATGGCACTGGAAATTATGACACATTCTATCACAAATTCTATTTCAATTTTGACTTCAAATTGAAGGCAAAAGTTATCACAAAGTAGAAACATAATTAGTATTGGCTCTAAAATACTAACTGAAAATAAAATACTAACATTCCTTCTGAACTGAATTTGGAAAAGGTGATAGTTTTTAGCCTAAAAGCATTCTCCTAAAATAAATCCATTTTTAGTGTAATTTTAAAAGCATACATTATTCTCAAATAGAATGCAAATGGAAGCCTCCATTTTCTTCATTTATTAATGAATTCAAACATACTCAAAGTGGCTTTTTGTGCTATTGAAAGGCACTAGATAGTCAGATGCTGATCCATGTTTAATTAAAATTTTAAAAAAGAAAAAGAAAGAAATTGTTTGCTTTTCAAAAGGGGTTGGAAATCTGAAGGAGAAACATTATTTTTCAAGGATTTGGGCACAAGTGACTGCATTTCTCGGAGATGCTTGATCAAATGGTGGGGCACCTATATCTATGAACATGTGTTTGCCTGATTTGTTTCTCTATTTTAGAAAACCTCATCTCCTTATATACAATATTCCTATCTTTTTGATGCTATATAACTTTCACAAACTCATGCAGTGTAATTAATACATACAACTAATACAATCTGGCTTCCACGTGGCATAATTAGACACTTGATGAATACTTGTCAACTGGGTGAAGCATTCCATGTTAACTGCTACCCTTCAGATATCAGTTGACTCTTTACACAACAAGCCATTAGCCTGTTTTTATTCTTTGCAATATTTGCCTTTATTACTGTCTGTCATGTTGCTAGCCACCTTCATATAGATCTGTCTGAACAAATTCATACTGCATCCTCATTTCTGGTTTTGTATATAGTACTTTGGCTGCCTGAAATCTTCCTGAACAACACCCTATAAAAACTAATTCAGCATCAAAGTGTCACACTACACACTGTCACTTACCAGACACCGTTCCTGTTCACTAAAGTTGATGGAGGGCATTTTCTCCTTCCTTCAAACATATTTCATTTGCATCTTTCACATATGGTACTTTTATCCTTCTACCTTGCATTCCAAGTTTCTACAGCTTGTCATTCCTTGTAGAATATACACTCCTTAAAGACATGATCCATATTTGAGGCATTTTTCCTTCATCATGTACAGTGATTTTTATCTAGAGATATATCTTTCAATAGTGCTTTCTAGCTATAGGAGAATCCCTTGGATTGTCATTAAAATCTTTCAACTCATAATGTATTCACAGCTATAAGTTTGATATGAAGAAACAAGAAATCAGAAAATATTAAAAATCAAATGCAAACCTCCCTAAGTTGCAGCTCACTGAGGTCATCTATTTGGGAAAAATAATCCCTCTATACCTGAGAATGTTACTATGATGCAAGTCCAATGTCTAACTGATGTGCATAAAATAACCCCGAATCTTAAATTAATACTATATTGTGTTATTTATCATGTAATTATAATGATTCATTAAATTCACAAGGAAATAACTTTTAAATTAATAAATTATTAACTATTATAATGCCTTATTCATGATTCATTTATAATAATTTAATGAAATTTCAGAAAGATTTAATATTGACAAAGCAGCTTTATATCTAGAGTAGCAATCTTCACATTAATGTTAAATTATAGATGACAGATAGATGTCAAATCTACCAGATATTACAAATGAAAGTCAGTGAGTCAAGCAAGATGGTCCAAGTTTACACAACTACAGGCAGGAAAATCAGGGTTAACTCTTAGTGTTATAAGTCCAGTGAGTAAAATTGACTATATCCTCACTTATTGCCTGATGGGGCACTGACACAGGGTAAACAAAAATAAATAAATAAGATGTATGTGTTGTGATGGAGTGATGATAAACACAGAGCAGACCCTTTTGAGATAAAGTGATCTGGGAACCTATCGTGGGAAGGTAAGGCCTGAAGTATTAAAAAAAAAAAAAAAATCCAGACATTAAACAAAAACAGGGAAAGCACATTCTAGGTCTAGAAACAGACTTGTGCCAAGGCCTTAAAAAAAGAAATTGTAGGCTCTTTATTGAAGTGTAAAGTATCCTTCATGATGGGTCCTTCAAGTACTGATCATAGCTGACTAGACTACCCTTACCCTGTCCACCTTTCAAGCTCACAGACACCTGGGAAATCTGCACTGCATATGACTTTGTACTTCTTCATATGCTGTTTCCTTTCTCTGAAATACTCTTTCCAGACCTCTCTTTCCAGCTGGAAAACCCTTCTCCAGTAGCCTTGATTCTCTCATGGATTCTCTGATTGTATCACCTCAGACTAGTCAAGTTAAATGAATCTGTCCTGCATCAATTTGCAACTCTATCAGCAATGTACAACTGTACCTTTTTCCCCACATCCACACCAACACTTATTATTACTGCAGCCACTCTGCAAAGCGGTAGGGAGATTCCTCAGAAAACTTGGAATGAATCCACCTTTTGACCTAGCTATCCTACTCCTCCGTTTATACCAAAGGACTTAAAATCAGCATACTATAGTAACACAGCCACATCAATGTTTATAGCAGCTCAATTCACAATAGCTAGATTGTGGAATCAACCTAGATGCCCTTCAACAGATGAATGAGAAAAGAAACTGTGGTATATATAGACAATGGAATATTATTCAGTCATAAAGAATAAAATTATGGCATTTTCAGGTAAATGAATGAAACTGGAGAATATCATGCTAAGTGAAATAAGCCAATCCCCAAAAACCAAAAGCCAAATGTTTTCCCTGATAAGTGGATGATGATACATAATGAGGTGGGGGATGGGGGTAAGAGAAGAATGAAGGAACTTTGGATTATGTAGAGGAAAATGAGAGGGGAGAGGGGGCAGGGGTATGAAAGATGGTGGAATGAGACAGACATCATTACCCTATATACATGTATGATTACACGGATGGTGTGAATCTACATCATGCATAACCATAAAACCCAAAAGTTATACCCTATTTGGGTATAATGAGTCAAAATTAGGTTTGTAAAAATAAAAAAAAAAATTTTAATTTAAAAAAGCGAATTAGAGTGTGCAGAGGAGACCATTTTAAACAGTGAGGTCAAGGAAGATCTGAAAGAAGAATAGGTCGCTAACCCCTGACAATGGCACAGAGTTAAAGGCCAGAAGTTAAAAGCCTGGCAGGCAAGTCAAAGAACAGCAAGAAGACTCAGTGGTTGGTGAGGAGGAGATGGGACAGGACTGGTAGGTGGGCTAGCAGGGGGCCGGTCTTTTGGAAATTCTTGGAAGGTTTTGAGCAGAAGAGAGGCAGAGGACTGTGACTACTATGAGGGAAATAATCTGCAGGGGTACCATAGTGGAAGCAGAAAGGTCCATTGATAGTCCATTACTGTGTTTGGGGTATGAGATGTTCCATGGCTGGACCAGAATGGTAGTATTGGAGTAGATATTTAGTAGTTAAAAGGAATTTATACTAAAGATAGAATCAAGAGGCTTTCTGATGGACTGGGATCATGTTATGATGTGTAGAGTGACATTTTTTGCCTGAAGAACTCAAAAAATTGATAATGACTCTTACTGGGTTAGAAAATACCAAGGGAGGAACCCACAGAAGGAAACATCAAAAGAATATATACCACACGTGATAATGATCATAGTTAACATTCATGTAAATTGCTCTTTCTTCTGACCCAGGCACCACTGAAACTGTTATATATTTATATTCATTCACTGAGTTATCACAATAACTCTGTGATAACATTATTGCATCTGGATTATGGTTTACATTTAGGTTTATCTAGTATTCTAATTCATTTTACAATAAACATGAATACCTTTCATGATAACAAAAATGAGTCTCTTCTACATATTTTTAAGTCACTCTTTTTTTAAATTTTAGTGCATTATAGATATACAAAATATAGGGATTTATTTGGGAAGGACATAATACTGGGAATTGAGAAAACCATGTTATATGCACTTATCATATATATAACTTGAATGAGGAATAATTTATATAACAAAAAATCACCTGTATTAAATATACATGTGTATCTTTTTTAGAATACATAGTTTTACAATCATAATCTAATGTGAGACCATGTCCATCATTCAAGAAAGAAATATCCTGTTTATAGTCCCTCCTCATCCCTACTTCCAGCTGTAGTCAACTATTAATATACTTTGTCTCCATAATATTTGCCTTTTCTGAACATTTTATACAAATTGAACCATACATACAATATGTATGAGGTACACCCATCAGTCTCTGCCTTCTTTCACTGAGCATAATGCTTTTCAAGTTCATCTAAGTTTAGTATATTTTAATACTTCATTCTCTTTGTAAAATAGTGTCCCATTGCCTAACTATAGCATATTTGTTTATCCAGTTGATGTATATCTTGCCCAATCCAATTTTTTATCTCTTGTGAATAATGCTGCTATGAACATTCATGCTCAATTCTTTGTGTGAAAATATGCTTTCATTTCGCCTTGATAGATCCCTAGAAGTGAAATTGCTGGGTCACAGGGTTTTCACTTTTCCATTCCTTCTGTCCCATTTGCACACCTTTCTGTTAGCAACTGTATTAGTCAGCTTTTTCGTGGCTGTAACCAAAAGACCTGACAAGAAAAACTTTACAGGAGAAAAAGTTTATTTGGGTTTCATGATTTCAAGGGTCTCAGTCCATAGACAGCCAACTCCCTTGCTCTGGGCCTGAGGTGAGGCAGAACATCACAGTGGAAGTCTGTGGAAGAGGAAAGCACAAGTAGAAAGAAAGAGCTCCATATACCTGGAGCAAAATATAAACCCCAAAGTCACACCCCCAGTGACCCACCTCTTCCAGCCATGCCCCATCTGTCTTAAACTACCACCCAGTTAATCCATTCAAGTTGATTAATCCACTAGATTAGGTTAAGGCTCTCATAACTCAATCATTTCACCTCTGAACATTCTTGTCTCATACATGACTTTAGGGGGGACATCTCATATCTAAATGATAATGCGTGTGTGAGTGTGCGCATGCCACACCACACACACACACACACACACCCTTTTCTGTTGCCATGATTTCTTTTTCTCTTTGTTTTTATACAGCTATCTCTCCTGTTGAACTGTGACCATGGTTACGCAGATGACATGGCTCAACGTTCTTAGCATTAACAATAGCTGTCACTGAGTTGGTACACATACAGTTTCTGAACTCTGATCCTGATTCTCCTTCTTAAGATGGAGGCACTCATTCCCACAGTTGCAGAAAGCTGCTTTGCAAAGGCTCCCAGATGAGTCCCTCTCCAGGTATTGCCTCTGCAGTGAAGCTGGTTTGCACAAGGTATGCTCCTTCTTTGGAGCAGCTAGAATCCAAGAACTTATCAGTGTGAGCATACCAAGACCTCCACTCAGAGCATCTTTCCTCCACTAAGGGCATCTTGCCTCCACTCAGGGCATCTCTTAAGGATATTTTAGCACCATGGCATCCTTTGGGATCTCGTGAAGCCACTGTTACAACTGCATCCCAGTTCACATTCGCTTTCTATCTCACCCTGTTTTCCTCGCCAGCAGCTCACTGTGTTATTGCTGACAGTATGACCCAGTGAGCCTTGTGCAAGAAAATCTCTGTCTCAGCATGTTTCCTGGGGAACCTGACCTGCTTGTGACATGCAGTAGTGTTCTCCCCATGAATTCAACAAGGCAGCAAAGAGAGGCAATCTGCCACACCCCTCCTTTCATCACAGACAGTTATTGTAGTCTATTGCTATACCCCTATAACTACCACGGTTTAACCTCCTTTCTTCCCTTCTCTTCCTCTATCACTTCCTTGCTTTATATTCCCTTTCTCCCTCTCCTTTTTCTCCTTCCATGCTTTCAGTCCTTCCTTTAACAGCTATTTGTTGATTTTTACTATGTTTCAAGAGCTGCACCATGCACTAAGAATTCAATGATAAGTGAGACTAATGTGGACATTGCTTTCAACGAAACATACAATCTAGTATTAGTAAGGCCTTGAAAGCGGAAAACTGTAATGACCAACTTAAAGCTTAACTCTGGTTGCTCACCACAAACTCTTTGTTGCTGCCGTTGTTCTAATAAATTATATGTGACAACAGAATGCACTTTGACACAACATCCATAAATGGAATATAATTTCTCATTCTTTTGGTCATACATGCTGTAGAATCACACCAGTCATGTAGTCATATATGCGCATAGGGTAATAATATCCTATTCATTCTACTATCATTCCTACCCCCATACTCTTTCCCCTCCATTCATCTCCCTCTGCCTAAAACAAAGTACCTCTATACTTCCCCAGTTCCCCACATTATTGTGACTTAGCGTCTACATATCAGAGAAAACATTCAGCCTTTGGTTTTTTGTTATTGGCTTATTTCACTTTGCAGATACCCTCCAGCTCCATCCACTTGCAGGCAAATGCCATTATTTCATTCTTTTTTAAGGCTGAATAATATTCCATTGTGTACATATACCACAGTTTCTTTATCCATTCATCTTTTCAAGAGCACCTATGTTGGTTCCACAGTTTAGCTATTGTGAGTTGGGCTGCTATAAACATTGCTGTGGCTATATCACTGTACTATGCTGATTCTAAGTCTTTTGGGCATAAATTGAGGAGTGGGATAGCCGGGTCAAATGGTGGTTCCATTCCAAGTTTTCTGAGGATACTCCGTACTGCTTTCCAGAGTGGTTGCCCCAATTTGCATTCTCACCAGCAAGTATGAGTGGACCTTTTCTCCACATCCTCACCAATATTTATTATTCCTCATATTCTTGATAATCACCAATTAGGAGTGAGATGAAATCTTAGATTAGTTTTGATTTGCATTTCTGTAGTTGCTAGAGATGAAGTACTTTATTCATATATTTGTTGCTCGATTGTATTTCTTCTTTTGTGAAGTGTCTGTTCAGTTCCTTAGTCCATTTATTGATTGGGTTATTTATTTGTTTTTTCTTTTCTTTCTTTTTTTTTTGGGTGTTGAGTTTTTTGAGTTCTTTATACATCCTGGAGTTTAATACTCCAAGATGCATGTGGTAAAGATCTTCTATTCACGTTATTGGTTGGAAAAAGCAATCGTGAAATTCATTTGGAAAAATAAGAGACCCAGAATACCAATGCAATCCTTAGCAAGAAGAGTGAAGGAGGAGACATCACCATATCAGAAGTTAAACTATACTACAGAGCCATATTAATGAAAACAGCATGGTATTGGCACCAAAACAGACATGTAGACCAATGGTACAGAATAGAAGACACAGAGACCGAACCATATAAGTGAAGTTATCTCATACTAGACAAAGGTACTGAAAACACTCACTGGAGAAAAGATAGCCAATTCAACAAATGGTACTGGGAAAACTGGAATTCTATATGCAGCAAAATTAAATTAAACTCCTCTCTCTCACCATGCATGAAACTCAACTCAAAGTGGATCAAAGACTTGGGCACTAGAACAGAAGCCTTGCACCTAATAGAAGAAAAAGTAAGCCCAAATTTTCACCATGTTGACTTAGGACCAGACTTCCTTAACAAGACTCCCACAAGAAGCAAAATCAAGAATCAATAAATGAATGGATTCAAACTAAAAAGCTTCTTCTCACCACCAGTTCTTAATGCTCAGCATCTCCAGCCACACTAGATCCTCTCCCATGTACTTTCTTGCTGTGAGCTTTGTGTGTCAGCGTGCTCTGATATAATGCCCTTTTTGCCTGAACCCTGGCACTTGACCTGGTTACTTCCATTCATCCCTCAGATTTCCTCTTAGCACTAACACAGGGAAATCTTGCTTGACTGTCTTCCAAAATCAACACTACTTACTTCTTCTGACCTACATCCCCACTGGCACAAGAAAGCCGCAGGCATAGCAGCGATCACATCAACTCTGGCCCTGTGCCTAAGCCACACGTGAAAACCTTTCCTCTGAGGTGTTGGATGTACCCACAGGAAGCCATGCCTTTATGTTCTTCTAGTTGTAGAATATACTTGAATGTTTCCTAAATGAAACAACTGCTGTCTCAAGAATTAGGAGAATGGAAAACCAAGGCCCAATAAATACCTCATTTCTGTTACTCTGGAGGAAACAGGCACCATGGGGATTTCTCTCCATCTTTTAATCCTTTCACCCATTATTCCTGCATTCGGTGCTCAATCGTTAGCTCTCTAGCAACCCCACATAAAAATGTTCTCCTTTCAGGGAGTCTTGGTCATGGTACTGGTGTCCTATGTTGCTCACATAACAAATTACCACTTAATGACTGAAACAACAAATGCTTTATCTGATACTTATTGAGGTAAAAAATCTATAATGAGCCTCATTGAGCTAAAATGAAAGTATTGGCAGGGCTGTGCTCCTTTTGGAGACCCTGAGAGAGAATTTGTTTCTTCATCTTTTCTACTTCTAAATGCTGCCTGTACTACCTGTCTCATGGCCTCTTCCTCCACCTGCACAGCCAGCAGCACAATATCTCCAAATATCTCTTACTAGGGTCCTTGTGCTTATGTTGGGCTGACCCAGACAGTCCAAAATAATCTCCCTGCCCAGAAGTTTTCCATTTAACCACATCTGCCACTTGACTTGCATTATGTGAGATAATGTATTAATATTTTCCAGGGATTTGGACATAGACTTCTTTGGAGATCATTATTCTGTCTATCACAGTCATAAATGGTTTTCTCTAGAGCCACTAGAGACCCTCTTCCTACTTTGTACCTTTAAAACTACTCTATTCTGCTTCCCTATTGTATTGAGCAAAGATGAAACTGGTCTTGGCATGACCTTAGTGAGTTGCCCTCAGTTTTTTGTTTCTGATTGTTGGTTTTTTTTTTTTTTTTTTTTCCCCCCTTGCCTTATTGTCGTTGCTGCTATCATCATTGGGTATTCACACTGCCACCCCCACTAAAAGGCCTGGCCTCTGCTCACCATGAATTTTGCCATAGCTGACCTGGAGGAGAGGGGAACCACTCTCCATCAATGTCAAGACCATTACATGAGGCTGTTAAGCAGAGCTTCCTTGTTCTATCAGCCTCTGACAGCACTGCCAGTATCATCATGGTTTCATCCTTTATTTGCAATCTAGGAGTCAGGCTTCATTTTTAATCCTGGCATTCCATGAATGTGTTGTGTGACTTTTGGCATGTGAACTATCTTTTCTGTGCCTTAATTTTCCTCATCTGTAAATTAGGAATAACAATATCCAACTTGTAGATTTTTTGTAAAAATCTATTGAGATAACAGTTGGACTGTCCCTTGTAGGGTACATGGTAAAAAATTAAGGAACTATTTTTGTTATACTGATAAACAGAACACTAACAAAAGAAAACTTAAGGGATTGTAGTGGAAAAGTGAGATGAAACAAAATTGGAAAACAATTCAAATAACCAGAGAGGTAATGTGAAAGATGGAATCAAACTTTGAGCTTTGCTTCAGAAAACCCCCAGCTAAAGATCCCAAGATTGTTGTCTCGAAGAATCCTTTCCTTTCTTTGCCCCAAGTGTTTTTCAAATTCCACTTTATACTGGAAGTCCTCAGTGAACATTTGGAAGATCCGCTGCTAAAAACACAATTCCCAGGTGTCAGCTTTCTCTTTTTCTCAGTAACTTCTTCAGGATGTTCTGAAGTTTTTCTCCTTCTCTGAGTAATGCCAGTTGACCTAAGTAGGTCCTTAGTTTTCTGGCCAACTTATAGCTCCTAGCCCTACAGCAGCTCTCTTATCTTGAAAAATAAGTCAATAAAATGTACATTCAGGTACTAGCTTAGTACATACTTAGGTATTTATTCACTGGTGTTGTCAAATGTTAACTACAAAAGAGTTCCACAAGCCATACATGGGATCCTATTCCTTCCTAATACAAGCTCCATTCCCAAAGGCTTGAAAACTAAAACAATAAATCTAGGAATTTTCACAGGACATTGGTTTCTCATATTTGTGCCTCCCTTGTTGCTTTGACCTCAAATACAATCAGTTTGCAAGTCAAAACAAGATTTCAGCAACTGCCAACTCATCCTGGCATCTGAAAAATCAAGCTGTGTTCTGATGTTTGCTTCATAAATTAGAACCAACAATAAAGGTTCTGGAATCAGGGCTTAAGTGGCAATTTTGTTGATGATGCATGACGCAGAACAGAATGTATTTTTTTTTTTCTGGCCAATCCGTGTTGCCTTGGCAAAGCTGGCAGCAGTAGGGTGTTTTCTGTGTGGGATGTTAGCTAAGGTTTGTAAAAGGCCACCAATTATAGACCTTCTAAGCCAAAGAGATGTTTTTCATAGCTATTTATATGCTTTAGTCCTAAATGGCCAAAATTCTAGGAGTCATTAAGGACAAAATGATCTTAAACAAAAGTAACAATTTCTTCCCACTTCCAAATTACACAGATAACTTTCATAGGACCAAACCAGAGGCAATTACTCTCATAAGCTTTGGTATAAGGACTTAATTCGTCATTGCAAAAGGAGTAACCTCAGTTAGAGAGACACCCAGTGAACTTCCCAAAGCCACATAGGTCACGCAGAACTGAGACTGAGTCTTGGCCCATTTCTTCTTTTCCACCTAGTTGGTCCTGTTTCCATAGCTAATCATTCATTTTTAAGGGCCTTAACTTGAAATTGCTTCTCTGCTCAAAAAGATGACACTTTGCCCGATTTCCCCTAGGAAAATCATATTCATATCTCTAGTTCTTTATCCTATTGTCAAATCTTATAATCTGATTTCCATAGTTTCTACCTTTACTAAAATTAGCCTCTGAAGCCCTCCAAATCACTCCTCTTTTTGACAACTAAAGCCTATGTGTCATCTCTGTAATCCAGAACTAGGAACTAGAGAAATGGGATTTGCTGTCAGTTTTTCCAATAATGTGTATCCTTCCCTAGGAGGCCTCTGTTTCTTATTACTTTTGATGACTATTAACTCCACCCCTCTTCAAAACAAAGAGCAAATAGTGGAAAGCCATGGACAAAAGATAGAACTTAATTTGGGGTTAAAATTGATTTTGGAAGAATTAGGAAATTTACATGGTCATCCTACTTTGTCTAACCTAATATCTCCACACCCTAAAGTACAATTTCCCAGTGGCAGAAAACAACCCTTAGCTGCAGCCTTAATTTGGGACCCAAAATTGAAATCAGTGACTACATCAGCCTTCTTCCAACAATATATTCCCTCCCCACCCTAGCACTGAAATCGACTCTCATCCTGTGCTTTCCCTAATCATCATGCTTCTGAGAACACTGTCATCTGTGGATTTATTAAATGCGTTTAGGACACAGCACTGCTTCTAAATAAAGGACATCATTTCACAGAAGAAGTGAGGAGACACTAGATTGATGCCCTTGGGAACAGTGGGATTACCCGTAGCCTAACATCCAAAAACAACAATTGGCTTTACTGAATGGCAGAAAGACTTATTTGAATCTTTGTCCTGGTAACAGCTAGAAGTCACAAACCTATGAGTTGCTGTGTAATTTTACAGGTACATGTCTCGAGCCAGTGACCCATACCATGGCCAAATTATATAAGTCTGAGGATTGATTACTATCAAACTTTGTTTCCCACTCCAGTTAACTCTGAACTGCAAGGTCATGTTGATTTTGGAACCCAAGAGAATGATGTATCCAATCATGCCCAATAATGCAGAGACTAAACTGAGATTAGAGCTGCCATGTGGACAGCCTTAGCTTGGTGGACAATGATGGAAGCTTTGGGAAATAGTCCCAGCATCAGCCAAACTATTAACACTAATTACAGAGATAATTGGCATTTACTACATTTTACGCAAAATATGGGGCGACTTCCGAACTTGGAGACTTAGGGGCCACTCTTTGTATCACCATATATCCAAAGGAGAAGGTTCATGAACAATGAATTCAATTTCATATTGGACAGAATACTAGGATTCAGACTCACGGGAATGAAAATAACAGCTCCTGAGTAAACTCCCTGTCCAGTTGAGGTGTAGAGGAATGGAGGATATATGGCAATGACATGAACTGATCCCCATTTATTTCATTTTACACACAAGAATAATTAATGTATTCATTGATAGCTCAGTAATCTCTTGTTCCAAGCTTCTATACTGGTGGTTATCACTACCATTTAGATTATAGGCTGTGAAATTATGAGGAGCAAACAGCTAGATGGAAAGTACCAAGAGTTCAAAGGAAGAATTAGCATCCCCTGGAGTTTGTGAATGATGGAGACAAAGTCTTTAGAGGGTCTTCATGATATCATAATCACTGAATGCAGTGGCTCTTTGTAATGGTTCCTTAGTGTGGGTAAGGTAAATGCCTTAAAGTTATGTGCATGATCATGGAAGATGGACATCTCTAGAACTATTAGGAAGTAAGGCAGTTCAGAATAATTTTAGCCACCTAATTTTCACATGGTGTATTTCAATTCCCCCTAAGCAGCCTACATGCTCCAACCATATTAAACATTTTACAAAAAGGTGTAGCACTGCTTATTTATTGAGCATAGTAAGAAAAGGCAGGGGGAATGAAAGAGCAGCAGTTACTCTTTTCTTAATCCCATGTCCTTGGTTCTGAGGTAGGATACTCTTGCTCAGGATGCAGCTGCAAAGATTGATGGCAATAACTACTCTAGAAAAAAGCTTTGACTATTCTTTGGCCCCTATTATCAGTTTGCTATTCTTACAAAGAAAAGGAAAAGGTTTCAGTTAAGCATCTTTTCAAGAGGTGCCTTGCAGCAACCACACCTCACCTTGCTGTGGTTCAGCCTTTGCTGAATATGCCCCTCCCTACTAAGCTCCTGACCATTAAAACAAAGCTAGCTTCTCATTGCCCTCTTATCCTAAAGTGCAAGCCTTCTTAAAAATTGTCTTAGGTTCTTAATCTTAATAAAACAGCATTCCTCAAATAGACCCTGGATACAGAGGCTAATTGCTTTTGCCATTTCTACCCCCTCTATCCAAGGTTAGTTGATCACATGCCTTGAAGAAACAAGGGGTGTGAGTGAATGGAAGTCAAAGTGTGAAGTTTGCAGAGTAGGCCCCCTGGAGTCATGCCCCATATACCTGCTTGACTGTGACTGCCCTGCCTTCCTGCTCATCAAGGCGAGTATGATCTCTGTACTCCAGAGTGGCCAAAGCAAAAGGCATGCTGTCTGTAGGCTGATTAGAAAATTCTTTCATAGAACTATACAATACTAAAGAAAGAAATTAAAGAACACCTTAGAAGATGGAAAGATCTTCCATGTTCTTGGATAGGAAGAATTAATATTGTCAAAATGGCCATACTACCTAAAGTGCTATACAAATTCAATGCAATTCCAATTAAAATCCCAATGACGAACCTTACAGAAATAGAGCAAGCAATCGTGAAATTCATCTGGAAGAATAAAAAACCCAGAATAGCTAAAGCAATCCTTAGCAGGAAGAGTGAAACAGGGGGTACTGCAATACCAGATCTTCAACTCTACTACAAAGCAATAGTAACAAAAACAGCATGGTATTGGTACCAAAATAGAAAGGTAGATCAATGGTACAGAATAGAGGACACGGACACAAACTCAAATAAATACAATTTTCTCATACTAGACAAAGGGGCCAAAAATATGCAATGGAGAAAAGATAGCCTCTTCAACAAATGGTGCTGGGAGAATTGGAAATCCATATGCAACAGAATGAAACTAAACCCATATCTCTCACCATGCACGAAACTAAACTCAAAATGGATTAAGGACCTCGGAATTAGACCAGAGACCCTGCAGATTATAGAAGAAAAAGTAGGTCCAGATCTTCAACATGTCGGCTTAGGACCAGACGTCCTTAACAGGACTCCCATAGCACAAGAAATAAAAGCTAGAATCAACCACTGGGATAGATTCAAACTAAAACGCTTTCTCTCAGCAAAGGAAACTATCAGAAATGCGAAGAAAGAGCCTACAGAGTGGGAGAAAAATCTTTGCCAATCATACTTCAGATAGAACACTAATCTCCAGAATCTATAAAGAACTCAAAAAACTCTACTCCAAGAATTCAAATAATCCTGTTGACAAATGGGCTAAGGAAATGAATAGACACTTCACAGAAGAAGATATACAAGCAATCAACAAACATATGGAAAAATGTTCAACATCTCTAGTAATAAGAGAAATGCAAATCAAAACCACCCTAAGATTCCATCTCACCCCAATTAGAATGGCGATTATCAAGAATACGAGCAACAACAGGTGTTGGCGAGGATGTGGGGAGAAAGGTACACTCATACATTGCTGGTGGGGCTGCAAATTAGTGCAGCCACTCTGGAAAGCAGTGTGGAGATTCCTTAGAAAACTTGGAATGGAACCACCATTTGACCCAGCTATCCCACTCCTTGGCCTATACACAAAGGACTTAAAATCAGCATACTACAGAGATACAGCCACATCAATGTTCATAGCTGCTCAATTCACAATAGCCAGACTGTGGAACCAACCTAGATGCCCTTCAATTGATGAGAGGATAAAGAAACTGTGGTATATATATACAATGGAATATTACTCAGCCATAAAGAATGATAAAATTATGGCATTTGCAGGCAAATGGATGAAATTGGAGAATATCATGCTAAGTGAGATAAGCCAATCTCAAAAAGCCAAAGGACGAATGATATCGCTAATAAGTGGATGATGACACATAATGGGGGGAGGGAAGGGTTAGTGTTAGGGTTAGAGTTAGGGTTAGGGAGGAGGGCAAGTATGGAGGAAGGAAGGTCTGTATAGAGGGAAAAGAGGGGTGGGAGGGGTGGGGGGAAGGGAAAAAATAACAGAATGAATCAAACAACATTACTCTATGTAAATTTATGATTACACAAATGGTATGCCTTTACACCATGTACAAACAGAGAAACAACATGCATCCCATAAAAAAAAAAAGAAAGAAAATTCTTTCATAACCTTGCTCTCAAAGCTAAGTTGAGGACTCTCACTGTCTGCTTATTGGACATAGAACTGGAAGAGTAAGATGAATTTCCTGGGTGGGAGCAAAGAATAATCAATCAGTAGGCATTTGGAGCATAGCAGAGTCCTACAACATCTGAACACTAGGACAAAGAGTCCCAAACTTGCGCTGCTAATATCACACAGTTTAGACACCAAACAACCCCTGATTTAGACACAAAACAGCACAATGAGTCCCCTAATCATTAGAATCTGCATGTTGATTTTCCAGATTTCTCAAGTTCCTAATTCATGTGTGCCTTTATTTGCAAAAATCTTGAACTGAATGGCCATCTAGTCTATTCAGTACATAAACTTAAGTACCTAGGCATTTAAAAAATTCAGTTCATCTCAACCCATATTTATTAAGAGTTTGCTGGGTTGAAACTGTGTGCTCGATGCTGCAGATATGATGATGAATCTCTCAGTGAAAGCTTGTTTCCAAGTGTTTCACTGTCCAGTACGGTAGAGAGAACATTACTGCATTATATTATCTTTTGTTTTCTGGGCACTGTGCTAGGCTTGTCCAATACATTTGTTAATTTTATTATCACATAAATTCTGTAAACAAATTTTATTCTCACTTAACACATTGGGAAAATAAGTTCTTCGGGGTTAATTAACTTGACTAAGATCACAACTATAACAATCAGAAAGAAAATCTATGCTTATTTGTTCTCATTTCAAATTCAAGCCACCACCAGTACACTGTGATGCCTCCCTTATAGTACCAAACATTTAATATGTACTAGACATTTTACATATATATGTACCAGATGTGCTATCTATATACTAGATGTTTTATGTGTGTGACTTTATTCAGCCTTTTGGAAATCTTGCGAAGTATTACCATTCACTCCCATTTTACAGATTAGAAAATAAAACCCAATATTACAGAGGCCACATGATGATTTTGTTGGTCGCAGCCAAAACTAAAAACTACCTCTATTTGAACAGACTTGTGAAATCATGGAAGGAAAGGATAAAAAGCCACCATGACCATCCAGTTTCTCCTCTTAAAATATTTTGTCTGTGTTTTCTGGTACCTAATTTAATTGCAAATTAAAGTTGGGCTCTGTAGCTTCAACTTCTTATGTATCCTCATCAAAAAGAGTTGTAACTCAGAATAAACAGAAGCATTTCCCCAAAAAGGATATCCTAGAATCCTTACCATAGGAAGAAATCTAATTTCCAAGTGCCCTAGGAGAATACTTCGAGTTCTCATTGACTTGATCGTAAGTGATTGTTTAGGGATGAGATGGAAACACAAGCATTTTGATGAGCTTATTTGGTACCCACTTCTTGCTTCATGTATCTCAAAGTGGAGGAGTGAGTGAAACTTGGATTTGAAAGCTAATGAACAAAAAAATAATCAAAGGATACACACGCAGGACCACCTACAATTTAGATATCTATTTATGAATTCAACCTGTGATTCTTGAGCCATAGCTATTGTTATAGTTTGGATGTGAGGTGTCCCCCAGAAGCTCACATGTGAAATAATGCAAAAAGGTTCAGAGGAGAAATGATTGGGTTACGAGAGCCTTAACCCAATAAGCAAATTATTCACCTGATGGGATATATTGAGTGGTAACTGGTAGGGTGTAGCTAGAGGAGGTGGGTAATTAGGAGTGTGGCTTTGGGGTATATATTTGGTATCTAGTGGGTGGAGTCTCCCTGTCTGCTTCCCCATAGTCATATGACCTGTTTCCCTCTGTCACTCTTTTGCCATGATGTTCTGCCTCACCTTGAGCGCCCCCGAAATGGAGCCTACTGTCTATCGAATGAGACCTCTTAAACTGTGATTCCCTCAAATAAACTCTTCCTTCTCTATGGTTGTTCTGGTTGGGTCCTTTTGTCACAGCAATGAAACAGCTGACTAAAATAGCTGTAAACCAGCCATATCAATGAATTTCCTGCTTCCCCAAAGCATACAAGAGCATTCTAGAACCCATATTTTAATTTTATCTTTCTCCGTTCATCCCATAGTTAAAAGAACTTTGTCTACCAAATTGTATTTAATAATGTTATGTTTCTCATTATTAGAATCAGTGCCATATATAATTATCAAATGGAGCTGCTGATTAGCATAAGATACCCAGAGAGATTAACTTAGTTGACATAATTAAAATTAAAGGCTAGAAACTTGACATTTTAGTTAGCCTCAGCACCTCTTAAGTGGGAGATCATGTGATTTTTATTTAAGCCTCTTGAAATGTAGAAGATAACTCATAGATTTCCCAGTTGTCCCTCCTTAGAAGTTCCAAGGAATGGGGGGTAAAAAAGTCGAGCCAGATCGAGCCCAGTATTTCAACCTCCTCTCCCTTTGCATATGGCACCCACTCTGTCCAGAAAGCTTCCTTTTCTTCTTTCTTCCCTTGATGGTGACTAATTTTTCTCTCCAATTCAGTTTCTGACTCAGCTATTCTGAGAAGAGTTTCCTAACACACCCGTCACTCTACATATCTAGGGTGGAGTACACTCTTCTGGGATCCCATTAGAAAGAGTTAACAGAATGATTGTGGAACTTATTGTGCTGTATGGTAATTGTTTTCCCTCCCCTCATTAGACTGTGAACTCTTTAAGGTTGATGACTGGTTCTGTTATCTATTTCTCCACATCAGGAAAATGCCTACAACTAGTGAGTACTCAGTAACTGCTTATTAAGTAAATGACAAAGGATAAGTGTTTTCCAAGGTCATGCAGTTGGTGACAGACTCAAATTTGAACTTGAAGTTTTTTCCACAAATGTGTCATTTCTCTCTGTGACATATTTTTAAGATAAATTAAAAGACTCTCATTGTAAAAACAATCATAATACAGGCACTGGCAGGTGCATCTCAGGGTGTCATCTTTCAAAGTTATTGTTTATGCTTTCTTTTTTTATTTATTGTTTTTAGGTATACATGGCAGTAGGGTATATTTTGACATAATATACATACATGGGATGCAACCTTTACAGTTTTGATCCCGTTCTTGTGGTTCAACAAGATGTGGAGTTACACTGGTTGCGTATTCATATATGAATTTAGGAAAGTTATGTCCGATTTTTTCTAGTTTCTTTCCTATTCCCATCCCCCGTCTCTTCCCCTTATTTCCCTTTGTCTAAACCAATGTACTTCTATACTTCCCCTACCTACTCTCCCTTGTTACGTGTTAGCACTCACATATCAGAGAGAATGTTCGACCTTTGGTTTTTGGAGATTGGCTTGTTTCACTTAGCATGATAGCCTCCAGTTCCATCCATTTACCTGCAAATGCCATGATCTCATTCTTCTTTATAGCTGTGTAATATTTCTTTGTGTATATATACCACATTTTCTTTATCCATTCATTGTTGAAGCGCACCCAGGTTGTTTCCATAGCTTTGCTATTGTGAATTGAGCTGCTGTAAACATTGATGTGACTTTGTCACTGTAGTATGCTGATTTTATAAACCTAAGAGTGGGATAACTGGGTCTAATGGTGATTCCATTCCAAGTTTTCTAAGGAATCTCCATATTGTCATCTATTCCGTACCAATGGTCTAAATGTCTGTTTTGGTGCCAATACCATGACTATTCTGGTTTCTTATTTTTAATTTGCATTTTTAATTGCTAGAGATGTTGAACATTTTCTCATATATTTTTTGACTATTTGTAACTATTCTTCCTTGAAGTGCCTATTCAGTTCCTTTGCCCATTTATTGATTGGTGCAAAATAGAATTGAAGACCACTGGAACAGAATAGAAGACATAGAGATGAACCCACATAAATACAGTTATCTCATACTAGACATTAGAGTAAAGATAGCCTCTTCAACAAATGGTGCTGGAAAAACTGGTCATCCATATGTAGTAGATTGAAATTGAACTCCTAATCCCACCTGCACAAAATTCAACTCAAAGTGGATCAAGGACCTTGGCATTAGAACACAGACTCTGCACATACTAGAAGAAAAAGTTGGCCCAACTCTTCATCATGTTGGCTCAGGAACAGACTTCTTCAATAGAACTCCTAACGTTTAAAAAGTAAAATCAAGAATGAATAAATGGCTGAATAATATTCCATAGTGTATATATACCACAGTTTCTTTATTTGTATGTTGAAAAAAACAAATAATATTATGGCATTTGCAAATAAATGGATGGAATTGGAGAATATCATTCTAAATGGAATAAACCAATCCCAAAAAACTAAAGGCCAAATGTTTTCCCTGATAAGTGGATGATGATATATAATGGGAGTAGAGGGGTGGTGGAGAGTGAGAGAAGAATAGAGGAACCTTAGACTATGTAGAAGGAAATGGGGGGGTATGAAAAATGGTGGAATGAGACAGACATCATTACCCTATGTGCATGTATGATTGCAAGAATGGTATGAATCTACATCGTGTACAACCGTAGAAATGAAATGATGTATCCCACTTGTGTACAATGAATCAAAATGCAGCCTGTAAAAAGTAAAAAAATAAATAAAGAATTTTTAAAACAGTGAATAAATGGGATGTGGATTCAAACTAAAAAGTTTCTTCACACACACACAAAAAAAATCAAGAACACGAACAGAGAGCCTACAGGATGGGAAAAAATCTTTACCACCTTCACCTCATATAGAACATTAATCTCCAGGATATACAAACTCAATAACACCAAAAAGAAAAAAAAAAAAAACCCTAATTAGTAAATATGTTTCTTTTAAGAAAGAAAGCATTGAACAACATGGACGTTAGAAGTTTGATTGGTAGGCAAAATTATTTAAAGTAGTAGTCACCAGTGAAGTTTTATGTGAGAAGTACTTTTCGATGCAAGAAATTTTGAAAGCCTAGGGCACGAAAATGCTTGTGCTCTTAGTGTACATTGACTGGGAAACACACCCCCCTACACACATGTATACACACACACACACATACAGACACAGACATAGAGTACACACAGGGTACTCCTTACAATAATCACAACTTTTTTAAAGATTTGGAATCCACAGGTTGAGAGTCACAAATGTAGTTGAAAGATTTTGAACTGAAAGCAGAGAAACTTGGATTCTGGTTCAATTCTGCTACTGCCTTAGTCAGGGACTTGGCTTCTCTGAGCCACACAGTACTTCAAACTATAAATGAGACATTGAACGGAAGGCCTCTATGCCAGGCTTTGCACAGCAAGATTACACCACCCCAGGAGTGACATTCACATCAATTACAATGCAAATGATGCCCTTTGGAGCTGCACAGGGCAACAACCTTGCTTAAGAAACTTTCAGTTCTAATAGACTGAATCTAGGTAGGCCCTGTTCTAAATGGACAATAGGAAAAGATTTCAATCACTTCATCCTTAAAGTGTCAACCATCCTCATTATCCTCCTATAGTCTTTCATAGCCAACTTGACAACCCAGGACAGCCTTCTAGATCTGATCAGACACTGATACTGTTTATATGAACCACCCTGACGCTTTACTTATACTCATTTTTACTATCTCCTACCTCATCTTTTCTCTTCCAAAACACTCTTCATGGGCAAAATGACACAAACCAGGTCTTTTGGAGGTCCCTGGGAATCTTCCTAAGGTTAATAAGGCATCATTTTTAAGGGATTGTTTAAAGCTCTGAGATCTTTTTCCAAAACCACATGCACACTTTCTTTCTGAAGCACATCTGGCCCTTCTGTCAGATCCAAAAAAAAAAAAAAAAACAATGATTGCAAATATTAGAAGCGATAATGACACATGAGCTCATCTCTTCCATTCCCCTGGCAGTGCTCTGGAGAAACAATGACATTGGAAAGGAACTCTTGCCCTCTTTCTCCTCTTTATGGCTCTACCATTAAACACTCTGGAACATGTATCTCATTTCCCTTTAAAACTTATTCCTAAAATATAATCCCTGAACTTTTATAAAAGTACTGTTGGAAGGAAAGAGCATGGGAAGAAGGGAAAGGGAAATAGTAAAAAGAAAGGACCAAGCAAGGGAGGGAGAGGGGAAATGCAGCACTTGGGATATTTTTGTGAGCAACAGTCTAATTTACATTATATTTAATCCTTTTCACTATCTTGCAATTTATATATCACAATTTCCCCTTGCAAATGCAATAACTAATACTCAGAAAGGTTAAAATATGTGCATAAAGTCATGCGGTTCTGACATCATGTTTCACATTGTATCCATGCTCTGGCTGCTAAAATGAGGTCTAGTAAAGAGAGAAGAAAGGGAAGTAGCAAGTCCACTGATTATAAAAATCCTATACGTTTTTTTAAAACTTGCATATTTATTTCTATGTATTTCTATGACCAAACCGCATCATTTTGCACATGAAAAAATGAGGCCCAGAGAGATTCAGGCAAGTGCCTAAGATCGCACAGCGATTTATTGATAGGGAAGCAGGGGCATGACAAGAATCCTCTCACTGTACGAATATTTGATTTTATGTAGAGCAAAGAATAGTCTTTCGAATAAAAAGTAAACAAATTTTTGCTTCAGTGTTTAACAAGTGCTTAATTTTGAAGAAAGTGGTTTGACTTCTCTCTCTGAGTCCTTGTTAACCAAGAACAATAAGAAACCTGGTCATACTTATCAAGTTTGGAGGGATGAATTTAAGACTAGACGCATTATAAGTACTATGCTCAGCATGTAGGATATATTTCAGTGGGAGCTTTTTGGCCACTTGAAATAGAAATGACATAAATGGACTATAAAGATGGCATTGTCATTCCCACAGACACCAGAGGGAAGGAAACAAAATATAATAGCCTCATCAGCTCTGGGACTGAAGGGTCGGCTACCAAGTCTCCAGTCTCCATCTTTCAGAGGATTATTTGCAAACACCTCATTCTTCACTCTCTGTTAAATAGATTCCTCCATTTATACATTTATGCATCTGTTCACACTTCGTGACTCTATCAGAGTTTGCAGTTCCAAGGCCAACCATTAACCCATCACAGTGTCTATGTTTTTCTTTGGTGGAATTAAAAAATTGATAGTCAGTTTGAGTCCAACCTAGTTGTCCAACTACAAGTGGCCAGCTTGGGAGTTCCAAGAGGCAATATATATATATATATCATGAAGGACCACTCCGGTTCTGTGGTCAGACCAACCTGGGCTGGTATCTAGATTCATTTACTTATTCACTGGATGAAAGCTCAACACCTATCAGCCTCCACTTCACCTTAGTAAGGGAGTAGGAACAGTAGTTTCTTCTTCAGGTTGTTACAAGAAAGATGTAACCTGACTATAGATCATGGAACATTAACTATTTAAAACCACTGGCTTAGTATTACTATTAAGGAAAATTGCACTTCCAATCCTGTGAGAAAGAAGTTTATCTCCTTTATCTTCCCTTTTTCACTTAATTCCTATTTATCTTTCAGTTCTCAGCTCAACTATCATCCCCTTTGGAATACATCACCTAATAATAAGTTACTTTTAAATATCCCTCCTTTCCACTCTGATTCTTTAACTTTATCAAATACATATCACACTGTTTTAAAATCGCCTGGTAAATATCGATCTGCACAATTAATGTGAGATGCCTTAGATCAGAAAATGTGTCCTTGTTATTATCATAACATCAGAAGAGAGGACACTGCTGTATGTACACTCCCGAATACGTAACTTATTTAATAATGAATGAATAGACACACTTCCTAAAACAGCATCTCATCTCAGAGGAGAGGTATGTTGGGAAATACAGCTTCCTAAGGAAGGCAGAAGCAAACTCCACTTCAATGTCACTAATTACACATGGAAATTAAAAGCACTGTTTTCTGTTCAGGAATGTTTCTGATTAACTGTGACTTAAAGCCAGACACTCTCAAGCAGAAGAGCAACAACTAAAACTAGATTTTGAAACTTTGTCTAAGAGATAACCAAATTGCTTTGTCTGTACATTTATTTCCAAGAGTAGCCAAGATTATTACTGAGAAAGAATCTTGGGAATGTATATCTCACTTTTGTGAACAGCCTCTACCCCTCCTGTGAGTTCACTGTCAATGCTCTTTCTCTGATGAAGACAGCTGCGCATCTATTATTGCTTCTACTTTGTTGGGTTTGAAGTTAATCAAGCCCCACTCCTGGGTTTTGACTGACCACACAAGATACCCCAAAGGCAACAGATTCACTTTCCCTAAGAATTTTTCCTTCATTTGTCGGAATTCCATTTGTGAGACCAGAAAGAGGCCACTTTTGGGAGTGGTGTTACCATTCAAACATTCAATACCACATTTTCCCAACAAGATGTCTATGAAATGCTTTTTGCTGTTAGAGTTAAATGGTGTTGATGGCTCCTACTGGACCTCATACTTTGCCCCAACAACTTTACCTCTGCTTAAAACAGCTTGCAAAATGAAGGGAGGGAGAGAATATTAGGGCAAAGACAATAGACAGCTTAGTTTTTCCTAAATTGAACATGCAGTAGAGATATGACATGACATAAAGATGGACCATAATTAAATGCACCCACCACTGATGTTAATTGTAGAGAAATCCATATCTTCCCTCTTTGGAATGGTAAGCTTACCACAAGGTCTGACTTTCTTAAACATGTGCAGAGTACAGTTTGAACTGCTCTGATTTATATTTTTACTGTTTCTTTTGGAAAATATTGTCTCAAAGCATATTGTCATCCCCATAACATACTCAAAAAGATTTCATAAATTGGCTATGCAAATACCCAAACATTGGATTAAAATATATGAGAAGCACTTTGGAGTTAGTTCACCAATATTCACTATCGGTGTTTTTAAAAGTCTTCCCTGCAGAATTCAGACCACAATGCAAGGGTTGCCGAATTTTACAACATGCAGATGTGCAGGGAGATATCAGGTAAATATCATTTCTTTCTGTTTCACTTTAAGAGAAACCGAGGAATGGAACATTGTCTGAAATATACCTCAGTACAAAAGAAAAAAAACCTAAATCATAGAAATCCTGGAACCCTATAAGTTTAATTAGAATACCTCATGTAATATTGTGTTCAGCCTCCTAACTGAACATTGTAACATAACAGTACAGAGCTCACACCATCTTCAAACCATAGAAATGCAGCACCATTATTTAGTAAATAGGAAAGGCTCTTCTTGTAACGCTGCTAAGTAGGTTGAGTACAAGCTCTAAGGCTAAGGCAGTGCCTCAGGGAACAGTAATGATGTAATGCAGTGTTTTTCAGTGTGTGCTCCGACAAAACAAATCTCAAATGATGCTCCATGAGAAAAGGTCAAATAAATATGAGGATTGCCACATGTACATTCCACCTCCTTTTGAATATTTACACTAGCATACAAAGAACTTCAGAGGTTTTTTTTTTTTTTTTGTATAAAAATATGCTAAAAAGACAATGTATGTTTTGGATCCTTTGAATCTAAGCAGATGAAACAGGCTCTGGTTAACTTAACCAAAAAGTAATAATTGGGAACAGTACTGAATTGAGAGTTCCTAGATTCTATCTGAAACTGAAGGGACCAGTCAAGGCTGAATTTTCACAAGAATGCATGGACTTCCTTTAGGCCACCTCTGTCAGATACCTTGTCTCCAAATTTCTTCCCATCTCCTCTCCCGTGTTTATTTTTACTTGAACAGTGAGTCTGGTTTACTTAGGAGCCAGAGGTCTGCCTAGACTTCTAGCACATCACTAAATGAAGTGCTAACTAAGCAGAATGAACAAATTCCTTTCAGTGATAGTTTACAGCTCTAACATTGCAATCTAAATAGAAATTTAAGCTTTTTAGATTTCTCGGAGTTCTTAAAAAAAAACCTCCCAGATATTTCTTTGGTTATGTTTTAAACTGCTGCACTGTGAGGATCAAGACATTTCAGTTTTACTTTCCTCTGTAATGTTTTTCTTTGTGAAATCTGAAATGTGGTCAAAATAAAGCAAAGAGGGACTCGACCTCTAAAATGAAAATTTTTCTACTGGAAAATTCCTCTTAGTGTAAAGACTAATAATTTTTTTTAAAAGTAGGTAGGAAAAAAGAAGGTGAAATCTTATTTTGAATTTGGGTTCTAAGTCCCAAATCTATATGGTTCCATCAGCTGCCCATGCCCAACATCTGCTTGGTCTCACACACCATAAAAGGATTCATTGTTCTTTGAGTTAGATCAGGCTCAATCTTTCTTATAAAAGCTGATTTAAAAAAATATACCAGGCAGAAAGCAGAGAGAGTTCTTTCCAAGCTCTTTTCTCTTCTATCCAAGGAAAACGGATATTGTATTCATTAGAATCCAAGTCACCAGTTGGAGGCACTTACAAATGATAGACTACTGTGCATTAAAATATGAAATAAATGGTTTTGTTTCTTTTCTTTTCCCCTTCCATCCATACAATCATTGCAACAAGATAACATGTTTTCTCATCCCAAGGAACTATGGCAAGACTATAGCATTTCCTCTCTCCTGCATCCTTTTTGTGGATTGTAAGCTTTTCTTAGTTGCCATACACACACTCTCTCCTCTTTCCCTGCAGCTAAAGACAAGACTATGGTCGTATTCCACTTAGGACAGATCAAGTGATAAAAGATATTAGAAGAGATGATAGCAATAAGTAAGCTTCAGGAAAAATACCTACTGTAGCAGAGTGTACAAGATTTCTACTTGTAGAACTGGGCCCAGTCTACTAATAGTGAGGTAGGAGTTCCTTTTCCTTGCTATTATTCTGATTTGTATATTCATTTCTTCAATAATACTAATTAATAAAGAACACTAATGTGAGCTATGGGATATAATACTGTAACAAAAACTCAATTCAACCTTGGAGAGCTTGTAGTTCTATAGAAGATACAAAAATTAACCATATAGAGAAAGATGATACTTTGAAAAACAAAGGTTTTTGTCTCTATATTATCCCTGTTGCCCAGGAAAGAGCAAATCAACTTAGAAAAAATTAAATTGAATTTATAACTATATTTTTAATGTGATATAATTTTTTAATGAGCTTTTCAAATGCTCATGATTGGAAAAATGGTCTCATTTGTTGGAAACCAATGAGAAGATGCTTAAAAACTTGATTTTGAATAGCAAGAGGAAAAATTAAGGAGGAGGTGGTAGGTGCAGTATTTACCATTAATTTTTTTATTCATAACTTTATATTAGAAAAACATTGAATGAAGAACTTCCCCAGTTTTCATTTGGGTGATAGGAACTTCAAAACTGAGCGAAGCAAGAGAATAAGCCTGTGGTTTGTATGGATTGCTGAAGAAGGACCTCTTAGTTCTGCCTCCTCCTAAGACAAAGCCACAGATGAGCTGAGCTAGAGCAAGGCCGTATCACTGTTGCATGCTGGGAAGAAGGCAAGGCTTGCAGAAAATCCCAAATCCATTCTAGTGCCACAGTCTTGTGGCAGCCTTGGCTAAGTGAGGTGTCCCAGCAGATCTGCCTAAAGCCAGGCTGAGTGCAGCAGGGGGCATTGTCTTAGTCCATCCTGTCTGCTATGACAAAATATCATGCACTGGGCAGCTTACAAACAACATGAATTTATTTCTCACCATTCTAGAAACTGGAAAGACCAAGATTAAAGTAGATTCCATTTCTAGTGAAGGCCCACTTCCTACTTCACCGATGGTGCCTTCCTCATGCTTTTATTAGTACGTTATAGTTACACATAACTGTGAGGTTCATGTTGACATATCCATCAATGTATATAACACAATTTGTTCCATTTTAATCCTTAGCACTACTTCCCCTTTCCATCTGATCCCTTTCACCTATTCTATTGGTCTTCCTTATGTTTATTATTTTGAAGGGATATAAACATTCAGAATCTAGAAAATATACCAGTGTAGAAAACCAACTGAATTTGAAAGCAACCTCCCCTGCCATCAATCCTGCCATCACCCCTGCCAACCAAGGGAAAACTAAGTCCTAAAAACAGGCCAGCAGACCAGGATTAGGATGAGACAGAGCCTAGATTTGACAATCAAAGGTCACTACAGGATCAAGAGTAGCAGCAAGAAATGCCAGCATAGGCAGGAGCAATGGTGAACAGAGAACACTCATAAACAGGATACCCACGAGGTTTGAGAACTCCTAACCTCCTGAGAAATGGGAAGGAGATAGGGGACTGACCAAAGTCTCTTGAATGTAAAGAATAGTATTTATCTGAAAGAGACTTTAAAAAAAAAAATCTGAAAGTGACTTGTAGCGAGATTTAGTTGTGCCCCAAATGGAAATGAAATCCCAGAAGCTAAATCCTGTTGGATAAATATGAAAGAAATTAATCTTTGCACACATTTGTCTTTGTGACTTTGAAAGTTCATACTAGCACAATTTATAATTACAGTCTGTGAAAGGTATTATAAAGAAAGGTATGTCAGGCACATATACAATAGGTCCTGCCTGGGGTACATGGAAAGTTTTCCCTATGGAATTGACATTTAGGATGAGACTTTAAGGATGTGCAAGTAAGCAGAAAAAAAGAAAAGAGGAGAAGAAAGAGAAGAAGGAGAAGGAGGGAAAAGGAAGAAGGAGAAGGAGGAGGGAGGAAGGCAAGGAAGAGAAGAACATTTAATTCACATGAAACAGTAAGTACAAAGTCCCCATGACAGGAAGGAGCAAAAAATATCCACAGAAAAGAAAGTCAGTCAAGGAGGCTGCATTATGGAGAGTGTGCTGAAGCACAAGGAGAAACTGAGATGACTGTGAAGGAGAGGATGAGCAGAAGTCAGGTCCTGTAGGAACTTGTAAACTGTTATTTTGCATCTTGCTCTTCATGCTAAGGAGGAAAAACCCTCTGAAGTATTCTAAATATGAGTGATTAAATCAGATTTATGTCTTACAATAATTCTCTATCAGAATATGAATGAGCAAAAGCAAGGACATGGAGACTAGGTGGCAGTGTAGTAGGGTAAGAATGAGGTTATAGGGAAGTAGTTGGCATCCAGGTGGAAACATAGAGACAAAATTGAGAAAAATTAAATGTTAAAAATCAAAAGGACTGAGAGCTATGGGCTGCAAATGGGAGTGGAAAGGCAGAAGGATTCAGTGATTGACATTGACAGTTATGCTTGAGCTCCTACAATCCTTAGTTTTAAAACTACCAAAATTATATTATTCCCTTCCATACATATGACAATGGTCTTGAATGTACTGGAGAGAATATCATGAATTGTTTATATACCTTTCTAAAGGCAATGGTTTATAGTCCAAATTTTTAAAAGCAGCTTATCTTTAATAAAAATGCTTTAAAATTAATGCAATTAATTTTACATTAATTATAATTAATTTTCCAACACTTAAGAAAATAATTTTAAAACTAACTTTTGAGTTTCCAGGTCATTTCTAAGATATAAAATGATACTTTCATTAATTTTTCTATTCTAATAGGAATAGCCCACAAATATGTACACAAATCGCCAAGTACATAGATCCATCACATTTCATTACTTTTTTTTTCCTTCTCTGTCATTTTATTCAACCCTCTTGTTTGTTTACCCAAACTTTAAAAATACAAATATGTTCAAATGGAGTATAAATACTACACTTCTTGCCAGTGTTCAGGACATAGACTACATGCTTTCAGAACTTTCTTTGCAGAGTGGGAAAATAGACTCAACTGTAGGGTAACAAAGACACACGTTAAAAATTATCTGCTTGTCTAGACATAATCAAGCCCATTTCACATTAGGTATTAAATGCTTCTAATAAAAGTATTTAAGAAATTTTTAAAAATTCAAGAATGATGGCAAAATATTAACATTTCAAAAATCAAAATTCTTATTTTTCCCCAGGCTCCACTTTGGTCTCCATAGTAACCTGAGTACTTACTGGCCCAATTCTCTCTGCTAATTGACTATATATATCTACATAAGTAGATATGTAAATAAATATGTAAATGATGGATACATATGTATTAGTGAAACATTAGCAGAGGGTACAGGTCTTCCTTCAGATAATATACTTCTCTATGCTTCCTCCCCATGTCTCTTCTTTCTCATAGCCTCCAAACCAAAAAAGATCAATCTTTTCCAGGTAGCTTTGACATTTCCAAGGGATGCTTCAGTTGGCATGATGGACTAGAAAGATGAGGCAAACTGCTTCTCACAAAGTGGGTAGGCCACAGAATTTGTCATATTATTATGTCACTTGCCAAAAGGGGATAAATTGCATGACTGCCTTCCCATTAGACAGGGCAGACGCCCTCCCTTTTATGTGAACTAAACTTATCACCACCTGAAAGAGTTTAGTTTAAGGCAGCGATGCACAGAAATGTGAAGATATCTCCATGGAAAAGATTGTCTGCTTCATTCATGGAAGCTGGTTAAGAATCTGAGATTAATCTGTTTGCAAAAGGCTTTCCCAATCTGCCCTTCAATTTTTTCTTACTGGTCCAGTTGTATCTCAGATCAATTTATTTTCATGGTTATACAGAAAGCACACCCTTGAAGGTCCTCCTGAACTTAATTTTTCTAGATCTCAAACCAGGAAAAAAAAAGCACAAATAATTATTTTCCCAGTGTTTTATTTAGACAGAAACCACTGTAGAAAAAAAAAAAAAAAAAAAAAAAAAAAAAAAGATTCAAGAGGATTGGGAAGGAAAAAAAAAGAAGAAAAAGAAGTGAAATGAAAAGAAAGGGTTGAGGCAACATTGTGTGGAATTTTAATACACCCTGAGAACTATTCATTTCAAAGCTCTGATGAATTTCCTGAGACTGTCCTATATAGTTGCCTTTTACCACAATCTTAGAGAGTTAAATGCAATGCTATCATAGGAGCTGATGACTCAGAGGATGAGTTTGTTTCTATAGCTGTTGATGAAAGGAAGTTTTTTGAGAGGCAAAAAGTTCATTTTCATATGAACTCCAGGCTATTTAGCTAGTCCCAATAACATCATATAAACTTCTGCTAGCAATTCATAGGGTGTAAAGGAAGCAGTCACATCCCTTCACAATTTTGTGCAAATTGGAGCTAGGACTTTGATTTTTACTGTTTAGGGTTTTGCTGTCCAAATTCATTAACTGTGAAAGGACTCCACCTTTCTTTCTTCTATTAGGCTAAGCTAGACTATCACGTTATAAAAAAACAACTGCAAAACTTCATTGATTTAAAACATCACAGGCCTTTTTCTTGTTTGTGTTACATATTTAGTGTTCATTGGGAAGTGGGGCTCAGCTTATGATCATTACTCTGGATTCCAGGTTGATAGAGTTGATAAGAGTTTTAAGATACTGCCAATGCAGCAAGAAGTATGGGAGTTTGTCCTGGCAGGGTAAAGGAGAACTACAAGATTGACACCAGCATTAAACTGTTCATCCTGGAAGAGCTACTGGACACCTTTGCTCACATTTCATTGTCTTTAAAGAGATAAAGAATCACAATCATTCATGTACCTGAAAGCAAAATAAATGTGAAAATTGACAAATAGCGGTAATGTCTACTCCATCCTTTCTTCCTCAGAATAGTCTACTTGGGTTTGTAGCTTGAGGAAGGAGCATCCTGCAGTAGATTCCTATAATACCTGGGCCCTGGTGTTCCTGCCTTGTGTAACCTCAGCCCTGAGTTTGGGCTGGACCTGTGTATTAGTCTACTAGTACTGCAATAACAAAGTACCAAAGACAAGGAGGCTCAAAAAAATAAGATTTTATTTTCTCACAGTTATAAAGTCTAGAAATCCAAGATGAAGTAGAGGTTGGCAGAGTAAATTTCTTCCAAGAACTCTCTCCTTAGGTTGTTAATGCCTATTTTCTCCCCCATCTTTATAAGGTCACTCCTCTGTGCATTGTTGTATCCTAATCTCTTCTTATAAAGAGATCAGTTATATTGGATTAGGACCTATCATAAAAAGTTCATTTAAATCTAATTACTTCTTTAAAGGTACTCATTCCCAAAATGATCACATTCATAGATGTTATAGACCATTAATGTGCTATAACAAAATACCTGACACTGGGAAATTGACAAATAGAAGTGTATTTTCTCCCAGTCCTAGAGGCTGGGAAATGAAAGGTCAAGGTGCCTACAGGTTTTGTTATCTGCTGAGATTTTCACATTCTGGAGGGGCAGAGCTCAGTGTTCTCACATGGTAAAAGGAGGAAAGGCAATAGGACCTACTACCTCTGGTCAAGCCCTTTTCTGAGGGCATCTACTCCCATTCACAAGGGAGGACCCCTGTGACCTAATCACCTTGAAGTCCCCACCTTTTAATACTATCATATTGGCAACATCTGGATTTGGGAAGGGACAAATTCAAACCACAGTGCAGATGTTAAGACATCACAGTGTGAGTTTAAGGGAAAGACAATTCAGCCCATAACAACCTGGTACTTGCTTCAAGCCAATAGAATATGGGAAAAGTAAAGGAATTGGTAGATGTAATTAAATTTACAAATCAGTTGATTTGGGGTTAATTAAAGGGAAATTATAGTGGATAATAATCACCTAAATCCTTAAAAGAGAGACTGAGATTTTGGAGGAAGAAACCCTCTTTCTGGGCTCCATGAAGTGAGCAGCCAAGTGGCAATGAATCATAGGAGGCTTCTAGGACATAGGGGCAACCTCGAGACAACTGCCAGAAAACTGCTGTGGCTCTCAGTTATAGCACTACAAGGAAGTGAATTCTGCTAAAAAACTGAGCAAGTTGGAGATGGAATCTACACTTGCCTGGCCTCTAGATGAGAGCAGTCCTGCCAACTCTTGTATTAAGGCCTTGCAAGATCCTGAGCACCAGCTAAGCAGTGTCCAGACTTCTAATCCATGGAAACTGTGAGACAATAAATATGTGGCACATTAAGCACTAAATCTGTGATTATTTGTTACTCAGCAATGGAAACAAACACACAGCTATGTTGACTTTGTTCTCATTTGAGGTGTGGCGATTTGGTAATTTGGAAATCTGATTTCAAACAATGATTGACTCTTTAAAGAATGTTTAGGAAAGTGTGTGTGTGTGTGTGTGTGTGTGTGTGTGTGTGTGTGTGTGTGTTTCAGACAAGGCAGGGAGTATCTTCTTAAATAAATTCCATCACTATTCACCATGTCCCTTTAGATAAGTGACTTGATTGCAATTCCCTCTCTTCCTATTTTTCCATACAACTAGTAGAAGATGCCAAACAAGGATCGTTGAGCTTTTGGAAAGCACTGCTTCCAGCAATTTCATCTTGCTGTGGAGAAAAGGGAAGCCTTTCACATCACTGGTGGGAATATAAATTAGTATAGCCATTATGGAAAAACAGTGTGGAGGTTCCTCAAAAAATTAAAATAGAATTACCATATGATTCAGCAATCCCGGGTATATATCCAAAGGAAATGAAATCAGTGTGTTAAAGATATAGCTGTACTCCCACGTTGATTGCAGCATTATTTATAATAACCAAGGCATAAAATTAATCAGTGTGCATGAGTGAATGAATGAATAAAGAAAATGTGGAATTTATTTATAATGTCATACTATTCAACCATAGGAGAAAGGAAATACTGTGATTTATGGCAACATGGATGAGCCTAGAGGACATTATGCTATTAAATAAGCAAAACAGATATCATATGATCTCTCTGACTCACATGTAAAACAATGTAAAGTGAGAAAAGAATGTGAATCTCATGGAAGGACAGAGGACAGGAACTGAGGTGAACATGGGACTGGAGGATGGTTAGGGGAGCATTAAGCAAAGGATATAAAATTTCAATTGGATAGAAAGATTAAGTTCGAGACATCTAATGTACAACATGGTGACTACAATTAATAATGTAGTGTGTTCTTGAAAAATGCTGAGTAACTGCATCACATGCTGTTACCTATATGAAGTAATGCCCATATTAATTAACTTGATTAATTAACCTGATTTAGTCATTCTTCAATGTATGTACACTTCAAGATATCATGTTATGCATCGTAAATACATTTTTTTTCTGTCAATCAAAAAGCAGATTTTAAAAAGAAAGAAAGGAATTCCATCTTGCTACTCTAACTTATTTTGAATATGAACAAAATCAGTATTCATTGGGCACTGAGAAAGGCTAAAAGTCTAAGGAAGGGGTTCCATGTTGCCTTGATGAAATCATGTCACAGTTGTTACTTTAGAAAAGTACAGACCTGGAAGGTTTACAATACATTATTACTTGATTTAACAAAAGCATTTCAAACTCTGTCAAAACAGTGTCTGGTGTAATAGGTGGCCAAATACTTTTGTAAAACAAATGAACAGGTTTTAAATATAATTCTCTAGCATAGTCATTCACTAATTCAGTAAAAACTTTAAATGTCTACTATGCATATTCCCTGAACTATGTGCTATGTGCTGAAAAAAAATAAATAAAATAAAATGAGTAGAAAGTGGCATGAAATAAGGAACAAGACAATTAATTCCACAAAAGAAATTGGAAAATTTAAAGAAGTGAAAAAATGAACTTGGATTTCAAAATATGAAAATGAAGTTGTCATTTGAAGGTTAGTAATGAGGTTAGAAAGAATGAAAAAGTAACTTTAGACAGGGTACACACAAGAGCAAAGACCAGGAGGTACATAAGTGACATGTTTAGTCTGAGATTGGAAGTAATCTGCTACATTGGTAGAAATGTTTAGAAGAAGAAACCAGAAACTGGATGTTTTCAGATTGAATTTTGTTTCTAAATGTGTTACATTTTACTGTACAATGACAGTTAAAATTTCAAATCATTTAATGTCTTTTTATTTTAGCAAAATATCACAGACCAGGTAGGTAATTTATAATTAATAGAAACTTATTACTTACAGTTCTGGAAGCTGGGAAGTCCAAGACCAATGTGCTGACAGGTTTGGTGGGTGGTAAGTTTCCTTTCCTTATAAATGGAAACTTCTTGCTGTGCCCTCACAAGGCATAAGGGCAACAAGAGACAAACTGATTCCCTCAAGTCCTTTATTAGGCTACTAATCCCATTCACCAGGAATCCACCCTCAAGACCTAATCACCTCTTAAATCCTTACCTCTTAAATACAGATGCACTGGAGATTAAGTTTCAACATAGACTTTGGAAGGACACAAACACAGCAGCTGATCACATTGAAACAACTTAATATAATGCTATGAGAATAATGCATAGCTCACAATACATGTTAAAAGCATGTTGGATCTTAACATAAATAAATGTTACAGATAAAACTCTAGATCATCAGCTTCTTAAAGATCAGAAATAGGAAAATGTTATAGGTTGTGTCTGAAATATTTCCCCAAAATCTTGTGTGTTGAAGGCTTAATCTCAAATGCAACAAAATGCAGAGGTAGAGCTTTTGGGAGGGGATTGGATCATGAGGGCCTGACCTTATCAGTGGATTAATCCACTAGTAACTGAATGAACTACTCAGAGGTGATGGAAACAGTAAATACTGACTGGGGCCTGTTTGGAGGAAGTAGATCCGTGGGGACATGCTCTGGAGTGGTATTTGTTGTCCACAGTCCCTTCCTCTCTTCCTCTGTTTCCTGGCTGCCATGAGCTGAGCAAGCTTTCCTGTGCTAGGTCCTTTTCCCATGATGTTCTGCCTCATCTTAGGCGAAAGAAAAGGGGCCAGTCGACCATAAGCTGAAAATTCTGAAATCATGAACCAAAATAATTTTTCCTCCTCTGAGTTGTTTTCTCATATATTTGTCACAGCAATGAGAAGCTGACTAACACAGAAAATTGATACTGAAAAGTGGGGTCTTTCCTGTGACAACACTTAACTAATGTGGTTCAAAAGACTTTGAAACTGGTTTGTGGAAGAAGTTTAGAAAAGTTTGGAGATGCGGATAGAAAAATCTTAAGAGTGTTAATGGATACGGCTTAATGGATATTTCCAATGTGAGCGCAGAAGACCACAATGCCAATAAGAATGCAGACAATAAAGACTGTATTCATGAGGTTTCAGATAGAAATGAGAACTGGTTTGGGAACTGGACTTGAGGATATCCATGATATATATCAACATTTTGTCCATACATTGAGATTTTATATGAGGCCGAATTTTAAAATGTCAGACTAATTAACCTGGCAGAAGAAATTTCAAGGAAGCACAGATTTCAGACAGTGACATAGGTATTGATAGCAGCTTTTAGACACATTTACATGAGAAAGGTGTGCAAAAGGCAGAGCAGAAAGATTGTAATTTGGTCAGAAAAGCATGTTTAGAGCAGGATTGAAGGTGACAAGGAGGGTGTGGTTGCTGAAGAGATTAATGTCACTAAAAAGAAATCAAGTGGTTTGCCCTGAGGCAATTGGAAAGATGGCTCAAGGGTATCTCTGCAATTGGCAAGTCCCCATCCATTGCAGGCTAGAGGGTGTAAAAGTAAAATCTCCTTTGAAAGGTTTTGCTTTTAGAACACTGGGGTACTCTGATTGCACAGGAAGTTGTTTACCCATAAATTATGTCACCATTTTCATTCATCTGGGTGCTCAGAGGCCACTGCATCCACGTACCAAGTGGAATTGGCTACTACTATTGGCAGCAGATCTTGGCTTCATCCATGTAGTGCTGTTTTTGCAGTCATGAGAAATGCTGGAATTACAGGACCATAGACCCTTCTGCCTAGATTTCAGAGGAAAACCTAGGAGGCCAGGCAGTATATCCCAGTATCGAAATTCCTGCAGGCAACCCCTGAAAGAGTGACGTATGAAACTGTGAGAATGAAACTTAAACTGTAATGGAAACCCTAGGAAGTTAGAGATGCCAAGATGAAACACCGTCCCAGGAAAGTAGCAAGCAGAGAGATAGTCCAAGAGGAATGGTCATGTGGGCTGCAACTGGCAAGGCCGCAGAGGCCAAGCTGCCCCAGCTCTTTAGAGTCTACATCTCAAACCATGGTGAACAAGAAGCTACAGAATTTAGTGTTTGCCCAGCTGGGTCTATGAATTGCTTTGTTCCCATTCCCTTTTTAAATGTCCTTATTCCTCCCTTTTCAAAATAGGAATATTTATTCTGTACCATTGTATGTTAGAAGTATGTAACTTGCCTTTTGGCTTTTATAGTAGTTCACAGCTAAGAGTTTGCCTTGAGTCTCAGAGGAGAGTTTGAATTTAGATTTTTGAACCATGCCAGAATTGCTGAGATTTTTGAGGCTCTTGGAGATAATGCATTTTACCTTGTAGAATGGACATAAACTTTTGGGAACTAGGGTAAAATGCCATGGTTTGCATCTGGAATTTTCCCCCAAACCTCTTGTGTTGAAGGCTTCGTTTCCAATGCAACAATGTTCAGAGGTGGAACTTTTGGAAAGTGATAGGATTATGAGGGTTCTTAACTCCTCAGTAGATTAATTTATTGATAACTGAATGAACAGCTTGGATATGGTTGGAACTATAGGAAGTGTGGCATGGGTAGAGGAAGTAGGTCACTGAGCACCTTCCGTGGAAGGGTATTTCTTGTCCTTGGTTCCTTCCTCTCTTCTTCTGTCAGTTTCCTTGCTGTCAGTAACTAAGCATCTTTCCTGCATTGTGCCTTTTCACCATGATGTTCTGATTCACCTCAGACCTGAAGTAATGGAGCCAGGTGACCATGAACTGAAATCTCTGAAACCATGAGTGGAAATAAACCTTTCCTCCTCTAAATTGTTTTTCTTAGGTATTTGTCACAGGGATGAAAAGCAAACTAACACAGAACTGCAGAAGCAATCTCTGGAGTAGCTTTTTCGGAGAGTGCATTCTACTTCACAATCATCAGGTTCATGTGCACCATTCCTCAGTCACACTCCAAGTCATGTCAAACATTTCCACTGTGTATTTGACCCCTGTAGGTCTCTGAGTTTTTCAATCCTGGTGAAGCAGTCAAGTTCAGGGTCTATTATAAACAGATCATGTTTCTGTATATTCTGTATATCATACTGAGAAGCTAGGACATTTTTATAAAGACAGTAAAAAACCATAAATAAACTGTAAACCAAGGAATGATGCAATTATATTTATGTTATATTAAAGTGAACTCTATAAATTATCTTTTTTTCTTTTTTGCCAGTAATGCTCATATATCAGCAATTTCCTTTGGATCCACCTAATATAAGATTCATTCTAGTTGCATATAGTAAATGGGCTAGAGGGGTGTAGTAGAGAGAAACCAAAGGCATAGAAACTAAATGGGAGGGAATTTTTATCATCAGTAAGAAATGATGGTGGCCTAGATTGAGCTAGTGTGGGAAAATGACAATGAAAATGAAATAAAAGAATTAGTGTGTGTGTGTGTGTGCGTGTGTGTGTGTCTGTGTGTAAATCACTGAGCTACATGCTTTTTCATACTTTTATTGGTGCATTAAAGTTATACATATATTTGTGACATATTTGTATATGCACATGATATAGCAATATATTTTGTTCAAAATTTTTCCCCAGTATTTCCCCTTTCCTTCACTGTCTCCCTCTCCCTGATCCATTTCTCTTACTTTATTATCCCTTTTATTTTTAAGAGATTTCCCTTGACACTATCCCTTTTTTATTTCTTTTTCTTCTCTAGCTTCCATATTTGAGAGAAAATATATGACCCTTGACTTCCAAATTTGGCTTATTTTGCTTAACATAATGCTCTCAAGTTCCATTTATTTTCCTGCAAATAGCATAATTTCATTTTTATGGTTGAATAAAACTCCACTGTGTGTGTGTATGTCTATGTGCGTATATATATGTATACTTATATATACATATAACATATATGTATATTATAAATATATATAAAATATCACATTTTCTTTATCCTTTCATCCATAGTTTGGCTATTACGAATTATGCTGCTATAAACATGGATATGCATGTATCACTATAATATGCCTACTTTCAATCTTTAAGATAAATAACGAGGATTTGTATAGCTGGACCCATATGGTGATTCCATTCTTAGTCCTTTGAAGCACCTCAATACTGATTTCCATAATCATTATATCAATTTACAATCCCACCAACAGTGTGAAAATGTTCCCTTTTCCCCACATCCTGTCATTATTGTTTTTCTTCCTGCTGGCTGCCACTCTAACTGGAGTGAGATGAAATCTCAATATACTTTCGATTTGCATTTCCCTAATTACTAAAGATGCTAAACATTTTTTCATATATTTGTTGGCCAATCATATTTTTTGAAGAAATATCTGTTTAATTCATTTGACCACTTGTTGACTGGGTTTCCTGTTCTTTGATGGTTAAGTTTTTTGTTTTTACATATTCTGGATATTAATCCTCAGTCAGAAGAATAGCTAGCAAAGATATTTTTTCCCCATTCTGTAGGTCTCTCTCCACATTTTTAATTACTTCCTTTGTTGTGCAGAAGCTTTCTAATATGATGCTATGCCTTTTATTAAGTCTTGCTATTCTTTCCTGAGCTTTAGGAGTCTTATTGAGGAAGTCATTGCCTTTGCCTATGTTAGTGTTTACCCTACATTTTTTTCGTTGCAAAGTTGAGATGCATCCTTTTTGACTATGTGGCTCACACACTCAGAAGAATGAATCATAATATACTAGGATACTTTTAGAGACCAAATTTTATGTGCTTAGCTTCTTCTCCTCCATGTAATGCATGCTTTAAGAAAGCTTGCTTCACAACAGATCCTTTTGTTTGAAGTCACTGTTACTCATGAAAATGAGTGTACCCTTCCAGTGTTGGCACAGAGAAATATTGAGAACTGGAGTCAATTCAGGAGTTAATTAAATATGGAGCTCAGTGAGGTGCCACAGGTAACTGGTAAAGGGGGTTTAGTTTTGGTCACTGGGCAAATGATCTTCCAGAAAGTTTCTCTTTGAGCTATAGATGCATTTGAGAATCTGATAAAGGCTCTCACCCTCAACCAAAAAAGAAGCACATATGTACATTGGCAAATGATTTCAAGAAATTCACAGACCTTGAAGTCATCCATCAAAATCTTAGGAAACAAGAATACCTAGGGCTCTAGGAAGAAGAATCCCTGAAGAATATAGATTCTACTGCCTCTGGTTAGGAAGACCATCATGAACCAAGTTAATTTTTTAATGTATTGAATCTCTAGCAAGAATATTCATTGTCATGAAGTCAAAACAGGAAAAGAAGTATACCCTTAGAAACCATACCCTCACCCACTAAGTCATATTACCAAGTTCAGGAAAAGGAAGGACCACACCTGTTTCCCTCCTTAGTTTTCAAAGAAACTGAAATCTAAGAATATAATACAGTGAGATTTATGACTCAATTGCATTCTTAACCAGGCAACACCTGTACTTTCCTAGAGCAAGAAGACTAAATGGTTTTCCTTTGATTACTAATGATGAAAGTGAAGAAGGGTGGTCTTATTTCAAATCTCTGTCCTGTCAAATGGCATTCTATGGAGAGATAGACCTACTCTAATCAGGATAATTGCTGTCAACTTGACATAGGCACCTTAAAATAAGAACTATACCATAGTCTTGTGAAAATCCTCATTGGCCAATCTTCATTCTCTGATAATTTTTAGAAATTTTAATTTTAGGACTACAGAGCAACAGTATACTTATTATTTGTTTGCATATCTACCTTATTGCCTAACTGTGAGAAATCTACACCCTATAGTATATCACAGTCATCGCTACACCTTCCTACATTAACAATATTTTTGTGGAGATGCTGATGCTGAATATCTCAATATCCAAAATGCTCATATTCTGTCTATTTAATTGTGCATTCTCTCTTTAAAACGACTTGTATTTTAATGCTTTCTAGTAAGAATGAATCCATCACAACTTAGGTTAATGAATATTCAAGTAATTTCAGCATATATAAATATTTGTTTCATACATGAAAACGTGCCATGGACCAAAGGGGACACAAATGTGCCTAAAATATTATTTTTATCCCTGAGAAGCTAACTTTCCAAAAAGCACACTGAAATTTGAATATGAATCAATCAAATTACCATTTATTGGAATTTTTATTAATATGTTTCAATTATGAATATTAATGGGGTTTGGTGTGATATTTTTAATGAATTCTTTGGTCATGAAAAACTCTGTATCCTTTATATATATATCCTTTAAGGAAAGACTTGACTTTTGGAAATATAATCATTTCAGGATGATGATGTCTGGGAAGGCATCAAGAACCATCTTTATCCACAGCCACCAGACAAGGTTGTGTCAGGAAGTTCTTGGTTGCTTTATTATAACATCTACAAAACCAAAAGACTCTCTTACATTTAAATATTACATATATAATTTCAAATAGAAAAGGAATAAAAAGAGGCTAGGTTTTTCCTTGTAATATAATGCTATTTATGGATTGTATTATATAAAAATACACATGCTCTAATAACATCCATGGTAATTTTCTGAGTCCTACTGAGAAGTGAGTGCTTTGAGAGCTTGACAAAGGGAGAAGAAGGGAGTTTGGCAAAAAAAAGTTAACAGAAGTCACACCTCGTCAGTGGGAGTCAAAATAATACAATTTACATGATTCTGGGAAATAAGGTTTCTAAGCAGCCACCAATAACACTACATATATTAGTCAGCCTGCCAGCACCCTGGTGAACTATCAGTTTGTAGATGAAAGAAAGCACTGCCTTCAAGTAACTTAAAATTGCTGTGTGGGCAGGTGGTGAATGATCGCCACAGAGTCCTGCCCCCACACCTCTTAAAGGGCTTCAGAAAATGCAACTCCATGTACAAACATGCCTTACTTAAAAATTCCCAGCTACTGAGAGTTCTTCATTCTCATGCAATACAGATCCTACATGCTGCATCTGAAGCCCCTAATTATTGTACAAAGATATGAGGCAAAATTCACCAGTTCATCAAATGGATTAAATGTATTAGCACAGGAACAGGTAAGGATCAGAGACCCTCCTGTTGGCTGAACTGGTACAATCTGCAAAATGGGTTTGGGTGTCACTGGAGCAGTTGTGTCTGCCTAAACTGGTACTATCTAAGGCACTAACTAGCCTGGTCATCCTTTGTTCAGACCATAGTATATGGCGGACACCCAGGAGGGTACCTAGGACAGAGCAGGGGGTGAGACAGAAGAGGTCTCTTCATAGTAGATCCTCCAGGAACTGAAAACCAAGTTCTTCAATAGCAGAAACACAAACTCATAGGGAACCCTGAAGGAAAAAAGTTGAACTTGGAACCAAGAAATCAGTAAACATTAGAAAAATGAGGAGATGATGACAGAAAATGTGGAGGGAGAGACTATTTCAGAGAAAGGAAACCACATGTGCAAAGGCCAAGGAATAAGAAAGCATGGAGCATTCAAAGAACCGGAAAACTTCATCATAACTGGATCAGGTATTGTCTGTTTCTAGGGAGAAGCCAGCAGGGAAAGAGGTAGGATCCACAGATATAGCCAAGCAGGATCCATGAATGAAGGGTCTTGGACAACATATATTCATTCACTCTGGATGCTTTTCAATGGAAAAACACCCACAGGCTCTTAGCAGGAGAGTGGCATAATTTCCCGCAGGGTAGCATTAGCTCAGGGCTTGTGGACACCCTGGAATCTGGTGTCTGGGGTGCAGCCTTCACCTTTTGGCACTTTTTAACTATGAGTTCTGGAAAAAGTTGTTTAATCTCTGACCCTGAGTAATCACTATATAATCCTCAGAAACAGGATTAGCATGTTTTATTATTATCTGGGTCAAAACAAACAGTAATTCCTTCTTACTTCTTAAAACCTATCCACTGCATGAATTCCAAGATACAATGATATGGTATATGAAATGTTGCTTCCAATCTTCTTCTGGATCTAGGATAGTTTTGGATATCATACCACTTTCTTAAGAAGTCAATTTGACATGACCTTGTAAGATCCCCCAGAAGAGTTTCATGTACCATAAGAATAACCAGAATTTTCAGATCTTCTATTCCACAGGATTCCCAACTTTGAACACATGGTGAATCTTTTCTCCTAACCCTCAGTTACCTAGCTCTCTTTAGCTGCCTGCCATCAAAGAAACTGTCCCTCATCAGCATTTATGTTGCATTCTTGCCAAGCAATAGAACCTAAAATATATTTAGCCTCTAGATATAACCACCTATTTACAGAAGATACAGGGACTGAAGTAATATTTTTAGAGAACACCATAAAAATCCAATCTCCAAAAACTAGAATGGGGCAGAATCTATAGGGTTAATGATCCTGCTTCTTCATCCAATAAATTTATAAAGAAAAAATAAAGAGGGAGGTGAAATTTACAAATTAAAAAATCTTAAAGAAACCTATCAACCCATTCAATGTGCAATTTTCATTTGGACTCTGATTTGAACAAACAAAGTGCTAAAAAAAAAGTAAAACAACCAAAAAAGATGACAGTGAAAATTTGAACACTGAATACTTTCTTGATGATATTTAGAAAGGAACAATTCGATGAGTTTGAGAATGAGATTATTGTCATGTTTTAAAAATTTCTTATATTGTAAAAATACCAAATTATGTCTAAATGAAATGACACATGGATTGCCTTCAAAATGTCTAGTGGTAAGAAGGATTATAGATTATATGAAGTTTTTCATAACAAACAGCTAACTCCTCTAAGATAAAAATATGCATTTAAAAAATTGTTGAAAACTCATTGATTCAAAATGCACCAGATCAATACCACGCAAAATCAATGTTTTTCCTATAGAACTCTGAATCAGAGGAAACTTCTAAGTCTTTTACAATAATATATATGGATTTTCAGGTGTCTGAACAGGAGGGAATTAAATGGGTAAAAGCAAGGGCAGCATCCTCATCACCTGGGAACTTGTTGGGGACACAGACTCTCAGGCCCCACCCCAGATCTACTGCATCTGGATGTGCATCTTAACAACCTTTCATGTGACGGATGTGCCCAGTAGACTTTACCACTGAGTAGTAAGAAGTCAGGGAGAATTTTCTAGCACTGCTTTATACTAAAGCCACAGTAGGAGGGTAGTTGAAGAGACAGAAAGAAACTGTTATATATAAAACTATAAAATTTACACAACAGATGCTAATTCATTTATCCACTCCACGTGTTTATTGACATGTGTGCAGGGTGCTGTTTTACGTGCTGTGGATAATGCAGCAAACACAAATCCCTGACCTCATGGAATTTAGAGTCTAATAATGACTAGCTAACACACACTGAGTACTTGATAAGTATTAAGAGCTGTTCTAAGCTTTCGTATTCACAGTTCACAAGAAAAAGAGATTAGCAGCTAAAGAAAATGCCCCAAAATCATAGGGTTAAAGGATGATGTTAAACATTGAACAGGTCAATCTAACCTTATGAGTAGCATTTACAGCCTATTACACCCTGTACCTGTTCCCTTAATCTTGGCTTTGCTGTCTAACACACGATGCTCTAGTCCTCCCCACTGACCCAACTCCTAGAATCTTCATTGTGACCCAGTTTCACTTGGAGACACACAGAAATTGAGTCAAGGTTGGAGATTTATTCTGTGCACTCATTCAGACTTTCAGAACAACACCCTGAAACAAATCTCTCTCACACATTTCACTTACAAAATCATAATTTAGAGAAATTAAATAATTTGTACAAAGTCACAAAGCTTCCGAGGATTAGACTCCTCTGGACTCCAAGCCCAGTGTTTCTCAAACTTGATAGAGCTCAACATCACCTGGAGGGCTTAACAAAACACACACACCCAGGGTCCATCCCCAGTTTTCTGATTCTATAAGTTTGGGCTGGGGTCTGAGAATGCATTTTTACACAGCACCTAGGCAATAGGGTAGTTGCTTCTCACACTCTAAGAACAACTGCATCAGTGTATATTTGACTTACTCCACAGAATAAGTCTGTTCCCTCTGTCATAAAATCATCCCTCAAATATTTTATAATATTTTATAATTGGTGAGCCTAACAATAACAGGGACAGCAAATATACCCCCAAACATAGATGGCTCAAACACAAGAGGGATTTATTTCTCACTCATATGGCAGTCCAAAACAGCAAGTTAGCAAGACCAGAAACTCACCTCTTCTCCAGATGAACTTTCAAGAGACCCAGGTTAAAGGAGCTCCAAAACTTCACATGTGTCTTCCAAGGTCACTTTGCCATCTCCATTGCAGCTAGCCAGACAGGAGTAAAAATATAGAGAAACATGAGCAGGAACTCCATACAAGTGTGGCCTGGAAGGGCACAAAGCCCACATTCCTTTGATTAAACATAATCCCACGTCTAGTTGCATGTACCCTAGCCTTGTGCACCAAAAGAAGAATATGGGGATTTGGGAGTGAATTTTTAGTCTTGGTCACTACAACTTTCATTTCCCTATTGCTTTTCTTTAGTCTTCTTGCCTGCAGTTAAATAGCCTAGATTTCTTGGACAACAAATATTTATTAGTACACATCTTGCCAGGCATTGTGCAGGACCTTAGGAATTCTTGCAGTAGCAAATACAACCTGATTTTTTTTTTCTTTTTTTTTTTTGCGGGGGAGTGGGTACTGGGAATTGAACTCAGGGGCACTTAACCACTGAGTCACATCCCCAGCCCTATTTTGTATTTTATTTAGAAACAGGGTCTCACCAAGTTGTTTAGTGCCTTGATGTTGCTGAGGCTGGCTTTGAACTCAAGAACCTCCTGTCTCAGCCTCCTGAACCACTGGGATTGCAGGCATGCACCACCATGCCCAGTGCAATCTGATTTCTTGAAGTTTACATTGAATAATTATTATAAGAGCAAATCAGGAGTAATACAGATTATAATTAGAGTTTTAACATTATCAGGGTCCAGAGTCAGGGCAAGTGTGGAGGTATACAGAGAAGATGTCACTGGGGAAGAGCCATTTGAGGAGATGCTGAGGGAAGAAGAGGCACTTGCAGTTCAAAGATTGGAGTGGAAGGAGGCCAGGGAAACATTCTGCTCCAAGAGTAGGGAATAGCATGTGAGAAAGTCCCAAAGAGACAAAAAACACAAGACCTTTGAGGGACAAAGAAAATGTGACTGTAAGAGGGAGAGCAATGAGAAGGATGACTCACAGCTGGGCTGCCAGGACAGACAGACAGGAGGAGGCAGGTAAGGCACAGTTGATTGACACATCAGAAACATTTGCTGGCTTATGTTTCTGGTTAAATACTAGAAATTGAGAAGCGTAACACACAATGTGGTCTACATGGAGAGAAACTCATGGTCTTCATAGAGATTTTTGTTTAGGACTTAACAAATAACCACCCATAAAATTAAATAGTACAATTTATTTTCATGTCCACAAGTTTAGGACATGGTGATTTAAGTGCATTTTAATGTGGGATTAATATAGTTTGACGTTTTAACAAAGACTTCCCTGGGTAGATGATTATAAGTTTAGATATGAAGAATGATTACATTTATGGGAGCAAAGATGTTCTTGTCCTTGCTTCACACACAAGGGAAAAAACAAATGTACCTCATGATTAGTTTATGTCAGAGTAATCTTTTGACCTGTGTCTGACTCTAGGTCCTCTGTTTTCTCCATTATGCCAGGACTAGAAAGGGACTCTAGAAGAGAGAATAAGAAGCATGCTCTATTCTACAAAGCTTTGGAGGGTCACAAAACTAACACACATGAAAGAAGCAAACAAAAGACCTAAGGTTATGTTTTAATTCTTTTATGATTACAGATTGAAATAGCCAACTTTTGCTGATCGGGAGGAGATAGAAGTTGGATTATGCTTCAGTAGACCCAGAAAGAGTGAGATGAATGCATGCACTCTGGAAGCAGCAGCTCCCGGTGTGGACGTTTCTGAGCAACCCTTCATCCCACTACTGTTCAACCCACTGAATGCTGCTTTTATCCAGGCAATGTTTCTCCATCTGGCCCATCAGCCTATCATCAGAATCTGTCAAATGCCTTGCTAAAACGTAGATAAATGTCAAGATAGTGTGCACGTTTTCCTTCATGTGAACTTTCCTGTACTTCCAGTGCTTTGGGAACCCTATGGAGAACCATTAAGTTTTAAACAACTGAACAAACAAAGTCATATTATTCCGAGGCTAACTGCCCGTCAAAAGTGTTGTTAAAATGCTGCCTTGTCACAACTAGCCATGTGTGGCCACAGAAGACATGTAGGGGCTGGATGAAAGGGTACCTTGGACTCCCACCTGAGGTCTGTCTCTACAACCCAGACTCATGAACTCGCACTTCTCATCAACACTGAGCGGGGCTGAGGTCAATCGGTACAATCCATTCTCCAACCAGCCAACATCATTGGGCACATACAGTCAGGCACTGGCAGTTACTGAGGCTACAGGGTGAAATAAGTCAACAATCTTGCTTTTGAGGAATTCATTCTAGCAAAAGAAGCACATACAAAATAAACACCTGTTTAGAAAATGCTAGATCTAGAAACAAAGGAAAAAATTATTAATCCTGCATGTAGGAGTCAGAAAAGCTTCCACATGGGGGATAATGATTAATGAGGTTTTTATCAAGGGGAGTGAACTTAAAAGGGGGTAGAAGATACACAGAAAACTGGGAGAGCATTCCAGGCAGAGTAAACAATGAGCGAAGGTGTGCAAGTCTGCAAGGTATTGGCTATATTCAAGGAAGACTTTCCAGTAAGAATCTTCAAAGGGAACAAAGAAGTGAACAGAAGGATTAAGATATGAGTGTCCCACTCTGAATGCATTAAAAAAAAAAAAAAAAACCGCTGTCAGGGAAATGGACCAAGAAGACTCAACTTCTGCCTCCCAGGAGGGGCTTATTTGTCAAGTGGCAGGGATAATTAAAGACACTGGTTTGGAATCAGACAGAACTGATTTTGAGTTCTTGTGCTTTTTTTTTTTTTTTTTTAATGCTTGTTTAGGAGCTGGTTATTTAACTTTTTATTCAGTTTCAGTTTCTCCATTTAGAAAAGAAATAATACTTACTTTGCAGAGATGTGTAAAAATTCAATAAAATGGGAGAGGTAAAAATGCTTAGAATAGCACTCAGTACCCAATAGGTACTCAATGAATGGAGGTGTCATGTCCTATTTATTGCATAATTCCCTACCTCCTCTGACTACATGGATCAGATTTAACTAAAAAGTGTGCAAGTCTCCATTTCACAAGCGCTTTTAAGACACAGCTTAATAGTTTGGAAGTGTTATTTGTGAAAGAGAAATATAACGTGAGTTATCCATTGTTTCCCTCTTGAATTATTTATGAAGTGTTTGGCAATAGCAATTCAAAGATCAGTGAGAATAAAAGCTATGAGTTGTTTGTTGTGCTATGCTTAAAAAAATGGAGTAGCTTGAGAAAACATTACTTCACAAATTGTGTTCTTGCTTAATGATTTAATCACTAAGGATACATGTTAACAATAACTCTAAATAAGCTCTCAAAAGAAAAATATACTGCTTCTCACCACCCACCCAACAATCTGTAGCTTAGAATTTTGGAATTAAGTGGTCATTTAGAGAAAAAAAATTCAACTTGAGACAAAGGCCTAAGGAAGATGTATTCTTTTACTGGAAAAGTCTCATGTAATGAACTGAAAACAGGGATCAAAACCCAGAGAGGTTGCTCCTTCCTAGATGTATAACCTCCTCAGGATAAAACATGAGCAGATTCATTTCCAATTTTGCAATCATTGCGAAATTTTACCAATTTACTGCCTCCCTCATTACATAGAAGTTAATTAAGGCCAAGAAGTTCAAATACCTTGCTTTGTGTCACACAACTAAAAATGGTGAAGAGGAAATTTTTAACAAAGCCCTGGCTCCACTCTTTCTATTGCGTGCTGCTGCTTTTAGCAGGCCTACAAAGAAGCTGGCATTTAGCACCACTTATAATAGGGAAAGGAAACTTAAGCAGAAACAACACTACTTACAAATATGAGGTTCCCATAAATTCCTTAGAGAATTACCCCAGATTCCCATCTCCCTGTTAAAGGACAGCTACTGTTGGATGGCTGTGGAAGGTCCACCCAACCCTTACCCACAAAGCTCTGATTTTCAGAGAGTGAATGGCAAATGCAGTGACGCTAATGAAGCCTTATCTTCAGGTCCTTCCAAGGCCTTCAGGGTCCTAACAAGTTGGCCTTTGGAGTTCTTTGTTCTTTTATTTAAAGAATCTTCAGGATTTACAAAAACCAGGTCCATTTTGTTCTCGGGGATGGCAGGATAGCTTGAATTATTTATGAAAGAAAAATGTAACATGAGTTATCCATCATTTTCCTTTTGAACTATTTATGAAGTATTTGGTAATAGGAATTTAGATCAGTCAGAATAAAAGCTATGAGTTAAAGTATCATGATTAATATAAGCCCAATCAGAGAAGTACTATTTTCTGTACTTGCAGTTTGCTCCAGAGAGGGAATAACATTGTTTCAGAATAAAGATAAAAGAAAGACTCACATCAAGAAAAAGATTTTTTCATCATTCACCCAAACACTACCATCTTCCTTGTTGAGACTTTATTGTATGATGTCTTGAGCTTTGGAATGACAAGAAAATACCAAGAGAAACACACAAGCCAACTGTTCACCCTAATATAATTGAGTTGCGAAAACTATTCTGGAACTTCTTATTGCCAAAAACAAAACAAAACAAAACAAAACAAACAAACAAAAAAAAAAAACGAATACAGCCATTCCTTATGAATATGAGCACAATTTGCTTGTGGTTCTTTCACCGTTTGATGGGTATTTTCCAGGTCATGTTTTTATGAATAAAACAAGGATGAAAAGGATGAACATGTCTGTGTGTAGACAAAGGTCTAAGTCTCTGCTGGATAAATACCTTGGGGTAGAACCCATGGGCCCTATGATATGCATATGTATAAAAAACAGCCAAAAGTGTTTTCCAAGTATGGAACATTTTACATTGAGCTTCCATTGCTCCATATCCTTGCCAATACTTAATACTGTCAATCTTTTTTTAGTCATTCTATGTTGAAATGGTCACACCACTCATGGTAGGATTTGTTGTTAGTGATGGTGGTGAGTGTTTTTTGTTTTGTTTTGTTTTGGTACCAGGGATGCTAAACCAATGAGCCACATCCCCAGCCTTTTTATTTTTTTCATTTTGAGACAGGGTATTGCTAAGTTGCTTAGGGCCTTCCTTAGTTGCTAAGCCTGGCTTTTAACTCGTTATCCTCCTTTCTTAGCCTCCTGAGTCACTGAAATTACAGGTGTGCACCACTGTGCCTGGCTCATGGTGGTTTTGATTAAAATTCCCCTAATAACTAATGATGCTGGACATCTTTCTCGAGGTTGATTTGCCCTTCCTATATCTCCATTTGTGAGGGTTTAAATATTCAGGTTCTATTTAGAGTCATAAGAGTTATTTAAGTATTATGATTATAAATGCTTTATCAGAAAAATTTTCCAAAATATTATCTATCAGTATATGTTCACCTTTTCATATTTTAACAGTAGGTTTTGAGAGTAAAATTTTAATTTTAAAGGAATTCAATATACTATTATTTCCTTTTACGCTTTGTGTTTGTAGTATCCTGCTTAAGAAATCCTTGTTTAACCCAAGGACACAATCTATTTTCTCCTGTAGCTTTCATCATTTTTAAAGGATTTTTACCTTACATTTATGTCTATAAATCCATTTCAAGTTAATTTTTATTAGTGTGAATACAGGGTTGAAGTTGATATATTTGAATATGAAATTCCAGTTGTTCTGGTATCATTGGTTGAGTTTTCTCAATAAACCTACGAATTACCTTGTCACTTTTGTCCAAATTCCATTGAATTTATGTGCATTGTCTGTTTGCAGACTTTGTAGTCTATTCTACTGACCTATATGTCCACCTTGCCCAATATCACACTGCCCTGTTTGCTATAGCTTCAAAGTTAGTTTAGAAAACAATTAGCACAATGTCCTCCAAATTTCAGTTTTCTTTTTTGAAGTGTTTTTTTCTGCAATTCTAATTCTTTTGCACTTCCATATGATTTTTAAACTCAATTTGTGAAGTTTTACAAAGAAATCCTATCAACGATGTAAGAGTGTGCCTTCTTCCCCACATCTATGCCAACACCTATTATGGTTTCTGTTCTTAATAATAGTCATTCTAATTGAAGTAAGATGAAATTTTAGAGTTGTTTTAATTTGCATTTCTCTAATTACTAGAGATGTTGAACATATTTTCATATATTTATTAATAGCCTGTATATCTTCTTTTGTAAAGTGTCTATTCAGTTCCTTGACCCATTTATTGATTGGGTTTTTTGTATTTTTGGTGTAAAGTGTTGTAAGTTCTTTATTAATTTTGGAGATAAGTGATCTATCTGAAGTGCATGTGGAAAGATTTTCTCCCACTCTGTAGGCCTCTTTTCACATTATTGATTGCATACTTTGCTGAGAAAAAGCTTTTTAGTTTGAATCTATCCCAGTTATTGATTCTTGCTTTGATTTCTTGTGCTTTGGAAGTCTTGTTAAGGAAGTCTGATTCTAAGCCAACATGATGAAGATTCGGGCCTACTTTGTCTTCTATTTGGTGCAGGGTCTCTGGTCTAATTCCTAAGACCTTGGTCCATTTTAAGTTGAGTTTTGTACAGGGTGAGAGATAGGGGTTTAGTTTCATTTTACAACATATGAATTTCCAGTTTTCCCAGAATCATTTGTTTAATAGGCTATCTTTTCTCCATTGTATATTTTTGGCTCCTTTGTCTAGTATGAGGTGACTGTATTTTTGTGGGTTTGTCTCTGTGTCTTCTATTCTGTACCATTGGTCTGCCTGTCTATTTTGGTGCCAATACCATGCTATTTTTGTTACTATTGCTCTGTAGTATAGATTAAGGTTTGGTGTTGTGATACCTCCTGCTTCACTCCTTCTGCTCAGGATTGCTTTGGCTGTTTGAGGTCTCTTATTCTTCCAGATGAAGTTCATGATTGTTTGCTCTATTTCTATGAGGAATATCATTGGAGTTTTAATTGAAATTGCATTGAATCTGAATTTGGTAGAATGGCCATTTTGACAATATTAATTCTGCTTATCTAAGAACATGAGAGATTTCTCCATCTTCTAAGATTTTCTTCAATTTCTTTCTTTAGTGTCTGTACAATGAAAATGGTAGAACTCTTTCACCTCTTTTGTTAGATTGATTCCCAAGTATTTTATATTTTTTGAGGCTACCGTGAGTGGTTTTGAAGTTGCAAATTGGTACAACCACTCTGGAAAGCAGTATGGAGATTCTTCAGAAAACTTGGAATGGACCCCAAAATTTTTTTTTCTTTTTATTGTAAACAAATGGGATACATGTTGTTTCTCTGTATGTATATGGAGTAAACGCATACCATTTGTGTAATCATAAATTTACATAGGGTAATGTTGTTTGATTCATTCTGTTATTTTTTCCCTTCCCCCCACCCCACCCACCCCTCTTTTCCTTCTATACAGTCCTTCCTTCCACCATTCTTGCCCTCCCCCCTAACCCTAAACCTAAACCTAACCCTAACCCTAATGCTAACCCTCGCATTCCCCATTATGTGTCATCATCCGCTTATCAGAGATCATTCGTCCTTTGGTTTTTTGAGATCAGCTTATCTCACTTAACATGATATTCTCCAATTTCATCCATTTGCCTGCAAATGCCATAATTTTATCAATCTTTATGGCAAAGTAATATTCCATTGTAATATATATATACACCACAGTTTCTTTATCCATTCATCAATTGAAGGACATCTAGGTTGGTTCCACAATCTGGCTATTGTAAATTGAGCAGCTATGAACATTGATGTGGCTGTATCTCTGTAGCATGCTGATTTTAAGTCCTTTGGGTATAGACTGAGGAGTTGGATATCTGGGTCAAATGGTGGTTCCATTCCAAGTTTTCTGAGGAATCTCCATACTTCTTTCCAGAATGGTTGCACTAATTTGCAACCCCACCAGCAATGTATAAGTGTACCTTTTTCCCCACATCCTTGCCAATACCTAATGTTGCTTGTGTTCTTGATAATCGCCATTCTAATTGGGGTGAGATGGAATCTTAGGGTGGTTTTGATTTGCATTCCTCTTATTACAAGAGATGTTGAACATTTTTTCATATATCTGTTGATTGCTTATACATCTTCTGCTGTGAAGTGTCTGTTCATTTTCTTAGCCCATTTGTTGATTGGATTATTTGTATTCTTGGTGTAGAGTTTTTTGAGTTCTTTATAGATTCTGGAAATTAGTGCTCTATCTGAAGTATGATTGGCAAAGATTTTCTCCCACTCTGTAGGCCCTCTCTTCACATTACTGATAGTAATGTGAAAGCTTTTTAGTTTGAATCTATCCCAGTTGTTGATTCTTGTTTTTATTTCTTGTGCTATGGGAGTCCTGTTAAGGAAGTCTGATCCTAAGCCAACATGTTGAAGATTTGGACCTACTTTTTCTTCTATAATCTGCAGGGTCTCTGGTCTGATTCTGAGGTTCTTGATCCATTTTGAGTTGAGTTTCATGCAGGGTGAGAGATAGGGGTTTAATTTCATTATGTTGCATATGGATTTCCAGTTTTCCCAGCACCATTTGTTGAAGAGGCTAACTTTTCTCCCTTGCATATTTTTGGCCCTTTTGTCTAGTATGAGAAAATTGTATTTATTTGAGTTTGTGTCCATGTCCTCTATTCTGTACCATTGATCTACCTGTCTATTTTGGTACCAATACCATGCCTTTTTTGTTACTATTGCTTTGTGGTAGAGTTGAAGATCTGGTATTGTGATAACCCCTGCTTCACTCTTTCTGCTAAGGATTGCTTTAGCTATTCTGGGTTTCTTATTCTTCCAGATGAATTTCATAATTGCTTGCTCTATTTCTGTAAGGTACATCATTGGGATTTTAATTGGGATTGCATTGAATCTGTATAGCACTTTTGATAGTATGGCCATTTTGACAATATTAATTCTGTCTATCCAAGAACATGGGAGATCTTTCCATCTTCTAAGATTTTCTTTAATTTCTTTCTTTATTGTTCTGTAGTTCTCATTGTAGAGGTCTTTCACCTCTTTTGTGAGACTGATTCCCAAGTATTTTATTTTTTTCGAGGCTATTGTGAATGGGGTAGTTTTCCTAACTTCTCTTTCTGAAGATTCACCATTTATGTATAAAATTGCATTGGATTTATGAGCATTGATCTTGTAACCTGCTACTTTACTGAATTCACTTATGAGTTCTAAAAGTTTTCTGGTGGAATTTCTGGGTTCCTCTAAATATATAATCATGTCATCAAGAAATAGAAGAGGAGGGAACCCTCCCAAACTCATTCTATGAAGCCAATATCACCCTGATACCTAAACCAGACAGAGACACATAGAGGAAAGAAAATTTCAGACCAATATCCTTAATGAACATCGACGCAAAAATTCTCAACAAAATCGCATACAAAAATATATTAAAAAGATAGTGCACCACAATCAAGTGGGGTTATCCCAAGGATGCAAGGTTGTTTCAACATCCAGAAATCAATAAATGTCATTCACCACATCAACAGACTTAAAGTTAAGAATCACATGATTATTTTGATAGATGCAGAAAAAGCAGTAGATAAAATACAGCACCCCTTCATGCTCAAGACACTAGAAAAAATCGGGGTAGTGAGAACTTTCCTTAACATTGTAAAGGCCATCTACACTAAGCCCATGGCCAAAATCATTCTAAATGGTGAAAAACTGAAAGAATTCCCCCTAAAATTGGGAACAAGGCAGGGATGCCCTCTTTCACCACTTCTATTCAACATTGTCCTTGAAACTCTAGCCAGAGCAATTAGACAAACCGAAGAAATTAAATACGAATAGGATACGAATAGGAAAAGAACCCACCTTTTGACCCAGTTATCCCACTCATCGGTTTATAACCAAAGCACTTGAAATTAGCGTACTACGGTGATGCAGTCACATCAATGTTTATAGCAGTTCAATTCATAATACCTAGATGCCCTTTGACAGACAAATGGATAAAGAAACTGTGGTATATATACACAATGGAATGTTATTGAATCATAAAGAAGAATAAAATTATGGCATTGTAGGTAAATGGATGGAATCGGAGAATATCATGCTAAGTGAAATAAGACAATCCCAAAAAGACAAAGGCTGAATGTTTTCCTTGATAAGTTTATGATGATACATAATGGTAGTGGGGGCTGAGGGGGTGAGAGAAGAATGGAGGAACTTTAAATTTGTAGTAAAATGAGAGGGGGGCAGAGGGTGGGAGTATGAATGATGGTGGACTGAGACAGACATCATTACCCTATGTACATGTATAATTACATGAATGGTATGAATCTACATTGTGCACAACAGCAGAAACCAAAAAGTTGTACCTCATTTATGTGCAATGAGTTAAAATGTAGTTGTAAAAATAAAAAAAAATAATAAAAAAGAAAGTTTGCCAAAATTTTTATTGGTACTAAATAGGATTTATGTATTACTTAAGGTAAAACTGATATCTTAACCATATTATGTATTTGGATACATGAACATAATGTGTCTATTTATTTAAGTCATCTTGAATTTCTCACAGGAATTCTCCATGGTTTCTAATGGACATGACATATATATACATACATAATTTATATCAATATATATGATATATATATGCATTAAATTTATTCCAACATACATCGTATTGTTTAGCATTATAGAAAATAGTATTTTAACTTTAATTTCCAATTGTTTGTTCTTACTGTATAAAAACAAAATTGACTTTTGCCCATGCATCTTATAGCCTACAAATATACAGAGCATAATTATTAGATCAAGTAGCAGTACTGTAGATTTTTTTCTTATATTTTTGGGAAAGACCATTATATCATTTGCAAATAAAGATTGTCCTATCAGGCATGGTGGCACATGTTTGTAATTTTAGCAGCTTGGGAGGCTGAGGCAGAAGGATCAGAGTTCAAAGACAGCTTCAGCAATTTAGTGAGATCCTAAGCAACTTATAAAATATAAGTCAAAATAAAATATAATAAAGGGCTGGGGATGTGGCTCAGTGATTAAGGGCCCCTGCATCCAATCCTCAATATGAGAAAACAATAAAAAAAGATTATCTTATTCCTTTTGTAATCTGGATGCCATTTATTTCATGTATTTCCTTAATGCACTAGTTAGGACCACTAGTACAATATAAAATACAAGTGAGAAAACAGGACATCCTTGTCTAAAAGGGGAAAGAATTTAGTCTTCATCATGATGTTGGCTACAAGTTTTTTATAGATTCTCCTTTTTTATAGATTCTCCATTCTTTTTTTTTATTGTAAACAAATGGGATACATGTCATTTCTCTGTTTGTACATGGAGTCAAGGCATACCATTTGTGTAATCATAAATTTACACAAGGTAATATTGTTTGATTCATTCTGTTATTTTGTTCCCTTCCCCCCACCCCTCCCACCCCTCTTTTCCCTCTATACAGTCCTTCCTTCCTCCATTCTTACCACCCTCCTTATCCCTAACCCTAAACCTAACCCTAACCCTAACACTAACCCCTCCCACCCCCCATTATGTGTCATCATCCGCTTATCAGGAAGATCATTCGTGCTTTGGTTTTTGAGATTGGTTTATCTCACTTAGCATGATATTCTCCAATTTCATCCATTTGCCTGCAAATGCCATAATTTTATCATTCTTTATGGTGGAGTAATATTCCATTGTATATATATGCCACAGTTTCTTTATCCATTCATCAATTGAAGGACATCTAGGTTGGTTCTACAATTTGGCTATGGTGAATTGAGCAGCAATGAATATTGATGTGGCTGTATCTCTGTAGTATGCTGATCTTAAGTCCTTTGGGTTTAGGCCAAGGAGTGGTAGATTCTCCTTTCTAAACCTAATTTTCTGAGGGTTATCATCATGAATTGTACTGAACCTTTTAAGTTGTTTTCTTGGATCTTTTGAGATGATCCTATATATTTTCCTTTTCTGTCTCTTAGTACATTGAGTTACAGTGGTTAATGTCATTTATTTTTATTATAATTATTATTACATATTTAATTTTACAAAATAATGGGCTTCATTGTGATAATTTCATATACAAATATACATGAATATAACATACTAGAGAGAATGATTGTGACCAAAGTAAAGATAAACTTTTTTTTTTTTTTTCAGACTGGGACTTGCTAAATTGCTAAAATAGGCCTTGAATTTATAATCTTCCTTCCTTGGCTTCCTGAGTTTTTGCACCACCACACCCAGTGAAATGGTTGATTTTTGAGGGTTGAACCAACTGTGTATTTTTTTTACTTGGTCATTAAGTGTTGCCCTTTGGTAGATGTGTGCATTATAGTTTCTAATATTTTTTTAAAGTATTGAATATTTATTCACTAGTGTTATGTACTATCACAATGTCATTGATTCTAATCAGTGTAATATTGGCTTCAAAGAATGAGGTGGAATCTATCCCTTCATGTATTTTTTGGAAGAGTTTTTGTATAATCTATAATATTTTACTATAAATGTTTGATAGAATTTATCACTGAAAAGAATCTGGTAAAATTTAAAGTAACCTGTTGTAAGTTAATGTAAAAATCTGTATATTTTTACACTGTTAATTTCTGGCTTAGTTTCACTGTGAACAAACACTTTTCTTTGTTTGCAAATTGAACTAAAAATTCCATTTCTTTAATACATATCCAGGCTGTTCACCTGCTTATTTCTTCCTCAGTGAGTTTGATAGATTGTATTTTTCATGGAATTTATCTATTTTATCTGTTTTCTAATTTATCGACTTTAAGTTTTTACAGGATTCCCTTATTATCCTTTTTATAACTCTAAAATATCTAATGGGGTCATCTCTCTCATTCATCACATTGGTGAATTTTGTGGTCTCTTTTATTTTGGGGGGTGGGGTACCAGGGATTGAACTCAGGGGCACTCAACCACTGAGCCACATGCCCAGCCATATTTTGTAGTTTATTTAGTTACAGGGTCTCACTGAGTTGCTAAGCACCTCACTGTTGCTGAGGTTAGCTTTGAATTCACAATCCTCCTGCCTTAGCCTCCCAAACCACTGGGATTACAGGTCACACCCTAGGATTACAGACAGCACCCAGTTTGTCTTCTCTTCTTTTCCTGATAAGTCTGTCTAAGAAATTATCAATTATACTGATCTCAAATAACTAGCTTTTGGTTTCATTCATTTCCTCTATTGATTTTTGGTTCATTTTTATTTTACTGATTTCTGCTCTGATACTTGCACCTGTTTGGTTTGGGTTTCAGTTGCTCTTCTATTTAGATCTTTGACTTGAGAACTTTCTTCCATCACACCATAGACATTTGCTATTCTAAATTTTTCTCTAAATTCTGCTATACTGGCATCCACAAATTTTGATGTGTTTTTCTTTCATGTTCATGTAGATCAAGATATTTTCTAATTCTAAGTTCTAGGGATATTTAAAAGGATATTATTTAGTTTCTAACTCTTTGGGGAGTTCATAGATATTTTTATATCATGGATTCCTGATTTAATTTCACTGTGGTCATAGAATATATTTTGTATAACTTGAGTCAGTTTTAAATTCACAAAGACTGATTCATGACCCAGAACATGATCTGTATTGGAAAATGTGCCTGATGAGAACATGTATTCAACTGCTTTTGAATGGAATGTTTTATAAATGTTAATTGGTTTAAATTCCTTAATAACATTGTTCAGATTTTATATATCATTACTGATTTTTGTTTATTTGTTCTATCAATTATTGAAGAGTGGTTGAAATATTCACATATCACTGCTGATTTGTCTATTTCTCTTTTAAGTTCTACTGGTTTGCTCCATGTATTTGAGAATCTAGAATTGTTCTATAAACTTTTAGAACTATTATGAACTATTAGAACTATTATTATGTAATAGAGTAATCCCTTTATTATTATGAATTACCTTCTTTCTCCCTGGTACTGTACTTTGTTTTCAAATCTATTTTGATATTAATACAGCCATATAAGCATACTTTTGGTTAGTGTTAACATATATATTTGTTTTACCATTTTTTAGTCTGTCTTTTTGTTTCAAGTGTTTTACAGATGGCATGTAATCAGGTCCTGCTGGTTAATCCAGTATGGCAATCTCTACACCTTAATTGAGGCATTAGACCATTCACATTTGGTGATGACATTGTTATAATTGGATTTAAACCTCTTCATATTAACCTTTGTAATTCTTAACAGGAGCCTTCTGCCTATCCAACTCTCAGCAAAACACCTGACGTGTATGTGTATGAGGATATACTAACATAGCAAGGTTCACACTAAAGGTCAGCTATTCCAAAGAATTGGAGACAGTGGTCCCAATCTTCAATGAACTTGAAATACATGTGTGTTTGACAATCCAAGAATCAATTTGCATGATGGGAATAAAAATAATCAGAAGTCAAATCATACCTCAGTAAATTATCAGACATTAATTATCTGTCCACAAATACTTGTTTTGAAAATACCTTAAATTTCATCCATGTAGCATATTGTGAAACAGAATTTGTGTCTTGTCTTAGCATTTTCCCATAATATTATGAGATCTTTGAATCTGATTCCCTATCTTTTGTTCAGTCTTTCCTATATAAACATGCATGCACACATAGTGCGCACACACACACACACACACACACACAAACACGTGCGCGCGCGCAAAATGTGTGCTTGTATTTGAAAGGAAGAGTAGAACTAAGGAGATCATCACCACAGACAAACAAAACGCAGTAAGTTAAAAATAACTAGACACAAGCTTAGAATAGCCCTACAATGTTTTTTATTAAATTATATTTTTACAAAGTTTTACACATAGACCAGGGGTTTTGTTATTGTTAAAGAAAGGAATACCTCAATCACCAGGAGATACCTGTGGTGGTAAAGGGTCTGTCTTAGTCTGTTTTCTGCTGTTATAACTGACTGGGTAATTTATAAAGAACAGAGGTTTATTTCTTTACAGTTCTGAAGATGGGGTGTCCATGATCAAGGGACTAAATAATGTCAGGGCCTTGCTATATTATAACTCATCGGAAGTCACCACGTGGCAAGAGTGACTGAGAGGAAGAACTAAAACTTGGGATCTTCTGTAATCAGATCTAACCAAATCATGTTGGTGGGAGCTTCCTGACCTAAATACCTCCAGTTAGGCCCCACCTCCTAATGTTCTTGCACTGGAGATTAAGTTTCTAATAAATGAACTCTGGAGGACACATTTAAAATGCAGAAAGGTTTTAGATGGTAAAAAAAAAAAAAAATATATATATATATATATATTTTTTTTTTTTTAAGACCCTGAAAATTTTCCCTAAGATAGTAGGAATTTTGCAAAGATAAAACCAATCAGGATGCACAGTGAGTCTTGAAATATCTTCTATCTGCATAGCACCAAATGTGGGTTAAAAAAAATTAAATTCCAGACAAAGCGTCAAAGTGTTCTTAAACTCTATGATGTCACACAACAGGGAGAATTCGTTATTTTTTCCAAGTGAATTCATTCAATATAAATGAAGATCTTACAGCCAATTCATGATTTTTTTAACTTGAATAAATACAAACACATACATCTTAAAAAGTAATAAAGGTAATTTCAGAGAAGTTATAAGATATGATCATTTAGAAAATGTCCTTGTAGAAAAAGAGTTGGTGCTGGAGACTGATTGGGCAAAGCAAATAATCATGTTGTTTGGATGAGAGAGAGAGAGAGAAAGAGAGAGAGAGAGAGAGAGAGAGAGAGAGAACACACTGGAGAGAATCAGCTTTGACTGGCTTCATCCTGAAGCTATATCATCTTTTGGCAAATTTACAAAGATTTCTTTTCACTGCAATGTGTAGCAGGAAAGTTACAGTTCTCTGTGAATCACCGTGGCGACACTGATATAATCAAACACATTGAAGAAGCAGCTTGCAGAAAAACACATTTGACAAAAATAAAAAAAGAGAGACTCTATCTTCCTTTGTTATTAAGTAGATAAAACATGCACAGAACAGCACAGTCAATTAACTTCTCTTAATAAACAAAGATGAAAACAAAGAAACAAAGCTGTCGCAATGTAATTTCTACCCTGAATATTCCCTACAGCCACAGGTCACATAGGGCTCTCGGGGTTCTGTAACAAGTACATCCTCACTAGGGCAGCCTATAATCCCTTGCTAGTTCTTGGGGATTAGAAACCATTGTCACTACAGTTTACCAAGAAGTTACCAGACACAAGAGTACCATCAAAGGTTAGAGGAGGAGGCTCTTCAAGGGCTTGGGAGTTACTATGACTCTGAGGAAGTGCTTCCAGTCACCGTGGAAGGAACTGTACAATCCAGGCCCACCCAACACTACTGGAGACCTGCTCCATTGCTCTCCACGACCTGTTTCAGATCTGCCACACCACCAGCCTGTCCCTAAATACATTGTTGATAGACTTTCATACTTTTTTGTCATCACAGATACTATTCTCTTCCTAAAAAGCACTTCTCCTTTGCCTGATCCTTGAGGATTCAGCTCATGTGTTGGATCTTCTCTGAGGCTACCATCTTTCCTCCACTCCCACCACTGACGTCTTGCTTGGCACTTTTTCGCTGAGCTCTCATGGAAACTTGTATTGCCACTCCTTGCTTTCACAACAAGTGTTTCCCTTTTAAAGTGATTCTTATTTAATATATTTGTCTTTACTGCATGCCTGGATAGTCCTACAAAGATCTCAAGGTCACTTACAATAAAAGGCACTAAAACCAAATGTTTAAATAGAAAGAGGAAACTAGAACCAAGGAAGAGAGGAATACAAAATCATCAAACATAAAGAAAAACAAAGATCCCCTGCTGAAGCTTCAGATATTTCTTTGAGCTTCTTGGAATCTTCTCTGAAAAGATTCTCACCAGAAGAAAAGGAAAATATTATTTCACTTGCTCTTCAAGGGAAACACAGTTATTCTTAGCAGGAAATTCTAAAATAAAATTCCTTCTAAGAGCCTGTATCTAGAAGACCCTAATCCATATAAAGGGCAATGTTCTGAACATGGTGAAGCACCAATGAATTGCAAATGGTTGTTTCTTATCTCTATTCTGAGCATAAATGGAGCTCACAATATTAAAATGCAATTTGGTGTTGGTGATTCTGCAATAGTCTGAATCAAGATAAGCTAAGCAAGTAACCTTCTGGTAATTCAGTTTGCTACAAGGATGGAATTTCTATAGGGCCTATATTTAAACACAAGGTTTTCCAAGTACTTTCTTCAGGTCTCTTAATAGAAGCCAGTTTCCACTAGACTAACATTGCTAACACTCTGTGGATATTTCCCTCAAAAAGTGTGAAGGGAAGGTTGGAAAACAATTTGGGAAACAAAATTTTAAACAAAATTAAGCAGACTCCTTTTCTGTAGGAATTCTCAAAGAATTAAATATACTATGCATCATAAGTCCTCAAACAGAGGGTTGCAATTTACCCCAGTTCCCAGATTTGCATATCTTATTATGACACAAATGTATACGACACCAAAAGAATCATTTTGTTTTGTTTTGTTTTCCCTCACAAACGGGTAAAACCTTTGTGGAACACATTCTGGTAAATGAACATTGAATTAAGTTCTATTCATATCAAAGAAGTAAGTTATCCAGCTTTATACATCTGCCTGACTAATTATCATGGTACCAAGTATCTCGGGAAAAAAAAAAAAAAAAACTCTTCAAGGTCATACAGTCATGATCTGGAAAACTGTCCTTTGAATCTGGGCAATCTATTCCAAAGACCATGCTCTTAAGAACTATACAAAAAGGTTAAAAAAAAAAAAATCTAGGCCAAATGACAGGGTAAGTTGTCTTTAAAGCCCAGAGCTGTAAAGACAACTTAAGAACCAAAGGACAATATCCAGCAGATAAAGGAAGTTCATGTACAGTTCATGTTACTGTCAACTAGAGAGACAGGTCATAGACAGGACTTGAAACCAAGTAGCTAGCACTAGCACGTTCTGGAAGAGTCATCCCTTTATGACAACAGATACTTGGGTTGGAATCCTATTTTGACATTCAGCAGCTAAAAGGAGCTTCCATGAACCTCAGTCACCTCTTATAAAAATGTTGATAAAATAGTGTATTTTAGAGAATTGTTTCAAGGTTGGAAAAACCTATGAAGCACTTCATTTATTTAACTTTTGTCTTGAAAGAGAGACACTCATTGGAGCTTGGCTACCATCAGTCAACTCTGTGAGATGAGCATTCTTGCCTCCATTTTAAAGATGAGGAAAACATGGACTCACGGATGGCATATAAGTTGTCCAAGTCATATAACTGGAATAGAAGAAAATAGATCATACCCTGCTCACCAAACTTCAAATCCAATGCCATTAGCTCTCTGAACAACAAAAAAGAATGAAACTAAAGTTTGTGGTCCAATTGCTGCTATAACCTTAAAGATAGCATCAGTAAAGGACAAAGCGAAGAAAAAATACATACTAAGGAGACATGGGCAATCTCTTTCTCAAAAAGAGAGAGAAGGGGAGAGAGAAAGAGAGAGAGAGAGAGAAATAGGGAGAGGGAGAGAGGTGAAGAACGTGTGGTTCATAGGTAAAAGAGAAAAATCTAGAACTGACAGAAATTTCATGGTGATGAAGAGATTTGTAGGAGTCCCCAAAAAAGCCCTTTGAGAGTTCAGGGAGAATTCTGATGTGAAGTGTGGTTCCTCTGCTTGTGATGTGGCTGTGTTTTTACAATGTCATACACAGTGATACTCAGATTCAGAGCCATTCTTTGTGTGAAATTATTGTAGTTCACCTCAAGGACTTTAAAACAAAACTTTAAATGTGTAGCAATAGACTGGAAGTCGTCACATGATTCTTTTTGTAGGAATTCATCACTTGGTCTGTTTCAACAACATTGTTATGGTGTGAAGAAGAGTCAGAGACTTTTTCAATTGACCCGGGATTTTCAAAAGTACCTGAGGATTTTTCCCCAGAATCTATCCATGCAAATGTCACAGAAAGTGTTAATTTAAAAAGAAATACTTTTGAATCTGACATAATTTTCCTATATAAATATATGAATTCATGACAGTGAATCTTCACATCATGTACAAAACAAAACTAGGTCCCTAATAAGATATACTCCATGTTTGTATAAATATACTCTAGTGTCCTTTATAACTAAAAAGAACAAGTAAAAAAAAAACATAAAAAAGAAATACTTTTTAATTCAGTCAGAAAGGCAGCTGTTTCCCCTTAGCCATATATTTCCAAATTGTCAACTTGCTGTCCTAGTTCAGTAAGCTAAGCACACACTAGAATGCAGAACTGTTACTGTGACATGCGTTTCTTTAGGCTAGAAATATTTACATCGAAATGTATAATACTTTGAAAAATCTCTAGAGGACTTGAAAAGTCCCTGAAGAATGCAAATGTGGAACTAAAACATTTCCAGGATGACATTCACAGAAAAAGAGAAGAAAGGACTGATGATTACAATTCAAATTCCTAAACTGGGGCTGGGCAATCAATATTTAAGAGGAACCAGAGTGTTGAAATAAAATAAATTAGAATTAACAAACATCTTTGACTTTATTTTCCAGAGTAGCAAGGAAAGATAAATTCTTAACTTCAAAAATGCATAAATCATCTTTAGATTTCATGATGGTAAAGGAATAGTTATAGATCCTAAGCAATTACACCATATTTTTATCATTTCAGTAATGTTGTCAATAAAATAACCTGGGCTTCAGTTGCCTGTCTGTAATATAAATGAGGGAAGATAAGAGGAGGTTGACCTTCCAATTCTATAGATACCTCATTCAACACCAACTATTAGACAAAAAAGAACATCTGTACAATTAACTGGTATCTGGAAGAATGCACAAAATAAACCCTAGAAAGAAGCATTATAGAGCATTTATTGAAACTTTTCTGTAGTCAAATCTAATTATTCATATTTTTTCATGAAACGACTTCCACATATTAAAGTATTTTTTAAGATTCAAGTCAACAAAAAATATGCCAATGAAAATTAAATTAATTGTATTTTGCTAAATAAAACATACAATTTTCTTTTTAGAAACAAATTTTAACAGTTGGAATAAATTTTTCCTTGACATTTCTATATGATTCCATCTGTGAATATAAAAAACAAAGGAATCAGTTTAAAAAGAAACCCGTATTTATCAAAGTTCACACAGATTGCCAATATTAAGACAGTTCAATCAATGCCTGCAATATAACTGCCAATGACCTCATCAGGTTCACAAAACAGCTCTGTTAACATGATATATTCTTCTTGAGTTCCTTGAGTGAAGGTGGAAGCAACTCCAACTCTCAGAAAACTCTAGGATAAGAAGTAACAAGAATGAAAATATTCATTCCAGATGTTTCATCCATTGCACACCTAAAGTAAAACCTGTCATCCTTCCCCCTTTTCTGTTTGGAGTCCATTGTATAAAATGGGAAGAGAAAGAGACAGCTGAGACTGAGTTGTAGACACCAGAATATGAAGACCTACACCCTAGGCCTGAGTTAATGTACCTGAGGGGCAGTTTCCAAGGCTCAGCTTCTTGCCTGGCTCCTGCAGCAGATAAACTTCCCCACACAAATCTCTATAATGGACAGTTATCTCCAAACCCTAAGCATTCTTTGCATATCAGGAGAACGTGAACAGCTCTCCAGAGTCCTTTCCTGCATACATTGTCTTGTTATGGTTAGTAGAAGTAAGAACATAGACTTCAAGTCAGACTTCTAGTCTTTGAATTTCAGCTTTGACACATTTGGAATAACTTCCCTCTTTAAGCTTGATTTTGACAAATAGGAAGAATTGCACAGAAGTTAGGCAAAATCAAAATGGAGATCTCCATGTACTTGACATATTTTCTTGACATAAAAACAGTAGGCTATTAGTTACTATTACATGATTAACACTTGTATGAAAATCCTACATCCTATTTTATTTTAAAAAAATCTATAGCTGTTAACAATGCTTGCAACATCCTCATGAAAGACATCTTGTTGTCAAATCTCATTTCACAGATAAGCAGTCAAATACTCATAGAGAGGTTATCTAAATTTTTAAAAATTGATTTAAAAATTTTAAAGGCTAGCAGGTTAACAGATGATAGAGTCAGCATCAAAATTACTCCTGCACTTCACAATTCTTAGTTTCAAAGACGGTATAAATAACCTTGAATTAGATAAATTAATTGCAATGGAAAACCCTTCTCAAATATGAAATTTTTATCTCTCATTGTCAACTCTGAAAATTGTAAACAATGATTAACGATAGAGTTCTTTTTTGGGGGGGGCGGGGGGGGGGATACTGGGAAATGAACCCAGGGATGCTCTACCACTGAGCAACAGACCTTTTTATTTTTTCTTTTGAGACAGGATCTCACTCACTAAGTTGCTTAGGGCCTCAACTAAGTTGCTGTGACTGGTCTCAAACCTGCTGTCCCCGCTGCTGCTGCTTCAGCTTCCTGAGTCGCTAGGATTACAGGAGTGTTCCACCCCCCACTAGCCCAGAGGATTCTTATTGATAAATTTGTAGACTGATTTTGATTAGCATAAGAACATTGATTTTCCTTATTTCACTGTCATAAAGGCGAGTTTTACAGCTCTTAAGCAAATTCATGTAAGTATCCTAATTGCCTATTAATATGTCTGCTCTTTGGATTCCCCTTTGAACCAGTTGTAACATCTTACTGGTTTCAGCACTAATTAATGCATTGAATAAAATCACTGACATGTGCTCATTTTACATTTGTGGAAAAAAGAGAGTGATGATTTTATTGTTTGTTTGTTTTTAATTACCCTTTAACACAGGAGAGATTTAGACCAACTCTCATATCCTCCTAGGAACACAAGGGAAACCTCCCTGGGGAGTCTACAGCCTACAAATTTTAGTGGCAGAAAAATGAAGTGCTATATTAAATATTGAGGCTGATTCTCAAAATGTGTAAGCTGCTCTCTGTTAGTCACTTTAAGGAAACTATATTAACTCTTATAGGTCCTAGGATGTTATGAAACAAAATTGCTTTTCATTCCACAGGTTCAGAGATACAGCAGCAAAGGGATTCGAACAACAACTTGACGACGTTCCACTGGTCCTCTCTTCTTTCAATTCCAACAGCAGTCACACGAAACAGAATAGTCACTGCATCAGCATTCTTTTCTGCCATGATTCTTAGTGGAGAACTGTGCTCTCCTCCCACAGAGCCTGCTCATAGCCATCGCTCAGAGTCACCTTCTCCAAAGTCTGGCAGCCCAGATGCCAACAAAATAGAGCCCCTCCACCAATGGGCTGTTGTTCCCTTGCAAAGGGAGGATAGAAAACACTGCACTCTTGGAACACAGTCCTTCTCTTTTCAACCTTATTGGAGGAAGAGAAGTTCCTCCCTCTGCCTGTCCCATGCTCTCCAAGTTACATGGTGTCCACATTCCAGGAGGGGTGTGAAGCCCTTACACTCATTTATGAGGTAGGGAAACAGATGGGCTAGCTTAATTTGCAAAGACAACTAGTTATCTTATAAGTACAGATGGAGTAAGTAGCACAATTATTACCAAAGAACTGGGCTCTGAGGCTGCCAGATGGTTTGGTTAAAAAAAAAAAAAAAAAAAGTCAAGGCTGCCTGCCAGATTCACAGCAGGAATTGTCCTGCTCCCCAGGGTATGGAAAACCATACAGAATTAAATCACCCTGCTACTTGTCTAGTATTCTGCTCCTCCACAAATATCAGCCATCTCTGTGGCTACCGGTTGGTCAGAAGACCATGTTAGTCAGGTTTCCAAAGCCGAACACAAAGAAAGGGAAAAGGTTGCTTGCTTATAGTGTATCTGGTGTCGGAAATCTCCTTTTTCAAAATAAGAGCTCAGCTTTAAAAGGGGCACAACAGTGCAAAGCAGAGAGATGTTATTCTTTGTTTTGGTTTGGTTGGTTGGTTTATTTCCCAAGTCCAATGTTGGCATTCAAAACTCTCCTTTCTTGGCTGTCTCCCTAAGGAGATGAGATCTTACTGACTGACTTCACTCAGGCTCAGCATTCATATAGCTGTATCACTGGTACCTCAGGGTTAAGTTCCCTTAAAGCACAACATTTATTAGTTTGACAAAGTAAAGAAATATTTCAAGAGAAACTCAGTCTGCACAAACTCCGGATGGTTGATTAAGCAAGCTGAAATGTGTGGCTAATTTCACCATTTCTAGGGAGGATGGGCTTCTTCATCCTGCACCAGTTCTTCAGTGGATCACATTCTTCATGATGACATTGGAGGGAGGTGTCCAAACACCAACAGAACCCTGCAAATTAATGATCCCCAGGACTTTACCTCAAAATTGAAGGTGCTGTTGCTTTTCTTCGACCTCTTGTCCCAAAGGTTTAGCTGTGCTTGTGTTAAGTCTGAAAGAATACTGCTGTCCTGTGGGCCCAGCTATGAAAACCAGAATCTAAGACCATTTTCCTGTGAGATGGGATCCTGAAGGGCTTATGCTGTGCCAGGGCAGGAACCTGAGAGAGGTATTACAGAATAATTGCTAACGATGTTTTACACGACCCTAAGATTTTCCCTCTTATCTTTGTTTTTGTAGTTTAATTTAGAGAAAGGATTATAAACTTACTGAATAAGCAACTATGTCCTCTACATCTCTACACACTGACTTATGGCATTCAGTTTAGCAAATCTTCTCCCTGTTCCAGGGACCTCTGCCATGGTGGAAATACAATGTTGACACGAAAGGCAAAGACCTGGATCTGATTCCCCTCTCCCCTCTTACTTGAAAGGAAATATGAAAGTTAGTTTATAACTCTAGTCTTAAGTTTCTTCTGCTATTAAATGAGGATTATACTATTACCCATTCACTTGAGGCTGTTTTTAAGGTCAAGACACATAAATATAGTTAAGGAAGTATATAGTAGGTAGATGTCACCTTGTCGGGAAAAAAAAAAAAGATTTATTTCTTATACTTGTATAGACATTCCATTCCTTTTCTGAACTCCATCCTGCTTCCTTCCATCTTTCTCACATCAAACAATTACAAAGCAGATGTCTTGGGGTCTATCCAGTCCAGTAATTTCAAAAGTTGTCTATAGGTCATTGTTAGACCAAGAGAATATACTTACCAATAGTTGTCCCAGCAGGAGCACAATATCGAAATTTGGGGCAATTATTGTGGTGTTCTCATGTGGCCTTTCTAGGAAGCATATATGCTGAATCACATTATTTCTTTAAATTTCCTTTTCTCTATATTTATCCTTTATGTTTATTATATGTGTTAGGGTAATACATTGATTTTATAAGAATGCATGAAATTAAGTTATATAAATTTATATATAAATTAAGTTATATAAATTAAAGATAAAAAGGATGGTAAATATATTTATGATAAAGAGAATGCAATGGGCCTGGTGGAATTGAGCACAGGGGAACCATGTGTTGCATAGTGAAACCCAGTCTATCATTCCCACTTTGACATATACCCATGCTTTCTAATGTCCTTACTACGTTTCAATCTTGTTGTTCAGAAACCATGATGCTTGGAGGAATCTCTTTGATCCATCCCATTCAAGTTTGGAGGACCTTGACATTCTTTGTGGAGCCTTAAGACCATGTCACCCTGCCTCACACCTGAGCCAGTGGTGGTCACGGCACAAACTACTAGGCTCCATCCTCCCCAGGACACTCTACTCCGGGATATTTGTGTCTTTTCCCATTGGCCCATCTTCCCTCTTCTAGCCACATGCCCTAATTTTTCCATATTATACACTTCAATATAGTAAGAAATCTTTTCTATGTTCGGCTCTTCTTAAGAGGTCTTTCGCTTACCCACTGCCTTGTCTTCCCTCTCACCTCATACCACACTATTCATCAGTAGCATGGACATTCTTTCCCTCTTTGGTGCTGATCTCACCCCATCAAGATTCCATTCTCCTTGGGAGGTGATGTTGTCCCAGCAGATCACCTTGACACCTCTGGATCACTGTCCCATAATGCCTTCCCTGGCATACTCTCCCACATTCCTTGTGGCAGGAAAATTACCTTCTCTATTTCCTTTTTTTAAAAATAATACTAATGACTTTCTAAATAGTTTCTACAATGAAAACAGATATAGGCTAAATAAAGAAGTCAATTGAAATGTCTAAAATGATTTTTATGAATTTATAAAAGTGAAGAACACTATAAAAATGGTAGATTTTCTGGCCAGGCTCTTGGGAAAGAAAAATGTCATTTAATTCTAAAAACTTCCTTTAAATATGAAAAGCCTGGTTGACTTGGGGCATTTGAGCATAGAGCACATAAGACAAAAACCCTAAGCTTCAAGACAATGAGGAGATGGGGCCATCTTAAGCATACATGCTGGGAAGGAAAAGAACAGGCTTCTACAGAATAACAGACCTCTAACATAGATCGAGGAGAGGGGAAACCTTCTTAGAAGTGACCTGAGATGAAAAAAGACACCAGGAAGATTTTAGAAATCATTCTAAGAAAAAAAAAAAATCTGTAAAGACCTGAGGTATTAGCAGAATTGACTCAAGAAATCAATTGGTAATTGAGAGGGATGTGTGATTTAAGATGTCAGTTGGAGTTTCAAACCATTTACGCATTTACTCAATAAATACTTATTAAGTGAATTCTATATGCCATGTATTGTTCTATGTACCGAGGATTCAGCACTGAAAAAAGCATAAAAATCTCTCCTCCTCCGGTAGAGTTCATGGTTTAGTGGTGAGAGGCAGTCAATACACAATATAAATTAGTAAATTATATAGATTATAATGCTAAGGAGAGAAATGGATTAGGAGAGAAATACAAGAAGTTTGGCACACAGTACTAAATAGCATGGCGAGGGGCTGCCTTGTTGAGATAGAGCACTTGCAGCAAGACCTAAAGAAGATGAAGGAGTTAATAAGGGAAATGTAAAGAAAGATATCCCAGCAGGAGAAACAACAGTGCATAGCCTGCAAAGTGGGAGAAGATCCTCCGTGTCCTGGGAAGCAAAAATGCCAGAGAGAAGGGGCACAAGGCAGGGAGGAGCTGAAGTTAGGGAGGGAATGGGAGATGGATCATAGACAGCCTTGTAGACCACTCTAAGAATGTCATTGGTTTTTAGTGAAGTGGAAAGTCACTGGAGAGTTCCGAGCAGAGCAGGGAAATGATCTTACTTATGTTTTTAAAAAAAAAAAAAAAAAGTATCTTTGGCTCTGTGTTGAGATAATGGGTTGTAGTTACAAACAGAGAGACCAGTTAAGAGGTTGTTGAAATAGTTCAGGTGAGAAATTGATGGTGACTTGGATATGGGTGGTAGTAAAAGTGTTAATAAAAACTAGACATATTTGGGGCTGGGGTTGTGGCTCAGTGGTAGAGTGCTTGCCTAGAACATGTGAGGCACTGGATTCAATCCTCAGTACCACATAAAAATAAATAAGAGATATTATGTCCATATACAAATTAAAAAATTCTTAAAAAACTAGACATGTTTTAAAATACGATTTTCTGACAAGGTAAATGTGTATTATGAGGGAAGGAGAAAAGTTAATAATGATCTCAAGATGGCTTTGTTTGTTTTCCCTAAACAAATGAAGTTTGCCACTTGAATAGAACTGCAATCCACTGAGTTGGAGGTGACTTAGTTGAAAGTGGTTCAAAAGGAAGATCAGTATTAGGCATGTCCAAGTTTAATAAGACAAGTAAGCTCTCAATGAAGATGTTGGGATGGTAGTTAATAAAATAATGAAGAACTGATACTCAGATCTCTAAGGAAGTGAAGGTATTCCCAGAGGAGAGCCTCATCCTAGGGACATTCCAAGAGAACCCAGAAAATAAAACTAAGCCAGAGTAGTTGCTAAGAGAAAAAGTGGAGATGGTGTTGCACTAAAAGCAAACTGGACAGAGAGGTAGTGAAGACCTATTCAGTTGTTTCAAACTAGTTAGATGAAGACTGAGAGCCAATCATATTCAACAACATGGAGATGATGCTCTATCATAGAAGAATAATTTTGTTAATGGTGGATGCAAAAATATGAATGAGATAATGAGGTAAACACCATAAATAATGAAAGGAGAATTACAGACAGAAAGTTTAAAGATCTCTTTCAAGAAGTAAACTCATGAACGGGGATCTGAATAATGGATCTGTAGTTAGGGGAAAAAAATGGAGACAAAAATAACAATTTACAATGAACCAGTTAAAGAAAAGAAACCCATTAGCTGGAGAAACAGGTAAGAGTTGAGAGAGTAATGTCCTTAAATATAGGGTTTGGATAGCCAGTGGAAGTTGAATCCCAGGAGGTTCATCTATATAAAAATGAGTTGGAGCATGTGGGTGAAGATACTGCGGTTGTACAGGTGGGAACTAGTGAAGGCTTATCATGTATTTTCTGGACAATGTGTTTATTTCTCAAGAACAAGATCTCTATGAGTTCATCTTCATTCTGCCAAATATTCCACATAATAGGACCTTAACTAATTGTCTTCTAAGAATAAAGTAGTATGATCTCTCCCTCTCCCTTTCTCTTTCTATCTCTTTCTCTCTCTCTCTTTCTCTCTCTTGTCTCTTTCCCTCTCTCTCCCTGCCAGATTTTTCATCTCATCTTCCCACAGTTTCAGTGGGAATATTCTAAACACCCTATGAATGCTAAACATCAAGCTCAAGTGTACTAGCACCCTAAATTTTCAGTCTTCTTCCTACTTCCTCATATTTTAATGACCCGTTTGAAACTTTAAGCTCACCTTACACCAAGTCATCTTTATTTATGAAATGAGCTTTGCTAAATAAACTCAGTATCCTGCCACACATAGTATTACCTCTATGCTTTTTTAAATGACCAAAACTGAGTTCAAATTCCAAATAATTAATTACTAATTATTTGCATTGTCTCATGTCAGTTGATTGGATATTCTTTTTTAATTCCTTGACCAACCAAGTAAGTAAATTAAATTAAACATACTGACTCAATCTATTTGTAGAAAAATCTAATTTTCCAAATGACTAGATTAACTTATGTTTCTGGAATTTTGGCAACTAGATCCTGTGACTGGCCCTCCCACTGAAAGTAACTAAAAATACTGGATGAAAGATATTTTAAATCTTTTAATGTATCAATGAGCTAGCAAATACGAAATACTCAGAAATAACCAAAGAGTAAAAACAGCCAGGCTGAGCTAGTGAACTTGAACTTTGCTTTTTATGGACATACAAATTGAAAGACAAAGCTTGGGACTGAACTATACTGACAAATCTGCAAAAGAACACCCCAGGTAGACCAGAGATCCTCAAGTGAACACAGGAACGGAAAACTAGAAATCACCTCCCTCTCCAGCTCAGGGTGTTGTTAAGAAAATGTTTTTCTTAAACTTTGGCACTGAATGAATGGGGGATAAATACCTCCTTTGATAATATGAAACTAATGAAGACTACCAAATTAGTCTTCACCCAACTTCATGAGTAGAGATCTTACTATGAACAGTCTAAAAAACTTTAAGCTGAAAAGTGTGGTCTCATATTTTTTGACATCTTCAGGTACCTGAAATAAGCAAATACAAATATTCTTTAAAAGGGCAAATTTCTGTCACAGACTTCAAAACACTACCAGGAATAAGGTTCTAAGAAATGTGTTTATAGTCTAAAATCACCAGACATGAGATAAGACATCACAGGGAGGAGCCAAGAAATACAAAAGACTACAAAATCTAAATTAGTGCTATCAAATATGGACCATAAGATATAAAATAATATAAGGAACACTGAATATTAGAAAAGAGTAAGACTAGGACAATGTGACAAACTACATACTCTGAAGAGTCCTCCAAATATACAACTGTGTGCATAAAATCCAACTTTTATGCTCTCCAGGTATACGGAAATTAAGGAAAATTCCCAAGTAAAACACTGCCACAAATACGAATTACAAAAAGAGCAAAGAGTGATAGAGAATGCAGAGTGACCATGAGGGCAACCTCCAATTATTAGAGTAATCTTTGAGATAGAAGCAAGTTGATAGAGCTGACCATGGATCGTGGGGACTATATACTATGGAGAGAAGCAAAGAAGTTCAAAATGGAAAGCCCCTGTTGTTGAATGAAGCAAACATTAAACTTCTTAAATGAGTAATAATAAATTCTAGGTCTTATATTCATTAGATTGAAATTACCTAAGAATAAACCCAAAATCAAAACAAATATAAAAATGACATAAAAAGGTGACAGCTAATAAAACAACAATCATCAAATTTGGATCTTAGGCACAAAATATTTAATAATTATATTTGAGACATTTAAAGAAAGGGTAGACAATGCTAAGATTTCATCTTACTCCAATTAGAATGGCTATTATTAAGAACACAAACAGTAATATATGTTGGCATGGACGTGAGGAAAAAGGCACACTTTTACATTGCTGGTGGAGTTGCAAAATGGTGCAGTCACTCTGGAAAACAGTGTGGGGAATCCTCAGAAAACTTGGAACAGACCCACCTTTTGACCCAGTTATCCCACTCCTTGGTTTATATTCAAATGACTTAAAATTAGCATACTACAATAACACAACCACATCAAAGTTTATAGCAGCTCAATTCATAATAGTTAGATTGTGGAACCAACCTAGATGCCATTCAACAGGTAAATGGATAAAGAATATGTGGTATATATACATAATGGAAAATTATTCAGTCATAAAGAAGAAGAATATTTTGGCATTTGCAGATAAATGGATGGAATTGGAGAATATCATGCTAAGTGAAATAAGCCAATCCCCTCCCCCCCCCCAAAAAAAAAACAAAGGCCAAATGTTTGCCCTGATAAGTGGAGAATGATATATAATGAAGGTGGGGGAGTGGGGAGAGAAGAATGGAAGAACTTTATATAGAAGGAAATGAGGGGGGGTGGGTATGAAAAATCGTGGAATGAGGCAGACATCATTACCCTATGTACATGTATGATTACACGAATGATATAAATCTACATTGTGTACAACCATAGAAATGAAATGTTGTACCCCATTTGTGTACAATGAATCAAAATGTAGTCTGTAAAAAATTAAAAAATAATTTTTAAAAAAGCAATGCACAAACAATAAGAGACTATCCCAAGTAACTAGGTAGATTTAAAAAGCAACAACCAGAACTTAAACTGGTTTATCAACATACTTGATAATTCCTTAAGTATAATGGATGGTATGGAAGAGTACATTATCTACAATTGAAGAAAAAAGTCAGAAGCAATACAAGTTAAAGAATGCAACATGAGGGGCTGGAGTTGGACTCAGTGGTAGAGGGCTTGCCTGGCACATGTGAGGCACTGGGTTCGATCCTCAGCACCACATAAAAATAAATAAAATAAATTATACTCCATTTGTGTATGATTTATCAAAATATATAAATGCATTCTCCTGTTGTGCATAACTAATTAGAATAAATAAAAAGTACATAGAGTTATTGTATCTGTCTAGAACTAAAACATATTTGAAAAATGCAGCATGAATAAGAGATAGAAAGAAGAGAATGAGAGACATGGAAGACAAAAGAAAAATTCTATTAAAAAGTTTATTGTAGTTCTGAAAAGAAGGACTAGAGAAAAGGAAGAGGACACAAGATGTAGAGAGATAATGACTTAAAACTTTCCAGAAATGCCATGAAGGTGGCACATAACTGTACTCCCAGAGACTCAAGAGGCTGAGACAGGAGGATTACAAGTTCAAGGCCAACGTTGGAAAATTAGCAAGACCCAGTATCAAAAAATTAAAAATACCAGAGATGTACTATGGTGATAAAGCATTCCTTGGTTCAATCTCCAGACCAAAATAAAATTTTAAAAATAACTTTCTAGAACTGACAAAAGATTTGACTTCATGATATATGAACCATGATCTACACCATAAAGAATAAAGAGAAATTCACACCCGGACACATTGTACTGAAACTGCAAAGACTCTAAAACCAAAAAGAATGTATTAAAAGGAATAAGTAAAGAAAAGACAGTTTGCCCGGAAAGGAAGAAAATTAGACTGACCATGCTTCTTAACACCAACATGGAAATCAAAAATAGCAAAATAAAATTGCTGAGAGAATAGCTGTTAAACCTTACCTTTGTACCAACAAAATCATTATAATTTTTTAAAATGAGGACAAAATAAATCCAACAGATGGTTAAAAAGCAATGCATTTTTAAGCAGCACTTATATGCTACAAGAATTCTAAAGGATGTGTTCCAGAAGAAAATAAAATTATCCCCCAAAGAAAATATGAAAAGCAAGAAGGAATGTCAAGCAAGAACATTTATAAACTTATATATAAATCTCTAACATAATATATAGTTGGGAAGGGACCCTTGGGTTATTGGGGGAGGAGTCATAATACTAATTTAAGAGTCTGTGAGATAAAGCATGCACAAAAAATTTCAAGGATAACCCATAGGATGTGGAGAAATGGACTGTAAAAACAAGCAACTAATGATGACAAAAGTCCATCAGTGATGGAAACAAAGACCAGGAAGAAGGGAGGTAAAAGCTTAGAAAAAGTTGGCATGTGAAAATCAAAAGGAAGACAGTAGAATAAACTCAAATAAATGAATACTCACAATAAATCCAGATAGATCACAATGTCACTCAAAATGAACAGTCTGTGAGATTTAAATTTTTAAAAACCCTTCCATGCTGTTAGGAGAACTACCAAGGACTTAAAAAGAGATAATCATATAATATTACCAGACGAAAAAATTTTTAAAAATACTTTTAAGTTGAAAATAATCACTTACTTTTACTTACATAAAAGTTAATGATTCACTTCACTAGGAAATTACAATGACAGGAAAATCAATTCATATAGTCAATAAGCCTCAAACTAAGAAATTTTAATGAACTGAAAGAAAAATGGACAAATTCACCATCAATACAACAAACCCAACAGTTCAATTGAACAGACAGCAAAAATATTTGTGAAGATGTAAGATATTTGAACACAGCAATTTTGAGTTTTGGGGACATTATATCCTATACATAAATTTTTAACATTTGAATATTTTAAAAAGTTGATCACGTACCAGGGGGCATAAGTAAGTATCAAAGAGTAGTATCACACAAACTGCTTGGAGAGCAAAAGTGTATGTTAACTTTGTAAATCTATAATTCTTCCATGCTGAAATTCAAAATCCCACTTTCAAATAGCTTATGAATTACAGAAAAAGTGATAAAGAGCAAAATGAAAACATGACACTGAAATTAAAGGCAAATAATGTATTACTGTAAGAACCCAGAAGCCACTCCGGACGTGGGAACTCACATAAGAGAGTTTATTAAGCAAACAGGCAGAGTGTCTCCCTGCAGGGTAAGAGAGAAAATGAGAGGAAAAGAGAATGAGAGGAAGAGAGAGAGAGAGAGAGAGAGAGAGAGAGAGAGAGAGAGAGAGAGAGAGAGAGAGAGAGAGAGAGAGAGAAAGCGAGGAGGAGAGAGAGTGAGAAAATAGCAGGGGCACCATTCTTAACTGGTGGAATTCCACAGACTAACAAGGACCAATAACGGAGAAGGATACTTGCAGGCTGACTGATGAACCAATGGCTGGCTAGGATGTTCACAGACTGGCAAGCTAGGTTGTAAGTTGGGAGGCAGGGAAATGACTGCAGCATAAAGGGCGGGGAGCAGCTTTATATTATATTATAATTATTGAGAATTGTGTAGACTTAGACACATAAGGAAAAAAGAAGGGAAGAAAGGACAGAAAGATGAAATAAGTTTGAGTTTTTGGGCTATTGTTAAAGGATAATTTAGAGACTTCCGCTCTGGGGAGGCCAACCCAGAGACCCAGGCCCAGACCAGCGCTACTAGGCAAGATTTTGGCTCTGAAGAGGCTGACCCAGAGACCCAGGCTCAGATCAGCCTGGCCCTAGCCTGGTTCAGTGCCCAAGCTGTGGTTGACCAACTGTCAACACATGGTGGCGCCTTTGCCCACTAGCAGGGATTATATCCCACCTGGAGGCCACCATCCCTAGAAGGGAAGCACCCTTCTTGGGTCACTGCATTTTCAAGTTCCTCCCAGACATCAGGTTACTGAAGGCTAGGAGGTTTGAACAATACTGTATAGTTTTATTATAGATTTTTTATTAGTAGTAATATTACAATTATTCCTATTATATCTACTATTATTCCTAATTTTTTTCTTTTATTAATATTTTTCTCATTCTATTCTCCTCTTATCTGTCTCCGTGAAGACTATTTCTCCATTTTCATATGCTAACAACCAATTTCTTTTAACTCCACATTCACTACTCCTATGACATAGTACCTCTATACACACACTTCTTATCTCATTAACATTCTATCCTACATGTGTCCCCATGCTCTTTGTCCACCATTAGAAATTGTGGTCCTTATTCCAAATCTGTTGGCTATCTTGTAGATAATAATAAAATGCATACTCTCTGTTTATTAAGAAAATATGGCTAATATCTTAAAAGGGACTATTTGAGTTAAGGATGCATATTTTTGTATGGTTTGCTTCTAATATTGATCTCTCACTTCAAGGTGAGGTATTGGAAACCTGCAGGGACACTATAAGTCTATATAGGGGAAACTTCAATATCTCAGATTTGGACTCCTAGAGGGGAATATACATGAACAAAATGAGAAAAATAGGGAAGAAAGTGTCCCAAACAAACCTAGATGCTACATCAATAAAATCCAATGACAGAATGGCAGAAGAAACATCTGAAAGAGAGTTCAGAATGTACATAATTAAAATGATCAGACAAAAAAATGATGAGATAAGACAGCAAATGCAGGCATTGAATGATAGCACCAGTCAACAGTTAAAACATCAAATGCAGGAAGCAAAAGATCATGTCAACAAAGAGATAGAGATTCTGAAAAAAAAAAAAAAAAAAAAAGCAACAAAACCCAGAAATCCTTGAAATGAAGGAAACAACCAAATTCAAATCTCCCATAGCAAGCATAACCAATAGGCCAGAACACCTGGAAGACAGAACCTCAGACATTGAAGACAAATATTTAATCTTGAAAACAAAGTTGACCAAACAGAGAAGATGATAAGAAATCATGAACAGAACCTCCAAGAATTATGGGATATCGTGAAAAGATCAAATTTAAGAATTATTGGGATTGAGGAAGGCACAAAAAAACAAATCAAAGGGATGAACAATCTATTCAATGAAATATATCAGAAAATTTCCCAAATCTGACAAGGAAAGGAAAAATCAAATACAAGAGGCTTACAGGACACCAAATGTACAAAATTACAACAGATCCACACCAAGGCACATTATTATGAAAATATCTAACATACAAAATAAAGATAGATTTTAAAGGTTGTGAGAGAAAAAAATCAAATTAAATTCAGGGGGAAACAAATACGGACAGCAGCAGATTTCTTAATGCAGACCTTAAAAGTTAGAAGGGTCTGGAACAGCACTTTTCAAGTTCTGAAAGAAAATGGATGACAACCAAGAATTTTTCTTTCTTTCGTTCTTTCTTTCTTTTTTATTGTAAACAAATGGGATACATTTTGATTCTCCGTACATGGAGTAAAGGCATACCATTCATGTAATCATAAATTTACACAGGGCAATGTTGTTTGATTCATTCTGCCATTTTTCCCCCTTCCCCCCCCCCTTTTCCCTCTATACAGTCCTTCCTTCCTCCATTCTTGCCCCCCTCCCTAACCCTAAACCTAACCCTAACCCTAATGCTAACCTTTCCCACCCCCCATTATATGTCATCATCCGCTTATCAGTGAGATCATTTGTCCTTTGGTTTTTTGAGATTGGCTTATCTCACTTAGCATGATATTCTCCAATTTCATCCATTTGCCTGCAAATGCCACAATTTTATCATTCTTTATGGCTGAGTAATATTCCATTGTGTATATATACCACAGTTTCTTCATCCATTCATCAATTGAAGGACAACTAGGTTGGTTCCACAATCTGGCTATTGTGAATTGAGCAGCTATGAACATTGATGTGGCTGTATCTCTGTAGTATGCTGATTTTAAGTCCTTTGGGTATAGGCCAAGGAGTGGGATAGCTGGGTCAAATGGTGGTTCCATTCCAAGCTTTCTAAGGAATCTCCACACTGCTTTCCAGAATGGCTGCACTAATTTGCAACCCCACCAGCAATGTATGAGTGTACCTTTCTCCCCACATCCTCGCCAACAACTGTTGTTGCTTGTGTTCTTGATAATCGCCATTCTAATTGGGGTGAGATGGAATCTTAGGGTGGTTTTGATTTGCATTTCTCTTATTACTAGAGATGTTGAACATTTTTCCATGTTTGTTGATTGCTTGTAGAACTTCTTCTGTGAAGTGTCTGTTCATTTCCTTAGCCCATTTGTTGATTGGATTATTTGTATTCTTGGTGTAGAGTTTTTTGAGTTCTTTATAGATTCTGGAGATTAGCGCTCTATCTGAAGTATGATTGGCAAAGATTTTCTCCCACTCTGTAGGCTCTTTCTTCGCATTGCTGATAGTTTCCTTTGCTGAGAGAAAGCTTTTTAGTTTGAATCTATCCCAGTTGTTGATTCTAGCTTTTATTTCTTGTGCTATGGAAGTCCTGTTGAGGAAGTCTGGTCCTAAGCCCACATGTTGAAGATTTGGACCTACTTTTTCTTCTATAATCTGCAGGGTCTCTGGTCTGATTCCGAGGTCCTTAATCCATTTTGAGTTTAGTTTCGTGCAGGGTGAGAGATAGGGGTTTAATTTCATTATGTTGCATATGGTTTTCCAGTTTTCCCAGCACCATTTGTTGAAGAGGCTATCTTTTCTCCATTGCATATTTTTGGCCCCTTTGTCTAGTATGAGAAAATTGCATTTATTTGGGTTTGTGTCCATGTCCTCTATTCTGTACCATTGATCTACCTTTCTATTTTGGTACCAATACCATGCCGTTTTTGTTAGTATTATTGCTTTGTAGTAGAGTTGAAGACCTGGCATTGCAATACCCCCTGTCTTTGATCCATTTTGAGTTGAGTTTTGTGCAGGGTGAGAGATAGGGGTTTAATTCCATTCTGTTACATATTGTTTTCCAGTTTTCTCAACACCATGACAACCAAGAATTTTATACCCAGCAAAACTTACCTTCAGATTTGATGATGAAATAAAATCCTTCCATGATAAACAAGAGCTAAAAGAATTTACAAATAGAAAGCCAACATGATAGAACATTCTCAGCAAAATATTCCATGAGGAAGAAATGAAAAAAAATGATGTAAGTCAGCATAGGGAGGAACTACCCTAAAGGAATAGCCGAATAAAGGAGAAACCCAGTCAAGTTAAAAACCAATAATAAGTCAAAATGAGGGAATATATATCATATCTCAATAATAATCCTGAATGTTAATGCCTGAACTCGTCAATCAAAAGACATAGACTGGCAGATTGGATTAAAAAAAAAAAGACCCAACAGTATGCTGCCTTCAAGAGACTCGTCTCATAGAAAGAGATACCCACACACTAAAGGTGAAAGGATGGGGAAAAACATACCATGCACATGGGCTCAGTCAAAAAGCAGCAGTGTCCATCTTCATAACAGATAAAGCAAACTTTAAGACAGAATTATTCAGAAGGGATAAAGAAGGATATTTCATACTGATTAAGGCATAAGTCTGCAAGACTTAACAATACTAAATATTTATACCCCAAACAATGGCTCATCCAGGTACATCAAACAAATCCTTCTCAATTCCAGGAACCAAATAGACCACAACACAATAATACTAGGTGACTTTAACACAGCTCTCTCACCACTGGACAGATCTTCCAAGCAAAAATTGAACAACGATAACATAGATCTTAATAAAACAATTGATAATTTAGACTTAACAGACATATTTAGAATATTCCATCCATCAACGAGTGAATACACTTTCTTCTTAGCAGCATGTGGATCCTTCTCTAAAATAGACCCTATGTTATGCTACAAAGCTACTCTTAGCAAATATAAAAACTAGAGATACTGTCTTGTCTTCTATCAGATCATAATGGAATGAAATTAGAAATCAATGACAAAAAAAACCCAGAAATTACTCCAACACCTGGAGCTTAAATAATATGCTATTGAATGATGAATGGATTACAGAAGACATCAGGGAGGAAATAAAAAAAATTCTTAGAGGTCAATGAGAATAAAGATACAACATATCAAAATTTGTGGAACACTATGAAAGCAGTTCTTAGAGAAAAATTTATTTCATGGAGCACATTCATTAAAAGAAGAAAAAATTAACAAATAAACGACCTAACACTATAGCTCAAAGCCCTAGAAAAAGAAGAACAGAGCAACACCAAAAGTAGTAAAAGACAGGAAATAGTTAAAATTGGAACTGAAACCAATGAAATTCAAACAAAGGAAACAATCAAAAAATTAGCAAAATAAAAAATTGGTTATCTGAAAAAATTTTTTTAAAAAAATTGATAAACCCTTAGCCACACTAACAAAGAGAAGGAGAGAGTAAAATTCGGGATGATGAAGGAAATAACATGACAGACTCTAAAAAAAATACAAAACATAATTAGAAACTATTGTGAAAATCTATACTCCAATAAAATAGAAAATCTTGAAGACATCAACAGGTTTCTAGAGACATATGATCCACCCAAACTGAATCAGGAGGATGTACACAATTTAAATAGATCAATTTCAAACAATGATATAGAAGAAGTCATCAAAAGCATACCAACAAAGAAAAGTCTGGGACCCCATGGATTCTCAGTCAAGTTCTACAAGACCTTGAAAGAAGGGTTCATTCCAATACTCCTCAAAGTATTCCATGAAATAGGAGGGGACCCTTCCAAATTCATTCTATGAAGCTAATATCACCCTGATACCAAAACCAGACAGACACATCGAGGAAAGAAAATTTCAGACCAATATCCTTAGTGAACATAGATTCAAAAATTCTTAACAAAATTTTATCAAATTTCATACAAAAACATATTAAAAATATAGTTCAACATGATCAAGTGGGTTTCATCCCAGGGATGCAAGGTTGGTTCAACATCTGGAAATCAGTAAATGGAATTCATCATATCAACAGACTTAAAGTTAAGAATCACATGATTATTTCAATAGATGCAGAATAAACATTTGATAAATTTCAGCACCCTTTCATGCTCAACACTCTAGAAAAAATAATAGTAGGAACATTCCTCAATATTTCAAAGGCTAGCTATGCTAAGCCTACAGCCAATATTATTCTAAATGGAGAAAAACTGAAAGCATTCCCCCTAAAAACTGGAACAAGGCAGGGATAACTTCTTTCACCACTTCTATTCAACATTGTCCTTGAAACTCTAGCCAGAGCAATTAGACAGACCAAAGAAATTAAAGGGATACAAATAGGAAAAGAAGAACTCAAACTATCACTATTTGCTGATGACATGATTCTATATTTACAGGATCCAAAAAATTCTACCAGAAAACTTCTAGAACTCATAAATGAATTCAGTAAAGTAGCAGGCTATACAATCAATGCTCGTAAATCTAATGCATTTTTATTCATAAGTAATGAATCCTCTGAAAGAGAAATTGGGAAAACTACCCCATTCACAATAGCCTCAAATAAAATAAAATAAAATACTTGGGAATCAATCTACAAAAGAAGTGAAAAACCTCTACAAAGAGAACTACAGAACAGAAAGAAAGAAATTAAAGAAAACCTTAGAAGATGGAAAGATCTTCCATGTTCTTGGATAGGCAGAATTACTGTTGTCGAAATGGCCATTTTACCAAAAGTGCTATATAAAATCAATGCAATTCCAATTAAAATTCCAATGATGTACCTCATAGAAATAGAGCAAGCAATCATGAAATTCATTTGGAAGAATAAGAGAGTCAGAATAGCTAAAGCGATCCTTAGCAACAAGAGGAAAGCAGGGGGTATCACAATACCAGACCTTAAACTATACTACAGAGCAATAGTAACAAAAATGACGTGGTATTAGCACTAATACAAGGCAAACCAATGGTATAGAACAGAAGACACAAATCAAACTCACATAAATACAATTACCTCATTCTAGATAAAGGCGCCAAAAATATGCAATGGAGAAAAGATAGCCTATTCAACAAATGGTGCTGGGAAAACTGGAAATCCATATGCAGCAAAATGAAACTAAACCTCTATCTCTCACCCTGCACAAAACTCAACTCAAAATGGATCAAGGACCTAAGAATTACACTAGAGACCCTGCACATAATAGAAAAAAAAGTAGATCCAAATCCTCATCATGTCAGCTTAGGACCAGACCTCCTTAACATGACTCCCAAAGCATAAGAAATAAAAGCATGAATCAATAATTATGATAAATTCAAACTAAAAAACTTTTTCTCAGCACAGGAAACTATCAGCAATGTGAAGAGAGAGCCTACAGAGTGGGAGAATATCTTTGCCACTCATACTTCAGATAGAGCACTAATCTCCAGAATCTATAAAGAACTCAAAAAACTTTACACCAAGAATACAATCAACAAATGGGCTAAGGAAATGAGCAGACACTTCACAGAAGAAATCTACAAGCAATCAACAGCTATATGAAAAATTGTTCATCATCTCTAGTAGTAAGAGAAATGCAAATAAAAACTACCCTAAGATTCCATCTCACCCCAATATAGAATGTTTATTATAAAGAATACAAGCAACAATATGTGTTGGTGAGGATGTGAGGGTAAAGGTACACTCACACATTGTTGGTGGGGTTGCAAATTAGTGCAGCCATTCTGGAAAGCAGTGTGGAGATTCTTTAGAAAACTTGGAATGGAACCACCATTTGACCCAGCTATCCCACTCCTTGGCCTATACACAAAGGACTTAAAATCAGCATGCTACAGTGATGCAGCCACATCAATGTTCATAGCTGCTCAATTCACAATAGCCAGATTGTGGAACCAACCTAGAGTCCCTTCAATTCATGAATGGATAAAGAAACTGTGGTATACATACACAATGGAATATGACTCAGTCATAAAGAAGAATAAAATTGTGGCATTTGCAGGCAAATGGATGAAATTGGAGAATATCATGCTATGTGAAATAAGCCAATTCCAAAAAACCAAAGGCCACAAATGATTTTTCTGATAAGTGGATAATGATATATAACAGGGGGTGGGAGGGAGACAAGAATGAAGAAAGGATGGATTGTATAGAGGAAAAAGAGGGGTGGGGAAGGGGTGGGAGGAAGGAAAAATAACAGAATGAGACAAACATCATTACCCTATGTACATGTGTGATTACACAAATGGTGTCACTCTACTTCATATACAACCAGAGAAATAACAGTTGTACCCCATTTGTGTACAATGTATCAAAATAAATAAATTTTTAAAAAAGGATAATTTAGACTAAAAGTAAATAAATAATGAAAGGTGATATTATATAATTTATTAATTTTAACTATTATGCAGAAGAATTGAGCCAAAGGCATTTAACACATTTGGTACGGCCACATTCTTTAGTTAGTCAAAAATAGATGGGTTGTTTAGTTAATAACCAATCTATGCACAATGATTACATTAAAGGCAAGCAGCTGTTTCAGTCAGGTTTTTCACTGCTGTAACCAAATGACTTGACATGAACTATTTTAGGATGAAAAGCTTATTTGGAGACTCATGGTTTCAGAAGTCTCGGTCCCCAGACAACTGGCTCCATTCCTGGGGGTTACAGGTGCAGCAGGGCATCACAGCAGAAGTGTGTGGCAGAGGATAGTGGTTCAGGACATGGACACCAAGAAACAGAAAAATAGACTCCATTCACCAGGGACTAGATATATACCCCAAAGACAGGCCAATGATCCACCTATTCCAGTCACACCTGCCTACATACTATCATAGAATTCCTATCAGGGGATTAATGCACTGATTAAGTTAATACTTTCATAATCCAATCATTTCACCTCTAAATCTTCCTTTTTTTTTTTTTTTTTTTTTCCAGTGTTGGGGATTGAACCCAGGGCCTTGTGCTTGCAAGGCAAGCACTGTACCATCTGAGCTATATCCCCATACCACTGAAACCTTCTTGCATTGTCACACACATGAGCCTTTGGGTGACACCTAATACCTAAATTATAACAGCAGCCACACAGAACAAAACTGATTTTATAAAGTATCAGAACTTACATACGTGAATAAGTATTGTTTGCTGCAAAATAATCATACCTAATATGAAGAATAATGAGATAAAGTGATTGCTTTAAGAAATAATGCTACAGATTTCAGCTTTTGGAAATAGTTGAATAGAACCTAACAAACCAAATTTCCTGCCAATAACAATAATAAATTCTGGGCAAAATATATTATAATAAAGTCAGCTACCCAAAATTATTCAGTTCCATCAGCTCAAATGGAGATGTTAAAAAAAAAAAAAAAAAAAAAAAAACCACAGTCTTACACAATAAACCAAGAATGAGATGCCTACAGTCCAGTACACAGAGTACTCAAGTCTGCAGAATTCATTAGATATTTTTAAAGGGGGTATATGTAGATGGAAAAATAAACAAAATAGAACTGATTCAAGGATTAGGACCAAAGACCTACTACACATTAGCATTATGGAAAATAGCAAATTAAATGTTATACTGTGTCTGCCCTCAAGTAGCTTATGGATAGATATTTAGCAGATAACTAATCAGTCCTAGCCATAAGGCACAGATAAAATTTGGTGAGCTGCCAGTCAATGGGATCAAGCAAGAGTTGGATCAAAAAACATTTGAGGTAGGTGTTAAGAAAGATAAATTTGCAATTGTGCAGAGAAAAAGAGAATGGCCTTGTGGAAGGAAGGACGAGCATAGAAAAAATGAAAAGATAGAAAGCAATTGGGAGATTGAGAACAGTGTGTAGTAGGATAGTCTAGTTAGAGGTGAGGGTAAGTGGGTGTCGGTAGCAGGAAATTGTCTTAAAATGGTGATCTGAGGTCACCTCACAAAAAACTTGTAAATGCCAACAACAATGTGACCAAGATGTCCCGTTCTTGAAAATCCAGCATGTTTAGAAAATTAACAGCTAGAAAAAAACATCTTTAATTAATAACATTTTCAAGGATCTCTGACTTCTTTCTAACTAGAAAAGGTAATAAAGTAGCTATGATTTAAGTAAGGATATAAAAGAGAGCATGTGTCCTCAGACTGAGGCCATATAAAATATGCAGTCTAGTGATGAGTGAGGTTAGGAAGAAAGAGCTACGTAAATAAAGAGGAAAATGAGAGAAAGATAATAAAGGGGAGGCATGAACTAAAGGGCACACACCTCTTCAGAATGTTTACCAGAAGCATTAGACAAAAGAAAACCATTGTTCACTTACTCTTAAGTGCAAAGATGTGAGGAACCTATGGTAGGATTATTTAGCATATGTTTTATGTCTATGAGAAGTATGGGAAAGGGGGAAAGAAAGCAGGAGAGAAATATTCCAGTGTGCCAGGAAGTAAATTGTTCCTCAGAAAATAATCCAATAAGGGGGAAGAATCTCTCTTAGGAGGCTTACAAAGTGTGTAACTGTCAACCAAACAGTCCAAATCATTGACACCTGTTTTCAGGCCCTTTCTGGTTGTCATTGTAGGGATGATTTCTGAATTTCCAAGTGTATGGAATTATTGTTTGGGGTGGTGTGAGGCAGGTGTGTATTCTAACTGCTCACTATCCCTTCTCTCTTCTGTTCTTACTCCATTGGGAAGGTACATCTTCCATAAGGCATCCCAGGCAGTTTTGTTTTTACACACGTGTATTATTCTAGGAGTGGAACGGCTACTGAACGGGAGTAATGACGAGTCAAACACCCGCTAATGGGATTACCACAGGGGAGGTGACGGGCAATCTAATGAAACTGCCTGTTAAACAAAGTCCAGGTACCTTCATGGTGGCACGATGCCCAGTTTCTCCATTACCCAGAAAGCATCAATTCTTAGGGGCAAGTGGGAGGGAGGGTCTGATTAGCAAGGTCTGCTTATCTCCTCCTACGTCAAGTGCCTTCCCTTTAACATAGGTATTGAATTTTCAGGGATGCCATTTGGGGATAACAAATATGAATCCTCAAGAGAAACTGTGTTTGTCTTTCCTGAAGATTAAGCCAAATGGAGGGAAATGAGCAGACATGATGCATCTTAGACACAGACATGTAATCTGTGCATCTCTAAGTAACCCGAATATCTCCACGTAAAGAAATCTTGTGTTGCTGCATCTTGTGTTCCCCTGCTATGTAGTTTTTACGTTGTCCTTTTTCATATTTACTTTGGAAATATCTTCTTAGCTTGAAAGACAATTCAAGTCCCACTCCTTTATTAAGCCATCCCAAACCTCTTTGCTGGAAGTAGATGTTTCATGTTTCCTAATCTGTGCCCTTCATACAGTATTTCTACTAACCAACTTTCTTAATGTCAGTTGCCTACCTGCCACCTTGGCCAAGTGTTATTCACATGTAGACAATAGGAAACAAATATGCACAATAGAAAGCCATAGATATTGTTGTACAGATATAAACAGGACAATGATTGAATTCCTTTCATTGGCTTTGTTCCTATATCAGAGCAAATAATGCTGGTAAATTCGGCCCTCATTCAACAAATATTTATTGACTGCATGTAGGTCAGATGCAGTCCTATGAAGTGTTAGCAAGAGATATTGGCCAGTGAATGTAGTACAATGTCTATCCTAAATAACCTTAATTGATAATGGAAAGTTATAAGACAGAGAGCGAGATGGCACCATAAGTGTCAGGATTTTTTATTGTTTAGTTGGTTTGCTGATCTATTCCCCAAACCTATGCATTAGAAAGGTAGCAGGGACTATTCCTTCAGAATGTCAGTTAGCATGCTAGACTGGCCTTGCTCTTTGTACCTGAGACTAGGATCTCCTCCCCTTGCCTCACATCTCAGCTTTTAAGAATTTTAGATATCGGCTCCATTTTCTTTGCCCCTCAATAGGAAACTCATAGCCTATATTACTCCTGAAAGTAATTACTATGATCATACCAAAGTTTATTGAGAAAAATCTGATAACCACACATCAGCTTGAAAAGAAATGACAGATATGATTTCAACTACCTCTTCTTATGTACCAGGCCTGTGTCATAACCCAACCTTTCCATGGCAGAGAAGTAGGACATTGTGTCATCTCGGCCTATGAACTCAGTACATAGTTTCAGTCACTCATGAATGCTTTATCATCTGAAGTTGTAGATTATACAAGGGGAAAATTTCTTCCTCTATCAAAATTCTTATCCTACAAAAGAGGAAGTATTGAGAAGTATCTGCTATTATCCATAGCCACTTAATTTTTTTCATAGGAAGATACCACACAGAAACATTGGGAAAAGAAGTGCAAGTGAAGCCAAGCCCTTGTTCCAGAACTGCAGAGCACTGGCCCAGGCAAGCTAGAATATGGTCATGAGCACAGGCCCCAGCCACACACAGCACAACATGCTGGCACATGCCTGGGTGCAGTGAGCCAGGGCCAAGGCAAGTCAGGTGATCCAGCTGAGACCTGGTGCAGAGGACCCCTTCCCACAACACTGAATCCTCAAAAACCTCACACAACCTCAACCTCCCACTTGCAGAAGAGCAGTAAACAGAAGGGGCGGGGGTGTGCAGATGCAAATGGAGATTGCAGGACAGACCAATATCACTGGTACTTTTTCAAACTCTGATTAGCATAAATTTGGACCAGTAACCTTGACCCAAGTGCTGTATAAACCCCTGGACTAGCACACTCAAGGGGCAACCTGCTATTAAGTCCCCTCTTGCCCTGTGAGATTTCTACTTCTATTCACATTTAATTAAATCCTACTGCTAAACTCACTCATTCTCGTCTGTGGATTTCATTCTTCAAATTTGTAAGATAAGAACCCAGAAAGAAGAAATTAGCAATAAACCACTGGGTTCTACTGCAATACTGGAGACATAGCCCGCCACAAAGAGTTGCAACATGTAATTCAATGCTAATGGAGAAAAAACTGGCTTTCTCAGCTGCAGAGGTCTGCAGCTTATGCAGCATGCACCCTCCAGCAGAAGCAGAGAAACTGCTGCTCTCAAGGTGTGCATAGCTCAGCCCATCCTTTTTGGACTTAACCTGTCCCCAGGACATACATATCCTTACCTCTGCCTGGCGAAATGATTACTGAGGGTGGGTAGGCTTGATTCCTGAAGAAAAGGATTGAAGTTATCTTTACCGTGCAATTATGTAGGTTCGTAACCTACCATAAAATCCTATGAATATTACTGCAAATTCCATCGTTGTTTTTTTAAAGAAATTGACATATCTACCCCAACCTTTAGCGACTATCTCCCTAATTAGTCAGCAGTCATCAACATAGAGGTAAGACCCTCCACCAGCAAAAAGATAACTCGATGAAGGTTCATATGATATTTAGGGTTTTTTTTTTTTTAACAATAAAGTATTTTTATTTAAGGTATGTGCATTTTTAGATATAATGTTCTCACACATTTAATAGTCTCCAGACTAGTATTAATACAACTTTTATATGCACTAGGAAATAAAAAAGATATTTTCTTTATTGCAGTGGTCTATAACTGAGCCTACAATATCTCTGAAGTATGCTTATGTAATGAGTTTGCTTCCTTAGAACCCAGTGCTGATGGAAAAAGAATGAATATTAACTGAGTACTTATTGCATACAAGTGGTCTCAATGCTAGGCAAGCATTACTTTTTTAGGCAAGCATTATATATGCATAAATATACTTAATGTTAAGTAAGCATCATATATATAAGATATTATAACTAAATGTATGTGTATCCATGATAATTTAATATTTATACCATTTTACACTTGCAAAAATTAATAGATAGAGGAATTACGTATCCAAAATCACATAAAAGATCTGGGGTAGGTGTGTATGAATGCTAAACATGCATTCATTCCATGACCATACCATCCCACCTATTTTCCAATGTGCTAAAAGTACCACTTGCCATATCACTTAGCTTAAGAGGCTGGGGGCAGAAAGGGAAGAAAAAAAAAATACTATATGAGAATTATATTCAATTTGAATTTGTAGGCAAGTGGTTACTTGGTTACTGGTTGAATTATGATCCTGTCAAGTACAGTAGAGCCTAAGGTTGTTGATTGAATTTTATAAATTAAAAAGTATAATTAATTATAGGACACAGTGATATGTAGAATAAAAATCATAAATCATGATCATATTTACTTAAAATGTCTTGTAAAAAATACCATGTCTTTGGGGACATAGTGTTTTTATCCTACTTTGGATCCATAGCTGCTAAACTAACTCAGAAGAGCTTGCTCAGTAGGAGGACAAAAGTAAGCTAGTATGGAAGAGCTCACATATACTTCACATATGCATCTACAGAAATGCAGTAAATCTTGGACTTAGCTGGTAGATGTTTGTATAAACATTATCATTACAAAATCCCATGTAAAAAAGAGTAACAAAGTGAAGAGCAACCCATGATCTGGCTAACTCCACTTTTTAGCTAAGGAAAGCTTTGGAGTAGTTTAAGAAAGAATAAGTTCACAAGATCAATATAGCTTGAAATAAAAGCAATTCTGTCAGCCTACACACTTGAAAACTTTCTCGTCACTGTACATGCTGGTCATTTTTCTTATTTAGTTTAAATTACTAAAAGGAAGTTTGATAATCTGCAGAATCATGCTTCACCACTTTCCCAACTGCCTGTCATGACTGTGTGGAAGGTGCTCACCATTGCAAGATACAAACCTGAGGAAATTATCAGGATATTGTGGCCATTTTTAGCAGGTTTTTGCTTATATTTTGCTCCCTGTTCCTCTCTGCTCCAAAAAATCGTGAAGTTCACTCCTAGTGGTTACAAGGTAGTATAGGAAATTTATCTCTACAGTCTTTTCTTATGCAAAAGTGGAATTTTGCAAAAATCCTTTAAAATAATTTTTCTTTAAGTTGATTATAAAATTCCACCATACAGCTTATGAGAATATAAAATGTTCACAACTGAATTTCCTAAAATAAAAATATATGATTGCATCCTGACATTTATGTTACCTCCATATTATACTCACCTTCTTCCTGAATAAGTATTCAAGTGAATGCTTTACTGTAATAACTGTAATACAGGAAAGCATTTCAAGCAATAGCAGATCAAATTTAAGTTTGTTTTCCTCACAACTCTACCCTCCAGCAGCATTTAATTAAGTAGTTTCAAATGTATGAGCATGGATCAAATAAGCCTAATTATATCTATGTTTAATTTTTATGTCTTCACCTATGTTAGACTTTGTGGAATCCAACGGCATATCACTAAATGCAGACAATGCTTTAATCACACAATATCACAAATATTATATTTTATATACATTTGTAAGTGCATTATCAATAGTAAATTGAGTGTATTAGCTAACCATTACTGTGAAAATACTTCATAACAAAGTAGCCCCCAATCAGTGAATTATAATAAACAATAGGTACTGGGAATGTAGCTCAATGGTAAATCACCTGCCTAGCATGTGCAAGGCCCTGAGTTCCACCTCCAGCACTGCAAAAAGAAGACAGGGTATAAGGGGGAAGAAGGAGGAGGAGGAAGTGAAGAAGAAGGAAAAAGAATTTCTTGTTGCTCAAATGTCTCTGTGCTAGTGGGAGATCTGCTGAGCAGCTGGGTTTTGTGGAGTGGCTTTTCTGGTATTTGGGCTCACTCATATGTCTGTAAATTGTCTGGTTGGCTAGTAGAAGCAGGGTTCCAGGGCTCCAAGTACCCACAATGACAGCATGCAGCTCCTCCATTTGTTCATCATTTTTTCTGCAGCGCCAAGCTGATCAGGGCTTGTACAACCCGTGGCAAAAACACAAAAGGAGAAGAAGAAAAAATAGAAGGCTTCTTGAGATCTCCTCTTCAACCCAATTCCACACCATTTCTTTCTCATTCTATGGACAGAAACAAGTCATAAGACCAAACCCAAAGTGAAAGTTTGGGGAAGTAATCTCCTCTCCAGTTCTAGGGTCAACTGCACAGTCACACGCAAAAAAGCGTAGCTGCATAGCGGAGAGCAGCCTGTGATGCAGCTACAACTGTATCTGATCTTGGTCAGGACCTAAGCCTTCCCACCATTGGTGCTGCCATTCATCTAGTCAACAAATTTAGGAAATATATATTGAGCGCCTACTGTACAGGTTACGTACAGATCTAGGTTCTGGACATACACTATGGAACGAGACAGACACACTCTCTACTCTTATGAAACTTGCATTTTAATGAAGGAAAGAAGAAAATCCTATTAACAGAAGGAGAGGTGGGAGCAAGACTGAGAGAAATAGTTTGGAGTAAAAGGAGTAGAATGAAAGAAATTGTTTCAGTTCAATAATTCAGGGCACAAGCCTGAAAGCCCCTCTTCCATATTATAGTATTATTACACTGTTTCCTTTGGGCCATCAATTCTCATTTCTACTACTTACCAGCCACGTGACCTTGAGAAAATTATTACCTACTCCAGGATGCAATCTCTGCAAATAGAAATTTTTAAAAATAAGAATATCTTATTTGCCAAGTTGCAGATTGTCTGAGGTGGGTGGTAAAGTCATTTACCTGGCTTGAAGCGTTGGAGTTGTACTTGCTTTTACAACCAATTAAGGGGTGGGGGACATACCAGAAGCTGACCCTTCTAGGCAACAGTATGCCTTACTGTAAGGGGACTAAGAATGCTCCCAGCCAATAAAAACGGAAAACAGAAGTTGACTCTCCAGTATTACTACTAATAATTTTATCCTTGTTGTGGTTAAATTTAAGTTATTGAAGAGGGACAATAAAACTGAGTATTTACTTTTGTATACAATCAGGCTTGCAAGTCACAATAAAAAAACTTATGAGCTAAAAATAAAATAATAGAAGAGCTTATCTTAATAGCTCAATTTAGTAACTGTTTTTTAAATATTTCATGTAGCCCATAATCTGAACATGAGATGGGTGGTGAGATCTGATGTCTGTAGGACCTTCTCAGCTTGATGGGTGTGCTGTTTTGCCCCCCAACTTCTAACTCTGTTTTTTGGTTTTTTTTTTGTTTTTTTTTTATCAGTCAAAACATACTTACCGAGATCTCTTTACCTAAAACTGGGGTGGCAGGGTTGGTGGAAGCAAAGTCATCGCAGCTGCCAACACCACTGCTTGACATTTGCAGAGTTTTATTTCTTGCCGGATCTGTGCTAAGTGCGAATCACACCATGGGGTGTGGCATGGGCACTCATTTTAACAGCTTAAAACTCCAACTCTAATGAATGGGTAAATTCCACAGCATCCAGCTAGAAGGTGCCCTTGGAAAGATGAAATGGTCCCCACGGGAGCATGTGCCGCCCTGGCTGTAAATAAATCAGGTCTTACTGCTCCAGGGCAGTGGTCCTCATCCTTATCAGACACAAAACTCCCTTTCATTTTGTGTTAAATAAAATTCTGAAGGAGGTCATAGGTTTGGATTAGGAACTTCTTGTGAGCCCAACAGATCAAACCATTATTGAGTTTAATCACAGTAATGGGATCTGGTTGGCTACCAGAGGCACTGTAGCCAATTACAATTAACTAAGCTGTAACCGATTGGCTGTTTCGTGGACGACGAGGCAGTAGCCAATCAGTTGCTTTCTGTGTCTTCCTTTATCATATTTTTTTTTTAATTTTATTTTTAAAATAAGTCTTGTCTTATCAGTCTGAAAAAAAAAAATATTTCAGGTAGCCCAGTACACAGAAGGACTTTAATAAAGAGGTAAAATGACTCCACAGAATGGCAACTGAAAGATCATCCTGTGACTTTAAAGGAGAGATCGGGACAAAGGGGTCCACTGACTCCAGGTCCAGTTCTCAGGAGCTGCCACTTACCAGCTGCATGGCATCCAGTAATTTTTGACCTACTGTTATATTTACTCAACCTCTGTAAATAGAAATAAAAAGAGGAACATGAAGTTATTGTATGGATTAGGTATGGGCAAAATATGTGATGTGTAGCATATTTCTTGGTGCATAAATATTCGAAACATATTATTCATTTGTATGTGCTGTGCTGCCTAAATCCCGGGGGAAAACTGGTAACGGTCCAGGTAGAGAATAATAATAATAATGGCCAACATTTATTGGAGCTGCTTAGATGCCACATGCTATGCTCAGCACTTTATAAAGATTATCTCAGTAAGTCTTCAAAATGGCCTCACAGGAATGCTGTGGGTTGCAGGCATGTCTTTGAGAGCTTTACTAACTTCCTCACCAGCCTTCTGCTAGTTTGTAGCATCGACTCCATAACACCTGGCCTCTGAATCCTTGCTCCTGTCACCATGGTGCAGTACCCACTATTTCCTTCTTAAATGGAGTGACCAGATCAGCAAAAAGAGTGGTTAAGATAAGCAACTACTTTTATTTGTTTGTTTTCATGGGGTGCTAAAGATCAAACCCAGTGCCTCACACATGCTAGGCAAGCTCTCTGCCACTGAGCTACAGCCCCAGCCCTGAACTAACTATTCTAAGATGGTCATTTATTCAGTTAGTTACTTCCTCACTCAAAAAGCGGTTGTGTGTGTGTCTTTTAAAATTTAAGTATTGTTGTGTGATGAAATGCAAAGACGACCAGAATTTAATTTCCACCTTTGAGGCACTCACATTTTAGGGACTGTCAACTATTTCAGGCTAGTTGGCATAAAATATAGCAGAGAGTTTCACTGGCAAAATGATACGTGGCACATAAACAGGATTTTTTACTTGGAGATGAGCCAGTTCTTTGGACTATCTGAAATGATCATCATCAAGGCCAAGAGAAGAAAACCACAGCAAGTTGACTGTCTAATCTGGTCAGCTGCAGAGCTATATGCAGAAGACTTAAACCTCAGTTTTTGGTCTTACTCCTAAACATTAGGTCAGAATAAATAGCATCTGTGATGTATTGTCCTTGGTTTCTAACATTTCCATTGACACTGCCACTCTAAAACAGCCTTGGGATCTAAATTGGAAATTGATAGTAAAAGATTTAAATTTCACATAGCTTTGTTCATATCTGGGATAAAATATATGATGAGTCAAATCGTTTCAGATGAGTTTTCCTAACTGGAGATTTTTTTAGAAAATAATTATTTGAATAGGCTGTAATTCAACAAGCAAATTAATTCATTCTCCCAATAACTATTCATTGAGTTGCTACCATGTGCAAATCAGAGACCCAGTGCCAGGGATATAACTAAACCAGAGACAATATCTACCCTCAAGGAACTTAAAATCTGGGTTGGAATGTGGGTCCACAGTCAAGAAAGCGTAATTCGTCGTGAGGAAAGGAATGATGGGGAAAGCACAGGGAGGGCAGAAGAGCCAAGTGTCCCAGAACAAGGGACTGAGGGCAGCTGGGACCTTGAGGATGACTATGAATTAGGCGGGCAGATTGTGTCTGGCTTGGGAGTCCTATAATGGAAATGACAAGATTGAGATTCATATTTTTGTAATAATAAGAGCAGACACATCTTTTACTGTTTGCCTGTCATTGTCCTTGTGACTTTAGTGTTATATTAGACTGTGTGCATGTAAAGAGACCTATTATAAGGGATTGGCTCATGAAGTTATGGAGGCTGGGAAGTCCAAGTCTGCAACGACTGACAGGTTCAAGATTGAAGAGAGCCAAGGTACAGTTCCAGACTGAAGGCCAGGAGGAGTAGATCCAGGAGAGCCAATGATGCATATGAAGTTTGAAGGAAGGCCATCTCCTGGAGAAATTTTTATTATTCAAGGGAGCATCGATCTTCACTTTTATTAAGACCTTCAACTGTTTGGATGAGGCCCACCCACATTATGAAGGATGATCTGCTTTACTGATTAAAATGCTAATCTAATCTAATGTTACAGTCTACCAATTTAAATGTTAAGGTCATTCAAAAGCACCTTCAGAAATACCCAGAATAATGTCTGAGGAACTACCCCGGCACCTGACACATAAAATTAATCACCAAAGGCATATAAATTAATACAGTCATCACAACAACCCTTGAAGCTGGTAAAATTATTATCCCCTTTAGTTACAAATGCATCCATAAATAAATGAAAATGGAGATTACAAACAGGAGGAGAACGATAAGCAAAGACACACAGGTTAAAATGGCCAACAAGAATGACCCAAAATATAATCCCAATGTGGGGTGGTGACCCTGTGAGGAGCAGGAACAAAGCACAGAGGACCTGTGAGGAGAGAGGCTCCTCCCCTGGAGAGTTCTTCCAGGCATCCACCTGAACACCATCTCCGCCTGCTTCTGGCCTCTGTTCACAGTTTTTCCTGGGAGGCTTAGATGCCTGATTTAAACTGAGCACCTTCTATGTCCCTTATCCCCTTTCCTATTTATTTTTCTTGACATATTACCGGTTAACAAACTATGTAGTTTGGCTTACTTACCTGGTTTGTTGACCACCTCTCCTTAGACTGTAAGCTCCCACGCATAGGGATTTCTGTCATCTCTGCACCCCCAGCACCTAGAACTAAGCCCAGAACAGGGGAAGGACTCATTAAGTAATGCTGAATGACACCCTTCATTTTATCTCCATTTTATAAATGCAGAAACTGAGACACGGGTTAGTAACTTGCCCAAATTCATACAGTTAGTAAGTGGCAAAGTTGAAGATCAAAATTCACACTTAGGCAGTTTGCTTTGGATTCTGTGTTCTATTTTTTTTTTTTTTTTTACACATTTTACTAAATTTTTAAGTGTCATAACAATTCACTGAGATATCTGTTAAATCCAAGTAAGAGATGAAGTGCCAAGGCATTCCATTGTTTAAAGTTTAAGTTATTCTTTATTGAGAATATGTTAAATAGCAAATAAAATAGCATTGCAAGTCTGGAAAGAGACCTCAGGAAAAAAAGGAAAATGCTTTATATTTTAGTACTCTCTTTCATAAATAACTTTACATATTTAATTATTAGTGCATATTACTTGTACAAACTAACAGCTTTCTTTTTATATTGCTACACGTGCATATAACATTTCCTATCACTCTGTCTTCACCCCCACCTTCCCCTTCCCAAATAGGCCCTTTTCTACTTTCATGTCCTCTTTGAAAAATTTTATTTTAGATTCCACAAATGAGAGAATACTTGCAATATTTGAAGAATTCTATGTTCTTAATCACTCTAATGTACTTCTCCTTGAAGCATCATTTACTTAGAGAAATAGGAAATAAACAAGTGGATATAGAATTGAGTGTCAGGTACGTCCTTAAATAAAGAAAGGAAGGAAATTACAAGATTAGAAAATGGGTGGAATTATAGACACGGTATCAGTTTTTGTTCCAAGTCGGGGCAGTCCTCTCTGAGGAGCTAACATCGGAAGAGCAACCAAGAAATCTCCAGAATAGAGGGAGGAAGTGAGCCCTGCTCTGCACACATGTGGACCACAGGAATGAGCCCACAGTCTTCAGCAGTGGGTGGTGTGAGAGGGAACGGGGCCTCTAGAGTAGAGGCTGGAGAAGCAGAAGATAAGAGGACCAAGGAGTAAGTCCTGGAAAACACACTGAAGCAGGATGAACAAAGAGGACCAATGAGAAACAGAAAAGGAGGAGTATCAGCAGAAAATAGTATCATGATAATAGATTAGGAAACTTGCTTCCCAAATGATCTAGACATTGTCAAACACTAAAATGAGATCACTAAACACAGCAGATGAACAGAACGCATTGATTTGGGGAATTAAGACAACTTGCTAGTGGACAAAGGGCCGCAATGATTGAAGAGGATAGATACAACAGAACGTGCGTGGAAGGAAGGAAGGAAACAGTTGAGAATAAATTTAAAATTGCCATGACCCATGTGATCCTACAATATGTATAGTCAGAAAAATGAGAGATTACACTCCATTTATGAATGATCTATCAAAATGTAAAAATTCATTCAATTGTCATGTACAACAAATTAGAACAAATAAAAAAAATGTTTAATTACAATAAAGGAAGAGATAGCACAAGTTCTAGGAGGCAGTAAAAGTCAGGCTGGCAGATAAATGCCTAGGTAGAGCCTTCAGCCTTGATCAGAAAAGGGGCAGCTCTTCGTGAAGACTTTTGTTAGAGTAGGAAAGGCCAGGCTGAGCCTGGCTTTGCATCCTGGTTTCTTGTATGACAGACAACTTTAGACAAATCACAGCTGGCACCATCATAAAATAATACAGACTGAGTGGCTTCAACAGCGAGAATTCATTCTAGAGTCTGGAAGAACTGTAAGGCCCCCAAAAAGGAAACCCCAACTCTATCCCATGGATGGATGGCAACCCCAATCAACCGCAGGAGGCGTCACTTGATGCAAACCGCAAGAGGTGTTTATTCCAGCGTGCTGGGACTCTAGCAGAAAATCTTGTAGGTTTATAAAGGCAGAAACCACACATCGGGAGGGATCGCACATGAAAGGGAAAAGGGGGACAAAGCTGCCGGGAAATTTCAAAGGGGGTTCTGGGTTTGCTGATAACATACAACATGTTTCACAATGTTTTACAACAGGGCGTAGATTCTGGTCAATAGTTTCTGGTAATCATTCTGTTTGATCACTATCTGGCTATCTGGCTCAATTTACCCTTTTATTCTCTGTTTGGGGCTGTTTCTTGGAACAGCTTTAAGGGCTTTGTTCCCATTCCTGGGAGGGTGACCTTAGGGAGTTGAGATGACTGGGAGGGTGACCTTAGGGAGTTAAGATAACTGGGAGGGTGACCTCAGACAGCTTAAAAAAATGTCCATTCTTTCAGAACAAGATCAAGGTGCCCATCAGCTCTCTGCCTGACTTAGAAGGCCACCTTCTCACTCTATCCTCACAGGGTAGAGAGTCTGGCAGGAGCAAGAGCTCTTGTCTCTGCTTATGGGAATCCTAATTCCACTCTTAAAGCATGCCCTGATGACCTTATTTAAATCTACTTACCTCCTAAACATGCCTTCATCCAAAATACCATCACATTGGGTGTTCGTTCTTCAATATTTGATTTTTTTTTTTTTTTTTTTGGAGGTGGGGGAACAATTCGATCCATAGCAACCTTTCTGGGTCCTTATATAAAAATGTGAATAATAACAGTACATACCTCAAAGAGTTGTAAGTTCTTGTCACTTAATCAGGGGGTCAATAAACACTCTATCATTTTATTTATTTTGCCTGGGAGATTAGAGGGAAGATAGCCATGATGAGTCCAGTCATAGATGATTTTATAAGGGTGGGGTGGGAAGTTGAACTAATTCAGCAAAGAACTGAAAGGTGCTCAGTGAGGTTGGAAGCAGCATCATGAGCTTTGGTAGCAGGGAACATCACTGAATGGGGCCTGAGAGAAAAGTTTTGAGTGGAAGAGGAAAAGAATCCTACTAACTGTTGCTGAAAAATGACTGCAAAATTTCAAGCTGTGATTCAGCTTGAAATATCTAAATCCAACATCTCCCTTTTTCCCATAAAAGAAATGGCCCAAGAGATGACCTTGGAAGGAGACAGAGTAGTCTGTTTCTCAATGATGCCAAAAATTAGGATTGGTCATTTAACCTCACTGAGTTCAGTAACTTCATAGTTACTTGTGAGAACAGAAACAAAACAATATGCAAAGCCTCACCTAGAGAGGATATTCACACTTGATACTTTCCTTCCTTTGTCTTCTTTCCAAAGTCACACTGGGTTCTAGGAGCATGAACTGGAAGTCATGCTCCTGAAGCTTAGTATTTTCCATTGTTCATGATTCTGCCTCACACATATCCATGGCCTACAGTGTACCGGGCTCAGCATTTGAGATGATGGCAAGAGAAAGGAAGTCGGCACTACTCTGCTACCCAAGGGACTATGGGAGTAGGTGTGAGCCCGCTTCACCTGTAGAGATTGGGCCAGCAGGCCAATACATAAGTGTCCAGCAGCGAGATGAGGAGGAGGATGAGAGCACTGAACAGACGTACTATGAGTGAGGCACTGGTCTAAGTTCCCTGTATCCCCAAAACAATACTCCAGGCAAGGTCCTATTGTCATCTTTGTTTTTCCACTAAAGACAATGAAGCAATCAACAAGAGAAACCTGGCTTCATTGCTAATGGCTAGAAGGAGTCTGGAGAACAGAATAGTTAAGTTCTGATGTATCTAGCAATTTCCATCCTGACCCCTGTGCTTGATGGATTCAGGTTGCGCTTTGATACCCGGAATATAAGATAGCATAAACATATCACTATTGAGGATGCTGCGTGAGCCTCTGGTTCATCTTTCATCACCATAATCTACAGGCAGCAAATAATTGCCAATACTCGAATGAAGGGACATCAGCAAAGACCATAAACTTTCCCAAATTCTACTCCATTTTCCCATCCCTACACAAAACACATTAATATGTGACTTGCTCTCAGACCTACCTGAAAGTATAAAACCACATGAATCTATTTGCTGCTAAAGCATGTGGATGTTGAAGCTTGCTGACATTCAGGCAGTTAACCCTCCTGTTAAAAGCCCTCACCACTACAACAGCCTGAGGCACAGTCAAAGAAAATGTCAATGATATCCAGAATGCTCAAGTGAATAAATGGGCTTCTCTCCAAGGCCCCAGGAAAGAGCAAGCTGAGCTTAGTAAAAACACAGCAGGAATCCTACAGTATTTGCCCTATACATTGCAGGAATATCCATATCATGTTTAAGAGAGGGAAATCTTTGAGTTGTCATTCTTGTGTCCTTCTAAATATTAACAGAAAACCACAAAATGAAGCAGGAGTAACAAAAAACATTGTGGTGATAGAATTTTGCTTCCAATATTAACGGTTTATCATTAAGACTGCTAGTGGTTTCTATTCTCTCTCTCCGCCTCTCTCTCTCTCACACACACACACACATACACACACAAACACACATATGCATGAAGATGAACAGTGACCCTTTTTTAAATAATCACCCAGTGATGCAGATAAAACTGACTGCTTGGTGGAATTACTAACTAAAAAACCAAACTAAAAAGCCAAACTAAAATGCAAACTCAATTTTATTAGAAGCTATGTATAAGGATACTTTAAAATTCATGTCTTTGCTGGAGGGTCAGCTGGGTGTGGCTCCCGGGTGCGGCTCCTGGGTGCAAGATTCTGTCTAAAATCTGCTAATGAGGTGCAAAGCAGGTGGTCATGCGGGCCTGTTTCACAGGCACATTTTAGAAATCAAATTCTGTGAGTCTTATTTTAAAACGTCTACAGTCTTTGGAGATTTGGCAAGGTTTTTTCTCCATAAAGCAGTTACTGAAAAACACAGATATCAATCTGATGCTGCAATTCAGCAATATCATGTTTCTTTAAAAATTTGATAAACAGATTTGCCACCAAAATATGTATTTTCAACTATGTGTTCCATTCAGTATATTTACAGTTCTTCTGGGTAAAGCAAACATCTAGCATGGTATCAAGAATGTATCAATACATAACATAAAAATATAGAAGTGGACAAAATAAAAGCCCACATCAATTGTGACTTACATAGATAACGGGTACATTAAAGCAATTCCACGATCTGATCTGGTGGGAGGCAGTCCCCTTAGTCTACATTGGTGCCAATTCAATTCAAAATAGAATATAGTACCAGGATTTTTTAAAAGCAACATTGAATGAATTAAACTACTTTTTTTTTTTTAAAGAAAACCAAAAAAGCCAAAAGTGTAATTGAACCTTTAAGACAGTTTTACAGTTTCTGGAGAGTCTCAGCTATTTTGGAACATGACAGGCAGCTGGCATAGCAAGCATGCAAAGCATGTTTCAGCTCATTTTTCTGTTGCTCCTTCCTTTCAGAGGATAAGCTGCCAAGAACAATTCAAGGTGCTTTAATAGAAAGCCTTTGCTCTCACATTATCTGTAGACCATTTCTGAACCCATAAAGCAAAGCCATTTCCCAGTTCATAGATTCATGCTTAATAAAAATAGTGGCATAGCACTCTCAGGGCAGGTATCAAATCCTTAAAATTATTTTGCTATTCAATTTGTAAATGACTTTTTTTTTTTTTTTAATCAAGTCTTACTAAAATATGGTGGAAGGAATCAGCAGGAACACCTCCCTTCCTGTTTTCTTCAGCCATCATGGCTCTAAAGCAATACTGGCTACGTCTAGAGTCTGTCTCTGCCACTTGGCTGCTGAAAGAATGTGGACAAGTTCCTTAACATCTTTTTGTCTCAGTTTCTCATGTATTAAAGAGTACAGTTATAGCACCTATGCATTGAGCTTCTGTAAGAACTAAATAGGTTGATATTTGTAAAACATTTAAAACCGTGTAGCATATGGTATTTAATATGCATTAGTTGATACTACTATTATCCACACAGGCTAAATATTTCATTACATACTCTCATACTTTCCTAAGGCTTAAAATATCAGCAATATTAATGAGAACACATCTCTATTCCTCCAGTGCCATTATATTCCTTGGGCTCTGGATCTGCTTGTGGTGATTTGTCTGCCTCCATCCTTGATCTTCTCCATCAAATGTTTACTTCCTTTTACTTCCTTCTGTTCCTGGTTCTGGCTAATGTTGTCATCACCAATCATCCAGGCAAAATTCTTTATAATCAGTAATATTTATTAAGCACTTATTATATGCTTAACTCACTTTGTTAGGAGCTTTGTTGATCAGGGGAAAGCAACATAAATTTTATTTGACATTATGGAATTCACAGTTCTGTAGGGAAAATAGATATGGTTCCACTAATAAATAACAAGTATGACTAATGATTTGAAGAATGAGATGAAGGTGTACAATGGGAATATAAAATGGAAATTTCTAAACTAGTTTGGCATATATTCACTCATTTATTTAAAAAATATTTTCCAGGCACTCTTTCAAGTGCTAAGGATACAGGAAAGAGCAACAAAAGTTCCTGCCCTTGGAAAACCTGCAGGGTAGGGAGATAAGTTGCAAAGAAATAAATACATAGTAGGTTGGATGGCAGTAAGTGCTATGAGGGAACTACAGAGTTAAATAATCAGTCAAATGTGAGACGTTGCTTTTTTATGTAGATAGCTCAAGAAATTCCTACTCTGATAGGGTCACATTTGATCAGAGAACTGAAGAAAGTAATGTAGATATTAGAAGGAAGAAGCTTCTAGAAGGTGAAATAAGTGCAAAGACCCAGAGTCAGAAGTAAGCTTGAGGAAATAGGAAGATGCAGCAGAGCTGGAAGAGATAGAACTGAATAGAGGAAGAGAAGCATCCAGGAAGCACAGGGGATGGAACTGGCTTCTGAGTGAGACAGGGAGCTTCAGGGGTGGAATCATCTAACTTACATTTTTAAGGTTCACTCTGTGCAGATTTGGGCATTCACTGGGGGCAGGAAGGGTGAAGCAAAGTGAAGCCTGGAGAGCTAATGTAATGATCTCCAGGTATAGACAATGGTAGCAGTGGAGATGTGAAAGTAAGTAGATCTTCAATATATTTTGAGTTCAAGTCTTAATGGATTTAATTAATAATTTGATAAAGACAGGAGAGAGATGAGGAAGATGACTTCAAAGATTTTGGTGTGGGCACAGGTAGAAGATAGTAACAAAGCTTTCACCATGACTTTATTTCTGGGTTATTTTGGTATCTAGACAACCATGTGATAGGGAAGGCTGAGTAGGGCAGGAATCACAACTTTTCTACATATTAAGGGAAATTCCTCTTAGACATTTAAGCTTTGCAATATGAAGAGTCATTGAAACTACAGCCTCGAGGGTGAGTAGTAATTAGATGGAGGACAGGAAAATGGGTGGGGGATGGAGGTGTGCTTTGGATGAAGTAAAGAAGAGTGTTTGAGCAGGAGAAGTAACAGGCACTTGAGTAAGAGTGAGAGATGTAAGCTTGAACTTCTATACGTTCTAGCTATGCAATCTTGGTCAACTGCCCTAAACAGGGGTTACAGTGTTTTTCCCATGTGTCTCTCATAAGGATTGTGTAAGTTATTGGTTTAAAATCTAGTTTATCAGAGAGGACGAATGATCTCTCTGATAAGCAGATGATGATATATAATGGGGGTGGGAGGGAGCAATATGAAGGAAGGATGGATTGTACAGAGGAAAAAGAGAGGTGGGAGGGGTGGGGGGAAGGACAAACAACAGAATGAGACAAACATCATTACCCTCTGTACACGTATGATTACACAAATGGTATGACTTTACTTCACGTACAACCAGAGAAACAAGTTGTACCCCATTTCTTTACAATGAATCAAATAAATTTAAAAATATATAATATCTCTGTTGGGAAAAACATTTAGTCCAAGAAGAAATACAGATATCTGGATTATGAAATGTTTGTTGAAAATTAGGCACAATAACCAATTGTTGCTATCTAATGACAAAAGCATAAAGAGGATTTAACAGTTTTACCAAAATTAACAAATTTTCCAGGTCATTGTTATTATATATTTAAATACCTGGTAGTGTTTTGGATTGAGGGTAATTGCACGATTAAAGTCCAGAGTAAAAAAAAAAAATCTAGTTTAGTGGGAAAGAGCTATTAAACTAAATTTCAAACCTCCATGTCCAGCTAAAGTCCCCACTGTGCAGAGACATTGCAACTACTCTCTGAGTTCCAGTTGCACCAACGACACTAGAAAAAGGATCCAGAAAAACACAAGGATTCCTATAAGACCTCTGCATTCCCCAGGTGTCTACGGAGGGCTGACAAAGCAAAACCTGAAAACATTTTCACTGAGCCACTTCATCAGGAGCGGGCACCAGGCATGAATTCACATGGATTCTGATAGGAAGGTGACCTCAGACACTCACAGGAGACTGAAACGTCCCCAGAATGGCATAGGGCTAAGTCAGCACAGTGTCTAATCATGTTTCAGATAGCCTGTTCTCACAAGTACACTCTAGGTTCTGAAACCACACGCTTAAGGGGCTAATTTATTTAAGATCTTCAGGCAAAATGGAGCAATTAGAAGTTTCTCCATAAAAATATCCAATTAGTGATAATTATCTACCCTGGAACTTCGGTGCTCCATTCCCCAGGCTTTTGGCCTTCATACAAGCAAGGCTGAACTAGCACATCCGTCAAGTACATACAAGCACTTTCCATGTGTCAACGTAAATGGGCATCAGAAATCCAGTTGTAAGTGAAACACAGTTTCTGTCACCAAGGGATTTTTATCCCACTGCAGGAAATAAAGAGACAAAAAAAAAAAAAAAACGTAATGAGTAACACTCAAACCCTAAAAGCAGTCACCTACCTATGCCTACCAATTGAGGTAAATAAGGCTTAAGGGAGAAAGTGACCTGTGGGCTGAAATTTGAAAGGTAATAAAGGAGGAGGCGGATGGGAAAAAAAGAAATGAAATATGTATTTTCAGGCAGAAATATGGTTCATGCAAAGGCTCAGAGGTGAGACCAAAAAAAAGTTATAGGGAAATATACAGTGTGGTTACCCTCCTCCTCCTTCTCCTCTTCCTCTTCTTCATGAGGTTCAGGAGATGGAACTCAAGGCCTCACACATTCCAGGCAAGTGCTCTACCACTGAGCTACATCCCCAGCCCTAAGATTGCATTTTTTTTTTCCTTAGGGAAACGTAAGCCAAGAGAGAGTTAAAGTAGGAGAGGACATAATTTTTATTTTATAGCAAACATTCTCCTAATATAAATAAAGTATTGGATTCTGAAAAAAGAGGCTTAAGATATTCATAAGAAAAGTGATCTAACATTTCTAGTGTGGGCGAGGGGTGCACCTGGTGTGATGTGTGATGTGTGATGAGGAGGCAGGGATAAAGGCAGTGGGAAGCAGAATCATTGTATTGGAAAGACAGAGGAGGCAACATGCTAGGATGTGGTGACTAAAGTGGGTGGCCAGGCAGAGGGGCACGAGGTTACCAGACGTCAGTCTTTGGCAAATTAAGACAAAAACAACACCATTTACCAAGATGGAGAACAAAGGACGGGGGAAGGTTTAGACCCCCATTAGAGCTGAGTTTCTGAACTTCTCAGGTTCCTCCCAGTGATAGCATTGCGTGTAAGCAATTCCACCACGTCACCATGTTCACACTCACCCTTTAAGTCCTGAATGATGTCTCTCAAAAACATCTTGTGAATCCCTAACCCCTAGTACCTCAGGATGCAACTGTATTTGGAGAAAGAATCTTTAAAGAGGTGACCAAATTAAAATGATTAAAGTTCAAAGGATTCCCCCAACCCAACCTAGCTGGTGTCCTTATAAAAGGAAGATTGGATACACCAACACCAGATGTGTGCAGAGGAAAGAGCACGTGAAGACAAAAAGAGAAAGCAGCCATCTGCTAGCTAAAGGGAGAGGCCTCAGAAGAAACTAAATCTGCTGGTGCCGTATCTTGGGTCTTCAGCTGCCCAAACTGTTAAAAAAATACATTTAAGATTTTTAAACTACAGTCTGTGGTATTTTATTGCAGCAGCCCTAACAAATGAATGTATCCTCTAAACCAGGGCTTCTCAAATTCTAGTGTGCGTAAGTATCACATTAGAATCTTGTTAGAATGAAAAGTCTAATTTGGAAGGTTGAGGATGAGGCCTGAGATTCTGTATTTAAATCAACACCAGCATTGAACATGTTGATGGTCAGGACCACACTTTGAGTAGCAAAACTATAAACAAGTATTTCTCAAAATGCAATTCAGGGACACCTTGTAGCCCAAACATCTTTTTAAGCAGACAGATTCTGGAGTTCAGTCTTTCTGAATCAAAAACTGTAGGTCAAAGGTAGATCCCAGGAATATGCATTTTAACAAGTTCACAAAGCAATTTTATATACATTGAAATTTGAGAATTACTTCCCCAAAGCATCTCTAAGAATCACGGGCAAATTCAACCCCTTGCACATCTTCCACCATGTCTTTTTACCCTTGACAGCTGCAACGGGCCTTGAGGACATTGGCCACTTCAGCAACACCCACCCAGCCAGCACCTTCTTGTGGAGAAATACTGCCTTTAATCTTCTGGAGGAATCCTTGTCAGGAACTGACACTGGGGATCACAGTTAAAAGCAGCTCACATATGCAAAAGTAATTTGGAAAGAACCTCCCAGGCTTTTAAGCAGCTGCTTTTGCATATGAAAGGTGAAAGTTGAGGCAATAAAACCTAGAAAGAAAAAAAAAAAAATGTAATGATATTTTGAGGCTTCTTCTGAGGAATGCAAGTGGCTTCATTAACTGAGTCTGCACACGCTCTCAGAGGCTTGAAATTAAGGGTATCACCCCCAGACCCGGGCAACTCTGGACACACGGTCTGTTGGTGCGGTTTGCCTGTCAACTGGATTCCCTCTGCCCTGCTCTTTTATTTTGAGTCATGTACCCACTCCCACGGAGCACCTGCTCTTTTCCAAAGTCCACCTCTCCATGCCCATGTATCCTTCCCCACCCAGAATTCATTGCTCCTTGCACGACCTCTTGACCAGGCAGGGACATGAGGTGGTATCGGAAGTCTGGTCCCACTGTTCGGAGAAGACTGCTGGCCCTCTTTCTCCAGACCCTCCTCAGGTGAGTCTATTCCTCTCTCTGACCCTCAATTTTCTCCTGTGTGAGATAAAGTTAAGCTAGATTATCTCTAAGTACCCTCAGTCAATAAAAGTTTGGTTTTACAAATGAATCAAAAAAGAAGCTTTGGTTCTATTGCCAAAATAATTTTTCACTAGTTTCCCATGTAAGACTGAAAAATTCAACGCTCTTTGCCTCAATCAGTTTGGGCTAGCCATTTCCTGGCAGACTGCCCTGTCTTTACCCTACCATGTCCTGACCCTGGTTTGCTTCCAAGTTCAACAGTAGCTCATTCATGCCTGAACACTATGCACTCTCCAAACATTTTATCTTATACTGTGGAAAAATAAGGGACCACAAATCCATTTCCTTTGTAATGTCCTGTGTTACAAGGCAGAGGTCTGTCACAAAACTGAGGAAGCCACAGAGGACCCACTGTTCACCAGTTCTTGTGAAGATACCAGAAAGATTTTCAGACAAGTTGCTCAGAGTATCAGGCATGAGTTTATTAGAAGGGACAGGAAAGAAGAAAGGGGGACTCTCAAGGGAAAGAGTGGGTCCTCTCAGAGAGAAGGATGACATACCTCTCCTGCTCTCCAATTTTATTGGGAGTCCCAGGGAAGTTTCCAGAGTCTTTCCCAGGTCCACCTCTTGACTTTTGACTGACAGCAGAGGAACTGCATGGAAGAGAGGAGGAAATTTTTAAGACTATTGAGTCCCCTATTATCGACTCAATATCCTGCCCCCTTAATGTGTTATTACCCTTTGAATATCTTTCAGCACACTTTTTTTTTATTGTAAACAAATGGGATACATGTTGTTTCTCTGTTTGTACATGCCATAAAGGCATACCATTTGTGTAATCATAAATTTACATAGGGTAATGTTGTTTGATTCATTCTGTTATTTTTCCCTTCCCCCCACCCCTCCAACCCCTCTTTTCCCTCTATACAGTCCTTCCTTCCTCCATTCTTGCCCCCCCAACCCTAACTCTAACCCTAACACTAGCCCCTCCCACCCCCATTATGTGTCATCATCCACTTATTAGCGATATCACTCGTCCTTTGGTTTTTTTGAGATTGGCTTATCTCACTTAGCATGATATTCTCCAATTTCATCCATTTGCCTGTAAATGCCATAATTTTATCATTCTTTATGGCTGACTAATATTCCATTGTATATATATACCACAGTTTGTTCATCCTTTCATCAATTGAAGGACATCTAGGTTGGTTCCACAATCTGGCTATTGTGAATTAAGCAGCTATGAACATTGATGTGGCTGTATCTCTGTAGTATGCTGATTTTAAGTCCTTTGGGTATAGGCCAAGGAGTGGGATAGCTGGGTCAAATGGTGGTTCCATTCCAAGCTTTCTGAGGAATCTCCATACTGCGTTCCAGAGTGGCTGCACTACTTTGCAACCCCACCAGCAATGTATGAGTGTACCTTTCTCCCCACATCCTCGCCAACAACTGTTGTTGCTTGTATTCTTGATAATCGCCATTCTAATTGGGGTGAGATGGAATCTTAGGGTGGTTTTGATTTGCATTTCTCTTATTACTAGAGATGTTGAACATTTTTCCATATGTTTGTTGATTGCTTGTAGATCTTCTTCTGTGAAGTGTCTGTTCATTTCCTTAGCCCATTTGTTGATTGGATTATTTGTATTCTTGGTGTAGAGTTTTTTGAGTTCTTTATAGATTCTGGAGATTAGTGCTCTATCTGAAGTATGATTGGCAAAGATTTTTCTCCCACTCTGTAGGCTCTTTCTTTGCATTGCTGATAGTTTCCTTTGCTGAGAGAAATCTTTTTAGTTTGAATCTATCCCAGTTATTGATTCTAGCTTTTATTTCTTGTGCTATGGAAGTCCTGTTGAGGAAGTCTGGTCCTAAGCTGACATGTTGAAGATCTGGACCTACTTTTTCTTCTATAATCTGCAGGGTCTCTGGTCTGATTCCGAGGTCCTTAATCCATTTTGAGTTTAGTTTCGTGCAGGGTGAGAGATAGGGGTTTAATTTCATTCTGTTGCATATGGTTTTCCAGTTTTCCCAGCACCACTTGTTGAAGAGGCTATGTTTTCTCCATTGCATATTTTTGGCCCCTTTGTCTAGTATGAGAAAATTGTATTTATTTGGGTTTGTGTCCATGTCCTCTATTCTGTACCATTGATCTACCTTTCTATTTTGGTACCAATACCATGCCACTTTTGTTACTATTATTGCTTTGTAGTAGAGTTGAAGATCTGGTATTGCAATACCCCCTGCTTCGCCCTTTCTGCTAAGGATTGCTTTACTATTCTGGGTTTCTTATTCTTCCAGATGAATTTCATAATTGCTTGCTCTATTTCTGTAAGGTACGTCATTGGGATTTTAATTGGAATTGCATTGAATCTTTAAAATCTGTAAATCATACTACTTTTGGTAGTATGGCCATTTTGACAATATTAATTCTGCCTATCCAAGAACATGGGAGATCTTTCCATCTTCTAAGGTTTTCTTTAATTTCTTTCTTTAGTTTTCTGTAGTTCTCATTGTAGAGGTCTTTCACCTCTTTTGTGAGATTGATTCCCAAGTATTTTTTTTTTTTTGAGGCTATTGTGAATGCGGTAGTTTTCCTGATTATTCTTTCCAAAGATTCATCACTTATGTATAAAAATGCATTAGATTTATGGGCATTGATCTTGTAACCTGCTACTTTACTGAATTCACATATGAGTTCTAAGAGTTTTCTGGTGGAATTTCCTGGTTCCTCTAAGTATATAATCATATCATCAGCAAATAGGGATAGTTTGAGTTCTTCTTTTCCTATTCGTATCCCTTTAATTTCTTTGGTCTGTCTAATTGCTCTGGCTAGAGTCTCAAGAACAATGTTGAATAGAAGTGGTGAAAGAGGGCATCCCTGCTTGTTCCAGTTTTTAGGGGAAATGCTTTCAGTTTTTCACCATTTAGAATGATATTAGCCATGGGCTTAGCATAGATGGCCTTTACAATGTTAAGGAATGTTCCCACTATCCCTGTTTTTTCTAGTGTTTTGTGCATGAAGGGGTGCTGTATTTTATCAAATGCTTTTTCTGCATCTATTGAAATAATCATATGATTCTTGACTTTAAATCTATTGATATGGTGAATGACATTTATTGATTTCCTGATGTTGAACCAACCTTGCATCCCTGGGATGAAACCCACTTGATCATGGTGCACTATCTTTTTAATACATTTTTGTATGCGATTTGCTAAAATTTTGTTGAGAATTTTTGCGTCGATGTTCATTAAGGATATTGGTCTGAAATTTTCTTTCCTCCATGTGTCTTTGTCTTCAGCACACTTTCTTTGTGAGGGTCTTGATGTTTTGGTTGCCAGGGTGACTGGGGATTCTGACATAGTGTTGGTGATAAGAGATGGTCCAGGCAACCTTGTAGGGTGTGACATGATCTTAAACAACAGTTTTTGTTAAGGGGGTGTAATTATGACTGGAGGAGTTTCTTTCAGATGTTTGCCTGATAGATAAGGTTCCCTGTGGTTTTTAGTTGCACTTCATTGTCATTTCCCTGTTTATCAATTCAGAGCTGACTAGCTACCTAACACCAAGACCTCATAAACCCAAATAAAAGAAAGCAGAGTGTGGTCCCTGCGTTCAGATGAAAATTCCTGGTTACAGTGCTGGGATGATGGAGGGGAGCACAGGTTGCTGACGAGCACATTCAGAATCTCTCCTCAGCTGAAATGGCAGTTACTATAGCCCTGATTCTTAAAGAATAATTGGGCAATAGCAATCAAATGCTTTGATATTACCATGTCACCCTATATCATCCACACCCTATATGATAACTCAGTGGTGAAGCCCAAGGCTTAGAGTTAGAACTTGGTTCAAATTCAGTCTCTTTTACTCAGTTGGTTAATTTATCTGACTACTCTGAATCTCTGTTTCTTTATAAAATGGAGTGATACTCTCTTGGAATCATCAAGAGAATTATCTGAAATTATATACTCAGATCACTAGCAGTATAAGGAGAAAATAGTGTTAAATAAGTGGTAAATATATATATCATTTCACTCATGATTAAAAAAAAAAAAGGATGACACTAAACTCCTTGTTCCAAAATGTTAGATTCCTAGGAGAATGTTGACCTAAGCATAATGACTATTTCCAGCAAGGAAGCGTCTTAACACTTCAAAAAACAACCTCCGTCCAAAAGTGCAAGCTCTGCCCAATGATGGGTACACCTAAAACCCTGATGTGGACATTCTGCGGTCGGCTTGTGTGTCTTTAAGACAGCAGTACTTTTCCTTTAATGAGCTCTTCCACAGTCTGAGGACACTGGGGGACCATTAGAATTTTCCTCTGCAAAGTGAACAAGGCTTGTGGTTCCATAGTAACCAAAGCTAAATAATTCAAACTGAGAAGCTTACAAAATGGCAATTTACCTAAGGATGTTTTTTTATAGCCCCTTACGCTGTAATCCTAATGAAAGGGCTTCTCATCAAAGCTGTTATTATCCTAGAAAAAATATACACTCATATATGCACACAAATACACACATGTACACACCTTATTTTCAGTATTTTCTCAGTGGAGTATTAAAAAAAAAAAGAAAGAAAGAAAAAAAAATATTTGTAAATTAGCAATGTTACCTTCCCTCCCAATACTTGAAATGGAGCTTCATTTTGAACTACAACCCATCTGAGGCATCACTAGAGAGAGAACGACTGCCATCAGCAAAATTACTGATTACACCTGGAATGACTGTCAGAAATGTCCCTGTGGGCTAAAAGGACTCACATTAGCACAAACACACACAGCCACTTTCCACTTGCTTTCTGCTAGTACTCGAAAGCATATCTGTGGACCTCATGCACCAGAGTCACCTGGAGAGTTTTTAAATTATAGATTTGAGTGTTTTACCTCTAGAATTCCTCCTTCTGGGTACCTGAGACAGAACTCAGAATGCAGTATTCGTTAAAAGCTTCTCTCGAATGATGTGCAATAATTTTCAGCAGTTGTCGCTTTCCTAATCAGGTTATGCATTCCACTGCCTGAACTAGGAATGACTTCCAGGCTGGGAAAAATGTGCTCTGAATCTACAGTGTCTGCCCTTAAAATATGTAGTTGAATCCTGGTGGAGGAAATGATGTATCCACACATCAACAGTTTTCACTTTAAATGCTAAGTTCCTCTCAAAGTCAATGTTTAGAATTTGCAATATCCAGAACTAAATTTTCTACATTACTTGATGAATCAGTATTCATTTCTTTAAGAAAAAGATGAAGAACATTAAAAGTAAGAACATGGAGGAACTTTAGATTATGTAGAGGGAAATGAGAGGGAGTGGGTATGAAAAACGGTGGTATGAGACAGACATATTACCCTATGTACATGTATGATTACATGAATGATATGAATCTACATCATGCACAACCAGAGAAACAAAATGATGTACCCCATTTGTGTACAATGAATCAAAATGCAATCTGTAAAAAATAAAAAAATAAATAAATAAAATAAGAACATGTAAAGATTCCATTGTAGAGAAATCAACTTCTGAGTTGGAGTCCAGGAGTCATGCCTTTCATTTTCAGCTCCTAGCAAGGTGATTATTAATTCATTAGCATTATAGGATCCTGGATTTTCAAACCAGAGTTCAGTTATATTCACCCCACTGGGCTAATTGTTAGACTTGAAATGCCAATATCCGTCAGGCCTTCTAGAATACCCAGCATCAAGAATGAATCTTCTGTACCCAGTTCCCAAAACAATGTTTAAAAGATGAAATGTGTAGATCAATGACAGATTAATCAAAACATCAGTTCACATAAACAATCAAAGTCCTTTCTATCACTTCAAAAAATAAAGGGTGTATAGTTTATTGGTAATAAAATATAGTAATTACAAGGGAGATTCTGAATATATTTTGGTATAGAAGTTGTTTCTGTGACTAATTGGCCATGACAGAACAGGATCCTAGACTGAGAGCACAGGGAAAGGTAATGGACTTGACCTGAAAGGTCACCTGTCAGTAATCTATACCAGCCTAGGTCTGAGGTCAGGTCCTATGACACTTACTTAGAGAAGAGAACATCAATCACATTGTGGGCAACATAATTTGAACAAAGGGTTTTCTAGTGAACTGTTAATTATCCATAATAGACAAAAGAAATGTTTGATACTTTACCCATCTCGTTTTAGTCACACACATTATGAACTTGATGTTTTTATCTCTGTTTTACAGATTTAAAAACTGAGGCTTCACGGCATTAGCTTTTCCATAGTCAAAACACAGTACCTATAAATGCAGATATGGAAATACAATGCTTGTTTCAGTTCCTCAAACATCTTCATCTTTTGTGATAGAGTATTTTTCTTCTGGCAAAATGTGATCATAGATTCATTGTGACTGCCTATTTTATGATTTTCTTCCCATACTAGTCCATGGGTACCTACTATGGTAGGTTCATAAGCCATGCATGCTCCCTGACATTCCATTCTTTTCCAAACATTTCTACCATATGAACTCCAAATGACCCATCCAGTCTCAAAAGAGTTGTTTTATAACCAACAAGATGTAGATCCTATTTACTTTTCAATTTTCACTTGATTTTTTTCTATATTGTGTAAACAAAACTCCATGGCAAAATGAAGAGCGAGATAGTGCCTAACTTTTCACAGCAAGATTCGAAACTGTGGAAGACTGGTAGAGAATACTTCAGACAGTATGTACTAAGAAGCTAACCACATGACCCTCGTTGAGACAAAGCAATACCCTGACATCTACATCCTTCAGTCTCTCCCCTAAGCACTTCCCTCAAATTTCATGCCTTCCGTTCCCCATTCCCCTTCTTCCCTCATGGGGTAACCTTGCTCATGCATGCCAGCCTACAAACTGCTTCGAATTTTTCTCCTTCTCTTTATCCGTTTTCACATTCAGACAGAAGGTGCTTTTTCTTCCTTTTTAGGGCTTCTGAAGATCCTTCCAGGCAGCAGCTGAAGAGTCTGCACAGCACAGCTTCTCTACTTGCTCATTTCAGTGTGAGCTCCTCCCCTCTACTGCAGCATTTCTGTTATCTTCATGAAAATGTTATCCGGGTTCTTATTCAGGTCTCCGACTTCCCTGTTTCAAGGTTCACAACTTTGTACTTCTGTTCACTGTGCAGACTTTGTACATTTTATATCTCCCACTCCACTCCGGGTGAATCAATGAACAAAAATATATGTGGGCATCTTGTTTCCTTTTGTGGTTGGTTGATTACAATCAGAATAGCTAGTCAGTCCATCTGCACTGCCTTTGAAGGTTTTGGAATTCATTGAATAATAGAAACCTGGGTATGAACAGTACAGCATCTAAAGATTTGACTGAACTATTGTTCTTAATATTTTATATGATATATAGACCCAGTTCATCTTAAATCTTAATGTTTCCTTAGAAGTTTTGAGATGCTAATTTTTACCTTTCTGTTTTTAAATCACATATGTTCATATTTTCAAATGCATCCTCTCAAGTTGGTTGCATAATTGAATGTTCTAATAAGTGTTTGTGTAAAACATATTCACAATTTAAAAGGGCATTGGATATGCAGAACAGTTGCTTATATTCTGACATGACATTGCAAATCAATAAAGTATAACTTGAATCAGAAAAGTACTCATTTTATATAATATTTATTGGGAAATTTAAAATTCTGGTAATCTTGGGATATGATATTGAAAAAAAAGATACATTTGAGAATCTTTATGCAGGATCTGCTATATGCCAGGCATTAAGCTAGGTGCTAGGAACACAAAGATGAATAAGAGAGCAAGCTTCCATCCTTGAAGGACACAAGATGTAATGCAGAAAGATAGAAAATGACACTAATCATTGACATGAAGTCAATCATCTGGTTCAAGGTATAAGATACGAAAAACTATAGAAAATTTCACATTTGCCTGAAATGAGGTGTCTGCACAATTAAAAGAATCCAAAGTCTAAGATATTCTTCCAGTGATAGTATTTTTCCTTCTTTAATCAAATACTGTCCTAGGAAGAGGGTATTGGATGGTAAAATGGTTGCCTGAGGGAAAGATGTCTTAACCAACTTTCTCTATTTTATAGTTGTATCAAAATATCAGTAAATGTCCACAAGGGTCACTTCATGGCAAGGGAGTTGGAATAAATAAAATTAAAGAAGATAAATGTTGTAGATTCTAAAATCTTAAACAGGGAAGGTATTAAGCCTCAGAAAGTGAGAACTTTAAGCACTCCAGACCTCACAGTAGAGAAAGGCATCCACAAATGCTACAGTTGATGTGTATTTACAGGGATTGTGACAAGGTAAGGAAACTGCTCAAAATCAAAGGTGTATATATAGAAAAGGAAGACTGCTGAGGGGGCGAGAGAGAAGGGGAACTGCAGTGTCTTAGGAGGATAAGGTTTGCATTAGACAATATGCAAGTCAACAAGAATAGAACTAAGAGAAAACAATACTTAGTCTGTCATGAGAGTGCTAAAAAAAGCCCAGGCATGGAAAAAGTAAAAAACAAGAATATCCTTGACAGTGCTGGACTAAGACTGGAAAGAATCAGAGGGAGTGAGGTAGAGAAAATGTTCCCATTGTTCCAGAAGCAGTATCATTCTTCCATTAAGGTGTGACTTTATTAGAATGTGCATTTTTTTGAGTTCATATTATTTGTTAAACTCTCTGCCTGTGACTGTGAGGGGAGGGGGCAATGGGAGGTTTGGGGGACAGGTACAAAGAAATGTTCCCTTTGCTGGATGTACCATCATTAGCAAAGTAGATTGCACTGCAATTGAAATGATCGGCTAGTGCAAGCTTTGAAGTCTGCAGAAGGTTTATAGCTCTGCACTTGTGATTCACAATCACAGCACTTTCAGAAACTCCTGTATTTCACTGTCCAACTTCCCTGGTTTGACCTGGAGCCCAGTCATACATGCAATTACGGTGGCTGTTTAACTTGCTGCTCATTTCTTCCCATCTTCCCCAGTCCAGAGCAACCTTTGTGTTCAAATCCTACTCTGGCTACTAAGGAAACTGGTATCATGATGTCAGTCTAGGAAAGCAAAGGACTGCAGGAGGAGGGAAGCAAGTGACAGTGCGGAATTTCAGAAAAGTTCAGCAGTCTTTCAACTGTCAGCCTCCTTCACGGAAAATCAAAAATGACAATCAATTCCCGAGAAAGGGTATAATTTCTCAAACCGGATAAAAAGACAATGCCAAACTGTGAACTGCAGTGAAGTCTCAGGAGAGTTCCTCGCTCTGCTCTCTCTCCCTCTCTCTCCTTCCTCGCTCTGCTCTCTCCTCTCCTCTCTCACTCTTCTCTGCCAAGAGTCTTCTCTCATCAAGCTGCTGGCCTGGATTGCAAGTGAATGCGAATGGAAAATAGCTTCTGACTGAAAGGAGAGGTTAAAAAAGGTTTCATTTGTTTTTCTTTGCCACCACCATCTCTTGTTTCAACACTCCTGGTCTGTAAGGGCCAGTATGGCTGTCAGCGACTCAGGAATATCTTTGGTAACCTCTCTGTACTCCTAATCTGTGAACGTTTCTATGGTAGCTGCATCATAAGATTGTTTTATTTGTCCGTCTCCAATAGAGACTTTGAGCCAAGGAGGATCAGGAATAATCTTGGTATCTGTATCTTCAGCTCCTAGTGCATAGGTTGGCATAAACTGCCCATAAGAATTTATTAGATGAATGAATGAATGAACACTATATTCTTTATTTGGTTTCCCTCAGGAAAATAATTAAGGGTTATGTTTTAATAATGGTCTTAGATCCAGAAAATATTCCCCAAATTCTCACTTTTGCATTCATTTTAGATGAAAAGATATTAGGAAACAACATTGGGGAATAATGAAAAAGATGGATTTTTTTTTAGTCAAGAAAACCTGAGTTCTTGGCCAGGATTCACTAATTATGAATTGGGAAACTCTCGGCAAGTTATATAATCTCCCAGATTCTGAGTTTCCTCATCTGGAAAATGTGGAAAATGGTTATTGTGATACAGTCATTGTGAGAATTGAATGTATGATGTGTATAAAGCACTTAAGATGCAATAACTAGCACACAGTAAGCACTCTATAAATGCTTCCCATTATCAAAATGCCCAGAACAGTGCGTGGCACATAGAAGCAGGTAGGTAAACAGCGGTTTCCTCCCCCGTAGATTCACTTATATCTGCATATAAAAGACAAAGAGGCCAAAGTTCTTTTAAAAATATACATCATAGTAGGGAAAATATGGTGTTTCCTCAATACATTAAATACAAGTTGGTTCTGAATGCTGTGATAGTACACAGTGTTCTAAGAGTCCTATTTCATCACTGGCCCCCAGTAAGTTCAGATTTAATTTGATGCATGGAAAGGAATTTTTTTATAACTTGCTTTGGGATATTTTAGACAAAGATTTAGTACAAACCTTAACTCCACTTGTGCCTGTAGAGATTTATATTCTGCTTCTAAAGTCAAATCATTTGGAATCAACTCCATTGCATATATTAGGAAATAAATACACCATAAATACACTCTTACATCCATCCAGCTCCCCGGAAGCTGGAAATAACCATGAATTTTTGTTGTGTCTTTCATTTTTCAAAAATGGCACATATAATAAATAAATAAATACTTGAAAGGCAAATCAATACAATATAACCTTGTTATAAGAGACTCTTTCTTGCCCATTTTAAATAGTCTGTCATAAATACGGAATTGCCATTTCCTTCCGCATACCAATGTGCACTACAACGTGATCTAACCCATGGATTTAAATTCTCAACACAAAGATCAACAAGAAGCCTGATGATACATTAATTTCACTTTTTAATAATCTCCATTTTAAATGAAATATATTATGTTTCCAATTTAGTGGCTCCATAAAAGGTGTAAAGGGTTTATTAGTACATGATCTCCATCCTGATAACATAGAAAATGATTAGAATTTATCCAGTGCACAGATTTTATTACCATTATTGGTGACACTATTTTTAACAGTGATACTAACCATGATAGGTGCTCTTTTAATAAGTACCTCTGAGATGTCAGTGTCTGACTGTGGGACCATGTAATTAATGAAGGAGAGAGGATTCTAATGTTATGCTACATGTTCGGTCATGTAATATTTCTTAGAACTGGCTATCTGAGAAATTTTTCCTGGATCTTCTGTAAGAATGGCAGTATTGTGCCTATGTGACTTATAATACCCATAATTTATTCTTCAAGTGATTTACTTCCCAGCTTTATGTTTTTCACAATATAATTGTAGAAGTCTTAAGGCTTTTGTTTTCTATGTGACCTCAGTCCCTTCCCACCACTATTCCTGTTCTCATTGCCTATCTCAGTGATGCTGTGGTTCCATTGGACCTTTACGTACTTAGTGCACATGGTTGACATTTAAAAAGGTGCTCATTCTTTGGTTCTACCTCCATACCTTCATTGCTCCATAATGTTCTTTCCATAATCTTTACAGAGAAAAACCCATGCTGTCTCATGTCAATTCTGTTCATCACACTCCTTTGATAACTCTGTTAGCCCTTCTCTTCCATTGTGCTCCTACTTTTCTGATCTGTCCTTCTTTTCTCCTTCTCAGGCTTTGTTCTCTAATCATCTAAAAATAAGCATTCCCCAAGGCTCTGTCCTTGACTTTGTTTTCTCCTCTGTTGGCATTCTGTCCCTTGGCAATCTTACCCACTGAAATAGTTTCAACTCTGCTCTACACCATGAAATCACATTTGTGAAAGTTAGAAACAGCTGGACTACTTTTTTATTGTGACTCCTTGTCATCTAATGTGAGGTACTCCAGTGTGCTGGGCACAATGAAATGAGGAAGGGCAAATTCTCTGTCAGTCTTGATGAAACTTAAAAAAAGGAAAACAGTGACATTGAGCAAAGGATTCCAAGAAGAAAGAAGAAGAGTTCATCATCGAAGGAAGCACAAGGTGAGGGAGAGATGAACACAGATGGAATACAACTCAATATGCATTTCCAAACCAAATTATTTGTGTATTTTATAATGTAGATTTAAACATAACAGTCATTTATAAGCCTGGATTCCTCTCAACATTTACATCTTTAACCACCCCATGCATCTAATGAGGTGAACTTTTCACTATTTGTACAGATTGGAGATAGAGACATCAAGAGGTTAGCAGGATTTGAGTCAAGCCAAAAACTGTTGGTGATTGTATTTGTTTCTGCCCCCACACACACTAATAAGAGAAAATCTCCCAAATTATATTGTCTAAACAAAATTTTAATAAAGTTGGAGATAATTAGAAGAATGAAAGAAAAATCTTAGCTAGGAAAGCACTGAGATAGATTACAAAAATAATCATAGAAACAACAATGCTGCATATAATAAAATTAGTTATAATTACTTGAAATTTTATATATGTATCTTATTTATATACTACATGTAATTTTCACTGATCATATATATAATACATATGCAATAGGCACCATTATTTATAATTTACTCATGTTATTTATGTACAGTATATATTATATAATGCACATTTATTATTTCTAAAAGTAGTGATATGATAAGGAAGCTTTATTCTCATAGCTAAGAGCAACAAAGCACAGAGAGTTCATGTTGAAAATGAGTGTTAGAGCAAAAATTCAATCAAGATTTCCTTGTCTCCAAAGCTCTTTCCATTATGACAATAACTACTTAAATACAAATTCAAAAGTCAGAAAGAACTCATCCTTTGTATCTTAAGAGAAGTCCAAAAAGAACTGAAAATATTAAATAATGAAAAATGTGGTCTAGACAAATTATTTACTCTGTCATGGGTTTCAGACCCTCTGAGTTTCAGAACCATCTCCATTCTTCTTCTGTTCTTATATACTTAAGAAATATATGATGAAGGCAGATACTTGTTTACCACCATGGGAAATATAAGGAAATTTTGGACACAAGTTCTCAAAAATGAAGACATGGTCTGATTCATCAGTAGTCACAACTCTTTCAGGCAAAGGCAATAGTCAGATTTAACTACATTCTATTTGAACATTTGTTAATTTAAGAAATATTTAGGCAGAAAGACTATTATTGACCAAATCAGATTAGGTGCATACTCTAGTGAAACTTCTATCTTGCTTATATACCCCAATCATCTCTTTTTCAAAAATTGTTCTCTGAAGTCATGTGTATATTAGCCCAAAATAAGGTGGGTACGTATGCATTCTGCTGTTGCAATGTTCTATGTAAAATGTATATTGTGCTTATGTGACTTCTTCTCCCTTCTAGCCTGTGATTCTAGGTAGTGATTCTAATAGAAGATCACTCCACTTCTAAAAGGCAATCACCAAAGGACCACACTCTAATGTCCCCACCCTGAAGTTCTACAAAAAATAATTGATCATCTCAAAACTTCATGTTAATAAAGATAAAACTTTTCCTTGAGAAATTATAACCAAAAAGCTAGACCTCCTAATGTTTGCAGACTGAGACCGTTCTACATTGGTTATCAGAGAAGCCTCGAGCTAAGAATTTGCTGAAAAATAGACTTAGTCTGGTAAGACCTTTAGAAACCTGGCAGAAAAAAATGCCAATTCCAATAGAAGCAACCCACTTTTACCCAAGGTTTTAAAGAATTTCTAGAGAAAAAGTGTAATTGATAATCAAGAACTGGTAAATACTCAAGGGCACATGTATTGCAAGGCAGAGCTGAGCAGAATCAGAGCCACACAGAATTTAAATTCTAAAGTTATTAGACACAATATATTCACCACCTATATTTAATGTATCTAAAGAAGTAACATAGAAATTTGGCAGAATGAGTAAAGATCAAAATAATTTGAAAAGAGATAACAAAAACTTATCAAAGTTAAAATGTTACAGAACATAAAAACTAAATGGATATACATAAAAATAGATTATATACAGGTAAAGAGAAAATCATTTAACTGAATGATAGTATTGAAGAAATTGATCAGAAATTCACAGAGGCTTAAATAGGTTTCAAAATACATAAATGATAAAATGAGAAAATTAACATAATCTAATATAGTTATAATAGGAGAGATGAGAGAATGGGCCACAGACCATATTTAAATAGATAATGGTTAGTGACTTTCCAGAACTGAACAAAAGTGTTTACAAACTTAAGAACTCCAAAGTTCCCAAAAAGAGGAATGTTCAGACCACAGAATGTTATAATGCTATGAAAGAGAAGATCTTAAAATAATCCCAAGAGGGAATAAAAAAAGAATATTGCATTCAAAGGCACATTAATTAGATTGACAACTAATTTATCTTCAGTAATAATGGATACAAAATACTGGATCATATTTTCATTACAGAGAGAGAAAATAATTCTCATCCTAGATTATTATAAAAAAGAACTCTCGTAAATGAATGAATATACACATGTAGAAGAATGAAATCTGACACTATTTCAAATCATACTCAAAAATTAACTGCAGATGGATTAAAGACTTAAATGTATGACTTGAAACTACAAAACTACCAGAAGGAAGCATAGGGGAGAAAAATCTCTGACATTGGTGTTGGAAATGACTTTTTACATATGAACCTGAAAATACAAGCAGCAGAAGCAAAATAAAATTACAGTAAACTGGAAAGTTTCTGTACAGCCAAGCAAAACACAGAGTGAAGAGACAATAGATAGACTAGGAGAAAATACATGCAAGTCATAAACTTTATATGGGATTAACATTCATATAAAGAACTTAAGTTTCAAGAAAGTTAACAATGAAATATAAATAAATAAATAACAAAATTAAAATAAATTTAAAATTTAAAAATGGCAAAGTACACAAACAGAAATTTCTCAAAAGAAGACATACAAATGACCAATAGTTAGATGGAAAAAATGCTCAAAATCACTAATTATCAGAGAGATACAAAATAAAACTAAAATAAATAAAACCTCACAGCTGTAAAACAGCTATTATAAAAAAGATTAAATATAAGAAGCATTGGAGAGGAAGTGGAGAAAAAAGGAACCCTTATACATTATCAATGGGAATGTAAATTAGTGTACCCATTATGGAAAACAGTATGGAGGTGCCTCAAAAAATTTAAAATGGAACTACCATGTAATCCAGCAATCCCATTACTGGGAATATATATCCAAAGGAAAGGAAACCAGTTTGTTGAAGAAATATTGCACTTGCATTTCAGTAGCTCTGGATATAGAATCAACCTGAGGCCATCAGTGAATGAGTAGATTTTTTTAAAAAACATGGCATATGTACATACATATACACATGTGTATTTTAAAAAATATATGCCATTTGTCTGTAAATATGCAAATATTCATACACAAATGTGCAAATATATATTAAATATATTGAGAATATATATGGGTTGATCACGCAAGGAGGAAATAAAATTAGAGCCTAATATCATACACACAAAAATCAATTCCAGATAGATTAAATTTCTAGAAAAGATACTGTGGTTTACCTCTACTCATCAACATTCTCTGTTTCCTCCAGATGTATAAAAAATACCTTAATGGGAGTACAATCAGTTTAGTCTTCTATTATTGCTACTTTTCATGTCTGTCTGGCAGGCAATTATCCTAAGGCAAACAACCTTGAGTTCTCACCTGAACTGTATTTCATTCAAACAACTCAAAGGCCACGTATGGTAATTGTCCTAAATTAGTGTGTGAGAAAGAAATATTTGACTATGGCCCTGCCTTCCTTGTTTTCTCTCATTTCTTGGAAAGAAACTGAGAGAAAGGACCAAGATTACAAATGAAAATACTGCCAATCTCATAATCTACTACCACCTCAATCCAGGGCTCATTTTGGTATTTTTTCCTTTCTCATTTGGTAATAATAGATAGGCATGAGGTAATTGTTCATTTTATGTTTTGTTTGTTCACAGATTCTAAACATGTAAGGACCTATTTGTATTTGGTAAGCATTATTGTCAAACAATTCTGAATATCAAAGCTTCTCAAAGAAGCTTCTCAAAGATCTTAACTGTTTGACTCACTCTAAGAAAAATTGCAGATATGTCCTGTTAACCTTCATTCACTCTTGGCTCTGCTTGTATTTTTATTTATTAATAAGCTTATTTATTTTCAATTCACTCTATATGTCTATTTCCAACTCTGTATGGTCACATAATATGTGTCAAATAAGCTTACTGATTCTGTTTTCTTTAGTAAACAATTTTTTTTCTTTTGATTCAAGTGGGTGGAAACAAAATAAGGTAAATGATAAATTGATTTTATACTATGTTAGATGATGGTAAGTGCTATGGGAAAAAAAGAAAACTGGATGTCAGTTAAGCCTACCATGGTCACCCCAGTCTCAGGTGTGGGAATGCATAGTGTTTGTCCTTGGCGTTTGGCAATGATGGTAAAAATCAGTCACATTACAAGTGTTAGGATCATCATTAAGGTTATTTTATTAAAATGTCAACCACTTGTCTGCTTGGTCCCAGACAATGAGTTATGTTTCAGAGGATAAAGTAAATTCTCTACAGTTACAAAGACTTTTAGTCTCATCTCCAAAACTTACTTGTCCTTTACCCCTAGGGCAGTTTCAGGGGTTGTCAGTACTCACATTGTCCATCCAGTATTACTCCATTACTGCATTTATCACATTACATTATAATTGACTATGGCTCTGTCTCTTTCCTAAATTCTTAATAATGTAAGAAAGGAGAAATTTTAATTAGTTGTTGAATTTACAGAATATGGAACTGACAGTAGGCACTTAATCTAATTGAATATAATAATAAGGCAAACTTTTCTTTTACTCTATTTTTAGGTTGTCAAGATAGTTTCACTTACTTTTTTCACCTGTAAATTTACTTATGGACTATGATCATATTTGCCATTTTTAATCATTCTTAGGAAAATTAAAATATCTTTAGGAAAAATATATGAATTATGTATCCACTTGATATCACATAAAGCTAATAACAATTCCAAACATATTAAAAGGGATTTATTATACTCTGTGTTAGTCAGTTTTGTGTTGTTGTGACAAAATACCTAAGAAAAACAACTTAGACGAAGAAAGACATCTTTGGGCTTATCTTTCAGCAGTTTCAGTTCATGGTTGATTGGTTCCAGGCATAAACATCATAGCAGAAGGGCATGGCAGAGGAAAGCTGCTCACCTCTTGGAAGCTGGGGATGGGATTGGGGTAGGAGACAGAATAAACCCAAGAAGGTAGGGGGAAAAGATAGAATCTCCAAGGGCATGCCTCCAAGGACTCACTCCCTTCAACTTTCCCCTGTCTTTCATTCAAGTATATGCAGGCTTACATTCTGTCAATTCCAAGTCTCTTATGAAGAAAATTTCTTTTTACCAACAATTTCTTCAAATACCCTGTAATTGAGTCTTGGATCATTGGGTATTGGCTTGGTTTTAGTCATAAGCTGAAGTTACCAGTAAGACATTAGTTGATTGAGCTATAGTGATATGCCTTCTGTGAGCTGATTGATCCATTAGGGAAGAGAATCTAAACAGAGATTCTAGAATGATACCTAGCAGATAATAAGTGCTTAGTACCATTATTCTTGTATCAGACCAATTCAAACACCAAGGTATAAAGACTGGAGAAAATCAAATTGAAAATTTACTATTTCTCACACATAGACACATACACACAAGAGTTTCTAAGAGACTTCATTGGCTAAGATCCCATAGAGGAGTAACAGGCAGATAAAACATATTTAGCACCATATTTCTCTATTTATTTGCCAAATCACAAGTAGAAGTCAAGAGGCTAAGAAATTAAGGTAATCTTTTAGAAATTTACAGACTGGGAAGACAAATGTTAGAGTTCAGAATCTATTAAGGTGAAGAAATCCTGTATAAAACCCAGACTTTCAGTTGATACACCTGAAAAGCTGCATCTTAAAATATGTATAAAGTAAAAAATAACTGGAATTTAAATTATCCAATTTAAGCTTGATCATGTGAAGAGTTTAGAAGTTGCCACTACTCTAATTTCAACTAATTAATATTTATAAAATATTCCATTCAACAATAGCCAAATAAACTTTATTTTAAATATATTTTATTATAAGAGCAGTTTAAATTTATAGCAAAATTGAGGTCATAGTACAGAGATTTTCATATACCCCCTGCTTTCACCCCCCCAACACACACACACACACACACACACACACACACACACACACCTCCCATACCTTGATGTATCTTACTATAATTGTACATTTATTACAGGTGAGGAACCTACATTGATACATAATTTTCCTTCAATGTCCAGAGTGTCTATTAGGGCTCACTCTTGGTGTTGTACCTTACTATGGCTTGGCAAATCCCCACAAAACTCATGTGTTAGGCAATGCAGTAACGTTCAGTGGTGAAGTGGTTGGATTGTGAGTGCTATCACCTCATCAGAGGGTTTATACATTTGAATGTACTAACTGCGAGGTAACTGTAGGCAGGTGGTATGTACAGAAGGAAGCAATTCACTGGGGCCATGTCCTTGGGAACTATATCTGTCCCTGGCCCCTTTCTGTCTCTTTGACTCTGTCTACTTCCTGACTGTCATGAGCTGAGAAACTTTCTTCCTATACCCTTCTGCCATGATACTCTGCCTCTTACATCTGGCCTAAAGCAACAGAGTTGGCCAACCATACACTGAAACCTCTGAAAGCATGAACCAACATAAATTTTCCTTTTTCTAAGTTTTTTCTGTCAGATATTTTGCTCACAGTGATGAAAAGCTGGCTAATATGTACCTTCAATGAATTTGGTCATATCTACAATAACATGCATCTATCATTAAAGAATCATACAAAGTAATTTCATTACCCCTAAAATAATCTGCACTCTGTCCATTTATCCCTCCCTCTCCTCAATCCTGGTAACTACTTGTCTCCATAGTTTTGTCTTGTCCAGAATGTCATATAGTTGAAATCATATAGTATGCAGCTTTTTCAGACCAATGTATTTCACTTGGTGATATGAAATAAAATTTTCTCCATATGCTTTCTTGGTATAATAGTTGACTTGTTTTGATTCCTGATTAATTTTCCATTGTCTAGATATACACCACAGTTTATTTATAAATTCATCTACTGATCTTGGTTGTTTCCAATTGGGGGCAATTAGGAATAAAACTGCTGTAACTGTCCATGTGCCAATTTGGTAATGACATAATTCTTCAAATCTTTTGGTTAAATCCCAAGGAGCATGATTGCTGGATTGTATGGTAAGATTGTGTTTAGTTTGGTAAGAAACTGCCAAACTGATTTTCAAAGAGGTTGTACCAATTTGCATTTTCACCAGAAATGAATGAGAGTTCCTGTTACTCTACATCCTTACCAGTATTCTATTGCCAGTGATGTTGCCAATATTCTGGATTCTGGCCATTCTTACTGGTGTGGAGGGATATCTCACTGTTGCTTTAATTTGTATTACTCTGATGACATATGACATTGGACATCTTTTTGTATTATTTACCATGTGTTTAAGTTCTTGGGTGACACTGAGGTATCTGTTAAATTCTCTAACACTTTTTTAAGTCAGTTTATTTGTTTTCATATTATATACCCTTTTCCAGTACCCAAAAAACATGACATTAGAGGGTATGTCCTACACCATAAAACAAACCTCAACAAATTTTAAAGAATTGAAACCATACAGAGAATAGTGTTCCATCACAAAAGAATCAAATGATAAATCAAATATAAAAAGATGTAGAAATCCTCCAAATACCTGGTAACTAAGCAACACACTTCTACAGTAAATAATCCATGAGTCAAAGAGGAAAGATCAAGGGAAAAAATTAATGCATTGAAATGAGTGAAAATACAACATAACAATTATGAAACACAACTAAAGCACTAAATTCCTTCAATTATAACACAATGTGTTGAAAGCTATAGTTGTGTTAGCAATTTATAGTTCTGAATGCTTATATTAGAAAAAAAAAGGAAAAATTCCAATAATCTAAGCTTCCATCAGAAGTTAGAAAAAGAACAAAATAAACCCAAAGCAAACAGAAGGAAGCAAATAATAAATAGCAATAAAATTACAAATAGGAAAACAGAGAAAAATCAATGAAACAAAATAATTTCTTTGGAAAGATCAACAAAATTGACAAGTTTATTTGAGACTCACAAAGAAAAGAAGACACAAAATACCAACAGCAGGAATAAAACAGAGATCACTACTAATCATACAGATACCAAAATTCTAAAAGGAGAGTACTGCAAAAAAACTCCATATCCATAAGTTAGACAAGAAATTAACAGATCCACTTCTCAGAAAACATGAACAACCACCCAAGGTGAAATAATTTGAAAGCCATTTAACTATTAAGAAAAATAAATTCATAACTTAAAATCTACAAAAAAATAAGAAAGAAATCCCCAAAACTAAATGATTTCATTTGAAAATTCATCCAAATACTTAAAAACAATAACTTTAATTCCTAATGATGTTGAACATTTTTTCATGTATTTGTTGGCCATTTGTATCTCTTCTTTCAGTATCTGTTGAGTTACTTTGTCCATTTATTTATTGGGTTGGTTTTGGTTTGGTTTTTGCTTGCTTTTTGGTGTTAAGTATTTGAGTTATTTAAATATTCTGAATATTAATCTTCCATCAGAACAGTAGCTAGCAAAGATGTTCTCTCATCACATTCTTTATTGTTTCCTTTGTTGTACAGAAGTTTTTTAATTTGATGCCATCCCAATTATTAACCTTTGGTATTATTTCCTTAGCTCTAAAGGTCCTATTGAGAAAGCCATTGCCTGTGCCTATATGTTGGAGTGTTAACCTTACATTTTCTTCTAGGAGTTGCATAGTTTCTGGTCTAATTCACAGGTTTTTGACCCTTGTTGAGTTGATCTTTTGTGCAGGGGGAGAGATAAGGATCTAGTTTCATTCTCCTACATACAATCTTCCCAGCACCATTTGTTTAAAAGGTTACATTTTTTCCAACATATGTTTTCCATGCCTTTGTCAAGGATCCATGACTTTATCTGTGTGTGTTTGTCTCTGCATCTTCTATTCTGTGCCACTGGTGTCTGTTTTATGTCACCACCATGCAGTTTTTGCTTCTGTAGCTCTGCAGTAAAATATGAATCAGGTATTGTGATGTGTCCAGCATTGCTTTTTTTTTTTTTTTTTTTTTTTTTTTGTGGCATTGAATTGCTTTGGATATTCTTGGTGTTTATTTTCCAAATGAAATTTTGAACTTTTTTTATTTCTAGTTCTGTGAAGAATGTTATTGGCATTGATGGAGATTGCATTAAATCTATGTATTGTTTTTGGTATATGGCTATTTTAACAATATTAAATCTGTCTGAACCTGAAAAACATTCTGCCTCCCTTGAATGAGGGAGGTCTTTTCAATTTCTTGTGTCTTATTCAATTTCTTTTTCCAGTGTTCTACATTACATAGTAGAGGTCTTTCACCTACTTGGTTAGACTTATTCCTAGGCATTTTTTAAAATTATTTATTGTTTTACAGACTGCATTTTGATTCATTGTACACAAACGGGGTACATCATTTCGTTTCTATGGTTGTACACGATGTAGATTCATACCATTCGTGTAATCATACGTGTACATAGGTTAATGATATCTGTCTCATTCCACCATTTTTCAAAACCCCCTCATTTCCCTCTACATAATCCAAAGTCCCTCCATTCTTTTCTCACTTCCCACACCCCCCACCCCCATTATATATCATTTTCCACTTATCAGAGAAAACATTCAGCCTTTGGTTTTTGGAGATTGACCTATTTCACTTAGCATGACATTCTCCAATTCCATCCATTTATTTGCAAATGCCATAATATTATTCTTCTTTATGGCTGAATAACATTCCATTGAATATATATACCACATTTTCTTTATCCATTCATCTGCTGAAGGGCATCTAGGTTGGTTTCACAATTTAGCTATAGTAAATTGAATTGCTATAAACATTAATGTGGCTGCTTTTACTATAGTATCCTGACTTTAAATCCTTTGGGTATAAACAGAGGAGTGGGACAACTGGGTCAAAATGTGGGTCCATTCCAAGTTTTCTGAGGATCTCTACACTGCTTTCCATATTGGTTGCACCAATTTGCAACTCCGCCAGCAATGTGAAAGTGTGCCTTTTCCCCCCATCCACACCAACATCTATTATTGTTTGTGTTCTTGATAATAGTCATTCTAATTGGAGTAAGATGAAATCTTAGAGTTGTTTTAATTTGCATTTCTCTAATTACTAGAGATGTTGAACACTTTTTCATATATTTATTAATCACCTGTATGTCTTCTTCTGTAAAGTGTCTGTCTAGTTCCTTGGCCCATTTATTGATTGGGTTCTTTGTATTTTTGGTGTAAAGTTTTGTAAGTTCTTTATAAATTTTGGGATAATTGTTCTACCCGAAATGCCTGTGGAAAAGATTTTCTCCCATTCTGTAGGCTCTCTCTTCACATTCTTGATTGTATTCTTGGCTGAGAAAAAGCTTTTTAGTTTGAGTCCATATCATTTATTGATTCTTTCTGTGATTTCTTGTGCTTTGGGAGTCTTGTTGAGGAAGTATGATCCTTAGCCAACATGATGAAGATTTGGGCCTACTTTGTCTTCTATTTGGTGCAGGATCTCTGTTCTAATTCCTAAGTTCTTAATATTGTCAAAATGGCCATTCTACCCAAGGCACTATACAGATTCAATGCAATTCCAATTAAAATCCCAATGACATTCCTCATAGAAATAGAGCAAGCAATCATGAACTTCATCTGGAAGAATAAGAGATCTCAAATAGCCAAAATAATCCTGAGCAGAGTGAAGCAGGAGGTATCACAACACCAGACCTTAAACTATACTACAAAGCAATAGTAACAAAAACAGCATGGTATTGGCACCAACATGGAATAGAAAACACAGAGACAAAACCACATAAATACAGTCACTTCATACAATGGGGAAAATATAGCCTGCTCAACAAATGGTGCTGGCAAAACTGGAAATCCATATGCAGTAAAATGAAATTAAACCTCTATCTCTCACCCTGCACAAAACTCAACTCAAAATGGATCAAGGACCTAGACATTTTTTGAGACTGGTATGAATGGAATTTGTGAGGCTATTTATTTTTGTATAATGATTTTGTAGGTTGCTACTTTGCTGAATTTTCTTATTAGATATAGTATTCTTCTGGTGGGATTTCTAAATATAAGATGATATTATCTGAAAACAGTGATAATTTGACTTTTTCCTTTTCTATTTTTATCCTTTATTGGTAATGCAGTTTTTTATTATTTTTCACTACTGCATTATAGTTCATACATAGTAGTTGGGTTCAATGTAACAATATCATAAATGAAATCAGATTTACGCCAGTTCAGTCACCATTCCCCACTCCTCCCTCACTCTGATAATCAGTTTTTTATTTGTTCTTTTTAGATATACATGACATTAAAGTGTATTTTGAAATATCATACATGCATTAAATATAACTTCCCATTCTTGTGGTTGTACATGGTGAGACTTATGCTGGTCATGATTTCACATATGAACATAGAGAGTTATGTCCATTTCATAATGGACATATGTCTTTCCTGCTCCCATGCCCCATCTCCTCCCTTTATTCCCCTCTGGTTAATCTAATGAACTTATATTCCCCACCCCTTATTGTGGGTTAGCATCTTCAAATCAGAGAGAAAATTCAGCCTTTTGTTTTTTGAGATTGGCTTATTTCATTTAGCATGGTAGTCTCCAGATTCATTCATTTGCTGGCAAATGCCATAATTTCATTCTTCTTTTCGGCTGAGTAATACTCCATTGTGTATATATAACACATTTTCTTTATCCATTCATCTGTTGAAGGGCACTTAGGCTGGTTTCATAGTTTAGTTATTGTGAATTGAGCTGTTATAAACAGTGATGTAACCATGTCACTATAGTATGCTGATTTTAAGTCCTTTGGGTATATGCCAAGGACTAAGAAAACTGAATCAAATGGTGGTTCCATGCCAAGTTTTCTGAGGCATCTCCTTACTTTATTCCAGAGTGGTTGTACCAATTGGTCATCCCACCAGCAACGTATGAGTGTACCTTTTCCCTATTTGCCAACATTTATTGTTACTTGTATTCTTGACAAGTGCATATTGACTGGAGTGAGATGAAATCTCAGTATAGTTTTAATTTTCATTTCTCTAATTGCTAGAGATGCTGAACATATTTTTCATATATTTATTGATCATTCATTTCTTCCTCTTAATTCCATTGCCCATTTATTAATTGGGTTATTTGTTTGTTTATTTATTTATTTATTTTGGTGTTAAGTTTTTGGAGTTTTTTATATATCCTGGAGATGAATGCTGTATCTGAAGTGCAAATGGTAAAGATTTTTTCACATTCTGTAGGCTCTGTGTTAACATGCTTTATTGTTTCCTTTGATGTGAAGAAACTTTAGTTTGATACCATCACATTTATTAGTCCTTGGTTTTACTTCCTGGGCTATGAGAGTCTTGTTGAGGAATTTGGTTCCCAAAGTGACAGGATGGAGAGTTGGGCCTACTTTTTCTTCTAGTTAGCACAGGGTCTTGGGTCTAATGCCCAGTTCCATGACCCACTTTGAGTTGAGCTTTGTGAAGGGTGAGAGATAGGGGTTTCATTTCATTATACTACCTATGGGTTTCCAGTTTTCCCAGCACCATTTGTTGAATAGGCTATCTTTTCTCCAATGTATGTTTTGGTGTCTTTGTCTACTATGAGAGAACTGTACTTATGTGGGTCTGTCTCTTGTGTTCCCTATTCTGTAACATTGGTCTTCATGTCTGTTTTGATGCCAATACCATGCTCTCTTTGTTACTATAGCTCTGTAGTAGAAGTCTGGAATTGTGATGCCTCCTGCTTCACTTTTCTCCCTAAGAATTGTTTTGGCTATTTTCAGTCTCTTTATTTTTCCAAATGAATTTCATGACTTATTTTTCTACTTCTATGAAGAACATCATCAGTAACTTAGCAGGAATTGCATTGAATCTGCATAACACTTTTGGTAGTATGTCCATTTTGACATATTAATTCTGCCTATCCAAGAACACGGGAAATATTTCCATCTTATAAGGTCTTCCTCAATTTCTTTCTTTAGTGTTCTGTAGTTTTCATTGTAGAGGTCTTTCACCTCTTTCATTAGGTTGAATCCCAAGGTTTGTTAATTTGTTCATTTGTTTGTTTTTTGAGGCTATTGTGAATGGGACTTCTTCCCTGATTTCTCTTTCAGTTGATTTGTCATTGGAATATAAAAATACAACTGATTTATGGGTGTTAATTTTATATCCTGCTACTTTGCTGAATTCACTTATGAGTTCTAGAAGTTTACTGGTGGAAATTTTGGGGTCCACTAAATATAGAATCATGTTATTGGCAAATAGAAATAGTTGGAGTTCTTATTTTCCTATTTGTATCCCTTCAATTTCTTTAGTCTGTCTAATTGCTCTGGCTAGAGTTTTCGGGACTATATTGAATAGAGTTGGTGAAGGTGTCCATTCCTCTCTTGTTCCAGGTTTGGAGGGAATGCTTTCAGTTTTTAGAATGATGTTGATCTTCAGTTTAATGTGGACAACTTTTACAAGGTTGAGGTAAGTTCCTACTATCCCTAGTTTTTCTAGTGTTTTGAAAAAGAATGGATGCTGTATTTTGCCAAAGGTTTTTCTGCATCTATTGAGATAATAATTCTTGTTTTTAAATATATTGATGTGACAAATTACATTTATTGATTTCCATGTGTTGAACCAACCTTGCACCCCCCAGGTGAACCTCACTTAATCATGGTGCACTACCTTTTTAATATGCTTTTATATTGATTTGCCAGTATTTTATTAAGAATTTTTGAATCTACGTTCATCAGAGATATTGGTCTTCAGTTATCTTTCCTTGATGTATCTTTGTCTGATTTTGGTATCAGGGTGATACTAGCCCCACAGAATGATTTTGGAAGGGTTGTCTCCTTTTCTATTTCATGGACTAGTTTGAGAAGAATTGGTGTTAACTCTTCTTTGAAGGTCTGCTAGAACTCAGATGAGAATCTTTCTGGTCCTGGTCTTTTCTTTATTGGTAAGCTTTAATGGCATCTTCAATTTCATTGCTTGAAATTGATTTGTTTAAATTTCCTATGTCTTCCTCATTCAATTTGGGAAGGTCATATGTATCTCGAAATTTGTTAATGTCTTCAATATTTTCTAGTTTATTAGAGTGTAAATTTTGAAAATAGTTTCTGATTATCATCTGAATTTCAGTACTGTCCATCATATTTCCTTTTTCATCATGCATTTTGGTATTTTGAGTTTTCTCTCTTTCTCTTCATTAGCTTGGTTAAGCATTTAACAATTTTATTTGTTTTTTCAAAGAGCCAAATTTTTGTTTCATCAATTTTTAAATTTTTTTTATTTCAATATCATCGATTTTAGCTCTGGTTTTTAATTATATCCCATCTTCTACTGCTCTTGGTATTGATTTGTTCTTCTCTTTTTAGGGCTTTCAGATTTAATGCTAGGTTATATATTTGGTGATTTCCTATCCTTTTAATGAATAAGATCAATACTGGGAACTATCCTCTTAGAAATGTTTTCTTAGTATCCCAGAGATTTTGACATGTTGTATCACTATTCTCATTTACCTCTAAGTATTTTTTATTCATCCCTAATGCCTCTTTTATTCATTGGTCACTCAATAACATATTATTTAGTCACCAGATGTTAGAGTAGCTTCTATTTTTTATTTTATCACTGATTTCTAATTTCATTCCATTATGATCTGGAAGAATGCAAGGTTTTATCTTTTTTTTTTTTTTTTTTATTTGCTAAGTGTTGCTTTGTGGTCTATGGTGGGGGCTACTTTAGAGAAGGATCTATGTGATACTGAGAAGAAAGTGTATTCAGCCATTGATGGGTGAAATACTCTATACATATCCTTTAAGTCTAAATTATTGCTTGTATTATTTAGTTCTATAATTTTCTTGTTTAGTTTTTACTTGGAAGATTTATCCAGTGATGAGAAAGTTGTGTAAAAGTCACCCAGTATTATTGTGTTGTGGTCTATTTGATGCTTGAAATTGAGAGGGTTTGTTTGATGTACATAGATACTGCATTGTTTTGGGCATAAATATGGACAATGGTTATGACTTGTTGATTTTTAATTTCCTTAAGTAATATAAAATGCCCTTCTTTGTCTCTTCTGATTAATTTTGGTTTGAAGTCAACTTTATCTGATATGAGGATAGAAACCCCTGCTTATTTACAAGATCCATGTGAATGATTGGTTTTTCCCATTCTTTTAACTTAGTCTGTGGATATCTTTGCCTATGAGGTGAGTCTCTTGGAGACAGCATATTGCAGGATCATGTTTTTTTAATCCAATTTGGCAGCCTATGTCTTTCAATTGATGAGTTTAGGTCATTTACATTCTATGTCATTATTGAGAAATGATTTTTATTTCCTGTCATTTTTATTTAATTTTGGTTTTTAATTTGAATTAGTTTCTCCTTTGATTGACTATTCCTGTATGTAGTTCCTCCCTTTACTGATTTTCACCTTTACTTTTCATTTCTTCTTCATGAAATATTTGAGTATGTTTTGTAGTGCAATTTTTCTAGTTGGTAATTCTTTTAAATTTGTTTATCATTTAAGGTTTTTATTTCATTGACAATTCTGAAGCTTAATTTTGTTGGGTATAGTATTCTTGGATGGCATCCATTTTCTTTCAGAGCTTGGTATATATTATTCCAGACCTTCTAAATGTGACCTTTCAGTTTCTCTGGCAGTCTTTAAAATTCTATCCTTATTCTCTATGTTAGGCATTTTCATAGTAGTGTGTCTTGGTATAGGTATTTGAGTATTGTATATTTGGGGTGTTGAAAACCTCCTGTATTTGATTTTTCCATTTCATTCTTTAGGTTTGGAAAATTTTCTGATATTATTTCATTGAAAAGATAAAGTATTCATTTGGTTTGTATCTCCAAGCCTTCAACTATCCCAATAACTATTAAATTTGGTCTTTTCATGTTATTCCACATCTCTTAGCAGTTCTGTTCATGGTCTCTTAACATCTTTTCTCCATGGTCAACTTTATTTTCAAGATTATACATTTTGTCTTCATTGTCTGTAACTGTCTTGCAAGTAGTACAGTCTGTTGGTTATGCTTTCCATTGAATTTTTAATTTGGTTTGTTGACTTCTTCATTTCAATGATTTCTGTGGATTTTTTCAGATTTCTATATCATCATCAAAATGATCTTTTGCTTATTGTATTTTGTCTCTGATTTCACTCCTTATATCATCCTTTACCTCTCAGATCATTTTAAGTATGTACATTCTGAACTATTTCTCTGACATTTCTTCCACTGTGGTGTTGATGAATTCTCTTATTGCAGTATCTTGGTTTGTTCATGGCGATTTTTCCCCTTGCTTTTTCATGTTGTTTGTGTCTCTACCTCAGTATGGATCTGAGAGTAGGGTTAAGTATAGTGTCCCTGAATGTTTCCATTTGTGGGGAGACAAATAATAACAATAACCAATGCAAACAACATACAGCATTAAACCAAATAGTTCCTGCTTTGATGTCTACAATGTTAATTGTCACAATAAACAGAAATGATATGATCAGTTATTGCCTACAATAAAAACAGTTAGTTTGCAAAGGGGTTTACAATTTTGAATGGTGAACAAGGAGAAACAGAAGTGATGTAGGTTGTGATGATGATTATGAGGGAAGAGGAGAGAAGATAGAAGTAAAAAATTAAGGAAAAGTAAAAGAGAGAACAATAGAGATTGGTTGCTAGCAGAAAAAAAGAGAATCAAAAGGGAAACAGATAAGAGAGAGAAAAACATATAAAGCAAAATTTTTTAATTATAAATAAAAGTAAAAGAATACAAAACTGAAATATACTAATCAAACATCCCAGTTAAGCCACCCTTCCATCCTAGTCTAGAACCAACTTGGCCATGATGTACAGTCTTCTTAATACATTGTTGAATATGACTTGCTAACATTTCATTAAGAATTTTGCATCTAAGTTCATCAGATATATTAGTCTGTAATTTTTTTTCATTGATGTGCCCTTATCTAGTTTTGCTCTGAGGATGGTTTTGGCTTTATAGAATGAATTTGGGAATGTTTCATCCCTTTTTATTGCATAGAATAATTTGAGAAACATTGGAATTAGTTCTTGTTTAGCAATTAAGGAAAAATGGAAATCAAAACTACACTTATATTTCACCTCACTCCAGTTAGACTGTCATTCATCAAGAATAAAAACAATAATAAATGCTGAAGAGAATGTGAAGAAAAAAGAATGCTTTTACACTGCTGGTAGGATTATAAATTAGTACAACCACTGTGGAAGTCAGCATGGAGGTGTCTCAAAAGACTACTAATGGAACCACCACATGACTCATCGACACCACTCGTTAGCATTTATTCTAAAGAATTAAAGTCATCATATTATAGTGATATTTGCATACCCATTCACAACAGCCGAACTATAGAACCATCCCAGGGGTCTCTCAGTAGATGAATGGATAAAGAAAATGTGGCATATATACAAAAAGGAATTTTATTCAGCCATAAAAAAGAATTAAAATTTGTCATTTGCAGGAAAATGGAAGGAACTTGAGAACATTATGTTAAGAGAATGAGCCAAACTCAAAAAGTCAAGGTACATACATTTTCTCCCATATGTGGAAGCTAAAAGAAAAAAGAAAAAGAAAGGCAGCAGGGTGGGAAGTGGAGCTCATGAAAATTGAAAGGAAATCAGTAGAACAGAGGAAAAGGACCAGGGGGAGGGCAGAGGGGAAGAAAAGGAAAAATACAGTTGAATGATACTGACCAAATTATAGTGTTACATTTAGTGCATTTATGAATATGTAAAAACAAATCCCACCTTCATGTACAACTATCATGCACCAATAAAAATATGGGTAAAAAAGTGGGGGAAGAACTTCAATTGTAAACTCTATACTACTGAAGATATAAATAAATAGACAATGTCCATGCTTTAGAATAGTCAATATAGTAAAGATATCAGTTATCTCTAAATTGATACACAGGTTAACATAACTCCTGTCAAAATTCCAGCAAGATTTTTTTGTAGATGTACACAAGATTATTCCAAAATTAAGGTAGCTAACAAAAGAAACAGAGCTAAGACAATTTTTAAGAGGAAAATAAGGCCAAAGAACTCATGTAGCTAATTTAAAGACACTACATAGCTACTATAATAAAGACCACGTGGTGTTGGCAAAAGGATAGATAGAGTAACAAACAGGACTGAATAGAGAACCCATGAATAGACCTATGCAGCCCAACATTTTTCGTGTGTGTATGATGCTGGAACTTGGACACAGGGCCTTGTAACTGCTGAGCGGATGTTTCATCACTGAGCCAAACCCTAATCCCTGGCCAGCTAATTTTTGATGAATGTGCAGAAAGAGATTTCAAGGGAGGGAAGATAGCTTTTTAGTAAAATGGTTCTGGAACAATTAGACATTCATAGAAATAGAACCAACATTGTTCTAAATCTCACACATTATATAAAAATTACTTCAAAGTAGATCACTGACTTAAATGTAAAATTATAAAACTTTTTAAGGAAAAAACTAGGATAAAATATTTAGGATCTATGACTAAACAAATAATTCATAGACGTGACACCAGAATCATGGTCCATAAAAGGAAAAAATCAATTGAATATCATAAAGATAAAATATTTGCTCTGAGAAATAAATATTCTGTTAAAAGGATAAAAAGACAAGTTATAGCTTGGGAGAAAATATTTACAAAGAACATATTCAAAAAAAGGGACTAGTTCCTAGAATACAGAAATAACTCTCAAAATCCAAAAATAAAAATAAATAAGTAAATATTTAATTGTAAAATAAGCAAAAGAGATGAACACATGAGAAATAGCTCAGCATCATTAGTCATTTAGAGAGGTGCAAATTAAAAACACAGTGAGCTATCACTACAAACCTATCAGAAGGACTAAAAAATAATAATAATAATAACCGAATCAAATGCCTGTGAGGATGTGAACAAACTGGAAAAATTGTTGCTAATAGCATACAACTGTACAGTTACTCCAGAAAATAATTAAACTGCTTCTTTAAAACAAAACATGCAAATACTATGCTAACCAGGAATTGTACTCTTGAGCATTTATTGGAGAGAAATGAAAATTTGTGTTCACACATAAACTGCACAATGATATCTGTAATGACTTTGTTTGTAGTAATCCCAAACTGGGAACAACCCAGATGTCCTTTTGCCAGTGGGTGGTTAACAAACTAGTTCATCAATGTTATGGAATACTATACAGAAAATAAAAAAAAGAGTCAACCACTGATACAAACAACAATCTAGATAAATCTCCAGAGAATTAATGCTGAGTAATAAAAGCCAATCTCAAAAGGTTACATTCATTCAGAATGTAATCCCATGATCCCATTTACATAGTTTCTTTGAAATGACATTATAGAAATGGAGAATATATCAGTATGCCACAAATTAAGGAGGGGGTGAGGGTGGGCAGAAAGCAGGTATTGTTATAAAAATGCAACATAAAGTATACTTGAGGTATTGGCAATGGAAAATGCTAGACTGTATCAATAGCAATAGTTTGGTTGTTACATTGTATAATTTTGCAAAATGCTACCTTTGAGGGTAGATGTGTAAAGGGTTTGTAGGATCTCTCTGTGCTATTTCTTATAATTTTATGTAAATTTGTAATTATATCAAAATAAAAGTTTAATTTGTAATAAATTATTTCAGAAGTAATAATTGGAGTGAATTTAATACTTCCAAATGACTTGCACTAAGAATTAAAGAAAATGATTCTCCCTCCCCCCAAATTAAGATGGTATTAAGAAGGAAGAATGGATACTATGTGCAAACCAGAGCTGCCCAACACAGAAGCACATCATCAAAGTTTATGTACTTGACTTGGTCTAGGTCTTCTCTGATACACACATTGTTTATTAATTATGAAGGATTTGGAAAAGATTATGATATGACTTTCTTCTGTCCATTACAATCCTAGAACTACTAACTCTCTGTTCTTAATCACACTTGTAAAGAAGACAAAAATATACTACTACAGTGAAAAAGGGCATATTTTTTGAAGATAGGGAATAAAATAAATAAGATTTACAAATGGCATCTCCCTATAGGCCTCAATTATTTTTAAAGAGTTGTACAAAATATCTGAAACCAAACCATTGTTAGAGAGTAGCCAAGTTTCATTGTAGTTATCACTGCAGCATTTGTTTCTTTTTTTGAAGATGACCTGCCTCTGTGTTCCCTACTTTCAAATTGCTTAAGTCTGTCTCTGCTGAGCATAAAGATGGAAGCACAAGAGGAAGTTTCCAAGATACCGTAATATTAACTAGCATTCTCTGCACACTCCCGAAGGGCCTGGCTGGACTGTTGAGTAGGAAAGTCCACAGGGGCAGACCTTTCTTGAACTCACCCAAGGCATTTTAATTGCCTTTGCATGTGGAAATGGTCACTACCCCAGACCCTTGAGGAGAATGTGGCTTGATTTGAGTGCATAATTTTAATTGAATATGTCACATCACACTACACAGTACTGCATCCAAGAATCTATTGCAAGAAATAAACATGACTACCTAAGAAAGCATTGTGCAAACCCTGCTAATGAAGGAAATCCAAAAGTGTCCTGTAAGGAGTCTTCCTAATTAAAGATTCCACAGTTTTGTAAATAGTATAAATGTTTTTAATAATGAGAACTCACATATATGTGGTGCTTTACAGTTCACAGGGCACTTTTACCTCCATGATTGCATTTTATTCTTAGAGTCATCCATATGAGGTAGCTATTCTTTCCCTTTTACATATGAGACGCTGAGATTTCAAAAGGTGATGTGACTTCTGAAGGTAATACAGTCAGTGAGTGGTGGCAAATAGAATTCAACTGTATACAAATCTCTGGTTCTCTCTTCAGAGACCATACCCTAGTAATAAGGTTCTTGATACCAGAGGAGCAACAAAAATCAAATACTTTCAAAGAAATCACATTGGCTCTAAGTTCTCTTATCTACAATCCAATTACCTTAAAAAAGTGATGTGGTTACAAATTTGAGAACTAGATAGACTCCCATTCATTCAGTTGCCAGCAATGGTATTCTCTCTGTTTTTTATGGATATGCAGCATACTGTTTTATAGACCTCAGACACACTTACACAGCATATTAATAAAACAATGCCTGACATGAAGGATTACAGACTCAGCATGTAAAACAGAGGGAATATTTACTCACAGATAAACCACATACACACACATACCCTTACCTGCTGGCATATGAAGGAAAAGAAGCAAACTTGTAATACTGAAAACCAAAGTACAATGGTCAGTAAACAAGGTGCCATTTTCCTAGGAAGAATCTTGAAAAGTGTGTGGTGGACTGATTTTCCAAGTTCTATAGTTGATTTTCCAAAATTTAGGATTATATTCCACATAAGGTTCTGTGTTAAAAAAAAAAAAAAAAAAAAAAAACTTATTAGTAGCTTTTTTTCTATCACCATTTTCTACAACCACCATTTTACATGTGGGGAAATTTACTTCTGTTATGCCTACTCATCACAGAAATACTGCAGGATTAGTTTTTCATCCACATTTAACATAAGGTAATTTAATAGAAGTTTGTTTGAAGAGGTTAAAATTACATGACCGTGATGTTATAGTTGTAACTGGGACTCAGCCAGTCCAAGCATAATGGACTGTAAAACTCACTCTCCTCTACTACACCATCCTACCCTTTGATTTTTATGGATGTGATCATAATTCTTTTCTATCTGTTATCACAGATAAGTGCCAAGCATTAGAGTTAGGAAAGAGAAATTCTATTATACCCCTCTTTCTGCCACTGAATAATGAGAGAAAAGATTCTCCTCCTTGGAGGAAATGCTCAGGGAGACATTGCACATATAAGAAAAGCATCACCTGTACAGTGTGGTTCTGGCACAGGGATAAAACCCATAGACCAATGAAGCAGAATTGAGAGATCAGCAACCCCATGCTTCTATGGCCCATCAACTTAGAACTGGGTGACAGAACCACTAATAGGGATTAATCAACAAATTATTTTGGCACAACTATATAACTTAACTGTATGCAAGGCAATGGACCTAGACCTCTACTTCACACCACATACAAATATGAGCCCCAAATAAATCAGATCTACATGTAAAAGTCAAAGCAACAAAACTATTTACAAGAAACATATGGGTAAATCTTCATGGATTTGGATTTCGGTAATTGATTCTGAGATTTGACATCAAAAGCAGCAGCAATAAATATGTTGGTCTTCTTAAAAATAATAACTTATGTATGTCTATGGTTTGGAAAGGAGGTATTCCCCAAAACTGTATGTGTGAGACAATGAAAAAAAGTTTAGGGATGAAACTATTGGGTTATGAGAGTCTTAACCTAATCTTTTCATTGATCCATGGACTGGATTAACTGGGTGATACCTGTAGGCAGGGAGAGTATGACTGGAGGAGGGAGATCATTGGGGGTATGACGTTGGGTTTTATGTTTTGTCCCTGGTTAGCCAAGCTCAGTCTCACTCTCTGTTTCCTGGTAACCATGTGCTAAGCTGCTTTCCTCTACTACATCCTTTAACCATGATATTCTACCTCACCTCAGGAATACAACAATGGAATAGGCTTTGTATGAACTGAGACCTCTGATACTCAGTCTAGATAAACATTTCCTCCTCTAAAATTGTTCTTGTCAGGTATTTTGGTCATGGCAGAAAAAAAAAAAAAAAAGACTGAGTAAAACACATATAAAAAACACTATTAAGAAGTTGAAAGGATGACCTACTGAGTGGGAGAAAATATTTGTCAATTACATATTGAAAAAGGATTTATATACATTCAGAATATATAAAGAATGCTTAAACTCATTAAATAATGAAAAATGACTGAAGTAGATATTTCCCTAAAGAATACAAACAAATGACTAAAAAGTGTATGAGAAGATATTCAACATTATTAACCATTAAAGTATAAATCAAAATCATAAAGATATGCCACTTCATACCCACTACATGGCTATATAGAAGGAGGAGAAGGAGGAAAAGGGGATGGTGGGGGTGGGAGAAAAAGAGGGAGGAGTAGAAAATGAAAAGTGTTGAGAATATAGAGAAATTGGAACATTTGTATATCCCAGTGGGAATGTAAGATGGTATAGCCACCGTGGACAGCAGTTTGATCATTTCTCAAAATGTTAAACGTAAAGCTGCAAGACTTAGAAATTCCATTCCTAGGTAAACACTGCAAAGGATTGCAAATAGGTTCTCAAACAAGTACTGTTTTGTTTCTTCACAGTAAAAAGTACTGTTTTGTTTCTTCATAGTTTCTTCATGATTTATAATAAACAAAAGTTGGAAACAACACAAATATTTATCCACAGTTGAGTAGATAAGCAACTAGCAGTAATATACAGAATGTAATATTATTCGGTCATAAAAAGGAATGAGGTGCAGAAAAGTAACTTAGATGAACCTTAAAATATTATACTAAGTGAAAGGAACCTGACACAAAGGTCACATTTTATGATTTCTTTTATGTGAACTATCAAGAATTGGCAAACCATAGAGACAGAAAGCAATTAGTTCTTGCCAAGAGATGGGTATAGGGAAAAATAAAGAGTGATTGCTTAAAGAGTACAGGGTAGGGGTATTTTGGAGTGATAAAATATTTGAAACTAGAGAAAGATAAGGGATTCACAATACTGTGAATGTACTAAATGCCACTAAATTGTACAAGAGAAAGGTTAATTGTATGTTATGTAAATCTCATCCCAATTTTTTAAAATAAGCCATTCTAAGATGAGTCATGAGCTCATCTTAGAGCAATACCTCTGCTGCTTTATTCCCCAGGAAAACTTGGCAAAGCTATGATCTCTATGTTTATTGTTGTATTTCCAGTCTGAATTTCTTGCTTTGATGCATCTCCTTGCTCACAATAGCTAGGACTCAAGAAGATCAAACTCACCATTCCATTGAACACCTGTAGGCTGAAGCAACGTCCAAAAGACACATTCTTACCTGACAAAATGTACTTATATTCTCAGCCTTTTAATCTGACATATTTTTCTAAAGTTTGAAAATTTCTCCTAAGTATCATGAAAAAAGCTTTGCTAATCAAATCTATTTTGATTTCATCAGAACACTGAGAAAATGACCATTCTTGAGGAGACAAATATCAATATTGAATTGATTTTGTTAGCAGCCAAACTGTACCACAGAAATACTAAGAAAACTTAATTTTGATTTGACCAAAACTTTTTACACCTGTAAAATAAGATAAAATGTACAATAAAGAGAATTGGAAAAATTTAGAAGTATTAATCACATTAGAAAACAGCAGCATTTTTCTACTGTTAGCATTTAGACTTTAACATCCACTAAGGATTACCTCATTCTCATGCACTGGCAGGTCTAGAGCAGAGCTAAATCTGGCCTATGTTTCCTTTAACATATGAGGTCATGTATGTGAAAGGGATCAATGACAGATTAAAAATAAAAACCCTAACATATAAAATAATATCATTCACTTACTTCTGAAAAGTTCATGATAAAAAAAATGAACAATTAAAGGTGCTGCTGGGTTATGTAATGAGATTTATAACAAGAATGTTCATTCATTCAACATTTATCAGACTTGTTACATGGAAACTACCATAAAAGACACCACAGATAAAGAGATAAATGGCAAAATCTTCCACCTCAATATGGTAAATGATGCAACTTAGATAAAGGCAGGTGCAGTTAGAGGGCTGAGGAATGTGCTGGATATGAAGAAAGAAAAAGCCAGATCAAAGAACACTTCCTAGTGGACATTATTCAAAACTGCACCCCAGTCCTGACAATGAACATGGGTGGGTTAGGCAAATCAACAAAAGCCACAGATAAATCTCTCACTGAGAGTGAACCAGGCAAAAGAAGAGAGTCAGCATACACCATGTTACATAGGGAGAAATTTTAGAGTTTAAATAGAACAAAGAATAGAAGAGTTTTATGAGTTCAAGCTACAGTATTAAACCAGGATCCAGTCAGGTACCTGCATAAGGAATATGCCTTTCGTCTTGAAGACATTTGAGAAGAACCAAATGTTTTGAGTATGTGACAGACTTGATAATCCAACTGGGATTAAGGACGTATTGGGTTTCAGTATGACATGTAAGTTGGAGAGACTTCTATTTCTAGCAATGTGGTAGACTAAATGTACAATATAAATCCTTCCAGTCCAAAGTAAACCCATTGAGTTACATTTTCAACAATTACAGTTGAAACTTATTTTAAATAATCAGTGAGTTGGCAATAAAAGAGAAACTAAGGCCTAAAATGTCAAAAAAGCACAATGCCTAAATAGAGGTGAACTTTTGTGGCCATTTTCAGCGACTGGGGACTTTTTCCAATCCTGAGTGCTTAGGAGCCCCTCACACCTATCCAGCCCAAGAGAAAAGGATTGCTGCCCAAGCAGGGCAAGAGGTTAGACCAGCAACCCTCAATGAAGCAAACCATGACTCCCCCAAAGGGAAGGCATGACCAGGTGGCAAACTAAAAAACAGAGGTTAAAAACTAAGGAAATTTCTATTCAGTGTTAGCCGTTGGATAGAGAGAAACAAAGAAAATATATCCTAAAATTCAGATATTTTAGCTTGAACTCATACTACCTGAGATACTCCTAGTCCCAAAAGGCAAAAAGTATAGTTCTGCAGTGGCCCTTGGTCATGCAACCATTACCAGGCCATATATACATATATGCAGATATACATATATGCAAGCACCTATGACTTAATGCACTTTTTTTTTTTTTTTTTTTTTTTTTGGTACCAGGGATTGAACCCAAGGGCACTAAACCATTAAGCCACATCCCCAGTCCTTTTTATTTGTTTATTTTCAGAAAGGGTCTGGCTTAGATGGTTAGAGCAGTGCTAAATTGCTGAGACTGGCCTCGAACCTCTGATCCTCCTGCCTCAGCCGCCTGAGCCACTGGGATTACAGGTGTGCACAACCATGCCCAGCAAGACTTTAAAAGTGCACTTTTAAAACCAAGCTCAAGGAATTACTTCAAATGGAATTTCAATGAAATTTTGTAATAGTAAGTAAAAATCAAAAACCTCCCCAAAAATTAACTTAGAAAAGAATTATCCAGAACAACAAACTAAGGAATCATTATCTACAAAATCTGAAGACAGAATTATCAGACACAAAACATAAAATATGTTTTAAAAAATATGAGACTACTAAAAGTATGAAAAAAAAAGACTTGTCAAACATGACCCAGAATGAAAAAAGGACTAAAAACTCTGAAAAATAGCAATTAGATAGATAGATAGATAGATTGATTGATTGATTGATTGATATTGATTGAAAGTAAATATTTAAAAAATAGGATAAGCAGTTGAAGATATAATGCATGAAATAAATTATGATTTTAAACAACAAAGAATTCAACACAGAGTTAACAATGTGATACATATAATAAAGATGTTATGATAGGAAAAATTGAGAGTGTTCAATTATCTATAATTGGAATTCTAGAAAGAAAATACCAAAAATGATGAGGAAGAAATTATGTTAGTAAGAAGTATTGGCTGAGTGTTTTCCCTCAGCCTAATAATGAAAAAGATTTTCTCATACCAATCCCCTACTTAGAAGAACTGTAGCACTGGATAAATAAAACAGCTGTTTAAAACCATTGGCAAGCAACCAAAGCATCTAGGACATTATGCCAAGGTCCTGAAGCAAAGAAGAATCTCAATAAAAGTGAGCTTGGCACCTGCTCTAACCAATTTCTGCTCACATGACATTTGCTGATTTGTAAATATCTACAGGTCAAAATAAGCTGTGACTCAAACCAAAGAGCCTTCCACGTCTGGAAGATAAAGTAACAGGACTGGATGTGCTCTTCCCTTTGAAATGAACACACAAAATACAAAGTGGCTTTCAGGATATTGTATTTTGGGTAACAAAGAACTGTAATTGCTGAGAGATGTGAAATGGATGAGACAACATCTACAATAACTCCAGTTGTTACAGTTTAGATGTGGTGTATCCCAAAAGCTCATGTGTAAGAAAGACAATGCAAGAAGGTTCAGAGGAGAAATGATTGGGTTATAGTCTTAACCCAATCAGTGATTTAATCTCCTGATAGGGATTAACTGAGTGGTGACTGAAGTGGTAAATTGTGGCTGGAGGAGGTGGAAATTGGGGCGTGGCTTTGGGGTATATATTTGTATCTGGCAAGTGGAGTCTCTCTCTCTCTCTCTGCTTTCTGAACATGATGTGAGATGCTTCCCTCTGCCACACTCTTTAGTCATGATATTCTGCCTTATGTGGAGCCCTGGTAAATGGAGCTAGGTTTCCATGGACTAAGACCTCTGAAACTATGAGCCCTCCTTCAAAATTGTTCTAGTCAGATCTTTTAATCACAGTAGCAAAACAGCTAACTATAACACCACTTTACTATACTAGAAGAATCTCCAGGTTGTAGCCCAGAAAGGTTAACTCCCTCGGAGTTTATAAACTGTTACCAATTTGATAACTGAGAAATGTGATTATAAATTCTATCGTCTTTGTTATGGGTGGGATTAAATACCATATGCTATTTTCAAGGACCAATTTGATATTTTGTTACTTGGCTATTCTAATGTCTTCTTTCTACAAGGTCTTTTTCTTCTCATTTTTAAGTGTTCTGTATAAATTAGGAATTGTTCCTTTTTACCTGAGATACATGTTACAAACACATTATTTTTCATCCCATCATTTCAGTTTAATTCATCATATAAACCTTTTCTATTTGCATGTTGTCAAATGAGTTAATTGTTTTACTGAATATGGAATTTGAGGTTTAGTTAGAAATTTATTTACTTTCTTGTAGTATGGTTGTATTATTTTACATTTCATCTCATCCATTTGGAGTTATTTGTATATAAAGTAGAGGTATGGATTGCACTTTACTCTTTTTTTCGTGTATATTTATCCAACAATCCCAGAAACATTTGTTAAGAACTCTGTCTTTGCCCAATAATTTGAGATCCCAACTGCATCAAAAGTCCATTATTTTGGCTTCTTTCTAGATTTCCTGTTTTTTTCCACTGCCTGTCTAATCATTGATGGACCAGTAAGCACACTGTCTTAATAAAAGAGACTTGTAATATATTTTAATATCTGTCAGGATACTTGTAATTTTTTCTTTTACAATGTTTTCCTGAATATTCTTACATATTTTTCAATATTAGGTTCATTCTCAACTTTCCTATTTTTAAAATTCCATTTTTATTGGGATTTTTTTAAAATTTATAAATTCATTTACGGAGGGCTAATATCGGTATTATAGTAACCCACTTTGTTAAAAATAAGAACTCTTTCCATTTGTTTAAGTCTACTTTTGTGTCCTTTGGGATGTTACAGTTTTTCCTCACATAGGTTTAGCTATTCCTCCTTAAGTTTACTTCTAATATTTCATTTTCTTGGTTGGTTGCTATTATAAATAGAGTTTCTCTACTATTATGACTCCTGCCTAGTTATTGTCTGTAGAGAGGGGTAATTGATTTATGTATGTTAATATACCTTACAGAATTTTTTTTAAGTTTTATCATTGGCTGACTACTACTTACCAACCATGTTATTGTATCATCTGCAATAAAGATAGCTGTACTTCTTGTCCAATTCTTATAACATTAATTAGTTTCTCTTGTCTAATTTCATTTTCTAAACCTCCAACATAATGCTAAATATTAGTGAATAAAATCAGCATCCTTTCCTTGATGACCAGGTCATCAAAAGGCTATGCCTCTGATATTTTCTGATTAAACAATATGCTAAATTAACTTTAAAATAGTTAGATATTAATATGCAATTATCTTTATCTAGTATGCCATATATACATATATGTCCATGTAATAGACGTAAATATATATTTGTGTTAGGAAACTATTTATCAATGCTACTTTCTCGTTAGACTAATTAATGTGGCATATTGTACTATTTTGAACTATTAAACCAACCATGCATTTCCAGAATAAACCTTACAGGTCATATTTTATTTTCTTATTACAGTGTGAGATTCTTATTATTAATATTTTATTTTTCATTTTTGCATTAATGTTTATATATTACATTGATAAGCCATTCTATTTTTGTATTATTTTCCCCAGATTTAGGTAGCAATCATATATTTGCTTCATAATGAGATTTGAATATTTCTCTATGCTCAAAAAATTTATGAAACATTGGAACTACGTAGACTTGAAACATCTGCTACACTTGCTTTGTGAGATTGTTTCTTGGTAACTTCTGGTATTTTATGTAAAAATTAGTTTGTTTAAATTTTCTATCTGTAATGGGTTTAATTCAAAAGTAAACCGTATTCCTCCAGGAAATCATGCATTTCAACTAGGTCTTCATATATATTTCCATAGAGGTTAGCATTAGAGTCTCCTTTGGTAGTTTCAAAAGATTTTATTCCATTGCTACTTCTCCCCTGCCATTTCATTCTGCCTATTTATTAAGTTAGCAGTTGGTTCTGTTAACTTTGCCTAAAATGTCAGTATTCAATTTGTTAATTAGATATACTGACTTTCAAATCTCTACCTTATTCACTTGTTTTTGTCATCATTATTTTCTGTCATAAGCTTTTAAGCTTTAATTTGTTGTATTATATTATTGTGAGAATGACTTTTTGTGTTGGGAATTTAAGCTTTTTCTTTTTTGAGGCACTGTCTCGCTACACCGTCTGTGCAAGATGCAAACCTCCTACTTCAGCTTCCCTAGTAGCTGGAAACAGAGGCTTCATTCTTCAATTTTTCTAGGTACTCAAGCTTTAAGATTTTTCTCATCTTATCCTTTTTTTTAAATTAAAAATCATAAATTTACATAGGGCAATGTTGTTTGATTCATTCTGTTATTTTTTCCCTTCCCCCCTCCCCTCCCACCCCTCTTTTCCTACTATACAGTCCTTCCTTCCTCCATTGTTACCACCCTCCTTATCCCTAATCCTAAACCTAACCCTAACCCTAACACTAACCCCTCCTACTCCCCCTTATATGTCCTAATCCGCTTATCAGCGAGATCATTTGTCCTTTAGTTTTTTGAGATTGACTTATCTCACTTAGCATGATATCCTCCAATTTCATCCATTTGCCTGCAAATGCCATAATTCTATCATTCTTTATGGCTGAGTAATATTCCATTGTGTATATATATATATATATATATATATATATATATATATATATATGCCACAGTTTCTTTATCCATTCATCAACTGAAGGGCATCTAGGTTGGTTCCACAATCTGGCTATAGTGAATTGAGCAGCTATGAACATTGATGTGGCTGTATCTCTGTAGTATGTTGATTTTAAGTCCTTTGGGTAGAGGCCAAGGAGTAGGAAAGCTGGGTCAAATGGTGGTTCCATTCCAAGCTTTCTGAGGAATCTCCATACTGCTTTCCAGAGTGGCTGCACTACTTTGCAACCCCACCAGCAATGTGTGAGTGTACCTTTTTTCCCCACATCCTCGCCAACACCTGTTGTTGCTTGTGCTCTTGATAATCGCCATTCTAATTGGGGTGAGATGAAATCTTAGGGTAGTTTTGATTTGCATTTCTCTTATTACTAGAGATGTTGAACATTTTTTCATATATCTGTTGATTGCTTGTACATCTTCTTCTGTGAAGTGTCTGCTCATTTCCTTAGCCCAATTGTTGATTGGATTATTTGTATTCTTGGTGTAGAGTTTTTCGAGTTCTTTATAGATTCTGGAAATTAGCACTCTATCTGAAGTATGAGTAGCAAAGATATTCTCCCACTCTGTAGGCTCTCTCTTCACATTACTGATAGTTTCCTTTGCTGAGAGAAAGCTTTTTAGTTTGAATCTACCCCAGTTTTTGATTCTTGCTTTTATTTCTTGTGCTATGGGAGTCCTGTTAAGGAAGTCTGATCCTAAGCCAACAAGTTCAAGATTTGGACTTACTTTTTCTTCTATAAGTTGCAGGGTCTCTGGTCTGATTCCGAGGTCCTTGATCCATTTTGAGTTGAGTTTTGTGCAGGGTGAGAGATAGGGATTTAGTTTCATTCTGCTGCATATGGATTTCCAGTTTCCCAGCACCATTTATTGAAGAGGCTATCTTTTCTCCATTGCATATTTTTGGCCCCTTTGTCTAGTATGAGAAAATTGTATTTATTTGGGTTTGTGTCCGTGTCCTCTATTCTGTACCATTGATCTACCTGTCTATTTTGGTACCAATACCATGCCGTTTTTGTTACTATTGCTTTGTAATAGAGTTGGAGATCTGGTATTGCGATACCCCCTGCTTTGCTCTTTCTACTGAGGATTTTTAGCTATTATGGGTTTCTTATTCTTCCAGATGAATTTCGTAATCACTTGCTCTATTTCTGTAAGGTACATCATTGGGATTTTAATTGGAATTTCATTGAATCTATATAGCACTTTTGGTAGTATGGCCATTTTGACAATATTAATTCTTCCTATCCGTTAACATGGGAGATCTTTCCATCTTCTAAGGTTTTCTTTAATTTCTTTCTTTAGTGTTCTGTAGTTCTCATTGTAGAGGTCTTTCACCTCTTTTGTGAGATTGATTCCCAAGTATTTTATTTTTTTTGATGCTATTGTGAATGGGGTAGTTTTCCTAATTTCTCTTTCTGAAGATTCATCACTTACGTATAAAAATGCATTGAATTTATGAGCATTGATCTTGTAACCTGCTACTTTACTGAATTCCCTTATGAGTTCTAAGAGTTTTCTGGTGGAATTTCCAGGTTCCTCTAAAAATATAATCATATCATCAGCGAACAGGGATAGTTTGAGTTCCTCTTTTCCAATTCGTATTCCTTTAATTTCTTTGGTTTGTCTAATTGCTCTGGCTAGAGTCTCAAGAACAATGTTGAATAGAAGTGGTGAAAGAGGGCATCCCTGCCTTGTTCCAGTTTTTAGGGGGAATGCTTTCAGTTTTTCAACATTTAGAATGATATTGGCCATGGGCTTAGCGTAGATGGCCTTCACAATGTTAAGGAATGATCCCATGCAAGGTTGGTTCAACATCAGGAAATCAATAAATGTAATTCACCATATCAATAGACTCAAAGTTAAGAATCACATGATTATTTCAATAGATGCAGAAAAAGCATTTAATAAAATACAGCATCCCTTCATGCTCAATACACTAGAAAAAACAGGGATAGTGGGAACATTCCTTAACATTGTAAAGGCTCTCTATGCTAAGCCCATGCCTAATATCATTCTAAATGATGAAAAACTGAAAGCATTCTCCCTAAAAACTGGAACAAGGCAGGGATGCCCTCTTTCACCACTTCTATTCAACATCGTTCTTGAGACTCTAGCCAGAGCAATTAGACAGACCAAAGAAATTAAAGGGATACGAATAGGAAAAGAAGAACTCAAACTATCACTATTTGCTGATGACATGATAATATATTTAGAGGAACCTGGAAATTCCACCAGAAAACTCTTAGAACTCATAAGTGAATTCAGTAAAGTAGCAGGTTACAAGATCAATAGATCAATGCTCATAAATCCAATGCATTTTTATACGTAAGTGATGAATCTTCAGAAAGAGAAGTTAGGAAAACTACCCCATTCACAATAGCCTCCAAAAAAATAAAATAGTTGGGAATCAATCTCACAGAAGAGGTGAAAGACCTCTACAATGAGAACTACAGAACACTAAAGAAAGAAATTAAAGAAAAACTTAGAAGATGGAAAGATCTTCCATGTTCTTGGATAGGCCGAATTAATATTGTCAAAATGGCCATACTATCAAAAGTGCTATACAGATTCAATGCAATTCCAATTAAAATTCCAATGATGTACCTTACAGAAATAGAGCAAGCAATCATGAAATTCATCTGGAAGAATAAAAAACCCAGAATACCTACAGCAATCCTTAGCAGGAGGTATCGCAATACCAGATCTTCAACTCTACTACAAAGCAATAGTAACAAAAACAGCATGGTATTGGTACCAAAATAGAGTGGTAGATCAATGGTACAGAATAGAGGACATGGACACAAACCCAAATAAATACAATTTTCTCATACTAGACTAAGGGGCCAAAAATATGCAATGGAGAAAAGATAGCCTCTTCAACAAATGGTGCTGGGAAAACTGGAAATCCATATGCAACGGAATGAAATTAAACCCCTATCTTTCACCCTGCACAAAACTCAACTCAAAATGGATCAAGGACCTCAGAATCAGACCAGAGACCCTGCATCTTATAGAAGAAAAAGTAGGTCCAAATCTTCAACATGTTGGCTTAGGATCAGATTTCCTTAACAGGATTACCATAGCACAAGAAATAAAAGCAAGAATCAACAACTGGGGTAGATTCAAAGTAAATAGCTTTCTCTCAGCAAAGGAAACTATCAGTAATGTGAAGAGAGAGCCTACAGAGTGGGAGAATATCTTTGCCACTCATACTTGAGATAGAGCGCTAATTTGCAGAATATATAAAGAACTCAAAAAACACTACATCAAGAATACAAATAATCCAATCAACAAATGGGCTAAGGAAATGAACAGACACTTCACAGAAGAAGATGTACAAGCAATCAACAGATATATGAAAAAATGTTCAACATCTCTAGTAATAAGAGAAATGCAAATCAAAACTACCCCAAGATTTCATCTCACCCCAATTAGAATGGCGATTATCAAGAGCACAAGCAACAATAGTTGTTGGCGAGGATGTGGGGAAAAAGGTGCACTTATACATTGCTGGTGGGGTTGCAAATTAGTGCAGCCACTGTGGAAAGCAGTATGGAGATTCCTCAGAAAATTTGGAATGGAACCACCATTTGACCCAGGTATCCAACTCCTCAGTCTATACTCAAAGGACTTAAAATCAGCATACTACAGAGATACAGATACATCAATGTTCATAGCTGCTCAATTCACAATAGCCAGATTGTGGAACCAACCTAGATGTCCTTCAATTGATGAATGGACAAACAAATTGTGGTATACATGTACAATGAAATATTACTTAGCCATAAACAAGAATAAAGTTATGGCATTTGCAGGCAAATGGATGAAATTGGAGAATATCATGCTATGTGAGATAGGCCAATCTCAAAAAACCAAAGGACGTATGATCTCATTGATAAGCAGATCATGACACATAATGGGGGGTAAGGGGGGCAAGAATGGAGGAAGGAAGGACTGTATAGAGGGAAAAGAGGGGTGGGAGGTGTGGGGGAGAAGGAAAAAATAACAAAATGAATCAAACAACATTACCCTATGTAAATTTATGATTACACAAATGGTATGCCTTACTCCATGTACAAACAGAGAAACAGCATGTATCCCATTTGTTTACAATGAAAAAAAAAGAAGTTGAATTCTCTGGTATCAGTGCCAATACATATATTTCCCTAAGTTCTAAATGATTAGTTACTAATTGATTGCTTAGCTCTTTCACATATTACTTATATTTTTGTTCTTACTCTCTCTCTTGTTATAATTAAGTGTCTTAAAATCTGATTTCAGTAATGCATGTTTATCTGTGTCTGATTATTCTTTAGAAAGGTAGTTGCTGTGTTCTATGTACACAGACATGCATAACTATTATATCTTCATTATAACATATGGGGTTTGGAATTGATGACTATCCTTCCTTTTCATTTTCAATAATTTTCTTTTCTTGAATCTAATTTTATTAACAACAAAATTGCAATCTTTTTTTTTTTTTCTTTCATTACTTCTAGACATCCTCAGTCCTGTCTGGCCACTCAAGGAGTCATTTTATTGTAGGTTGTCTCTTTAAAGCATATAATTGGGTCTGCTTTCTAAGCAAAATTTAAAATTCTTGGTGGCTTGTTAAGCCTATTCACATTTGTGGACTGATAAATCCTAACAGTATCAGTAATGTCTGCCCTGTTCATTTTGTTTTTCTTGTCTTTATTTATTTTGGACTTTCAGAAAGATTTATGTTTTGCTTTGGTTCTATGCTTTCTTCATACTCATATAATTGTTAGATAAACTTACACTCTCATTTCCATTGTTTCTTTACTATCCATTTTATTAGTTTACTTTAATGGTACTCTGACTTCCATATATTGCTCATATAATAATCAGTAAACTTATTCTACTTCCTCATACTCTTTCCCTTCTCTAAATAGTATTGCATTTTACACTAATAATGTATAATATTTACATATATTTTTCAACCTCATTTTAACCTTTAATAAATATTATGTCTAAAATGAAAAAATTCATTTGTTAAGATTTCTCTAGTTGTTTCTTGGCTGGATGATGTGCATTCTCTTGAAGTTGCCCCCAAAAGACTCAGTAGTACAATGTTCTTTTTAGTAATTGCATGTTTAAAACTATTTTTACAATATCACGATACTTAGACAATTTGGATAGATATAAAATCTTTGTCCCACAATTTCTTTCCCTGAAAATTATGTTTCTTTGATGCATTGGTTTACACCATGATTTGCCAGGGATCCTGAGAATATTTTTCTATATTTGAAGCTAATAGTTTTACAAATATGTATCAGAATTGATAATTCTGGGACAATCTTAACCACCATCTGGTTGGTTCTATTAACCTGTAGATATGGATCTCATTTTATTTCAGTATGTTAAACATTAGTTGTTTTTCAATGTTGAATATTCATCTACAGAGATTCAATTATAATTATGTTGGATCTTCCCTAAATGTGTTCATTTTTAATTTTTTTTTCTCAGATCCTCTTTTTGAAACCATGTTTTCTGGATTTATTTAGGGGACCTTATTTAGTTTTTAAATGACCAATTCTTTTGGGGTAGATCTTGTAATTTAGTCTTCATTTCTGACAGGATTTTTTCCTGAATTCAGATCATTTTCAATTTATTATTTCTTTCTATATGTGTTGATTTTTATACTTTATTTTTAAATATCCAATGCAAGGTATTTTCTCCGGTGTTTGATAATGTCTTTGTTAATATGAAATCATGCCTTCGAATTATATTCTCTCTTCATGTTGATTCAGAATGGAGGAAGTAGAATTGTCTTTATCTAAAAACACAGGTTTGTATGTTTCTGCAAACATTTAAAATATAAAGCTGCCTGTCTTCCTGCATTTCTGTGAGCAGGCTGACAGTTTGGGTAGTTTTAATGATGCCTAGTTCAAGCCACTTTTATGTCAGTGTTGAAACATGCAGTCTACTTAATAGATAGCTCTTTTAGGGGAAAGGAGATGAAAGGTTATATCCTTCAGTTATTTCAGATTCTCTTTTGTCTTACAAGATCATAAATTTCTCCCTTGCTCTTTTTCTCTTCGGCATGCAGTTTCCAAAAGGAGCCTCTTCCTTTCTTGTTCTGCTCTTCCCAGAGCTGCCTTTCCAGCATTGCCTCCGACAGGTCTCCTACACCTTTGCCTTTCTTGTAATCAATGCTCAAAATCACCCCGATATTTTCTTCAGTGTTTCCTCACATAAATTGACTTTCTTCTAGATGTGGATTTTAGTTTGTTGTAGGTCCTTCATGTCTCTTTCCTCTTCCACAAATTTTCTGGACCCACTTGCAAAGCTTATGGTAAATATTTGAAAAGTAGGTCATCTGAAAATTGATGTTTGTTTTTTTCCACTGAATAAGTATTTTGAGGTTTGTAAATTCCCTAACTTATCATTGTACTAAAGGTATGGAATCTATGTATTTATATTTGTTCTACTTCAGGGATCAGCAAACTTTGACTACCAGGCCAAACCTGGCACATTGCCTGTTTTTGAAATAAAGTTTTTATTGGAACATGGTCATGCTTAGTTCTTTATGTGTTTTATATATTGTCTTTAACACTATTATAACAGTGTTAATTAGTTGTGCCAGAGATTCTATGACTTATAATCCTAAAATGTGATCTGTCCCTTTATAGGAAAAAAAAATCAGTCTCTGCTTTTGGAGGATGTGTGAAAAATTCAAATTTAGGTGCATGGCATTATCTTGACCATTCAGACATTCTCCTAGAAAACTGAATTTTAAGAATTTAATTTCCCTAAAGTGGGCATACCTTTAAGAACCTTTAGTCTTACTAAAACAAATCAACAACACACAAATAGGGAGATTTCCTGGCAAAAGGAAAACTGTAAATAATATTTCTAAATGCCTATTGTCACAAAGGTATTATAACTCTGCATACACTATAAAATTCCTTGTGAAAACTTAAAGGAAATATTCATCAACATTTCTCTTTTCACAGATGAGGATGCTGATCCTCAGAAAGTCAGGTTTCTTAGTACAAAATCTTTTTACTGATAAATAGAAGAATATGTATTCCAGCTCAGGTTTCTCTGTCAAATCTTATATTTTCCCAAATCTTGTATTCTCTCAAATCTTGTCTGCTAATTCATGAATATGAATTAGGCAAATTATGTGGGTAGTTTGGGTAAGTCTCAAGAATGCCAGATGCCCTTTAAGAATATTACCCTCTCCCTTCTGTTTGAACTTATCCCTGATTAATCTGAATCATTTAATTCCAGACTGTATACTCTGAGCCCCTTTGTTTATTCCTGTGTCCAACTTTCATGAAAGATGACTGTATCTACATGATGGAACACCAAGTCAAGTATTCTCATAATACACAGTCAACCACATCAGGAAAATGGTATTGTGGGGACCAATCCATCTTTTTCAACAGAGAAGTACCAAATTCAACTTCTGCTTTGGTCTAAACAAGGATAAGATCTTGAAAACCACAATGATTATGCATTTGATATCTTCTCGTGTCACGTTTCACCACGCCTCACAAATCATAAAGAGTAAAAATGGAATGTACACACACTCACACACACCATGTACAAACAAGCCAAAGTAAAATGTAGATGCTCTCTGCTCAGAGGCTGCTAGAATTGAGACAGTAGAAATCTTGAACTGTACCTCCACCATAAGGTAATCTGAAACAAGAGTTGCAAGCATGGCATCCTGAGGAATTGCCTTAAGTTCTTTGTAATATCACTCCCTAGTTCAAAACAATCATGTAATTTCATGTGGGAGAGAATTTGGCATAGGAAAAAACCTACTTTTGACATCAGTTGACTACTACATATTCAAGAAGTCTGAGCAGATAAGGTTCTTCTGGTTAAAAACCACTATTTTAAAATGTTCCTTTGGGGACTCAAGGGATTTGCATAAGGTCATGTTTCCTTGAATTCTCCAAAATTATTTTTCTATAGTGCTCATTCCATAGATACGATTTCAGGCAAATGCTACTCAGAATGTATTTTGGCTAAAATGAAAAGCAAAGGGATCGAGCAGTCTTGCAGTTTGAGGATGACAATTTATTTCAGTAACATATATGAAAACAAACTGGATAATTTCCATATTTGAAAAAGCTGTTTATTTTGAAGGTCTCACAGGTGACACAATATGCCCTCAAGAGCTCATAGGGGACTATTTACACACATACGGGAGAGAGAGAAAGGCACTAAGAATTTGAATGATATCTTTTTAAATCTTTTTCCCTATGACATATATAAGCTCAGTAAGCATATCATAATTTTTTCTAAATTTATAATTATGTTTATAATAATTCATGGAACCATACCACTTCTTTCAAAAGACAATTCTGATGTGCTCAGAGAAACACATTTGAGATTGAATGAGTAACATCTCTACCCTCTTAACACCCAGTGGGAACCCCCTCAAACCATCTTTGGCAGATTGCTCTACATCTGCAGTAAATAAAAACATTGTTTAAAATTGGCACAAAGGTGGCTGAAGGGGCTTGTATGTATTTGAATAGCATATTGAAACTGATGATCCCTTGTCCCTTTACATAAAGCAGTCCCTCGTTGAAAGTTAAGTACTTCAAAAACAGCTGACAAACTCTCAGGCCTCGGCTACTATATGCGGTGGGTGGGGGAACTTCACACAAAATATTAAGCTGTCAGATCTAGAAGAAGTGTGGTAGCTCTTATAAGGAAAAAACTTTCAATTAGAAGATGGTTTATATACTCAGACAATGCTGGCTAGGAATGCTAAGAGGGAAGTATTGATCAGAGGAATAATCTATGGGAGAGAAAGAAAGTCAACAAGTTAGCTGCACAGAGCATGGTCCCTTTTCAGACATTCTGTGAAAGGGGACAATCATGCTAAGGTGATAGGAACAAAATTTTTAAAATGAGACAGACATTACCCTATGTATATGTATGATTACACAAATCGTATGAATCTACATCATGCACAAACATAGAAAAGTTGTACCCCATTTGTGTACAATGAATCAAAATGCAGTCTGTAAAAATAAAAATAATAATGGTAAAATAATAAATAAATAAAAATAATAAAATAAAATTATAAATAAAATGTGGAAGGACCTCACATGGCCAAGTAGGCACCAACTATAAAAAAGTGTGGTAAAAAGTTTATATTCCTGTCAAAGAAGGTCATTGAAAGAAATAATATGACTTATCTTAGAAAAAGAAAAGAGATGAATTTTAGCCTCATTGCCTGAGAAAGCTTCAGGCCACTGCTGACATTTCGTTTCTCCTACCACTGGTCAGAGACAGGATTATTAATAAATCACATAATTACTGATTACACGCTATTGCACCTGATCTAGTCCCACTTTGCTGCTTGGAAAGAAACCCGAGAAATTAGGAATCCAGAATTTGTAGATTATTAGTGATTTGAATAAAGTTCAACACAAGACCTGTTGCAGCTCAAATTACACTGAGAATTGCCATAGCATTTATTTTGTACTTGAACATGTAAATTGTTTTAATGCCTCAAATGCAAGACCAATATCTTATTCTTCCTCTTCAGTTCATATAAGTCCTATGATAGTTCTAAGCCAATGATAGAGGGGAAAAAGAGTGGAGGAAGTTTTTCTCTCAATTCTTTTCGAAATGAGTGATGTGTTATCTATTTAAAATTGAAAATGAGAGATTAAGAAAGGAGATGCCTATACGCAAAACTCAGTAAGGCAGTGGGGGATGGAGTGAACCAAAGACAAGGGTTGAAAGTGATACTAAAGACTCAGCTTGAGTCAGCATAAATATGCATCCATGTAAATCAGCTTGAGAACTGAAGGTGAGAAAGGAGAGGCAAAACTAGTCTGGGTTATGTTTTATCAGAAGAGAGAATTTGATGGGTATAATAATATCAAATGAATAATCTGAAAAGATATGAAACATGTCAATGAGAGACAGTTAGAATAGACTTACTGAGAGCATCTCACATATGCTCCAAAATTGCAAAGGAGGTATAAAAAGAGGTAGGTAGGGGACTAGGTCAAAGACCATGGGCAGAGAATAAAAATGGCTACTGGAATAAATTGCTGAGGAGGAGAAATTTCTGCTGATGAAAAATTCAGGAGTTATTTCCCTGAGGAGCCATCTCTGGAGGCAAAGGTTAAAATGGTGCAGAAGACTTTCCTCTCCAGCTCTGACATGTAAAAGATTTTAACAGCCTATGTGATTATATTGGGCCAGTCTGAGTAATTCAGTATAATCTTCCCATTTCCAAAGTCCTTAACTTGATCAATTCTGCAAAGTTCTTAGTGTCACCTAACTAAGGTAATTTGCAGGTTCTGAGGATTAGGGTGTGTACATCTTTTGCAGTTCAATATACCACATGCTGCATCAGTTCTTAGGAGGGGCAAGGCTTGAAGGAAACATGTAAGTTGATAGGTCTGAGTAGAGTCTCAAGTGTTCCACTTACTAGTCTGGTTCAGGCAAAAGCATATGAGATTTATTTATTCTTCCCAAAGGGGAATTAAAGTGACTGATAGACAGCAAACTGACTGGAAGAGGTTCAAGGAGATGATAAAGACCAACTCAGTGCATATGTACATGGTCAAAGACCATGGAAAGACAACAGACATAGGCAATTGATATGTTAAAGCAAGAAGTCATTGCCAGTCTAAATGGCTTATAGTTCAGTGGATGTCATCAATGGACGGAGGAAAGTCACAGGTAAAACTCCCTTCCATGAAGCTAATAATGCATAACCCACACCCCCTAGAATTAAGATTCTACACCTATGTGTAAATTCTTATTTGAGTGCATATCATGAAATGACTCAGCTTACATGGAGGTTATCACAGTTACTTTCAATTAGATTCTAGAAAGCAAATAAATGCTTCTATTAGAAAGTTATATTTTTCTAACCTAAGTGAGATGATTGTGAAATTTTTACTTTGCAAATATTAAAGTCAAAAAAGCTGAGATTACTATCTCAGCTCCACATGTTCTAACTGTGTAACTTTCATGTGATCCTTCTAACCCTGTATCTCTATATGTCAAAAAATATCTCTGCAAGCTATTTAGTAGAAAAATGAGACTGGTATCCTAGACTGGCAAAGCCTGGGAAAGGAGACAGCTAATGCAATTGCTTTGCTAAAGGAAAATAAGAATGAGAATCCAGAAATTAGAACAAAAGAATAAGGATGAAAAAATGTAAACAAGGAAATTTGGTGGCAGGAGGCAAGGTCTCATTCTGAGACTTTTAGAATCAGGAATAGCTAATACTGAATTTTAAATTGTGTTACCATGATGAAAATCCTTCCATATTCGTAACACCTTAAGTAAAGTCTTACACACAAATTCCTTTGTGTGAATAGATTCTGTGATATTAACTTAATTAACTGAGTTAATGCAGGATGGTACAAAGAAAAGACAAGAAGAAAGGCAAAAATAATCCTTAAGCTCAACTAAATCAGTGGAAGCAGTTGGAAGCCACAAAGAAGTATAAGAATACAAGCCCCAAGCAATAGGTGCAAATTTTAGAAAGGGTTTATATTTCTGCAGGGTATAGAATATAGGTTTGTGAAATCACTTTTATAGCAATAATTACCATCTCCAATCCTTTTCATTTTTCTTTAAAGCAATACTACATCTCTTTTTATTGTATTTTTGTGTATTGTCTGTCTCCTACAAAAAAGAATATATATATATATGTATATACACTGTTCTTATTTACTATTGCATTGTGTAGATCATAACAGTACTTGGAACTTATTAAAATTAAAAATGAAGTATTGAATTATTGAAGGAATGATTGTGTACTGAAATTTTAAGCTATAAAAAGACATTGGTCAACCTTTGAAATTGCACCTGTAAATAATTATTAAATAGCACACCAATCCTAACTTCTAATATGGAAAGATGTGAGTTAGGGGCTTATGAAAGGGAAAAAAGGCTGGAAGAGAAGATATAAGATGGGAAATTCCACAGGAAAAGAAGACTGTGATTTGGTAGTGGAGTGGACATTCTTCGGAGGGAAATGAAATTCTATTTGAGTGGTTCTATCAGTCAGCTACTATCAATATAACACTGCACAACAATCCACCCCAAAATGGAGTTGCAAACAATACTTAATACTTCTGGAATCAATGGGTCATCTAATTCAGGTCTTTGGTAGAGAAGATAAAAGCTCAAAAAATGTAAATCAGATTCATAGATTCTTAAGACCTAGAATTAACACCAGCACACTGTTTTTTCTGTGAAGCAAATCACAAGGTCAAGCCCAATTTCAGTGATGAAAGGAAGTATACTCCTATTGTGGAAGTGAAGGGAAGAAGGGGGAAAGGTTGTGAGTATTTGCTGCTCAATAAACTAATCTTCGATAGGGCATCAGCTGATAATAAACAAACCCAAGAACCTCAGTGTCTTGACAAAATTCCACTCTGACTCACACAGTTCAGGTTTAGGTCTTTCCCCACTGTCCTTCATTGAACCATGGTTTTCCAACAGAGAGTTGTTCCATTCTCTTTACTTCATTCTGCAGAAATGCACTAACCAGTAGAATAGTCACTGACCATATGTAACCACTGAACCCTTCACATTTGGATTTAGTGTGAATGGAGATGTGCTATGCTAGTTTTGATCTTAAATGACCCCCAAGTTCCCAGTGAAAAAGTCTTAGTCCCTGCATGATGTTAATGAGAGGTGGGGGCCTAGAGGGAAATGTGTAGGTCATTGACAGTGTGCCCTTGAAGGGAACTGTGGAGTCGCAGTCCCTTCTTTCTACTTCTTTTTTTTAAGCCAAAATGAATCTTTCCTCTTTATATGTTGATTATCTTGAGTATTTGTTACACTGAAAGAAATCTGATTAATAGATGTTATGTATAAAATAAATATTAGGTTATAAAACATGGTATTAAAATATTATAAACTATAAATAATCTTAGATTTACTACATTTTGGAATGATGATATGTTTAATAAATACATTATTGGAATTGGTTTTATCTGCTTCTTTTTATTATTTTTAATGTGATTAGGGGAAGATGCAAAAATTGGGACTGGGGATATAGACCAGTTGGTAGAGAGCCTGCCTTGCATGTACAAGGGCCTGGTTTCAATACCCAGCACCACAAAAAAAAATTATACATGTGTTCATGTTATTTTCCAACTGGAAAGTTCTGCTCTAGAGTCAGCCACCAGACCATAGAGTAGAAAATAATAGAGAAGGAACTTCAACATAGGTTTTAGGGATCAGTCTGGAGATGGTACTCATCACTCTGCTTTTATTTCATTGGTCAGAACTATCATCTATGTGCAAGGGGCTGGGAATATAGTAGATACAGGAAGGAGAGTAGAATACAAATATTGTCAAGGACTTCAATTCCTCATTTGCTATCTTATCTCTAGCATCTAAATATGAATTTTTTTCATAAATCAAGGAAAAGTACATAAAGCTTTGGAGATGGGCCAAGAATCTGCATCACAGAAGAGGGAAGAATAAGAATGGAGATCAGAATGGAGATCAGCCCATTATAATTGGGGAGAAGACTAACCATTAAATAAAAAATAATAAAAGCACCCATCAGAACTGGATAATGATGGAGACACATAGGATAACCCAAATGTTAAAAACTCAGATCTCTGGTTGAAAACTCTGGTTCTCTGCCTTAGATTTTTTTCCTTCCAACCCCTCAGTTAATGGATAGACACTTAATGAAAACAAGAATGTTGTGAAATCTTTGCTACTTATGGGTAACCTCCAGATTCAATTTTTTATTATGTAAGTACAAAAAATATACCATTTCATTTTGTATCTGTTATATTTTTCCCCATTATTTCATATTGAAAATGCTGTAAGAGGATTGAACTGTGACCTATGTCAGTTTTCTACAGCATCAGAGTTATAGGAGCAGTAGTAGGTGAGCAGACAATAATCTTGAATTTGTTATTTGATGGACTCGTGGGAGGAGAACACCTGACCTTAGCATTTACATAACCACTTGGGGACATGTTTTCAATATCCTCAAATATCTGTGCTCAGTCTGAAACTTTTTCCTGTGAATGTAATGTCTGTGGAGTTTTCTAATCTTCAAAGAATAATTCTGCAATATCTGTTTCAGCAGAGCATATATTGCAAGAAACCCTGTGTTTGGTAAGTCTGCAAGTTCGTCTTTCCCTATTCTGTGTTACTGTCTTGCTGAGTTTTGATGAAGATATTCTCAAAACATTTTTAATGGTGTGAGATGGCCACCAGCAAACCAATGATTACTGCTCTATTAATCTCACCACTCTTTGAGAAAGGGACAGCATCTTTTTTTTGTTTTTGTTTTTGCAGATATAGTGATACAAAAATAAAACTGATCATGAAATATAATCTTAAACTCCTTGATCTTATTATTCAGTCCATTCAGGGGAAAAAAATATTTTTTTAGCAAGTGATATGAGCACATTCTCAAACAACCCTATTTCCTGATCCTTTCTTATATGTTCTATGCAGCACATTTTAGGAACCTTACTGCTTACTTTCACTTTCTTGGGTAACAGAACATTACCATGTCAAGATAGAGAGAGAGAGAGAGAGAGTCACATTTATATACGTATATACACATATTCTTATAGCCCCTCAAACATGAAATGCATTTCATATGTCAGAACAATGCGTTCAAAAGACTCATGTTAAGTAGAATACATTAACTCCTTTAACAACTATTTTGATGACAATAGTGTGCCCAGCATTTTGATGGGCATGCAAAATATATCAGTGAACAATAAAAATAGATCCTTGCCTTTTATGGGGCTTATAATCCATAAGAGAAAATCAAAATATTAAAATATTGATTTAAATATTAAATCAAAATATTAAATTGTGATCAGGTGTTACAATAGGGTTAAGGCAGACTGCCCAGGAAGAAACATGACAAAGAGGTGAAAAAATGAGGAGATGGTATAGTAAGACACAAAGGATTGTGTTATAAGTCAGAAAAGCAACATGTGTAAAGGCCCAGAGATAAGAGAACATGCCATACTGAAAGACTTACATGAATCACAGGGAGGAGCCAAGAAAGAGAAGAGTCCCAATGGTGCCCAGAAGAGGGAATGGTGAACCCTACTTGGTGACAGAGAACTCAAGCCATGACAGTTTCATAGTAGTTAATTTTAGTGTGCAACTTGACCTAAATGTAATTTGCTTTTCAGGTTAAAAAGAATAGTAACAAGTAGAAAATTACAGGGATTTCAGATGACAAGGAACTTATGCATAAGTGTCTAACTCGTGTGTGACAATGCCAGGGCAATCTCACTTCAAAGTCTATGCTCTAACCCCCAAAACAGATTTGGGGCCATTATAGCAGTGAAACAAGTAGAACCAAGGAGCCCTGAGTAATAGTTTTTCACTGGAGAAACAGAACAAAGAACCAATATAAGATGTATTAATGTATATAAACAGTTCTATCATGAGGGACTGATTGGCTGATGTAATTATGGAGGCTGAGAAGGCCAATAATCTGCTATTTAAGAGCTGAATACTCAGGAAAGTCCGTGGTATGGTTTCAGTCCAAGTCTGCCAAGACCTGCAAATCAGAGGAGGCAACTGTCTGAGTCAGCTTTTGTGATGCTGTGCCCAAAAGATATGATAAGAACAATTTAAAGAAGAAAAAGTTTATTTTGACTCAGAGTTTCAGAGGTCTCAATTCATAGACAGTAAACTCTCCCCGCCTCTGGGCCTGAGGTGAAGCAAAACATCATGACAGAAGTGGCAGAGGAAATCAGCTCATGACACTTGGCAACCAGGAAGCAGAGAGAGCTCTGCTCACCAGAGACAAAATAAATACCCTGAAGTCACACTCTCATTGACCTAAGTTCTTCAGTCGCACCCTACCTGCCAAGAGTTTATATCCAATTAATCCACTGATTGATTTATACCTCTCATAATCTAATCATTCCACCTCCAAAAATTCTTATTTGAGCAAGTTACTTGAGTTTTCTGTTTTAGTTTCTTCCTATGTAAAATAAGGATAATAACAGTGTCTACCTCATCAGGTGAAGATTAGATGAAATAATACAAATAAAACAATATAATGCCCAACACAATATAAGCTATTATTATTCTTTATCAAATATTTATTGGGGATTTAATAGGCACCACAGATTCTCTATGCTAGAAGAATACATAAATGCATCAAAGAACACTGGACTGCTAAATCATCTGCCAATAATTTTTTCCAAGACAATGTTTAGAGCAAAAATAACATCTGCATTCAGGATTTCATGACTTGTAAGCTAATTATGAATTCTGCCAAATTTCTCAACTGTTGAGAATAAGAATGATTTGATGTTGAAAGGGCAAGTGAAAGAACAGCCTTAAATTAGACCTTTTCAAGGAGAAGAATTAATCTCATTGTTCTTATTAAAAATATAAAGCAATCTCTCCTGCCACTCATAAAGAAATCTTTCATGACTGGTAGCTTCTAGCACCTGGAAAATGATTGGTTTAGAGTTTAGACTATTCAAGCAAGACTAGTCCTTGTGAAGACGTATTTGAGCAGAGAACAGGAAACCACCTTGAACTAAAAAGTAGAATTGCCTTAAGTGCCTCCATGCTGCACGGTTCTTCCCTGTAGAAACAAATGTTAATGTGAAGAACTAAAAGATTCTCCCTTAGTGGAAAACAAAACAAAACCCAAGTGTGATAGATGCTAAACCTATATTTATGTCTTTGTCGGCGTGGAGGATGTTCTCTGTTATCTGTTTTCATTTATGTAACATCATTGGAAAAAGCACATAAAACACAAGAAAACTAAACAAACCCAAAATAGGCCTCAGCACAGATAAAAGAAATGTTAAAGCTGGATGTTCTGTTAATATTGGAAACAAACTCAGGTATCTTCTGACATATATTTTGCTTATCCCACCCCATCAGAATATCCTAAAACTGTTGAGCAAAACCTTTAGCAAAAGGATTAGTATTTTTAAAGATATCCCCAGGCATCCTCACAAATAGACACAGACTGTTGCTGTGTCATGAGTGTTTGGAATAAGCATAAAAATGATAGCTAACCGTAATACCGCTTTGCCCCACCTTTTATATGTATTAGCTCAGTTAATCCCTGCCATTGCTCTGTGAGTTGAGTTCTATTATTATCCACACATTACAGATGTGAAACAGGCATGGAAGGAATAAGTACTTTGACCAAGACTGTAAATTGAACTTCAATTTCTTCATTTGTAGGTAATAACAATAACATGCATACTAATGGTTCTATGACATTTACAATGTAGTCTTGGGCATGATTTTCTGTCTTAACCCATTAAATCCCAAGTTTCCAATTCTGTGAATGTTTTAACAACATTGACATAAGTTCATTAAAATAGTATGAAGATCAGCTGGGCATGGTGGCACATGCCAGTATCCCAACCACTTGGGAGGCTCAGGCAAGGATTGCAAGTTCAAAGCCAGCCTCAGCAACTTAGTGAGACCCTGCCTCAAATTTTTAAAAAGTGCTCAAGAAATGGCTCAGTGATGAAGGGCCCCTGGGCTGAATCCCTGGTACCAATAACTAACTAACTAACTAAATAAATAAATAAATAGTTGGAAATCATGATATAAAGTGTGTATATATATATTGCTATTCTAAATCTTGCTATTATAATTGTATCATGGCTGTATAATTTAATTATATGTTGTATAATTATACTATATATTATATACTGGATTTAAGTTTTTATAGGTATTCCACCTCTAAGAAGATAGGACAAAATGAGTTTTAAGCCTCAAAATATCCTTGAAGTCAGTAACTAAGTCATTAACCTGTCTGCTTTACAAATGAAGTTGCTTCAGAAGTACTACATCTGAGTTCAAACCAGGCTTTCTGACCATGTTCTCATTTCTTTCCATTCTGGTTTCAAAAGTTCCTTTTAATCCTATTGTCCTCTAATCCTATGAAATTATAGAAGTTTTTCCACGTATAAATATAGATATAGCTTCAACAGTAGTCAATTCAATATCAAGCTTTTTTGTACGTGTATTACATATATTTTAACTGCTTTTTATTCCTCTGATGCTGTAGAATGACTGGGGGCCCTCTTACATACTAGGCCAGACCTCTAGCACTGAGCTACACCCCCAGATTCCATTTTAATTCATTTAATTCTCACAATTCTGTAGGTATATGCTACCACCCTCATTTGTAGATGAGGTTGGGCTAAGATTCCAACTCAAGTATCCTATTTCCAGAGGCCTTGTTCTTAACCATTACATATATGGCTTCACAGGAAAACATCAACCCTAAATTACATTATTTAAAAAACTGAAAATATAAAGTTTAAAATAACATTTATGGCTTGAAACAGCATTCAGAAGGTAAGGTGAATCATTAAGTACATAAATATTTATTGAACATTTCTTTGGGCAGGCATGACAAGCACTGCTGAGAATATAGTCAAATATTAGCTGTATCATTGTTCTCGAAAGGAGTTCACAGTCTAGCTAAGGAGAATAGATCTATGTATACAAAGAAGTAAACTTCAGAGACATTTGAACAAACAACATGAATATCCAATAGATCAATGTAGTGAATATTATAGAAAACTGCTAAGATGTGGATATAAAACCCAAATAAAACAAACTGTATGCACAGAACACCTAGCTTCTACTGCAGCTTAAATAAAACAAAGATAAAGTTAGTTCTTGGGGAAAATAACATTCTACTCATAGAAAACTCAAAAAGCATGATTTGGCAATAAATCTACCCTGACTGTCATCAATCTTTTATATGTTTTTATTTGTGCATTACAGTCATAAATACCTTTTAGCATATTATAAGTACATATGACATAATTTGCTACATTTCATTTCCCAGCACTTCCCCCTTTGCCTTCCTTCCTTCCTCCTCTGAACCCATTCTTCTACTCAACTGGTCTTCCTCCCTTTTATCATTTTTTAATTGGTGCATTATAATCATACACAAAAGTGGAATGCATTGTGATATGTTCATACATATGGACATAGCATAATTTGGTCAATTTGGAAAGTATGTTACTTCATATTGCATATCACTACTTGGATCAACAAAGAAAAAATAAGAGGTAAAAAATATCTAACATCTTTTACATAGACACGAATTCTTTTAAACATCTGATTACTGAAGAGTTGTCTAAGGAATTTAACAAAGTAAATAAAATAAAACACTATTAAATATTCCTAGATAAAAGACTACTAAATATTGCATTATTTCTGGAAAAGATCATACTTTATGTCTACAACATTGATGAAAACATAATATACCACATGTCAAAAGAAAACATGAAATCTCAGTCTATTCCTTCCCTCCTAGGAAAAGAATATAGATATTAAGTACGTGCCTCCTCTTCCAGAATCCTCCTCTTTGGGATTTTATAGTAGAGAATCATGATAAATATAAGGTCTATTAACAACAAAAAGTAAAGGCAGGATGGCAGACCACTGAATACCATTAGAAAGCATTACACTAATTACTCACTTTATTATTAGTGTTAATTGTGTGCCAGATAAATGTCTTTGGAAAAGAAAACAACAGTGTATGTAAAACAAAATTCAAATCCTACTGAGACAAACAAAATCTAACTTGGACATGGAAAATCACACCTGGACATGGAAATCCACTATAAAGAAGTAGAAGCTCATAGAAGAAACTTCTCTGTGAGAAAGCAAATAATCTGCCAGTCTTTTGTGCCAAAGGACTTTTTTTTTCCATGTCAGAAATGTTTAAGAGGCACCTGCCATTATGCGAGGTGCATAGAAATATGAAAAAATAAGACATATTCCTTGACAGGTTCACATTCATTGAAAAAATAAACACATAAAGAGATAATTGTAATACATTATGCTAAACATTATAATAGAGACTGGCCTCTCCTATGGAAACACATGGAAATAGTGGGAAGCCACTACACCTCTGGAGAAACGGGAAGGCATAAGTGAAGACGTGACTGTCGGCCATATTGATGCTTCAGTGGAAAATGACTGTATGAAAGGGAAGAAGGCAGGGAAATTAAACTCCAGAATCACACTAGACTTTTCTCCTAGAAAGGAGAAAATTTAGTTACAGAATAAGTGAACAAAATAGGTGAGATTTTCTGTTCAAGAAGAAAAGATTTTCCTGTAAGGGCTGATAAATTCTGGCTAATATGCCGAAACAGCTCTGCATTAGCAAAATGAGATGTATCCATCCTCAAGGATCTTCATATTAGTGAAAAATCTAGTCTGGAAAAAAAATTGAAAAGATTAAAATGCTATTGGTAAAAGTCACAGATGGGTTGATAAAATGGAAATTAACAATTATAAAATACTGATTCTTTGCTAGAAATTCTCTGCCAAAAGTATATTCAATACTGTTTTATTGTGATGCAAGTCACAACCTTATCCTTACTGCAAGGACTACTGTGTTTGGACCAGTCAGAAACTCATTTTTTTGATCAATGAGGACAACAACCCTCAGGATTGTAGATTTCCTAACAAGGGAATGCAGAGGTCTTTCTGAAGCAGAGACCTGCATGTGTAATCAAAATGAAACTCTTTAATAGCAAAGGAGGTGGGCAAGTGACCCCAGATAGCAGTAACTATTGAAGAAAGGAAAATACTGTAATTCCCTGAGGTTAAACCCTCAGCTACATGATATGCAGATCCCCAAGGGGCACCATGAATACATTGGGCATTCTTCCATCAAACATATATTAATAAGTCCTACAAATGTTCTCAAACTCTAAGCATTAGTCCCTGGAGCAAATCTGTCTGGGCAGTTGATGTCACATAGCATATTTATTAAGCCCATTTCTAACTGACCAGATGGTGCTACTGTTGCCAAAAGCAAATGACCCAGTGATTTAATAGCACATAAGATATATAGTTGCTTTTTTTTTTTTCTTTTTCCTCCCAACTGCCCCCAGTGTCCTGCTTAGGAGAACAAGATAAACAAGGACAAACAATTTAAGCAATATTTTCCATGGTTTCACAAGCAACTCAAGAAGCAAGATCTGAGAGACAGATAACAAGGTGACATCCATTACTTTAAAAATGAAGAAAAGTTTCCAGGAAACTCTATTTTAACTTTAAAGCTTTAAATGGCAAATGCCCTTCAGAAATACTTTAGTTGAAGAATTTGTATTGTTTGCTAAATTTCATCATTCTTCTCTTATTACAATGAAAATCACAATGTACCCTTAATTTGGAGGGCAGTGTCCATTCAGATATTAATCTTCTATAATATAGAATATGGTTAAGTCTCCCGTTTACAACTGTGCAATTCACAGTAATTAAGTTATGGAACTAACCTAGGTGTCTGTCAACAAGTAAATGGATAAAGAAAATGTGGTATACATGCACAGAGAAGTTTTACTTAGCCATAAAGAAGGACAAAATCTTGGAAAATAGGTGGAACTGGAAAATATTAGCCTAGGTAAGCCAGATGTAGAACATTAAGGGTCCTACATTTTTTTCTTAAATACAGAAACTAGAGAGGAAAAAAGGGAAAGAAAGAGGAACTCCTGAAAATAAAACTGAGAACAGTAAAGAATGGGAATGAGGGAGGGAGGAAGGGAAGGAAAGGGGAGGTATAAGGGAATGAGGTAGATCAATTTATGCTATGTGCACATATGAATGTATCACAATGGATACCACTATTGTGTATAATTATATTGCACCAATAAAATGTTTTTAAAAAGAGAATATGGTAAAGTTTTTCTGAATATATCTCATCTCTCCTGTTCAGACCCTCAGACTGACAGCAGAAAAGAAAGACAACTTGCCTTAAAGTGAAATGGCTCCCTGATCTTTTCCAAACCCACCCTTTTAAAGAGAACAGAAATTATCAGGTCTGTTTCAGCCTTGACCTTCATGTTCTTCGAAAGTGAAAAAAAATGCCATTTTTAAAGTTGTAGTTTTTCTCTACATAGTCTTTCATCTCTAAGGAAAAAAACAAACTGCATCTTTGCTTTAGAATAAGACAATTAAACACATAATTTGTTTTGATAAAATAAAGAATCTATAATGTCATGGAAATGTGTGAAATGGTGAGGTTTCAAGGGCTCCCTATGGGACATGAGAGGTTATGTATTCATTACACACAACATTACAAATATCCAGAACTTGTTTCTTCTTTAGGATGACTTTTTCTGTTTTTTCTTTCTGAGGGCCTGAAAAGTTGGGCCTGATTTTCAAGCAGGAATTGGCAGGGCCATTTCGAGATACTTCATTCAATTGAGAGGTAGGTCATTCTCTACCAGATGGCTAGTAAGAAACTTCTTGTGGAGCATTTTGATATATACTTGAATCTGTGAAGCACTATATATAATACAATAGTTGGAAATTAGTTTTCTTCCATGTTGTTCCAGTTATTATGACTACATGACCTATTGACCTAAAAGTTACTTGTATCAAAAACTATTTAATTTGCATTTGAGTTTCATGGGTTTGGAATTCCCAGATGATAAAGAGCAGTGGCTTGTCTCCACACTGCTGTCTGGGATCTCAGATGGAAGACAAAAAGACAAGAAACTGACATCATCTAAAAGAGCACTTACACGTAAGGCAGTGGATCCTGCCATTGGTTCATAGCCTCTTCTCTCCAAATAGGCCATTCCATGAAGTTTCTCCAACATGGTGCTGGATCTCTTTCACAGCTCCTGATTCCAAAGGCATGGATCCTGAGAAAGAGATAAGGAGTGATAAAAAGAGATAGGGGAGAGGTGGAGAGAGAAAAAGAGATCACCTCATCTTCTTGACCTCACTTTAGTAGTTGACAGCATCAATTGTCCCATATTCCACAGGATGGAAGCAAGTGACAGAGGACACTTTCAAGGGGAAGAAGCATAATTGGGACATCTCTTGATGGGGCTTTATGTCAACATAACTTAAGAAGACACACTCCAAGATGATCCCAATGAGACACACTCTGTTATAATGCACACCTTGAGAATAGAACTTAAAACTTCCTTCTAAGCAATAAAAAATGCAAAAGTGGTAGAATATCACTCCTTGATTAGATTAGATTATAGGGCAAAGATGGAGTTCTCCCTTGATTATGTATCGGAGACTGAATTTTTACATTTCCTCAAAATTCATATGTTTAAGCCTTAACACTAAATGTGATGGTATTTGGAGATGCAGCTTCTGGGAAGCAATTAGATCATGATGGTTCAGACCTCATGATGAGATTAATGCTTTCATTCTTAGAATCATATAGACTAATAAGAAATCTTAAGTGTCATAATCCTGCTGCTCATCTGAGGAGTCTTTTACAAGTCATTTATTGAAGAAATGGGCTCAGAAGAAACTTATAAGAGTGTGAGAGTGTAAGGAGAGGACAGATGAAGAAACAAGGCATAGATGTGAATTCAGGAGTATTCCAGTCTCAGCCCGATCCCTTGGGGAGCTCTTAGATCACAGAGTTGGTCTCACCCAGCAGCAAGGTACTGAATTCTTAGGCCCCACATCAGGTAATCACTGGCTGCAAACTGGGGTTGGGAGGAAAGGTGAAGGGAGTAAGTGAGGTTTTAACCTTCCTGACATCTCCATGCACAGTGGCCCTCATCAGCTTAGAGAGAGCCTCAGAAAAAGGATGCAGGTGCATGCCATTAGCAGCCCACACCTGTGGCCGCCAGAGACTGATACAAGGTCTGCTAAAGGAGATCTGGGCAGAACTCCAACAGCATATGACATGCCTGCCAAGTATTTAGCCAATCCCTGCTTGAATACCTTCAAGAGAGGAAAAAAAAAAAAAAGAAAAACAAAAACAAAAGAACTCCCTCCTCCACCTAACAAGGCATCCCATTACAATCCTTGGACAGCATCTTCATTCATTGGATGTGAGAGAATGAAAGGAATCATTCCTGGACAGCATATGCAAAGTCAGAGTGTAAAGGAGCATGATGGTATGTGTTGTTGCTGTAGCTAGCCCTGTTCTATGATTTATTGTAGGTAGAGCTAAGGTCTGAAAGTAGAAAGTGAATATGATGAGTCTAGGAAGATGGTCAGGGCTCAGACACAAACTACATGCCTCACTAAGGAGTTGTGATGATGTCACAGGTACCACTAAACGTATTTTGGCAGAAGAGGGACATGACAGTCTCTTAGAAAGCCCATTCTGGCAGCAAGGCAGAAAACAATCTTGCCTTACTGTGTTAATGTTATGAGCTTTTGCAACTGTGTTTTCTCTGGACTATCAGCTCTTTAAGGAGGAGCACCTTGCCTTATTGATCTTTGTGAATGCTAAGCAATAATTGACTATGGAATTGAAATGAAGTGAACCTATCATAAGAGAAACCATTACAATAATTCTGTGAAAGATGTTGAAGGTCTCAATCAGGAGGTAGCAAAAATAGCCCACAGGCTTCACCTAGGACCCTGCCTGCCTTTTCAAATCAAGAATTATTGGTATACAGCCACTACAATTTGTTTACTATGGTCAAAACTGTACTATAACCATACAGTTGAGGTGCAACAGAGACCATAGGGCCTGCAAAGCCAAAAGTATTTAGTGTCTAGCCTTTATAGAAAGGTCTGCCAACTCCTGGTCCAAACCAAACAGTAATTCTATAAATGAATAGGTAAGATGGATGGAAATGACATTTGGAGGCAACACCAACTGGAATAGCTATTACTCATTTCTTCTACTTCTATCTGTGTTTGCCACATACACATTGGAGATCAACATTTTAAATATGTACAAAAAGTTTTCCAAGGCATCTTTTAACAACTTCTATGTACTCTACCATATTTAAACTGAACTATCATTTCCATAAAGACCCTTACACTCTAAGGAACACACAGCGGAATCTACTTGCCACACAAGCTTACAGATCCAAAGCAGAACGCATACCTCATTTGGTCCGCTTAGAAAAAAAATCTTTCAGTAAAGAGACAGTATCAGACCTGAGGCCCCTTATATAAATCCACTAAAATTCTCCAAACCTCTCAATTATTGTCACACTCCCTGTTTTCACTGCAGGTCTTCAGAGATGGCCTAAATCTTTTCACCTCATTAAGCTGCTCTGCACCAAAGTCCTCTAAAAACTTTTCATCTGAAAAGTCTCCGTAAGGCCTGAAACTTCTTTTCCCTTCTCTATGTGGCCAGAACATAAAAGATTGCAATTCAAAGAAAAAGTAAAGAACTGTCATGATCCTTTTTGTTGGTGTTAATCTCTGAACAGCAGATTTAGGGCGACTATTTTTTTTCAGTTCCTGGTTCTCTACTTCCTGTTTGAATATACACTACAAAGTGTAGGTGAAATGTATTTATAGGACCCAGTGAGCCAGTTGCTAGGTCTTTTGTATAGGACTTGAAAGATAAAGGCAAGCTCCTTTCTCTTAAAAAAAAAAAAAAAAAAAGTAATCTGCAGCCATAGAAACATCTAATCTTAGTCATAGCACCAACACCCCCAGATAGACCAAAAATACAATTTAAAATAAAAGTTGCTTATAAAAAAATGGATTTTAAAAAAATCATACCTTGAATAGCAAACCAAGAGGGAAAACTTGTCCTACCTTCCAGAGGGTAAATGTAAGAAAACAAAACAACAAATGTTTTATTGGCATTTTTATATTTGAAGATGATTTGCCTCGAATATTTAGTTGTTACCACTATTTTGAAGAAAATAATATCGAGCTCTACCATACACTACACACCAAAATAATTTTCAAATCAATGAAACATTCAAATGGAAAGATAAACACAAATATGTGGAAACTAGCAGAAAATATAAGAAAATATCTCTCGGATTTTCAAGTAAAAAAGGATTCTTTATGAGTAAACAGAATCGATGAAAGACAAAGTGACAAAATCTCAAAGTCTCAAGTTTTCTGAATATCTTATAACAGAATATTCAAAATGTAAAAAACAAACAACCAAAATATTTTGATAAGTGTGACTGGAAGTCTCTTGCTTTTTATTCAACACAGGAAGATATAATTAAAAGCTGAGCATAGAATATAAGGATATTCGTAAGAAGAAATACAGATGGCCATTAACTATATGAAAAAAATTTAAGGCTTATGTATAATTAAATATAAACTACCTTTTTGGCCTGCATATTAATGAAGATATTTTGTTTATAAAAGTATATAAGCATATTAGTTCAAATACTTTTGGTTGCAAATAACAAAGCTGATTCTATATAACTTCATGAAAAATTGGTGTACTCTCAAAATTCTTAAGTTCCAGAGGTAGGTTTGTCTTCTGGCATGACTTAATCAATGATCGAGTTTCAATTCTCCCTTCTCGTACTCCTCAGCATTGTGCTAAAACTTGCTGCCCTTAGAAAGAGCGTCACTGCAGTAATTTCAGGAGCAAGCTTCCTACCTCACGTTCAGAAAAAAAGAGGTCTCTTGTCTCAACCAGCACAGTCCTCAAGTTTACTACTACTGGATAAAGTCAGGTCTTGTGACAAATCCTTAACTAGTCACCACAGCCAGTAGAATGACACCTTCTCATTCAATCAGGCCTGTCTTAAAGGCTCATACTTGAAAACAAACCACTTTGTAAGGAAAGTAACAGTTTGATAATTGCCTTAAAGCATTTAGGGCCCATCCTTGGCACAAAGGTAAATTGCTTTTAAGTTATAAAAATGATTTATATTGGAAAGAGATAGAAAGATGCATGGTTAGGTATTGTGGTTGAAACCATAAATTATTTGAAATGAATGGAAAAATTGAACTATAAATATCAAAGCTTTGAAAATATATGCATTACATTTTTCCCAAAAATATCAGATCTTGAAATTTATCCTAAAGGAATAATCATGATTCACATCAAAGATATCTCTTTATTATGATAATTAAAGGCTAGCCAAAAATTAGTGTCCAACAATGAAAAACTGGTTAAATAAATTATGATACATGAACATAATAGTATATATTCCAGCTTTTAAGTATTATACTGAAGAAACACTGTTGGCACAAAAGTATTCAAGATATGTTAAGTCATTAAAACCACATTATATGAGATTATCCTATTTTCATAAAAATAATATACATACATGAAATCATTGAAAAACACTTAAATATATCAAAATGTTCACATTATCACCAAATAGAGAAATTATGAGTAATTTTTTATTTCTTCTTATGACTAGAAATTCATGTATGTTATGTCATATTTTATAAATTTTCTTCCTGCTTATGCATAATTCTAATAAGAAAATTTCAGGTTTAATCTCAAAGAAATAATTAAAAAACCCACATTTTAAAATAACAATAGAAACTGACTTTAAGAATGGGTTGATGAAGAATTCCCCAAGTCATCAATTGCAAGTTGAGAGGAAGCTCATGTAAACAGAGCTGTCGGCATGGAATCTTTAGGAAACTTATGTCTTTTCCCTGGAGAAGCTTCAGCATTCACACCGCCTTTAGTCAAGCAACATTGGCCCACTTGAGACCCAAGGTGCCAACTTTATCCATAATAAGTTTCCCAGCCTCTGGGAAAGGACTTTGGGTAACCAAAGAAATAGCAAATCTCTCTAGAGGACTCTCCAAGTCCCTGGGATCTCCCCTTTGAGAATATGCACAAATACTCATATTTACATATCTAAGCAAGTGACAGCTAACAGCCCCAAATTACCATACCTGTAGCTCCAGCTGCCCTGTGTGTAGCTTTGACTTTCATGTATTGATCCAAAGACCAAAAGTTGGTCTGGCCTGCTTAAATATGTGTACACTGCGCAATAGGACTAACCATCTGCATTTTGAGATTAATGTTTTAAAAGTCAGTTAAAAATATAATACATTTGTTGGTTTCATTTATTGTTGTATCATAGATAGGTAAAAGCTCACAGAAATATGCATCACTTAAAAGAAAACTGCAAGGTCGAACTGGTTGATGTATGAAGATTCCACATGGATGTGCTGTCTGTTCATAGCTGAACCTAGCTCCATTGCTGTAGAATGGACCCTATTCTTCAGACATCATAGGCCAGAATCACTGCAGCACATGAAGAAAAGGAGAGAGAATAGCAAGGGCAAAGATACAAAATTCTGTCAGATAGGGCTGAGAACAAAATTCAGTGCGTTCATTTATTCAATATCTAGCTAGTATTTGTTCAGTATATGGAATGAACTAAATGAATAAAATTCCTAGTTATTATGGAATGTACACGCTCATGGATGCACAGGAATATATACAAAGAGTCAACAAGCTTCTTTTCCCTTTGTCTTAATATTTAGGGAGACTATTTGGATCTTAAATGTCCCCTGAAGTCCATTTGCTGAAGGATTGTTGGCTAGCCTGAGGAGTTCTTGAGAGGTGGTGGAACTTTAGGAGGTGGGGCCTAGTGGGAAGAAGTTAGGTCATTGGCGGTATGCTCTTAAAGGGATACTGGGACTCCAGCCTTTTTCTTTCTCTTGGCTTGCAGGCCACAATGAAGTGGGCAGTTCTGCTCTACCATGTGCTCCCTGCCATGATGTTCTACCTCACCACAGGCCCAAAGCAATGGGGCCAAGTGATCATAACTGAAACCTCTAAAACCATGAGCCAAAGTAAATCTTTCCTTCTTATAATCTACTTCTAAATCAATTTTTCTCAGGTACTTTGTCACAGTAATAGAAATTGAAGATAGGTATATTCAGCTAAGAGAAAAGCTTGAAGACCTTAGAAAGAAAAGGAAAGGGCAAATCTGTTGTCAAAGTCTAATCAGAAATTTCTCTGATGCTCCCTTCCACCTTTTTATTGTGACCCTCACCTAATTACTATACCTTCTTTTTCCCGATCCTCCATGCTAACCATTCTTTCACAATGCCAGTCAATGGTTGCAAGAAAGAAGGAAGAATATCATACATTTATTCTTTATGGGTACTGTTGTACCTATCAGCATCTGACCTGTGCTGGATACTATTAAGGTAGAAAGGGATGGAAAATGGATTAGTAGATGGGTGGATGGTAGAGAGGGGAAGCAAAGGAAGAAGAAATGGAGGGATGGATGGATGTTTGCCTGGGTACATGGCTTAATAAATGAAAAGGTAAGCGAGGAACAAAATGAAAATATAAATGAAGGAAAGAACAATTAGGTTAAAGCAGGGTTAAGACATGAAATTGCTCATTGAATGTTTATAAAGTCAGAAATGATAAAGATGGGAAGGAAATTAAAAGAAATCACACCTTAAAGATGTAACCAAAGTAACAGGATCAGGGGAGTGAATGGACAATAAATAAAACGTAGAGTTATACACCAAGGAAGGTGGCGGGGGGCGGGGAGGCGTGGGGGATGCGGTGACAAAACTCAGAGGAGCCGAGGGCAGGGGTAGAGATCAGCTGTGACAGCTACCTTGATTCTACATGGAGTGGACCTACTTTGCCTCTGCAAACAGCAAGCCCTGAGAGGGGCACTTGTGACCAGAGGTGTTACAATCCTGATTTAAAGACTCTAATATCCCACATTTCTAGTAGAGATGAATTCCAGTCACTTAGAGATAGCATTTATTATTCTTCAATAAAAAATACATATTCTTAAAAATTGATATGCAGGTTTTAAAAAAAGGAATTTAGAGAATATCATGCTAAGTGAGATAAGCCAATCCCAAAAAAATCAAAGGATGAATGATCTCTCTGATAAGCAGATGATGATACAAAATGGGGGCTGGGAGGGAGGCAAGAATGAAGGAAGGATGGATTATAGAGAGGAAAAAAGGGGTGGGAGGGGTGGGGGGAAGGAAAAATAACAGAATGAGACAAACATCATTACTCTATGTACATGTTTGATTTACATAAATGGTATGACTCTACTTCATGTACAATCAGAAAAATTGTACCACATTTGTTTAACAATGAATAAAAATAAATAAATTATTTAAAAAAAAAGAATTTAAAATCTCCTGTAAAATTTCACCATTCAGGAATAATGTTTTTGAAAGTTTTATACCCATTTGATACATGTTTCCCTGTGTACACATATGCCTATGTATGATGAATATAATGTGTACTTACCATATTTAATTGAATTAGTTTAATATACTTAATCTTGATATTTCAGATTGTTTTAACAGTTGATTAGGTTATATATGTTTTTAATTTATATATACAAAAGCTTATATATGAATATGTATTTTAGTATGCTTTTTCACTTAAGTATATTGTAAATATTTCCATATTAGAAAATTGTCTTTGGCAATATGACATTTTATCACCATGGATGTATTTTATGGATGTACCATAATTTATTAATCAATCCACCCATTGTTGGAAATTTAGTTTGCTTTTTTCCCCAATGTTTTGCTATTTATAATAAAGTAATTTGGTTTAGTTTTTCCTTCTTATTCATATAAAACAAAGTGCTATACTTTTATAGCTATATCAATGCACATTTTTCTGATTATATCATCATTATAAAATCCTTGTGTTGGAATTACTTGGTCAAATCAAATTCAAAATGCTACAGCTTTAAATATGTAAATCAGTTATGAGCCTTCAGTTGTCATTAGCAAAAAAAGCCCAATCAACAGAATGTTTGAAATAATAAAGGACTTTTTATGACTCTCATAAATAGAGTCCAGAGATAATTTGGTTTGTTCCAGCAGCTCACCAGTGACACCAAGACTCCTTCTCCTTCTGGTCTCCAGCTCGGCTGGCTGTGACAAGAACCTTATTCTCTAGCAGATACAAAATGGCTCACAACTCCTGGGATTATATTTTTACTTCTTGAAGTTCAGGAAAAGAACACATTTTTCCCAATCTTTAAACAAAAGTTCTAAACTTTACTTCAGATGAATTTGTGCCATGTGTCTATTACTGAGCTAAGTGTTTTTGAAAGGAGGTAAATAATATTATCAGTCTATGGTCCCAAAATAATGTGAGCTCAAGTTTCCTATAGCCTTCACTAAATTGAGAGCTGGCCTTTAAAAACCACAACAAAACAAAAAGCCTCCCACTCGACAGGTAAAAAGATTAATCCATATTTCTTCATTCTTTCTTCTCTTCCTTCATCCTTCCCTCCTTCTTCCCCTCCTGTCTTCCTTCCCTCCCCTTCTTTTCTCCTCCCTCCCTTTCTTCCTTCTCCTTCCTAGTGATGGATGCTTGGACTTTAAAAGCAGGTGGTCTATATTTGTATTTTCATGCGTGACTGGGTAAAGTTGTTTAATCTTAGGCAAATTTGGGAAATTCCCTCAAAACAAGAATCAGTGCAGTCTTACTCTTAGGGTTCTCCTGAAGATAAAATTGCATACAGATTAAAAAAAAAAAATGGTAAATGTTTGGTCTTATTTACAATTATATTATTTTCACAATAAATTGTGAATTTCCTATTCATACCTTGTGCTCATTTTTTCACTAGGAGAAATTATTTTTAATAGTAAAAAGGAGGTTTTATTTTGTTTGAAATATGAATTTCCTCATTCAAGAATTGTGTGCTTAGATATCCATATTTCTTCATTTGTTAAGAGATAATACCTACAGACACTGGGCAATGAGGGTTTGGAAAATGAGAAGAAAAAAAAAGAGTCTTTGGAAAGAATGAAAAAATCAGTGAGAAGGAGGGATGAGAAAATCTTGGCTTAAGTATTTTTGAATGAGAAATCTCTCCCCACCTTCAAGTACTTGAAGGCACCAGTGTTAATATGGAATCTATAAAATACTAAGCTTTCTTCATTATAGCATTTCAGGCAAAAATGCTGGCAATGGCACTTAATGAAATGACTAATGCCAACATGAGACACTTCGCACAACTGGAGTCATATGTGATAAACGTTCTTTGTTAAGACTTTTAAAAATAATTTCTGCAAATAACTAAATGTAAATCTCAGCCCCTTAAAGATTTTTAACAACAGGGATGTTTGGGGGAGTGAGATAAACATGAGGAAAGAAGTCTTTCATTCACAAGTTATGAATACTCATGTCCCCATATAGGAGGAACAGCTTAATTTACGAAAAACTTATAGGTAGCTATTCTTCTAACTGGGAACAGAAACACATTGTTCAGCTAATTCCATGCACAGTCGTGGTTCTTGTCTGAGTGGGATTTTTTTTGCGGGGGACATCCTGATGAGCGGTTGCTGGGACTGGCCAAACAGAATTCCGGCTCTCTTCTTCCTTTTCAAACATTTTCTTCCTCTGACATTGGCTGGGACAAAGATTCTCTTTCTTCCACTTCAAAATTCTTCACTCCTCTGATTGCTAAACCGATGTGTTTTAAGGGAAACAAATTTGTTTCTCCCCAGTCCATGCTTGCAGCGTGCCATAGCTACCCTCAGCCTGTGACCCTCTTCACGTCCCAGAATATGGAAGTGGTGACTGCGGAAAGCTGTCTGTCATGCAAATGGGCCTTATTATCTTAAGCTTCAAAAAACGCCTTTGAAGAAAGTGGGAAGTCATGCATTTTTCTGCAGTATTTGGCAATGTTCATTTTAACTGAGTCACTTGTTAGGGCAAAATTGTTATAACCTGTAATAAATGTTAAGATTGTTGGATGCATACTTGTACTGAATTAATATTTTATAGCTCCTCGGTCCTGTGTGGGCTGGCTGTTCTACTGGAATGCTCTAGTACCATGGAAACGCTGGGAGATATTTTCTCCTAATTGTAAGAATGTTTGACAGATAACAGTACAGTACTATGGAATTAAACTCCATTACTGCTGAATTCTGATCAGTTTATAACCTATTTTATTCTATTAGTTGCAGTTAAGGCTTTAGTTTTATTTTGACTATTGCAATATCCTTGCCCATGATCATTTTTTCAAAACCTTAATGTCAATAAATATTCTGTTGTCTACATAAATATCACAAAATAGAAGAAGTCATCTTTTTTTTTTTTTTTTTTTTTAAGGTTAAAAATTCTCTCCTCTCTTTTTAAAAAGAAACCTGTGAACTATGATTAAAATCAGTTTTGGAAAAAGTTATCTCTAAAGAAGAAGAAAGAATTCTGCTAACATCTTTCTCTTGCTAAGCTATAATTTTAGTCACAATTATGTTAGCCTTAAATTTCTATGCTAAAAGATATTGGCATTTTGCTAGAAAAGATTATTCACGATCTTAAAAAAAAAAATATATATATATATATATGGTATATTGTGCATTATTTCCTTCTGAGAGAAATATGTTTTGCTTCCACTCTTCTAGTCCAATAAAGTACAGAAAAGAGTATTTATTATTTTTCTGAGCTTAAGACCTCTGGACCAATGGACTCAAGTATTATCCTAAAACATTTTTGGCCCCTATAAGTTAAGTTTATAATGGAAGCCAGAAATCCACATATCTAGGCAGAGCTTCCTAGAAACACAAGTAACTGCAAGGTACATCCTTTTTTGCTTGTCCTTCTCAAAAACACTTAAGAGATCAAAGGAACTATTTATACCCAACTCTTTACAATGTTTTCTTTTGTCCTACCATAGCACCATGATGTCCAATGGGAGACTTTTCCATCTCCATACTGGAAAAAATAATAAAGTCTTTCACTCCATCATCTGGCCTCTACCAGTTTCCTCATTCTGTTGGTCCCTCCTCACACCAATCCTCTCTCAGGTGTGTTCTGACACATGTTCTCTTGAGAATCTAAGCACACTGCATTTACTCTTTCTCTCTTCTCAAGGTTGAGGACTGAGGATTAGCTAAGAAGACATTACTCAAACTATTCAGTTAAAGATTGGTGGAGGAAAGATGTGAACACATTAAAAATGTTTCTCCTGTTATAGGGAGTTTACTGAGAAAAGAGATTATTTTCATCTGGGAGCAACAACTGGAAAGGGTTTATGGCAGACAAGAGAGAACAGACCATGCAGATGTGTGCTTGTCAGGGGCAGTACAGCCCCAGGTGGACAGAAAGACTAAGCAGAGTGGTAGTCAAGAAAATGGTCCCCCAAAGTATCCACATTTTAATCCTGGAATCCATGTTTCACTACTAAGGTAATTTAGTGGGCAAAAGAGAATTTGCAGAGGTGGATAAGAAGTTCGAGAAGGGGAAAGTGGGCCCTAAATATTCATTATAAGCTCTTTCTAGAGCAAGGTACCAATGAGAATAAGAGGAGATTGTAATCAAAGAAGTAGAGGTCAGAGTGACACAATTACAGGGGTGTGGGCAGCCTCAAGAAGCTGGGGATAAAAATTTCCCATAGAGCCTTCAGAGGGGACACAGCTCCTCCTATACCTTGATTTTAGCCCACTGAGACCCATTTCAGATGTTTGACCTCTAGAATTAAAAAAGAGCAAATCCATGTTGCTTGAAGCCACTAAATTGGCAGTTATTTGTTACAATAGCAATAGGAAATTAATATCCAAAGCAAATGAGGGAATGTATGCTGTTTGTGAAGAATATTAAATACTTCAGAGTAGACAGTGCATACAGACATCCAGTGGAGGAAAACACAGGGAGGATTATAACAAATAAGAATTACGATAAAATTTTTCTTCCTGCTTAAAGTGGTTTCATATTCATTGTTTTAAAAATACAATTCCTCTAACCTTTTAATCCAGGCATTATGATATTCTCCAATCTAACGATGAAGTAGCTAGAGCTCCTGGAAGTTAATTGCTTTGCCCAAGTTCACAATTCAGCAAGCATTGGTGTTGGGCAGGAGCCAAGGTCTACCAACTCCTCACTTTTTTCCACAGCACCGCACCACTTATTCAGACCAGGCCACCCAATTGTAAAAGAGTTTGAATGTCAAGCCAAAGGGTGGAAAATTTATTCTCCAGAAATAAATTAAGGGTTTTTAGTCTGAAGTGTCACAATCAGCTAATACAACCATGCAATCATAAGTGGATGACAGAAGTGAGAATAAAAAGTCTAGAGACAGGTTAGGTTAACAGAATAGTCCAAGGAACAGGAAACAAAGACCTGAACTGAAGCCAGTAGCATAATAGAGTATACTGTTTTACATAAGGTGGAAATATGATGGGTTTGATATGAGGTGTCCTCCAAAAGCGCTTGGGTTAGTTAATGCAGGTATGTTCAGAGGCGAAATGATTAGGTTATGAGAGTTGCAACTTTATCAGTGGTTAACCCATTGGATGGATGAGTAATTTGAATGGACTACTAGATTATATCTGTAGGCACATGGGGTATGGATGGAGGAAGCACATGTGGGTGTACCTGACTCCTCTCTCCCCTCTTTCCCTATCCCCTCCTCCTTTCCCCTTCATCATCTCTTTTTCTCTTTCTCTCTCTTCCTCCCCTTCCAGGCTGCCATGAGCTGACAGCTCTTCTCTACCGTGATATTCTGCCTCATCCCAGGCCCACAGTGATGAAATCAGCAGACAATGGACTGAAGCTCTGAATCTGCAAGTGAGCCCCAAATAATCTTTCCCTTCTCTAACTTGTGCTTGTCCTCCAGTATTTTGGCCACAACCATGAAAAGCTGACTAACATAGGGAAGGAATGAGTACAGAGAAGAAAAAAAAGAAGAAGAAACTCATCTTTCTGGTTTATTACCTATGGAAAAACCAGAGCTTTCTGATATTAGGTATAAACAGATTATAAATTATGGTTTCCAAACAAGTTTTTATACCCATATCACACTTTTTATTTTTTTTTTTTACATATCCAGTTCAGAAAACAAAAAGAGTATTTGCCTAAGAAAATAAATGAATCCCAATGCTATATTGCTTCCAATAATACCTGAGTTCTCTTTGTCTCATTGAGGTCAACCATCTGATCACCAGTGAAAATTGGGAATAGAAAAGTGTCACTCTGTTCTTCTCACAGTAATGGCAATTTACTCTCCAACTCATCACCTTCTTGACAGGTCTTTCTTGACCCCATCCATCTCTCACTCTATTACCTGTTTTCTATCCCCTTTGTATGCTGTTGGTAAGCTACAGAAAAAAAAAAAAAATGTCGTTGGGTGGTCATCCTTTTATATATCTAAAACATCTGCCGCTGCATTGTGACATGTTATTTATTGATGTTATTCATCTGTCAGTTCTCATCATGCCCATTTTTCAATGTTTGATTGCCTTTTTTGACCTTGATTTCTAGAAGCTTTAACTAACTTGTTCTTCCTCCCTTTACCGCAAAGAGTTCAGAATTCTGATATTGGCCATGGTAAGCCAAATGAATAGTTCATCAAAGATGTCCATGTCCTAACCCCCAAATCTGTGAATGTACTTACCTCATGTGGTAAAAAGGGATGGGCCAGTGGGACTAAGTTAAGGATCCTAAGAATGGGAGATTTTCCTGGATTTCCTAGCTGGACCCATTGTAAACCCAAGAGAGAGGCAGAAGAGAATGACAGAAGACAGCAGATGCAGAGATCAGAGCAGGAAAAAGATGCAGCACTGCTACATTTGAAGACAAAGGAAGAGGTCCAGTGTCAAGGAATGCAGAAAGACTCCAGACATCGGACAAGGCAAAGAAATGGGAGTTTCCAGAAAGACACAGCCCTGGGAACTCATTTTAAACTTCTGACTTCCAGACCGTCAGATAATAAATGTGTTGTTTTAAGCTGCTCCATTTGTGGTACTTAGTTACGGCAGCAACATTTATAAACATATTGACCCAACAAAACAGTAAGTACTAAATGTCTCATCATTTTTACATTTTCAAACTGAGATAAGAAATTGGAGTACCTCAATTAAAGGAGTCCTAAACGGTGTCTCATCATCGTAATTAATTACTAACCATTACTGCCCTTCTTCAGTTAGTGAAAAAAAAAAAAAATGCTCCAGCTAATTGTTTCATCTTGCAACGTCAGTTTAGGAAACAAACACTGTAATACATCCCATAATTATTCAAGAAATAAGTAATATGAAACCTATTTAGAACTTCAAACCTGGAGTCATCAGTCTTGTGTGATTAGAATCTACTCGAGTGTCCTGATTCAGAAGAGCCAGTTAGAAAATCTTTGTCAGTAAAAAAAAATTGAAAAATGGGGGTCAAGCTAAAATAATATCATTTCCAAACAATGCTATAAATTGAAAACATGCCAAAAGCAAAAGATTTAATTTTGTCAAACTAATACATTAGGTAACCCATACTTTTTCAACATTATCCAAATTGGAATTTTATTCTTCCCTTGGTTCCAGCATTAAAGGGCAAGATCCAAAGTTGACTTAGAATCCTCTCTGATCCAAAATTGCTAAGAGATGAAAAGGAAAAGGAGAAGGATTGGGAAGCACATGGAGAATGATGGACCAGTAACAGAAGGAAGAGGAGAGGCATAATGATCACAGTCAGAGTCTCAGAAAAAGCTTGATGGTGCTGTGCTGCTGACATCTACATACTCCTACATCTAACCATGGCCAACACGAGGTAGAGCCAGGGTCTTCACAGGTGTCTGTGACCAGGAGGAGAGAGAGCAGATCCACACTGCATTTAGATTTGTGACTATGTCTGGCTTGGACAGGTGACAGAAGAAGGTGGGGTGCTTTTGTTTTTGAAAGACAAAGAAAAATTTTAGTAAAATATATTGACCACCTGTCACTTTTATCCCCAGGTTCTGTCAAATTCACCCCCACCTCTCTCATCCCCCACAATGAAGCCAGTGAAAAGGGATGAGGAACAGAATGAACGTTTTTTGAGTACCTGAAACTTTAATGTGGGCCAAGCACTCTGCCTCGTAGGTCACATTGTTTACATGGTCTCATCCTTACCACTACTTTCTGAGATGGATCATATTAGTAAAGGCATTTGGTAAAATTAAAAAAAAAAAAAAAAAAAAAAACACGAGTCCTAAAAAAGTTAAATTATTTGCCTTCAGTCAGACAACAGGCAGATTGCAAAGCCAGGACTCAACTTCATGTCCCTATATTTGGCACCAGAGCCTAGTTCTCAACCACTGTTCTGATAGGAATTATCTTTTTTTTCCCTTTCTTTCTAGACAAAAAGAAAGGAAGAAAGGAAGGAAGGAAGGAAGGAAGGAAGGAAGGAAGGAAGGAAGGAAGGAAGGAAGGAAGGAAGGAAGGAAGGAAGGAAGGAAGGAAGGAAGGAAGGACGAGAAGAAAGAAAGAACGAGAAGAAAGAACGAGCCAAGCCAATTGTACCTCAAGGAATTCATATCTCTTTGTCTCCAAATCAAATTACCTGATTCTGACTTCAGAATATCTGTTATATACATGATAAAGAGATTTGTATATGAAAAACAGAGAGAGAGTTGAGGTTTTTAGTGAACTTTATAAATTGGGATTTTATAAAATTTAACCCTCCAAAGTATACTTGACAATCATCCCCTTCCTTGGTAAGGGGATGCTAACTTGGTATCCACAAATTGATGTTAAAGAGCTACAAAGTAGGACCTACTAATTCACCCTAGGGCAGAATCAGCATTTGAAACAATGGAGTCCAAGTCTGAATTTGGAATAATTAAGTCTGTTAAGCACGACTGCACTTTTTTTAGTTTTGAACATGCTTTTAGAAGAAATTTTGTGTTATGTAATCCCTAAGGTTTATATTCCTTGGCTCCAACTGATATGTGAGATTTGCAGTGGGGAGAAGCCATTGATAAAAAGAACTTCCACAAACCTATCTCTGAGCAGAATCTCAATGTGGAGGATGGCCACTCCACAGGGTCAACCTCCTCTAGCCTTCAGAGCCCGGTGCAAACCCATTGAGTAGCAAACAAAATGCCGCACAAACTGCTTCCTAGATCCCTTCGCTTCCAACACCTGAGCCCCCACCCCCCCCAAAAAAAAAATCGAGGGTTCTTCTGCACTTTTTTCTTTCGGCTTAGGCATATTTTCGTGTGCAAAATACCCAAAAGCCTATTATGGTTTTGATTGAGGCTTCTAACTGTAGCAAGGCAAGAGGTAAACATGGATCCAGCAGGATGTATCCATTTTGTTCCCACCGCTCCTTTAAAATAAGTGTTAATTTATCCAGAGCTGTGCCACAGTAAAAATAACTTTGCATGTACCTGTAATATCTCACAACTGGAGGAATATGAAAACCGAAAAGTGCATGAGAGTCGCATGTGTTCTGGGGAGAATACAAAAGAAACTAATAATTAAGAAAAACAAACCGAGTGGACGACGCAGCTGCAGGGCTTGGCGGTGCCTCCCCAGTATTGTATGGAACTCAATGCATGATCACTGTCACTTTCCCAGCAGAGACACACTTCATTAGCTGGTTTCCCCCTGCAAATTCATTCACTGTGGGTTAGAGACAAGCAGTTCTCAAAACTAAGACTGGAATGCTAAATGGCATAAAATAATGTTTAAAAAATATTCTCAAATGGATTTTAGGAACTACTCCTCTGAATAATTTTTAATTAGAGTTACAAAGTGTTCCATTGCAGCATGTCTTTCCCTTGATGAAAAGTCAGGAATGCTATTATTTTACTTGTTGAACTGGAGGAGGAAAGTGGTCTTGGTTGGCAATAATGTAGCTCAAGAAAAAGGAGAGTAAGGTGGGAAAAGAGAAATACAATAATAGCCAGTTAAACAGAAATACTGTGCTTATGACTCAGATTTGAGAGAAGTAAAGAATGTACACAAAATTCAGCAGGACTTAGAACCACATCTCCTACAGGTGGACTTGGGGTGAGGTCCAGATTCAGCAGCACCGCTGGTTCCTTCTGTGTTCTGGAAGGAGGGATGGGATGACCTGAACACAAAATAGGCAATTCTCTTCAGAGCAAAATGTGGACAAGCCCCACTTACACCTGGGCATAGAACTTACCTCTTCAAACACATCAAACCAAGCCATGTACAAGCATGGAAGTTTTTCTGGTTTTATTACACCAGAGGATAAGCAAGAGCTCACCAGTTCACTGTACAAAGAACTGTGCTCCCTGCATGTCAGCTATTTTCCTATATAAAATGAGATCTTTGTTAAATTATAGGGTGTTGCACATATAATTTTAAATAGCAATATATGATTTAAGACTAAAAGCAAGCTCAGGACTGAGTTTTGCCATCTCCCTTCCTCCCTTGACTGGGAGGCCACCGGGGAAGTAGGCCTGGCCAGTCAGTCTTGTACAGTTGGCATGGGAAAAGAGGAGAGTGCCTTCCAGCAGTTGCTTTCAACAAATGGTAACTGGGCATCTGCTGTGACCCTACTCAAAGGGAATGAGACTGGAGGTGGGATATGGAATATGGCACATAAAGCTGATTTCCAAAGCCGGTCCAGAAAAACTCATCCAAAACAAGTAATCAAATGGGAGAATATCAGAAACTGAGATGCAAGGGAAGCAGTTGCAAAGAGACCTTGAATAAAAGCTGATCTAAAAAACTCGGTATGCAGTTGTTAATGCACCCTGAAGGCTTTTTACCTGTTCCTGGCACATTCATGTGGATTTATTGGTGCTGTGTGAAGGAACTGGGAATGTGGTAATAAATAACTCAATTTTTGAAAAGCAGTGTGTTCACACAACCAGCTGATGGTATAATCATTTGAGACTATGTGGTTTACACCCACCTTCCTGCATTTTCTTTTAAAAGTCCAAAGAAACACAAAAATTAGGGGAAAAAATATCTGTACCAATGATGGGAGTCAATAACAGTGCCAGGAAATAAACCTTTATTGTTTGTAAACCACTAAAATTTGGGGGCTTTGCTGGTTCCAGCAGCTTATCGATATGCTATTTTTCTAATTATGAAATGAATACAATAAAAAATAATACAAATGTATAAGAATGGATTGGCAGTTTATACATCCAGTTAATCACAGTGGTTAGCTGTAGAGAAATAAAAGGAATAGTGCTGAGGATGGTGGATAAAGGTACTATTTCCTTCTATTAAAAAAGAAGCAAATATAACAACATAATAATACTTACTAATTTGTGTTGTGGGTACATGAGTATATGTTACATTATTCTCTGTGGTGTAGTATATTTTTAATATCTCAAAATTAAAATGAAAAATAAACAATTACAAACATTCACTGAATATAATTGGAGTATGTATAAAAGCATGAAGAAAATTGAAACCACTCATAATCCCACCATGAAGAAACAAAATTGTATTAACTCTGTAAATACATATACATGTATGTATGGACAAATATAATTTTCATGAATATTATTTTCATGTGCCATCTATGACCTACTTTCTTTCACATAACAATTAAAAATTTCTTTGACATTAAATTTTATTTTATAACATGATTATTTTCTTAAAAAATCCCCAGAAAGAAGGTAAAAATTCTTATTTCCCTTTGTCATTTGGTGTTATCATTCCTGTTATTTTCAGTTTGGTAGGTGGAAAAAAATTCTTCCCTCTTTATTTCACATCTCTTGATTACCAGTTAGGCTATATATTTGTTTTCATGCACATGTGACATTACAATATTCCTCTGTATCTCTGTGGAGGCCAACTACCCATTGGTCTGCTCTATATCTCCCTTTCTAAGGAGAAACCAGTCTCTCCTTTTCCACGTGGGTTTGATGGGACTGACACTCAAGTCGCCTTTGACTGTCTTCAATTCCACTAACCCAGTGTTAATCTAGGTGAGATCCCATCCCTCTCGCTACCATAATAACCTGAAGGGGTGAGACTTCAGAAAATCAGTCTCCCTGAAATTTAAGTTTTGGATATAGAGAGGTGTCAGGGGCAGAAGTCTTCTTCTTCCCCAAATTTCATGAGTGATAAAACTGAGGAGTGCTAATTGCTATTTATGACCACATTTTCCAGGAGTTAATCTACATTCAAAACCACTAAGGCCCACACAAGGGGAAGAAGAACCAAGACGTTCAGAACAGAAAAAGTGCACACAACTTTGAAACTCCTTCATCAAAGCACCTCATAAGGAAATCTACACAGAAATTCTGGGTAATTTTTATAACAATATAAGTACATATTAAAGATGATAAGGTTAAAGACAGATAGTTGTTTTTATTATGTAATTTGTTCCTGCAAACTTTCTTTCCATTAGGGTTTCTTAATGGAAGGATGGACTGGGGAAGAATAAGTGAGTCCACACAGAACCACAGGGATTGTGGGTATCTGCACTTGGTACATCAATCAGTAGGAGTTATCACAGGGCTGAAATAGCCAAGAAGTTGCTAATCACAGACTTATATCAATCTCTTTTCTCTCCAATCCAAGAAAATTTTCTTACAATAGCATCCTTTGTATAGCCCAAAACTCTTCCAAAACCCTTTTCAAATATTTTTTCCCCCAAAGTCTAGCAGCTGCTTCTGGTTATTACTCACTTCATTAACATAGCCTTTTTGAGTTTTAATATCACTGCATGAAGAAGGGGGCCCTTTCAGAGGGTTATCTAGAGCTACAGTGCTGCACATCCCTTAGAAATCCCATGCTCAGATCCATGTGAATGAGGCCTTCAGGATGTGCAGATCCAGCATTCCTTTTCTCAGATAGCGATAGGCACTGTTTGGTCCCAGCTCTCCCTCTGCTTCATTTGTTCAAACTCCAACTGTGTTCTTAGTTCAATGAAATCTTATGGTCATAGGAAAGCGAATACTCTACAGTCTTTTTCTGACCCTCCTGTCTTGCCATCCATATTGCCTTGATGAACTCTACATGTTATCCTGAAGCCAGTGACTTAGCACATCACTTTATTTCTATTAAAATGTAATACTCAAAGGAGTTTTGATTATACAGTCTATTGTCTGCTTTTCTATTACATTTTTATATTGACTTCTGAGTATTCTTTATTTATTGAAGACATTCGTCTTCCATGTTTAGCAAAATATTTTCCACTTTTCTCTGCCTTGTTTAATTTTTTAGTGTTCAGACATTTTTAGTTTTTCCATCGTTAAAGTGCTTTTCTTTTATCGCTTCTTTCCTGAGCCATTAATACGTCTAGAAAATTTTTCTTAACTCCAAAACTATAAATATTTACATGTGTTCCCTTCTAATTCTTTCTCAAATGATCACTTTTTTATTTTAAAGTATATAGAATGTGATTTTTAACAAAAGTATGTATGTAGGTGCTACTTCTATAGACCTAGTAATGGTTGGAGAAATTAATGTGTTATAAGCAAAGGAGTCACTGCTTGATTTCACGTTTGATTGTACTTCTGATCCCAAAGATTCCTGAAGATATGGGACACAGGTCAGTCACCCTAATTCACTAAATTTTAGGTTGATTTTGTATTCACCCACATAGCTGCATACAGACATTTCTCTGTTCTTATAGTGTCACCCATCTAAGCTAGGAACAGCACTATCACAGATGTCACTTAGGCATTAATTATTTTCCATAAATTACGGCTGGGCTGTTATAACACTTAAGAAGGGCTGCTTCTAATTGCAGAATGCTTTGCTACTCTCGGTATGGCTAGTGAATTGCTTGGTTGGTTCTATCCTCAGAATACATAAAAAGGGAAATACACTGCCCAGATGTACAAGTCGAGGTGTAGTGGCTGAGGTGGTGGTATGCATGTTTGCCTGGAAATGGGCACATGAGTACGTACACATGCACACCTGAAAGTCTTTATGTAAATATGGAATTTAAAGATCTAAGTACTAGGATGCTTGCACCTCGAGCCTCAATAAACTTTACTATCGCAAATGTGATTCTGGGGAACCCACTTTGTCAATCAGCAAGTCCTCCCACCCAGGGCTAGATACTGTAGGGAGCTACATGAAGTAAAATGACAACTTCTATCCTATGAAAATGTGCAGTAAAATAAGACAACCAGTAGCAAGAAACAAACAAAAAAACAAATCTCAGTAATAAGCATTTCAAATTAAATATACCAGCTACAGATAAACAAGACATAGATGCCAGTATGCAATTTTGACAGTTTGTTTCAATTTTAAAAGTCTACAAATTGGGAACCCATGACTTGGCTAGGACTTCAGGCTTCGTGTCTACATAGAGGGGTCACAATCATTAGATGCTGTTATCACCAATCTGAAGGAACAGACTATTCAATTTCCTTAGGATTCTCTGTTAATGTCAGATGAGGGTAAATTCTCAAAACTGCATAAATTATAAAATATCTTTGCCTTTCCCTTTTTCTTATTACACATCTCTTTTGTCTTTGGCATGCATTAATTTATAAAAACGTATTTTTTGTGTTTTCATAAAATATAAAATTCATTTATAATAGCTAAATGAAGTAGCTTCTATGTCAAGAATCAGAAATAACGGAGATGAATAATTCAGTCTCTTACCAATACAGAGTTTATAATTTAATGGCAGGAAACAAAGAAAAAAAATGCACAATGCATGAAAAAAGATGCTACTAGTCTGAGGAAAGAGGGACAGAAAAAGACCAGGGAGGCTTCCCAGAGGAGATGGTACTCAGGCTGAAACTTGAGAGATGAATGAACATCTGGAACATCTATGGGGGAGTGAGCATATTGATTTGAGGAAGAAGACAGTGTGCATCATCACTGAGAGAAGCCCTATCAAAATGAGTAGTGATTGGTCACGTTTTTATGGGTCTTTGCAGGCCCTTCCTTGTTAGCCACCAATAAAAAGAGAAATAGAGTTACAGGATCTCAGTCTCCACATAACACCAGCTGCTGGCTGAGGTTTCTGACACTCCAGCAGGAAACAGATCTTCCCACCCTGCAAATCCATGGTATTACTGAAAGCCAGGGCTATGGACCCGGCCCAGAGAATATTGTCCTACTCTGAAGAACTGGGCTGAGCTACACAAATTCCTTTGGTTTAATTGCTATGTGAATCACTGCAAGGTGTACCCCCAACCACCATTTATTTTATACATGTTCAGCTGCCTTTCAAATTCTCTAGTCTGTTTTTTAGTCTGCTTTCTTCATCTTTTTTGAGCTTTGTTATTTTTGCCAATGACAAAAGTTAACACAAACTCTCACAGGTAAAAACCAATCCATGCAATTGGGAAGCTTCAGGCATAGCTGAGTCTAGGAGTTCAAAAATGTTATCAACTCATGTTTGTGAGTTCTCTCTCTCCTGCTCTCTTCCCCTCTCTCTTTCCTGTCTCCTCCCTTTTCCTCTCCCTCACCCTTATCCTTTCTTCTTTTATTTTTCAGCTCACCTCTACCTTGGGTTGAACTCAATTTTAACAAACTCTCTCCATGTATAAACACATGTGGTCCTTAGCACCTATGATTTTAGAAAGAGAGGGACATTTTTTATCAGCATCCTTATCAGTTTACAGAAAAGGATGCCAGTTACCTTTGCCTAAGGCAGGCATGTGTCAATCACTGTCTGGGAGGAGAAGAACATCTATTAGCAAGCCCATGTCTCCTAAAACCACCTCCAACCTCCTGCCCAAAACCCCAGGCTTCACCCCGGGGACAGTGAGGCCCCTGAAACTGTCAGCTAGCCAGAATCATGTAGTTTGGGGTTGAGGCAATTCCCAAACAACAGCAAATAAAAACAAGAAATAGTTATTTTCTAAGTATTGGCATTATTTCTTGCATTCTGTATTCCTTCCCTCTTTAAATCCTCTCCCCATTTTTTATTTTATGGAGAAATTAAAAGCTATTTTCTATGCTGATGCATTTCCATTCTAAATTTTTTATATTCTCCCTTTAAAGCTTAAACAGTAGTTTTTAACTCTTATCACAAATTCTGAATCTTTATCAATTGATTGTTGTTTTCCTTTGGCCTGGAAGCAAACAGCTTTGAGATTTAAATTATCCTAGTGGCAAACCATTTTAATTTTTTTTACTCCATCCTTGATGCTTGCAACAGATCTGCAAATTCTCTTTCTTCACTAAGTCCATGAGAACAATGCATGACTGATATAATATGAGCCCCTATTTCTCCATATTTTATCTCTGATAATTTCAACCAATTCCTTATGATTAAACTCACATTCTAGTAAGGTACACTTATACATTTCTGGTGAGACTACAAATTGGTACAACCACTATGGGAAAAAGTATGAAGATTCCTCAAAAAACTAGGAATGGAACCAACATTTGACCTGGTTATCCCACTCCTTGGTATATAGCCAAAGGATTTTAAATCAGCATCTACAGTAACACAGCCACATCAATGTTTATAGCAGCTTAATTCACAATAGCTACGCTATGGAACCAAGCTAAGTGCCCTTCAACAGATGAATGGATAAAGAAAAATGTGGTATATATACACAATGGAGTACTACTCAGCCATTAAGAAGAATAACTTTATGACATTTGCCATTAAATGGATAGATCTGGAGACTATCATGCTAAGTAAAATGTCAGTTCCAAAAGTCAAAGGTCAAATGTTTTCTCTGATATGTGGAAGTACAACAGGGGGTTGGGGAAAGAAGAATAGAAATGCAGTAAATTAGACAAAGGGGAATGGAGGGAAGGGAGGTGTGATAGGAAAGGAAAGACAGTGGAATGAATCTGGCATAATTTTCCTATGTACACATATGAATACACCACAGTGAATCCCAACATCATGTACATCCTAAGAATGGGATCCTAGCTAGAATAAGATATCTATATAGAGATAGATATACATATATATGGTTATAATTATAACAAAATGCATTCTACTTTCATGTATAACTAAAAAGAACTAATAAAAAAACTCATCCTAATTTTCCTGACATATGTAATTATGATCTGCATATTCTAGTCTATTGATCTGGGTATATAGATATGATAGGTAGATAAATTGATAGATAGATAGATACATAGATAGAGAAAGAGAATAATGGAAAAAGAGAAAGTGAGAGTGTGAAAGAGCTGCAGCCATTCCCATCTCCTGATGGTTGGCAATTCTAATCCAAACCAGAGACCTAAAAGACTCTACCTTCTGAGGGATGATCCCGGTCAGATTCTGAAGGATAATCCTTCCCTCCCCAGAAACAGTCCCCCCAGGTCCCTTCCCAGTGTTGGACAATACTCCTTGCTTCTGAGCAATACTCTTTAAAGTTCCTTGAACAGGTTTTTCTTGAATGAAGAAATGGAGAAATGATTTTCTATATTTCTTAAGACCAGAGTTCTTCAAGTAGGTTGTGGTTTCCCAAGTGCTCTTGTTGTTTAGGATTCCCAAATGAGCCCTAGGAAAATGAGTCCTGGAAAAGAATCTTTCCCTATCACTGGCACATCCCATTAATTAGAGGCCTTTATCGACATCATTTCCCACATCAGGAATTTTTTTCTTTCCACAGAAAATATCACTTGCAAGAAAATAGCTCCAAGTCTTAAGGCCCTTCAATAAATTTGCTTCCTGGTCTACCTCCCATCCAATCTGATAAACTACACCACTGATATTCATATCTCTCAAAGGTGAGACCAGGCTCAGTCTCATCATCTCCTGCCTTGAACATATCGTCTCTCCCTCCAGCTACCCTTCAATGTTACTTCAACGTTACTACCCCTGATTAACCCCTGATTAACTTTCAAGGCCGAGACACAAACCAATTATAAATGCTACAGACAAATTGCAGATGAAAAATCCAATAGAAATGCAAAAGTAAAGTGATAGAAAAGAACACATCACCCAGAAAAGAGAATCCTTCAGAAAATAAACCAAGAAGAGAATTTGTCCAAGTTGTGCATAAGTTTTTCAGCAAAATCCACAGAGAATTCTAGAGGAAAATCTCCTCAGCCACTTTTGTTTTTCCACATACACACACATACAAAAAAAATCCTCACTTTATTGAAATTCCAGCATATAACAGTAATAAAGTCTATTGCATAGACATATATAGGCTTGAAGTAGAAAGTTTAAACATTTAATTTAAGGAAACATAATTATTTTCTGTTCTTTGTGGAAATTTTATTTTTGTCAAACATGATCATTAGAGTTCTTGAAGAAGAGAATTTGAAAAAAGTAGAGTTTCCTATTCAAAGAGACATTAATGCCCCAAAGCAGTACAGATTAGAGATCAAAGGTTTACATTCAGTCAGATCTTGGTTCAAATCCCAACTTCAAATGGGGAGCCCAAGGCAAATTAATCTCTCTAAGCCTCCATTTTTCCCTCCAACAAAATGTAAACTTTCCTCCCAACATTGTTGGGCTAAAAAAAAAAAAAAAAAAAAAAAAAAAAAAAAAAAAAAAACACAGATATCTTACATAGGTCACTCAATAAATAATAGATAGTAAGTGGTAGAAATTTTATTATTAAATCATTTGAGGTTGAAGAATTGGAAACTGGTAACTATTCTTTCCTCTGAGACCTGGATGAGGATTTTAAATATTAGAATAAACCATGAAAAATCACTTAAAAATCCACTGCTAGAATAAAAATCAAATTTAGCCAGATAGAAGTTTAGTGGGACCGCCTCAATTTTGGAATTTTCTAAGGTAACATTTGATGGTTGTATTATAATATATTTACTCCATCAACAACTCTTCTCTTTTCCTATCCCCAATCTGAAGTGCTTTACTATAATGATTCCTCTTGTACCTGGAAGCAGTGTCTCTTCTCTAGATTACCAAAAGACAGCAATAAACCCACATTGTCCCCGAGTCACTCTGGAATTGTACCTTATTAGTATATTATCATTGGTGCCAGAAACATGATTTATCTTGAAAGTTTCCCTCCAGGAAAATAATTAGCATCTAATTCCCAAGAAATAATCAATGTTCCTATAAAGCAAATTCTCAGATGTTTTATAGACTTTCATTTTCTGCCTTTCAAGTTAAGAAAACTTAAAAACAAAAGGAAATAATTAGTCTATAGGATGTAGTGCTCATTAAAGATTCCAAGACCATGCTCCAGAGTATAAGGAGGAAAATTCGAATCAGAGTTAAAAGCCCAGGATTCAATTCCACTTTCACCACTCTGCAGTTTTGGCCACTTAAGCTCTCTCAACTTGTTTTTCTTCATCAGTAAAATTAGAATAATGATATGTAACTCACAGGGTAATGGGAAAATTAAATGTAAAATGCTAAGTCCTATGCTGTCATGTAGAAGACCTTTCCAAAAATAAATAAATGAATAAATAAATAAATAGATAAATAAATAGTTCCTGCTGTTACTACTTCTCCTCAAGTGTTAGAAAAAAAAAAAAAAATTCAGCTAATGAATGCATTCGCTACAGGCATTAGTGTTCCAATGGTTTTAGAACTCTTTTTTTCAAGTGAACTTTATATAGAAGAATAAAATGTTGAAGGCTATATAGTCAGAAGCAGAACTGCATCATTGAACCACCCATTCACCTGTCCATTCCCTTACTCAGGATTATTGCAGGTACCAGGCATTGTGTTACATACAGCAAATACAAAGAACATGTATGCTCCTGCTGTCAAGGAAATTGACACAAAATCATTTCTAAACCACCTTTCCTGTATGAATCTGAGATGCTGTTTGGTGTAAAGTGGAAGACTGTGGATGGACACTCAGAAACTGAGATCAGTTGTAGAGGCACATGGAATGGGCTGTTGGCTGCAAACCCAGGATTATATAATGCAATGTCAAAGCCTTGACTGAGGTTGCTAGAAGCAAGGAATAGTCTGAATCATGTGCTGGAGGATAGGTGGAGAACAAGGAGTAGTTACAACAGCTAGGTCTAATACTAAAGTCAAGCAAGACTCAGTAAGAATTCCTGAGGAAAACGTGGGAGAAATCTCATGTGATAAAAGGGGTTATGACTCAAGGAGCTTGGCAGCTTAAACATTGAGTAGAAGGAAGTAATAAATGACTTATCATTGGTTTGAAGAAGGAGAATATGGAAATACTGGAAAAGACTTTCAGTAAAGTAATAATAAGTGAAATGTTTATAATTATATTACAAGGTTTGGTGAGGTAACATCCCTTAGGAGAACCACTGGTGATTCACAGTGCATTCAGAGGGAAGAATTGCATGAGTGAATGGTCCAGAGATGTCCATACTGGGAATACTGGAGGCAACTGAGCATATTTATCCTGGAGAAGAGAAGGCTTAGGAATGATAGGATAGATGCAATGGACTGAAAGTGACTCCCCAAAATTTGTACATTGAAATCCTAACCCTTAACGTGATGGCCTTAGGAAGTGAGGTCTTTAAGAGGTAATTTGGTCATAAGAGAAGAATCTTTGTGAATGGGATTAGTGTTTTTATAAGAGAGACACTAGCGTATGAGCATACAAGAAGAAAACAATAGTCTGCAACTGGGAAGAGGGTACTCACCGGATCCCAACCATGCTGGTACCTGATCTCAGAATTCCAGCCTTCAGGAATGAGAGAAATATATTTCTGTTGTTTATAAGCCACTGGTCTTGGTACTTTATGAATACCTGAATAGAGTAAGATCAATAGCTGAATTCACATACCTACATGACTATGGGAGAGGGAGGCAATGCATTCTGAGCAGCTTTAGAAATGACATTCTCACAGCTCAGAATGATCTCTAGCTTTTTCTGAAATCCAAACCAATATATCGAACTGTAATCCCACAGTTAATCTAGGTTTTCCATTTGAAATTTAAACACAATTTCCCAAAACCAATTGCATTATATTTCCCTTCTAAAATTAATTTCATCCGATAATCCATATCCTTTTTGAATTGTATCTCCATCTTGGGAACCAAAACAAACCCTTGAAAACCATTCAGGGTACTTACTCTCTCTAGTATATTCACATCAATTTGGTTACTAAATTACCTCCATTCTATTCTCTTGACATCTCCTCTCTCTTCTCCTCCTACCCTCACTGGTAATGTCTACATTTGTGCCTGAGCACCTCTCATGTGATGTGTTTGATGTCGGTAATCTCCAACAAAGCATCCCAACTCCAGACCTGCCTTCATGCAACTAAGCTCGGCACTGAGGTAATTTTTCTTCCAAGTAGTAATGAGTCCCTATTCTTCCCAATATGTACAACGCAAGGCATAGTTCTATGGGTGGGTTTATGAGTGTCTCAGTTCCAGAAGCTTGGAAACACAATTTAACCAAAACCTCTCTTAGGAATCACAGTCAACATGAACATACTAAACACCGAGGAGACTTTCAGTAAAAATAATTTACTTCTTAATTTTCCATAGAGGTAGCCTTCTGTAGAACATATTTCAGTAAATGTTTCAGAACATAGTTCAAAAGATGAAGTTTCAACTCATCATTATGATCTGCAAAGTCAGTCATGAGAAATTTTCAATTTTATTTGCTAGGGCAGTTATTAAAAATTACAGGAAATATTTTTAAATAGCTATCATGTTAAATACTAAGGATACATGGCTCCCATCCTCATGTACATATTTATAGTTTCCAAAAATTGCATCATTTATGTCTTTAAGCCTTTGCACACACCATGCCTGCTACCTATAATGCCCTTCTTCCATTTTCATCTAACAAAGTCCTCTTATTCTTCAGTTGCTTGTACCCTAACCTGTGAGCTCCTTGACTATGGAGAGTTATCCTCCTCATTGTTATTTTCTATAACTAGCACATAGTTCTGCTCAATATTAAACTAATAAACTGATATTAAACTAATAAACTGATAAATACCTTAAGATATTAAGATTATTTCATTTTAACCTTTTGATCGATCAGTTTAAATTTTAAATTAAATTGAAATACAGTTATTTCAATTTTAAGTATTAAGAATTTATTACTTTAAGGAGATGTTTATAACTGTCTTTTTAAATTTCATCTTCTGACTTCTTATCATAGTTGTTTGGCATAAATTACAGGTACGGCTGTCATATTCTTAATTGTACATGAAGTACTAATTTGCAGGAGTTTTAGAATTTATGTTACATGGAAATGGCACTAAAATAGCAATTAAAGCTGAAGTTAAATTTTAAATAATCAGGTCTCAAGAAAAAAACAAATATATAGTAAAATTGCTTTGTCTTATCATTAACATAAATTTTAAGGGTCACAAAAATTTACCTTTTGGTGTGTGTTACCATGATAAGGCTAGATGGAACCAGCATTGTTTTTGAATAGATTGAGAAGTGAGAAAGCAAAGCTTTTTTTTTTAACACTAGCAATATGAATATGTTGGCTCTTTATAGATCATATATGGTTATAATTTTATCTAAACCCATTATAGTCAACTGTCTATGAGGAAATCATTGTAGTAAAAGGGGCAAAAGGAATAGAGAAGATTTATTGAAAAATTCTATTTATCAGTGAAACTAACCAAAAGAACATGTTCTAACTGGGGGAAAGAAACTTGAAGATGAAGAAAGAAGTTAGAGAGGACTGGGGTGGGTGTATCTCTATAGGAGAGTGTATGCTTAGCATGCATTAGGACCCGGGTTCCAACCCTGGCCCAGGAGGAGGAGGAGGAGGAGGAGGAGGTCACAGAAGGCTGACAATTATGGAAGACAGGTCATAAATACATGAGTGTCATTGTATCATAGAAAGTAGATATTCTATCTCTATTTTCTTGTTTTAATTTTTATATAACATAAAGGTTGGAAGGAAAGAAGGAAAGGGGAGGAGAAAGGAAGGAGGAAGGGAAGATGCGAAGGAAGGAAAAATGAAAAAGCAAGAAAGAGAGCAACAGCATAATGGAATGGAAAAAAAGAAAACAGAGTAAAAGAAAAATATATATATTCTACCAACCTGAACCACATTATGGAAAACCCATTTTGGTTGAACAATAATTTAGTACACTTGATCAGTTGGATCCCTTTTGGAACACAGTTGTGGCTAGTATTTATTGAACATTTCTCACTTTTATGCTGGAGACTTTGCATTAGGACATTTGGTCCTTGCAAGATTCCTATGAGTTTGGTATAATTACTATTCACGAATAAAGAAATGAAGCTTAGAGATAAGTCCCTTGCCCAAACTCTTATATCTGGACAAATATCAATGCCAAAGTTAAAGCAAGGAATTTTGGACTACAGAGGAAGAGAGATCACACTGTACAGTATACAGCACACATGACTCATCTGCACATTTGTACTGGTTTGTATTTTGATTCAGGTTGATCTAAGACAGCCATGATAAAGGGTTTTAGAATAATTGGGATGCCTAGAGTCACAGTGTCAATTAAAATATGATGCATGAGAGAAGACATTTTTACTTTCAAATTCAAACCTACTTATATAGTTATCTACTTAAAGATAATTTTTTCACATGGTATTGCATTTAAAAGCTTATCACTGCTTTTCTGTTATTCACTTTTTGTGTTGTATCCAGAGGTGAAGGCTATCTTAGGTCCTCTTCTTTTAAGAAAAAATTATTTTAATGCACAGTAACTACATATTTCAGTTGAAAAATTGAAATGTGGAAACTATACAGCACTAATTTTATATAACTTGCCTTCAATTATACTGTAAGTTCCCATCCTATCAGGTACAAGTATCTTTTTTTTTTTTTTTTTTCAAATAATTTGGGGTACCCCATTTTCAAGGCTATACTACTCCTTGTCACTTCTGCAGTGAAGCTGCCTTGAAGAGAGTAATGAAGAGATATATGTGATCTTTAAATGTCATCAAAAAATGCACCTGGGCATCTGTGGGATGTGCCTGCCTATTTCTCAGTCAGCAATACACTTGTATCTCATCAGCTTTCCTCCACGGATAGTCCCAAAGTGCTTCTTCACTTTTCTGGAGCAATAGGGAATCCAGAGAGGCTGTCTATAAAGCTTTTCTGCCAACAACCAAGGAGCCAATCAACTATACTGCTCCACCTACCTGCTAAATAAAGGGTATTATGAGATTTTGTTCACTCCTGTGCTATCTCCAGAAATGAGACTCTCTTAGGTGCCTGTTAAATTAGCCCAAACTCCAGATCTCAGTCCAAGTTTGAAGAAGGTGGGGCACAAAGCCACGTCACAGAGTTTCATCAGCATCTAAGTTTACTGTGCCACTCAACCCAAAACAAACTTCTCTAGTCTCCAGGTGGGAGAAATAATGGTTCTCAATGATAACCTACTCTTCCAAATGTTTTTTTTTTTTTCCTAATAGCCAAAGTTTTAGACAAATTCTTAATTGTTTGTTATCTACTTTGTAAAGTATAATTCCTTAGTTGTTTGGGTAGAGATCTGTAGAATTCAAAAAATCTTGTGTAGAAAAAATATCTTAGTTTATATCACAAAGTAATACATGGCATACAAGAAAAAAATGCCTTTCTTTAAACAATATGTTTCAATGATAATTCTTTTTCATTTACCCAAAACTTTAGAAGTACATGATATCCTTAAATTTAATCCTGGATCTTTCTGTAGATTGTAGAAACAAAAAAAAAAAAACACAAAAACTGGAGTTCATTAACAAAGCCTCACCCATTATGTCTCATAGTCCTATACAGAATTGAAAACTTGAGGTTTAATGGGTTAACGATGGAGGTGATATAGCGTTGCATTATATTCTGACTCATTTTGCTGCTCTGTGGTGGTGTTCCTGTTATCCCAGTCCATCATGGGGAAAATTGTACATTCATGTGTGTACATTATATGCATTAAATATTTTAATTATTGAATGTCTGATATGTATGGTACTTTGCATGGTACTAGCAATACAAAAATAAATTATAAAGAGAATTCTGACTTCTCTTCTGGGGTATAAAGAACTGGAGAGAACGTTACTCCCTGGATTACCGTTTTTAAAGATTTAGACTAATTTCAGATCTAAAAGTTTTCCCTATCCAATGGAGTTAAGGTTTCAGAACAACCAGCTGACAAAATCGGTACAGACACAGGTACCTGCAATAAGAGACAAAATGTGAGCAGTCATTTAGGTCAATGCAATCAGACAATAATAGTAGTTTACCAAGAATCATTGCTGTCTATACAAAGGCCATCTGCAAACTGGTGGAGAGTTTAAAGTCCATAGAAACGGCCAGAATTCAAGGAGTCTGTATCATCTTGCAGGATCTTTCTCAATGAATTTCATGGGGAACTCATAGAATAAATCAAAAAGGTCCCTACAAGTTGGCTATTGTGGCTCAGACCTGGTGAAGGGAAACAATAGCCATGCCAAAGAAAAAACTCCACACAGACCCCGCTTTCCCAGTATCCCTTATGAAACAAAAGTCTCTAATCTGTGAGTGGTGGACTGGCAATGCTGACCCTGATTGTAGATGCAGGAAGAAACGGGGGGAAATAGCCAGTAGAACTAGGAAGCTCATAATCCCAAGAACCAAGGACAGAGTGACTAATTTAAAACGAGGTTTAGTTAGAATAGAGGGTGTTCCCTCACGTTGCCTCCTCAGCCTCGCTAATGAGCTTCAAGTTACAGCAGCAGAATGCTTCTGGGAGAGAAGAGAGAAACAAGAGCAGGCAAAGAAATCCTTTGGTGACACAAATAAAAAGACAACCTACAGCTGAAGGTTTAATGGACATTACTTTGGTAAATAAATCTCACTCTAAACATAAACCTACCAATAGAGGAATTTGAAGCCTGTGGTGCCCTGCAGGTAACCATAGAAACAACGGACATCAAATACAGCCTACTTCCTGACTATATTAACGCTTCACACAAGTCTTGGGAAAGGGTGTGCCCATTTCCAAGTTTAAAATATAGGTATTTACCTCAGTGTCTATTGTCCTGTATAATGTGTTTGGCTTTGAATCAAAAAATAAGAGACGCACAAAAAGGGAAGAAAAAATACTCCCAAGGGACAAAGCAAACATCAATATCTATTTCAGATAAGAACACAGACACTGAAAATACCAAAGTTAATATATTAAAAGTTCCAGTGAAAAGGAAGACAGCGTGGAAGATCAGATGGGAAAACTTCAGTAGCTAGGACAACTGTGAGATAGAGTTAAATGCAAATACTTGAAATTTAAAGAGCAGTGACAGGGAAGAACAACACCTTTGACCATCTTATCCTATGTCCTTGGAGGACATCCAAAAGTTTCCTGAGAGGGGAAGCCTCAATTCAGGATGAGTGGGATTCTTAAAAACATTGCAGAAAGGAACCTGAAGATGTTTCAGTTAGAGTCACAGAGATTTGTTTAGAAAAGCAAGGAATGAGCTACACATTTAAGGGAGAATATGGGCCATCCTGAGAATAAGAGGTGCTTTGGGGTTCTCAGGCTCTTTGAAAGAAGATTTGATGAGGGTTGGTTTGGGGAAGTTATGCAGGATCACATTATGGTGACACAAGTTCATGTTAGTCTGGCATTCTCAGGATCCTGAGATAGATGTAGTCCCCATAATCTGATCAGTAGATAATGTTGGAATGTACCCTAAGTTTTACAGGTTTCTTAAAATATCCTATCTCTCTTTGCTTAATCTATTATGTAGGCTAATTAACAGAGCACAAGTGCATGAATTTATGGTAACTTTAAGACTGTGAGTGAGGATGTGTAGATATTCCAGAAGTTTAAGTGTGGCAAGCCTGAGAGAGAAAACTGACTTGGGGAAGGACAGGCCTGAAGCAGTATGCAGACTTCGAATTAAAGTTAGTTTCCTTGTTCTTCCATGTTTCTTTTCTTACCTTTCTTTTTAATTTCTCCTGTCCACCACAAGTAGACTCCACAAAGCTAAAAAAAAAAAAAAAAAAAAAAGAACAGAACTGATAAATGTAAAGATTAGTCAACAGAAATCACCCATACTGAAACACAAAGAGGAAAATAAGGTGGGGGTGGGGCAGAAAGGAACAGACAAGAGATGTGGAACAATATTCATATATTCAAATATGCAAGCAATTAGTCCTAAAAGGAGAAGAGATACCAGAGAAAAATAAAGAGGCAGAGAAAAATGCTTGAAAAAATTAATGTCCAATAATTTGCTAAAATTAATGATAGATTTCAAATTACAGAGTCAAGAAGCTCAGAGACAACCAAGCACTACCAAACCTAAACTAAAACTAGCAAATCGCATACAAATACATATTAAAAAGATATTGCACCATGATCAAGTGGGTTTTATCCCAGGGATGCAAGGTTGGTTTAACATCCAGAAATCAATAAATGCCATTCACCATATCAACAGGCTTAAAGTTAAGAATCACATGATTACTTCAATAGATGCAGACAAAGCATTTGATTAAGTACAGCACCCCTTCATGCTCAAAACTCTAGAAACAATAGTGATAGTAGGAACATTCCTCAACATTTTAAAGGCTATCTATGCTAAGCCTATGGTCAATATCATTCTAAATGGAGAAAAACTGAAAGCATTCCCCCTAAAAACGGGGACAAGGCAGGGATGCCCTCTTTCACCACTTCTATTCAACATTGTCCTTGAAACTCTAGCCAGAGCAATTAGACAGACCAAAGAAATTAAAGGGATATGAATAGGAAAAGAAGAACTCAAACTATCCCTATTTGCTGATGACATGATTCTATATTTACAGGAGCTGAAAAATTCCACCAAAAAACTTCTAGAACTCATAAATGAATTCAGTAAAGTAGCAGGATATAAAATCAATGCTCATAAGTCTAATGCATTTTTATTCATAAGTGATGAATCCTCAGAAAGAGACGTTAGGAAAACTACCCCATTCACAATAGTCTCAAAAAAAAAAAAAAATACTTGGGAATTAATCTAACAAAAGAGGTGAAAGACCTCTACAATGAGAACTACAGAACACTGAAGAAAGAAATTAAAGAAAACCTTAGAAGATGGAAAGATCTCCCATGTTCTTTAGGCAGAATTAATACTGTCAAAATGGTCATTCTACCAAAGGTGCTATACAGATTCAATACAATTCCAATTAAAATCCCAATGACATACCTCATAGAAATAGAGCAAGTAATCATGAAATTCACTTGGAAAAATAAGAGACCCATAATAGCTAAAGCAATCCTTAGCAGGAAGAGCGAAGCAGTGGGTATCACAATACCAGAACTCCAACTATACTATAGAGAAATAGTAACAAAAACGGCATGGTATTGGCACCAAAATAGGTAGGTCAATGGTACAGAATAGAGGACACTGACACAAACCCAAATAAATACAGTTTTCTCATACTAGACAAAGGTGCCAAAAGCATAAAATGGAGAAAGATAGCCTGTTCAACAAACGGTGCTGGGAAAACTGGAAATCCATATGCAGCAGCATGAAACTAAACCCCTATCTCTCACCCTGCACAAAACTCAACTCAAAATGGATCAAGGACCTTGGAATCAGTCCAAAGACCCTGCACCTCATAGAAGAAAAAGTAGGTCCAAATCTTCATCATGTTGGCTTAGGGCCAGACTTCCTTAACATGACTCCCAAAGCACAAGAAATAAAAGCAGGAATCAATAATTGGGATAGATTCAAACTAAAAAGCTTTTTCTCAGCAAAGAAAACTATCAGCAATGTGAAGAGAGAGCCTACAGAGTGAAAGAAAATCTTTCCCACACATACTTCAGATAGAGCACTAATCTCCAGAATCTTTAAAAACTCAAAAATCTTTACACCAAGAATACAAATAACCCAATCAAAAAATGGGCTAAGGAAATGAGCAGACACTTCACAGAAGAAGATGTACAAGCAATCAACAGATATATGAAAAAATGTTCAACATCTCTAGTAATAAGGGAAATGCAAATCAAAACTACCCTAAGATTCCATCTCACCCCAATTAGAAAGGCGATTATCAAGAATATAAGCAACAATAGGTGTTGGAGAGGATGTGGGGAAAAAGGTACACTCATACATTGCTGGTGGGGATGCAAATTAGTGTAGCCACTCTGGAAAGCAGTGTGGAGATTCCTTAGAAAACTTGGAATGGAACCACCATTTGACCCAGCTATCCCACTCCTTGGCCTATACCCAAAGGACTTAAAATCAGCATACTACAGAGATACAGCCACATCAGTGTTCATAGCTGCTCAATTCACAATAGCCAGATTGTGGAACCAACCTAGATGCCCTTCAACAAATGAATGGATAAAGAAACTGTGGTATATATACACAATGGAAAATTACTCAGCCATAAAGAAGAATAAAATTATGGCATTTGCAGGCAAATGGATGAAGTTGGAGAATATCCTGCTAAGTGAGATACGCCAATCCCAAAAAACCAAAGACTGAATGATCTCTTTGATAAGCAGATGATGATACACAATGGGAGGCAGGAGGGAGGCAAGAATGGAGGAAGGCTGGATTGTATAAAGGAATGAGGGGTGGGAGGGATGGGGTGAAAGGAAAAAATAACAGATTTTACATAACACCCTATGTACATGTATGATCACACAAAATGGTATGACTCTACTTCATGTACAACCAGAGAAATAAGTTTTACCCATTTGTTTACAATGAATCAAAATAAATTTAAAAAAGGAATATTATTTTTAAACTTCTAAAATCTAAGACAAAGAGAAAACTCTCTACTAGAGAAATAACAAACTTTACATATGGAGGAATAAGGATAAGTAATACAGAAAACTTCTCATCAGAAACCAAGCTAGCTAAAGCACACAAAAAAGTGACATCTTTTAAGTTCTGAAAGAAAAAATTTAAAAAATCGGTCCAAAATTCTGTACCCAGTTGATTATTTTTAAAGACCTTAAAAACATGAAAGAGATATAAAAGTTTTTCTCAAACACAAACTGGGAGAACTCATCCCCAGAAAACCATTTTATAAGAAATCTTAAAGAAAATCTCCAGACAGAATGATTATGGGATCATTCTGTAAATGGGATCTGGCCAAAACAGTGAAGAAGAGAACAGTGGGAACAAAATAAAATTAAAATATTTTGCATAATTTTAATTGCTCTAAGAAAATGTGACTTTTCAAAACAAAAATAGTTACAATGTATTTTGTGGCTGTAGACTATATAAAAGTAAAATGTGTGTCAGCGAATCACAAAGAATGAAAGGGACAAGTGGTAAAATGTCATTTAAACGAGTGACAGGAAAAGATGAATTGTGCAGCTGTATGAAGAGAATGGAGACAAAGGTGCTAAAATAAGTAATTTGAAAAACAGCTCTGTGACGAAATATTGTAAAGCTGGAGGCGAAGAGTCTACACTCAAACACCATCCTACAGGGACATGTGTTACCAGTTCTCAAACTATTCCTATACTAAGGTTGAACAAATACGTAAATACATATACTGAGAGTTATGTTTCTCACTGTTGAATTAATGACATCGAGAGTACACAAAGATTGAAGGCTATGCTGGGGGCAGGATTGAAGTCAGAAGTATCAGTATGAAGTCACATCTTTTTTGAAAAAATAGAGACAGAGAGATATGGAAGTAAATGCAGATGTGGATCATGTATTAGTTAATATATAGGAGCTAATTTGGTTATCTCCCCCACAACAATTAGAAATAATAAAAGGAAAAGGAGTAATATTTGTATAATTCTTTCAGACAACACCTAACCAAGGTTAATATTGTCACTAAGACTTTACGATACTGTGTAAAACCTGCTGTAATGCTCTAAGAAGGGCCTGTCACCTCTATGAAATCAATCTAATCATCAGAAAATATCAACAAATCCAAACTGAGAGATATCATACAAAATAATTGGTCAAAAGTACCAACATCATTTTTTTTAGTCAGCTTTTTCACTGCTGTGACTAAAAGATATGACACGAACAATTTTAGAGGAGGAAAAGTTTATTTAGGAGCTCACGGTTTCAGAGGTCTCAATCCATAGAGAGCAGGCTGCATTACTCAGCCTCAAGGTGAGGCTGAACTTTATGACAGAAGAGTGGGTCAGAGGAAAGCAGCTCACATGATAATCAGGAAGCAAGGAGAATGAGACTTCACTTGCTAGATACAAAATATATAACCCAAAGGCATGCCCCCAAGGGACCCACCTCCTGCAGCTACACCCTACCCATCTCCAGTTACCAGTTAATCCCCATCAGGGGATTAATTCACTGATTAGGTTAAGGAACTCATGACCCAATCATTTCTCCTCTAAACCTTCTTGCATTGTCTCACACACGAGCTTTTGGGGGACACCAAACCATAACAGTCATGAAAGACTAGGAAAGACTGAGGAACTATCATAGCTGAAAGAAAAAGGAAACATGAAAACCAAACACTGGAATCGGATTCCAGAAGAAAAACGGGGCATTGGTGAAACAATTAATGAAATCCAAAGGAGTTCTGTTGTTTAGCTAATGTATTACTCAGCTTTCCACCACTATGACAAAATACCTGAAATAAACAACTTGAAAGGAGAGCAGATTTATTTTCAATTCACAATAGCCAGACTGTGGAACCAACCTAGATGCCCTTCAATTGATGAGTGGATAAAGAAACTGTGGTATATATATACAATGGAATATTACTCAGCCATAAAGAATGATAAAATTATGGCATTTGCAGGCAAATGGATGAAATTGGAGAATATCATGCTAAGTGAGATAAGCCAATCTCAAAAAGCCAAAGGACGAATGATATCGCTAATAAGTGGAGGATGACACATAATGGGGGGAGGGAAGGGTTAGTGTTAGAGTTAGAGTTAGGGTTAGGGAGGGGGGCAAGTATGGAGGAAGGAAGCTCTGTATAGAGGGTAAAGAGGGGTGGGAGGGGTGGGGGGAAGGGAAAAAATAACAGAATGAATCAAACAACATTGCTCTATGTAAATTTATGATTACACAAATATATGCCTTTACGCCATGTACAAACAGAGAAACAACATGTATCCCATTTGTTTACAATTAAAAAAAAAATTAAAAAAAAAAAAGAAAGAAAGCAATGAAGGCCAAACACCAAAAAAAAAAAAAAAAAAGAAAGGAGAGCAGATTTATTTTGGCTCATGGTTTCAGAGGTTTCTATCCATGGTCACTTGACTTCATTGTTTTGGGGCCTGTGTTGAGGCAGATGATGATGACAGAGAGCATGTGGTAGAGCAAAGCTGATCACCTCTTGGAAGTCAAGAAGCATAAAAAAAAAAAAAAAAAAAAAGAGGAAAGAGTTTGGGTCCCAATAGCCCCTTTGAGGGCATGACCCAGTGACCTGACTTCCTTCTACTAGGCCCTGCCCCCTGAAGTTCCACAACTTCTCAACAGTGCCATCGGCTGGTGACCAAGTTTTTAGCATATGGGCCTTTGGGGGACAGTTAAGATCCAAACCTTAACAGTTAGCAATATTTTACCAGAATCAGTTTTTTAGTTTTGGTAAGTGTTTGATGGTTACATAAAATGTTAATATAAGGGGAAGTTGGGTTAAAGGAATATGGGAATGTACTATTTTTGCAGCTCCTTTATAAACCTAAATATATCTCAAAATTAAAAAGTTGGAAAATGGATTATTGATTAGTCTTGGTCTCAGTGAACTGAGTCCGTTGGAAAAGATAGCACATAAAACAATATTATAATGTGATAAGTATTATGAAAGGCAAGAACTAACTCCCAAGCAGATCAAAGTCTGCCACTAGGACAAAGCATGACATTTGAGATAAGCCTCATTAAGTGATGTAAATGAAAAGCAAGCTGGAATTTTCCAAAAGCCTAAAAAGTGTGCATGAAATAGCATGGAGTATTCCAGGTATTACAATTGGGGGGATATGCTTGGAACAAAAGTAAAGTGGTAAAGCTGGAAATGCAAATAGACATCACACCCTGAGAAACAGTATCTTCTGTTACTGGTACAAGAGAATAACCAAAAAGCTCTTAATCAGTATCTTAGTCTGTGTGGGCTGCCATAACAAAATACCATAGACTGGGTAGCTAATAAACAACAGAAATCTATTTCTCACCATTCTGGAAGCTGGGAAGTCCAAGACGAAGATGCCAACAGACTCAGTGTCTGGGGAATCTTCCTCATAAATGCCTATCTCCTTGCTGTGCCTTCATGTGATTGTGGTTTTCTCTCAGACCTCTTTAATAGGGACAGTATTCATGATGGCTCTGTCCCCAGACCTAAACATCTCCCAGTGGTCTCATCTCCTAATACCATCATGTTAGGATAAGAATTTCAACATAAAACTTTGAAGGGATATAAACATTCAAATCACAGAATCAGGGACGTGACAGAGGCAGTTTAGTGTTTTGGACACACCATTTTTGTAGGACTGTGGAGAATACAATGAAACATCACAAAGTATCCCATTGCTAGTTCAATGTTTAGTCTTTCCATTTAACTTTTTTCTAGAGATATGTATTAAGGCAAACTGATATCAATTATAGAATCTTAGTGACAGAAACATTTCAACTCTTCAAATGCCTCAGTACATAAATCCTCAGTCCTTAAATGAAAGATCAAGAATTGTCTATCCCTCACCATACAAAAATGCACTTAAAATTCTAGTGCGATACCTCATTTCATCAAAATCTTCATTAAACGAATGGAGATATAGCTAACACTATCATTTGTGCAGCAGTGAATATTTAGTGAGCACCCACTGTGTGCCAGGTACCATCCTCGTTTTAAACATTCATGTTTTTAAAAAGATCCCCCCAAAAGCTGTGATCTTCGTGGAGTTTAAGTTCTAGGGATGAGTGGTGAGAGAAAAAGGATCAATTTATATATTTACAATGTATTTGGAATGTGATTAAAAAACCATGAGTAAAAATAATTAGAAGAATGAGAATCAGGAGTACTGGGAAGATGACGATATGAAAGTTTTAAAGGACGATAGGCTAGTAATTTTCATTTTAAAAAATGATATTTCATCAGTAACCCATTCGACTGTTTGAAGGAAGAGCTCTCCTAGAACAGGGAAAAGCTAGGGCAAAATCCCTGAGAAAGTATGTGTAACACATTCCAAAGAAGGAGCCCAGTGTGGCGGAGGCTGAGTGAGCAGACAGGGAGGCCTGGGGTATGACTTTGGAGGGGCAGCAGAGGGACAAGGTCTATAGGGCTTAGCTGGCCATTGTGTGGGGTTTGGCTTCTATCCTCAATGAGAGAACTATTGGAGGATTATGAGCAGAGCAGTGACATTATTTAATTTGTATTTTTAAAATAGTAAATTTGTTTCCATGTCCCAAATAACACAAATCAGAGGAGGAAGCAAAGGAGAACACCATAAAGACCAATTAGCTATTGTGAGTTGAACTGCTATGAACATTGATGTGACTGTGTAACGGAGTATGCTCATTTTAAGTCCTTTGGGTATAAACCAAGGACTGGGATCACTGGGCCAAAATTCGGGTCCATTCCAAGCTTTCTGAGGAATCTCCATACTGCTTTCCAGAGAGGCTGCACCAATTTGCAACTCCACCAGCAATGTATGAGTGTACCTTTTCCCCCATATCCTCGCCAACATCTGTTATTGTTTGTGTTCTTGATAATAGCCATTCTAATTGGAGTAAGATGAAATCTTAGAGTTGTTTTAAGTTGCATTTCTCCAATCACTAGAGATAATGAACACTTTTTCATATATTTATTAATTGCCTGTTTTTCTTCTACTGTAAAGTGTCCAGTTCCTTGGCCATTTATTGATTGGGTTCTTTGCATTTTTGGCATAAAATTTTGTAAATTCTTTATAAATTTTGGTATGAAAATGGTGGAATAAGACAGACATCATTACCCTATGTACATATATGATTACGCAAATGGTATGAATCTACATTGTGCACAACCATAGAAATGAAAAGATATACCCCTTTTGTATACAATGAATCAAAATGCTGTCTGTAAAAATTAAAAAAAAAAAAATTAGAAAAAGACCAATTAGGAGAATAGCACAGTAATCTAGGAAGGAGACTATGATGACTTGAACCAGTATTTTTAAGGTATAGTAATTAGAATTTTCAGACAAACAGATCATGGGATATGACAGAAAGGTCAAGATGTTTCTAGGCTTTTGACCTGAGCAACTAAAAGATGGAGTTGTCTTTAACTCACACAACTCATGGAAGAGATTTGGAGAGGAAGACTAAAAACAACATTTTGAATGTGCAGAGTGTGAGATGATTATCAGACATCCAAGTGTACATGTCTCATTAGCAACTGAACTTTACCTCTGAGGTTCTGAAATGTCTGATTGGAGAATATAAATTGTGGAGCTATCGGTAGACAGTATGTACTCCAATCTTCCATCTGAATGCACCCAGGGAGGGAGTAAATGTGGACCAGCTATTAATAACCTTCACTCTGTAAAGGGCCAAATAGTAATTATTCTAAGCTTTGAGAGCCATTCTATCTCTGTCATAACTACTCAAATCTATAAACAAATAACATGTAAGTGACCAACATGACTGTATTCCATTAAAAATTTTATTTGTCAAAACAGGCATAAGTTGTATTTAGGATCACAATTCTTAGGTTGTCAGTTTCTTTTTTTTATTTTTAACTTCTTAAAAATTTTTACTATGCAATATGATATTTCTTATTTTACAATTCAGTTAGGACATTTGACTAGGCTTACCCATTACAATTTGGAAATTTAGGACGTTTTTAACAGAAGTATAAAATGCCCTTGAGGAATGGGTTTTACAAATTTCTCTTTTTTTTTCCCCCTGTGGGATTTCTTTTTTTATTATTATTATTATTTATTTATTTTAATTAAAAATCATAAATTTACATAGGGCAATATTGTTTGATTCATTCTGTTATTTTTTCCCTTCCACCCCACCCCTCCCACCCCTCTTTTCCCTCTATACAGTCCTTCCTTCCTCCATTCTTACCACCCTCCTTATCCTTAACCCTAAACCTAACCCTAACCCTAACGCTAACCCCTCATACCCCGCCTTGTATGTCCTCATCCACGCTTATCAGCAAGATCATTCATCCTTTAGTTTTTTGAGATTGGCTTATCTCACTTAGCATGATATCCTCCAATTTCATCCATTTGCCTGCAAATGTCATAATTTTATCATTCTTTATGGCTGACTAATATTCCATTGTGTGTGTATATATATATATATATATATATATGCCACAGTTTCTTTATCCATTCATCAACTGAAGGGCATTTAGGTTGGTTCCACAATCTGCCTATAGTGAATTGAGCAGCTATGAACATCGATGTGTCTGTATCCCTGTAGTATGCTGATTTAAGTCCTTTGGGTATAGGCCAAGGAGTGGGATAGCTGGGTCAAATGGTGGTTCCATTCCAAGCTTTCTGAGGAATCTCCATACTGCTTTCCAGAGTGGCTGCACTAATTTGCAACCCCACCAGCAATGTATAAGTGCACCTTTTTCCCCACATCCTCGCCAACACCTATTGTTGCTTGTGTTCTTGATAATCGCCATTCTAATTGGGGTGAGATGAAATTTAGGGTGGTTTTGATTTGCATTTCTCTTATTACTAGAGATGTTGAACATTTTTTCATATATCTGTTGATTGCTTGTACATCTTCTTCTGTGAAGTGTCTTCATTTCCTTAGCCCATTTGTTAATTGGATTATTTGCATTCTTGGTGTAGAGTTTTTTGAGTTCTTTATAGATTCTGGAAATTAGCGCTCTATCTGAAGTATGAGTGGCAAAAATATTTTCCCACTCTGTAGGCTCTCTCTTCACATTATTGATAGTTTCCTTTGCTGAGAGAAAGCTTTTTACTTTGAATCTCTCCCAGTGGTTGATTCTAGCTTTTATTTCTTGTGCTATGGGAGTCCTGTTAAGGAAGTCTGATCCTAAGCCAACAAGTTGAAGGTTTGGACCTACTTTTTCTTCTATAAGATGCAGGGTCTCTGGTCTGATTCCGAGGTCCTTGATCCATTTTGAGTTGAGTTTTGTGCAGGGTGAGAGATAGGGATTTAGTTTCATTCTGCTGCATATGGATTTCCAGTTTTCCCAGCACCATTTGTTGAAGAGGCTATCTTTTCGCCATTGCATATTTTTGGCCCCTTTGTCTAGTATGATAAAATTGTATTTATTTGGGTTTGTGTCCATGTCCTCTATTCTGTACCATTGATCTACCTGTCTATTTTGGTACCAATACCATGCCGTTTTTGCTACTATTGCTTTGTAGTAGAGTTGAAGATCTGGTATTGCGATAACCCCTGCTTCACTCTTTCTACTGAGGATTGCTTTAGCTATTCTGGGTTTCTTATTCTTCCAGATGAATTTCATAATTGCTTGCTCTATTTCTGTAAGGTACGTCATTGGGATTTTAATTGAAATTGCATTGAATCTGTATAGCACTTTAGGTAGTATGGTCATTTTGACAATATTAATTCTTCCTATCCAAGAACATGGGAGATCCTTCCATCTTCTAAGGTTTTCTTTAATTTCTTTCTTTAGTGTTCTGTAGTTCTCAATGTAGAGGTCTTTCACCTCTTTTGTGAGATTGATTCCTAAGTATTTTATTTTTTTCGATGCTATTGTGAATGGGATAGTTTTCCTCATTTCTCTTTCTGAAGATTCATCACTTATGTATAAAAATGCATTAGATTTATGAGCATTGATCTTGTAACCTGCTACTTTACTGAATTCACTTATGAGTTCTAAGAGTTTTCTGGTGGAATTTCCAGGTTCCTCTAAATATATAATCATGTCATGAGCGAACAGGGATAGTTTGAGTTTCTCTTTTCCAATTCATATCCCTTTAATTTCTTTGGTTTGTCTAATTGCTCTGGCTAGAGTCTCAAGAACAATGTTGAATAGAAGTGGTGAAAGAGGGCATCCCTGCCTTGTTCCAGTTTTTAGGGGGAATGCTTTCAGTTTTTCACCATTTAGAATGATATTGGCCATGGGCTTAGCATAGATGGCCTTTACAATGTTAAGGAATGTTCCCACTACCCCAATTTTCTCTAGTGTTTTGAGCATGAAAGGATGCTGTATTTTATCAAATGCTTTTTCTGGATCTATTGAAATAATCATGTGATTCTTAACTTTTAGTCTGTTGATATGGTGAATGACATTTATTGATTTCTGGATGTTGAACCAACCTTGCATCCCTGGGATGAAACCCACTTGATCGTGGTGCACTATCTTTTTAATATATTTTTGTATGCGATTTGCTAAAATTTTGTTGAGAATTTTTGCATCGATGTTCATTGAGGATATTGGTCTACAGTTCAAAGCCCTAGAAAAAGAAGAGCAGACCAACACCAAAAGTAGTAGAAGACAGGAAATAGTTAAAATCAGAGCCGAAATCAACGAAATTGAAACAAAAGAAACAACCGGAAAAATTAACAAAATAAATAGTTGGTTCTTTGAAAAAAATAAACAAAATTGATAAACCCTTAGCCACACTAACAAAGAGAAAGAGGGAGAAAACTCAAATTACTAAAATTTGGAATGAACAAGGAAATATCACAACAGACACGAGTGAAATACAAATCATAATTAGAAGCTATTTTGAAAATCTATACTCCAACAAAACAGAAAACCTCGAAGACATCAACAGGTTTCTAGAGACATATGAATTACCTAAACTGAACGAGGAGGACATACACAACTTAAATAAATCAATTTCAAGCATTGAAATAGAAGAGGTCATCAAAAGCCTACCAACAAGGAAAAGTCCGGGACCAGATGGGTTCTCAGCCGCGTTCTACAAAACCTTTAAAGAAGAGCTCATTCCAATACTTCTCAAAGTATTCCATAAAATAGAAGAGGAGGGAATCCTCCCAAACTCATTCTATGAAACCAATATTACCCTGATACCTAAACCAGACAGAGACACATTAAGGTCGTCAGTTTCTAAAGTATATAAAGAAGGACACAAGTTTAAGAGATCAGGGAGGAAGAAGACAAGGGATTAGCATAGGAAATTGAAAAAATTCTGCCAGAAAGCTAATAGAAAAACCAGAGAAATATGATATCATAAGCAAGAAGTAAAGAAAGCATTCAAAGGACAAAGAATGATTCAAGTCTACCAAAAGTGACTGATGATTCAAGTTAAACAAAGACTGTGAATTGCAACAATGTGAAGGTTCCTGGGACATTGGCAGGAGTAATTTTGGTAAAATGACTTGAGGCAAAAGCCTGACTAAAGGGGTTCAAGATAGATTGGGAGGCAAATGGAAAAGAGAATGTAATATTCTTACAGGGAATTTTCTGGAAAAGGAAGAAAAGGTGAAGTCAAGGGTTTTTGTTGTTGGTTTTCCAGAATGGAGCAAAAAATTTATTTTTATAAGAATGACTCAATAAAGAGCGGGAAACTATTAGTACAGAAGAATAGAAAATTGCCAGGGTCAATCATACCAAAGGAGATGCCACCCTTAGATAACAGTGAGACCATTCATCTATACAAACTGGTGGCAGATGCAGCCACCCTTGCCCAGAGGTCTTCTCTGGGGGCACAGCTGCCCCTGGTGCTGCTTCTGCAGATACTTAGATTTCTTTCCTGCCAGCATGGCTGCTGTTTACACAGCTGCCACCAATGCTGCTGCTGCCCACAGGAGGTCACCTGGAGGTCTTCTCTTTGGGTGCCGCTGCAGTTGCAGCCACAGCCACCACCACCATCTCAGACCCCCCACCTGCTGCCAATGCCACTAACCCTCTCCCTGCTGCCACTGACTCCCACCACTACCACTTCCATAGCTGCCCAGAGGTCTGCTACCAGGGAAACTCCAGGTTTGGTTGTGCAGGGCTGCATCCATCTTGAGACCCCAGCAAGGGCCTGGGAGGTTGGAGTGTCAGCAGGTTTGCTGCTGCCACCATCTTGGAGCACAGTCACCCCTGTCTGAAGACTCCAATCAGGACCTGGAGGATCAGTGTCAGGGTGACTGAGGGTTTGGATGAGCCTGGGGTCTTCCTCCTGGGAGTGTTGGTGGCTGCCATCTAGTTGCTGTTTTTTAGGATTGCTCATCCCTGGGAGTCTCTCTCCAAATTCCAGTAGCATTGAGATCTTAGTGTTGCAACATGGTCAAACCCAGGATATCAGAATCCCAAATATTGGTGGGATGTGACTGGATCTGCCAGGGCCAGTCTGGACCAGGTAATCTTATGAAAAGTCAGAGACAGGGCTGAGAAACTTAAGAACACCAACAGAGACAGTTGTTTAATTTTCCAAGATTTTTCTTCTCTAACTTCTCTCTCCACCTTATTTGGAGCAAGGTATTTCTTATGTATAAATTTGTTGAAGATGGTGATAAATGTATGGTGTTTTGCAGCTCTGTTGTATATTCTTATATTTTTATTTTATTTTTCTCTTTATATGTATTCTACCTCCCACTTGTCTGTTTTCCTGGATTCCCTTTCTAACTTTTTACCACCTAACAATCAATCTCTATTGGCTCCTCTTCCACTCTTCCTGTGAATTTTTACTTCTAGTTTCTTTCTTTCTCCCTCAGGAACATTATGTCCTACACTATTTATTTCTGTTCTCTCTTTGTCCACCATTTGAAATTGTAAACCTTTTTAGCAAATTTTCTGTTTATATTGTAGACAGTTATTGAACTCATCATTTCTGTTTATAGCAAGAAAGCAGTAAATGCCTTTGTGGGAGTTTATAGATTTAAGGTTATATATTGTTTACACTGGATGCTGTCTCCCTCTTAAAGGTGGGGTACTAGAAATCTTCAGGGCAATACAGGTATACAGGGTAGAATTTGTACTGCCTCAGATCCATACAACTAGATGGGAAAACACACAAGCTACATGAAAAAACAAAGAAACAAAGAGCCTCAAACAAACCAAGATGCCACAATAAGAGAATCTACTGAAAATACAGTAGAAGAAATGTCCAAGAAGGAGTTTATAATGTACATAGTTGAACTGATTTGTGAAGTAAAGTACCGAAGACCACTGCTTGCCCCAGGGCTGCTTCAAGTGGATCCGGTTATGGAGGAAAACCATGGCTTCTTTGCCCCGCTTGCTCCAAGAGGTTCGGCCCGGCTTCTTGCTCTTTTCGCTTACCTAAAACCACCGCTTCTCGCACTTACGGCCCAACCAGCAGGACAGAAGACACATACACTTCAAAGGTTCCCCTTTATTCAAATAACACCCTCAATATATAAGCAGTCTCATGCATAAGCAATTGTAACCAGATATGTCCATCCAATCTTGTTACAGGTCAAGCAATCACTCGCTGGAGCATACATGTAAAGTATATCTGTCCACGCGCTAGACAGCTGAACTGATTATAATACAGCCAATTGTAAACGCATTCTGCTTTTCTCCATGCATAATCAGAATGCCGTTTGCTCTCTGCCAGTCGCCATCTTTGGGTGTATGTGGTGTAACCCTGGGCCCCAGGTTCCACCCACCACAGTAAAGGATGATATAAAGAGGAAATCAACAAGAAAATACAGGGACTGGGGTTGTGGCTCAGTGGTAGAGCACTTGCCTAGCATGTGTGAGGCACTGGGTTCGAGTTTCAACACCACATATAAATAAATAAGATAAAGGTCGACTGACAACTAAAAAATACTTAAAAAAAAAAAGAGAGAGAGAGAAAATACAGGAAGCAAAAGATCACTTTGATAAAGAGAGATTCTGAAAAAATTCAAGAAGAAATCCTCAAAATGAAGGAATCAATAAAACAAATTATAGATTCAATGGAAAACATCACCAACAGACTAGACCACTTAGAAGACAGAACCTCAGGCAATGGAGACAAAATATTCAATATTGAAAATAAAGTTCACCATGCAGAAAAGATTGTAAGAATCCATGAAAAGAACTTCTAAGAATTATGGGACAACAGGAAAAGACCACATTTAAGAGTTATCAGGATAGAAGTAGCAGAAATACAAACCAAAGGAATGCACAATCTTTTCAATGACATAATAACAGAAAATTTCCCAAACCTAAAGAATGAAATGGAAAATTAAATACAGGATTACAGGCCCCAAATGTAAAAAATTACAGCAAACCCACACCAAGACACATTATAATTAGAATAATTAAATACATAATAAGGATAAAATCTTTAAGGCCATGAGAGAAAAAAAAAAAAAAAGCAAATTATGTATAGGTGGAAAACAATTCAGATCTCAACTGATTTCTCAACCCAGACCCTCAAAGCTAGGAGGTCATTGAACAACATATTTCAAACTCTGAAAGAAAATGAATGCCAACCCAAAATCTTACATCCAACAAAATTAAGTTTTAGATTTGAAGATGACATAAAAACCTTCCATGATAAACAAATTTAAAAGAATTCACAATTAGAAAGCCTGCAGTACAGAACATTCTTAACAAAATATTCCATGGAGATAAAGTGAAAAAAAAAAAAAAAAAAACGAAGTGAAAACCAGCAACAGGAGGAACTACACTAAAGAAATAGTCAAAGAAGAAACTAAATCAAATTAAAAGCCATAAATTAATCAAAATGACTGGGAATACAAATCACATTTCAATAATAAACTTGAACATTAATGGCCTAAACCCCAATCAAGACATAGGCTGGCAGATTGGAATAAAAAACAAGACCCACCAATATGCTGTCTCCAAGAGACTCACCTCATAGAAAAAGACATCCAGAGACTGAAGGTGGAAGGGTGGGGGAAAAAAGTATCACTCATATGGATTAATAAATAAGCAGGGGTTTCTATCCTCATATCAGATAAAGTGGACTTCAAGCCAAAGTTAATCATAAAGTACAACGGAGGATATTTCATTCTACTGAAAGGAATTATATATCAACAAGACATAATGATTATAAATATTTATGCCCCAAACAATGGAGCATCTATGTACATAAAATAAACCCTTATCAATTTCATGAATCAAATAGACCACAACACAATAATACTGAGTGACTTTAAAACACCTCTCTCACTACTGGACGGATCTTTCAAACAAAAAATAAATTAAAAAAATACACAACTAAGTAATAAAATCAATAACTTAGACTTAACAGATAGATATAGAATATTTTATTCATCAATGAGCGAATATACTTTTTTTCTCAGCAGCACATGGCTTGTTCTCTAAAATAGACCATATCTTATGCCACAAAGCAATTCTTAGTAAATACCAAAAAAATGGAGATAATACCTTGCATTCTATCAGATCATAATAGACTGAAATTAGAGATCAATGATAAAATAAAAAATAGAAGCTACTCTAACACATGGAGACTAAATAATACACTATGCAATGATGAATGGATAGTAGAAAACATTAAGAATGAAATAAAAAAAATACTTAAAGGCAAATGAGCATATGGATACAATATGCCAAAATCTCTGGGACACTATGAAGGCAGTATAAGAGGAAAGTTTATTGCATTGAGCTTATTTATTGAAAAAATTAAAAAGTGAACAAAAAAAATGACCTAATATTACATCTCAAAGCCCTAGAAAAAGAAGAACAAATTAACACTAAAGACAGTAGAAGACAAGAAATTATTAAAATCAGAATAGAAATCAATGAAATTGAAACAATTGAAAAAACTGACAATGCAAAAAGTTGGTTCTTTGAAAAAAATCAATAAAATTGATAAATCCTTAGCCACACTAATGAAGAGAAAAAGAGAGAAAACCCAAATTACTAAAATACATGATGAAAGAAAGATCACAACAGATACAACTGAAATACAAAAGATAATTAGAAACTATTCTGAAAATGTATACTCCAATAAGATAGAAAATATTGAACATGATGACAATTTTCTAGAGACATATGACCTACCTAAACTGAATCAGATGGTCATACACCATTTAAACAGAAAAAATTCAGGTAATGAAATAGAAAGTGTCATCAAAAAACCTACCAATTAAGAAAAGACCAGGACCAGACAGATTCTCAGTCGAGTTCTACAAGACTTACAAACAAGAATTAACACCAATATTCCTCAAATTATTTATGAAATAGAAACTCATTCTATGAGACTGATATCACTCTAATACCAAAACCGGACAAAGACATTAAGAAAACTTCAGACCAATGTCTCTGATGAACATAGATGCAAAAATTTTCAATAAAATTCTGGCAAATTGCATACAAAACATATTAAAAAGATAGTGTACCATAATCAAGTGGGATTTATCCCAGGAATGCAAGGTTGGTTCAACATATGAAAATCAATAAATGTAATTCATCATATCAATAGACTTAAAAACATGAATCATATGATCATCTCAATAGATGCAGAAAAAAACATTTGACATTATACAGCACCCCTTCATGTTCAAAACACTAGAAAAACTAGGTATAGTAGGAAGATACCTTAACATTGTAAAAGCCATATATGTTAAACCTAAGGCCAACATAATTCTAAATGAAGAAAAATTTAAAGCATTCCCTCTAAAAATTGAAACAAGATAAGGATATCCTCTTTCACCACTTCTATTCAACATAGTCCTTGAAACTCTAGTCAGAGCAATTAGACAGAAGGAAATTAAAGGTATACAAATAGGTAAAGAAGAACTCAAACTATCACTATTTGCTGATGACATAATTCTATATTCAGAAGATCCAAAAAATTCCACCAAAACCTTCTAGAACTAATAAATGAATTCAGCAAAGTAGCAGAAAATAAAATCAACACCCATAAATCAAACTTGTTTCTCTACATCAGTAATGAATCCACTGAAAGAGAAATTAAGAAAACTATCCCATTCACGGTAACCTCAAAAAAATGCTTGGGAATCAATCTAACAAAATAGGTGAAAGACTTCTACAGTGAAAACTATAGAACACTAAATAGAGAAATTCAAGAAGACCTGAGAACATGGAGAGACCTCCCATCTCCTGGATAGGCAGAATTAGTAATGTCAAAATGGCCATACTTCCAAAAGCATTATATAAATTTAATGCAATTCCTATTAAAATCCCAATGATATTCTTCCTTGAACTAGAAAAAGCAATCATGAAATTCATTTAGAAAAATAAAAGACCCAGAATATCCAAAGCAATCCTTAGCAAGAAGAGCAAAGCAGGAGGTAGCACAGTACCAGATGTCAAACGATACTACAGAGCTATAGTAATAAAAACAACATGGTATTGGCACCAAAACAGACACGCAGACTAATGGTACAGAATAGAAGACACAGAGACAAACCCTCATAAATACAGTTATCTCATACCAGATAAAGGTGACAAAAACATACTTTGGAAGAAAGATAGCCTATTCAACAAATGGTGCTGGGAAAAATGGAAAGCCGCATGTAACAAAATGAAATGAAACCCTATCTCTCACCCTGCACAAAACTCATCTGGAAGTGAATCAAAGACTTAAGCACTAGAATACCCTGCACCTGCTAGAAGAAAAAGTAGGCCCAAATCTTCACCATGTTGGCCTAGAATCTGACTACCTTAACAAGACCCCTAAAGTGCAAGAAGTAAAATCAAGAATCAATAAATGGGATGGATTCTAAACAGAAATCTGCTTCTCAGCAAAGGAAACAATCAATAATGTGAAAAGAGAGCCTATAGATTGGGAGAAAGTCTTTATTATGAATACCTCAGATAAAGCAGAAATTTCTAGGGCATATAAAAACTCAAAAAATCTAACACCAAAAAACAAAAATTATAATAACTCAATCAATAAATGAAACTGAACAGACATATCACAGAAGAATATATACAGTCCATCAACAAATACATGAAAAAACTTCTCCAGCAATTAGAGAAATGCAAATCAAAACTACTCTAAGATTTCATCTTGCTACAATCAGAATGGCAACTATCAAGAATACAAGTAACAACAAATGTTGGCAAGGATGTAGGGAAAAAGGTAAACTCATACATTGCTGGTGTGAATACGAATTGGTGCAACCATTATGGAAAGTGGTATGGAGCACCTGGAATGGATCACCATTTGACCCAGCTATTCCACTTCTTGGTTTATGCCCAATGGACTTAAAATCAGCATACTACAGTTGCACAGCCACACGAATGTTTATAGCAGCTCAACTCACAATAGCTAAACTATGGAACCAACCTAGGTGCCCTTAAACAGATGAATGGATAAAGAAAATGTGGTATGTGTACATGATGGAATATTACTCAGCCTTAAAGAAAATGAAATGATGGAATTTGGAGGTAAATGGATGGAGCTGGAGAATACTGCTTAGCGAAATAAGCCAAACCCATTAAACCAAAGGCCAAACATTTTCTCTGATATGTGAATGCTAATTCACAATGAGTCAGGGATCGACTAGGCGAGAATAGCGTTACTTTATTTTAGGTAGAGGGGAGTGAAGGAAGGGAAAGGGGTATGGAGGTAGGAAGGATAGTAGAGTGAAACAGACATTATTACCTCATGTACATGTATGACTACATGACCAATGTGATCCTACAATATGTACAATCAGAAAATGAGAAATTATACTCCACTTATGTATGATTCATCAAAGTGCATAAATGCATTCTACTGTCATGTATAACTAATTAGAACAAATTTTTAAAAATTTAAAAAGGAAACAAAAAAAGGTGGCAAACAATGTACACAGAAAGGGCATGAGAATTTATGGCAGGTTGCTCAATAGGATCATGGGAGATTGTAAAAGTTTTCTGAAAGACAGCAACTGAGAGTGAAGATGATCAAGGGAGAGTTGGAGATTTGAGGCAAGGGAAGAGGACGAGACTGTCAAAGAAGGAATAAGGAAAGTTATTGGTTGGAAAACACAATGATCCACAGCAGTATTAGGGGTCCACTTGAGGTTCAAATCACAAATTGTGAAAGTAGCCAGCCATGCTCTTAATTTTTTTTCTTGCACATCAATCTACATAGGAGTGAACCAACCCCTATGCTACCTTTAACCAGTGTGAGAGTTGCACAAAAGAATGATAGAATAAAATAAAGGCAAGAGAATTAACTATATTTGGGAATTACTATAATGAACAAAAATATCAATCTGGGCAAAAAGGAACTTGACATCATGAAGAAGTGAAAGAAAGTAAGGTTAAAAGATTGTGGGTCCCACCGAGGCTGTAGGATGGTTAAACTTGGAGAATTAGATAGAGCAACTTCAAATGAGAGGAGATGCTGATCAGAGAATGGGATACATAAATTTGAGATTATGATGGGGTGTTGCTTCAATTACTGGAAATAATAAGGTCATTGCTTGTTTACCAAGCCACAGACACTATTTCAGGCACTTGACACCATTTAAATCGTCTAGAATACCGATGACATTCTTATCATTAACAAGCTCAATAAACCATTGCAACCCAGACTGGAGTGACCACTGCTGACTTTTCTTCTCTGACAGTCTATAGCATGTTCACTGGAGGCAGGTCACCCCACTTCAGATGACTTTGAATAGGCAAGAGTACCCTTCTGAGGAATTCCAGTAATCACCAATGTAGGTAATATTCACTCAGCAGCTTGTACAGAACTATCTCCTGTTAGGACTTGTGTTATTACAGAGGATGATATTTATAACATGTTTGTAAATAATGAAGGTAAACTCTACTGCAAGGGAACATTGTTAAATGGTGATTTAATGAACTACGTTCCCTAAGGAAGAAATACATATATTTTAAAACTTAGAGAAAAATACCAAATTCAACAAAATAAGCAAAGAGTTAATTTCATGTATGTGTAATATGTAATTAATGAGTTAGTCTTTTTAGAGAACACTGAACCTTTTCTCTAAACCTGGCAAACGTCAGACTCACGTTTACTTCTCAGGAAAGTGTCTGGTATTTAGTTGGAGTTCAATAAATATTAGCTGAATGAAAAAAAAAAAAAAAAGAAAGAAAATGAAACTTCCTGCTGTTGGAAACCAGTGATCTCCATCCAACATTTAATTTCTTTAATTTTCCATATTATATAAAAATCTCTGAGTCAAGTTCTGTTTTCTTTCCTTTTCCCAAGACTACACATGGGCAAGTTATTCTGCAACTCACTTCAGGTAACAGCCTTGATTCACAAACATGGTGCTGACAGAACGATACTATTTATAGTCTCCTGGCTTCAAAAGACATTTCCCCCTTCATTAATTCATTTCCTTTTGGTCCCCATCCTCACCTTTTATAAGATGAGGTGTAACAGGGACAAATCTCCTTCTGATTTGCTCATGCTCATGAGGAAGCTGGGAGCCCAGAAAGCTATTCTTCATCTCCTAGGAGAATGCCAGCCAAGCCCTGGCAAGAGAGTGATTGAACATGCTCAGATTAATTTCATGGCTATTTGTTCCATCCCAGAATCATATCAAGCTGAGTCCTCCAAGTTGAAATTGCATCACTCTGCCCTTGCTGCTCAGGTAAGGGCAGTGAAAAATGAGCATCTCTCCAACCCTCTAATGATAAATAATGACTTTTTCCTTCACAACTGATATGTATTTTACAACATCATCAGAGAAGTCTAATTACCAAACAAAATGATAAGATATATCAAGACACAAGGAGTCTAGATTAAACTCATAAGAAATAGGCATTTGCATCTTTACCATCCTTCAGTGTCACTTCGGTAATGGAAAAGTAACAACTGGAAGGTGCATAATGAATATTCCATTAAATATTCATTTGGATTGTAAATAACTTAAAATTTTAAACTATCCAGCAGAAGAATATAAGAGAAGGGTGAAAACATGTTTGGCTGCTAAAGGAGAACTGACAAGCAGAGTTGGAGGGGAAAATAGTGAAGGGAAGATTTAGCATTAACTGGATAAATAAATGCTGTGAAGTCCACAAGGACAAGAAAGAGGGCATTTGCTTTTTGGCATTTGATAGGGAAATTTTAACTTTCCTGAACTTTGGTCTATATTTGTTCAGGTGGACTAACCTTATGCCTTCTGCTGTAGGTCATTCTTGTGATCACATTTTTTCCCTACAATTATAATCCCTTAAGCATAGTGTGATTCTTAGCATTCAGAGATGTCCCTGGTTGCAAACTTATTCTTTGTTTTAGGCCTGCAAGTCTTATTGAGCTGGGAGCTGAATAGTCTTTGAGTAGTCTAGATTCTTGTTTATTGAGCTTGAATTAGTTGTTTCAGGATCAATAAGTAAGAATGGCAATAATAACTTCTCATTCAGGGGGCAATGGCCAAAAATCAAGATTAAAAATGATTGAAAACATGAAGGACAGAATGGGAGTTAACTTTAGCTGTGTGCTTATCAAGGCACCATCTAAGCACTGAGAAAGGCACTTACATAATCTTATTTTATTCCACAATGATCTTGCCTGGTTGGTATTAGCATAACCCATTTTGTAAATGACAGAAATGAAATTCAGAGAAGTAGGTAATTTCCAAAAGTCACATAATAGAAAGGGAGTAGAACTTGAATTTGAGCCCAAATTCAATAAAATAAATCCAGAAGCATCATTCTTTTTATTACCCCATATAGTCTTATTTGTATGAAAACCATTATACATAATAAAGAAAAAAGCAGGTTCAGTTCAGCTTTTTAATATCAGTGCTTTGTATAGTGCGTGGAATATAGTATGTACTCAATAAATACTTGTGGGAGACATGAAGCAAGGAACTATCCTGCTACTGTTACAGATCATTTTAAGAAGCAAAATGCATATTAATATTAAGTGAACACATGTACTAAAGATTTTAATGCATTAAATATGAAAGAACCAATAAGATGCTGCAAATGGTACAAAAGAGAATTAAAGGAACTACACATATGAAGACAATAAGAATGCTGAAATGTATTTGCTTAATAACTACAAAACTGGTTAATACCCACAGAGCAATAATCAATTGCATGTCCAGGGGACACAATGCATTTCTATGGAAATCATTTGCATTGCTATCTATACTATCAACCTTACAGGATTATAAAATAGCTCAAAGACAATGAAATACAGGTAACTCAGAGGGGTACACCAGACAGGATACCCAATCAGTTTGTCTTGCCCATTTCCTTCTTTCACAATTCTTCCTGAAAAACTATCCCAAAATAGAAAACAGTACAGAAAGAAATGAACTTCAGTTTTATAAAATAGTACTCAGAGATACAATCCAATAAAGGAAAACAACACTTTCATGATCATCATTAACTTTTTAGAAACCATGGATAATCTATGAGATAAAAATACTTAAAGTTATCAAACAGATTACTTTCATAAGGGTAGAAAACTTTATACTATAAAATAGAATATTTTCCCTAAATCATTCAGATTTGCAGAATTAAGCAGCAGGATTTCTAATGCCAGATCTAGAACCAGATTTCTGCTGGCTGCCATTGCTGGATGTCCATTCTTCCACTGCAAACTCTGCTTTCCTCTACCATTGCCAAAGAGAGTAACTAGAGCTCATGTCTGCCTTCAGGTTTCTTGGTTGGAGCTTGTCATTCTTCATTTATTTGTTTGTTTGTTTGTTTTGGCATATCTGTCTTCTGTTCTTCCTGCAGAGCTTGGAAGCTCTACAAATCTGTATTTCTAAGACTAGAACTTAGTACAAACATGAATTGTTCTGAAATGGGCTTTTATGAGGGATTTTTCAGGAATGTACATGATCCATTGATTTAGTTACACCTGTGCCATTACCTTAGAGAGACTGAAGTTACTGCCTAAGATTTAAAACCACTTAATTCTTAAAGGCCATTGCCCCTGGCTTACAGTTTGTTTTCATATAGTTTCTTTTATGGATGGAACATTAATCTCCCTGTCCATAGAAGACATTTCTGGTCCAAAGGTGAATATTTTATTCTCTATGTGTTCTATTGCATGTTTCAAAACTACTTAGCAATTTATTGTCTGAAAATAATTCATGAACTTCAGAAAATATTTCTTAGTGCATATGTTGAAGAGAACATAGTTAAGTATGGAACAGAATTCATACACTCAACACAAGTATTCATGCTATGGTTGATCTAATTCTGCCTCCTACCTGAGACATGAGAATTATGTAGGTGGTAGAGAATCCCAGAATAATGGAAGGAATTTCTTTTCTTCTGCACTTAACTACATGATCTAGAAAGCGACACCCATGGCCAGCATGTGTCAGAACAGCACTGAGTTACACATGAGCTGCAGTTTAAGGGTCTTTGTAACAGCTGCTATCGTGCTTTCCACTCAGAATTTACCGTGCTGAATTTGAAAAGACACTACCAAACTTTATGCCAGTAATTACATTAGGCTACTGGCAACATAGGAATTATTCTATTGTAGACAGCAATAAGAGCATAACAGAAAGAGGCTCTTTTCCCTATTTCACCTCAGTGTCCTCAGTACAGCAACTCCATCTTTGTTGAAATATATCCAGATCTTCAGGAGAAAGGTACTTTAAGAATGTTTTAATTAAATGGAAATGTACTTTGTAAGGTACTTTTAATTATCTGTGATAAATGGAAACAATAGTATTTTGAATAATTGAAAACCTGGATGAGGAATAACAGGCATTGTAACATTATTTTTTATTACCTTATAATTTATATCCAGGATAGATCCAGAATGATGATCTAAAATGATGATTCAAAATTAATTTAACTACATTGGGCTAAATATAAATATGGCGTTGTCTTCCCTTGAAGAATTAGTTAGGAAGAGTGAGGTGAAAAGTAACTAAAGTACCAAGAGAAAGCAGCTTGAGAAGGGAATGATTGATTTTGCTCAGAGGAAGTTCTAGAAGGACTCCCACAACTGATCCAAACCTTGATGGAGGAATGCAAAAACCAAGAGGAAGAAAGACTTTTCCAGATGTTTCCAAGTAAAAGGCCTGTTGAGAGAATTACAAGTGCTTTGTCAATTGTGTCAAGAACCAAGGGTACTTGATAAAGAACAGAGGAAAGGGAAACTGGGATCAGAAGCAGAACACAACACCGAAATCCAAAGGGCAATGATCGCTAGGTACGGTGCCCACACCTATAATCCCAGCCGCTCAGCTCACATGACTGAGGCAGGACGATTGCAAGTTGGATGCCAGCCTGAGCAACTTAGCAATACCCTGCCCTAAAATAAAAAATAAAAGTGTCTGGGGATGTAGCTCAGCGGTACATCCTTAGTACCAGTTTCATTCCTTAATACCAGAATTAAAGGGGGGAAATGTTATAAAGGTCATCGGCTGCCTTGTTAAAGGTCTTGTTTCTAACATATTAGTAATAGGGAGACACAAACAGGAGAAAAATACTAAGTTGTATTTGGACATCAAGTAAAGAAATGATTTCAAGAAGTGATTGGATAATGGTACCAAATGTGACAGAATGATTACGGAGGGAACACTGTATTTTGCTTCTCAACATCAGAAATACTCTTTTTTATTTGGGAAACAATTCTGCTTCATGCCAAGTACACAGGGCCAATCTCCACTAGAGAAGCTAAGTGAAAGCTAGGGTTCATCCGGACAAGAGACCCAGGCTCAGGCAATTGGACATTCCACCTAGGACTTAAGTCTCAGTTGACCATGCAAATGTAGAGACCACTCAGAATTCACTCAGTGGCTGTGCCAAGTGTCCCAGCATTTACCTGAAGTGTCATTTGTCTGTTACTCAGCATCCTTTGTCTCTTATCTAGTTCCGGTTCTCCAGCCTTCTTGTTGGCTCTGTGAGTTACCCAAAATCTTCTGTTCATTCTTTTTGTTTTGTTTCATTTGGGGCAGTGGTGAGTATTGAACACAGAACCTTGCAAAGACTAGACAAGTACTCCCACTGTGCTCCATTCCCAGTCTCCAAGTTTTTCTCATAAACTTATTTTCAGTTTACTTCAATAAGAGATCATTGTCATTGCTTACATCTAAGGATCCCTAGCAATACTAAGGACTGCAAGTAGCGTTTGATTTTGTTCACTGGAAGAGCATTGGCTTCCTCACTGGCAGCAATTACAAAAGCATGATGAGGACAGGACCTGGACCCAATTGGAATAAAAATTTCACATTAACTCAGAAAAACGACATACCAATGTGATCATTTTTCAAGTAGTTTGGCAATGAATAAAGGAAAGTAGACAGAAAAAAATTAGAGTTGAAATTCCTTTTTAAATTTTTTTCAGTAAAAAACCCTTAGACCTATTCATAGGCTGATTAAGAATCCAGTTAGGAAAATGCATACTTAATGAAAGGCCATATTTGAGTCCATGAAGCATCAAAGGAAGAGTTGAAAAACAAAGGCCTATTTGGAAGGTTGGTCTTTAAAAAAGTGAATATAAATAAAACTTAGTTGTTCAATAAGAGAGACTTTCAGAGTTTTGACATTCAATAGATTCTATTTTATGTCAGATTAGATTAATAGTGTATCTCAATTTAAAAAGACAGTTAAAGATATTTACTAAAAATGTAAAGAAAATATTTGCAAATCACCACTTAGATTGAAAAATAAATATACCAATCAAAATTATTTTACAAATAATGCATCCATAGTCTTAATGTAGTCCCTTATTAGGAAAACCTAAGACATAATATTAAACAATTCAGTAAAGGATTCTGCAAGAAAATAACAGGGTGCAGTCAAACACATTTTTGGTCACCTAACTTTCTAAAAGACAGAACTTAAAATGAATAGAAAAGATGAATCACATAAACCTTACCTTAGAATATTTTCTATCCACCCCAATCACCTAGAAAATTGCTATACATTCTTCAAGAATCTGTACAAGTATGGCCTCCTCTCTAAAGCCTTTCTCCACCCATAAAACACAGAATTCATCCTTCCTCTCCATGTCTTTGTCAACTATGTTCAAGACATAATTATAATATTTATCATATGGTAGATCATTACCAAGCCTGCCTCCCATGATATAGTTGAATGAACTCCCTGGAGATAGGAATGACATGTTATTCATTATTGCAATCCCAATGTCTAGAACAACATCCAGCATATAATGATGATTCAACAAATGCTATTTGGGTGAATTGATGAGTAGATGAAATTTACCCATTATTGAATACCATTTTTCTCAGTGAAGTGACTTACAAGAAAAGACTAGTTCAAAGCTACCTACACTATGTATAATCAGAAAAATGGGAGATTATACTCTATTTATGTATGATCTATCAAAATGCATAAATGCATTCTACTGTCATGTGCAACTAATTAGAACAAATAAAATTTAAAAATTATTTTAAAAAAGCTACAGCCTATGATGAGCTTTAGAGCTCAGATTCTCTGTAGTTCACTTACCAATAACCGCTACTTCCTAGCCCGGGTTGCTTCAAGCGGCTCGCGCTGCTTCTTGCTCTTTCGGCCCGACCAGCGGGACAAGAGACACGTACTCTTCAGAAGTTCATGAAGCAGCTTCCCCTTTATTCAGAAAACACCCTCAATATATAAGCAGTCTCATGCATAAGTAATTGTAACCAGATATGTCCATCCAATCCTGTTAAAGATCAAGCATACAAGCTTGCTCAAGCATACACGTAAAGTATATCTGTCCACATGCTAGGCGGCTGAACTGATTATCATACAGCCAATTGTAAACGCTTCCTGCCTTTCTCCAGGCATAATCAGGACGCCATTTGCTCTCTGACAGTCGCCACCTTTAGATGCACGTGGTGTAACCCTGGGCCCCGGGTTTCGCCCACCACAATCACTGAAAAGGGATTGATAGTGGCCCAGCAGCTTTGTTCTCTGAAGTTTTGAATGTGAAACATAGTATGTTCTTTTAGTTCTTATTAAGTACAATAAAATGCTGCAATTTAAGTGAGTAATTTTATGAATGTGACTCTTAACATCTGAGACAATAAGTTCATGGGTTACATAGAAATATCATGGAAACTACTTCTGCTACAATGACTCCTACTTCTTACTACAATACAGCTTCCAGACAGTGGAAGATTTTGAATTTCTGTATGGGAGGAGTTTTAGAGCAGCACTCTGGTGAGTTGAGTTATGTATATGTGGTGGACAGAGGGCAGTTCTAAGGGATTGTGCCTGCATTCCAAGCATATTGTTTGTTTGTGTGTGTGTGTGTGTGTGTGTGTGTGTGTGTGTGTGTAGATTGTTTGCTTAATTCAGGGTGGTTTGGGAAAAGCCATCATAAATTTTGACAAGTATTGCTACATCACCATTCGGATGGCAAAGAAAAAGAAAATGTCACCCTTTGGAAACTATCACTTTCATAATCAGGACCAAGATTATACCAATATGCTAGTACATAAAATAAATCTATCTCATCTTTACAGACATTTGTTTTAAGTCTTTTAGGACAAGATAAAGACTACAGAAAAGTATAATGGCATACCAGATCTGTATTATTTATAAATACAATAGAGAGCTGGATTGGGTAAATTCTCTTGCACCTCACTAACACTGTGTATCTTCTACTTAATTAGAATAGCCTGTTTGCTTATTAGCTTCTCCCACTAGGTCATGAGCTTCTTGAGGTAGACTATGTCTTATTCATCTTTATCTCTTTCATGATTAGCATAGTCCTGGCATTAAAGTTTTCTCTTTCTCTGCACTTCATGGGTCATTTTTATTAAAAGCATCATTACTACAGTTGGCAGCAATTTACACAAGTTTTTGAGAGAACAAATGTCTATCAGACAGAGAGATACCCTTCATCAGGTAGAAAAAAAAAATCACTGATATTTTTAAATAGATAAATATTTTGTGAATCTTAACTTGGCTTTCCTTTGAAAAGATAATCAAATAAATTAAAGTCTAATTCTGTATTCTCACATTGATATTCCATTCCTTTTTATCATGCCATTTTCACCCTTTACATCTTAATCAGATATCTGTACATCTAATCCAAATACAGGGAAATTTATTTTTTCTACTTTATCTTTATCAAATGCTATATAGTAACAGAGAAAATGGCGCATATTTGAAAAATAACCAATTCCTATTTAAATTCCAGATTTAATCAACATAAAATTTAAAATCATAAGAGTCTATTTAGTTGTCATGCCATGATGGTTTCAGAACCCAAATAAGAATTTGGTACCTAAGTCATTAATATCATCATCTGAAATTACAACCAGGAAAAAAGAGTATGAAATGGCAGCGATGAGCTGTCTGCATAAACAGCATTTCCCATGAGGTTCTGCTTCATCTCTGTACCTGGCACAATACTTCCTGGAAAAGATACACCTATAAAAATGATATGCCATGAACAATGAGCAGGGTAGACTACCTGCCAGGCTAATTTCTCATGGAGAATGCAATAAAGTTGCACTAACGGTCATACCACTTTCTCTGCTGAGGCCAGTTAGTGTGGTAGGTTCCCCCAGAGCATACCCCACCCCTAACAGAATGGATAACAGGGTATTTCAAAATCTACAAAGCTGAGCAATGCATTCTGAACCCGCTGTGATACCGCTGACATTCAGACTTCCGTAAACTCTAAAACTCTCCACAAACCTCTCTCTTACCATTTTAATTTCAACAGGTCACAGTTGCTGGATTCTGAGTAAGGAAAAAAGTGTCTCCTGAGAAAAGAGAGACATGAAACATGAAACCAAGACCCTGCTGAGGAAAACCTGATTCTCAACCCATGACTCCATGTGACAAGATAGCAAATGAATTTCTTTCTTCCACCACACCTGTTTATTATCAACCTGATATTTGAAACTGTGCTTTTTAGACTAGAGTAACCAGATGCTATGGTTTGGCTGTGGTCTGAATGTCCCTTTAGGGTAGATTATGATTGAAAGCTTGGTCCCTAGGGTGGCACTATGAGAAGGTGATAGAATCTTTAAGAGGTGGGGCCTCATGGGAGGTCCTTAAGCCACTGGGAGTGTGCCCTCAGAAGGTCTTCTAGGACTCCTCAGTGGTTCCCACAGGAAGGTAGTTATGCAAGCCTGAGCCTCACCCCCTCCCCCTGCTGCACAACAGCTGTCCCTCTGCTTCCTAATTTTTGATGTCATCTCTAGGTGGGTCCTGCACAAATTCCCACTGTTGCTCTCTTCTATGATGTGAAGCTGAAAACTGAGCCCATGCTAACACAGTTATCTCTGAACCTTCCAAAACTATGGGTAAATAAATTTAAGTAGCCTGTATTGTGTATTTCATTATATGGAAAAACTGATTAATGCAGAAAATGGCAAAGAAATTTACTTCCTCCAGTAAACCTGTCTGTTGTAAAACTGTTACAGAAAACTGTACTTCTGAGAACAAAGTAACCAGAAATCCTAGTTGTCTGAATATTTTGGTATGTCCCTGGTGATGATGAGGAAAAACAAATGATTTCTGACTTGTTAAACCAGGATCTCTAAGAGTACAAAATGTAGCTTGTCATATCTCTCAGTATTTTTTGATCTGTAGGACAGATTGTGGACTGACTACCGTGTGCAGAGAACTAACTACATTTCATAATTTTATCCTGTGACTCATTCTCTCAACAAGATGGGTGCCTCCAGACAAATGACATGGTTTTGAATTCAGGCAAACAGAAACTACACAGCTTGCAAGCAATACCACATTATATTGAGCGTGAAAGCAAACAAGTTTTTTTCTAGGGGTCCTATAACGAAAGTGTCTGCTTTGAAGGGCATCCATAGAAGTGCTTAGGAAACTGCATGGCCACTGTTTTGGATGATGCAGAAGAAATTACTGCATGTTCATAGAGGGTCACACTAGACAACTCCCAAATTGCCTTCTGATCCTAAATCTGCTATGAAAGATTATATGGAATACAGTCAATTTAAGTGCCATTTAAGATTTCTTTTCTTTGAGATAAATATCTACATCAACTTACAAGGAAACAAATTATATTGGTCAACCCAATTAAACGGGGGCAGTAATTTGAAAGACACTACCTAAAACAAGATTCCCTTAGAAAAGAGATGATGAGAACATTCCTGACATGCAAAGATCTGTTTCCAAAAGAAGAAATGGCAATTCTCCTCAGGAAACACTGGCATTGATGTTTCCTGCTCTTTAAAAATAACATAACTGTGTAGGAGTCTTTCTTCTTTATGAAACTAATGTTTTATTGTTAGGTCTCCTTGGAGAAATATAATTTTTTACAATTTTAACTAGCATCTGAAATTTATTTTTGTATCTTAACAAAAGAAGCAACACTACCATCATGTGGCAAAAGAGATTAAATTTTTTTAAAGTCACATAAAATTTAAATTCACAAATTAATGTTCTAATCAAACGAATTCTTTTTTATCATTTGGACAGTATTCACAACTCTCATTAAATAATTTGCGATTTAGTCAAGTTCTTGGACTGGAGGCAAAATTTCTATGAAAGAAGATATCTGAGATTAATTCTTCCCCTTTGAGTTAGGTTGTTAACAGTGGCTTCTTACTTCTTTGCACTGTCCTACCAGTAAAACAAAAGAATGGGAAAGCCCAGATGTCACTGATTTAACTGCAACAAAGCAATCACAGTTAACAAGTAAGCAAGGAACTCTAAAAAGAAAATCAAGCAAAAATAAAGACCAAAATTTTGAACATTACTTTATGTTAAAAAGTGCTTTTACAGACATTATCTTAATTGATCCAACAATCCTCTGATACAATTATTAATATCCCATTTTACTTAGTGGGGAAACTAAGATGCAGGGCAATAGTTTACTCCCAGTTAGTTCATCCAGTTGAAAGGTGAGCTCAGCTTACCTGTCATTTATTTTGTCATGATTCTTATGAGGTACCAAGAAAAAATTAGCCATTTTCTTCCCTAGCCCTGTTAATGCTTTGTAATCATTTATAGCACTTTCTCTCTCTATTGGAAGCAGAGTTCTTAGACTTGATGATATTAACTCATTTATTCAGTAAATATTTTCACAATATTATCTACTCTGAAAGAATGCCCTGGAGTGACATTCCAAATATAGCATGTTCTACATCAGTGGTTCTCATTCATTTTAATAATTTGTCTGTAGATGCCTTTGTTTTCTAAGCATACAATCATATTGGCTGAAAATACTAATTTAGGTGTTTTTCTTTTTCCAATTATATAATTTGCATTTTATGGGGTTTTTTTATTGTATTTTGACTCATCATACACAAATGGGATAAAACTATCATTTCTCTGGTTATACACGAAGTAGAGTCACACCATTTGTGTAATCATACGATCATATATGTACATAGGGTAATGATGTTTGTCTTATTCTATTATTTTTCCTTCCCCCATTTTCTGCTCACCCCTCATTTTCCACTATACAATACATCCTTCCTCCATTCTTGCCTCCCCCACACCGTTATGTATCATCATCCGCTTATCAGAGAAATCATTTGTCCTTTGGTTTTGGGGACTGACTTATTTCACTTAGCATGATATTCTCCAACTCCATTCATTTACCTGCAAATGCCATGATTTTATTCTTCTTTATGACTGAATAATATTCCATTACATATATACACCACAGTTTCTTTATCCATTCATCATTTGAAGGGTATCTAGGTTGGTTCCACAATCTAGCTATTGTGAATTGAGCAGCTATGAACATTGATGTGGCTGCATCACTGTAGTATGCTGATTTTAAGTCCTTTGGGTATAGGCTGAGGAGTGGGATAGCTGGGTCAAATGGTGGTTCCATTCCAAGTTTTCTAAGGAATCTCCACACTGCTTTCCAGAATGGCTGCACCAATTTACAACCCACCAGCAATGTATGAGTGTACCTTTTTTCCCTCATCCTCATCAACACCTATTGTTGCTTGTATTCTTGATAATCACCATTCTAATTGGGGTGAGATGGAATCTTAGGGTAGTTTTGATTTGCATTTCTCTTATTACTAAAGATGTTGATCATTTTTTCATATATCTGTTGATTACTTGTAGATCTTCTGTGACATGTCTGTTCATTTCCTTAGCTCATTTATTCAAATGTTATTCTTCTAATTGACTTATTGAAATGACTGATAGCTATTACAATGTTGAATTAAACTTAGTGATATCAGGCATTCATGACTGTTTGAAGGAAATTCTCTTAGTGATATTTGGTGTGAATTTTTGTGAATGTAATCATTAGGCTAAGGAAGCTCTCTTCTATGATTTGCTTTCTAAGAGGTCTTTTTAATATTGAATTCATGGTAATTTTTCTACATATCTCACACCTTGAGTTAATTATATCATTCTTATACTTTAAATTGTTATTAGAGTGAAATACATTTATTTCATATTTCTGAACCAATGTTGCATTTCTTGAATAAATCCAATTTGATAATGATGAATTCTATTCATCAATATTTTCTTACATATTGTGTGTTTCTGTGGGAAATAGGTCTATATTATTTTCTTATTTTCTTCTCATTTGGTGTGGTATCAAGGTATTACTAGACTTATAAAATGAACAATAAAGTGTTAATATTTCCTAGTAAGATGATGCATTTGTAAATTTTGTTGTAGATGCACCATTTTTATCTGCATTTAAAAATATACTAGATACATACATATTGAGAAATTTTATCAAAGTATAATGACTATTTTTCTTCTGTAATGCTTTGTCCTAAATTCTCTTTGCCCTGATAAAGCAATAGTTTATTTATTTGAAAATTTTCTGATGTGCCATCAAGGTACAATAGATAAGACATTCCAAAGTAAAGGTCACACCAAAATCTGGATTTTGTAATGATAGATCTGAGAACCCTGGTTACACATATTTAAAAATCATTTGCTCACAAGTAGGATCAAAACATACCATCACCCACCAGTTAGGTCGGACATAATAAGAATGTTTGTGAAGTTATTTAACCTGGTGCTGGACGTCCACCCTTCCATAACAAGATATGCATAGTATAATTCTCCAGGAATCACTCATGTTTCTACATGTCTCAATACTAAAATTGTATTTAATTCATGGCTATGTTTTCAGAAATGCTTGCAGGTGGCCCCCAAAGGATGGAAACAAAAGATAGCAAAAATTTACTCTGGAGCAAATTTATTTACATTTATGTTTAATAAAGACAAAGACATCTGTTCTGGAGACATCACGAGGTAATAAAAATAGAGGTGCCTCCTGCCTTTCTCCAGAAAGAATGCTTATTGTCCAGAATAACACAGATAATGTCCTCTACAGATGGGTCATCCAGGTTTGCCAACAGTCCCTAGTAAGACTGGGGGTATCCTATGATTGGTGCTCTGGAGTTTTGATACAGACCCACTGTGGGTACTAAATCCACCTGGATCTACTTCAAAATGACTTTCTGGAAGCTGGGTGTGGTGGCGCACACCTGTAATCCCAGCACCTTGGGAGACTGAGGCAGGAGGATCGTGAGTTCAAAGCCAGTCTCAGCAACAGTGAGGTGCTAAGCATTCAGTGAGACCCTATCTGGAGATATGGCTCAGTGGTTGAGTGCCGCTGAGTTAATCCCCAGTACCAAAAAATAAAAATTTTTGAAAAATGACTTTCTGGAGACTTAGAGGGAAAAGGATATTGATACGAATGAAAAACCTCATCTCATTATTTTTGCTGTGCTGTAAATAATAAACTCTAAATACCTTTGGACTCATTGTCTCCTCATCAGCCAAAACTATGGAAGTCTGGCAAAGCAAGCTGGCATCTGTCACCACACTGCTGTTTTGGAAGTAAAACAGCTCTGAACGGTTGAGGAACTTCATGTCTGACAAAGCTAAAGGAGCCTTCAGAAGATTCCAGGAACTTGCCTCTTACAACAAGCAGCCCTAAATCCCAGGGATAATACATGAAATTCATGGTTGGGACTTTAATATGGGACCATTTTTCAAAGGTCCTTAGACCAGAGAATTTACTGCTAGGCTAAGAGAACCCTAATAGAAAGACAGCTTGTCAAGTACTACCAGGAGCACACAAGAAAATGGTGTGATCTGAAGAAGAACACTAGACACTAACAAAGTTACAGCTGGAGGGAAGAAGCCACCAAAGGGTTCCACAGGAGAAACCCTCTGGTCTCAGAATTATTCAGGCCTAAAGAACTGATTTATCATAAAATTAGTCAGATAAGTATTTGGATATTTCCTTTTCTTTCTCCCACTATAATACACATCCAAATGATAATTAGACTTTTGAATGAACGTGGCAGTGTTCTTTAATGTTTAGAATGGAATCTATTTTGCAACTCGGTATTTATTCACATCTGCACTTCATTTCAGGGATCGTTTTGTTTTTCTCATCAATTTCTTTTTAATGCCTGAGCTTAATGTTATAAAATTTTGAAAATAAAAAAAGTTGGTGATTTTAAAATGTGATTCCAAATTTTGGAATCCTAGTAACCCTATGAATGTGGACACAACTTAGTAACTGACTTGTACTAAATAAAACATGGCAGAAGACATAGTACCTGACTTTTAATGCAAGGTCATAAAAGATCATGTTTTTGTCTTTGCTTTGTGATCTTGAAGTCACTCACTGTGAAGGAAGCTAACCACCAAGATTTGAGGACTCTCAAGGAAACCTGCAGAGTGACCCACAATGGGGAGGAAATAAAGCCTGTCATCCATACCCAGCACCAACTCCCCAGTCACTTGAATGGGTCACATAGAAAACATATACTCCATGTGTCTCTAAGTCTTCAGATGACTACCAACTTTCTGGTTGAAATCTTGCCTGCAACTTGATCATGGATTCCTGACACACAGAAATGGTAGGGAAAATAAATGTTTATTGTTTCTTAAGTCACTAAGTTTTAGAATAATTTGTTATGCACCAATAAATACCCAATGCATAAAAGTAATATAAATTAGGAAACAATGACAAAATGAACATCCAGGAAATAATCACCAAGGTAAAAGAAGAATATTGCCAATACCATTGCATAAGAGGTATTAACAATATTATCACTTTTCCTCTGCCTTATGTGTTGATTGTTTTTTAAAAATATGGCACACTTGTACAATTCCTTTTTCAACTCCACCTTATGTGATTTTTTTCCTCTGTGCTAGGCTAAATTCTGAAAAGTTTCTTCAGACAATGCCACCAATCTTCTCTTGTTTAAAACAAGGAACTGTAGACATTTTCCTTCAGATTATGATACAAATTTTGAAGAATGGTGGTGATTTTCTTTTTTTTTTTTTTTTAATCTTTATCCTCCCAAAGTCTAGATTTTAGAGTTGTTTATATGTGAAACAAGCTCTAAGGAAAATGATAATTTCTTACTTTCTGAAGATTCTAAAATTGTATCCACGAACTAAGGCAAAGAATTAAAAGTTGCATTCCTGAAACACTTTCACGGAAATTCATCACGAGAATTAAGAAGAAAACACCAGGTGCAGTGGACCGTGCTTGCAATACCAATGGTTCAGGAGGCTTGAGACTGGAGAATCACAAGTTCAAGGTCAGCCTCAGCAACTTAGCAAGGTTCTAAGCAACTTAGTGAGAATCTGCCTTAAAATAAAAAACAAAAGGAGGGGAGATGCAGTGCAGTGGTAAAGACCTCTGGGTTAAATGTCTAGTACCAAAAAAAAAAAAAAAAAAAAATGAGGTGGAAAATAAAAAAGGAAAGAAAAAGAAATAATAAGAATATAAACACTCTATTTCTTTAAGTCACTCTTAATTCTATTTTCATTATGCTACTGAGGCTCTTTACCCTGAAGACCTTAATAATAAATTTATTATGGGATTCAAGGCCAGAGAGTGAAAAATGGTTTTATGATGAAAGATATATGTATAGTAAATGAGAAATTCTACATTTCAGAGTTTATCACAAGGGGATCTATATGCATTTGTTTAATGTCTTCATTATATCAGTGCCAAGATAAGATTTATTGGGTAGATGTTAAAAAAAATTATGGAAAACTAAGTCTCTTTTTTATTGTAAACAAATGGGATACATGTTGTTTCTCTGTTTGTACATGGCATAAAGGCATACCATTTGTGTAATCATAAATTTACATAGGGTAATGTCGTTTGATTCTTTCTGTTATTTTTTCCCTTCCCCCATCCCTCCCACCCCTCTTTTCCTTCTATACAGTCCTTCCTTCCTCCATTCTTGCCCCCTCCCTAACCCTAATTCTAACCCTAACACTAACCCCTCCCAACCCCCATTATGTGTCATCATCCACTTATTAGCCATATCATTCATCCTTTGGTTTTTTGAGATTGGCTTATCTCACGTAGCATGATATTCTCCAATTTCATCCATTTGCCTGCAAATGCCATAATTTTATCATTCTATATGGCTGAGTAACATTCCATTGTGTGTGTGTGTATATATATATATATACCACAGTTTCTTTATCCATTCATCAACTGAAGGACATCTAGGTTGGTTCCACAATCTGGCTATTGTGAATTGAGCAGCTATGAACATTGATGTGGCTGTATCTCTGTAGTATGCTGATTTTAAGTCCTTTGGGTATAGGCCAAGGAGTGGGATAGCTGGGTCAAATGGTGGTTCCATTCCAAGTTTTCTAAGGAATCTCCACACTGCTTTCCAGAGTGGCTGCACTAATTTGCAGTCCCACCAGCAATGTATGAGTGTACCTTTCTCCCCACATCCTCGCCAACACCTGTTGTTGCTCGTATTCTTGATAATTGCCATTCTAATTGGGGTGAGATGGAATCTTAGAGTGGTTTTGATTTGCATTTCTCTTATTACTAGAGATGTTGAACATTTTTCCATGTTTGTTGATTGCTTGTAGATCTTCTGTGAAGTGTCTATTCATTTCCTTAGCCCATTTGTCAATTGGATTATTTGCATTCTTGGTGTAGAGTTTTTTGAGTTCTTTATAGATTCTGGAGATTAGTGCTCTATCTAAAGTATGATTGGCAAACATTTTCTCCCACTCCGTAGGCTCTTTCTTCGCATTGCTGATAGTTTCCTTTGCTGAGAGAAAGCTTTTTAGTTTGAATCTATCCCGGTTATTGATTCTTGCTTTTTCTTGTGCTATGGGAATTCTGTTGAGGATGTCTGGTCCTAAGCCGACATGTTGAAGATCTGGACCTACTTTTTCTTCTATAATCTGCAGGGTCTCTGGAAGAGGCTATCTTTTCTCCATTGCATATTTTTGGCACCTTTGTCCAGTATGAAAAAATTGTATTTATTTGGATTTGTGTCCGTGTCCTCTATTCTGTACCATTGATCTACCTTTCTATTTTGGTACCAATACCATGTTGTTTTTGTTACTATTGCTTTGTAGTAGAGTTGAAGATCTGGTATTGCAATACCCCCTGCTTCACTCTTTCTGCTAAGGATTGCTTTAGCTATTCTGGGTTTCTTATTCTTCCAGATGAATTTCATAATTGCTTGCTCTATTTCTGTAAGGTATGTCATTGGGATTTTATTTGGAATTGCATTGAATCTGTATAGCACTTTAGGTAGTATGGCCATTTTGACAATATTAATTCTTCCTATCCAAGAATATGGGAGATCCTTCCATCTTCTAAGGTTTTCTTTAATTTCTTTCTTTAGTGTTCTGTAGTTCTCATTGTAGAGGTCTTTCACCTCTTTTGTGAGATTGATTCCCAAGTATTTTATTTTTTTCAAGGCTATTGTGAATGGGATAGTTTTCCTAATTATTCTTTCCAAAGATTCATCACTTATGTATAGAAATGCATTAGATTTATGTGCATTGATCTTATATCCACTACTTTAATGAATTCACTTACGAGTTCTGAAAGTTTTCTAGTGGAATTCCCTAGTTCCTCTAAGTATATAATCATATCATCAGCAAATAGTGATAGTTTGAGTTCTTCTTTTCCTATTCGTATACCTTTAATTTCTTTGGTCTGTCTTGTTGCTCTGGCAAGAGTTTCAAGGACAATATTGAATAGAAGTGGTGAAAGAGGGCATCCCTGCCTTGTTCCAGTTTTTAGGGGGAATGCTTTCAGTTTTTCACCATTCACTAAAATTCAGAATGAACAAGGGAATATCACAACAGACACGAGTGAAATACAAAACATAATTAGAAGCTATTTTGAAAATCTATACTCCAACAAAATAGAAAATTTCGAAGAAATCAACAGGTTCTAGAGACATATGAATTGCCTAAACTGAACGAGGAGGACATACACAATTTAAATAGACCAATTTCAAGTAATGAAATAGAAGAAGTCATCAAAAGCCTACCAACAAAGAAAAGTCCGGGACCAGATGGGTTCTCAGCCCAGTTCTACAAAACCTTTAAAGAACAGTTCATTCCAATACTTCTCAAAGTATTCCATAAAATAGAAGAGGAGGGAACCCTCCCAAACTCATTCTATGAAGCCAATATCACCCTGATACCTAAACCAGACAGAGACACATTGAGGAAAGAAAATTTCAGACCAATATCCTTAATGAACATCGATGCAAAAATTCTCAACAAAATTTTAGCAAATCACATACAAAAACATATTAAAAAGATAGTGCACCATGATCAAGTGGGTTTCATCCCAGGGATGCAAGGTTGGTTCAACATCAGGAAATCAATAAATGTAATTCACCATATCAATAGACTTAAAGTCAAGAATCACATGATTATTTCAATAGATGCAGAAAAGGCATTTGATAAAATACAGCACCCCTTCATGCTCAAAACACGAGAAAAAATAGCGATAGTGGGAACATTCCTTAACATTGTAAAGGCCATCTACGCTAAGCCCATGGAAAACTAAGTCTTTATAGGAGAGAGCTTAATAAAAGAGCCGGTCTGTTAACTAAAATCATGTTTTTCCAGAATACAGACCTTCTCTCAATTAACATTTTTGGCAATAAAAAATAGATGAAAACTTAGTTCCAAATCTGTACATTCTGCTTCCTATTCCTTCCATCCATCTTGAATGCCCAGCACTAGTCTTGGCATGCAGAATCATCCTCACAACATTTCAGGTGAGCCTTTTGACTTACTTCATTTTCATCTGAAGTCATTTGAGGGGAAAGGAGATGGGAGAAGAAAAAATAAGTGAAAGAGATGGTTGTAGGAATGCCACACTCAGAAAATCCTGTGTCTTAGTGGTCAGCAATCGTTCCATTTTTTAAATAGCCATTTAATGGCAGTAAGCATCCACATGTCCTTCTTTTGTTGCTTGAATTATACGGTTATATGTTTATTTTTCTAGTTTTATATTTTCATAAGAGTAATAAGTATAAGGTGTACTTACTTCACAAGTTTTATTTCTTGAGTGCCACTTAAGTAACACTACAAAGCAGATATCTCCGCTTTATACATTTATAAGCATATTTTTCTTTTTCTCTAGAATACTGATATTTATTATTGTTTTCCTTGTTTGCCTAGCTGCTAAGAAGGTCAGAACTAAGTTTTGTGATCGATTGTTATTATATCACTAACAATCATTGTTGGGGGCTATGCCATGCAGACTACGCCAAGATGGCACCTGGCAGCCAGCCAGAAGTTGTTTTGATCACATCCACAGTGAGGAGGTCGGTTAACATAAACACACTCAGGTGCTTTATCATTAGCCATGTTCAAATGAGTCCACGCACACAAGGGCCCACCGGTGTTCCCGAGCGCTCCTTCTCGGGCCTGCGCGTTTTGACCTTGCTGTGATTGGGCAGCTGGCTCTTCGTCTGATCTTCGCTTAACTGGCGTGGCCCTGCCCTCCGCCTCCTGGAGGGAATATAAGCAGGCAGTAGGCGGAGAGCAAGGAGAGGCAGCAACAAGCAGAAAGCAGCAGTAGTAAGCTGCAAGCAGGAGGCAGCAGGCAGAAGGCAGAAGGCAGATGGCAAGTCACAGGGCGGAGAACTGAGAACACACCTCTAGGTTGCAGATCACAGATTGCAGTACACGGGACGCATCACTAAGAAGCACCTCAGATACACAGTACCTTTAGCACGCACCTCTAGTATGCACCTTTAGTTTACAGGATGCAGGACGCACCTCTAAGAAGAAGCAGCAGAACTCTAAGGAGAAGTAGATCTCTGATAAGCGTAGAAGCCTGTCTTTCTCTAAAGCTTCCTCTATAAGCAAAGCCTATCTTCCTTCTCAAAGCCTCTCTTCCTCAAAAATCAAGCAAGCCTGTCTTCCTCTATGGGCTAGAGAATAAGCAAACAAGCAAGGAAGCAGCACAGGAATAGAAGTAGTTTATTTCCAGTCCACCTCCGATAAATACCCGCGCAATTGTTGCTGCAGGCGGTAACAAATCATCTACAGTTTTCTTCTTCCTTCTTTTATGTCTCTAATTCTTTGTCTTTGGTAAGTTGTTTCAACGTTACCCTTTTTGGGTTTTTTATAAACTTCCTAAAGTAAATTTTTCACATACACAAAAGTAATCAATAAGTAGTAGAATGGGAGTTGCAATCCATATATCTGTTAAGAGGTTAATACTCAAAATATATAAGGAACTCAAACAATTTATTAGCAAGCAAATAATCCAACTTAAATATGGGCAACGGACCTGAACAGACATTTCTCAAAAGATACACAAATGGCCAATAAGTACAGAAGAAATTCTTAACCTCACTAATTGTGCAAAGTAAAACCGTAATAAAATACTGCCTCACATTTATCAGCATGACTTTTATCAAAAAGGTGAAAGAAAACAAGCATTGGAGAAAGATGCAAAGAAAAGTAACTCCTACACATTGGTGGTTGAAAAGTTGATTAGCACAGCCATTGTGGAAATCAATATGGAAATTTTTCAAAAACCTAAAAACAGAAATATTGTGTGATCTAGTAGTATCACTTCTGAGCATACATCCAAAGGAACCAAAATTGATACATTAAAGGGATATATGCACTCCTATGTTCACTGATGCATTGTTCACAATAGCCAAGAAAGGGAATCAACCTGAGAGCCCAAAAGTGGATTAAATGGATAAAGAAAAGATGGTATATATACACACGGAAATGGGGGAAATCCTGTTAGTTACAACATGGATGAATATGTAGAACATTATGCTAGGTGAAATAAGCCAGCAACAGATGAACAAAGACCACATTATCTTACTTAGATGTGGAATCTAAAAATCTTGAACTCATAGAAACAGAGTGTAGAATGATGGTGTCCAGGCTGTGTTAGAAAGGGGAGCTATTGATCAAAGGGTACAAAGTTTCAGACAGACAGCAATAAGCTTGAGATCTGTTGCATAGAAGGGTGACTATATAATAATATACTATACATTTCAAAATAACCAAGTAAATTTCAAGTGTGTCACCACAAAAATGATAGATAAGGGAAGTGATGTATATATTAATTAACTTGATTCAATCATTCTACATGGTACGTATGATCAACAAAAACATCCATAAAATATATGCAAAAATCCTTTGCAAGAATATGCTACATTTTGTATAATAGCACTGTCCAATAGAACTTTTTGCAATAATAGAAATATTCCACATCTTCATCATCCAATATGATAGCCACTACCCATGTGCATATTGAGCATTTAAGATGTGGTTAGCATGACTGAGGAATAGAATTTTGAATTAGATTTTATTTTAATTAATTAAAATTTAAATAACCACATATGGGCAGTTGCCACAATATAATACTGCAAGGCATAACTTATATATTTTCCCCCTAAGATGTAAACTTCTTGTCGAATTTTATTTATTTTACATGTCTCAAGCACACCAAGGCAAGTTCCCAAAAGTTTAAAAAAGATTGTATATTCTTGACCATAAAACCATTAAATATATTTTTATGTTTATACTAAATTCTAATCAGTACACTACTATGACTTTCTTCATCCATAAAATCCAGGTATAATCTGATAGTTACTATATCTCACAAAGATACATTAAGAGTTAATATAATATTTTCTTGCTTTGCTGGATACATGGGAAAGGAGTAATACTCAGATGATGACATTATTATTATGATTTCTTTTTATAGTTTGAGTGATGAGTTAGTTAATCTTATAATATTAACCAATTTAAATAAAACTTTTGGAGATGGCTAAATTAAATGGTTTAATGGTATAATGTTTGGAGTTAAGCAATTGAATAAAACTATAGGGAGCATCTGTGATCAAGCTAGATTTAAGTAACATCTGATGCACATTTATGGAATAATAGCTTTGATGATAAGCTAATTTGAGAAAAGTAGGTCCAGCTGTATATTCATTAGAAAGAAGGGAAATGTTCTCTCTGAAACATAAAGCAACACACAAGAGGCAATCTAGTTAAATATCTATTAGCTTACGGGTACATATGACTCTAATGGTAGTCTGCACTCTAGCACTGACTAAGCAAGTTCATTTCAGTTCTTTGCTTTATGTTGTGGTGCCACAGGAAGAAAGGGGAGAACAATAGCACTACATTTATTCTGCCTATTTCATGAATACATTGTGAGTATGAGTGTACTGATATGGAGAAAGGGAATCAGGTGTGCTGCAATGCATTATTTCAATTTATTACGATACAAACTTTGGGACCTTTCCAGTCATATATATTTCAAAGGGGCGTTTGTTATCATTAAAAGGAAAATATGTTATCACTAAATATGTTATTTCTAAGCAGTTCCAACTTACTTGCCCTTATTGACTTTAATAATTATCTGCCAAATTCTTTTAACACCTTAGCAATTTCATAAGATGTTTTCAGAATGCAGTTTCTAAAATATTAACAATTCTTGAGGTGTTCATATTTTCAGTTTTCCTCATTCCATGCCATGGAAGGTCACAAGGTAGTATCTCACAAGATGGCCATTATGAGCCACACGAACTTGAGATTGAAATTCAACCCTTACAATAAACATTTTAAGTTACTTAATAATGTTACCTCTTCATGTTTTTTCTAATCTTTTTTCTCATGTTTGTAGTAGGTATTATAACGTCCACTAGAGTGGTATGAAGGTTTGAATGAAAACCACACATACTTAGTATGCAACATGGGAGATATGTAAAATTATCTTTCTTGTCAATTCCGAAATAATTTATCACTCTGTTCTCCCATTCTTCCCCAGCTGTTTTTTCCCCAGTGCTAGTGATGAACCCAGGGACTTATGCATGCTACACTCCCAGTTCTTCCTGACTCTCCATGTCTCACATTCTTCCTCGACGACAATCTGATCATATGGTTCAATTACAAAGTGATGATTGACATTAACAATACCATTCAAGACACAAAATTTCAACTGCTTTCAAGTTCCTTTTGAACTATAAACAAGAATTGGAAAACAATAGACCAGGGTCAAATTCAGCCTGCAGCCTGGTTTTGTCTGGCCCATTAGCTAAGAATGAAAAAAGAGAAAAAGGAAGCAGATGAGGAGCAGGAAAATGGGGAGAAGAATATGTGACAGAAACTGTATGGAGTTCATAAGCCTAAAATACTTATTATTAGTTCCTTAAAAGAAAAAGTTTGCAAACCTCTGGTTCTACATCCTAAAGTCTTTGTGATCTCAGGTCTACTCTTACTGCACAGCATTGGGAATTCAGCATGATTAGCTGTAAGTAAATAATAAATAAAAAACCAGACTTGGAAATAACCATGTTTATTAACAATAAAGAAGTCAAAGAAAGATTAAAGGTATAACAAATCTATGATTATTTCTAGATATTAGTAAAAATAATTCTTAGTTACCTAGCATCTGAATCAAAATTAAATCATGTGAAATGTTGCTTAAATTACTGGAGGACTTCCAGCTTTGCAACCAAAAAAGCTCATTGCATCATACATTATTTGGATATTACAGTAGCGAAAGTTAAAGATGCTTAATTAAAATGCCCAAACTGTGACACTAGTATTTATTTATTGAGCTGTTATTTCAGAGCTTTGGAGGAAATACAATTTATATCTTATACGGGCAATAAACCCCAGCATGAAAGTCAAACTTTCAACTACTTCTTACTCCCACCCATTCTTCAACTTTCTTGCCAAACTCAATTTATTTTCATATTTCCAGGTGTATGGAAAAGAGCACAAGACTGTATTAATCAAAGCACAAAATACTCAAACCATGGGCAATAAATTGAATAAAATTTAGAAATGTGACCCACAATATTAGTGGTCTTAAGTCTAATGAGTCTTCATGGTCTTTGTGTGGCTACATACAAGTCAACTTCTGGTCTACAGCTCATGGGCTGGGAAATGACTCATCACAGATAAGCATGAGGCCCTTCTAGCCCCAATCATCCACAGGATCCTGTCAGCTTGGCTGTAATTCTTTCAAATTGGGCCAACCAAATCTTCCTTCTAGAATTGAGCTTTAGGGCTGGGGATATAGCTCAGTTGGTAGAGTGCTTGCCTTATAAGCACAGGACCCTGGGTTTGATCCCTACCACTGCAAAAAAAAAAAAAAAAAAAAAAAAAAAGTAGAATTGGGCTTTAGATTACTAAGCAACTTCTTTTCATTGTTTTGTTTTAGTTATCATGGAGCTGATAAAGGGCTACTTTCAGGTATATGCATGGGGAAGAAAAACAAAAAAAAATTTAAAAAGGGGAAAATTTCAGAAAACTCACAGAGCAATGCCAGGACAGATGATGCTATCATTCTGTATCTAGACAGGGTCTGTATCACTGCCTTATTTTATTTTGGCTTTTCTGTTTCTGCTTTTGATCCCTTGTGAGATCCAGCTGACCTATCTGTTCCCCACTTGTGTGAAATACTGTAGCACTTTATGTAGTATGTATAAATTTGCTCTGTGGCAGTAGGCACTAGAGTTTCTGATTCAGAGAATTTGGGTGTGACATGATCATCTATAGTCCCAAAACATTTACAGGTATTCTGATAAATGGAGAGGGACCGTTCATTTGAGAATCATTATTCTAAGATCACATATGAGTCTTGGGTTGGAGCAGGGGTGTAGGGTGTTCCATAAATTGGTTCCATAAATTGGTTCCATAAGTTGAAAAAACAAGACAGAAGTGGAAATGCTTTGATCTTCAGTTCTGGATCATTCCTCTGTGATATTAATTGTCCAGTCATCCATGTGCCACTTTACGGAGCAGTGTCACCCATCTTAAATAACTTGGGACTCCAGGTACTATTACCAAATAGTAATTAGCAGTAGTCATGAGCCATGACTTATAGAGCCACAGTCCACTCAGTCTTACGGAAAAACCATTGGCTCCTAGACCTATGGGGATTGAAAGAACAATATGCTGATCCCTATTACTCTCAGCAGCCTTCCAACATCTGTGACACCCAAACTCTAGACTCCAACATTTCCTCTCCAGGATAGAGCACATTCATTGAAATCCTCCCTAGACCAAAAAAAAAAAAAAAAAAAAAATCAAATTATAACACCTTGATTGAGGCTCATTTTTGTAAACAATGGTATTGTTTGATATCCTGTGAAGGTAAGTGGCTAGGTTGCTAGAGAAAAAAGGGAAATCGCTGAACATAAAATCCTGCTACTTAGCTGTGGGTTAGTATCAGAGTGAAAATATAATAAATTTGTGTAGTATATTAGCTTCAGAAAGTGTAGACAATTTCCCAGTGTTGAAGAGAAAATCTACCCACAGTGCCTTAAGGTCAGAAGCTTTTTGACTTCAGAACTTCAAGATGTCAGGTCACCTTCACATCAAAATCAATTCCAGAAAACAATTCATGCAACAAATACTTTCTGCATATACATGCTCTCAGTGGAGGTTGTATATGAAACTTTCTTATTATACTTCATGTTTGGGAGAGAGAGGGACCTCTTAAAATAATACAAAGTATACATACAAAATTATGTATAAAGCTATTTATTTGAATTGCAAGAATAAATCATAGCAAATTTTATTGAATTGCAATGTTGAAAGCAACATCAGAACGTAGCACGTTTGTATTAATTAACTTTATTAAATTACCTTTCACTTTACAATTTGTCATTGGCCACAGCATGTAAAATTTTAAGATTGTTGTCATATTTGTGAAAATCTCTATCATGAAAAGAACTGTTTGACTAAGTATTGATAACAGTCCATTTCTTTACTTATATCTTACTCACCTGATATTTGGACACATTTTCCGCAAATTAGCTTCTGGCTCTGAATATTTTTATTTCATTCTCCTCTACCTATGTACTTTAGGAGCTAAGGCTATAGGATGAATTAATATTATGGAACAACTGCCTATGCTACACTTTCATGTCTGAACACTTGTTGAGTGAACACTGTAAGGTACAGCAATATTCTTGTAAAACATCTGTGCATCAACATGGCTAGCATTGATTTAACTATACACAGGAGTGAATGCAAACCACATAATTCTCACTAAATCAAGTGTATTGCAAACCAGTTTCCTCTAAGCCAGATCCCAAAACTATCTGCAGTTAAAGTACATCAATTCAATGCCAGAGGAAACAAGACAGAGGTGGAAATGCTATAAAAGATTGACTTCAGTTTGAAAATATCTTACTTTTGAAAAATATCACAAAATTTCACATAAATATATAAACTCTATTAGGCCTCTTCAGGGATGTAGGAGTTTGACTCACACAAGTGAGGGGTCCTGAAACTATATGCCTCCTTTGATCTGTGTTAAACCTACCTCTGTATGCTCATTATCAAAGACAAGAGTTGACTTTAGGGTAACATGCAAGGGTAGTTGCTCTCTGAGACCAAGGAGGCTGAGTACAACTTTCAGGCTCCTACTTACTCCTTGTGTGGCCATCCACAATTCACTTGTCTTCAGTTTCCTCATCTCTATTACGAGCCTGATAATAATAACGTCTTCTGAAAGACATGATTTAAGTAACTGCAGTTTTTAAACTACAGAGTATGCTATGGACTAAATGTATGTGTCCTTGCATATTATATGTTGAAGCCTAATTCCAAATGTGATCATATTAGGAGGCAGGATCTTTGGGAGGTGAACAGGTAATGCCCCCACATGAGAAGATGACCCTCTCTGAGCCAGGAAGTGACTCTCACTGGACACCAAGTCTGTCAGTGCTTTAATCTTGGACTTCCCAGACTCCAGAACTATGAGCAATAATGTTGGTTGATTATGCCACCCATTTCATGGTGTTTTTGTTACAGCAGCTCAAATGGACAAGAAATAATCACTTATAAATGTTTATAATTATTTTATTAATAGTGTCACCATTATTGTTAGTATCAATAATCAACTGAAGGTTATAAAATTGCTTTTGCCCTCTGCACTCTTCGCATCTGGTTTCTATAGTGTTTTAGCCTCAGTTGTTAAATTAGATGAAATTAAAGTATATCAAGATTACAGCCCTGCTAAGCATGGATTCCTAGGACACAATTAGCCTTTCTGAGTGAGAAAAAGGTTTCCCTGGTAACCTGCCTTATGAAGGCTTCCCATAAAGACCTGAAATAGCCAGGCAATCAACTGAGTATGTGGGCTATTTCTTCAGCAATCTCTGTATATTCCTAGAGATTTTTGGAACACTAGCTCTTAGAGGTTTATACCCTTCTACTCTTCTAAACATTTTTGAAATGCACTGGAACAGAACCATTTAATTCTTTTTATTTGTGTTTCTAATAAGAATGCATAGAGAGTTGTTCGTGTCAAGTAATCCTTCTCACATAACTAAAGATGACTATTGGCTAATTGCTTGAGTAAATCTACTTGGGAACTGAGTAAAAGTCCCAATTTTTCCAAGGAATTATAAAACATAACATTCATTACTTTTCATGAAATTTTGTTCATTTTTTTCTGAAAGACTAAATTTAGATTTAAATTTTCTCTTGATCACTTTGTTTTAAAATAATGCTTTCAAAGAAGAAATTTGAAATCATAAAAAAATAAATAATTTGGTGCTGGGCGTGGTGGTGCACATCTGTAATCCCAGCAGATTGGGAGGCTGAGGCAGAAGGATTGTAAATTTAAAGCCAGCCTCAGCAATTTAGCGAAGCATTAAGCAGCTCAGTGAAACCCTGTCTCTAAATAAAATACAAAAAGGGGTTGGGGATGTGGCTCAGTGGTTAAGCACCCTTGGGTTCAATTCTCAGTACCAAAAAAAAAAAAAAAAAAAAAAGAAAAAAAGAAAGAAGGAGAAAGAGAAAGTGAGAGAGAGAAAGAGAGAGAGAGAAGAAAGAAAAAAGAAAAACGAAAGAAAAATAAATAACTTGGTATATTTAAAATGAGTACAAAACCCTGAAAAAAATTGCTTCAGTGCAAAAGAGCTCCTTTTAAATGTGATTCATAAAAGAATGAGCAAGAGTAAAAATACTTGTTGGACTATGCCTTTTAACAATTCTGAGTAGACCTGAGATCATTTCATAGTCATTAAGTTACAACAGAATGCTCTGTAAAACCACAGTAATGATTTAAATTTATTCCCACTGTTCTCATAAGGTAATTATTTAACTAATAAGTAGAAAGTTAAATGAAAGCATAAAAGTATAGAAATCCACATAATAAACACAATGGTATCATAGGGAATAATTCAAGAACTTTAGGTGTTATAAAGTATTAAGATGATGATAGCAATTTCTCAGAGTACATATTTTCAGGATTGTGTTTTCTCTATTTTGTGCTATAGAATTTAGGATCAGCTTTTCTTTGTATTACATGTGACTTTTCATTCATTGGTCCAACATATTTATTGACTTCCTACTATTTCGCAAATGCTATATTAGATACTGGGGATATAAAATGAGAAAGGAGATCTCTGATATTGACAATTCGGTGGAGTGTAACAGAATGTCCATATGGAATTTTGTCTCATTTTCTGGAATTGCTGTAGAGGCTCAAAATTATACACAGAATGTGCAAAGTATTTGCATTCTAAGCAGAGATCCAGATGGGTTCAGACACTTATCTTTAGGACCTAATGGTAGGCACAAAGCCAAGAATCTTCTCTACCACATCCTCTCTGATAGTCAAAACACACAGAAGACTGAGGTAAGAGAGTAAGTGGATTTTCTCAAAGTGCAGTGCCAAAGGAAAAAGATCTCTTCCTTTCCCAAAAGAAGTCTCCAAGAATGCTTCCCCTTCTAAACTCAACTGGGAATGGGGACTGCCATGAAAATCACTTTTACAATACTAGGGTTTCTGCAAGAAAAGGATAAATGCATGTTCCTTCCTGGCTGTATACTTGTGTGCAGTCTGATAGGCAGACTCACTAATCTTCCTCCAGGGAAGCAGGGAAAATTAAAAGCAGGGCTACAAGAACTAGAAGCTATGAAACTGCACTGACAGGGTTAAGGCTGGGGCAAGTGCATACCTCAAAGGGTAACTAGGTCTGAGTTTTCTTGCAGGAACATCTTCTAAGAGGCACCCTAGGAGGAAGATACTATAGGACAAAGTAGGACCTAAGTGTGTAGAAAGTAGAAAATACTAGCCTTGAACTAGATCTCTCAGAACCGGGAATTAGCAGGAAATCTGACTGGGACCCTCCTGCAGCCCATGACAGAAATGACCAGTGTACACCTGCAACCTCTCATCAATAGGCAAGTAACTGCTTCAACCACTAGTCAAACAGGGGAGATTTGTTTTTTCCCTCTCCTTCCTCTAGACCTGAACATAGTAGAGGACCTAGTGGCTAAAAGATCAGGGGACTGGAGAAACTCAGCTTCCTGCTGCTAAAGATGCACTTAGTTGTGGTTACACTTCGAAAAGGAAAGAACTTTGCATGAAGTTTGAGACAGAAATCTGAAAATGTTTAAGACCAGATATTAAATATTGAAACAGGACTATTGCAATAACTTAAAAGTGTCTGGAATATTAAAGAGTCCATTTACAATTACATTAGGCAAAGTGAACAGCATTGCTGTCCCTAGAGCTTGGCCCAAATCGTAACTAAAGCTAATAGAGGTAGCAACAGACTTAAGCAGATGGATTGTTGAAAGCTAGACATGGGGTGCGGCAGGTCTGAATCTAGAAAAGAAATTGAACTGAAAGTACATGTTTGGAAGCTCTCAGTACTTCAAAACAATAACTAATAAATAGTGTTAACAAAATATAATATTATTGGCAATAATAATATTAACAATAACAATTAACATTTAGTGGCCTCTTGCAACTTGCCAGGCACTATACTGAGTTTTGTATTGATTATATAATTTAATCTCACAGACAAGCTATGAGTTAGGTAGCAGTTAATTTTACATAGAGAGAAAATAAAATTTAGAGAATTTAAGGAATTGGAACCCAGTTTCCTGGCTTGTAGTAGACCAGTTATCGCAAGTATTTCTGACTATAATGAACTTTTTGCCTAATTTAATTAATTAAACTTCTTCCTCAACATTTTCAACTGTATGAAAGAAAACATTATCATCTAGAGATACAGAAAAACAGAAAAGAGAACTCCAAAACGCCTTCAAAGCAGAGAAGCCAGAAAGATGGATGGAAAATGGGTACAGGTAAATTTAGACATTTTGTAAAATGAGAATAGTAATATGATTATAGAAATATAAAAAGTTCCCCCCACCACTCCCAACCCATGTTGATGATCCAATATAGGCTGGAGAATAAGAATTGACAATAGCATTTATCTTTGTTAGTGGTTCATGTGTTGGTACATACACAATAATACTTCATCAATCAGCTCCGTCCTCTTTTTCATGATGATAGTGACAGAGAGAGGTACATAATTAATAACTTCATTACATGTGCATGCCTATATGGAAAAGGTATAACTAAGGTCTATATCTACCATGTCCCCCAAAGGTCCATGTGCTCAAGGCTGGGTTCCTGGCATGGCATTCCTGGAAGTGGTAGAAACTTTAAGAGGTAAGGCCTACTGAGAGGTGTTCAGGTCACTGGGGATGTGCCTGTGAAGGAGACTGTGGACTCCCACTCCCTTCCTCTCTTTTTCACTGTCCAGTCATGAGGGGAATGACTTCACCACACATTCCCACCTTGGCATATCATCACAGGCCTGGAGGGATGGAGCCAACCTATCATGGACCGAAACTCCAACACTGTGAACCCAAATAAACCTTTTTTCTCTGGATAAGTTCATTTTCTCAGGTATTTGTTACACTGATGGGAAGTTGACTATTACAAATAACTTTTAGTAAACACTGTTTTGTGGATCACATTCTTTTAACATTACATGGGTTCCAGAACCTTCTATATTTCCAGTTAGAGTCAGGAAATTGAACTGTTGAAGTCCATTTTGTAGTTAAATATCCAAATCCATTGCATTCGCTCTCTCTTATTTTATGTAGCCACACTTCATTTAACTGAGATTGCTGAGAAATGAGGTGTACATCATAAATCAATTTTCCAGGTAGCTGAAGCTTACTTCTGTAGCATCAAACTGATTCTATTTTAATGAGTTTGATGAAAATCTTGTAAAATATATTATATACTTCCAGTCTATCTTATGGAAGATACGTTATATAAAATTTATTCTTTTTTGGTACTCTTAAACATCATTATGAACATTAGTGCTTGTGCTGCACTATAGTGTAGCAATGCCCTGAGGAGCTACTCAGCTGTAGCTGTTTTCATTAAACCAAGATTGCTTCATAATTGGTATAAGTATTTTGAATAAAACCAAGCAAAACAAAGAACATCCTGTGCCTTGAATGTAGCCATATGTGGATTAAAATCTACTGAGTTACTATTTAGGTAAGTTATTAGTCAGTTACAAGTCTTTATTTCCCATTAGCAAAACAAAGATGATAATAAGAGCTAAAGCTGAGACTGTACCAGGTGCCAGGCATTGTAGTACACATGAGCTTGACTTCAGAATGGGAAATAGTAAAGTGAGGTAAGAAATGCAGGCTTTGGAGTCAAACCATTTCCTAGCTCTATGACTTTAGGCAAATTATTTAACCTCTCCATGCTTTACTTTCCTCACTGGTACAGTGTAATCATAAAACTACCTTCCATATGGAGCTGTTGGGAGTTAATATATTTGAAACACTGAAAGAAGTGCCTGGATCCTAGCAAACACTGAGAGCGTGGTAATGATGATTACGAGACAATGATCTCATTTAATCCTCATAGCGGTTCTGATCACTAATGTTATGATTCTTTAGATAGAAGGAAACAAAGGCTTAAATACATTAAATTGTCAAGACTACACAACTAATAAGGAAGTGTTGACTCTAGACCCAAGGATGCAACCACTAAACAAAGCTACCATGTGCACACTCCAGTAGGTGCTGCTCACATGACTCCAGAGTGATGCAGGGTACAACCTGCACAGCTCTGTGAAGCAGCCTTGCCACTGAGATAAACTACTTTCCTATTTCACGCATGAATGTTTGAAGGAGGTGAAACACTACGTGTGGAGGCACCTGTTATGGTTTAGATATGGTGTATGCTTCCCCCATGAGTTCATGTATTAGAAGGCTGGTCCTCACTGTGGCAATGTTAAGAGGTGGTGGAAACTTTAAGAGATGGAGCAGAGTGGGAGGTCATTGGATGTCACCCCAAAGGGATTAAGTAGTTCTCATGGAATCCCAGTTAACTCTCATTAGATTGAGTTGTTATTGAAAACAGCTGAGCCCTCCCTGTCAATCTGTCTTCATGTATCACCGCATAAATCCTCCTTCTTGCATATGTTCCTTACATGGAGCCATCCATTATAGTATGATGCAGCCAGGGAGGTCTTCACCAGAGATGGCATCATGTTCTTTAGACTTTCAGCCTCCAGACCTTTGACCTGAATAAACCTCTCATCTTTATGGAGTACACAGACTGAGGTATTCTGTTATAGGAACAGAAAACAGACTGATATAACACCAAACAAAGTTTCTTGCCTATAGACTTTTTTTTTCCCTTTTTTGGTGCTGGGAATCAACCCAGATCCCTGTATATACTGAGCACATATCCTACCACTGGCCTATACCCCAAACCAGCACATAAACCTGTAGTAAATAGTAAGTTCTCATCATCTGTCTATACTTTGATTTCTTTTAGCCCTTTTGACTGTATCCAATCTGGCACACACTAACCCTAAAGAGAAATGAGATAACTTGTCAATAATTAAATCTAAGATACTTCCTGGCCTGAGGAATATGCTCTTATCACTTGCTAGCAAAAGATGGTTAGAAAAAAATGTTCATCAATATTTTGACAAATATTTTATTCTGGGCATGTAGATCTTCACCTCCTGGTATTTATACCCTTGGGTAATCTTTTTTCCTTGAGTGTAGGCTGAACCTAGTAACTTGTTTCCTACCAAATAGAATCTGACAAAAGTGATGGAAGTCACTTCTGAGGTTAGGTTGTCTTTTGCTCACTGTGAAGAAACCAACTGCCCTTTTGTAATTTTGAAGAACTATTTTCTTTAGTTCTGTTGCTAATAGAGCTAGATATAAAATAAGGAAGAGACAATATCCTATGGAAATAACTTACCATAACACAGAGGATTTGAACTCAAGACTCTAAATGTGTCCTTAGAAAATGCTTAATTTCTTTATGGTGTAGTTTCCTTATTAACCCACTTATTATAATAATAGCTACAGAAGTTTTGTCTGGATAAAAAGGCTTTTGATAAGATTAAGAAATTTGTTCAATGCAAATTAGATCCTTATCTGCATCTATTCCCTCCTTCCAGAAATAATCATCTCACCTTCTCTAAAGAATCTAACCCTAGCTCCATCGGCAACCCCATTGCCACAGGAGCTCTTCTGTCCTTCTGCATTTTATATCATTATGTACTTATTTATAATTATCATAATTTTAACTCAAGTTAAGTGCAAAAGAGTAAAAAATATTACAAGGTAAATACCAAAACAAATTTTCACCTTCTCATGAACACCAAACCAAACCACCCTAAATGTGTACCCCATGTAGTTTACTAACCTCTCCAATAATCTAATTGCATGTTAAACATCTAGAAAATTCCACAACACCAACTCCCATAACCAGTATTGATTGGCCAACACCTTAAAAGCTGTGTTTTCAAGTTACATAATAGCTTGTGGGATGCACAATAGCACCATTTCCAGGAAGATGGAGTTTATTTATGAGGAAGTAAAATCATAAATTAACAGTTTCAGAAAAATCCCTGCCAGGGACAAGGCCCCACACAAAGAAATAGACATCTCCACACTCATCCTAAGAAGTCCATCCAGGTCCTCCCATCCAACTTTATCTAATACCTGATTGAAGCTAGACAATGGTAGAACATTCTAACACATCGGTCTAGAACTTGTGCCTAGAATTCCACGTTGAAATCATGAGATGCTTTGCATGCCACCTCCAGGTCAGGGAGGTAAAGTGTGCAAGGCTAGAGAGCCCAACAACAGCAGGCTGTGCCCTACTGCTGTGTGGGGAGATCCTCTCACCAGCCTTTTCTCCAAAATGTTTTTCCCTTGCAACTAGGGAGCTCCTCTACATCAGGCCAGGTAAATTGAATTACAAACCCATCTTAGGTTAAGTGATTTTAGTTAATTAAGTCATCCTCTCTATTTTTTTCTTAGAGTTTCTACTTGTCAAGGTTTCATCACCACAGATTTACTTTCCCCTGTCTTTTGGAAACTGGGGTGATAGGAGGGAAGGTGAAGAGGAGAGATTGACACATAACTCCCCATCTCCACAAGCACCTACCTGCAGATCCTTCCTCAACAGAAAGAGTACAGGGATGCTAAACCTTATGTCACCACCGGGATGAGGGCAGTTGAGGGCAGGGGAAGGAATTGCAGTCCCTCAATTGTAATTATGGTACCCGGTCCTTGAGTTATTTTTCTGGCCTGAGGGCATCTGCCAATGCCCTCCAAATCACCCAGCCTTTCAGTGTGGTACTCATCTTTCAGGGCACACCAGCCATCCCTCACCATGATTCCAGCCTCTAGAGAGTAGATAGTCAAGAGTCAAGAACTGTACTCTCTTTCAAAGACAGGAGGCCATGCGTAGAAAAAGCAATTCATACCTCTTGTATGAATGATGGGCATGCCCTTATCAAAACACCTACCAAGACATTGCATTAAAATTACCCACATTTCCAGTTAAAGCCAAATTCTTTGCAGAGGGGTAACAGATCTTAACATTTCTTTTTTCAGGGATATCCATCTGTACATGTTTGATTTGAATGAAACTGAGAAAAATGATCCTGGGAAATGGTAAAGCTCTGGGTAGTTCTTACTATATTTTATATGATTAAAGTAGGAAATGCTCCTAAAAACCTTGTGATAAAAATTTTAAGCAATTTTTTAAATATGAATTGTATAGTTTTTGAAGTTATAAATGTAAAATAACTTTGTATTTTTTAGTTCTACTATTATTAATTTTTTAAGAATATGTATGTGTCTCAATATCAAAGTTTATTCAGTTTCTAATTCTTTGACTTATGTCAGTGTTTCTTTATTTAACTATCATAATTCTCTCACTAAAATTGAAAATTTAAAGCTGCTCACTTATAAATATGGTAGTACAAAATCGGATTACAATAGATTGTGACTGCTTGGATAAGCAGTGGTTAGGAAACAGAAATGTGTCATATTTTATCTATTAATTATGATGTAAAGAGATAGTAACTTCTTGAGACTAAGCAACTGAGTAATTGTGAGACAGAAGAGAAATTGCTTTGAGTGAAAAAGCTAGTCACCTCATTTTTTTAAACTATTAATAATAGGATATTTTTACTTATTGCTTTATATTAATAGAAATTCTGATATCATATTCTTACTTATTGCTCTATATTAATAGTAGAAGTTCTCATGGTAATAAATAAAACATCAATTCAGCTCTTTGTAGTGATCCTTGATGGTTCCTTGATTTCAAAGCAGACAGATCTCCTTAGATCATAATATGCTGTAAAATTGACAAGGCCTATAAGAATCAAATGTCATCCAAGTTTATTGATCTCTCCAATGCCACCCTAAGCCACCTACTCAACTACAAATACTCATAAAAAACCTCCAGAGATACAACCTTTATTTTCTTTCATGTGAATGTACAACATATTTTTCTCCAAAGAGAAAGATAAGAACAAGATTTTTTGAGGAGTGTGGTATTATAATTTGTGCCATGTTTCTTCATTCATTACACAGCATTTACTACATAGACATAAAATGCCCGTCAACTTGTTCATGGAAATTGCAATCCTGTAGGTAATATCCCAACAAATAGACTCATTGTATCCTGTAGAATACAGTCATTCAAGCACAATATAAGCAACTTCAAATACACTTCTTTAAGACCTCCATGTTTTAGAAGGCCATCTGCTCATACATTTTATGATACCCAGGTTCTTCATTAGAGAGTCTAAATGTCCATATGTGACTCTTGCTGAAGTCTGAGGTTCACCTACACATAACCTGAGGTGAATGATCACGATTCCAAAACCATCTTGTCCATGAACATAAATGGAATTCAGTTCCATCTTCACCTTGTAGTCATGTTCTTCTTTGGACTTTGGACTTAATAATTTATTCTCTACTCATTTATCCAAGTTATCCAGCAAACAAGATTTATTTTTTTCTCTTACTACTTTGTAGGAATTTATTGAGAAACTAATATAAAGGAGTAAGTTCAGAAATGAAACTTTTAATAACAAGAGGAACCTGGGGGAAAACAACAAGTATCTGATGGCAAGATGGTAGAGACATTAAATTCTTAATATCCTATACAACATATATATGGCTTAAAGTGTCACAATATCCACAGTTTTTATATGTCAAGTAAAAAAGACATAGAAAGTCATGGTGATTTGTCTAAAAAATGATAAAATGAGTAACAAATCTAACAAAGATGGGATTGACATTTCACAAGGGCAGAATGATCCATAAGGGATAAGAAATTTGAAGGGATCTCAAAATAGAACTGTTAGACAAGCAGATGAATGGATCTGCTGCCAGATGAGATAACAGGGAATGCTACTGAGAGATGCCATCAGGAAGCACTGCAATAACTCGGTTTAGGAGATAGTAAATGTATAAAATTATTTATGATGCATGATAATATTTCTTTATGACCAATCACTGTTTTATTCACTTGTATTTGATTAGAATTGCATATTAATTAGGTCCTCACCATCATTTAGAGTAGAGGAAAAGTGCATAAATTTTGCCAGTCATGCACTCTTTAGAAGATGCAAAATAACCTTGAAGTAGAACAACAACAAAAAATCACTATTTATAGGCAATAGGTGTTAGGAGACTGCCCTTGTGCAAGTCAAGGAGGGCTCTTCTATCATCTTCCCACTTGGGTGATTTGTACTCGACCTTGAGTATTATTCTAGGCTTTCTTTGAGTTAGATGTCCCCCACTATGTACTCCCACAGATTTATACTTGTATCACAGTATCAAGTAAATCTCACTTTATTGGTTGGTATTTTCTGCTAGGTTGTGACTTGGAGTGAAAGTATATTTTACTGGCTAATAATGCTCCAGATTGAACAAAGTCTCTAGAACATAGTAGGAGTAAAGTAAATATTTGCTGAAAGGATGAATGAATGCTTAGATAGGAGTGATGACTTACCCGAAAGTAAAAAATATTTAGTCTAAAAGAAATCTGTCACTTTCTGATAGGTACTCCTGAAGAATCTTAAAGAGGATTAATGCCATCGCTCCTAGGAAATGTATGACTGTTATAAACTTAGGCTTCTTCTAGAAAGTAGGCATTCAACCTAATTACCCTCTTACATGGTGACAAGGGAAGGGAGATAAGCTAAATCCACTCCTGACCAAGTCTGACTCTCAGAGTCCAGCAATTCATTTTATAGTGCCCATGACATAATGTTTCCTATATTTAGAACTCCTTCTAGTGTCTGAAACCCAGTAAGACTAAAGTCTCTAACGTGCAGTTAAGATGAAATGATATTAAAGGTTCGTGAGCTTTACAGTACCAACTACAATACAATTCAGTTGCAATTGCTTGCATCTGCAACATATTCATATTTTATGAAGAGATAACCCAGAAATAAATAAGAGTTTCGATCATTAGTTGGTACATCTGAACAACGTATTTTCCCCTCTATTCCTTTGTAGTTATCATTCATCCTAAGCAGCAGTTTTCTAGTTATAAATAATTTTATTTAGTGTAAAATTTTTAAATGATCTTTACTCCTTGTGTTTAATTATTCAAGAATTTCATTTTGTATAATTTAATTTTTAAAATTATTTTTCCAGTTATAAGAGTGAACCTAATAATTTTAAGAAGCAAGTATATTAACATATGAAATGTTATTTATTGCATTTTAATTTTTTTAAAAATAAATACTACTAAAATAGTTGGGACTATTTGATTATTAATATAAACTCAGAATTAAAACTTCTAATAATAGATGGGATATTTTATACTGGTGATTGGTTTACATAATTCAACACTTTAGTTGTTTCTTCAGATATATTGCAACTCCTGTTTCATTTTGAATGCAAAGATCCACAAGCCAGAATATACACATTAAATTAGTAATTAGATTGAAAAAATATACAAAATAAATTTTTTTAAAAAATCAATCACATACTAAGCCTACTATAAATACCTTGGGACATAAACGGCAATGTGAAGAACATTATTTCCTTCAGGATAAGAGGGCAATTAGTTTAATATCTGGAAGAAGAATTTTATGAGAGAGAAATTTAATTTTCCTTCATAAAAGAAAAAAATTACTTTCAAAAAATTCCATTCAAAAATTCTAAATTTGAGAAGCTATAATAATCTCCACTCTTCATCAATCAACCAATTGCTTACTAGGAGCTCACTACTATACTAATACAAGTAGAAAACTCCAACACAGTGCATGGGGCAGTGATTTGATGACTTTTCAAAGTGAATAGTAGCAAGGAGACTGGGAATGAAAACCAGAAATCAGATACCACTGCGATGGTAGCAAAGTTGTTGTTGTTGTTTTAACTGATACACAAAAACACAAAAATTATACGTATGAATGGTGCATCCATATGTTGCATAATGTTTAAATCAGGTTAAGCATATTTAGCTCCCCAAACATTTATCACTTCTTTGTGGTGAACACTTTCAAAATTCTTCCTTGTAATCTTTTGAAATATACAGTGTGTGACTGTTATCCATAGTAATCAGACTGTGCAACAGCAATGAAAATTAGTTTTAACTTATATTTGGCATCTCCTGACCTGGGCTTAATTCAGCTTAACCAAAAACAGAATTTGGTTTTGAATATAGATAGTGCCAAGAGTATTCCTCCAGTTCTCACCTAGAAATTCAAGGGACAGAAAAGGGGTTTCCCAACACTCAGAGAGTGCAAGAACTCCATTTTTCTGCCTTTTTCTCCATTCTCTCATTTCTCTGCCCCCAAGCAATCCAAAGGTAGTTCAGTGACCACAGCTGAGATGACAAAGGGAGGCTAGAAGTCTGAAAACACTATGTGAGAGGGGGTCCTTCATTTTCAGTCAGAGACCATGTGGTTCAAAGGGATTAGGCAACTCCTTCCCACCCTCTTCTATCCTTTTGATGCTTTGCACAAGATTTGGATGGAGACACAGGAAGTGTGTGACAGAGTGGAGTAAATAAAGACCCAACTTTCTGACCAGAGAACTGAAGAGTTCCAGGAAAGAATGCAGAATGTGAGGAGTGGGGGAAAGCAACACCATTGTTTACGAAATTCTGTGGAATCCCCAGCAGCATATTTGTACATTTGACTCTGAACAATGTGCCAATGCCCATGAGGACTGAATCATTATTTTTTAATGTTTATTTGTTCTAATTAGTTATACATGATAGCAGAATGCATTTTGATTCATTGTACATGAAAGGAGCAAAACTATTCATTTCTCTGGTTGTACATGAGGTAGAGTCCATACCATTTGTGTAACCATACAAGTACTTAGGTTAATGATGTCAATCTCATTCCATGCTCTTTCTCACCCCTGCCTCCTACCCACCGCCCCCCCCCCCAATATGGACTATGTTCACACCACCCTGAATATGTCCAATCTCATCTGAATCACTATTTAGATCACTGCCCATATCCCACACTGTCCAGTGTGAGTGGCACACACACACAAGAAAGACTCAGTGCGCTACGAAACTCTGAAAACAGAACCGGTGTTGAAACCATAGCCTGAGAAAGCTAGTGAGTAACTGTGGCCCTAGATCAACTTGGTCAATTGCTTTCTGAGACAGAAATATCAATATTTTCCACAGGATTTAAGCAAGACACAAAGCTTCATAGTATAGATTGACCTCAATCTATAATATGTAAAATGATACATATTCTGTAGATAGTTTGAATGTCTAAAATTCATACTTTGAGTTTTAAATTTTGATCTTTGTAATATACGGTATGACACTCTTCTGTGATATTGAGCAGCAGAAGCTAGTCACAGCTTCCAAACAGGCTCGCAATTATAAGGGTAATAACCAACACTCTACGGTGCACTCTGTTGCTAAGTTGCACGCTGTGGTTTGCACTAGTTTCCCAAAAATGTCTGTATGTTAAGGATTCATCCTTTTACAAGGTATTGGGAGGCTCTGTGGACCTCAAGAGGTAGGGCATATCCTTGAAAGGGATTGTGGAACCAGGACCACACCATCTTTCTACTTCCTGGCTTGCAATTTGAATACTTGCTCTGACACACACTTCACTATAATGTGCCAGAGACCCAAATAAAAGGAGCTGCCCAATCTTGAACTCAAACCTCCAGAACCATAAAACAAAGTAAATCTCTCTTTACTTCCTAAGTAGCTTGTGTCAGGAATTTTGGTATAGTAATGCAAAGCTGCCTAATACAAGGCATTTTCAACTTATGGTATTTTCAACTTCTGATAAATAAGCTTCAAGTTTATGGGGACATAATCCTATCATAAGTTAAGGATCACCTGTATTCAAAATGTCCAGCATACACTACAAAATTACCTGGCATATTATGAATGAAAAAGAAAAAATTATCAACTCATATGGGGAAAAGACAATCAACAGATGCCAATGCTGAGATGACACAAAAGTAATTATCTGTAAAAGACATTAGGTCAACTATAATAGAAATGCTCCAACAAGTAAGGGCAAGTAATTCAAAATAAATGCAAAAATGGATAATTTAGACTAAAGCAGAATATATAGAGAAACCAAATCAAGTATTTTACTTAATTTATTTGTTATTTGTTCCAATTTGTTGTACATGACAGTAGAATGCATTTATACATTTTGATAGATCATACATAAATGGAGCATAATCTCTCATTTTTCTAATTATACATATTGTAGGATCACATCAGTCATTCAGTTATATATGTACCTGAAGTAATAATGTCTGTTTCACTCTACTATCATTCCTACCCCCATGCCCCTTCCCCTCCCTTCACTCCCCTCTACCTACTATAAAGTAACTCTATTCTTTCTTATCCCTCCCCATTTATTGTGAATTATCATCTGCATATCAGAGGGAAATTTTAAAACTGAAAAATACAATAACAAATTTAAAAATTTATTGAATGGGTTCAATGGTAGAATAGAATGACAAAGGAAAGATTACTGAACTTAATGAAGCAATAATGACCAAATGGTCTAATAAACAGAGAAAAAAAAATTTTAATTAAATAGGGTCTTAGGAACCTGTTGGACAATAATGATAAGACCAACATTTTTGTTATACTAGTCACACACGGAAAAAAGTAAAACTATGTTGATAAAAAAGAGATGAAAAAATGGCTGAAAATTACTCAGATTTGGAGAAAAGACATAAAGTTTTAGATTCAAGAAATGCAGTGAACCCAAACAGGAAAAAAAAATCTATATTCAGAACTATCATATTCCAACTGCTGAAAACTATAGACAAGGGAAATATCATGAAGGCAGCTAGAGACAAATGATGCATTGCTTTTAGTGAAACATTTATTCAAATGACTGCAGCTGTTTCATCGAGGCCAGGAGGAAGTGGAACAATATTTATAAAGTGCTGAAAGAAAAATAATTTTCAACCCAGAATTTCATATCCAGAGAAAATATCTGTTAGGAATGAAGATGAAATATTCTCAAATGGGGCTAAATAAACTAAAGAATTTGTTGTCAGCACATCTGTTCTAAAAGAATTGGTAAAGGAACTTCTTCAGACAGAGGGAAGTAACACCCAAAATGGTCTGTAGCATTGAGAATGAATGAAGAACAACAGAAATAGCAAATAGCTCTATAAATAAGATAGACTCTTCTTGTCCTCTTCAGTTCTTTAAAATGTGTTTTATTTTTATTCTTAAAATGTGCTTTTTGAAGGAAAATTTGTGACCTTATCTGGTCTTCAGTTGTAGTTATTAACACCAAAGACAACTAAAAAAGAAAAGGAGATACTAAAGGAAACTATATGGTAGAAAGTTAACTAACTGCTCCATGGAGTGTACAAATTATAACTGGATAAAAGTAGATGTAAGGACTCCCATTGCAATGTGGTTGGCAACAGGAAAATTATTTTTAAAACTAGAATCAAGAATAATCAAGATTACATTCATCCTTAACGGCATGTAAGTGTCCTTATGATCTACCCCATACTTATATCTATAACTTCATATTACTCTTCCTTTCTTTGCATTATGTACTAGCTGTATAGAAATTACTTGCAATTCCCCTTATAGTCCAGAAATAAGTTGCTTCTTTTCATGAGACTTTCTTCCTTTCCTTACTTGTCCATCTTGAATTCATTTGTCAAGTTTGGTCAGACATTTCCTTTTCATGCAGACTCTTCCAATGAAAGCTTTCATGACTTCCTTATTTATTCTACATAATTTATTATAGTTGTCATAGTGCTTAAGAAATTATAGTATCTGCTTATTTAATTCACAATTTAAATATTACATGAATGCATGCCTGATAAAAATAAATTTCACACAATAGGAAAATAAAGGTCTTATAGAAACAGAATAAATATTTTCCTGAAGTAAACATTTATAGATTCCTTCACTTCCTCCAAATTAGTGTGTGCTCTTGCAGAGTTTCTAATATAAATACTTTCTGTCATGGAGCTTACGTTCCAGTGGATGAAAAGAGATTATATTCAAATAAACATGATATGTTGATGCTTATAAGATCTAAAAAGAAAAAAAAAAGTAGAATAAGGGAACAAAAGGAAATAGGATGCATAATTATTACAAAACAATGTCCCCACTGCCATAGTCTTCCTTACAACTAGCATTATCAGTAATCTAATGATTAAAAACTGGAATATATTATTTGCATCAGTCAGTTCTGTTCCTATAAAAATATAATTATTTTACAAAGAGGAAAAGTTCATTTTGGCTTACATTTTTGGCAGTTTTATTCCATGAAAAAGTGCTCCTGTCACTTTGGACCCAGTGGCAAGGCAGTAAGCCATCATGGCAGGGAATAAACAGTAGAGCAAAGTTGTTCACGTGGCAGACAGGAAACAAAAGAAAAAAGAAAAGAAACCCCCATACTACAATCCCTTTTGAGGGCATGCCCCCCACCATTACATAAACCTCCCACTAGGCCCCACCTTCCAAGGTTTCTATCACCTTCCAATAACACCAAACAGGACCAAATCTTTAGCACATGAACCCCTGGAGAACATTCCAGATCCACAGTACAGCATTATTTTCATTAGAATTTGTTAGAAATCCCCTGATGATTAGTGATCATGTTTTCATATATTAACTGACTTGTCAATCGTCAGTTAACCCGATTTTTTCATCCAACAGATCATAAGCTCCTTGCAGCCAACAACTGTCTGATTTATACCCCTGGCATCAATTAAACTGAATAATGAACAACAATGTAAGACACACATACACAAACAATATCCAAATTCCTCCAAAGTTAATGAATCATGAAAACAATTTGAAAAAAAAATGAACAAATTTTGTATAGCAAATTATTCAAATTAATATTTATTTAAATGCATTTAATATATACTTTTGATATATTATCTTTTTCAGTTATAATTTAGGACCATTATCAAACTTTGTCAGAATGATCTTAACTAATGTGTGAAATTAAATCCCAAAGGTAAACTTACTTTTATGAATAATGTTTAATGATTTAGAAGAACAAATTTAATCCTAGAAAAATGTTTTATAGAATACATTTTTGAAACAGTATTAACATCACTGTTAAATAGATTTTTGTTCTAGTATTTGATTGGTTTGTTACCAGTTACTGGAATTGCTAGAATTTTATACATCTACTTCAACTTCTTCATTTTATAGATGAGAAAATTAAAAACAGGGAAGTGATTTGCCAAGGTCTCATAGCTAGTTAAGGGCAGAGCCAAAGTTAGAATGAATATTCCTCGACTCCTTCCTGCAGCAGTGTTCTAATCCGCTATTGTCTTAATTCATTTCTGTTGCTTCAGCAGAATATCTGAGAATGACTAATTTAGAAAGAAAAGCATTTTATTTTTCATAGTTCTGGAGGCTGAGAAGTCCAAGATTGGGAAGTTGCCTTTGTTAGGGTCTCATGCTGGTCTCATGCTACTTGTCTCATAGCAGAGAATGAAAGAAGGGCAAGTGGCCAAGTGCAAAGACAAAATGTGGAGGGAAGATTCACTTTGCAGCAATGCATTCTTGTGGTAAACAATCCAGTTCCATGGGAGCAAGAACTCCCTCATGTGAGGAAGGATTAGCTTGAGGCAATCCACAACTCCTTCAGAGCTGGCAATAGAAATATGTCCTAGAACTCGTAAGTAATATGTAAAAGGGCTGGAAGACCTAAGAAAAATCTGGTTATTATAAGGAAGGTGGAAAAGGAAAATGTATGCCGTGTAATCAATCAATAAACTACTCTGGAGAGAATGTTCCTTGTTCTATGATTACGTACCAGAGTCGTTTCCAGACTTCACAGCATTCTTTTTTGTTTCCATTTTATTTTATTTTTTTATTTGTTCTAATTAGTTATACATGACAGTAGAATGCATTTATGCATTTTGATAAATCTTACATAAATGGAGTATAATCTCTCATTTTTCTGATTGTACATATTGTAAGATTGTTTTGGACATGCATTCACACATGTACATGAGGTAATAATATCTGTTTCACTCTACTATCGTTCCTACTCCCATACCCCTTCCCCTCCCTTTACTCCCCTCTGCCTAATCTAGAGTAACTATTCTTCCCTAGTGCCTCCCCTCCTTATTGTGAATTAGCATCTGCATATAAGAGAAAACATTCCGCCTTTGGTTTTTTTCTCAATAAAAATGTTGCTAACCGCCACTCCTCTATAAAGCCCCTCTGGCAAGGTCAATATTGCAACTTAGTCTACCAGATTTCCCATGTACTCACTAAAGGTACAGAGAAGTCTGTCAAAGGAATTTTAGATTGATGTGAGAATTAAAAGATATACATACACATATACATAGCTATGTCTGAGAACTGTATAACTGTACAACTAAAGGGAATTGATTTTTAATGAATCATCTTTATTTAAAACATAAAAATCACTCTAAACCGGAGCAGTCCCAGATTTTCAATGGTTGTGTATTACAGAGGCATTTTTCATATATACTGACTGAAATTTGTTAACGAATTTCACTCCCTGCTGATAAGTTCTAACTAAGCAAACTTAAAAGAGAATAAAAAATTGGCATGGAGTTCAAAGAAAGATAGAAGTCTATAAAATGACATATGATATGAGCATTAGAATTCCCTACAGCCTCCTCCCTTACTTCTACCTCTCTGCCAGAAGAGACAACAGATAAGGGGGAAAAAAAATTTTAAGTATATAGTAACACCCATTCAAAATAAAACTGAAAAATAACTAAACACTTTCCTGCGGGGGCGCCTGGCAACCCAACCAGTGCTTGACAAGGATCCACTGGGAGAATGATGTTTGCAAGGACTCATCGTCCCCGGAGATGCCGGTTGCTTGCCTCCGGGCTCTGGTCCTTTTTCTGCATTATGTTTCTAATATTATATTACTCATACTATTCCTTGGTAGTAATCACTGAGGGTGAAGGGAATACTACAGAATTTCCCAAGAATATTAATAAAACATTAGGGACTATAACTCCTTCTCAGCCACAAGTAGTAAAAAATCTTTTACCACTGTGTGATGTGTCTTCTTCCTGGGGTGCTTGTTATGAACATGTAATACAGTACATAAATTTGGCCACCGAACCGTCTGTCTTTCCAACCATGAGTATGCAAAAAGCACCTCCCACAGTAGCTACTAGATATGGACTAGCTTATTTTATCAATGGCAAGCCCTGCTATCCCCCTAAAGGCAAGCCCTTGGAGAAGGTAGATATAGATCTCCCCCTGTCTCTTACAGGGTGGTTTAATCCAGATGATGGTTTCATTTATGTGTGGTGGTAAGGTAAAAGAATAAGGTTTCACAACATTCCTTCCTTCCTACAAAGAATAGGTCATCCCTATAATAAACATTGGTACACAATGTCCTATTCTGAGAGAAGGAGCTACATAAAACAAGGTAATCTACTTAGTATAAAAACTTAGCCATGGGAACCATTGGGACTGTTGCCCTCCTGTAACTTAGCAATTTAGATATTAATCAGATGGACCTAGTAGAAATGGTCATGTGAGATTATTTGTCTATCGCTTTAACCGCAAGAATAATAATAGTCTTAGATCACATAGAGTTTAGATATTAAGGAAATAAACATTGTATTAGCTCATTGACTTAATTAAATATTTGTAATCTGTACGGTTACTGATTTCAGTAAAAACAATTTCTGCCTATGCTTTGGAAACTTCTTTGATTTTATTAATCATAAGCCTGTCATCATAGCCTGAAGAAAAGTGTATATAAACCCAGCCTTCCCCAGAATAAAGTGGGATTGATTGCACCAGAACTAGAGTCTGTGTCTTTCATTCTCCATCCATCGCCGACGCTGTCTCCCCACGCCCCGTTTGCCAGTGTGGAACCCATCGACTCCTGCTAGGGCTGGACCCCAGCACTTTCCACATAATTTTAATAAACATTTTTAAACATCAACATGATATGAAGAGCAGTGATTTATTTTAGAAAGATTTTCAACAAGAATTGTGTACCAACAGTAAAGAATTTTCTGATTAACCAGAATATCCTGCATAGGACTGAATTTCAATCTGAATTTCAAATACAATCATGTGATGTTTAATGACAGGCATACAGTCTGAAAAATGTGTCATTAGGCAATTCCATCAGTATGTATCACAGAATACCTTACAGAGCATAGTTACAAATAAGTCAATTACTTCGTGTGACCTATTGATAAAATCAAGAGAGGTAGTAAACAGGAGATGTATGGGACTGCTAAAACACAGCATGTTATCAACAGTAAACTTTCTTTTGTATAAGTAGAAGGAATATACTCTAAATAAAGATGAAAATTACAGTAAACACACAAAGCAGTTACATTTATTATAATTGCCAGTAACCTGTACTATACATAATTGTATGTGCTATACTTTAATATGACAGACAACACAGTAGATTTGTTTACACCAGCATCACCACAAATATGTGAATAGTGCACTCTGAGTTTTGACATCCTGAAGGCTATAACATCATTAGATGATAGGAATTTTTCAACTATATTATAATTTTGTGGGACAACTATTGTATATGCTTAGAAGATATAATGCTTAGATGGTCTTATTTCACAGAGAGGCAGTATTTTTTTAAGAGCTTTTAGATATTTGCATCCTCTTTTTAAGAAGATTTTAAATTCCTGACCTCTGAAGACTCCTAAATCTGGTTTGGTTGAGGATCAGTCAAACCAAAATCAATACACTGATATGCTGCTACAGGGAATTCCAGGGATAGTCCAGTGAAGGTCAAATACAATTATGTGGAATCATTCACACAAACTACAAGGAGCAAAGTAGAAAATGACACACCACCACAGATTTTCCCTATTCTCCCATATGTGAATGAGGTTTATTATAATCATCTATTATCATTGTATTGCAATTTTTGTTATAGCTGCCCTGATCTGCTAAATTGCAAGTTTCTGCTTCTCCTTAATCTATACTACACCTGTGCTCTAAAGCTTTTCCCATCTCCCCAGAACAGATGTGGGTCCTTCTATGATCACTGTTAAATTATTGCATTTTAATGGCTTGTTTGCAGGACCATTTCCAAAGTAGGTTTGAGCTCCTAGAGGAAAACATTCCATTGTTTTTCCAAGTTTAATATATACTTGTTGAATGAATAGTCAAATAGAACTCTGTATCAGAGAGTAAATTTTTCAATAATTTATGTAACATAGAGTAGGAATTGAGATGGCAAGATGGTTTTTCTGATACATGTTCCACTCCCACACTTCCTGTATCACTACAGGAAAGGCCTATAATTGCCTTTTCAGTGGGAAGGAGGAAGTACTTCCTGTTCCCATCAAAGGCCAGCTTCTGCGCTACTATTCCACTTCTCAGTTTCTCCTGGATTTTGCTCCCATAATTATTTCCTTTCTTCTGCATCATCAATTATTCTCTTGTACTTAAATGCTCCCATCAGCTTATATAGTCTGATATTCTGAATCTTTTTTAAAATACAAATCAAACAAACAAAAATCAACCCCTTGGGCCTTCATACCCTCTTTTGGCTACCTTCATATTTCTCAGTTTCCTGTCAGTGAAAAACTTCTTGAACATGATAGTGGTATCTACCTTAATTTCCTAACTCTGATTATCTTGTCAAGTCATTCCCACTGAGCTTCACTGTGTTTCCCACTACAATAAGACTGCTCTCATGAAGGTGCTACTGAGCTCCACGTTGCCAGTTCCCACTGATGCTTGTCTGCTATATCCTCCTGCTCAGCCTGTCAGGCCCTTGGACAGGGTGGAGTGATCCTTTCTGAAAACACTTTCTTCTCTTTCCTCCTATCTCAATGACATCCTTTGTAACCACAAGAGTGATGCAGCAATGAACTCCACCCTCTTATCTATCCTGTCATTTTAAATACAAGTTATACACAGAAGCTTTTCAAATTTCATCTCTTCCCAAATTTCAAGAATCTTATGTCCAACTTCATATTAGACATCTGCATTTAAACTTCTATAAGGCATATTACAATTAAAAAATCCAAAGCAGAAATCCTCATTCTATCTGTTCTTTCCATAACCTTCTCCATCGAACTCTACTACCATTCATTCAGTTGATTTCTTAAGAACAATGAGACTCTTTACATGGGTTATGCATTGATATATAGTATTCTCCTAAAACTTAACAGCTTAAAACACTAAAAATTTATTAGCCTAGATAGTTCTGCACGAGGGTCATCTAAATATGGCCAAACTGGTAGTTTGGGCTCAAGGACTTTTATAAGACTGCAGTAAAAATGTTGTCCAGAGCATATCATCCAAAATCTTGACTAGGACTGAAAGATCCATTTCTGGGGTACCTAACTAAGTCAGTGCTGTCTATTGATGAAGGGCTTCAACTGGTCCCCACGGAGAAGACTCCAAAAGGCTGCCTTCATAAATGATCTCATGATATGGCAGCTGTCTTTCCCTAGAGCAAGAGATAGCAAGACATGAGCAGGGATTTCTCTTATGATCCAATGTCAAGATTCGCACTCATTTCTGCAATGTTCTATTGGCTACTTACATTAACCCTAGTTGTTCTACGATGGATGACACAAAAGCATGAAAACCAAAGCAGACTCACTAGGACTATATAAGAAAATCTTGGGTGGAAAAAAAAAATCACACAATTGAATTCTTTGTAATAATTACCATCCCAAATATTTATTTTTCCTAATAATTATCCTATAACATACAAACACAACAAAGAAAAAATGGAATATGGAAACCTGACAATGGGTCTCTCCTCCTCCTTGATTCTCTCAGTAGACTGTGAGAGCATATTTGAGAATATGAGTTTTACCAAATCTTTGAAGAAGTAAGTAACTTTGTACTAGATGGGATACCAAAGATCTCAGATAGGAATCAAGATTTCTGCTTTGGATTTGTTAATTACAAGATGCCCTAATAGAAGTTTAAGTATAAATGTCTAGTATGTAATTGGACATAAGATTCTTTAATTTTGGGGAGAGATCAAAAACTCCCTATGAAGAGTCCTAAGTTCCCAAAAGACTTTAGCTATTAAACATTTGACAAGTTCCTCAGGAAGGGCAGTACTTTATTGAGAGTAATCCTGAAAAGTCTACCCAGTCTAGTTATAGAGCCTCTCTGTTATTCTCTGTTATATATCTCTGAAGCATATTGGAATGATACAAAAATCTTACTAAAGGATTAAGTGTAATACCCCCCTGAGAGATATTATTGTCATTTGTATTCTTGAAAACTTTTTTTAATGAAGATCTTTGGATGGTAAATGTCAAGAAGTCTACACAAACTGGCTTGATTTTAAGAAGTTATTGATTCATATAATCCAATTTCAGGAATGCAAGCAATCTTCAGAAAATTTAAAACTGGCACCCTCTATCTCTCATTTCTTTTTCTCTTTGGACTTTAGCACATTTTACCTGACTAGGGTCTCCTTAATCATATATGCTATAACTAAATTCACTTTGACTCCTGGCTCGTATCTTCTCAGCTCAGTCACCAGAAAGAAGAGGTTGTTTTCTCCTGACCCAGTTTGAAAAAAATTTCAGAGGATTCTCATTACCTTGAGTTGGGTCACATTATGATATCACTGACTCAGGGGAGCAGACTACCATGACTCAGTTGGATCAAGTGCTTATTACTAGGTAATCCCCAAGAGTAAGGAAGACAGAAGATTCTATTCTGAATATACATGGGAGACATATTTCCCCAAATGAAGAAGTACACTTTTCCCGGAGGAAATAAAAACTGATTGCCAAGCAAAAGAATACATGTCAACTAAACATCTAAAGCCTTAATACTTGAAGATGCAAGATTTGGGGAATGAGCAATTGAAAAGTTAAAAAAGTAGTTATTTTGAAAACATTTACATGAATTTACTTGGTCTTTTCTGGACATAATTTTGTTACTAATGCTAAATTTTAAAAAAAAAATATTTTAAGAATACTGTTATGGTTTGGATGTGAGATGTCCCCCAAAAGCTCACATGTGAGACAATGCAGGAGGGTTCAGAGGAGAAATGATTGGGTTTTAAAAGTCTTAACCATATGAGTGAATTAAACCCTAAGGGGATTAATTGAAGTGGTAGGGTGTGACTGGAGGAGGTGGGAATTGAGGTGTAGCTATGGGGTATATATTTTGTATCTGAAGAGTGGAGTCTGTTTCTGCTTCCTGATCATGGTGATGTGAGCTGCTTACCGCCACCACCCTCTCCTGTCATGATGTTCAGTCCCACCTGGAGCTCTGAGGAATGGAGCCAGCCTTCTATGGACTAAGAACTCTGAAACCATGAGCCCTCAAATAAAACTTTTCTTCCTCTACAGTTGTGCTGGTGGGGTCATTTAGTCACAGCAGTCAAAAAGCTGACTAAAACAAATACCTGATTTTTAAAAAGCAATCCATACAATGAAAGAAACAATGGTTCAAAGAGGGTCATCTATGAACATTTTTCAGTAAGTTACTATAAAACATAAGGGAAAAGTAATTAAACTGTAATTCACAATTCAGATTCTCAAGTCAAAATCAAGAGTAGGTTATATAGAAATAGATAATAATCACAGAATAGAAAAGCTTTCTTGTAGATGAAAAAGAGACTGTGTGCAAAAGGAAACTGAATCAATGAATTAGAAGTTCAGCTAGAAGAATTCTCTCAGAACCAAGGGAAAAAATAATAAAATGAAAATTATAGAAGGAAGGTCATCAAAAAAAAAAAAATAAGATAGATCTAAGAGATCAAATAACCAATAATAGTTTCAGAAGCAAGGAAGAAAACAGTCTGGAGCAACTCAAAAGAAAAATTAAGACATTTTCTCAGAACAGACTAATAATAGATTCATGAAATAAGACTCATAACTAGACATAGCATGGTAGAATGGCTGAATCTCAAAAATAAATAAAACTTACAAACATACAGGAAGATATTACAAAAAGTTTCCTAGTAAGGAAAGCTCACTGAATTTTACTACCCATAAACTTTTGTTTTAGCGATAAGGAAAAAAATCGTCCATTTGCCAAATATTTATTAAATTCCTACTACGTGATGTTTAGGGGCTGGAGCTATAGCAGTGAACATCCTGGGTACAGTGTGCCATGGACCATATACTCTAATGAGAATTAATGAAACTCCGTGGGGATGATAGAGAAAGTCCACTAGAACAACTTATGTCTAGGTGGAAAAATGTTATGCCTCATCATACCTAGGAAAGGATACATTCATTTTCTTTTGTGATAACTTAGTATTAAGTTCAACTATAAGAGCAAATTAACAAGGACATATTTCTTCCTATATAAGTTCATAGCTAGGCAATTTATGGCCTTTTTAGCTATAATGGACAGACTCCTCCATCCTTGAGAATGTACCTTACACACATCCTGCCATACACCACACCACCAACAACATATTCCCGTACCAGTTCTTTTACTAAATCCTGTCCTTTCAAATTGCTATTTGATTTCCAAATCATTCTACTGCTGCTTCAAATCACCCAAGCAACCTCCTGTACAGTTGTACTAAGGGATTCCTCGCATCACTGGTAACAAAGCGTTTATTAAATACTTTAAGTCTGTGTTCTGCCAAAGGGACCTGAATCTTGGGGCAAGTCTATTCGACGCTAGGAACCTCCCTTCATTTTTTTTTTTTTAATCATTTGATAAATGATGTTTGTTGCAGATTGATTTTTTTAATATCCCAGTGATGTTTTAAGTGTGTTTATACATAAACAGGATTCTTACTAAGATGCGGAGATTTTCCTAAGGAAAGCAATTTGGTATGTTTTACACTTTCCCTCAAACTTACATTGTATGTACTTAATGAAAATCTGCTCGTGTTCCATTTCACTAGCCTTTAAGAGGAAGAAGCGACTGAATGTACATTTTTTTCATTGAAAAGAACCCAATCAAGGCCTCTGCTAGGACGTTCAAGGGAGAGAACCCCGCAACACACATCCATAACGCCTCTCAAGGCAATGTTAGGAGAAAGGTACACCTGGTGACGCTGAGCTTTGTGTGCTAATACTGCTGAAGATCCTGTACGACCAGACAAAAAGACTTGGAGTTTTGTTGTTGTTGTTACTGTTGGTTGTTTTGGTGTTTTGTTTTGGTTTTACTTTTTCAAATTTCAAATTCCCGCAAGCCAGAGGCTGGCCCAAACGATCCTGTTTGGGACTCAACCGCCTCGCCCCTTGAGAGCATGGAAACATAATTTCACCTTGCTAGCGACCGCAAGAGGGAGAAGCTGCGCCTGGAAAAGCGGGTAGAGGTCCTGAGCGGGCAGCCCAGCAGGTCCTCGTACCAGGCTCTCCAGCCCCGGCCCACAGCTCTCACCACCTTTGCGCAGCAGGTCCAATGCGCCTCCTCCCGCCCACTGCGCCCCCCGTCGCGGCGACGTCACGTGACTCGGAGCGCGGCCAATCAGCGCAGCCCTCCGAGGTATTCAAATCAACCGCGGGGCCGACAGTTGTGTCCGGACAGCAGCCGCCGCCGGGGCAGCGCCGATTGAGTGTCGCCTTCCCTCTCCATGGACGCCGGCCAGCGTTGACCTATGGAGGGTCGGGGTGTGCCTCCCGGGCCTTATCGGGCTACCAAGCTGGTAAGAGGACGCGGAATGACGAGCCTGGTCCGCGGGCCGGCGGCAGCCACCACTCGGGCAGAGGGAGGGGAGCCCGGGCACCTCCATTCGGTGGAAGGAGGGTGAGGGGAATTGTCCAGGCTCGACTCTTCCCCTCCTTTGCGGGTCTGGGCCTCTGCGCCCAGCTGCCTGGGGCCTGAGGGCCTCGGGGAAGCGCCCGGGAAAAACCGCATCGTACTCGCTTTGGTTAGACGACCCCGCGCCTGACGGTGTCTGGACCGCGGGAACGTGATGGAATACACCGATTTGAGTCGCTTCCCACCCGCACTTTACGAACCATGCCCAGAATTAGAGTCCAGATTGAGCTCCAGAGTTTGGCAGGGTCAGATTGAACGCAAGCCCCAGTGTGAGTCCTTTCTTGGGCATGAAGAATTTGAGGCAGAAAGTACAGGCCGAACAGCTGTAGGAGAGAGCCTCCTACTAAAGCCGGAGTAGTTTTAAGTACCCATCAGCAACCCCTGTGGGTGGTCACTGGATCTGTGTGTACAGTTTACATTGCCTTTAGAGCTTCGGCCCTCCTGCATACTCAGCTACTGGTTCTGTGGTTAGGAGATTCACTTAACATCTGCGAGCCTCATTTTCACATTGGTAAAATAGGCAGGAAACACGTGCCCACCTTAAGGGATTTCTTGAGAGGCCCTGTATATGAAAGTGTGTTGTGATGTATACAATAATAAGCAAATTATCCTCTCAGGAATGCCCCTCAGGAGTGGGCATGTATTCTTAGGCTTACTTAACAATGTGGAAAATGAGGCTTACAGAAGTTAAATGGCTATCCCAAAAGTCACATAAACAGTAAATAGAAGAGTTAGAAGAATGCAGATCTTCCAGATATGGTGATCTTGACATGAATTCTGTTGCTCAATAAATAATTAATTGTATATCAATATAAAGAATGGAATTTAGGAGTGGAAAGAACCTTAATCAGGTAATACTATCACATTATTAAAAATTCATTAAATTAGATGAAAGTAGGACACCATAATAAAATAATGAAAACTTAACATTTACTCCACACTAACTAGTATACACTCATTAGGTAGGTGCTAATGTCCCTACCTTATGACTAAGAAGATAAGCACAGAGAATAAAATAAGACCCAAAAATTCATACGCAATAAATAGAACTACAATTGGAAAACATACCCTAGTGGTGTGACTCCAGAGCTCACCTATAAACCACTACACTATACTGTTTTACAGGACAGCCATTTTGTAATCTCCTTGAGGCTAGAGACTCCTTTCTGTCATTTTTACTACTATATACCCAGCCAGTACATAATGGGCTGCTTGATATTAAAATGAAATGGGGAGGTGTGGAAAGAAAACAGTTAACATGTTCAGGCCTTAAGATTCTATATTGTGATACCTGGCCCACATAGATTAGACAAGTGATAACCTAGCTAATAGTCACATACATAGAGTTACAGATTAGATTTCTTGACCTCCAATATAGGACTTTTTCAATTTAAAAATGATGTGTTCATTCTATACTACCAACACCTTCATGCTCTAGTATTAGAGCTTTCACAAATATAAAAATTTGGCTGATGTGAGGACAATTTAGAAAATAATTTTTTTTTAATGTAGATGTCACAAGGTTCTTAGATATGCAGTGGATTCACATTTTACTTAATTTACCTCATCTGTTCTATATTCACCAAACAAATCTTCAAATAAAAGATACTATAATAAATACCTAGTAGTAAAGGCATTTTACCAGTATAATAACTGCCTGCCAGAAGTTTTATGTGGCCCGCACAATAATTGAGAATACAGATTCTAGAGTCATTCAAACTTGGATTTGAATGCCTGGTTTATCACTTAGCTGTGTGACCTTGGTCAAATTATTACTCTGTGTGCTTCATATTCCGTATACAAAAAATGAAGTAATAGTACCTATTCATAAAATTGTGAGAATTAAAGTAAAATAATGACTATAAATCTCATATCCTGGCACAGATGCTACCATTGTGTTAGTCTTAGTTGAAGTGAAAAAAAAAGAAGCAGATGCTTTCCCTAGCAAGGACTAAGAGAGAGGTACTCTGGAGTTCTTCCTTTTTCCTAAGTTTCCTAAATAAACTGACTGGCCAATGAATATATTTAGTAAAACTCTATTATATGAAAATATTACTAGAGCACTAGAATTAGTAAAAGGAAAGCATGATATAAAGTTTTTATATAGCACAAATAAGGTGATTTCTTCAAAAAATTTTAGTGTAATCAGATGTGAATTAAAGAAATTTATTTACCTAATATATTCCAAATCAGTAAGAGGTTTAATTTTTTAATTTTTACAGTGGAATGAAGTCACTACATCTTTTCGAGCAGGAATGCCTCTAAGAAAACACAGGCAACACTTTAAAAAATATGGCAATTGTTTCACAGCAGGAGAAGCAGTGGATTGGCTCTGTGACCTATTAAGAAATAATAGTAATTTTGGTCCTGAAGTTACAAGGCAGCAAACTATTCAATTGTTGAGGAAATTTCTGAAGAATCATGTAATTGAAGATATCAAAGGCAGATGGGGATCAGAAAATCTTGATGACAACAATCAGCTATTCAGGTACTTAACAGATACATAACTACAAAGTGAAATTACTATGAAGTTTTATCTCCACTTTTATCATGTTTTTACTGTAGTAGCTTTTTTTCAAGATAAGTAACTTTTTTTTTTTTTTTTTTTTTTTGGGTGGTGCTAGGGATTGAACCCAGGGCCTTGTGCTTGCAAGGCAGGCACTCTACCAACTGAGCTATTTCCCCAGCCCTAACATTTTCTTCAGAAAAGTGTTCTAATTCAATTAAAATCATCTAGAAAGTCTGGTTAAGTTAATGGCTACAAAATTCAAATTTGTTGAGCGTTAGCGTATATAATAATTGGAAAGGGAAACATCACTGCCCGTTATGAAAGTGTTATGACATTTCAAGGACGTATGATACTGACTTTTAGTTTTGTGGATTCTGTAATTATAAGGCAAATTCACAGGTTCTTACCTTCAAATAACATAATTCAATCTAAAAATTCATGTGATTATATAATAGCAAACTATATAACAACCAAAAAAAAACATAGGTTAAAGAGAATATTTATCAAGCAGTTATCATGTATCAGAAACTCTGCTTTGTGATTTACATGTTTTCTAATTTGATCCCTAGAATAGCTGAGCAGAGCATCCCTTTTTACAAATGAGAATGCTGAGACCATGCTTCAGCAAATCTTGTTTCTCATTTCTGAAATGTTCTTCCACCTTGAAGCATTATATACATTTATGAGACTATTAAACTAAACATTTCTTCTCAACTCCTTTATAATCTTTTCTATGAAGGCTTTCTGACCCCCTCCTGCTAACATAATTGTTTTTCCTTTCATTCAGGTAGGGTTGTTAAATATTCGTTCAACTAGGTCTTTGATTTCTAATGTCTATCTTTTTTTTTCCACTATAACATTAACATTTTTCAAATTAAATATCTTAGATATAGGTTCTTTCCTATTGTGTTAATTCATTTTCTATTACTTTCTATACACTTATCTCTCCAATATGAATGCTCTTTTTGTTAGGTTATTCTTTCTTATTTGCATTTCTGCATAGCTACTCAACTACTCTCTGCCTCTCGTCTTTTATGATGGTAACAAAACTCCAAAATATCTAGAAATAAAGTTTCCTAAAAATGTTTGAGACCTTACTGGATGAATTGTTATTAACGGGAATAAATGGACAAAAATACCATATTGTCTTATGTGTATGTCAGTTCTTCCAAATTCATGTGTAAATTTAGTACATTTTCATTCCATATCTCAATATAACTTTTTGTAGAATTTGACAAGAAAATTCTAAAATTCATTTGATAAAGGCCCAAGGCAGTTTTGAAGAACAAAGAAGGGAGTATTAATTGCCTTACTTGATATCTGGGCTTAAATTACCTTAAATGCTGGGAAAACAAACCCACACATAGGCGGGAACTCAGTATAAGTTATGTATGACTTAGACATCTAAACATGAAGAATAAAGCTATTATGAAGGAATTTAAGAAAGTATTTGTATAGCATGGTGGCACATACCTGTAATCCCAGTGACTCAGGAGGCTAAAGCAAGAGGATCACAAGTTCAAAGCCTCAACAACTTAGTCCCTGTCTCAAAATATAAACATGAAAAGGGTTGGGGATGTACCTCAGTTGTAAAGCACCCGTGGGTTCAATCCGCCATACCACTATCCCCCACACCCCACCAAAAAAAGAAAGAATTTCTATGACAGAATAAGAAGGAACTTCTAATGTCACTAAAAAGTTATGCATGGGCTGGTCATGATGGCGCACACCTGTAATCCCAGCAGCTCTGGAGGCTAAGGTAGGAGTTTTGAGAGTTCAGTGCCAGCGTCAGCAAGGTGCTAAGCAACTCAGTGAAATCCTGTCTCTAAATAAAATACAAAACAGGGCTGGGGATGGCTCAGTGGTTGAGTGCCTCTTCCTTGTTCAATCCCCAGCACCCAAAAAAAGGGTTATGTATAAATTTAATGTATAATAAGAGAAACCATGAGTTGAAAAAGACCACATATTGTTCATACATATCTTCTGAAATATGAAAGCATGGACACTAATCGTGATTTATGATTTCCTTTAAACAGGAGAGGAGAAAAAATGGAATGTGCAAAGATTTTCTTTTACTTTAAAAAAAAATGAAATCTTCAGCAAAATGTCAATGATTGCATTACTTGATAGTTACATACATAAATGTCAATTTCTATTATGTTCTGTACTTTATCTTTGAAATATTTTATACAAAAATAAAAGGAGGAAAAAACATAATAACCAAAAGGAGCAAGAAACTAAGTTTGGAAAATTAAGATAAACAGACAGGCAAAAGCCAGAAAATATATACAAACTAAATAACTCATCAAAGGAAATGTAGAAAATCGTTGCATTTTAGAACCATTTTGTGTATAAGAAGTATTTCTCCAACAAATTGTAATAGTAACCCTGAATTTTCCATAAGTAAAATTAAAATATGCAGAATGTACTAAAACAAGAAATTATTAACATTTTTTAAAGTATAATGGGAAAATTAATTCATGTAGAATCTTCATTCCTTGGCGATATAAGTAAATCAAGGTTTTTGTGTGAATTTTAAAATAGGCTATAAAAATTAGTTTCTGATCTTATATTGTTTAATTGCATATTATTTTTAAACCAGATTTCCTGCAACTTCTCCACTTAAAACTCTTCCACGAAGACATCCAGAATTAAGAAAAAACAGCATAGAGAACTTTCCCAAAGATAAAGATAGTGTTTTTAAATTAAGAAACTTATCTCGTAGAACTCCTAAGAAGCATGGATTACATTTCTTCCAGGTAAAAATGCCCCTTTATTAATCACAATTTTTAATATAAATACTATGTGCTTAATAATAAAAATATTAAAAGTAGATGATGCTTTAATATTGAAGCCAATACCAAAATCTAATTGACATTGCATTCTAAAAATATATATGTAAATTTATTTCACATCCATAGAAACAATGACAAAAATGATAGTGAGACATTGAAAATGATACTTAAATAATTTAATAATGTTTTCTTACCTGGTGTGATAGTCAGCCTTCCATCACTGTGCCAAAATTTCTTGAGAGAATCCAAAAGATGAAAGGTTTATTTAGGCTCACAGTATCAGAGGTTTCATTCCATGGTCATTTGACTCTCTTGCTTTGGAGCATGCTGGAAAATAGTTAATCATAGTGGGAGGTGTGTGGCAGAGGAAACTGCTCACCTCATAGCAACTGAGAATTAAGAGAAAGGAAAGGACAGGGTCCCAATATCCTCTTCAAAGACACCCCACAATGACTTAACTTCCTTCCATTAGGCCCCAGCTGCTAAAGTTTCCACCACATCTCAGTAGTAGTGCCATAGGTTAGGGACCAAGTTTTCAACACGTGGACCTTTGAGGGACATTCACAATCAAAACTATAACACCAATATGTCACCACACAACTCCTCAACTAATCTGTCTTGCTCCTAGACTTTTATAATGTGAACAATACTTAGAAATAAGTTGATTCTTTTATGTTAATGGCAACTATAAAATCAAAAACCAAAACCATATGCTACATTATTTATTCAGCACTTACTTTGTAGCTCCATAATAGACATATTAATAAAACTACTAAGTATTAGGAGTGGTACCTGTTTGATATTTCCTTACTTTGAGTATAACAAACAATAGTAATTCTTTTTTTTTTTTATGTCAGGAAAATACAGAGAAAAGGAATCATGAAATGATCAATGAAGATCAAGAAAACTCAGTTGATAAGAGAGAAATAGGCCAGGAAGATATTGAAGAAGTTTGGAGATATATTATTCTGATCTAGTAAGATGAACCTAAGCTAAAATCAAATTCCTGAAACATTCTGATTATTAATTTGACATTTTCTAAGAATCTGTAAATAAGAACAGATTAATTCTCAAAGCTTAGAATTTAACCTATATATGTTTCCTAATAAATAAACATTTGCTGTAGAAATAAATACTTTCGTATAATTTGCTTTTTCATTGAATTTAATTGAAGTCATAGCTATAGTTTAATGTTCCATATTGGAATCTTTGGAATGTTTTGGGGATAAATATATTTAAAATTAGATGCTTTGGGAGTTTGTTTAAGAACTAAACAAAATATTCTGATGACTTTGTTCTCCAGTCATACTCATATTCTCTTTCTCTTCTTTTATGGAGGAAATAAAAAAGGTTTATTCTTTCTTTTCAGTCTGCAAACCATTTTAGGTGTGCCATCCCTAGAAGAACTGATAAATCCAAGCCAAGTAATTCCTCAATATGTAATGTATAACATGACCAATACCAGTAAGCATGGAGTAGTTGTACTACAGGACAAATCAGGTTGGTATTAATAAAAGAAAACGGAATCTTTCCAAACTTAGTAACAAAGGATGCAGCTATAGTGGAGAGCAGAGAGATCCAAACTTAGAAAGTGCAATATTTTCACTGAGGGAACACCAGAGGGTCTATTGTTTTATATTATACTTGCTTTAGTAGTAACAGTGGAAAAATTTTTATAGGATATCATTCATGTTATTGTAAGAAATTGTTTAACTACTAAGGTGTATGATAATTTTAAATAACAGGTTAAGCATTCAAAAGGTAAAAAAATAGTAAAATCTGTTGATTATCTACATTTGTCTTGAAATATACAATTTTCAAGGCATTGGCTAAAGATTTAATGATGGACAAGATAAAAATGGTGGCAGTTGGAAAGATTTTAAGCAAGCCTCATTGTAAAATACCCTAATGTTCAACTATAGTTCATTTCAAGCATAGGTCTCACCAAAGTCAGTAATATTCAAGTAATATAACAACAGACAGAACCAAAATAAGGATGAAGAGAAAATGGTGGTGTATATAAAAATGAATATTAAAAGCTTATGTCTAAATGTACCCCAAAGTAATTCTTGATTTGGGCTTAGCTAATTATTTTATGTATTGTAGATAGAGTCAAACTCAAGAGCTCTATAGCTTTTTCAAACTCTATATTTTAAAGTATTAAGCTCATCCTATGTGTTGTTAAACATATGATATATTTTAATTCTGATAATATACCCGTATATACATGTGTATATCCATGAATAATTATACATAAGTGTGAAGTTCTAAAATATACTATCATAAAAATTGTGTGACTTAATAAACAATGTTTATGTTCTTTGTGTCTAGATGACCTTCCTCACTGGGTATTATCTGCCATGAAGTGCCTAGCAAATTGTAAGTTAAATTATACTTATAAATTATACATATAAATACATGTAAGTCATACATATAAATAAGTATTTAGCAAGAACCAAGGAAATTTTTAAATAACTCATAAAAATCCTAATAAAATTAAAGTGTATTATTTCTCTTGATGTTTAAGTGAAAATCTAGTACAATTGATTACTTATGGAGCCCTTAAGTAATGTTTTCTTTGCAGAAGGTGATTTTATAATGCAAGCCCATCATTTATGGCTCAGTTCACATAAATCAAAATCATAGGCTAGAGGATTTCAAAGGATTTTTTAGGTAAATCTAGACTATAGTAATTACCTCAGTGAGAGGCCAGAGGGTTCAAATGGCCACTTGAAAGTAAAACAGCCTGTAAGGCAGAAAAGATTCAATCAGAAGTAAAGTTTCATAAAGCCTACTTCATTCCCTTTTTCCTTGTACGTGTCTTCAATATTCAGGTGCTTTATAACATGCTACTAGTCCCAAGTACATACTAATAGGACTTTTATGTTTACAAAAAAAAAGATCTGTCACCAGTCCATAATCTTTTATCATTTAAATGATCAAGCTTTTTCATAGTGATCAGTGACAATTGATTTTTATAATTTAAGATCCTAGTTCAAGCCCTAATTAATTTCAAAATAAATTTTGAAAATTTTATAGATATATGCTTCTAAATCATCAAAATTTAACTTTATTTTAATAATTTTAGTTATAAATGTAGTATAGATTCTAGTTCTTATAAACTTAATGAAAATCAGATAGAGTTTTTTTAATGTTCAGGATAAGTATTCCTTTGTTGTCCACTGGGTGTCAATGTGACAAAATAACAGAATAAATAGCAATGTAAATAAGTTACAGAAACATTTTATTTATGAAATTAAGGTAAAGATCCTGTTCATAACCTTAAGACTTAATTCTATTTCAACCTTCCTTACCTAATTCTCTTCTCTCTCATTCTTGGCTCTTGGTTGACAACTCAGATAAGCACATTAATACAGATTTCTCTGACATTCATCTTTAGGGATTTCTTTTCCCTCACTTCCCAATCGAATGTATACCAAAATGATACCTCATATATAACTTATTGAATTTCAATTTAATAGCAATATTATTTAATACCCCAGAGTAATTCTGTGAAATATAAGAATCAATAATCAGTATTCTCAATTTTTTTCCCCAGAGGAGAAAATCAAGACCCTCTGAGTTTTCTGTTAATGTGAAGGATTTAGAGCTCAAACCTAAATTCTCTAAATTCTTTATTATTTCCAGTAAACATATGTTTTCTGCCCTAGAAGACATTCTAATAATAGTGAAGCATATTCAGAATATTTCTTATATCTTCTTTAGAAAAATATCTATTTTGCTCTATATAAGATCTATGTTTGTCTTTAAGCTATTTGTATGTGTGCTTTTTTTCATTGTGTGTACTTATACATATTTAGTTATATAAAAGTTTGGAAACAGATATAAAAGATGATTTGGACTTAGGAAGAGATTTTAACTTGACACATGGCATAGTGAATCTAAAATCTGAATGCATATCACAGTCACTAGGGAGACTACAGAGATTCTGATTGGTTGATTCAGTAGTTCAAGGAATTTTTTTTATATTACTTATAGTGAAGATCCCCAAGTAAGTGTTTGGAAACCACTAAATTAATGAACCAGAAGCAAGCATTTTTAGGTCAGTAAATTCTTAGTTCCACCTCTGTGGATTCTGGTTTGTGTACAGGAGCTTGTATTTTTAATAAGCATATTGCATAATTCTGTTATATGTAATCTATGAACCATATTTTAAATGTTGTTAGACCTAAAAGTCCTGGACCTTGTACATTCAGTAAGTTCTAATTTTAGCTTCACTATCAAGGACTTTTTCATCTGATGCAAATTACTTTGAGCCTCAGTTTTCTTAATTGTAAAGTATGATCCAATCTTATTTCTGAGGAAAACATTAATGAGTTATCATAATTATTTAAAAAGTTGTGTTAATATTAAGAAATCACAGTGTAGATATTATTTAAGTTAATTAAGGGTATGCTTCATGTCATGCGAAATTTATTAATAAAAATGTAAATTTATAAAAGATAAGTTGGAAGAATTCTTTGTATTATCCAGATAGTCTTTGCTTTACAAAATCAATTGCAATAATATTTACTTAAAGCAAACTCCCCTCATGGTTTAAAATATATTAACATTTTTACTTTGTGTATAACTTTTCAGGTATTAAAATAGTATTAAAATAAAACAAACTGCTAGCAATTGACTGCTTACAGTGAATTCTAACTAAAAGATAATAATAAGGCATGAAATGTGCACAGCCCTTTAAATTTTGGATTGTGGCAGAATTTGTTGTTAAACCTAGCTCTCTCCTGGCCTGGGGTTATAGCTTCATGGTAGAGCGTATGATCACTATGTATGATACTCAACAACACATAAAAATAAATAAATCAGATAAAGTTGTGTCCATCTACAACTAAAAAAATATACATTAAAAAAGCTCCCTTGTGCAATACATGTATTACACTTTAATACATAATTTTAAAATTGTATTTAAATTAAAATATATTTTGATTATTTTCCCTTCTACATTTTAGGGCCAAGAAGTAATGATACAAATAACCCAACTTATGTTGGATTTGAGCGAGATGTATTCAGAACAATCGCAGATTATTTTCTGGATCTCCCTGAACCTCTACTTACATTTGAATATTATGAATTATTTGTGAACATTTTGGGTATGTATGAATTTTGCTTATTATTTAAATTTATTAAAGTTTTTAAGTTTCTTAAAATTTAAGAGGTCTAAAAGCAGAGGTAGCCAGGTGTGGTGGCACACCTGTAGTCCCAGTTACTCATTCAGCTGAGGCAGGAGGAATGCTCAAACCCAAGAGCTTGAGGACAGCCTGGTTAATATGGCAAGACCCTGTCTCAAAAAGAAGAAAAAAAGAGAGAGAGAAGAAAAGAAAAACGAGTCTATAGAGGCATAGGTAAATAGGTAAATATGAAAGTAGCAGGCTATAATACTGTGGTTGCTATTTTGTTGTTTTCTAATGATTCCAGTATATTGTTCCAACATCAGTTGTCCTGACATCAGTTTAGTGTCATACAATGCAATGTATTTCTAACACTTTGATCACCAGAGTTAGCCTAAACCCCATAGGTTAAGGGCTCAGTTACACAAGACTGTCCTCAATTCAGATGCCAGCAGCTAGTGAGGTCCCCAGGGTATCTGCTCTTCTGTCCAACCAACTATCAGTTCAGAGGTTCATTCAAATCCCTCTCAGGTTCAATAATTCTCTATAACTCACAGAACTCAGGAAAGTGCTTTACTTATAATTATCAGTTTGTTTTAAAGGATAGAATTCTGGAACAGCTGAAGGGAACAGATGCCAATGGCAAGGTGTGGAGTTGAGGGGTGTCCCAGAGCCTCTGTGCCCTCTCTGGGAAGACTACCTCCCAGTACATCCATGTATTCACAAACCCAGAAGCTCCCTTGGCCTCATTGTTCCAGAGTTTTAATTGCAGTTTTATTTGCTCAGGCATGATTGATTGAATCATGGACTTTTGGTGATTGAACTCAATCTTCAGCCTCCTTCCCTGTAGATGGTGTAGATGGGGTTGAACATTCTGACACTGTTAGCATGGCCAGTCATGAGTTACATTAGCATAAATAGGTTCCTCGTGAATAACAAAAAATCAAAGGTATTAAAAACTCCATGTCAGGAATCAAGAGCAAAGACCATGTCTCTGGCTTCTACATCCATGGATTCAGCCAACCCAAGATTGGACATATTGAGAAAAATAAAAATTAAAAAATTGCAGCTGTACCGATTATGTACAGTCTTCTTTTCCTTGTCATTATTCTTAAATAATAGAGCATAACAACTCTTTTCATAGTATTCATTTTGCATTATATATTATAAGAAATATATATTTAAAAGGTATGGGAGCATATGCTGGGTTATATGCAAATATTACACTGTTTTACATAAGGGGCTTAAATCAGTAGATTTTGGTGTCCATGGGCAATCTGGGAATGAGTTCCTCAAGGATACCAACAGATGACTCTAAATGTTCTATTATACCATGGTTGTCTTACATTTAAGAGGTTTCTGCTATTTACAGGATGAGAGCAGATATTTTTAAATGAATTCTGACTCAATCCATTTAATTAGGATGTTATTTATATCACAGAAAAATGGGAAACCTCTAGTCAATCTTGCACGTTTATAACTGAATGTTGCATGTGTCCTATTTAAGTGCCTTCCACATTAAGCAGCTGCTATTTGTACTATACTAACAATGTGTATCACAGTGATGCTTTGTTTTTTAACTTTACTATTGTTTTTGTTTTATTTTTGTTCACTGTCATACAGTTGCATCTTAATTTTTGTTTCATTCCTGGTAGTTGTTTGTGGCTACGTCACAGTTTCAGATAGACCCAGTGGGATACATAAAATCCAAGATGATCCACAGACTTCAAAAATCCTTCACTTAAATAATCTGAATTCCTTCAAATCAACTGAGTGTCTTCTTCTTAGTCTGCTTCACAAAGACAAAAACAAAGAAGAATCAGATTCTACTGAGAAACTACAGATAAGTGATCAAGGATTTCAAGAAAGATGTGCTAAGAAAATACAACTAGTTAATTTAAGAAACAGAAGAGCCAGTGCCAATGACATAATGGGAGGAAGCTGTCATAATTTAATAGGCTTAAGTAGTATGCATGCTCTGGCCTCTAACATCAAACCAAGGTGCTCTTCTTTGGAGGGAATTATAGATATGCCTGAGAATTCAAGTAAAAAGGTGTCGAGTACCTTCCATCAATCTGTTCAGAACATGGAAGGACAAAATAATAAACAAGTTTTAGAGTCAGAGCCCAACCAGGAATTCTTATTGAATCTTCATTCAGAGGAAAGTGTTCAAAAGCCACTCTGTGCTGGGTTTAAGAGAACCTCTACATTGACTGTTCAAGACCAAGAAGAATTATCTAATGGGAAATGCAAGTCAAAACAACTTTGTAGATCTCAGAGTTTACTTTTAAGAAGCAGTACTAGACGGAGTAGTTATATCAATACACCAGTGGCTGAAATTATCATGAAACCAAATCTTGGAAAAGGCAGCACAAGTATGCAAACAGCTATGAACAGTGAACTCGGAGAGTCTAGTACCACAATCAATAAAAGACTTTGCAAAAGTACAATAGAACTTGCAGAAAATCCTTTACTTCCAGCTTCTTCTATGTTGACTGGCACGCAAAGTAAGGTTGTTGCTTCCAGTGCATGCAAAATTAACTTTTTATGTTTACTAACTCTATTTTGCTTATATCGCTCTTTTTCTCTGAAATTGCTTGTTTTTTCTCTCCAAAAGATATTCCTGTAAAGGACTTTTGTCATGACATAACCAAGATTTATTCAACCTCTTAAAGCACTTCCTTTTTCTTCAATTTTGCTTATTCTTTGTCACTTTATTTTTAATAAGTGAAGAATTTTAATACTTAGAAATACATAATGAAGAAAATATTGAGACTTGTTATGTTCTTGAGGAGTATGGAAATTTCTCCATAATTAAAAGAAATGAAATGTTAAGATATTATTTTAACCTCTTTTTATAACTGTATTTACTGGTAGTATGAAAGCAACTAGTATCATTGATGAATTTTTTTGGGGTGGGGGTCACTTTGCCTTCTAGGTTTGCTGCAACCTCATTTAGAGAGAGTTGCCATCAATGCACTGCAGTTATGTTGTTTGTTACTTCCCCCACCAAATCGTAGACGGCTTCAACTCTTAATGCGCATGATTTCTCGAATGAGTCAAAATGTTGATATGCCCAAACTCCATGATGTAATGGGTACAAGATCACTGGTAAGTTTATTTCTTATGGAAATAATAAGCTCTGATTCATAATTTGGTTTGTGAAAAACCAAATGAAAAAAGAAAACCTATCTTAAAGTACCCCTCAAGTGAGTCCTGATTTCGAAGTCCTAGATTTTTGAGTTAGAAAGACTTAGAAATCTATAACTTTTTCTAGTAGCAAATACTTTTGCACTAATCTTTTGTGCCCAGTCTGTTATACTTTTGTATCCGGGTATTAATCTTGACAGAGGACTTAGCTTTCTCATGCATCCTGTGTACCTTCCTAGTGATCCATATACAGTCATATCACATTATGCTAGCGTGTGCCATTTCTGTTTGGTGGTGAAGGAAGAGAAAGCTATCATAGTGTTTGACCGTTAAGGATACTAGAGCTTTGTGAAAGTGGAGAACTAAAGGGAAATAAATCCATATATTGTAAGTGTTTCAGAGTATGGTGGTAGGAAAGGTGTATTTGATGAATTATGGTAGTAGGTCATCATGATGGAAAAAGTTAGGAAACATTATTACCAAGCTGTCTCAGATTTCTTAGAAAATGTAGATTGAAGCATTGATGTACAGATTATTGGTTGAAAATGATTCCTTCAAATGATCTGACTCCTTTGAGAACTGCCACTTTCTTTTTTTTTCTTTTTATTTATCTTTTAATTTTTTACAGACTGCATTTTGATTCATTGTACACAAATGGGGTGCCTCATTTCATTTCTATGGTTATACATGATGTAGAGTCATACCATTTATGTAATCGTACATGTACATAGGGTAGAGATGTCTGTCTCATTCCACCATTTTTCATACCCCGCTCCCTCTCATTTCCTTCTACATAATCCAGAGTTCCTCCATTCTTCTCTCACTCCCCGCACCCCCCACCCCCTTTATTTATCATCATCCACTTATCAGGGAAAACATTTGGCTTTTGGTTTTTTGGGCTTGGCTTATTTCACTCAGCATGATATTCTCCAATTCCATCCATTTATTTGCAAATGCCATAATATTATTATTCTTTATGGCTGAATAGTATTCCATTGTGTATATATACCACAGTTTCTTTATCCATTTATCTGTTGAAGGATATCTAAGTTGGTTCTACAATAGGCTGGAGCTTTAATTTACCAAAGGTTCTCACAGTAAGAAATCTTTAATTATGCTGTTCTTCCATTCATTATAATACCAGTTTTTTTAATATAGTGACAGACTTAAAATAAAGAAGAACTATTCTTGAGTAATTATGGCATTTTTTTTCATTTTGTGATTTTTTATTTTTACAGATTGCATTTTGATTCATTGTACACAAATGGGATACAACTTGGTTTCTATGGTTGTACACAATGTAGATTCACACCATTCATGTAATCCTGCATGTACATAGGGTAATGATGTCTGTAATTATGTCATTATTAAGAATAATGTTTTTTATTACAGACTGCATTTTGACTCATCGTATAAATTTTTATAAGATGTTTCGAGAAACATAAGTAGAAAAGAGATAATTTTGGTTTTATACTTTGTGGTTTAAAATTATAAGACATTCAAGTAAAATTTATCCAGTAAAATACTGGAAATGTGAGCTGGGTGAACAAAAAGGCAGGTCAGAGAAAGTTTTTATTGAGACATCCACATAGAGATGGTAGCTGAAGATAATAAGAGCAAATGAGTTCTAGAGGATGAACAATATGGAAAAGAGCAAAAAGCTAAGGACTGAGCCTTGGAACTAGAAAGAAAAACCATTCTAATTATTATAGAATGAGGTGTGTGTGTGTGTGTAGATTTTATGGATATAACAGTGATGAATTTTGAAACAAAATTTATCTCAGGATATAAGGATTCCTATGATGGAACTAAAAAATGTGTGTATTAAGTTGCTGTTTAAAGACTGATAGAATAAGCTTTTAAAACTATTTTCCAGAGTTTTAAAAGATATAATGCCAAGTTTGCAACCTGTGCTGAATCTATATTCTGTGTGAGTGATATATTCTCCTGGTTATATTTTTGTGAAATTAACTTAATGTGGTAAGTCCCTGTTCTCTAACAATCTTTTAACCAACATATCCATGTGGTATTAATAGAACCTGCCATATTTACTGATATAATTGTGACAAAACTAAAGATAAATCTAAGCCTTATATAATCCTTTGAAATTATGTTAAGGAAATACTTCACAAGGACTTTAAAAAGGACTTAAAGCATAGTAGAATGTTTACCTTTCTAACTGTAATAAATTATTGTCTTCATTTTTAAAGTGAAGTCTGCTTCTCACTTTATCTCATTACTTCACATAGTGCTGCCTGGAAATTACTGATATTCTAATTTATATGAAATCTTAAATTTTTAAATTCAAATTTTTTACTCTTTCTAGATGATACATACTTTTTCTCGGTGTGTGCTGTGCTGTGCTGAAGAAGTGGATCTTGATGAGCTTCTTGCTACAAGATTAGTTTCTTTCTTAATGGATCATCATCAGGAAATTCTTCAAGTACCCTCTTACTTACAGACTGCAGTAGAGAAACATCTTGACTACTTAAAAAAGGGCCACGTAGGTATATTTGAGTCTTAAAAGTCTGTGCATTAGTCATTGCACATGGCACACTTATCTCAAACTAGCCCCATCAAAAAGGGAGATTTTATTAGCACATATAAATAACCTCTAAAAGTCAGCAGTGTAGACATAGAACTAGGAACCTGTGCACATCTTACCACCTCATATTTATACTTCAGTCCTATTTTTAACAAATGGCTCCATCACATGATGGGGAACATGGCTGATGAAAGTGCATGCATCATACCCTTATGTTTGGAATGCAAAGAAAAAGAGCCATCCCTCCAGCCCCAATTTGAAAAGTTCTGGGTTTGGACTCTCAGTTGGCCCAATCTAGGTTAAATGTGCATTCTTTAGGTAATTGAGTATGAGAGTGATGGAAAGAGGGTCATATTCTGATTGGTTCTACAAAATTAGAATTCGTTTCAAAACAGGTGAAGATAGAGGGAAAAGCACAGTAGGGAATTATTAAAAGAAAGAGAAAAAGAATACCAAGCTGCCAGAAACAACAGATAACTGCTATATTCAGCTTAGGCTGACCAGCACATACATTATGCTTTTTCTCATTCTGTTATTTCCTGACTTATAATTACAGCCATTCTTGTCTACTATCTAAAGAACAGTAGACAGATACTTTATTAATAAGTCATAATATTGATGTTTTATGCTGAGTTTTAAAACTAGTAGACTGTAGAACTAGACTTTTGATCTTACTGACATCACTACTGCATAATACAGTTTTCTTAATGCATTGAATGTTTGATTAGTAGCAAAATATTCTCTACTAGATCTCACCAAAAGAATGCTTTATGAAATAAGGACATGACCAGAATTAATAGTTTTTTTACTATCTCATATTGTTCACTACAGATTAAAAATCCTGGAGATGGACTATTTGCTCCTTTGCCAACTTATTCTTATTGTAAACAGATTAGTGCACAGGAATTTGATGAACAAAAGATTTCTACCTCTCAAGCAGCAATTGCAGAACTTTTAGAGAATATTATTAAAAATAAGAGTTTACCTCTAAAAGAGAAAAGAAGAAAACTAAAGCAGGTAAGAGAATGAACAAGTCCTCAATTATAATATGCTGTAAGTAGTTGCCTTTTAGTAACGTTTCAAATCTAATTTCTTATTTTAATCATTTGTAACTTAAATATATGGGCTATATATTATGGTATATTATATGTAGGCATTAAACTACTTCTAAAATATATCCTGAATTTTTAAATAATAGCAAAAATAATAATTCAGTCCTTTGTTTCTGGTGGTTTGTAGAATTATAGCTTATTAATTATAGCTTAAAATTGGCCTGGGAAAACAATTATAAAATCTGGACTTTAATACATAACTTGATTAACTCATCACTACCATTTGCTTGAAGGCAAACTCCAATTGCCCCATGATTCTAGTCATAATTCTAAGAATAATTCTAAGTCAGAAACACACAAAGAAACATGACCTGTACCCTGAGATCTTCATGGGCTTTACAATGGAAGAGATCTGGAAATTAAGGGGAGAATTAGCAATAGAAAAGAATCCTAGAATGTCAGTGCTAGCAGGGAGCTAAGAGATCTTTTAGTGTGCCTTCCACATACATGAAATGAAAGGGAGAAAGAATTAAAGATAAAATGAAAGAATATTTGTCTCTGTAATCCATCTTTGAAAAATGTGCTGAATTCTCATCATAAAATGTTGAGCACTGGCATCAACTAGGGAAATAATGTTAAATGCCTTCTAATTCCTCACCTCATTTTTAAGTTTCAGAAGGAATATCCCTTGATATATCAGAAGAGATTTCCAACCACAGAGAGTGAAGCAGCACTTTTTGGTGACAAACCTGCCATCAAGCAACCAATGTTGATTTTAAGAAAACCAAAGTTTCGTAGCCTAAGATACTAACCAAATTAAAAATTATCTAATACTTGAGGAACTTTGATAAATGAAGCCATATCTGCAAATTAGCTACTAAAAAGAATTTCTGTTATTAATCAGGTTTCTCTAAGTAAACACATTATGTGAGGATGTGTCAAAATAGTTATCAATGTGAGACTGTGAAGGAGCTACTAAATCTCAACTGAGAAAACATAACAAAAGGCAATACCAAATATTTTAACGAGAAACAGTTTGTTTTGTAATACTACTATCTGGAAAACCTGTCATGGTTGTAACTAAAATTTTATTTACTTGAATTTTGAAAAACTGAGCTGTGTTTGGTTCATCAAGATTATATCTGTTTTTTAAAAGAAAACTTATCTACACATGCATTTATAGATATTTGCTGAAGAACTGTTATTTAGGATTACTTCTTCGTTTCTAAGTATAAGAATGTGAAGAATATTTAAAAGTTCAGTGAATTTTCAACTGCTAAATATTGCACTCTTTTGTATATTCTTTTTCTACTTTTGATCTATTTATATATATGTATGTTGTTAAAATATGTTTATGTAAGATTTTCTTTCACCTTAAAACATCCCCATTTCTTTATTCATTCTTTCTGTTTCCATAAATATCTTTTGAATTCTTACACTCACAATCTACCAGAAGAAGGAGATGCCTAAGAAGTATAGGGCAATCATGTGTTCATTCAGAAGATAGTATTTAGCAACTACTATGTGCCTTTCATTGTTCCCTGTATGTGGAGACAATGATGAATAAATCAAAATCTATTCCCTTTAAGTATTTATTTTTTTAATCAAGGGAGATACATCTATCAGATACTTAAAATAACAACATATTCACTGAAATTTAGCCATGGGGAATCCATATGAAGACTAATCTTTCTGGTTGTAAAACAATTCTCAAAGCTAATGATTTTTAAATTGGTGCACATTGGAATCAATTTAGGAACTAGTATGTATAGGACCTACCTTTTATCAGTTAATTTTAAATTTTAGGCGGGTTATATAGACATTTATACTTTTTAAACTATCTAGGTGATTCCAGTATTCAGCTAACTTTCAGAATCAGTGACCTAAATGCTTTTTATAAACATTTAAGTAAATGTCATGTTGACACCACAGACTATATTTTTTCATTGGAAGAAAATGCCAAATATAAATGCCTTTCTTTTTAATACAAGGTTCTCCAGATTTCTCCTTGATTAACTTGTACAAATTTGAAGTTGTTCTTCCTTTCTTTAAACTGCAAGATTATTAAATATCTATTCCTTAAGTTTACCAGAAGACATAATATATGTAATATACTCTTAATATTTAATGACTTTTGATTTCTCAATGTAATTTTATATTATCAATATATAGAATGACTGTGATCTACTTAATGTTACTATTTTTTATTAAAAATTGGGTCAGAAAACAATAAATATAACTTTAGCCCAGAAATCATGGCTATTAATTATTGAACCAAATTAAAATTAGAATCCTTTCCAAGTATTTATATGCTAAAACTCTTCCTGTTTAAAGGTATGTGATCATGTAAATTGTTACAAATTAAGATAAAAATTACTGTGGATTTTGTAACAACTTTTACTTTTCTATTTATTGACATTAAATATATAAATATAAAAAACAGTAAATTTTCATTCACATTAGTGTGTATGCAATTGAGTTCACAAAATACTTGGTATGACACTTTAATAATATGAAGACTGAAGTCATATTTGAATTCTGTGCTATTTACCGGCTAAAACCAGTTATTAACTTGTCTAACCCCTAGTTTCTTTATCTGTAAAATGAAGATTATAATAGTATCTCTTTAGGATTGTTGTGAGAGTTAAGTAAACAATGCATGCAAAGTGTTTACTAAGTATCAAGCATAGAATAAGCACTATAAATATTAGCTATTATTGCTACAGTGATCTAGAATTGTAACACTAGAAGAGATCCTTATAAAAAATGTAGTTCCCCTCAATTGCTGTGAACAGACATGAACCAAAACCAAATTGAGAGTCTTATTGAACTGTGTTTCAGTGATGAGACAAAGGTTCTGACTATGCATATTGGTTGAAAATTTTGATCTAGTCAAGCAGGAAATGGTGAAAAAGAATAGCTATTATCTTCAAAATCAATCTCCTTGATCTGTGGAAGCATATGGGATCCAATGCACCAATAGAGAGCTTAGCCTAGGCTGCAGCATGGCCATATTCCATTCTATATAAAGGTAGAGTCTTTAAATTCAAATACAGATGGATGGATGGATTGGTAAGTCTGATGTTAGTTGCATGTAGAAATTCTCTGATACATTTGCTTTCTTGGGAAATAAAAATCAAAGTCATACTTCTAAGAGTAAAGTGGAGGTGGGTAAAATATTGCATGTTTAAAAAGAGGATAGATATGAAATAGTCTAAAAAATGTGTGGGAATATACAGGTTTCACAAGATCAGATGATGTCTGATTACTTTATAGTTCTGAGCCACCACCATCCTCAGTGTCCTGCTATTTGGTATCTTGTGATCTTCTCCTCACATTGTCCAGACAGTTTTGCAACCTTTAGTAGTGGAAAGTATGTGGAAATATTCACTACCTTTGTCTTTGAAAACTTAAAAATGAGTTTCCTCATCTACAAAATAAGAATAAGAACATCTATATAACAAAGTAGTTATAGTATCCAAAAAAGGCAAAATATTTGTATTAATCAGCTTTCTATTACTATAAAAAATGCCTAAGATTAGCAACTTATAAAGAAAAAAAGATTTATTTTAACTTGCAGTTTTGAAGAATTCAGTCCATGATCAATTAAACCCATTACAATGGAAGTATGTGGCAGAGATAACCTCTTGTCTCACAGTCAGAGAAAGACGAAGAGGTCAAGGTCCATGTTCCCTTTAAAGACATGCCCTCAATGACCCAAAGACCTCACTAGGCTTCACCTCTTAGAGGTTCTACAACCTCCTAATGGCACCACTCCCGGGAACAAGCTTTCAACATGGGCCTTTCAGGAAAATTTAAGATCCAAAGCATAGTAATACATAAATCTGAAATTCAGTAAGCCCATTCTCAGTTCCATGTTATTTCCTCTTGCCTTGTTGAGCTTTTAAGATCTCCATTGAATAAAACTTTAAATTTTCTATCCTTATATTAATGTATTTTCTACCCTGTCAATGGCAATATTTTTTACCTCATGTTTAGTGGAATGAAAGATTAGTTCCTCCAGATTTTTAGATCCTGGTAACCCTTATCATCAACAGATACACCATCCTTTGATTTTGAAGATATAAATGTATGTGGGGTGTTAATATTGATATGTAGCATTTCTGGGAAAGAAAGGATAGCTGGTTTTAATGTTAAACTAAATTGAAAGGAATGAAATCATTTCACTCAATTTTAACAGTTCTTTAAGTACACTAAAGTACAGTAACCTAAGAATCTTTTATTAACTCAAATAACTTGCTAAGAATATTTTATTTTCTCAGAAGTAAAAAATTAAAAAGTACATTTTAGCTGTTATCTTTCCAAAAATCTCTCAGAACGTATGCTGAAAAAAACAGTATAATACAAGTAAAAGCAATGTTGACTTTGCTCATTATGAAAACAATGTATTTTGTATTAATCTAGCTTCACACTGACCTGAATTACCATCTCTGCCATAGGCAACCAGAAAACCAGACAAATACATAAAGCAACTATTTCAAACTTTGAACTACAGGTAATGGCAGAGCTAATGATCCCCAGAGGTTGAGGGAGATGGGTAAAGGAAGTAAGGTTTATGATTGCCCCAGATTACTTCCTGGAGGCAATCAGCAGGCAAAGGAACCAAAATAAAGCATACTGGTCTCACCACATTGAGGCAGTAAGTTGACTAAGTTCAGGTCATCTGGAATGCTGCCAAAAGAAAATAAACTCCAGAGTTTGTCATCATTCTTCTTTCTCTGTTATGTATTTGCATAGAATAAAGGGAATAACTTGAGTACTAATTAAAAAGGCTATGGAAAGAATGTCTAAAAAACAATAAACAATTCCCTGGACATCACAGAGCTGAAAATAGTTAATGTTCTCACCAACCAGAATAGAGGGAGCTTGTAATACCTATGACATTAGGTGGCATCTTCAGAATGGTTGTGCTTTAGGAGAAGAGCCAAATTAGAATAAAAACTACTTTGCAATCACCTTAACATCTTAAAAGAGAACCTCAAAATGTTCAAACTGATCTTCAAGTAACATCGTATGCCAGAACCAAGTTCAATACTCATGAAATAGAACAAAATCCAGCATTCAACAATGTAAAATAATAAAAATGCCCAGCATCCCATCAAAACTTACCAGACATCCCAGAATAGCTAAAGCAATCCTTAGCAGGAAGAACGAAGCAGGGGGGTATTACAATACCAGAACTCCAACTATACTACAGAGCAATAGTAACAAAAACAGCATGGTATTGGCACCAAAATAGACAGGTAGGTCAATGGTACAGAATACAGGACACAGAGAGAAACCCAAATAAATAGTTTTCTCATACTAGACAAAGATGCCAAAAGCATACAATGGAGAAAAGACAGCCTGTTCAACAAATGGTGCTGGCAAAACTGGAAATCCATATGCAGCAGAATGAAACTAAACCCCTATCCCTCACTGCACAAAACACAACTCAAAATGGATCAAGGACCTTGGAATCAGTCCAAAGACCCTGCACCTCATAGAAGAAAAAGTAGGTCCAAATCTTCATCATGTCAGCTTAGACTTCCTTAACATGATTCCCAAAGCACAAGAAATAAAAGCAGGAATTAATAAGTGGGACAGATTCAAACTAAAAAGCTTTTTCTCAGCAAAGGAAACTATCAGTAATGTGAAGAGAGAGCCTACAGAGTGGGAGAAAATCTTTGCCACTCACACTTCAGATAGAGCACTAATCTCCAGAATCTATAAAGAACTCAAAAAACTTTACACCAAGAATACAAACAACCAATCAACAAATGGGCTAAGGAAATGAGCAGACACTTCACGGAAGAAGATCTACAGGCAATCAACAGATATATGAAAAAAAATGTTCAACATCTCTAGTAATAAGAAATGTAAATCAGAACTACCTTAAGATTTCATCTCACCCCAATTAGAATGGTGATTATCAAGAATACAAGCAACAATAGGTGTTGGCAAGAATGTGGGGAAAAAGGTATACTTGTATTGATTGGGTTGCAAATTAGTGCAGCCACTCTGGAAAGCAGTGTGGAGATTCCTTAGAAAACTTGGAATGGAACCACCATTTGACCCAGCTATCCCACTCCTTGGCTTATACCCAAAGGACTTAAAATCAGCATACTACAGAGGTATACAGCCACATCAATGTTCATAGCTGCTCAATTCACAATAGCCAGATTGTGGAACCAACCTTGATGCCCTTCAATTGATGAGTGGATAAAGAAACTGTGGTATATATACACAATGGAATATTACTCAGCCATAAAGAAAAATAAAATTATGGCATTTGCAGGCAAATGGATGAAGTTGGAGAATATCATGCTAAGTGAGATAAGCCAATTCCAAAAAACCAAAGGCCAAATGATCTCTCTGATAAGCGGATGATGATACATAATGGGGGTGGAAGGGAGGCAAGAATGGAGGAAGGATGGATTGTATATAGGAAAAGAGAGGTGGGAGGGGTGGGGGGAAGGAAAAATAACAAAATGAGACACCCTATGTACATGTATGATTACACAAATGGTATGACTCTACTTCATGTACTACCAGAGAAATAAGTTGTACCCCATTTGTTTACAATGAATCAAAATAAATAAATTATTTTTAAAAATTTACCAGATATGCAAAGTAACAAAAACTATAACCCCCTAATCAGCAGAAAAATTTATCAAAAGAAACAAATAGCTAATGGAATTAACAGAAAAAGAAACTTTAAAAGAATTATAAATATACTCAGATAAAAGGAAATTAAGCACATAGCAATAGAAATGGCAGACATAAGAAAGATCCCAATAGAAATTCTAGAGATGAAAAGTACAATATGCAGAATGAAAAACACATGGAATGAGATTGAGCAAGTTAGGACTGGGATTGTGGTTCCAGTGGTAGAGCACTTGCCTAGCATGTGTGAGAGGCACTGGGTTCAATCCCCAGCACCACATTTAAAAAAAAAAAAAAAAAAAAAAAAGACAAAAAAAAAAGGTATTGTAAAAACTTTTTTTAAAGATTGAGCAAATTATGTACAACAGAAAAGGCTGTGAACTTGAAAACAATAATAGAAAATATCCAAAATAAAATGAGAAAAAGTGAACAAACTTATTTAAACTTAAAATAGGAAGCTGAATAATGCTGCAATTGGAATCTGGAAAGGAGAAATAGGAGGATAGGACACAAAGATTTTGACCAAAAATAATGACTGAATTTTTCTAGATGTGACAAAAGCATAAACCCACAGAAACTCAATCTAAACAAAAGACACACTAAAGCACAGAATCAAGTTGCTAAAAACCAGTTTTAAAGAGAAAAATATTAAGTTTCCAGAGGAAAAAAACATGCAGAGAAACAACAACAAAAAGGATAGTAGCCTATGCTATCCATCATATAAAGAAAAACATAGACTTCATCAAAAAACAGTTGAAACTTATAAGCAAATCCGTGATATTGCAAGACACAAAATCAACCTAGAAAACATAGCAGCCATTTTATAGAATAACTAGCTGAATTTTTTTTTTTTTTAATGAGGCAGGGAATGTTAGCTTTGTGACAGAACATACGCAAGTGCAAGGACCTGGGTCTTATCCCCAGCACTGGAAAAAAGAATCCCACTCACAATACCTATACAGAAAAGTAACATACTAGAAAGACATTCCACTTCCATGGATTGAAGAATCAATATTGTTAAAATGTCTATAATACCCAGTGATCTATCAATGCAGTGTTCATTAAAATATCAATGGCATTTTTCCATAGAACCACAAAGAGTACAAAATTAATATGGAACCACAAAAGACCTAGAATAACCAAAACTATCCTGAGGAGGAAGAAAAGTTTGAGACATTACAACACTAGGCTTCAAAACATAATGCAAAGCTATGGTAATCAAAACAGCACGGTCTGGGCATAAGAAAATTCAAAGGTTAATTCAAGTATTTACCTCCAATTGATTTGATTTTTTTTTTTTTTTTTTTTTTTTTTTTTTTTTTGAGATGTGTTCTCATTATGTTGCCCAGGCTGGGCTCAAACACATGGAACACATAGTCTCCAATTTGTGAGCCTCAGCCTCCTGAGTAGCTGGGACTACAGGCATGTACTACCATACCTGGCTCAGTTGACAAAATTTTTTGTTTTGTTTTATTGTGCATATTAAATATACAGAATGATGAGTTTCATCTTGGCATATTCGTTTACACATAAAAATGTAATTTGATCAAGTTTACTTCCTAATACCTCCCCATGCATCTTCCCTCCCTTCCTCTGGTCCCCTTCCACTGCACAAATGGTCTCTTTTCATCCCTTTTTTTTACCCTATTCATTCCCTTTAGTTTCCACATATGATAGAAAATATGATACTTGTTTTTCTGACTTATTTTACTCAGAATTATGGTCTCCAGTTCTATCCATTTTCCTCCAAATGACATAATTTTAGATCTTAAGACTGAATAAAACTTCATTATGTATATATACCACATTTTCTTTATCCATATGTTGATGGACATCTATGCTGATGCCATAATTTGTCTATTGTGAATCGTGCCACTATAAACATGGGTATGAGTGTATCTCTAAAGTACGCTGACTTCAATTCTTTTGGATAAATATCAAGGAGTGGTATAATTGGATTATATGATGGTTCTATTTTTAACTTTTTGATTTCTATAGTTGATATGCTAATTTACAGTCCAACCAGTCATATATTAGAGTTCCTTTTCCCCTCACATCCTCTCCAGAATTTATTGTGAATCATATTCTAGATTGTCATTCTAATTGAAGTGAGATGGAATCTCAATGCAATTTCGGTTTGCATTTCTCTAAGTGCTGAAGTGTTAAACATTTTTTCATATAGTTGTCAGCCATTTGTACTTCTTTTGAGAACTCTGTTCAGTTCATTTGCACATTTAGTCTTTGGGTTATCTGGGTTTTTTTTTTTTTTTCTACTAGGGATTGAACCCAGGGGTGTTTTACCACTGAGCCACATCCCCAGGTTCTTGCTAAGTTGCTGAGGCTGGCTTTGAACTTGTGATCCTCCTGCCTCAACCTACCTAGCCTCTGGGATTACAGGCTTGCACCACCACACCACGCAGTTGTTTTTTTAACATTGAGGTTTTTTTAGTTCTTTGTATGTTCTGACCATTAATCCTCTGTTGGAAGAGTAACTGGCAAAGACTTTCTTCCATTCTGTAGATTCTCTCTTCACTGTTAATCATTTCCTTTGCTGTCCTGATACTTCTTAAATTTGATTCTGTCCCATTTGTTTATTCTTGTTCTTATGTCCTGAGCTATATGAGTCCCATTCAGGGAGTGTGCCTGCACCCATGTTTTCTTCAAACAGTTGCAAAGTTTCTGGTCTTATACTTGGGGTTTGGACCCAAATGTAATTTGATCAATTTTACTTCCTAATACCTCCCCATGCATCTTCCCTCCCTTCGAAACGAGAGAGATCTAGTTTCATTCTACATGAAAATATCCAGGTTTTCCATCACTATTTGTTTAAAAGGCTATCTTTTCTCCAAAGAATGTTTTTGGCATCTTTGTCAAGAATCAGATGACTGTAGCTATGTGGGTTTGTCTTTGTGTTTTCTATTCCGTTCCATTGGTCTACATGTCTGTTTTGTACCAGTATCGTGCTGTTTCTGTTACTATGACCCTAGTTAACTTGAAATTTAATATTGTGATGCCTCCAGAATTGCTTGTTTTGCTCAGAATTGCGTTGATTATTCTGTGTCTTTTGTTCTTCCATATGAATTTAAGAATTTTTTTCTGTTTTTTTTTTTGGGGGGGGTATCTTGATCAAAATTGCATGAATCTGTAGATCATATTTGGTAATATGAACATTTTAACAATTCTACTTATTCATGAATATGGGAGGTTTTTTTCCTCTTCTACTGTCCAACCAAATGATTTTTGACAAAGGTGCAAAGGACATATATTGGAAAAAGGACAGTCCCTTCCAACAGTAATGCTGGGGAAAATGATACAAATCTGCAGAAGAATGAAAGAGATCCCTATTTCGCACCAAACTCAAACTAGATCAAGGACCTAAGCATAAAATCCACAACTACTGGAAGAAAACACAGGAGAAATACTTAAAGACCCTGGAATAGACAAAGATCCCAAAAGCCTAGGCAAAAACAGTGGAAGACCAGGAAAAGGGGATTACATCAAACTGAGAAACTTCTGTACAGCAAAGGAAACAACAGTGCTGAGAAACAACCTGAAGAATGAGAAAAGATACTTACAAACTGTTTATCTGACAGTTGAAATATCCAAAATATTTAAAGAACTCAAGCAACTCAACAAAAAAAAAAAAAAAAAGAAAGAAATAAAAGTCCAATTCAAAATGGGCAAATGATCTGAAGCCATTTCTCAAAAGAAGTTATACAAATGGCCCACAAGGATGTGAAAAATGCTCATCACTAATCCTTGGGAAAATGCAAATCAAAACTATAATGAAGTCAGGCACAGTGGTGCATGCCTGTAACCCCAGCAACTCTGGAGGCTGAGGCAGGAGGATCACAAGTTCAAAGACCAGCTTCAGCAACTTTTCGAGGCCCTAAGTAACTTAGCAAGACCCTCAAAATAAAATATTTGAGAAAGGACTGGGGATGTGGCTCAGTGATTAAGTACCCCTGTGTTCAATCCCTGGTACCAAAAATAAATAAATAAAATAAATAAATAAATAAATAAGCAACAACAAAAAAACCCACAATGAGATATCATCTCTCCTTACTTAGATGGCTATTATAAAAAGGACAAAAAAATATCAGAAGCTGCCAAGAATGTAGAGAAAGGAGAACTCTTATACACTGTTGGGAGGGAGGAAATTAAATTAGTACAGCAATTAAGGAAGCAGAATAGAGATTCCTCAGAAAATTAAAAATAGAACTACCATATGTTCTAGCTATTCCACTACTGAGTATAAAGCTGAAGGGGATGAAATATCAAAGAGATACCTGTACACCCATGTTTATTGCAGCACAATACTCAGAGTAGACAAGATGTCCAACATGTCCACGGATGAATGAATAAAACAATGTGGTGTATATATACACACACAATGGAATATCATTCAACTACTGAAAGACTAGAAGTCTGTTATTTGTAACACCATGGTTGGAACTGTGAGACATGATGTTAATTGAAATAAACCAGTCACAGAGACACATACCGCTTGTTCTCTCATTTGTGGTAGCTAAAAGAGTTGGTCATATAGAAATGGAGAGTAGAACAGAGATCACTAGAGGCTAGGTTGGGTAAGGAGGACAGATACTGAGAAGCTGAATAATGAGTACCGAAATACTGTTGATGGAGGGGAAATAGTTATAATGTATAGCTTTAGTAATGGGCAGCTTTGTCTGTAACAATTATATATTTCAAAAAGCTAGAGGAGAATTTAAAGCTTTCTAAAACAGAATTGATAATATTTGAGGAGACAGAAGTGCCAGTTACTCTGATTTGATCTTTGCATGTTGAATACATGAATTATAATGCTCTGGCCCATACATAAGTACAAATATTATATGTTGATCATGTTTTCTTTTTAAAACCCCCTACTCAATCCAGAAAAAAACCAAGTAATGATGTTTTAGATATGCCATTTTGGCTGGCAGTTGATGTCAGCTTCCTAGAACCACTCTTAGTACAGGTCATGTTCTCCATAAGATTGAGACATACATTTGTCTGTAGAAAGTTTGCTTAGGAACACAACTTTTAAGAAAGTTATGTAGGTGGGTTGGAGCAAAGGAAAAACTTGAATGTCAATGCAGTGCAACTGCTATGAAACCTCCACCCAGCTGACCCCATGCGAGCTGGGGCAACCTTTCAAGATTATCCCAGATTGAATGACAAGGTTAAATCTTTGTGCCTTCACATAAACTATATAGCTAATTCTGGGAGGAAACGTAACCTTGAGCAGGGCAGCTCCCTTTAGCTGAGCACAGTTTCTCAAAGAGAAATGCAGCCAAGATTCTGACAGTGATGGGAATGAATGACAGTCCTGGATAAGGGTCTGTGCAGAACACCCCATCCTCAAGAGTTCCCTAGCATTGAAACAAGCAAAAAGGTTTGTGTTAATACCCAGGAGACAGAGATAGATACAGAGGCAGACCAAAGAACAACAACAAAAATTGTTTTGGTTATTTTTTCAGTTTAGTATTTGTTATTATTAAAATGTAACATTTAATTATAGATGATTTAGAAATGAAAGACAGTTTAAATTGCCTATAATCTTATTATCCTGATATAACCAAATGAAAAATTTGGAGTATTCTGTTTCCAGAATTTATGTCTCTCAATTATTCAAGAGCAACTTTGTTTTCTAAAGCATATCCGATTGACTAGGGTTAGAGACTAACAATGTTTTCTTAAAAATTCATGATAGCACTAAAAACAGTGATAAAAAAAAGATCTGCCATGTTTGTCCATTATGTACAATTTCTCAGACTTTCGTTTTCACAAATTCTCATCAGCTTTCTGATTTCTAACTTTATCCATTGTTAGATTTTAGCAGTTTCAATCTGCCTTCCTGATTCCTAAGTGATCTGATTTGTCACGCAGTACCTTATGCTCAAGCAAAGAATCCTCCAAGCCTCTTTCTCTGCCCAGCTTAATTGATATTCATGTGTCCAATCCTCCTGTATTTATATTCCTCCTGTTGCTGGACTGGAATGATATTAAGCATTATACTCATTGTTTATTAAATTGAAAATTAAGTTTCAGCATCAACTATAAATTGCAAGGAATGACATAGTTTATAAATCATTCAAATGTTTACTGAAATTTAACTTTTAAGTGATGGATAATTCCTAAAGTAATTACATATGCATCTATGAAGGCTGTGAGTTAGGTTCCAGTGACACACAGGCAGCAGTGCCACCTGCAGGTCTTCTCTGATGCAGCTCTACTCCTTGGAATTTTCATAAAAGGCTCTGATTGATGAACATTTATGACTTTATCAACTCAAGTACGAAGTGATATTAATCTGAAATCTAAGGATAAATTTATAGGTATAGTCCCCCGTTAGGGATTTTTTAACACTGAGCTAATTATCAACTATCCCATCCATATTTAAAAGCAAAATATTAAACATCATTGTATAGAATCTAGAATATATATATTTATATACATATATATAATGAGCATGAATACTGAATCATGCAGTATTTTATAAAGTGAGGGTAATAATTTCTCCATCACGTTTGAAGGTCAACTGAGATATGTGGACGGAGTGCCAAGAATGGAATGTGCCCTCAATTAGTAACAGCACCTTTCCCTGAAATTTAAGCAAAAGCCATCTCGAGGTCATTTATTACCTTTGCGTCTGGTAAGTTTTTAAAAATGTTGCTGGCATGGTGGTACACACCTGTCATTCCAGCAATTCGGGAGGCTGAGGCAGGAAGATCACAAGTTCAAGGCCAACTTCAGGAACTCAGCAAGACCCCATCTCAAGATAAAAAATAAAAAGAACTGGGGCTGTGATTCAATGGTTAAGTGCCCCAGGGTTCAGTCCCCAGTACCTAAATAAATAAAGTTTAAAACAAGTTTTAAACAACTTTTTTGAAGAAAATGGAGTTTAAAGAAATTATCTTCCTGGAAACTTGTTATCCATACTGTGGCCTATCTCTGCATTCTGATGTCCTTTAAAATTTAAATATAAATATAATAAATTTATATATAAATATATATAAATACCTGCACAGACTATTTCTGTAAACTATTTACAAGAGATTGATATAGTGGTCACTGAATTTTAGAGATATGATGGAATCTTGTTTTCTAATGTACACTGTTTGTACTGTTTTAATTTCAATCAGGTATATCATTTTTAAAAATGAAAACGAATGAATGTAGATACCTGGAAAAGGAAAATGTATGAGATTGCCTTTATATATAAAAAAAAAATACAGAATGATAATTATGCCCTCCAAATCTTTGCTTCCAAATGAAACAAGACAGAAAAGAGAAGTTCACTGAGCATTTGGATAAAATTTATTTGAAACTTTAATATGTACTCTCAAGGGGACCTGTATACTAGTTTCCTTAAAATTGATTAGAATAGAATAAACTATCTAAAATTGATCATCTCAAGAGGCAAAGGATGAGCTAAACATGTTCAACTGATAACTCTGTGATATGCAATGGACAATGATTTCTATTTGCAGACTCTTTTTTTCAAACAAAGAACCCAGAAAAAAATCTCTACCTTGAGGGAGTTTACCATCTATGTGGAAAGCTAACATAAATACAGCTGCGTTGGCCTATCTAACAAAATGGTTGACTATTAACTATACTATAATAATCATTAAGTACTGCCAAAAGATCCTGTGTCTGCAACTTACAGCCATCTGATACTTGACAAAGGTGCCAAAAATATATGTTAAAGATAGCTTTCTTAACAAAAGATGCTAGGAAAATTGGATATCCATATATAGAAAAAATCCCTATCTCTTATCCTACATAAAAGTCAATGCAAAGTGGATCAAAGACTTAGAAATTAGACCAGAAACTTTGCAACTACTAGAAGAAAACATAGGACCAACACTCCCGTCATGTTGATGCAGACACCAATTTCCTTAACAAAACTCCTAAAGCTCAAGAAACAAAACCACAAATCAATAAATAGGATGCCATCAAATTAAAAACTTCTGCATAGCAAAGGAAACGGTTAAGAGAATGAACAGAAAGTCTTTAGAATGGGAGAGAAATCTTTGCCACCTACTCCTCTGATAAGGGACTAATATTAAGAATACATAAAGAACTCAAAATCTTAACACCAAAAAGAAAAAAAGTAACTCAATTAGAGAAAGAGAACTAAACAGAAATTTCTCAAAAGAAGAAACACAAATGGTCAACAAATATATGGAAAAAATGTTCAACAACTAGCAATCAGGGAAATGCAATTTCATCTCACCAAAGACAGAATGGAAATTATCAATAATACAAATAATAATAAAAGCTAGTGAGAATGTGAGGAAAAATATACCTTCATACATTGTTGGTGGAACTGCAAATTATAACCACTCTGGAAAGAAGTGTAGCTATTCCTCAAGAAACCAAAAATGGAACCACCATATGACACAGCTATCCCACTATTTGGTATTTATCCAAAAGAACTAAAATTAGCATTCTATAGTATGTAATGTTTACAGCAGTGTAATTCACAATAGTCAAATGATGGAACCAGCCCAGATGCCCATCAATAGATAAATGGATTAAGAAAATGTGGTATATTTACACAATGAAGTTTTACTCAGCCCTAAAGAATGAAATTAAGGCATTTGCCAGTAAATGGATAGAATTGAAGAAATTATGCTAAGTGAAATAAGCCAGACTCAGAGACTCAAGAGTCAAATATTTTCTCTCATATGGAAAAGATAGAGCATAAATGAGGGGTGAGGGGATTGGATTTCAAAAAGATAAAGGGAAGATCAGTGGAGTACAAAAGAAGATCAAGAATCTCAAAAAACCAAAGGACAAATGATATCGCTAATAAGTGGATGATGACACATAATGGGGGGTGGGAGGGGTTAGTGTTAGGGTTAGAGTTAGGGTTAGGAAGGGGGGCAAGAATGGAGGAAGGAAGGACTGTATAGAGGGAAAAGAGAGGTTGGAGGGGTGGGGGGAAGGAAAAAAATAACAGAATGAATCAAACAACATTATCCTATGTAAATTTATGATTACACAAATGGTATGCCTTTACGCCATGCACAAACAGAGAAACAACATGTATCCCATTTGTTTACAATAAAAAAAAAGAAGAAGAAGATCAAGAAGGAAGGAAGAGGGATGGAGAGGGGAGGAAATGTGGAATGAATTTAACAAATCATACTATGCATATATATAAATATACTGCAGTGATTTCTACTGTATATATATAAAGCACCAATAAAAAGCAAATAAGTCAAAAGGAGGCTAGTAGAGTAGAGAAAGAATAGGGGGAGGGACGAGGGGAAGGAAAGGAGGAAAAATGGGGACTGAAATGGAGTAAATCAAATTCCATGCCTGTATGATTTTGCCAAAATGAACCCAACTATTACATATAACTATAATGGACTAATAAAAAATAAAGTAAAAATGACCCTGTGTGTGTGTCCATGACCATCTTTTGTCAAAATAATTTGCTCGTGTGTCTGTACCTTTGCAGTGACCCAGGAGCAGCTAGAGAGCTGTCCTGATTATTGTGTGATCTGTGGCACTACCAGAGCCTAGCACATGCTTAGGAAGTAAATATCCAAGAGATATTAAATGAAATAAATGAATAGATGGATGTATCTGTGTCCAGCATGAGGCTCCAAATTCTTTGACTTTGTGAAAAACGTTTGCAAGTGTTTCTGAAAAACCTTTTTCACAAACCCTTTGGTTTTGTGATTTTCACAAACCCTCTGGTGTTTTGACTCCTCAGGAAGAAATAGTCAATTCTCATTTTTCACAACTCCATGTTTGTGAGTTTGCCTACTTCCTAAAATGTATCTGTTGCCCTCAAATTAAGGCTTGTGGCACTTCCACAGTTCTTCAGAGATCCGCGTGGAGTGGCGTAATATGTCTCCGGACACACATATCCCTACCTAAGCAGGGGTGACACTCTGCTACCTTGTTTCAGCTCATATTGTAGATCAATGTCCTTTTCAGGGTCTGTTTTGTAGTGCCAATTTTCCCCATTTTTGTGCTTTTTATTGCAGATTTCACTATTTAAAATAATGATCCCAAGCCTAGTGCTGAAGAACTATGGAATGCAGGCTGTGATATTCCTTCTGTGTCTGTTAGATAAGCTCCATTCAGGCATGACTTACTGTGCTGTTGGCTGTGAGTCTAATGCTAACAAATCAATAATACATATTAAATAAGGCATCTTTAAACAAAAACACACATAAAACAAGGTTATGTATTGATTGGTTGATGAAATTGTTGTGAAAAGAGTCTCCAAGAACCTAATCCTGCATTTCCCCTTGGAACAAAGATTTAAAATCCACTAATTCAGTGCTCATGGTGAGTTTATAGGACATAACTACTGCAAATATTGAGAACTGATTGTGTTTAAAATTGTGCAGGGACAATGGATTTTTTTCCCTTATATACTCCTGTATTTTCCAAATTTATAATCATGAACATGCATTCATTATATTGCAAGGAATAAAGTTTTTTCAAAATAGATACATTGTTGGAGATTATATAGTTTGAGTCCAGGCATTTATGTAGCATTAGATCTGGGTTTGAGTCACTGCTCTGCCATTTACTAGCTGGGTAACTGAAAACATTGCACTTCTCTTAGCCTATTTCCCCATCTGTAACTTGGGGAGTTTTTCTGAGGATTAGGAAGAATACCTAAATTGTCTAGCTCAATATCTGGTACACAATGGACACTCAATTAAAGTGCAGTTATCAATGTTATTAACTTTCTCCTAGAATTAAACCACAGAGCACCAGGTCTCAGAGGCACAAGATCTTTGGACAATAGTGATTTTCAACCCAGCTGTTACTTCCATGCACATGCTTAAAATGTTCAGATTCAATGTGTTGGATTTTTTTCACTTTTGTGCATTCTATCAAGTATATGTGATTGTGGGATTAAACACGCAGCAGTGTCTGGGAAAGCTTGCAATTAGATAAGAAGGTCTCTAAAAGAATGTGGTAGCAAGTGGAATGGGGAGGAGGAGCTGGCCACTCGCCTGACCTCCAGTCCTTGGGAATGTGCTCAAAAAACCTCTGAAGAATCCACCTGCATGGTGGGCATGCAGCCTACCCTATACATTCCCCATGCTTGTGGGCTTAGCACAGCTCTCCGTGTATCCAGATTCACTGCTGCTGTGGAGTAAGTAATAAAATGTCTAAAACCTCTCCAAGTTCTGTCTTCCACATTGGAAAATAGTATGCTGGGACTTTTGCAGCTCTGGGGTTGCAGCGATGTATAGAAACTATGCCAGTAGTGACAAAACAGACAAAGTACCTGCCTTCTGAGTGTTTAATCATGTAATTTTAACCTTTATTGGAAAACTATCATGATTTTGACTTCCACTCATGTATATTCCATCATATTCCAGGATATGAGGCTGGAACAATTTAACCATAGAATATAGAGCACAGTAGAAAGTGCTTTTTTTTTTTTTTTTTTTTTTTTTTTTGTCCCAGGGATTGAACCCAGGGACTAAACCACTGAGCCACATCCCCAGCCTTCCTTTTTTACATATATTTTATTTAGAGACAGGGTTTCACTGAGTTTCTTAGGGCCTTGCTAAATTGCTGAGACTTTGAACTTAAAATCCTCCTGCCTCAACCTCCCTAGTCTCTGGGATTATAGGTGTGCACCACCATGCCCAGTGAAAGTGCTTCTTTTTTGAATCAAGCCCATCAAATATTTGCTCAAGTACAGTCTGGATGTTTTCCCCTTAGTATGTGTAACTTCAGGGGGCTTGATTTTTCCTTCTAGCAATAGCTCTTCAAAGTTATTCTATGCTCCCTTCTTTTAAGAGTTCTTAATAACCTTTCTCTCTCTCTCCCTCTCTCTCTCTCTCTCTCTCTCTCTCTCTCTCTCTCTCTCTCTCTCACACACACACACACACACACACACACACACACACACACACACACCTGGAAGGATTAAAGTAGCATTATATTGATGGAGCTCAAAAACTGATACCTTATGCTGATTATTTTCAAGACACTTGGGGATCAGCAGATGCTGAACTAGGTTTTCCTCTGAAACCTCTTTACCTAAAAACAAGATCCATCCAAGAAATACTAAAATGTTACTAATCAAGGAAGATTAAATTCATATAACAGAGGAAAAGACTGAAAATCAAACATCACACTTTGAGCTCATTCACTGTCACCACATGGGGGTCTCCACATTCTTGTCCATGTGGCAAAAAAAGATTTCAAGGACATTTCAGGTATGAGTAGCTGAGCAAGAGAGTTTTGTAAAGTGGAAGTAGTACACACTTGAGCATGGAATACTGTGGGAAACCTCAAAGCGTGTCAACCACTTCCTGGTCTGGGACAGTAGCTAGGAGGCAGACCTAGAGGTGGAGTCTGGGTAGCCTCAGCAGTTTTGCACCTGTTTTCCTTGACGGGGGCCTTGTGCCTGCATGGTCAAATCATGCCGTCTCATTAGCTTCTTAAATCTCCATTTGGGGTGTGTGTGTCATACTCTTGTAATGAGCCTAGGGTCATTTCTGGTTTGCCAAAGTCTTTAATGAGTATGTGGGGAGGGCTGGATTGCTCAAGAGTTGTTTGTTTCATATTCCAAAGGTTTGTGGGTATTTCTCTTTGAAGACTCAGTGCTCTCTTTGTATCCTGAGATTCCCACCTAAGTACCAGGTCATAGTATGTTCTGTAGGTTCACTGTCTGAAAAACTAAATCTCCTAAAAATCATTTACTATCCCTCAAAATGCCTACAACCCCTCATTTTCCTCTCCCTGATGAAGAATCATACATAAATTTCTGAATCCCTTTGGGTTATTAAATATTCACCTTCCTGGATGCCCCTGGGCAGGTAAATAAATTTGTATTTTTTTCCTCCTGTTAATCTGTCTGTTGCTTGTCTATTTCAGCAGACTCAGTGACTAGACCCTTTGGAGGAGGGAAGGAGAAATTCCCTTCACCCCTACAACATTTCTGTGAGTTTAAGGTAGTCAATAGGATATGACTACTGCATCAATTTAGAAACTTTCTAAAACATAAGCTCTGTTCCAAAAAATAAATCCGTATCTCAGATGAATTTAGTAAGTTTGATTTATCGTGAACATAATGACAGAATTTACACTTCTAAAAATAACTACACAAACGGAAGTCCCACGGGGCCTCCCACACAGGGAATGGCAGCAGTGGGTTTCTGTATCTCTCCTAACCCCTGTTGGGATCCCACAAACTGTTGCCCTGTTCCTTCATAGGAGGGCATCTCGATTGTCACTCCCAGGGTTCCCATGTGTTACCCACATGTTAGACGAAATCCCTCCACATATGGCTTGGTGTCCCACTGGTGCCACTGACAGAACAGCTTGGCTAACCTCCCCCTGCTGCCCTTCTGCATTGTCTCATTGTTTTCTTGTCCCTGCTTTAATGCTGCATTCTGTGTTTCTCTGCTGCACATTGCATGTCCTCTCTGCCTTTGCATCCTCTTTTCTTCTGCTTCAGCTCTCAATCATGTTGGAAAGACTAATTACCTTTTGGCAAATTATTTTATTTTGCCACCAGAGAAACCAGCCCCCTCCCCATGCTCTTCTTCTCTATTACACCCTAGATGCTGGAAACTGAAAAGAGTCAGTAGGGTTCTTTTTTTTTTTTTTTTTTTTTTCCATTCCAGAACATTCTGGGCCCCTAGTTACACAGCAGGGATCAAAGCAGGCACACATCAAAAGTACCCCCCACGGAGAGGAGCTGCCCTGAAGCACAGGTGCCTGGAGCAGGTTCTCATCACAGCCTGCAAACTGCTGTTCACTCCCAGGCTCAGCAGAGAGATCCACTCTTTACCAAACTTTCTGAAGTACTCAAGATAAAAACTCTTCCAACTTCTTCTTCCGCCTTTCTTCCTCTTGCAATTAGATAATAATGTCACAAAACTTACTGATTTAACATTTATTAAGCCCTACTGTGTACCAGATACGATGGTAAGGGTGGGGCTAGAGAAATGACTAACACTCCCTACTCTTAAAGAGTCTCTCCACTAATGGAGAAAAGCAACATAATGCACAGTTTTTAAAGTGACAAGAGGCGGGCATGGGTCTTCTAAGAATGAATGGAGGAGCATTAGTTCTCAGTCAAAGGCACGTCCTTGCTAAGTACCTTTCATCATATCTGTGGATTTGACCAAATATTTAATGGTATCTGTGCTGAACTTTACTGTATAGACTTTGTCATCATTCCCTAAACAGTGTGGAACAGCAACTGTTTGCAAAGTATTTGTATTGCATTGTGATGGGCTGACAGATTTGGCTCCATGGAAATGTTATAGGCCAGGTTATATGGGCAATGACTAAACAGACTCCATCTTGCTCTGAGACTCCATGTTATGTAGGAAATCCTTCTCCCATGGGAACACTCCGCCTCTGTACGCATCAATAGTTAACTTAGCATGACTTGTTTGGCAACACAAAATGGCAATTCTCATATAATGAAAAAATTGTTCTCTTTTTGATTCCTATTTTCCTAAACAATGTACCATGGTAACAGTGACGTCAATAGTGATTGTCTAGATGTTAGTAACCATTCTTTAATTTGTACCTAAGTGAGTCATTTGACCCACTCCCCCCTTGTGCTATGATTTTAGATCTCATGATGTTAATTTGTAATCTTAAATCATATTGACAGACACTTATGATTGATGAACTAACTTATGGTATAAAAACATCTGCAACCCTATGGGTCCAGGCTGTTCTCCCAGTAGCCATTTTTGAGGCATTGTGTGAGACAGTCAGCCAGCCAGCTAATAAAGACCCTCAAATTTGGACTTCTCAGAGGTGATCAGTCTGTTCTTAAGTTGAGCCCAATAACATGCATTAAATATAAGTAATCCAGAGATATTTAAACAAAGGCAGGATGTGCGTACATGCCAACACCACACAATTTTCTACAAGGCACTTGAGCATCCTTGGATGTTGGTATTCATAGGGGTCCTGGAACCAGTCTCCCATGGATAAAGGATCCTAAGGGAAGGCTGTATTTTGCCAACCAACAGGTATAGGATGTAGGTAAAGGGCCTCAGAGAAAGATCCAAAGCACAGTACAGCAAAAACTGCAGATGTACTCTGAGGAGGATGATGATAGGAGCAAGTCAACATTGCTGGACTACAGGCTTGCAGCAGGGAGTTGCTAGACATAGGGCTGAGAAGAAAGAGGTTTACAAAGTCATCTGAGTCGTAATCAAGAACTTGGACTTTATCATATAAAGATTAACTTTACTAAAATGTAACTTCCTTGTGGTAGATTGAATAAAACTCTATGTCTAAAGTTATATGACTTTCTATGATGAAAGAATACTTTGTAGGTATGATAAAACTTAAACTTGAGATGGGGAAATTATCCTGGGTTATTGGGGTAGATTTGACATAATCATAATGGTTCTTATAAGGGAGAACTGGAGAACCAATCAAAGAGAGCCGGTGTGAGGATGGAGGCAGTGGTCAGAGGACAGAGAAGGTGTGGAGCTTCTGGCTTCAGTAATGGAGGAAGGGGTCACTGGCAAGAAACATGGGCAACCTATACAGGCTGGGAAAGGCAAGGTACAGATTCTCCACTAAACACTCCAGGCTAAACCAGCTTTGTGGAACCATTTCAGATTTCTGACCTACAGACTTATAAGATAATAAATTTGTGATTTTATGATAGTAAGTTACAACAGCAATTGGAAATTCATACACACCTTGAAAGCAGGAGCTTGTGTTTTGTTCGTTACTGTATCCCCAGTGCTAGAACAGCACCTGGCATAGAAAGTGCTCAACATTGTGGAGTGAGTGAACTAGACAGAACACACAGTTAGGCCCAGGGAGAGACTCAAGGCCCAATTGCTGACTTCTCAGTGTGTAGATAATGATCATTTTGCTCTAGCAAGTTGATCTACTATACTTGTCCAATAGCATTCAAGATCATATGTCAGGGCATAATTGAAGACCCAGAACAAACATAACCCACCTTTCTGCAAAATCAATTTTTCATGAAATTTTGGGGGAAAATGCATTTATACAAATATTTTATATCACAAGTTCAGGCATATGGATTTTTAAGAAATTTGAAAGAAATTTGGTCAGATAGGACACCCCTAAATTTAGAGGCATAAAACATTGACCATCTATTTGGCTCACAATTCTATAGGTCAGTAATTTGACCTGGAGTCAGAAGAATACATTTTCTGGTCTTTACGGGTCTAGAATAAACTTCCACTCTCCAGCAGGCTGGCTAGGCTTTTTTCATGGCAAAGGCAAAGTCCCACAGAGTACAATCATGCATGTCCTGCCAAGTATGACATACAATCCCTTCCACTACATTTTATTGGATTAAAGAAATCACAAAGCCAGGGAAAATAGATGGGAAAATAGACTCCATCTCTGTAGAGGAAGGTGTTACTACAACACATTGCAGAGAACATGGGTACAAAAAGAATAGAAATTAGGACCACCGTTGTCATCTGTCTTCCACATAGTCCAATGGTCCATTTCTTCCTTACTCCTTGCATCTTAACTCCTCTCATTCTCAAATGATCACAGTTATAGTTAACAACTTATGGAGTACTTGTTGCCAGGTACTATTCTAAGCATTAATACATTAATTAATAATTAATTTATATTTTACAAGAATTTTTAAGGTAAATATAATTATTGTTACTATGTTACTATCAAAACTGAGACACAGAGAAGTAAAATAATTCACCAGTGACTTTCCACAAAAAAAAAAAAAAAAAAAAAAAAAAGAATTTCATGGCAATCCAGACTATCTGAGAGCACAAATACCATTACAAAGCCCCCCCATCACTGCAAAAAGCATTCCTTTCCCCACAAGATTCAGAAGCTAAAGCACTGGAGAAAATTTAAATATTTTTACCATTGTTAAAGAGATAGCTGTACATTTACAATCTCAAAGATAAAAATCATCTTTAATAGAAAGATCTATCTAAGATTTCCTTACCATCCCTGTGGAACACAGTTTTAGTCTCAGCAATACGTGTCAAGTGACAAGGATACTAAGCACTGGGGATATCAAGACCAACTTTTAATTTGACATGCCAAAATTAACCTCAACTACTTCGACAATTCTAGGGGAAACATAACTATTTCACTCTAGAGCACTGACCCTATCCTAAGAGCTACAAATGTCATCCAACAACTTCAATTTTGAAGCATGCTATGACCAATAAGACCAAGGTCCTTTGCCTTTGTGTATAGATCTTGCCTTTTAAACTTTTCCTTCCCATAGAAGGAGCATCCCACAAAGCTCTGCTGTGCCTGCGTGGTTCCAGTGAGCTGATGTGTCCTATGCTAGTGCTTCTGAACTATGCCTAATCTCTCAAATCAGACTTGAGGATTTAAAACCTTCAGGAGATAATCTACTATCTCTAACAAGTGCCCCTTGTGATTCTTATGACCCATACAGGTTTAGTGCACGCTGACATATCTCTTAACTAGAATGACTTTGTAGTCTAATTTCAATTGTCTTAACTGAGTCCTAAAAGCTGGGTTCAGGCGGGACTCATGAACTCATGTGATTTCCACAATGAGAAGTAAACTTTGCCTGGAAACTCTGCTGATCATTCTGTTTCTTCAAGTTGGGTACAAGTCTAACTGGAAGGTAAGAACTACAGGTTTCCCTGCCTCTGAATTAAAAGGGATGTGGGAAAATGCTATCTGGAACCCAGATGAACCAAACATTGGCTGTTGGCTATAAACCTTCTCTCGTGGGGAAAAAGAATGATAAATATAAAAACAAATATGCCTCATGCCTCAAATCTGGTCACTATGTCCTGTAACAAGGCATTTCAATTTTGACTGAATTGAGTGTAAAAGTCACCAGACCTCAGGCTTTCACTGACAGGTTACATAAGTAATATTTTTGAAATTTAATTTCCTAACATGTAAAATAGGAGTTTGGGATTATCATATCCAAACTCCTTTAAACATCAGTATCTAAGATTCTAAGTTTAGTCAAACAAAATATGACAGGTCACTGATATGACTGAAACATTTATTAATTACAGTTTTAGGTACTGATTGATTACTTCAGTAAACCCATTTGTTGCTATAAACCTTGCTGACATTTTCATTTAATCTAACTTTGGGCCGAGAGATATAGTTTATTGATAGGACGCCTACTTAGCATGTACAAGGTCATAGAGAGATAGATAGATAGACAGACAGACAGATAGATAGATAGATAGATAGATAGATAGATAGATAGATAGATAGATAGATAGATAAATTGATAGATTGATGTAAGTTTTGACACAGGAGAGGAAGGAAGAAGAGACTCCTTGTTGTTTTCTTTATTTCTTTCTTTCAGACCATCTGAAAGGATCCAGTGGCCCAATGATTGACTGAAATAGTTTTCATCTTTTCCAAAGTACAGACATTCATTTCCCTTTAGGAAAAAGAAAAAAGATGTCCTTTTTTCCCTACTCCATTCCAGATTATAACTTTGCTTGATTAATTTAAATCTATTTATAAATTTCACAGTCAAAAAAAAATCTAAGGTAGGATTTTTGGTTTGTTTTGTTTTTTTGGTTTTGGGGTTTTTTGTTTGTTTGTTTGTTTGTTTTTATTGTACTGGGGATTGAACCCACAGGTGTTAAACCACAAGTTCAAACCAGCCCTTTTTATATTTCATTTTGAGACAGGATCTCACTAAATTGCTGAGGTTGGCTTTGAACTTGCAATCCTCCTGCCTCAGCCTCCTGAGCTGGAGTTGCAGGGATTACAGGCATGTGCCACTGTGCCTGACTAAGGTACGTCTTTTGAACATAACAGTTAAAAAAATTTAATTTCAATAAAATTATAACTTCTCTAAATCCAGTTGTTTAAAAAAATTCTACTTTAGCAAAACATCTCTACTTAATGAATGAAAAAAAATACTGTAGATATTCAAAAATTTGTTCTCATAAAATATAATAAAATGGCAAATTGTCTCAACAATGGATGATTCAAAAAAAACAAAAAAAGATGTTCATATGGAAGTGTGAACACTACAGATCAAAGAGTTTTTTAAGGTCAAGATTCTTTGGATAACTGCCTCAACTGCATACAGCCTGGGCAGACATGATTTACTTAGCTAAAGAAAGATTATGAGGGATTTACAGTGGGAAAAAAATTGCCAGCAAATCAAATTGAATGTGAATTTCTGCACTTATGGATAGATGCCAAGAAAAGACACTGTAGCTGTTTCATGGAATATTTCACAGCTTTAATGCACATTTTTGTGCCATTATCAGCAGTTGCAAACTAATCAAAAAAGCTTGCATGGTAAGCTATTAGAATCTACTAATCTGATTTTCCTTCCCCCTCAGCTTTTTTTTTCATATGCAAGATAAGCAGATTCTGAAAAAAAAAAATTCAATGAATCTGATTTGGGCTTCTTTAATGAGCTATTTTCTTCTATTTTACCTTGTCATAATTACATTTGATGCCTTATCAAAGTTTGGCCAAATGTGTAATTATAAAATAATATTAGAGCTCCATAACTGATGCATAGCCTCACCATGTTTCCTTTTACATGGGGTTTTTCTCCTTCCCTTCCCCCATGTGCCCTTATGATTACATATAAGGACCTTCAGGGAAACAACTTATTCTTGCAAAAGTTTCCAAACTAATCTCTCCTTTGCAAACTTGATTTGAATTCAAGGTATCAAGAGTTTGAATACTTTGGGCAAGCTTAAAGACATTCCACAGCTATTCTGGGGAAAAAAAAAAAACAAAAAAAAACCCTGTTTGTCCATTCTCTATAGAGATTCAGGTTTATTTGGTTATAAAACGCACAATTTATTGAACAAGAAGTTTTAGAGGACACCTTTTGGAAAATGAGAATTCTCTTTGTAAACCATAATAGCTTGTTTATTAGATAGACACTATTGAAGAAAATAATTTATCATTTCTTTTTTCTAGCTATACTCCCAGTCATTTTATTGATAGCAAATTAGCCTTGAGAAGAATACCTGATACATTGTTCATCTATTTATTCATTCATTTCTAGGCATTTTTCTAGATCCTAAAGACAAATGTAAGAATCCTATTGTCATGGACATGGTACATAATTTGCTGATGCCCTTTATTACTTCACAAGAGCTGTCTTTACCATATCAGGACTACCAAATTATTCAATGGATGTATAATTGGCTCTTCACTTTGAATTTAGGAAGTACTACTGTTGGTTTGTTTAAATGTAAAGGCAAGAAACTTGAAGTTGTTAGTAGAAGTTTAATATTAAAACTTGAAACATACTGATCACTTAACCTATAGTTATAATTACATACCACCCTTAGTATGAGAAGAAATGTGTTGGCCATTTTGATTGATAGGTATCAGGGATGTGATCTAAAAGTAACCTTAAGACTTATGAATCAAAACAACAACTGTGACAATCAAAATAACAAACAAATTTAACCAATCATTCATCTATTCATCTTTTCCTTTATTCACCCCCTGGAACCTTCTCCAGTTTCTGCACTCTGCTGGACAATGGGGATAAGTGTCTAAATAAGACACCCTAGTCCTGGCTCTGGAGAAGCTCACAGAAAAAGAGACAATTATAATTTATCAAGTGCTATAACAGGGGAAGCATAAAATTATGATGATACATTTATCTTCATTATTCGTTTGTTTGTATTATCTATAGATTCACTCAGATGATGTTGGAGAAAACAATATCTCATTTTCCCATTTCCAAAGATTCACAACACAAGCCCCTCTCATCCCTCAAGCTATTCTACATGAAACTCAGTTCTCGGAAATTCATTTCAAAATAAATTCACATCGATTGGTGAGCGTTAGCCTCCAATCAAGATTGAGCATAAGGACTATATTTACTCAATTAAAAAAAGGAGCAACTGAGTTCAAGATGGTAGACATTAGCCAAGAAAGAATACTTATAACTAAATGAAGTGAGCTATTCAAATGCACCATCGTAATGACATGAAATGTTTTTAGGCTATGAATTTCAGAAATTAAAGCTAGCTAAAGCTAGCAGTTGAAGAGATAGAGTTAAAAATCTGGGGAAAACCTAGTGACCAGAATTAGCAGGAATGAGTACAACAGAGGAGAAATCTAACCAAGAGATTCTTTGGAAGATTTACAATGTACTCCGAGTAGTCATTTGAAATATCAGTCAGAACTCTTATGTGAGGAAACTACCAAGGGCAAGAAAGAAACACCCCAGTGCATTAGGAGGTAAGAGTTATAGTCATACACACAGAACTGGGAATAGTACTGGCTCCCATCAGCCAAACTGAAATTTAAAAAAAAAAAAAAAAAAAAGCCTCACAATTCATGAAGTCCCACCTAACAAATCTTAAAAGCAAAACACAAAATGTTCAAATTGTTTCCAGTAACAATTAATTCCAGAATAAAGTTCAAGAATATTTGAAAGAATACTAATAAACCCAGCACCTAATGACGTAAAAAGTAAAATGTCTTGCATCAACCAATCTATCAAATCTCAAAAATGAAAGGATAATCTAAAGAGTCCTAGACCTATTTTAAAACATAGAATCTGTGGTTAGAATTCTTTCAAAATCGGAAAGCTCAGAGTTTTACCAGTTAATTCTAACAAACATCCAAGGAAAAAAATAACAGAATTCTACATAAAATCCTTCAGAATTTTACACAAATTTCCTTCACAAATTACCTCCAGAGGAAATACTTTCCAATTCATTCTTTAAAACCAACATTACCTTCACAACAAAACCAAACACATTACAATTAAAAAAAACCCTGCAGACCCATATCTCACAAGAATATAGATTCAAAAACTGTTAAAAATTTAATAAATAAGGAGGGGTTAGTGTTAGGGTTAGAGTTAGGGTTAGGGAGGGCGGCAAGAATGAAGGAAGGACTGTATAGAGGGAAAAGAGGGGTGGGAGGGGTGGGGGGAAGGGAAAAAATAACAGAATGAATCAAACAACATTACTCTATGTAAATTTATGATTACACAAATGGTATGCCTTTACGCCATGTACAGAGAAACAACATGTATCCCATTTGTTTACAATAAAAAAATTTAATAAATAGAATCTGAAAATTGATAAAATATACATATTTCTGAATACCAAAAATGCAAATTTGGTATAACAGTCTAAATGAATTCAATCACCATTTTAACAAACTAAGAAATACCCATATGATTATCCTAAAGGATATTAAAAAGAAAAACATTTGCCACAATCTGGCATTCATTCCTGGTTAAAAATTCATCAAAAAATAGAAAGTTTCTCAACCCGATGATAAAGGGAAACTACCAAAAAACCTACCACTAACACAGTTCTAATGGTAAAAGACTCAAAAGACTCAATCCTTTCTTTAGAAGATCAGTAACAAGAAAAAGATATCCCCTCTCTCCACTCCTATTCACTGTTTACAGGAGATATTAGCCAGCACAATAAGGAAAGAAAATAGAAGGAATAAAAGACAACCAAGATGGGAAAGAAGTAAAAGTGTCCTTGTTCGTAGACAAAGGATGATGTGTGCAAAAAAATCTGATGAAATCTACACACAAAAAAGCTTTAAAACTAATAAATGAGTTTAGAAAGGTTACAGGATACAAGATCAATATATGAAAATCAAATTTACTTCTATATATCAATACTCAACAAGCATAATTTCAAGTCAAAAAGAAACACCATTTACAATGCCCTAAAATATTTAATAACTGCTTACTAAGTAGTAGATTCCACGTTATAATGGCAAAGAAAACAGGGGGCAATGGCCTCAGGAAACTTTGTAAGTATGGAAACAAACATTAGGACAGATATAACTGCACTGTGGGAAGTAGAGGAATGGAGGACATTCCGTCAATTATATTAATAACTCTTTTATTAGGAAACTGTTATGATCTGGAATGCCCCCACTATGCTCAAGTGTTAAGCAATAATGTTTAGAGGTGACATTTTTGGCTCATAAGGACTGCCTCCTCATCAGTGTATTAACCATTTGATGAAATAATAATTTGAATGGACTTGCTGGGAGGTAGTGAAAACAGTAGGCAGGTGAGACATGGTAGGAGGAAGCAGGTCACTAGGGGCATGACCTTGGGTACTCTATGTATTCCTGGTCCCTTGTCTCTCTCAGCTTCCCAGTTGCCATGAGGTGGGCAACTTTCCTCTTCCACACCCTTCTGCCATGGTACTTGTGCCTTGGAGCCAGTTGACCATAGACTAAATAAATCCTCTGGACTGTGAATCAAAATAATTTTTCCTCCTCTAAGTTGTTCTTGTCAGGTATTTTGGTCACAGAGAAGCAAAGCTAACACAGAAACCTATTCTTCCATTGTCTGAGAAGGACCCACCAAGCAATCTAATTCCCTAAACTGGATCAGCACAACCAGAATGCCTAATGCTACTAGAATAGTGCTTTGTACACTGCCTACAGTAAGAGATTAAGTGATTTTAATCCACATTTGAGGTTTTATTATCTAATGAACCAATTCTCTTGACTGAAGAATTGGAGACTGGGAGGTCCTGTCTAAAAGATGTCAACTGCCCATTCCTCTTTGCATTTGTACCAGTTGGCAGGACCTGAGAATGTGCAAGAGTACCATAGGCCTGTAAGAGTGGAGCCACCACTAATCCAATAGGCCTGACCCAGAATCCTCTTTTGTGCTTTTTTCAAGGGTGTGAATCAAGAGCTGATTAATTAAAACCCGAGTAGAATCACGATTTTTAAGTAAAATAATTCGAATTCTTTAGGAAAAACAAAACAAATCCTTAAGCACTCATTTACAAACAGAATTTTTATTCTGGGCTGCTTGATTTGTTAAGGGTGTCCTTCAGGGCCTCTACTAACTGGGTTTTGAGTTCTTGTTCTGATTCCTTGAGCATAACAATACCCAAGTGTTGTGGTAAGCCTGCCTTTTTAAGGTTCTGATGTCAAAGCATATCACACCCAAAACCATAGACCACAAGGAATCTGAATCTCTATTGTTCACAGAGGCAAATGGAAACCAGTAGGGATTCTCTGACTAAGGGATGGGCCCACCAGCAAAGGGTACTGCAAGGTCCACTAGAAGAGAAGAGAGAAAGAGAGAGATCCAAGGTCAGGGCTGTATCTATTCCCCTTTCCTCACGACATTTCTGAATCACGCCAAGCAGACTAAGTTCTGGCAGTGTCGGAGAGAGAGAGGGGCAGGGGAGGTTGCCTTACAAGTGAGGGTGTAGCAGAAGCAAGTACAGGGATTTTGCTAGTCTGTCAGTTTTCCCCTGGGGGCGCACATGGAGTGGCTGCTAGTTTTCCTTTTGACAGTTATTGAAATATTTTGCCAAATATCATTATGCTGGGGTGATTTAATTCCATTTCTATGCAATAAACAAGAACCTTTCTATCTAAAATGAAAAATAGACATGCTAACAAGTGAAATAACAATGTGATCCATTCAAAAATAGACTTATATATGAGTATCAGAGCAAAATAGCATCCTGTGGCAGACATCACAGGAAGGCAGCATTCCATCAGGGTTGTGTCAGAAGCTAGAAATGTGCCAGAGGACAAGGGAAGGAAGGGAAGTCCCCGCTAAGGGCTAAACCAGGTGAAGAAAGGTAGGCATGAAACAGAATGCATCCACGAGACTCCATGAACAGATTGGGACTGCTGGGCACAGATGACTGGGGAGAGTGGCAGATGAGGTCACTGAGAAGAGGGGGCCAGCGTGTGGAGGACCTCAGCTGTGCTAAAGTGCTTGGGCTTCATCCAGTAAGCTAAAAAGACTTCTTGAAAGGTTCTAATGAGGAAGGGACAAGGTCAGATTCTCCTTTTCAAAGAAGGCCTCTGATAAAATGGCTGGGGAAGTGCTGAGGACACATCAGGAGCAAGTCAGCTGGGAAGCTCCCAAGAGCATCTGACACAAGCACCAAAATACCGCCGGACTTAAAATAAGGGTGGAGGCCAGGAAGCACATCAGCTAAGGTGAGGGATTAGTTACCAAAACACCAATCAGATCTCCTCAGTCAGTCTCCTGCTTCCCTCCTTCCTTGGTACATGCTCCTTCCAAGCTGCCCTCTCCTCTGCCTTCTCTCACTCTGCCTCCCTCATCAGCATTATCCTCTCCATCTTCTCTCTGTCCACACCCAGCCTACTCAACTCATTCTGCCTCCCTTTGAGGCCCTCAAATGATTACAACTCCCAGTAATCTCCTCCCTTAATAATAAATCAAAATCAAAATGTATTTTCTCTGCATCCCTGAAATACCACACATGCACACCTTTGTGTATATGTGTATGCACGTACACGTGCACACACACACACACACACACACACACACACACACACACAAACAATGATATAATATGCAGTGTCCTGACGAATTATAGAAACCAGAAATCTGGGGCCATCCTTGCTTTGTGTCCTTTACTTCCCCAACATATTCACTAATCACACAGCTTGATCAGACTTTTCTGAAATATCTCTTGAATTTGACTATTTATGTCCTGTATCCTCCTGCATCAGCCATCTTCTCTTATTTGAACTGTGCCTCCCTATAATTTATCTGGCCCAGATCTCTCATTCCCATGTATTATCCACAATCTAATAAAAGTGGTCTTAATAAAATGCCACTTTTTTGTGTATACCAGGGATGAACCCAAGGGCACTCAACTCCAGCACTTTTTATTTTTTATTTTGAGACACAATCTTTCTGAGTTGCTTAGGGCCTCCCTAAGTTAATGAGGCTGGCTTTGAACTTGTGATCCTCCTTCCTCAGCCTCCCAAGGCACTAGGATTTCAGTTGTGCACCACTGTGCCTGGCATAAAACACTCCTCTGAATCGTGTCACTTCTGAATGAAACATTTCAGCAACTCCCCTCTCCTCATGATATGGGTCTTGATTTCTCTACATGATACAATATTCTACAAAATCTGACCCATGATTATCACCAGTTCAGTTTCATCTCTATTTACCTGTATTACACTCATCTATAAACTTTTAGAAATTCTGCATGCTATGCCTTAATACTCTTCTACCTGCCCTTTGGCTAGCTAACTTTTACGTATTCTCCTTATCTCAGTTTAGATACTTCCTGTTTTTCTGGAACTTTCTAATATCAAGATAGGTATTCTTCCTGTGAGATACCAGATCTCCCTATGCTACCATCCCTTTTCAGAGCTTGGGTCCCTAGCTGGCAATGATGAAACTGAATCTAGCTATTTAAATAGTGCAGAAATACCTTAAATATTAGGCAGCTGATAGCACCTTTGTGTGTTGCATGATGGAGTTTGGAAGCTACTTGGCCAGTGTTAATGCCCCAGGTCTCACTATGGAGTGGCTTCAGTGGAGACACCTGGACCGCATGGATGACCAGAAGCACCACTGATGCTGGGTGCTGGGTGCTGGCACTAGGATTCTCCCCCTGCCTCGGATGGGTGGGGCCTAGTTCCCAGGCCTGTGCCCTTGCTGCAGGCAAGCTGGGAAAGCAAGCTCCTCTTATATATCTTGGGGAGGACTCGGATGAATTGTTATACAGTTTTGTTGAAGAACAGCTGTAGGATTGGTAGTCACAACCATTTATTAAATGTAAAATCATTCATTCATTTCTCAAAAAAGGTTGCAGAAGGTAGTCTGTATCTTGACCATTTTCCAGAGACTTCTGTGGACATCATGTCCATGCCTAATAATAACAGGGGCTTATTAAGAGCATGGATACGTGAATGAAATAGTGTCATATACTCTCTGAGCACAGAACGCACACCAATGGATAGGAATATATATTGGAAAGCAGGCAAGCTTTAGTCACAAGTAAGGACAGGAAGAGTTTTACCCTCAGTCAAAGGACAGAGCCAAAATTCACAGCCTGGTTGGAAAAATGGGGGCACTGAAAGGTACCAATAAAGTGGCCAGAGAGGGACAGAATTGTCACAATGTGCTTCCATAACACTCCATACTTCTCTATTCCTAGTACTAGCCAAATGTTATTAACTGGTTTGCTAGTTTCCTGTTAGTTTTACAGAGTTATAAGATCTATGAAAAGAGGGACAGTACCGAAGTTCATCCAGTCTGCAGATGATGTGCAACGGATTTTTTTAAAATAAATGAGTGAATAAATAAATGAAGGAGGTGAGGATGAAGGCACAGAGGTGGTAGAGGGTGTGGGCGTCAGAAAAGAGGGCCAGGTTCCAGTGGGGTGATTCAGATCAGCTCAGGCCCTCAGCTGGCCACTCCCACACAGCTCCTTTCTTTCTTCTCATTCTTCTTGGGAAGGATCGAGGTCTCTGGAAAACAGCCAAGAAACTGTTATGGGAACAGCAAGCCCAAATAATGCTCAGGCATCAGGAGGATCTGAGCACTGAAAGCCACTTCTGTTCCCCTCCTTCAGCAGAGGGGCGGAGAAGGGTTCCCAAAGCCATAACTCCTTTTAGGGGGATTTAGAAGGCATACAAAAGCCCCTGGCTTCCTCATTCCTCAGTTGGTGCCAGAACTCTTGATCCTGCACTGGGAGAAAATGTCTATCCAGTAAGTATCTCTGGGAGGTTTTTTTTTTTTTTTTTTTTTTTTTTAAATACCTTAGTGATGGCATTTTATGGTGATGAAGAGTTTGTAACAAGACACTGGTTAGTGACTTGTTTAAAGAAAACCCTTAGGTCTTGATGCAGGAATTTCTCCATGTATTGAAGTAAATATACAGAATCTTGGTAAGGTTTGTGTGACAGACTGGGGCTTGGAAGCATGGAGATTTCAGGCAGATTTGGGCTCCAATTCTTGTAGAGTAATTTTCTAACTGTGTGTCTTTGGACAAATCACTTAACTTTTTAAAGCCTAAACTACTTGTTAAAGGTTTTCCATACGTGAAATGAGTAAAACAATAGTACTTACCTCACTGTGTTATGAAATTTGAATGCGCTGGTACTATGCAAAGTTCTTCTTATGGTATGTGGTACGTAATAAACCTTCATGAAGAGTAATTCTAATTAGGAAGTCTGAGGAGAGGTCGCACTCTAAGAAGTCATAAAATGGAGGCAAACAGAAGATGTAGGAACTAAGTAAAAATACTCAACCTGAATCATTTGATCTGACTAGTTCTAGAAAGTACTATAGTTCTCAATGATTGGTAGAGAAATTAGATGATGGTAATAAATGATAATATAATATGGGTGAAGGGAAAAGGATGAGGTATCTGACTTTAAATGCTGTTGTCTCCCAATCTGTAGGAGCCAGAGGAACGAGTCTCTCCATGAGGCCAGAAAGTCAATGATGCATTCAGCAGAGAGTGTCAATAGGGCAGGGTAATTCTATTTTTTTTTTTTTTTTGGCTCTTTTTAGTTATACATGACAGTATAATCCATTTTGATACATTTATAAAAGCATGGAATATATCTTATCCTATTTAGGACCCCATTTGTGTGGATATGCACGATGGTGGTGTTTTTGTGTATGTACATAGAAAACTTATGTTAGATTCATTCCACTATCTTTTCTTTTCCTATGCCTCTTCCCTTCCCTTTATTGTTGTCTAATCTACTGAATTTCTGTTCTTCCCTTCCCCCTAACCATTGTGGGTTAGCGGCCACAAAGCAGAGAAAACATTCAATCTTTGGTTTTGAGGGGGCTGGCCTATTTCACATAGCATTATAGTCTCCAGATCCATTAATTTACTGGCAAATGTCATTAAGTCATTTTGTCATTTTTCTTAATGGCTGAGTAATACTCCACTGTGTGTGTGTGTGTGTATATATATACATATATATATATATACCACATTTTCTTTATCCATTCATCTATTGAAAGGCACCTAGTTTGGCTCCATAGTTTAGCTATTGTGAATTGTGCTGCTATAAACATTGATGTTGCTTGTAATCGTAGTAAACAGATTTTAAATCCTTTGGGTATATACCAATGAGCAGGATAGCTGGGTCAAATGGTGGTCCCATTCCTAGTTTTTTGAGGAATCTCCATACTGCTTTCCATCGTGGTTGCACTAATTTGCACTCCCCACCAGCAATGTAAGAGTGTACCTCTTCCCCAAATCCTCGCCAACATTCATTGTTACTTGTATTCTGGATAATTAGGGCAGGGCAATTTTTAAGAAAGGTCTTGTATAGAATCAAAGTTCAGGAAGATAAGTGATAGCAGAATTGTTGATTCGTCTTCAGAAATAAAGAAAAACTGAAGATGAAACAATTGAGTCCCCTGTGACCCTGACTTGAAAGGAGGAGCACTGAGCAGGGCCCCCCTCTGTCCCTGAGTATGTCTCTCTCCTCACAAGCCCCAAGGGCTCCCTGCCAGACTGGCAGCACATTGGCTTGGAGCTGAAGGCACCTTCTCTCTTGGAGTGCTGTCTCTGTCTCCCTGGACTTCTTTGAGTATCAATACAAGCCTCTTCCTTATCATCCTACCATTTCAGAGTGGAGCATCCTGCTGGTGGCTACAAGAAGTTGTTTGAAACTGTGGAGGAACTTTCCTCACCACTCACAGCTCATGTTACAGGTTGGTAACTATGGCGAAGCCATCTTCTTTGCTGTGAGGTCCCTCTTCTCTGGCTTCCTAATCATTGACACTCTAAGTACTGGCTTCCACAGGAAAGGGAAATCGGAGGTTTAGGGTTTTTTTTTTTTTTTTTTTTTTTTTTTTTCAAATCCCAAAATGCATTTCCTCTCATTTACCCATACTTCACTTCTCTGAGGTAGATAAGTATTACCTAACTGGAATTCCTTGAGGACCTGGACTACACCTATGTCTTCTTCAAGTCGACAGCCCACCTCAGTGCCTGGCACATAGTAATCCCCTGTAAATAAAGTCTGTTGCACCAGGATCAGAGTAAGTGAGGGCCTGGTGACAAACATCTGGGAATATGACATTAAAGGGGGGTGGGTTTCATGCCTATTTTGTGGGAAGTCTTGGTTCTGTAGGTATAGTCACAGATCTATTACATCACAATCTGTCAATCCTAAAAATTACTTAAAACTTCTGAATCTCAATTTCCTCACCTACCAAAATACAAACATTTTCCTCACGGGGATGTTGTAATTAAATGAGGTAATATAAATAGAATAACTAACCCAAAATCAGATACAAAGTGATCAATAGGTGCTAGTTATTATTACCGTCACCATCTATGTCCAAAGACTCCATGTGATCCATACAGTCTCCCTGCTTGGTATTTTATAGGAAGGGTCAATATCTGGGCAAAGCTCTTTCCTCTTGGTTTCCTCCTCTGTGGAAGGGATGAGGCAAATGATCTAGATTCTGATGCTAATGATCTAGGCACTAGCAATCGAAAATTAGCATTGTGCTTTTAGGTAAGCCATGAATTCTCTTTTCAAGCTTTTATCCTATATCAGAGAAACTGCCGAAATTGATATATAGGGAATAATCCATTTGTTTTAAAAAAAAATCCTAGTGGGAATTGAACAGACACTGTACTTCTCAAAGGATAATAGGACACAAACCTCACTGTCTGAGCAGAAAGTCCTTAAGGGCAATTATGGGTACACTTCATTTTGCAGAAAAAGAAACCCAAGTCCAGTGAGCATATGCAGCACATCCTGTACCAAAATCCAGGTCCCTATGCAATTTCTGCTACAGCAGGTTAATTTAGACAGTAGTTCATACCGTCAGAGGGAGGGAGTTTTACATTTTTAAAAACCAGCACTCCCATTGCTTCATTTAAATATTTCTTCTGTATACACACCTTTTTTAATGACTTGATCCCACCTCCTAATCCATTCTGCTATCCTTTAGTTCACCAGCATACATTAAGAAATTTTAAATTTGTATTAAAAGTGAGAGAGCTCACTGGTTATCTGGGGAAGTCTATTAGGTGAAGAATCCCATTCACCTCAAGATGCCTTTCCTTCACTCTTTCCAGCCTCTTATTCAAACTCTGGGGCATTGAAAAGTTTTCCACCATCCGGTCTCCTAGTGAAAGGAGACTCAAGTCAGCAGACACCTTCTAAGTGCTATCTGGCATGAGAGCTAGAAGGGGAAGTCACTGCCTGCTTTGTCCAGTATGGGTTTCCCAATCAGGCTGTGAGTGCCCTTACTCCAACTTAGAAGGGATGAACCTAGCCCCAGAGCAAGGACAGGAAGCAATGATCTGCATCTCACTTCATCATAGGCAGGATCCCCGTCTGGCTCACTGGCAGTCTCCTTCGATGTGGGCCAGGACTCTTTGAAGTAGGATCTGAGCCATTTTACCACCTGTTTGATGGGCAAGCCCTCCTGCACAAGTTTGACTTTAAAGAAGGACACGTCACATACCACAGAAGGTAAGGGAGAATGGGGTCCCAGTCAGCTTCACGTCCCCTGTGTCTTTTAACCCGAACCAGTAAGAGACTTCTAAACCCACTTCCTTCTCAGAATCTACCTGGATCAGGTGTCTACAGAGACACCTGGAAACCCTACCATGAGATAATGAAGAAGTTAGGAACTAGAGCCCTGGGATCCGACACACACCTGGCTTCAAGTCCTATACCCACCAGGCACCACTTGCCTTGATAGATGACCTCTGGCAAGATGTTGAACTCTAATTCTCAGTTTTCTCAACTGTAAAATGAGAGAAATAATACAATCTACTTGACAGGTTTGTTACAAGGATTAAATGAGAACATAGTGTCCAGCACCTGGGAAGAGCACTCAGTAATCCAAAAGTCATGGATGGTTATTATTATTAACTACTAGATCATTGGTTATCTTGATTCCTTTCCTGTTAAAACCAGAAAGCACTAGAAAGGAGACAGGAGTGACACAAAGGAGGGAAGGACCAAGTATTCCATCAGGATACCAGGAAGAGTTGTTTTTTAAAAACCTGAAGTTATTACTAAAAGTCCTGAAAGTCTAGGCCAGCATTCCAGGATGTCCCCCTAGCACAAGAAACACCGTGTCTTATTTTAATATTCAGACCTGTTAGTGATTTAGTTGACCACCACAGATTTCGGGCATTCTGAAGAGACATCAAAAGGAAGAGTAATTAGAAACTTGAATTGGTCAGGATACCTTGGGCAGTATTAGAAAAGAAAGAGTTTACACCAAGCAAAACTTTAGCTATGAGAGCAAATTTTGGAGTTCAGATAAAGCTTTCGATTGCCTTCTAAAGACCTCACTCCTCTTTACAAAAGTGCAAAAATAAGATTTTAATTGGCTCTTCACATGAGAGATCCTAGGCAACACTAGCCAGCTAGCCTTGGATATGGTTCAGCAGATCTGCCCGCTCAAGACATTGAATTCGAGAATAACTACTTTCAAAAGTATCACAAAATAAATTCTAAAATTGAATAAAAACACAGAAGAATAGAGTGATACTGAAAGGAATATAATTCAGCATACCATGTCCTACATTTTCCCACTACATGTTTGTTGATAGGTTGAAGGTTATAGGGATTCAGAAGTCCTATATGAACCTCCCGTGGAGTCAAGTGATGTGAGATGGAAAGCTCACTTTGTCCAACTCTGGCCAACTAGAGTTGTGACACAGCTTGGTGACACAGCTCGGTCACATGTGCCATTCACTTCACTTCTCTGAACCTCAATTTCCTTATATGTCTTTATAAAGTTTAAAAATTGTATTTAAGCTCAGGGCATGACATTATCTCTTTCCCTGGGGTCACCCCAAGACAGGCAACTGACAATACTCTTCATTCTTCATGTGATGGATTTATGATTCTGACTTGATGAAGACACACAGAATGACCATTCTAAGCTGCACTTGGGCTGCACTGATCCTCTCCCTGTCTCAATGTCCTTCAGGTTCATCCGCACCGATGCCTACGTGCGGGCGATGACTGAGAAAAGGATCGTCATAACAGAGTTTGGCACCTGTGCTTTCCCAGACCCCTGCAAGAATATATTCTCCAGGTCTCTGGAACCAAACTGCATGTTATTAAAGACATTTCACATCAACCCTTTTCCTCTCATGACTTGAAAGTTGTTGAACTGAATAACTCATTTGTTCCTGCAGGTTTTTTTCCTACTTTAGAGGAGTGGAGGTTACCGACAATGCCCTCGTAAATATCTATCCAGTGGGGGAAGATTACTATGCCTGCACAGAGACCAACTTTATTACAAAGATTAATCCGGAGACCTTAGAGACAATTAAGCAGGTAGGACACAGGTGCTCAGGTTTGTTGCTCAAGAATTTAAAATGTGGAACTTAGAATTAAATCAACTGTGCCATTTGATGGAAAGAACATGGGAGCCAGATTAAATTTCAAATCCTTGCTTTGTCACCAACTACCAGCTATGTGACATAGGACACACTTTGTTTCTTCATCTGTGATATTTTAAACATTTATATGAATTGGAGGAAACTCATATAAAATGCCTAACATATTCATTCATTTTTTTATTCGTGATACAAATATTCATTAAGTACCAGAACTTTGCATGTACCAGAACTTTTATCAGATACAAGAGCTATATCAATGTGAAAGACAACATGATTCCTGACCTTCAAGGCTTTTACAGGCTATCATGGAACTTGTATCTACTGGGGTGTTCAGAAAATTATAGGTATTAATATTGAAACCCTTGTTGTTTGTGGTTCTAAAAAAATATAGATTGTAATAACTTGTTCCTTATTGCAGACACATCTTATTAGAAATAACACTATATCTTAAAAACCATAAATAAAATATCAGCCATGTTAGAAAGTGACAAATCATTCTGAGAATTTAGGCAATCTCAATGCAATATTCATTAAAATAGACTCACAATTTCAAACAATATTTATTGACACCAACTTGCCAAGTAGTATTCTTGCCCTGAGGAAGCCTAACATCTAGATGAGGAAATCAAACAGGAATAAAATTATAATAGGACATTAAATATGATGAGTTCTTTAAGAAAAGGAAAACTTTCTAAGAAAGCATGGATAAGAAATTGTTTCTGGCAGTGGCTGAGGATCTGAGCAGGGACAGGTCAATTGGTCAAAGAATTTGCACTTGAGCTGGAGCCTAAAAGGCAAGTAGAGCTTCAGTGAAATGGGTGAAAGGACAATCTAGATGGAGAGGCACAGAGGTGGGAAAACAAAGGACATGTCCAAAAATAATCTCTTTGGGCTGGAATTGCAGTGTTTCTCAGTGGGGGCACTAGCAGCACGGGGCAGGAGGTGACTCATCCTGTAGCAACTCTCTTAGGTATTGTAGGGTTTTGGTGTCTCTGACCCATCCACTAAATGCCAGTCATGTCCTCAATCACTGCTCAAACCCAAAATGCCTGTGACATTCCTAGATCTCCCAGTAGGGGGCAACAACAGTCCCATACCAGAATTACTTACCTAAATATGTAAGGTCAAGGAGAATAATGGGACTCAGGGTAAGGTGAAACTAAAGTTTGAATAGTATGCTAAAAATTTGGAATCAATTGTTTAGCTAATGAAAAACTACTGAAAGTCTTTACCCAAAGAAGTGGTATAAACAGAGCTCTAAGTTAGGATGTTTAATTGAGAAGCTATATGCAGGCTGAATGGGAAAACAAAAGAACTACAGATCACAGCTAGGAGATCAGTAATGGAATTCAAGATTACAGATAACAATAAAGTTCTGTATATTTCAAAAATCTAGGAGAAATGATTTAGAATGTCTCCACATAAAGACATGACAGATGATAGAGGAGATATGTTTAAACTGATTTAAAATTAGACAATGTATACATGCACTGAAACATCACACGGCAACCCACTGATATGTACAACTTTATGCTTTTATGTACCTGCTAAAAGTAAATTTAATAATTAAAAAGAGCTACAAATGCAGTGATAACAAAGAAAAAATAGTTCTGACACTGAGTCTCAATATCACACACTGATTTATAATTCTTGACAGATGTATTTGCTACATTTTAACATATACTCTCAATAGCTCTTTCCTGTTGATATATGTGTAACCAAATTCAAGTGTGTGTGGATCATTTAGAGAAGAACTGAAGCTTGAGTTTGTAAAACATCAATTTACTCTGAAGTGAATCCATACTACTTTAATTGGAAATGTAGAAGCTATGGTATGTCTCAAAAACAAACAAACAAAAAAAACTTTGTTATAGGTCAGTTTTCACTGTGCATAGCACTGTACCCTGACTTCATATAAAAATATAATTCAAAAATTTTTATTTACTATTACTGACATAACCAGTACTTCTGCCTCCAGCTGATGTCCTTAAGTATAATTTCTTTAGTGCAGCAAAAGTCTTTTCTCTGAAATACAAACATACATGTGTTACTCAGTCTAGGGCCCCCAAAGTTTCTGAAGAAAAGTCCAAAAGAAAAGTCACATTAGGAGTCTTGCTTCCTAGAACACATATCCTTCTTTGCCTGGTTAACTTCTACTCACCATCAGGAATTAGTTGGGGGCTAACAGGAAGCTTGGGAAGCTGCCTAATCCCCCAGTCTGGGTTACACAGCCTTTCTCTGCAGGTACTGTGTTATACTCACTGCCCTTTATGACAACTTATTGATCTAATGCAGTGTTGTCTATAGAACTTTCTATAATGATGAAAATGTTCTCTGATCACATTTTCCAAGTGCTAATGAACACTGTGTGACTAAAGTGACTGAGAAACTGAATTTTAAATTTTATCTCATTATAATTAATTTACATTTAAATTGCTACACATAACTACTGGCTATCTTGACAGGATAGGTCTAGACCAAAGTTCTTAAAAATAAGGATCTTCTGTTTTCCTAGATCCTGACACAGTGCATGGCATACTAGATGAATCCCAAAGTTCCTTTCAGATACAAATATAACTATGTGCAAGACAAAAGGTTTGGTGTTTAGGTTGTCCCATACCGAATTGTAATTTTTGCTATGAAAAATTGTTGAGTAGTAATAATTTTACACCATTCAATATAATACAATGAAAGAAGTATAAAGAAGTCACAGGTGTTCAATTTATCATTGTTAGATATCAAGGTGTAGTTGCAAAAAGAAACTCACCAGAGCACTGTAGGATACACATCGAGGGCCAAGCACCCCTAGAACTTCAGATTTCAGACTCACTCGGAGTCAGCATGGGGGACAGAGGAGAGTTTTGCACTAATGGTGGGGCTTCAGACAAAGCTGAAAGAGAGCTGGATCCAGAGAGATGAAACAAAAGACAAAGTGCACTTAGAGCAAATGTGCAAGGGGTAATGGTCAGAGGAGACCTAGAAAAAGGCATGATCTTCTTTCTCTTAACATGGATGACATTTTTTCTCCTTCCCATAGGTTGACCTTTGCAACTATGTCTCAGTCAATGGAGCCACTGCTCACCCCCACATTGAAAATGATGGAACTGTTTACAACATTGGTAATTGCTTTGGGAAAAATTTTTCAATTGCCTACAATATTGTAAAGATCCCTCCGCTGCAAGCAGGTGAGTTTATCAGTCTTTCTTTTTCTGAAAACATGTATCTACATTGTGAAAAAATTACTGGAAATGCGGGATATTAAATTTCTCTCAAACTATAAAATTGCTTTCATTCCTACCCTATCAGGATACTAATGCCCAAAGGTACTACAGCAAGAGATGATGACTTAAATACAGAGAGCAAGTGACCAAGTTCTCTTCCACAGGGTTTCAAGATCTACTGTATATTGGATTTGATCATGCACAATTTAGTTTCAAAATCAGCAAACATGTATTGAGCACTTATTCATGTGCCAAGCAAATTTAAAATTAATTAACGCGTGCATAAAAACATACACACACACATGCATATATATATGAAAGTGTACTATTTTGTGTGTAATTTCCCAAACTAAAAACGAGTCTAGAAAAAAATTTGAAGAAGAAGGATACTCAAGAATTCTCCATTCAACTTCCATTGCTAAGTCCATTGACAATCATCTTGATGATTGATTTGGATTCATGAGGAGTTTTGTTTGGTATGGCTTAGTATGGTTCTTGAAGTGGAGGCCATGGACCAGCAGCATCAACTGGGAACTTCCTAGAAGTCTAAATCTTTAGCCCCACTTCAGGCAGACTGAATGAGACATTTTGGGAGAAGGGTCCACATTCAGTATTTTAGGAAGTCATTGATGTGCTTTTCTGATGCATGCTAAGGTCTGAAGATCACTAACTTAGTAGTAAATTAACTTGAATGTGCATAATAATTATCATGTAGGATTATAATATATAATTTTAGGCATCTTAAGATGCCATAAAAGGCATTTTGACCATACCAAAGTTTTGCCTTTTACTACAGCCCACCTCCATTTGTCACAGGATGTGACTCCATAACACTCATAGACCTATTGGAGTACACTTATCCAAATCTGCTGCTATTTGGATTTTCCTGGGTGATTGCAGCTTCACATGAAATTTCACTAAGAGATGCCAATGACTAATAAAAAGCTCGGAAAAAATTCAATATCTGAAAATGTATTTCTTTACTTGTATAAGCTGTTCTAAATGCTTTGTATTTAAAAAAAAAATAAGAGGCTCTTCCAAAGCCTTTTAAAACCACTTTATTTCAGACAAGGAAGATCCAATAAGCAAGTCAGAGATCGTTGTACAATTCCCCTGCAGTGACCGATTCAAGCCATCTTACGTCCATAGGTAACTTGAAGGCCTGCCATGAATCTTCAGGAAAACTCAAGTTTAAAGATCTGCTTTGCCTACCTTTGATACCAATCCTGATCACGAAGTTTTCCTGCAGAAAATTAAATTTAAACATAATTAATTTCATGTAGGCACTGTTGATTCATGTAGCTAAGCATACCTTGTGTATACACGTTTCTTTGTCGCTTGAGACTCAGCCCTTCCATTCACAAGTGCATTTGTCTTTCAGTTTTGGTCTGACTCCTAATTACATCGTTTTTGTGGAGACACCAGTCAAAATTAATTTGTTCAAGTTCCTTTCTTCATGGAGTCTTTGGGGAGCCAACTACATGGACTGTTTTGAATCCAATGAAACCATGGGAGTAAGTCTGATTTATTTGTCACATTGCTGATGCTGAAGAAAGTGTTTCATAATGTACACTTCTCTCCATTCTAAATGCATCAAAATAGTTTCCTTACTTTTTAAGGTTTGGCTTCATATTGCTGACAAAAAAAGAAGAAAGTACCTTAATAATAAATACAGAACCTCTTCCTTCAACCTCTTCCATCACATCAACACCTATGAAGACAGTGGGTTTCTGATTGTGGACCTCTGTTGCTGGAAAGGGTAAGAAAAGATTTGGGTAAATGTTCCATCTCTAACAACTTCTGGACCTTCAGGGGTTCTTACGAGAGATGTTGCTTTCAATGTTGAACCCAAATCACATCTCACAAAGCAAGAGGTATGCAAAAGTCAAAAACTGTAATTGAAAAAGCAGTATGGAGTTTAAATAATTAGAAACACACACACCATGGTCACTGACTGAAGACCAACTGGGTCCATGTAGCAGACCTAAAGATAAAAGATTCTGTGACCTGAGAAGTGAACATCAACCTGACTTAAACCCAATAAGGTCTCTAAGGATCCTTGAACCTCACTCACTCTAAGATTGGGAGAAAGAGACACTTTTATTTATTTATTTATTTTCAGATTAGCCAAATCACTAAAAACACAATAGCTCCTAAAGACACAAATATAATGGTGACAGAGAAGCAGAACAGAAAATGTCTGAGGTTGCTGTTTTTAAAAACATACCCACAAGGCAGGTTTCTCCTTTTTCACCCAGCATAGGCTAGAGGAAATACCTCTAATACACCTGTCATTAGTAGTCTGTGTCGTGAAGTAAAGAATGTGTGCTTTTAAATTTTAGGAATCGTCTCTCTAAAATTATTTATAATTGTGTTCATGATTGACTTCTTGTTTTGCAGATTTGAATTTGTTTATAATTACTTGTATTTAGCAAATTTACGTGAGAACTGGGAAGAGGTAAAAAAAAATGCCAGAAAGGCTCCTCAACCTGAAGTTAGAAGATACGTACTTCCTTTGAATATTGACAAGGTAACCTTCTTCCACATGGATTTCAGATATAACCAGGATGCTTCATCTCTCTAAGGAATGTTGTCTGGCTTCATCCTTACATATATGGTATTGAAATTTCAGAGCTGGAAGGAACTTTAAAAATAAACTAATTAAACTTCCCTCATTTTTCAAACAAGGAAACTGAAGCTCAGAAGAGTGATGTGACAGCCCAAGCCAACTGCAGCACAGTCAGGACAAAAACCAGGTTTCATGATTCTAAGCCTGCTCCTCTTTCAGTTGCAAAATCCTTTTAAAAATATACTTTCTCAGTGAATAGTAGAGACCCTCTGGTTTCCAGGATCCTTTGTCAATAACATACTTGAAATAATTTGAAATTTTGGAGCAATGAAGCATCAAAAAATACCCTTGTAGGGCAATCAGCAAATTATTTTGGTTTTCTATTAATCTGAAAATATCACTAGAGGACAAAAATCATTAATAGCATTAGATTGATGTAGGGAAGTTCTAACTTCTCCTCTGAAGGTTTGGTAACTGAAACAAACTGACAACAGAATGGGCATGCAAATTTATTAATATGTATGTGTGAGTCCTACAAAATATAAAATTCAACAAATCCCAGGTGGTTGGGATTCAGATACCCTATTCTAGCAGAGAGGGAAGTAGGGGACTATAGGCCTTTATAGAGAAGAAAAAACGATTCTTAGGAGAAGTGAATGAGACTGTAGAGCAGACAATGGACAGAAACAAAGTTCCTCTGTGCTCCAGGTATGGTTTATGACTTTCAGTTTCTTTCTCTGTGATACTAGTTTATTCTTCCTTGTGAAATGGAATTTCAGCAGGAAGATTTAAGGTGATTGCATTCTTCTTTGCTGGATTGGGTCTTTAGGTAGAGAAGAGAACTTTGGAGAAAACCCTGCCCTGCATTTGATGCTCCCCAGATGCTCTGTCTGAAGTCTGAAGTGGCATATTTGGGGATGTTGTTTTCTGAGCCCCAATGCAGTCATCTCTTTTTCTTCCTCGTATTTGGTGACTCTCTTTTCAGAATGATCTGAGTTACATCCAGAATGTTTAATGTAAAAAAAAAAAAAAAAAAAATGCTAAATTCACAAAAAATATAATTTTCACATATAAATACATGAACATACACTCTTCTTTATGTCTGTGTGCTCTTTGGTTGCATAAAAGGAGCTGAGGCAGCTATGTGAAAGGTAAAACTTTGAACCAAAGACTCACATCAGATGTAGTGGAAAAGAAACCCAATTTAGAACCAGATGCTACTGCTCTTAAGCAAGCTTAAAAACTGTTTAAAGAATAAGAAAGTGGAAGAAGTTAAGGTATCAGCCACAGAGATCTGAAAGATGGGTTGGAGTGATCTTTCTAAGCCTTTGGTTGATATTTAAATGATAAGGGGCTGTGGGGCTGTTGAAGTTTGTTTGTTTGTTTGTTTGTTTTACAAGAGACTGAACCCAAGAGGGCTTAACCATTGAGCCATATCAGCAGCCCTTTTTTTATTTTTCACTTTGCAACCAGGTCTTGCTAATTTGCTTAGAGCCTTGCTAAGTTGCTGAGGCTGGCTTTGAACTTAAGATCCTCCTGCCTCAGCCTCCTGAGCTGCTGGGATTGCAGGCATGCACCACCACTCCTGGCTCCATGGTTGTATTTTAAATGTGTGGGATACATATGACACAATGGGATCTATGATTCCTAAAGGTCCCTCTGGCACGTCACGGAGCACAGATGGGACAGTGGAGAGGTTAGAAGCCCTACTAGACATAAATGCAATGGAGCACATGAAAGACAATAAATACCTGAATAAAGGAAACAGCAACTGAGATATAAAGGAAAGTACAAACTTGAGAAATATTTAGGAAGTGGAATCCACAAGAGTTGATATCAAGTTATATGTGAAGGAATTTGGAATGACTTTACGATTTCTGCCCAGAGCAGTTGGATGAATGATGGTACGATTCACTGAATTAGAAACACAGAAGTAGTAAGAGCTGGTTTGCAAGAAATAGGGTAAGATTTATTTTATAATGGCTAGTTAGAAGCACCTAATGATCATCTCAGCAGAAATGCTCAATAGGCATTGGTTTAGTGGGACACAGAGCTCAGAAGAGATCCTGGTAGGCTATCAGTCAGTCAATCAGCCAGGGCGCCCAGACACTCTTACCTTTCCCTGAGGAGTCACAGCTCTCTGTGAAGCTGAACGCCCATAAACATATTATCAAATGAATGAGCCAGCTGATTTGGGGAAACTCTTATTTAACTAATAATGGTAAAATCACAATCATCTTTAAATTAAGAAATTAAAAGAGGATCATTGAAGTAGCCACATTCCAAAATGAGGAAGAAGAAAGGTTGGTCATCACTGGTTGACCCTCATGAGTCATCAAATGGTGACCATCATTGGTCATCATTGGTTTTCATTTTACTGGACAGGTTATGGGAAGACAGTGAAGGTTTCTGAACAGAAGAAAAACTGATAGTTTTTGGTATTGAAATGAAGACCAAATACATAACAGTAGACGAGACTGCTTCAACGGAGGAAATCACACTTTAGTGTAGGCTTCCTAAAAGAAATATAATGAGCTTGCTTACTTCTGAAATAAGGAATTTGGTAGCTAGTAAATACCAAGAGAGAAGAAAAGAGAGCCAAGCTCAGTAGCTTAGGAAATACCCATATGCATAAAAGTGCTAGAAAGAAAGGTACCAGAAAAAGACAGAGCCACAAGAGCCCTAGTGACCACCAAGAGAAATGCCAGATAGGGGAGGGCAGGAGAGGGGTTGAAGAGCACCCATAGCTACAGCAGGTGGAAAAGAAGAAAGACTAAGAATGCTTGATTTGGTGATTTCCAAAGGAATGGAGCAAAAGAGGCAGAAATCAAGTTTCATGGGCAGCAGATGAAAAATATGTAGGAGCAATACTGAGTCTATACTTTTAAAGATTTGGTAATGAAAGTAAATATAGAGAGGTCATTAATTAGGAGGAGAGGTAACAAGAGATCAAGGAAAGGAAGAGAAAGACTGACAGCATAAAACGAGTGAAGTTTTGATCTGCTGATTAAGATAATGGTAGTATCTTTAAAATATATCTTTATTATTTTTGAAAAGCAGTATGTTTAAGCTGTAAAAAATGCAAAATAACATAAAAAGATACATTGGAAATCTCCCTCCAACACCTGTCTCCATCTACTCCGTTCCATCTCCTTCACTTCCTGTGTGTAGCTCTTACTAATATTTTTCTTTTTCTTTATGAAAATACTTATATACATAGAAATACATATTTATATACAATTATATATAATGTTTATGTTCATTCTTTTAAACAAAAGATACTTTTCTATATTCACTATCCACTTTCTATCTCCAAAGTTTCTTACTTTGATATATTTAACAACATGTACTGAATATTATAGTACATCTTGTTTTTTCCAAGTGTACAGTAATCTTTTTGTGCACATACTCAAGTTTATTCAACCGGCCCCTCAATGCGGGGCAGTAGAAATGTTTCCAGTCTTTGTCTACTACAAATAATATCACAAGAAATAACTTTGCATGTATGTTATTTCACATATGTACAGATTTACCAGTAGGATAGTCTCAGTAGTAAGAATGCTAAGTAAAAGCATGAAGGTATCTGTGGGACTAAATGAAGTTGAAAGGAAGATCTGGTTTTTTGAGGAAAACTAAGTTGGTATTACAGATGTCTTATAATAAAAAGCAAATTAAGCAATAGATAAAAAGATAAAACACTAAAATATTTCAGCTTAAAACCATGTAAATGATAGGTTTGATATAGACCTTCGTGCTTACTGTATGCAGGTATATTAGCTATACACACTCTTCTCCCCAGCATCACCATGAAGGGTCTTGAGATCCCAGTTCACATCTACTTCCCTATTTACTCATTACTTCCTTCTCCTGAAAATCTTCTGCTATTTACTCTTAATCCATAATCTATTTCTAGAAATTTCCTGTATTCTTTCCTCAGAATGTTCCCTCCATGTTCTTTAACTAAAATCTGGCTTGTTCTCTAGGACACTGGTTTCCCAAGAGCAATTCCCAGGGTTGGCACTTTCTCCTCTGCACAAGGAGAGCAGAAGAGAAGAGGACAGTATTGTACACTGGGCTGAAGTTGAATTAGGTGTTCTTGTTCTTCTTGGCTGCTTCCAGACCACTGTTCCCTCCACCTACCTGAAAATCCCTCCATTTTTAAATATCATTTCAGCTAGACATAAACCCATCATACAACCCTCATTATTGATGTTATGGACTAGTCACCAGCTCCTCACCTTCCTGGCTCAGCATCACTTTATTCCCAGTTCTATTCCTGTCTCTTAATTATTGGTGATTTCAGTCGGCACACTGTAGTTGATTCTTCTGACAATCTCACCTCTTAGTTGCTTGACCTCTCCACTGATCTTATCTTCTATTTCTCATCCTTTACTATCCAAAGTTGTGCCCTTGACCTTGCCATTGCCTATGATTTTGTTCCATCTATGATCTGTGCCATGCATGACATACTCTGTCACACTTTGTCTTTTAATTCACTTGCTCTACCGCAACTTCTGCCATGAGCTTCCAGTCCAGTGAACACATCACTTTCTCACCATCACTCACATCCTTGAAGGACTTGCCTTTCCCGCCTCACTCAAGTTGAATTCCATGGTCAATAATCACAACCACGCCCTTATATAGAACCTAATTTCTTTTGCTTCTTTCCTATTTATCAAATTCATATGTCAAAACCACAACCCTAATTTAAGTTGGAACTTCCACCCGCTCCATGTTTGTACCTGAGAGTCCAAACTGAAATGCTGCAAACACACAATCATGTCGAGTGTTCTGATTTTAAATGTACTACCACAAACCTGACTGCTGCGTTTCCCAACTTCACTTACTGTCTTATTTTGCTTGTTAAATATTCCACACCCTCCTCCGTTCAAACTTTTAACACCTCCCACCTCCCACCTCCACACTCAACTGTGGATGTCAATTGTGCTTCCTATCCTCTGAACAAATGCATCAGAAAAGAACCAGAGACTCCTGCTACCACATCTACCCACCAGCATCTGCACTCATATACTGAATTATCCATCTTCCTATCCAGAGATAATCTCTCCATACTCCCTCACCCACACAGGGATACTCTGGACATGCTCACCTCTCTCCTAGATCTTCCCTTCCCTATACTTTCAATGGATTACTCCATCAAGCTTTTAAAAATATCCTTCTCTCGATTCCTTTTTCCCCAACCAGCTAGCCACACATTCTTTCTCTTGTTGGGGGCACCAGGACTCAGTCCTTAATCCCCCTACCATCTATCTGCACACTCAGTTCCTTTCAAAGACTAATGCTTTCAAGTATATTTCCCACTTTTCCTTACATTCAACGTTTTTATAACCTACTTCCAAATATACATCTCAATCTCCATATTGGATATCCAATAGGCATCTCAGGCTTAATAAGACAAGACCTGAACTTATCTTCCTCCACCTACAGTAGTCACGACCTTTGTTGTAACAACACCAACCTTTAATTATTCAGGTCAGATGCCAAGGTGTTAGACTTGACACCCTTCTTCCTTTGATACCCTCTCCATCAGGAAATCCCCTGGACTCTATCTTCCATGTCTCACTGACTCCAGTGCTACCAGCCTAGCTAGAAACATTGTTTTCTTTGGATGAGACTACTCTCAAGACAAATGGGTTTCCCTGATTCCTCTCTTACATCCCCACTAATCCCAAGGTGAGACTCAACAGAACAGCCAGAGTGATTCTTTTAAAAATAAATCATAGCATGTTATTACTCTGCTCAAAACCCTCCAGTGGCTTCCCATCACTCATTTACAGAGCAAGGCCAAGTCTTCATACCAACCTGTATGCCACTACACACTCTGGTCCCATTACTTATCTGCATACTCTTCTTTGCCTCTCCCTTTGCTTGGTCAGGTACTGGACACTGGCTTCTTTGATGCTCCTCAAGTACTTTCAGGCCCTCATCAGGTCTTGCACTGTTCTCTCTGCTTGAATGCATTGCTAATTTCCTCATCTTTTTAGAGTTTGTGTCAAATGACACTTCTGCAAAGAGGCCTACCCTGACTACCTGTTAAATTTCATCCCTATGAACCCGTCACATTTCTGACCCTGCTTCCTCTACTTTTTCACCCTACAGTCATGATATATTATGCACTTTACTTATTAAGTTTATTTATTGTTAATCTTCCTTAAATAGGAGTTTCATAAGGACAGGGACTTGACCCTCTGAAGTATCCCAAATGCCTAGAATAGTATTATAATCAAATACTAAAAGCATATAAACAAGTAAATATATAATCAAGTATTTGATGAAAGTATTAATAAACTAATATGCTCTTAGAAAAAGCTCATGGTATTGTTTTCATGAAATAACGTGAAAAGTTTGCATGGGTGTGTGGGGGGGTCTTGCACATGTGTACATGAAATAAGAGCTCTTAAAAACCATTTGGTCCTCTTTCTTTCTTTCTCTCATTTATGGCAACATATCTGCATGCTTTTTTTCCCAATAAAACCAAAAAATATCCTGAGTATAAAAGAGATAAATACTCTTTGATCCTACAAGGAATTGACATATTTGCCAGTCTGCAGAAAATATTATTTATTTATTTATCCATTTTTTTTGCAGAGGTCCTTCCTCAGAACCCTAAATTTTCTTCAAAGACAGACTCAGTCTACAAAATGAGAACCATTCTACAGAAAATTGAGGGCCTATGAGGTTCTGTGACTTCTCCAGTGGCTCCTGGCTGGTATCTGGCACAGGCACAGACTGCGTGCCTGCACAGCCCAGGTTCCTTCATCTAGTTTTCTACATTGCTCCTTCCTGAACATTGACCTAAGGAAAAAGCAGGAGATTAAAGGGAAGTCTGCACATATGGCTGTTCCAATGTTGCTTCCTACTCACTGAGGTTTCTGTTATCTTATTTCTCAGGCTGACACAGGCAAGAATTTAATCACGCTCCCCAACACAACAGCCACAGCGATTTTGTGCAGCGATGAGACCATTTGGCTGGAACCTGAGGTTCTCTTCTCGGGGCCTCGCCAGGGTAAGTTGATCTAGAGAAGCCCTCCCTCAGAAGAGATCAAATGTTCCACTCAGAGAAACCAACTCGGTGTTTCTAAGTGTGTGCTCTGTTTTGTAGCATTTGAGTTTCCTCAAATCAATTACCAGAAGTATGGTGGGAAACCTTATACATACGCCTATGGACTTGGCTTGAATCACTTTGTTCCAGACAGGGTAATTAATGCATCTTTCTAATATTGGTACAGTGCTTTGAGTCATATGCTAGTCAAGTAAAGCTTATTGACGATTGATCAGCTGATTTTTCTTTTACAAGCAGCTCTGTAAGCTGAATGTCAAAACTAAAGAAATTTGGGTATGGCAAGAGCCGGATTCATATCCATCAGAACCCATCTTTGTTTCTCATCCAGAGGCCCTGGAAGAAGATGATGGTAATGAAAAAAAATGAATATGTCGAATCCTCTTCTTACCAGAGTTCTGCGAGTTAGGTCCTTTTGAGAAGAGTTGGGTTGACTATTCTCTGACATTCAATAATGATTCCTGATACTAGGAAGGGACAACTCTGAAGAATTTAAACTTATTCACATATGAGTTTAATCTCATGATCAAGTCTTGTTGATTCCTAGTGGGAAAATGCTAAAGCACTGGCTGGTGTCATGTTGGGGCATCAGTGTCTGCTCTAGATGTAGGAGAGGAGAAAGGAGGCAAGCAGCAGGAATTCCATCCAGGTGTCCACCTCTCCTCACCAAGATACATTTTTGAAAAAGAAATGTGTTCTAGGAAGGTCAATGGAGTCTTCCAGCAGATAAAGAGAATGAGAGCACAGAGCTCTATGACTCTAGTTTTGGATTTTTCTTATAGTAAGCTGGGGCTAGAAAAGATCTAGAGCCACTGCGTATAATAGAGCAACTCTTTAAAAAATATTAGTTGTAGTTAACTATCAATTAGCAGGGACAAGGAGGTAGATTATACTCTCTGGGATTAAAATTTGGGAAACCACAGAGAAATGATATAAATAATTGCTGAGCCATTTCATGCTAAATAATTTTATATATACAACCCATTCAGTTGAAAGTATAAAAGGCTTATTCTCATTTTGTTTGAAGGAGTCAGCATCCCCATAGATCTTGGAAATTAGGGCTATAATATACCATGTTGCTTTTAAAACCTTTTAATATGTTTTCCACTTGATCATCACAATTTTTGCAGTAGTTAGAACAAATGTTATATTCTTATGTTATAAATAAGAACAAAGATTCATTCATTCAATAAGTACTTAATGAGCACCAATGATCTAGTCCTTGTAGTAGGATATTGGGATACAGTGGTGAGCAAGACAGACATGGTCACTCCCTTTTTGGAGTTTATGATTCAAGAAGGAAGAGTTTGAGAGACCCCTTCAGGTGGTCACAGAGGCAAGTGGTGAAAGAGACAGAACAAGAAGTCTGATTTTCTTTGTCAGTATAATACCTCCTATTTTATTTCATTGACACTTACTTTATGGTCCTAGGTTCTTTTAAATTCAAAACTGCCTTATGTACTTCTGATTAACAGGTGTAGTTCTGAGTGTGGTGGTGAGCCCGGGAGCAGGACAGAAGCCTGCATATCTCCTGGTTCTGAATGCCAAGGACCTGAGTGAAGTTGCCAGGGCTGAAGTGGAGATTAACATCCCTGTCACCTTCCATGGACTGTTCAAAAAATCCTGAGTATATTCTAGCAAGATATGATTATGGTGACAAAACTAAGAAAAGTAGCTTTGGGTCTGCAATCAAATTCTGTTCAGTTTTAGCCTGCTGTATCCTGTGGTTTTAACTTGCACATGCACACAGTTTTTCAAAAGTTTTATAGAAAGCACCGAGCTGCGCAAGCAATTTCTTGAAAAACAAAAAAAGTATTTTCTTGATAAAATAGATCATAACTGAAATTTTTCTTTTAATATTTAGAATCAAATATCAGATTAATGTGGACTTATTAAACTGCTTTTTATTCCGATATAAAAGATCATTGTAGGTAGCTATCTGCTCCAATTTTTTTTTAACATTTAAAAACCAAAGTCTTCTACATCTGATTTGTCTGTAGATTTGCTGAATCAAGGCAAAAAGGCTTAATTACTAAATGTCAAACCAAACTTTTCATTAAACCAGGGACATAGCAATTGCTTTGCATATATGTAACTGCTTAAAGAATCCTTAATGAACTTTAACCACTTTGTTCAATTTTTTTCAATTCCATGCTTCGTTCCGTTTAATACTGGCAATTGCTGTCATTTCTGATTTTGCAATGAAAAAACCTATGTCCCATTGACTGTGGTCTCTCAGTCAAATAACATCTCAGAGATTAAGTATATCTTTAAAGCTTATTTAATGCCCATACAAGTACATTTAGCAACAACTGATTTTTTAAAAGCAGCATAAAATACTGCATAATATCAACTTGAAGTCTGAATGTGGGATAATGTTGAGGGGTTATACTATGTTGCCTCTTCTGTTTCATCATATTAAAACACTGTGCAATCACCTGACTGAAGGCAGAGAAAAAAATTAACTCACTAACTTTCAAGCATTAACACATTTTAAGCACCTTATATTTAAATTACTCTCTTCTGTGCTATAGATTACAAGAAAAAATGGATATTGGCAGGCAAATTATATTCTATATCTTAATCCTTGCATCTATCTTATGCCCAAAAGCATTATATATCATCATATTTAAAATGATCAAAATCATGCTTGACTAAGTTAAAATAGTTTGAAGGAGCACATTGACCAGGGTACTTTAGGCATCTACTTGATTTCCTTATTTAGTAAGATGAAAACTCATTTTTTAATTTTAAGTACCTATTAAAATATACTTCTCAAAGCAAATTTAAAAAGAAAAATAAAATTTAAAATGTAAAAATCACATAGTACCCATCTAAATTTGGTTACTATTAAGACTTGAGTACTGGTCTTTTCATATTTTTCTCCCTGTAGATTTTTAATATAATCATCATTTATCTGTGGATTATTCCTAGAAAGACATAAAAATATCAAAAAAGAAAAGGGAAAAAGCCAGAGTTATGTGGAACATGTCACTGTAAATAAACTATCAATCCATTGCTTTTTGCCTCTAGACATAGCACATGGACAGAATTTCACCAAGAAAGGCATTTCTCCATTTCTTTATAAAATGCAAAACAAATTCTTGAAAAATTGCTAAGTTTTAGACTTCAAGTCTGAATTTAAGAGAATTCCTTCCACTGTCACTTCCTTCACTTGCCATTCACTCACTCACTCCCTGGCTTTGTCCTGTCCATTCTCCACCAAGAAAACCTCAGGATTCAAGGTACCCACATCTCCCTTCTGAGATGAAGAAGGGACAGAGGCAGATCTATCAAAACCATTTAACCAAAGTTGGAATTCTCTATTACCATCATTGCTAATATTATAGCAAGAGGGCTTAGGAACTGCTTTACAAATCCAAAGATGGAATGTAGGCTTTAAAAACTTCAATCAGAATGAGAAAGTTGTAAGTCAGGCAAGAGAGGTTACCTCATCAATTCGAACTGAATAAATTAAGGAAATTTCTTTCAAAGAAAATGCCATCCATCTGGGTGACTGAGAGTACTATGTCCCATATAGAAACAAAGAAATCTGTTTTAAGGGAAAAAAGTTCCACTGAAGTATTGTAAATCAACCTGCTAATAAATAGCTATTTTAAAAATAACAAGCTATTTAGAGTCAGCTTTTTTCCACTTTGAGTATCTTCTATTTTTCATAGCTAAGGGGAAAAAAGAATAAAACTTTTGGCATAATTCATCAAAAGGTAATTTAACTGATAACTACCTCATTGCAAACAATATAGGCAGAGTCCCTACACTATGTTCTAAAGGAGAAAATACCAACAGACATCAAAAGAAACCTATCTATCTTCCAAAAATTCTACGGCAGTATGACACCATCAACCCATAGTCCAGTTTAAGAATAAAATGTCATGTTTTCTTCTTTCAATCTGAGAGGAAGAGTATAGGCACATCCCCCAAGAAACACCAAATCTGCTAAATCTCTGTCTCAGTGGAAAACTAAATTCTGAAATACAGAAAAGAAACTGACACTTACTTAATGCCTACTGTATGCTAAGCACTTTCGTTCTTCTTGCTATACCCAACATGGTGCTGTCTTCATCATTTTAAAGATGAGAAAGAGTCCGGCGTGGAGGTGCACACCTGTAATCCTCTCCATTGGAGGCTGAGACAGGAGGGTCGCAAGTTCAAGGCCAGCCTCAGCAACTTAGTGAGATCCTATGCAATTTAGTGAGACTGTCTCAAAATTAAAAGTAAAAAAGACTGGGGATGTGGCTTAGTGATTAAGTACCCCTGAGGTTTGATTCCCAGTACAAAAAAAAAAAAAAAAAAAAAAAAAAAGATGAGAAAGAGATGCCAAATTATTTTTCTAATAAGTAATAAAGCTTAAACTGAACTCTGTATTGAAATGAAAAACTGTCTCCCTGAAAATTTGGTCTTTGATACCACCTGAAATATTCCTAATAATTTAAGTTTTCTCTTCAAGTAAAACCATGATCATACTACTTAATTACTAAGTCTGAGCACAAATAAAATTTGTGATGATTTGCTAACTCCTACCAGTTATTATTGGGCCAAAATATTTCTTGAATAATATTTACCATGTTCCAAGTTTTTATTATGCTTGGGATTCCACCATTTCATCTCTACAGAGCCCTGCATGTGGGTTTGGTAATCCTATTTTGCAGAAGAGTAAAATGAAACTCAACAAAATTAAATAACTTGGCCAAGTTTTCACACAGAACTGAGATCTAACTCCAAATACCATCTGTCTCTGTTGGATACTGTGAACTACTAGCTAAGGTAATTCTCAGCTTCTGCCTTCCATCACTACCTTCCTCAGGATGGAATTTTAAGAGGCTGGGTATATGGTTTGGATATGAGGTATCCCCCCAAACTTCTGTATTAATGCAGGAAATGAAATAATTAGATTATGAAAGACATAATCTTATCAGCGGATTAATCCACTTGAGGGATCAGTAATTTGAATAGACTTCTGGGTGGTAACTATGGGTAGGTGCAGTGCAGAGGAAGGATGAGGATTACTGGGAGAGTGATTTGGGGGATTATATATTTCGTTCCTGGCTCCTTACACTCTCTCTGCTTCCTGGCTGTCATGAGCTGAGAAAATTTCCTCTGCCACATCCTTCCACCATGATATTCTGCTTCACCTCAGGCTGAGATGGAGTCAGCTGATCATTGAATGAACCTTTGAACCTCTAAATTGTCCTCCTCAGGCATCTCGGTCACAGGGACAAAAAATCAACAACGCTGGGTTTTTGGGAGTAGCTATGAAGATGCAAGGACCATGCAAAAATTAATGTGAAAGGCTGGGGATGTAGCTCAGTTGTGGACAGCATGCCTAGCATACACAAGGCCCTGGGTTCAATCCCAATACCACACACACACACACAGAGCCTTTAATTTGTTTTCCCAAAGGAGCAGCAAAGAGGAGAGTCTTCAGTGTGAAGCTATAATACCACCCTAGCTGGCCCCCTGCAACCCTCCTGAAACTCACAAAAACAAATCCCCTAAAAATTGCTGGTCCAGGAAAATTCAACTCAGTAATCGATAAGCATAATGGTTTCCTACCATTATCGTAAAAACAAGCTAGGTGGTTTAAAATAATAGAAATGAATTATCTCACAGTTCTGGAGTCCAGACATCTGAAGTCAAGGTGTCAGTAGGGCCATATTTCCTCTGAAACCTGTACAGGAAACCTTTCATGCCTCTTCCTTGCTCTGGTGACCCTATGTTTTCTTTGGCCTGTGTGTGTGGCGGTGGGGAGACTCTAATCCTCTGTCTTCAGATAGCATTCTCCCTGGGTGTCTTCACACTGTCTTCCCTCTGTGCATGTGTATCTCCCTTTTTATAAAGGCACCAAACATATTGGATTAGTGACTACCCTCCTGACCTCATTTTAATGGACTATTTTGTATAGACCCTGTTTCCAAATAAGACCACTTTCTGAGGTAGTAGGAGTTAAGTCTTCAACATAAATTCGGAGATACAATTTTATTCACAGCAACAAGAACTAAGGAAAACACTGGCCTGCTATTGAAGGAAAGTAAAAAGTGTGAAAAGTGCAGCAAAACGTTGCCAAGAAATTTAAAAACAAAACCTCACAAACAAAAGGATACCTCTAAGTAATAGAGCACCTGAACATTGGAGGCTTACAACTGCTCAGTATAATGATAACAAATCTTAGCTTCCCTTGCAGCTATGTGTACCTTCTAAATAATGACATGTAAGCACAAGTATGAAATTAGGACTTCTCCTTAACAGTATCCTCCCCTGCCTCTCTCTTCCTTCATACTAGCTGGAGTGAGGATGCAGTAGAATTTTGGATCCTGCAAATGAAGACAAAAGGCTAAGCTGGAGGTGCAACAGGATGGAAAAGGAGTGGGTATAATGTTGGAATCCAAAGCTGACAAAAACTGTACATGAAAAACTACATTCCAATCTAATTGGCATAGTGCTATGAAATGTTTAAATAAAATACTATGAAGGGAAACCCACATTAAAAGAATGGGCAACTTCTAGAAGAAAACACAGGCTCAACACCCCCAACATATTGGTTCAGGCACCAATTTCCTTAATGAGACCCCCTAAAGCTCAAGGAATAAAATCAAGAATTAACAAATAGAAAGACATGAAATTTAAAAAGTTTCTTCACAGCAAAGGTAACAATTAAGAGCATGGGAGAAGATCTTTGCCAGATACTCCTCTAATAGAGGATTAATGTCCATAATACATAAAGAACTCAAAAAACTTAACACATACACCAAAAAAAAAAAAAAATCAATCAAAAAATGTGCAAAAGATTAAGCAGATATTCCTCAAAAGTAGAAATCTAAATGGCTAACAAATATATTAATAAAATGTTCAACATCCTTATTAGCCAGGGACATGCAAACCAAACCTCTGAGATTTCATCTCACTCAAGTCAGAATGGTAACCATTGAGAATACAAATAATAATAAACGCTGTCAATAATATGGGGGGAAAGGTACACTCATACATTATTGGTGAAATGCAAATTAGCCAACCCCTCTGGAAAGCAGTATGTAGTTTCCTCAAAAGACTAGGAAGGGAACCACCATGTGACTCCATTATCCCACTCCTTTGTATTTATCCTGAAGAACTAAAATCAGTATACTCTGGTGATACAGGCACATCAAGTTATAGCAGGGTAACTCACAATAGCCAAGTTATGGAACCAGTCCAGGTGCCCTTCAACAGATAGATGGGTAAGGAAAATGTGGTATACATACATGGTGAAGTTATACTGAGCATATAGAAGAATGAAATAATTAAAATTTGCTGCTAAATGGATGGAAGAGGAGAACAACGTGCTAAGTGAAATAATATAGACCCAGAGTCAAGGGTCAAATGTTTTCTCTCATAACAGAAGCTGGAGCAAAATAAGAAGGGAAGGAGATAACCCCATTAAAATAGAAGGGAGTAGAAGAAGATTGAGGGGAGAAGATGAAGGATGGGAAAAGGGAGGAACTGCGGAATGAAATTGATCAAATTCTGCTATGTATATATATGAATATACCAAAGGGAATTCCACCTTTATGTATATCTATTAAGTGCCAATTTAGAAAACAATAAATAAAAAATTGAGTATATTTACATGAGTAAGGTTTACTCAGGAGTGCAAAGATGGTTCAACTATAGAAAATTTATTTTATTCTCTAATCATACTAAGATATCAAAGAAGAAAAATCAAATAAGCATCTCCAAAAATTCTGAAAAGACATTTGAAAAAATTCAACAACACTTCTAAATGGAAACGCTCAATGAACTATGCATATGTATTTCTACAGCGTAACTAGATGTATATCTTAGCTCAAGTGCCAAGATCACACTTAATTGAGAAAAATAATATGTCTTTCTTCTAATGTGAGAAAAACATCAGGATACCCAATATTAACATTTTTTGTGAAGATGTCATTCAATTCAATTAGTTAAGACAAAGAATTCAAAGTAAAAATTGTAGAAGAAATAAATTAGCACAATTGGCAGATGATAATGCTAAATAACTCAAAAGAATCTGTCAAAAAACCATGAAAAACTATTTGAAAATTTAGTAATTTAACAGATAATAACCTAAGACACAGAAGTTATTAATACATCCATGTTATAGCTAATAATCAGCTATAATATGGGGCGGTCCTTGATAATAAGAAAAACAACAAAGATGAAATGCTTAGAAATAAACTTGAGAAATGTATGGAACTTACATGAAAACTACTTTAAATATCACTGTTAATATCTTGACTAGTGGTGAGTACACAAACTTACACAGTTGATAAAACTATATCTAATATACATATATAAATAAGTACAAGTAAATTTAGACAACTTTGAATGAAATAGGTATCAACATCAATATTCTGGTTGTGCTGATGGGTTAGTTTTGCAAAATGTTACCAATTGGGGCAAACTGGGAAGAACATACATGGGTCTCTCTCTAGTAATTTTTCTTTCAAATGAATGTGAATCTGCAATTATCTTATTCAAAATGTCCATTTAAAAAGTGCTTCTAAACCAGACACAGGGGTGCATGCCTGTAATCCCAGCAACTTGAGAGGCTGAGGCAGGAGGATCACAACTTCAAGGCCAGCCTGAGCAATGGAGCAAGACCCTATCTTGAAATAAAAATACAAAAGACTAGGGATGTAGCTCAATGATAGAGCACCCCTGCATTCAAATCTCATTGTTGGGGAAAAAAAATACTAATGCAAATGTGTACCGTGTTCTGCAGTAGGAAGATCCACCAATATGTTTATTAATCCTAATAATAGGGATACACTGTAAAAATTTAGCATGCATATTTTTATTCTATGGAAATTTTCAATGCTGATTTATAGCCCTGAGGCAGAAGTCTCTATACATCTCTATAATTTTTCTGTTAAAAATAGTTTATTAATAATTCCAACTGTAATGAAAAAGAGAAGAGCTGGACTTGGCCTGAAATTATAATCATTGGATCCACATGTTGAAGAACAACCATAGTTCCCTACAATTCGAGTAGATCAGACCCATAATCCTCATTCGGGCGTTCTCAGTTGTTCCAAAGGTATCCACCACTTTTCTCTATCATGAACCTGTTCATCCTCAGTATCCAAAAGTCCATATACCATTCTGTTTGTGTCCCTTTGTTTCGTATATTCTTCCTTATTCTTTACTCTGTGGTTCCACTATTATTCAAAACTAGCACAAATAGTCTTAGTCCAGCCAGGCACTATGGTGCACACCTATAATCCCAGGGGTTTGGGAGGCTTAGGCAAGAAGATCGCAGGTTCAAAGTCAGACTCAGCAACTTACTGAGAACTTGTCTTTAAAATAAAAAGATTTTAAAAAGTAATGAAAGGATCTGGGGATGAGGTTCAGTGGTTGAGAGACTTTGAATTGAATCACCAATACCAAAAAAAAAAAAAAAGTCCCAGTCTATGATCACTTCTCCCAGAGCTTCTACTTATGAACTTTATGACCTTTGCAAGTACATTCATCTGCAAAATCAGAATGATATCACATAATTTGTGGTGTTTTTCAGGAGCTTAAATTTAAAAATATGTTAAAATGCTAAGTAGAATGCTAATGTCATGGTATATTTTCTGAATTTGAAATGGAAGCTACACTTTGAAGAATTATTTTGGAGTGGAGGACAGTATAACATGTCTAAACCGTCTGCTCAGCTAACTGAACTGAACTGCTCTGTTTTAGCTTTGGAATTACCATGATAACTACCTTGTTTTCTTCTCTAGAAAGTAAATATTTTAAACATAAAGACCATATCTTAATCATCTGTATATTATTCTTGACATACAGTCAGGCACATAAGTTATCAATAAATAGTATTTATTCACTAGTTGACAGATTGCTTCCTTCCAAGGAGCCTTGCATCACACATTTTGGAGCACATGGTAGGTGCTTAATAAATACTTCCTGATTTCAATAGAATTTTACTCATTGGAAAAGAACACTCTGAAAGATCTTTTAATAGCAGGTGGGTTGCCCAAACATTATCTGAGCTCTCTCGTTCACCATTGAATTCTAAGGAAGGACAACATTTACTGTATTTATAAAGAACTTGCTTGGTTTCCAGACACATAGAGTTATTATAGCCTATTGGTGAGGTAGGCAATATTCCTCACTTGCTTATTTTCTTCTTTATTTTTTAATGACCAAACCAAAGTTCAGGTAATTTAAGTAATTTGCCCAAATACAGGATTTCAAAGTCCATCTTTTCTATTGTTTTTCATTGCATCTAAATTCTCCATAGGCTCTAAATTAACAAAGATAAAAGAGAGACAGAAACACAGTTTGTATGTGGGATAATACCAAAGAGGTACTAAAAGAAGCTAAAATGGGCTTAAATTCATGTCTATGTTTGTTATTACTTATCAATAATTCCATCTCCCTTCAAAGTAAATTAGGCAGCAGAATGTAAAGGAGAAAGAGTCAGAAACCGGAGGTCTAGACCTGTCTTCTTTCTCATAAACTATGTAATCTAATGTAAACCAAAGAATACTCTGATTTGCAGCTTGTCTTCAAGATTATGGAAAGAGTCATGAGACGGCCTATAAAGACATCTTTTGTAAATCTAGGAGAAGGGGTCAATACCAGGCACTGATCCAAATAATGTAACTCTTACTTATGTGAGTGATGAATGGATCAATTTACAGTACTGTAAAAACTACAAACTTAAGAAATATATATACAACTATAATTTTTAAACTTGAAATTTTAAAAATCTTTAAAAGACAAACAAAACTTAAGGAACAGAGGCTGACGGCGAAGCAAAAGTGAGGTCACCTTTTTGTCATTGAAAGTAGTTTTTTGTCTTCCAATGAAGGTTGCTTGGGAAACCGCTACAAGTGGATTACAAATCCCTTGACAACCAGCTCAGTTCACCATCACAACCACCACCAACACACACACACACACACACACACACACACACACACACACACCACATTTTTTCCTTAACAAAAATTCACTTCACAGAATGAGTTTTGAAAGAGAGAAATCAAAAGATTGTTTAGAAAAAAAGAAGAGAAATGAGTAAGGTTCAAAGGTAAAAGTTTGCTTATCAGCAGGAACAGAAGCCAGGAAGACACATCATACCTAAAACAGGACCACAGTAACAGTTCATCACGAATCTGTGGAGCAAGAGATCCTTCATGGAAGCACAATGGAAATGAAAGCTCTTCAACGTGATTCAGATCACTGACCATTTGAAAAGAGCTTTTGATTCTCAAAAATCACTACAAGGTAGACCAGGTGAACAAACTTGGTTCATTCAAACCTTCTGTTCCATTACCACTTATTGAGCAATTCTATGCTCCAAGTACTGTCTAGATCAGTAGAAATTTCTGTGATGATGGACATATTCTATATTGTGTTGTCCAATCTGTAACTGCAGGCCATGTGTGCCTACTGAGCACTTAAGTGTGGCAAGAGTGACTCAGAAACTGAAGTTTAATTGGCATTTTTATAACAAAGAAATTTGGTCTTAGCAACTGTATTACTGCTTTCTGCCAATATTTCCTTTCCCTACCCCAACTCTCCCTCAAGTATCAAGGACCAGCCCAGAAACACTCTACTTAAGCCTTGCTACTGACCTTTCCTAAGTGCCCATTTGGGCCAGGTATGATGGCTCACACCTGTAATCCCAGCTGCTAAGGAGACTAAGGCAGGAAGATCACAAGTTCAAGGCTAACCTACATTGCTAAGCAAGACACTATCTCCAAATTGTATAAGCAGGGGTGAAAATACACTTCCATGGTAGAATGTTCCTGGGTTCAAGTTTCAATAACCAAAAAAAAAAATTTTTTTAATTTAAAAATAAATGCCCATTTAAATAGTGAGCCTCCTCACCTGCCTGAGGAAACTTCTACAAAGCCCCAAGGTGGGAGGTATCTTAGGAGACATTAGTTTTTATGTTTTGGTTGCACCAAGCCTGGGTTGTGTCATCATGTACCAGATTCAGTATTTCCAATGTGTTGTCACCCCTGCTGTGGAAAATTTTATCGTATACTCAAGTAGGTGAGGCATAGAGCAAATGGAGTCAGAAAATCAGATTTCCCTGTAAGATGCATCCCAGGATGCAGAGAAAAGAAGCACACTAACCTGAGAAAGGATCCTCTGATGGGGATTTTAAGTTGAGTGAAGAAAAAAGAAAAGGAGGATTCCTCATTCATGTATTTCCTTATTTTTAAGGGTAATAGCAGTGACATAAATATTGACAGCCAACACTTACAGAGTGAATCTCTTTTAAGTACTTTACATGTATTGTGTCATCTAATCCTTCCCCAATTTCTCCCCCCGACACTTTTTTTTTTTTAACTAAGAAGCTTGCATATACTCGGTAAGCACTCTGGCTCTGAGCTACACCCCAGGCCTCCAGGCCGTATTATGTAGGTGAGAAAGCTGAGGCACAACAAAATTTTGTGACTTGCCCAAGGTCTCACTTTTTATGGAGATCAAAGGTAGAATTTGGACCAAGGCAGTCTAGCCCTGGAGTCCTCACTCACAACCACCAGTTCCGGGTTCCTCAAGAGGGCGCTGCTGCAATCACTCTACTAAAGCTACTTCCAATTGTTTCCTAATGACTCTCCTTCTCCCCTTTTGCTTTTCTCCTTCTTTCCCTTTCCTTCATCTCCAACTCCCACTACTGCATCACATTGGCTAAGAGCATAGTTCCTAGATCAAGATTAAGATTTATGATTCTAAGATACTCCTTGCCATTAATTAATGCTAAAGGATCCTGGAACTAGGAATTCACAGACCCTCAAACCTTTTATCTACATTTTCTCTTAACATTATTCTCTATTCAGAATGTATTAACAGAGTTTAAGGACCAAAATCACATTTCAACAGAAGTCATCAAATTCCATGAAGTGGCATCTGTTTGAAAATGTATCAGACTTATATCTCATTAGTCTCTACTTGATTTATCAAGTTAATATTTTATTTATATGTTTTTATAAAAAGGAATAAGTATTTTATCTCTAAGCTTTAAATTTTGTTGCCACATTGTATGTTCATCTATAGTTGGCATTAATGCACCACAATCATTTTTAATAGAAATGATTAATTATTTGCCTGAACAACATATTTAGAAAGAAAATCTCTTTTTTTCTTTGCCAGTTTAACATCTAGATGAGACTCAAATTCCTGAGGGACCTGTCCTTTTAGCTGTTCCAGTTTATAGACAGGACCATCATATTCCATGGGCTCTCAGGTAGAAATCTGTAATTTAATGTGAAAAAATATTTTTCACCTGGTCATTGACTTCTTCAATAGATGCAAATAGTCAGTACCATCACTGACTCCAGATGGGAAAAACTTGGGGTACAAACTTGAGATATTTCACTTCAAAACATGAAATTATACATGAAAATATAAACACATGCATTAGTAAATAATTACGATATCTAGTGCATATGTTACACATATGTTTCCATCAAGAAAAAAATTCACCTGGTCTTGGTGTCAGAAAGGGTTGTGTTTCTCTTAAACAATCGTTTTTATCTTGTGTGATTTTTTTTTTAATGGATTGGAATTCCTATTGCATCAGGTGGTTAAAAAAAGTTAAGAACCGGATCTGTGACCAGTGATTGAAAGTATGCAAAATGCTGTAGTGTGTCTTCTACAGTCTCATCCTGACTCTATTTTGTCTTAGCCTTAACTCTGATGTCTTCACCTGTTTTTGATTTTACTCCTTTGTACTTCAAATAACTTAGTAAACTGCTTTAAAATTCTTAAAATAATAATTTATTTCTTCATTTCCAATACTTTTTTTTTCTTGCTTTATTGCACTGGGTAGAATAATCACTATAAGGCTAAAGTGATACAGAGCATTCTCACCTTTTTCCCTATCTCAGATAGATTGCTTTCAACAGGTCATTTTGGTAAATACTTATTGGATAGAGGATTTCCCCTACTACTTCAGATTTCTTAAGTTTTTATTATAAATGAATGTTGACTGCTACCAAATTATTTTCTGCGTGTAGGGATACATGACATGTCTTCCAGATTCTGTTGATGTGATGAATATGATTTTCAAAGGAAAAATCAAATTTGCATGATTGGAAACAAACTCAGGTTGGCTCTGTTCTACTATTCTCTTTTATAAATTCCATCAATTTTCAAATGAAAAACTGAACTTACATTATGATAAATAAACCAGGTTGCTTTTGTTCTATTATTCTCTTTTTAAAATCCTTGACTTTGTATACTATGTTAGTTAGGTTTTCATCACTGTGACCTAAATACCTGACAAGAACAACTTAAGAGAAGAAAACGTTTACTTTGGGTTCACAGTTTCAGAGGTTCAGCCCATAATGGCTGACTCCATTGTTCTGGGCCCCAGGTGAAGCAGAGCCTCATGGTGGAATACAAAGGCGGAGTAAACTGCCCATTTCACAGCAGCCAAAAAGCTGAGAATCAAAGGGAAAAAAGGGGCTGCAGGAAAAATAACCCCTTCAAGGGCACACCCCCAGTAACCTGCCTCCCCCAGTCACACCTCACTTGCCTACAGTTACTATCCAGTAAGTTCAAAGTGGGATGAACTGATTAGATTACAGTTCTCCCAATTCAGTAATTTCACCTCTGAAGTATTCCTGCATTAACACAGGAGTTCTGAGGGATATCACATATGCAACCACAATATATACCAATGTTTTAGTTAGGATTTTTGTACCTAGGCCATGAAAAAAAGTTTACTTGAAATTTTCCTTTATTCATTTTAAAACTCTAGTCAGAATTCATCATCAAGGTTATTTGGTCTCTTTTTAAAAAGTTGAGAATTATTCTCATTTCTTCTATTTTCTGGAAAAGTTTGTGTTAAATGTATTTTTTCCTCCCTTTATATATTTGGCAAAATTCATTGATGATACTCTTCATTGGAAGTTTTTGCTATAGAAGGGTGTTTAAGTACACATTGGAGTTTATAAGTGGTTATAGAACTTCTTAGATTTTTAAAATTTCTTCTGTTGATTTAACAAGATTTATTTTCCTAGAAACTTGTCTATTTTATTTAAATTTTCAAATTTACTGGCATAAAATTTTTCATAACATTTTTACAATCTTTTTTAATGTCCTGTTTTTAATTCCTTTTCACTTTTTGTAACTTTCCGCCTTTTTTTTTTTTTTTTCTTTTTTTGTACCAGGGATTGAACCCAAGAGTGTTTAACTGCTGAACCACTTTCCTATTCCTTTTTATTTTTTATTTTGAGACACAGTCTTCACTAAGTTGCTTAGAGCCTCAGTAAATTGGTGAGGCTGATCTCAAACCTGCCATCCTCCTACCTCAGTTACCCAAGTCATTGGGATTACGGACATGTGCCACTAAGCCTGGCAACTTCCCACTTTTTGAGTTGATAATTTTTACCTACAGTTTATGAACTTCATTAGTCTCTACAAAGAGGCAATTTTTTGCCCTGTTTTTTTAAATTGTGTACATGTTTCCATTCAATATTTTATGCATTTGTTATTTATTTTTCCTCCTGCTTTCCATATTCCTAGTTTGCTATTAATTTTCATGCATCTTGAAATAGCTATGTAGAACATTGATTTATACTATGTATGTTTTTAATATTTTGTATTTTATCTGCAAAGCTCATTGTATTCACACTGAAGCCTAATTCCTTAACATGGATCCGAGTTAGCTCCCAATCTATAATCTTTGCATAATGGTGAACAAGAACTGGTTACAAGAACTGATTCTTCTTATAAATGCTAAGTGATAATTATTTGGTTTTCACAAAAGTGCCCTAGTTTTTCTGTGTTCTGAGAACTGCATTTGAAAGAAAACTGATTTGTTCTTTTCCTGCTAAAAGTTCAGAATGGCTCATCCCAGGTCTTCAATATCCTATCCTCTTTGGTAGAAGTTGTTATTAAAACTGGCCCAGTGAGAAATAGAGACCCTCTGATCTTTACAGTTGTATATTCTTCCAGTAGGCTAGAAATGCAGACAGCTCCTGCTTCACAAAAGTCATACTAACAAAAGTGAATGAGAGAAATCAACAAAAGATATCATTTTTCAGGCCTTAAAATTATATCTTTGTATTTATGTTGTATCTTAATTTCTGAAAAAATCAACTTATAAAACAATGAAATGTTCTAAATCATGATATTACCTAATATTGTCAGGGGTCAAATTTGTAATTTCATATTGTTAGGCCAAGAAAATAGAAAATATCAACTATACTAAGTTAAATGAGAGACATACTTTTAATTCTACTGTTATTTAAGATCATACGGAGAAAACCACTTTAATAAAGAAATAGAAATAGTGGTAAGAAACCAAGCAGAACTTCTATAAATGAAAGACACAATTAAGCAAATTAAAAATTTGCTTGAAAGCATCACTAACAGATTAGGATGTATAGAAATAACATCTTAGCCCTTGAAGACAGAACTTTAGGCCACAAAGACAGGATATACGATCTTTAGTACACAGAATGCAATAAAGGGAAAAAATTATAGAACTGAAATATAAAAGAACTCAGAGACAACATTGAAAGATCAAACCTAAGAATCATTGGGTTAGAAGAAAATAAGGAGATACATACTAATGGAATAAAGAACATTTTCAATGAGATAGTTACAGAAAATTTTTCCCATATCAGAAATGAGGTAGAAATCCACATACAGGAGGATGACAGGTCCCCAAATAGGTCTATTCAAATGAGAAACTCACCAAGACATATCATAATCAAAATGCCTAACATAGAAAATAAGGAAAGAATATTAAAAGCTAAAAGAAAAACATGAAGTCCCATTCAGAGGTAAACCAATACAGTTCACTTCTGATTTCTCAGTTCAGACCCTAAAATCAAGAAGGCTCTGGAATGAGATAGTCCACATCTTAAAAAAAAATAACTGCCAATCAAGGTTACTATACTCAACAAAGCTCAGTTTCAAATTCAAAGAGGAAATAAAAACTTCCCATGACAAGAATGAACTAAAAGAATTCATGAGCACAAAATCAGCACTACAAAGAATATTCAAAGATAAACTGCACGCAGAGGAACTCAAAAAGTTCCCAAAGCTCTCAAACAAAGAAGGTTCAATAGAAGAATAACCCACTAAGTGAGAATCAAAACAGGATAAAATATGGCAAAAACATCAAAATGGCAGGAAACAACAAAAACATATCCATACTAATGTTGAATGTTAATGGTCTCAACTCCCCAATTATAAAACATGGATTAGCAGAATGGATCAAAACACAAAGTCCAGTCATTCATCTAGCCTGAATTTCAAGTGCTAAATTCAGTTCATTTTTGTTAGAAAAATAGTAGTCAAATAAAATTCTAAGTTTCTTTGAATGATTTATACTCATTTGAACTAAAGTATATTATTTATCATTTTGGGAGCTAGAAATCTAGAAATTGTTTGAAATAAATCTATTAGTAAAACAATTATAGATGAAGCACTTGATCTTTGACAGATGGTTCTGGTTCTTAATTCCGAAGCCCCTCAGCATAGATCAGAATGCCTTGTTCCTACTAGTTTTTCTCTTATTCATCCATAGAGTGTGGTAATGACTGTATTTTTATATGTCAATTTGCTTCCTGTTAAAGATTATCTTCTAACCCTCTTTAAAAATTCTCTTATTCTGATCAATCTCCAGAGAAATCTATTGTCTGAACAGAGGTGTTCTTGTTTTGATTTCTACAAATCACTGTGAGATATCAATAAATGCTTGTCTGATGATTTTACTTGCTCAGATTTGCCTGGAAATAATGAGCATCATCTACCTAATGTTCAAAAGGAACTGAAATGTTCTGTTGTGGCATTTCCACCTGCATTTCATCTTTTTTCTTTTTAAAAATGAGGAAAATCATTTCCTTCTACATATCAAATATTTTAGATATTTCAACATTTGAAAGAAAGTGTGCTTGTGCTCATTCCTTTGCTTTCTTTTTGTAGATAAACATGTAGTCATGTTGAATATTAAGGAAAGAAATGACATGAAATATAAAATACAAAATAAAGTTTCCTATAACTCTAAAAAAATAAAAAACAAGGTCCAACTACATGCTGGTTATAAGAGTCTCATCTTAGATGCAAAGACTTCCACAGGCTTAAGATAAAAGGATGGAAAAAATATATATTCCATACATAAGGACCACGTAAGGACCACAAAAACATGCAAGACTATCTCTTCTCATATCTGACAAAGCAGATTTCAAGCAAACATTAATCATAAGAGACAAAGAAGGCCACTATATCCTAATAAAGGGAATATTCCAACAAGAAGATATAATGATGGTAAAAATTTATGCCCCAAATGTCAACACACCCAGTTACATTTAAAAATAAATAAATCCCACATAGATCCCAATACAATAATAGTGGGTGATTTCAACACACCCTTATTACCCAACATAAAATCAACAAAGATATTTCCAACTTAAATAACATTATAAATCAAATGAATCTGACAGCTATAGTATATTTCACCCCAAAACAACTGAATTTACCTTTTTCCGAGTAGCACATTGAACTTCTTAAAAATGGATCATATTCTAGGCCACAAAGGAAAAAATAAAAAATTGATACAGTCCCATGTATTCTATCAGACCATAATGGAATGAAACCAGAAATCAACAGCAAGAAAAATAATAGAAACCACATAAACACATGGAGATCAAACAATACTCTCTTTTATGAAGAAAAGAGATCATAGAAAAAAATATAGAAATAAAGAAATTCTTAGAAATGAACAAGAACAGAGACACAACATGCCAAAATCTCTGGGACAGTCTGAAAGCAATTCTAAAAGAAAACTTTATCACTGAGTGCCTACATTAAAAATTAGAGAGATCTCAAATAAGTAAGCTCATGCTCCATCTCAAGTCCTTATAGAAAGAAAAACAAACTACCTCCAAAATCAGTAGAAGACAGGAAATACTCAAAATCAGAGCTAAAATTAATGAAATTGAGAATAAGAAAACAATAAACAGGATTAATGCAAGAAATAGTTTGTTCTTTGAAAAGATAAATGAGATAAATTCTTGACCAAACTACCCAAACAAAAAGGTGAGAAGACTCAAATCAATGAGATTAGAGATCAAAAAAAAAAAAAAAAGGAGATATCACCACAGACCCTTCTGCAATCCAGAGGATTATCAGAACCTACTTTGAAATTTTATATTCCTATAACTGTAAAATCTGTAAGAAACAAATTTGTAGACATATATGACCTGCCCAAATTGAATTAGGATGATATAGAAACCTAATCAGACTATTATTAACTAATGAAATTGAAACAGTAATCTAATGCCTTCCAAACTAGAAAAGCCCAGGACCAGATGAATTCTCAGCTGAGTTCTACCACACCTTTATCGAAGAACTAATATCAGTCTTTCTCAAATTATTCCATAAAATTAAAAAGAAGGGAAGACTTCCAAATACATTCTATGAAGCCAGCATAACCCTGATACCAACACCAGACAAAGACATATCAAGGGAATAAAACTGGAGACCATTATCCCTGAGAACATGGATGAAAAAATCCTCATTAAGATATTGGTAACCACGTTCAAAAACATAGCAGAAAGATAATACACCATGATCAAGTGGGTTTTATTCCAGGGATACAAGTTTGGCACAACATATGCAAATCAATAAATGTAGTTCATCACTTAAACAAATAGAATTAAGGACAAAAATCACATGATCATCTCAATTGATGCAGAAAAGGCCTTTGATAAAATCCAGCACCCATTAATGTTAAAAATGCTGGAGAAGGTAGGGATCAAAGGAACTTACCTTACATCATAAAGGCCATTTATGACAAACCCAAAGTCAACCTCACACTAAATGAAGAAAAATTAAAAGCATTTCTTCTAAAATCAGGAACAAGACAAGACCATCCACTGTCACCGCTCCTATTCACTAAAGTTCTTGGAACATTAGCCAGAGTGATCAGGCACAAAAAGAAAATCAAAGGGATAAAATAGGAATAGAAGAAGTCGAGCTATCTCTGTTTGCTAATGACATGTTCCTGTACCTAGAAGACCTAAAATACTGCACCAGAAGACTTCTAGAACTTATATATGAGTTCAGCGAAGTAGCAGAATGCAAGGTCAACACCCAAAAATCAATACTTCAACTCTGTAAGCTCTGGAGGTTCATTTGTAGGAGAAGGTATAGTGGTCAAACTTCCAAGATTCCAGACACATCCAAATGAGGCACTGCACACAGCAGTCCTGTCCCGGAAGGAGAGGAAGGAAAGGGAAGGGAAAAGAAGGGGAGGGGAGAGGAGGAGAGGGGAAGGGAGGGCAAAGGAAGGGAGGGGAGGGATTAAAAAATACAAAGACACAATAATTATTTGCAGAGTAATTTCTGGTTTAAATTATATATTAACATATTTCCCTGGCAATATCTCTGTTGAATAGAAAAGACAGATACCATTGATTTGGTCGCTGGTGGAGGTGGTAGAGGTAACAGCACTGCTAATAGTGCTGCTCATACCACTATCCCATGACCAAAACAGGGAAGATTACTGGCAGTCAGAGCAGCAGCTGTCCTTCCACTCATATGTGTTCATCATCATCATCCTTGGTAGAGAAAGTCGAGTTTAAAAAGTTTCCCAGGGTCAAAGGGTAAGTCAAGGATACATCCAGGATTAAAATCCAGGCATACTGACTCCTAATATGTAAAAGCCCAGGCTGAGAAAGTGCCTCACTCACACAGCTGGGATGAGAACTAGCAAAAACTCAGATCAAGGTAATCTGCCTCCAAAGTCTGTGGATCCCTCCATTTGCTCTATCTAGACCTTGTATCAATGTGTGACACCTGTGTTTTCCAGTCCCAAATCTTAATTGAAAAAAATTTTAAAAGTCACAGGGCAGATAGTCTGTACTCTGGTAAAGTAAAAAACAAACAAACAAAAACAGAATTAGGAAAGCACAACTTTAAGGTATATTTTAAAATTTGGACACGAACTAAGTTTAAATAGCTATCAAACTCTGTCTACTAAATTATCCTTAATTTTCCCTAAGCATTAAAAGTCTTAATTATCAAAATATACAACTAAGTTCAAGTATGATTTTCTTTGCAGAAAACATTAAATTAGCAATATTAGTGACAAGACTTTGAAGTAGGGAAACTATAAAACTGTTCTTCATTCTTCCATAATGACAGCTAAATGAAAAGTTCCCATATTGTGGTGACTTGGTTCACCCCAAATTCTCATAAATTTCATTGGTCATTATTATTATAGCAATGGATGCCTTATAGATGAAAGATTTTTAGTATCTTATGAAAATTTTTCTAAAATACAGAAAAGCCAGTCACTCAGGGAAGTCATTCCTGGTTCACACCTTCCTGAGGCTCCATGGCCACATTCTGCACACTAGATCCAAGGTGGCTACAACAGTAGGCCCCTGGCCTTGCCTTTCCAACTGGTGGAAGGAACCTGGTGTCTTCCTAAGCCACTCTAGGCCAGAACTCCACTGCCATCCTGACTCCCAGATGGCTCCTGATTAAAACTGCCACAGGTTGATCTCACCCTGGCCCTTTCATCTGCAGTCTATGTGGATGCTATCAGCTACCAAGTTCTTCGCTTAAAACCCAAGGTCATCTCCCTACTCAATGCCCTCTAAGTCCCCACCTTGGCAGTGCATCTTGACCCTGTACCTCCACTTCTCCCCTCAGGGTATGGGCAGCCAAGACCACCAGCTCTACCACCCAGAATTCTGTAACCCTACTTCTTTCCTGAGATGCCCATCCTCAATCTCTGGGTTCAGACTTCCACACCCATTGGCAGGCACCACTTCATGTAGCCCCTGAGCCCTGGGCTTGGCGAGGGGAAGTGACACACTCCTGTCCTGGGTCACCTGTGTTCTTCTGCCCTTCCTATTCCACCAAGAGTGCTTCTCAGGTTCTGTTTTATTTCTGATGCCCCAATGAAAAGTGCTCCTCAGGCCCCAGAACAGTGAGAAATCAATTTCTGTTGTTAAAAATTGCCCAGCCTAAGGTATTTTGAAACAGCAGTATGAAGGGACCAAGGCATCTGAGAACATTTCCATTTCTCTCTGCCATGTATAGGACAATTTTTCTGGCCATAGGATTCTTGGATAACAGGCTTGTCCTTCGTCACTTTGAATATACCAACTCACTGCCTTCTGAGTTCCAGAACTTCTGATGAAAAATGTGATGAGGAACTAAAGGTGACCTTCCTCTCAACCCCACACATGTTAATGACATAGCGTACAGTGTCCTAGGGAACAGAGCATTTTTGCTACAGTGCCATGATGTAAATGAGTTGCTACCATCCTTTTGACATCAATCATTCTGAGTTGGAAGAAAAAGGAATTGAATATCTTGAGTGTAGATGTGATGAGATCATTAAAAGTCAAGTTATCGCAGAATTTCAGACTTGAAATCAAAAGGCCATTTAAACCTACAGGTTTTAATTTCTAAACAGGTAAATAACAGTCTCCATAACCCTCCGGAGCAAAACCTTCTGGAATCCTTTCTATTAGTAAAGAGGAAACAGTCCTGGAGGTCAAAGCATGAGACAACCATTGTGATCTATACCCAAATATAACAGGGCCATTTCTTGCTCTGCCTCACAAGGAGTCATTGTAAGGGAATTTTGAAGACTGGTTGGAGTTGGGTTTTTGTCCATGGGCACAGGATGCCATTGGAGGCAACCTGTCAGACTCACAGATAGTTAGCAGGTTTGGCAATTTGGTGGTTCTGGTTTTGGTTTTTGGATCGGTCTTTTGATTTGGGTTTTTTGTTTTGTTTTGTTTTGTTGGTATTTCTGCTTTGATGTGTAGTGATGAGAGTCAGAGTAGTAAAATTACTAGAGTGTGGCAGTGTGTCCTGACCAGCTCCTTCTTGAAGGATGCCCTCACATGCCTTTATCAGGTTCCAAGGACAATGGGCAGGGCAGCTTTGCCAAGGTGAAACTGGCCTACCATATCCACATACAAACAGAGGTGGTTGTGAAATTCTTATGAAAGGTAGAGTTAGGACTTGCCCCTCATTAAATCTAAGATGGATAAAAAGAAGGCTGTGGAACACCCCAATGGTATCCAACTGTTTTAAATCATTGAGGCCATTGGAAATATTTCCTCATCATAGAGCACACAGTAGTGTGTGGTGCTGCTGCACTACATCCCAGAGGCCACGGGCATGCAGGAGGGGGAGGCCCAGAAAGGGTTCAAGCAGATCACATGCATCATGCACTACTGCCACTGAGAATAGCATCATGCAAATACCTGAAGGCAGAGGACATCCTGGTAGATGCCTGATGAAGCACAAGCTCCGTAACTTCAGCCAGTGCCGCACATTCACAGCTGGACAGAAGCTCGACATGGTCTGTGGTCCTCTCTTATACTGGGCCCAGAGCTCTATCAGTGGCACAAATACAATGTCCCATGGTGGACATCTGGGGCCTGGATGTCCTACTGTACTTTATGGTCATAGGATGTCTCTCATTTAATGGGACCACCTTTGTGTACCTAAAGAAACAGGTCCTTTGTGTGAGGTAGGACATTCCCTCTCACGTGTCCACAAACGTGCAAAGTCTTATTGCTCAAGTACCAATCATAGACCCTAGGAGCCCACAGTAGACAAAATCATGAGGCACTGTGACTGAGCAACATTCACTGAGTCATTAAGTGAATCACTCCCCATCTACCCAGACCCTCAATAATGAGGGTTTATGGTTGACCTGGGATATGGCCTATATAATACCTGGGTATCTTTGATGAGCAGAAAATTTGATGAGTTGATGGTTACATATCTTATGCTTAGCACCAGGATCCACAGAGAGCAGGCTGCACAGTTCAAATGAAGTCTGTGCACATGGAGGTTGGGTCTGGCCCATCCCCCTCAGATCTTTTCAGCTTCGCTCTCTATCCAAAGAGGAGTGTCAGTGAGCCTTCCTTCCCCTTTTTGCCTGTGTGAGCAACAGCTGCCTGAAGGGGACCAGCAGTCAGGGCAGAAGAGCAGCAGCAGACCCAACCTGCTTGCCATTCCCATCTTGCAGCCTGCAGGTGAGCAATCCTCCAAGTCACCCTCTTCCAGACTTTGCTGTTATCATGGGAACAGTCTGTGGTCCCACCAGGAGGTTGCTTGGTGAGGAGGGAGCTTTCCTCTGAAAACATACTGGGAGGACTTGCAGGATTGGGACCTGTATCTTATGAATGTGCTGCTGTTTGCTGGCCCAAAGACAGACCCTGGATTCAGAAACAAAGTGCCTCCCCTGAGAGGAGTGAAGACACGCGGAGGATTCCGAAATGAAGTGCTACAGTGACAGCGGACGGCTGAGGAACAGGCAAAGCACAGGACAGGATCTCACTTAGGTGGAGCAGCTGTTGGACCAAGCTGCCTTGGCCTCCATCCCACCTATCCCAGTCAGGAGGGCATCCCAAGATGCCTGGAAGAGACATCAGAAACTTTTTCCTGGGACATTTTCCCCTGCCCCGTTCTCTGTCCCTTCTCCCCATGTTCCTGGGATAGCAGAGATGGTTCTTAATAAATATCTGATTTTCACAAATCTTATAATAAAATTGATGCAGCAATTAATTAAAAACTGCAAGTACCACTGTCTTCTTAAGTAGTCAATTCTGACCCCTCCCACTCAGCTTTTTCATTATATTCTGCCTATTCTATAGGTTCATTCGTTACTTTATTCATGCACTAAATATTTATTCACCTAGCTAATTCCTGTTGTCCTTCAGTTTCAGTTAAATTGCGATCATCTGTGAAGTATTCTCTATTTTACCATTAATGAAATGAAAACAAGAGCTGAAACTAAAACAGGAAAAAGAAATGATAAGAAAACACAAAAAGGAGAGAGTAGAGCTTTTGCAAGTGTGTGAACAAAGTGTAAACTTAAAAAATAGAAAGGGATTTTTTTAAGAGAAAGACAAAATTCACAAAATTCAGTATGCAGCTTTATTAGATGTATTTAGAGGACTCTGAAGCACTGGCTGCTTATTTCCTGGGTTTTGACTCCTGTGTTTCTAAACAGACTGCTATGTATAAAATAATGTTTTTGAAAAGAAAAAATCTGTCACCTTTCAGCTTAAAACTTTTCAGTTATTTCTATTCACCTATGAGGAAATATCCTAAATCCATAACATGTCTCACAATCTGGCCACTTCTTGACCCTTTCAGCCTCATTAGTTATCACTTCCCCTTGCTCTGCCTGGTCCAATCATATCAGACAACTTGCAGTTTGTCAAACATATGTGCTTTCTCACACCTGCAGGATTGTCCCCCTATAATTCCATCTAAATGGAGAGCTCATCCCTACACCAACACCCTGCCCCCATAGGAATTACATAATTCCTATGTACCCTTCAAGTTTTGGCTAAGGCACCTGTTCTTCAAGAAGAACATCCCTGTCTTAGACCACATCAGCTACCCTGGAATGTGCACCCATAGCTGACTTTAAATAGCTAGTTTATGATTAGTTATTCAATCTATCTTCCCATCAGAATACAGACTCCACTGCAGTCCTAAACCTTTTACACATCATGTCCCCCAACCCCTCATATAATGCCCGTCACAGAGCAGATGCTCAGAAAATATTTGTTGAACTGGAATAACTCAACAGGTGAAATGCTACTGCATTACCATTAGTTGCTATCCATAAACTCAGTGACGTCCTTGAAGGAAAAGAGACTCCAGAGTTAGAGAAATTATTTCCTTTCATTAGTTTCATAGCTAGGAATTAGCATAGCTGGCAGAGAAATTTCACCAGATGTTCCAGAGACCAAAGATTATGAACTCCTGCCGGGAGTGAAGATCACCCAAGTACCCTCAAGAAGTTTATCTTCTAGCAGGAGAAAACAACAAACAAGAAACTAAACTACTTCTCTTTTCTCAGTGAGAACTTTCTCCAGTAAGAACTGGAATGAGAGGTGACCCCCCACACCCCACCAGAGAAGGTACCTATGTTTTGGGGCATGGGTAAGCCACGGACTGAATGCTAACTGCTACAGCCTCAGTCTTCATCATCCTGAATAAGCTGAGCCAGGCATGCACTAGCATCTTGTGATGGTTTCCCTTGTGTCTAAGGACATTATTTTCCTTTCTTTGTCTGATGCTATCAATGCATCTTAATATCTGAGCTAAAGGATGAATACTAATAAATGATCATTTTTAATTAATATGTTCCATGATAAGTGCAAGAAGATTTTATTTAACTTTTGTAGCATTTTGCAATTTTTATTTCAATGCTTAAGAGTATCCCTGCCTGTATTATTTACAGGGTCATTTTCTGTCTCTTCATACCTTATATTTTAAGGTTCCAGAATATCCAACTACTTGGAATTCCCTATATGTAATATTTGTCTCACACCTGTAAATCTATTATTTTATTTCCTTTTATCAGAAGGTCCTTTCCACTCATTCTTAGCCTAAGTAATGCCCGCTGTTTTGTCAAAACTCAACTCAGCAATATCCCTCCAGAAATTCTTAGGAATCCCTCTTCTATGCACCCATAAACTTTTCCACATTGTATTAAAATTATCTGTGTTTTATCTTTGAGACTTAACGCATTTATTCGCTCATTTGAAAATTATTGTTATATACCTCAACATTGTAAAAGCTATACATGTTAACCACAAGGCCAACGTCATTCTCAATGGAGAAAAACTGAAAGCATTCCCTCTAAAAACCGAAACAAGACAGGGATGCCCTCTTTCACCACTTCTATTTAACATAGTTCTGGAAACTCTAGCCAGAGCATTTAGAAGAAAGAAATTAAAGGGACATGAATAGGAAAAGAAGAGCTCAAAATACTCCTATTTGCTGACAACATGATTCTATATTTAGAAGACCCAAAAAATTCCATCAGAAAATTTCTAGAACTCATAAATGAATTCAGCAAAGTAGCAGGATATAAAATTGACACCCATAAATCAATTGTGTTTTCTATACATCAGAGATCAATCAGCTGAAAGAGAAAGTAGAAATATTATTGCATTGACTATAGCCTTAAAAAAATAAAATACTTGGAAATCAGTCTTTTTAAAAAAGTGAAATACCTCTACAATGAAAAGTACAGAATATTAAAAAAAGAAAATTGAAGAAGACTTTAGAAGATGAAAAGATCTCCCATGTTCTTGGGAAGACAGAATTAATACTGTCAAAATGGCCATACTACCAATACACTTCCTATTAAAACTCCAATGACATTCTTCATAGAAATAGAAAAAGCAGTCATGAAATTCATTTGAAAAATAAGAGACTCAGAATAACTACAGCAATCATTTGTGGGAAAAGTGAAGCAGGAGGCATCACAATACCAGACCTTAAATTATGCTACAGAGCTACAGTAACAAAAACAGTAGGTATTGGCACCAAAACAGACATGAAGACCAACGGTACAGAATAGAAGTCACCACAGAGACAAACCCATGTAAATACAATTATCTCATACTAGACAAAGGTGCCATAAAACATACACTGGAAAAAAAGATAGCCTCTTCAACAAATGGTGCTGGGAAAACCAGAAACTCACATGTAACAAAATGAAATTATACCCCTATCTCTCATCCTGCACAAAACTCATTCAAAAGTGAATCCAAGGACCTAGACATTAGAACAAAGACCCTGTGCCTACTATATGAAAAAGTAGGCCCATCTCTCCATCAAGTCAACTTAGAAACCAAATTCCTCTACAAGACTCCAAGAGCTCAAGAAATAAAATCAAGAATCAGCAGATGAGCTTATTCATAGCAAAGGAGACAATCACGAATGTGAACAGAGAGCCTACAGAATGGGAGAAAATCTTTGCCACCGCACCTCACATACAGCATTAATCTCTGGTATATAGGCGTTTCAAGATGGCAGACTAGAGGGTGGCTGCATTTCATGTTGCTCCAGGACTCAGGATTCAAAAGAGGAGATATTGAGAGACTTGGGACCAACTCAAAGCAGCCAGGTGAGTCTCTCCCGTTGGGGAGGCGTCCCGGATGTGACGGTAGTCCTGGAACACAGGGAACTTTGTGAAGTAGAGCTGCCGGTGAGACACCCCTCCCCCCGCTGGAGCAGTGAACTCTGACAACTGGGAGCATCGGAGAGGAGGCCGCTCAGCACAGCACTGGGACTCAGAGCAACCACTGGGGCTCCGGTGGCTGCCCAGGGGAGGAGCGGCGAGAAGAGCTGTGTGGACTCAGAACTCTGGGGCCTGCTCTGAGGAGGAGGAGGAGAAGCGTGGCCGCTTGGATTCAGAGTGACTATACCAGAGCTACAGGCGGTTGCCAGAGGAGGAGCTGCGTGGCGAGCTGTTTGGACTCAGACCACTTCTGAACACCAAGGCCTGCCCAGAGGACGAGGAGGAGGAGGAGGAAGAGGAGCGCGGCGGGTCCTTTGGACTCGCAGTGACTGCATTAGAGCTCCAGGCGGCTGCTCAGAGGAGGAGGCGAGTGGTGAGTTGTTTGGACTTAAAGCGACCGCTCCTGAACACAGGGGGAGCTGCCTAGAGGAGAAGCGCGGTGGGTCGCTTGGTCCCGAGTGGCCGCACCAGAGCTCCGGGCGGTTGCCCAGAGGACGCGTGCAGCGGGTCACGTGGATTCAGAGCCACTCAGAGCGACCACTCCTGAACACCCAGGGGGTTACCTGGAGGAGGAGGAGGAAGGGGGTGGGTCACTTACACTCGGAGTGATTGCCCAGGGCTACGGGCGGTTGGTGGGAGGAGGAGGCATGCAGTGAGTTGCTTGGACTCCTAGTGACCGCACCAGAATACTGGGCGGCTGTCTGGAGGAAGAGGTGTGCAACAGGTCTCTGGGACTCAGACCAATTGTACGGGGCCCCAGGTGGCTGCTCAGAGGAGGGGCCGCATACATAGCCAGGCGATTAGGTGCAGAGCAGGGTCCCAGGATCTAGGAGGCTTCTTGGTGGAAGAGCCGCACAGAGACAGGCTTAGGGCGGAGCGAAGGTTCCAGGCCTGCGGGCAGATTCTCTGAGGAGGGGCAGCCTAAGGAGATTCATCTGTGAAGGGTGAGGCTCCCAGGCCCAGGAGGTAGGGCCGGGCCCCTGGGAACTTTGCAGAGGAAGGCAGCCCAGCCCAGGTGGTAGCTGTAAATTGAGGGGAACCTCTAGGAGGGGAACTGACCAGCGAGTCTTCCCTGCCGGGTGAGGTTTCCCCAAAAGGACAGTAAAACCAGAGACACAGGCCCAAACAGGCCTTGCCTCAGCCCGCAGCCTAGTTCCCCTTTGGATGACCATTGGTCAACAAGTGGAGGCACCTCTGCCCACTAGCAGGGAATATACCCCACCTGAATGCCACCACCCCTAGAGAGGCAGCTTCCTTGTGGAGCACCGCATTATCAACTTCCTCCAAGACTTCAGGCTACTGAAGGCTAAGAGGGGATATATATAGAAATCTTCAAGGACATTATAAGTCAATAGAGGAAATCTGCAATATCTCAGCGGTCCACTGATACCTGAACAATATGAGAAAACAAGGAAAGAAAATGCCGCAAACAAATCTAGATGTTACATCAATAAAACCCAATGACAGCATGGCAGAAGAAATGACAGAAAAGGAGTTCAGAATGTACGTAATTAAAATGATCAGAGAAGCAAATGATGAGATGAAAGAGCAAATGCAGGCATTGAATGATCGCACCAATCGACAGTTAAAAGAGCAAACACAGGAAGCAAAAAATCATTTCAATAAAGAGTTAGAGATTTTGAAAAAAAAACAAACAGAAATCCTTGAAATGAAGGAAACAATAAACCAAATTAAGAACTCCATAGAAAGCATATCCAGTAGGATAGAACACCTGGAAGACAGAATCTCAGACATTGAAGACAAAATGTTTAACCTTGAAAACAAAGTTGAACAAACAGAGAAGATGGTAAGAAATCATGAACAGAATCTACAAGAACTATGGGATATCATGAAAAGGCCAAATTTAAGAATTATTGGGATTGAGGAAGGCCTAGAGAAACAAACCAAAGGAATGAACAATCTATTCAATGAAATCACATCAGAAAATTTCCCAAATCTGGTATATATAAAGAACTTTAAAAACTTAGCACCAACAAATAACAAATAACCCAGTCAATAAACGGGCAAAGGAACTGAACAGATGGTTCACAGAAGAAGAAATACAATTGATTAACAAATATATGAAAAAACATTCAACATCATTGGCAATTAGAGAATGCAAATTTAAACTACACTGAGCCAGGCATAGTAGCACATGCCTATAATCCCAGTGGTTCCAGAGGCTGAGGAAGGAGGATGGCAAGTTCAAAGCCAGCCTCAGTAACAGCAAGGTGCTAAGCAACTCAGTGAGACCCTGTCTCTAAATAAAATACAAAATAGGGCTGGGGATGTGGTCAGTGGTTGAGTGCCTCTGAGTTCAATCCCTAGTACCCACCCCCCGAAGAAAAAACTACACTGAAATTTCATCTCACTCCAGTCAGAATGGCAACTACCAAGAATGCAAGTAACACTAAATGTTGGTGAGGGTGTGGGGGAAAAGGTACACTCCTACATTCTGGTGGGAATGCAAATTAGTGCAACCTCTATGGAAAGCATTATGGAGATTCCTCAGAAAACTTGAAATGGAACCACCATTTTACCCAGTTATCCCACTTCTTGGTTTATACATAAAGGACTTAAAATCAGCACAGTGATACTGCCACATCAATGTTTATAGCAGATCAGTTCACAATAACTAAGCTATGGAACTAATCTAGGTGTCCTTCAATAAAGAAAATGTTGTATTTATTCACAATGGAATATTACTCAGCCATAAAGAAGAATGAAATTATGGCATCTGCAGACAAATGGATGGCACTGGAGACTATCATGTTAAGTGAAATAAGCCAATCTCAAAACATCAAAGGCTGAATGTTCTCTCTGACATGTGGACATTGACTCACAATAGTCTGGGGGGTGCGGGTAGTGGAGGTTTACCAGATTGAACAGAGAGGAATGAGGGGAAGAAAGTGGGGATCAGAATGGAAAAGACAGTAGAATGACTCTGGCATTATTTTCCTGTGTTCATATATGAATACACGACTAGTGTAACTCCACATCATATACAACCACAATAATGGGAAGCTGTACTCCATGTACATATGATATGCTAAAATACATTCTACTATCATGTATAACTAAAGAGAACAAATAAAAAAATTTAAAAGAAAGAAAAAATGTGTTATACAAGTATTCATTCATTCAACAAACATTTCTTGAGTGCCTAATACAAGTCAGGCATTGTTCTCAGTCCTCAAGTTAAGGCAGCGAGTAGGGACTGGGGGTGCAGGTCAGTGGCTTAGTGGTAGAGCACTTATCTAGTGTGCACAAGGTCTTGAGTTCATCCCAGCACCTGCACAAAAAAGAAATAAAAAATCTATGAGTAACATTAAATTGCCTACCATCATGAAGGCGAAGTTGCAATATTATTTCAGAGAGTGATAAGTGCTATAAGGTGGGGTAAGGGCAATTCCATGACTGGGAATGGATGAGCTATAACAGATAGGATGATCAGGAAAGGGCCCTGTGAGATGACATTACCTAAGGTTCGCATTGAAGCAAACACAATGCCAGGAAAGGAATCTCTCCAGCAGAGGGAGCAGCAATGTCCCAGTCCCTGGGGCAGAAAGCAGTTGTGAAGTTCAACTGTGGGGGGGCCACACAGATGTAGGATAATAGAGCTGGAAGGCAGCAAGTAGAGCAGAAATAGCAAAGATGAAGTCATTGCATGGGCAGTGGCCAGATTATGTAGGAGCTTTAAGGAGGGTGGATTTTATTTTCAGTGAGATGGATAGTCACTGGGGTTGTTGATGAAGACAGTCACATGATCTAATGGTTTTAAGACATTATTGTGGCAACTATGTGAAGAATAGACCAAAGGGGTCCAGCAGGAGAGCTGAGCGGTCAGATGTGACACCTAGCACTAGGGATGCAAGGTTGGAAAGACGAAGGCACCCAGAGAGTGACAGAGGTGAACTCTAGAGCCAGACTGTCTGGGTTTGAACCTTGGATCCCTTTCCTGTGTTGTGTGACCTTGTGCAATTCATTTAATGTCTCTATGCTTCAGTTTCTTTATATATAAAAACAGAGAGAGTGATAAGGAGTACAGCCTACGGTGGCTGTGAAGAGTTTGAAGATTGAGTCAGTACATGATGAAACCAGTTCTTCTTGCAAAAAGATCATTATAAATGTTAGCTATAAACATTAAAAACTGGGGATGGGGTTACGGGTTATCAGCTGCATTGGAATTTATGGGGATAACAGTGAGTGTTAAGCAAGGTGGCAGAAGCTCAAAGGACTTCCTGCCTTCTCTGATGGTCAGCACATTAGCTAGTCACATAGTAGATGAAAACTAAATGCTTAATGTGTCCAAATGGATGGTCTTCCTTGTTCTGATAGATCTTTTGAGTATTGATTTTTAACTCCACACAGTGCTATTACTGGCATACAAGAATCATTAATCTTTGGTTCTATTTGTTACAGTAGAAGTCAGCTTCACTTTTAACTAGTTTTTAAATTAGAATTCCCTCTAAGTATCACACAAAATTCATTTAAACCCCTCTATTCTTCTAAGAAAAAAGTTATTCCTTGATAACAAATAGATACAGGAGTCCCTAGAGATTATAGAATAGTGAATCTGTACCAAATATACAACTACCTTTGACCTAAAAGCATCATTCCATTCCCTAATTTATTAGCATGAGTCATTACAGCATAGGGGCATCTTATGGATTGTAGATGAGGATAAAAGTAACTAAAGAAAATGACCTTGTTAAAAAAAAAAAATCTTCTGAATGACTCCTTGTAATGACTAAAATATCACCACAGGAGGGCCCGATGTCTTTCCTTGAGTGCAGAGTATTCTTCGTGTTCTTCCAAAGAAAGACAAGCCTGGTGACTTCCAAGGACGAGCACATAAAGGAGATGAATCACTTTCCAGTTTTCATCAGTGAATCACCGTTGAGATCACCCCTACTTAATTTGAGCTTTTCAAATGTATGAGTCACCACACAAGTCTCTGCATTCTAAATTAGAATGAGAACAGATTTTGTGATGTTCAGTCAAGTAGCTCTTAAGGGGCTCGCTCTTCCTGAACCAAGGCAGTTTGCCTGGACTGCAAGAATAGGAAAAGCACCTCAGATGTACTCCAAACAGCAGCTCAGGACCAAATACACTACCCCAACAGCCAACTGGTACCAGCCCACAAAATCACCTCCTGAATTTAGAGGGCGTAGAGAACTCCAAAGGTATAACAGTTCTGCTAAAACCATCCATTCCAGAAACTCCCAGGCGTAGGAATTCTGCCAACAAAAGTCCAGGTATTTTCTTCTTTCATTAAAGATGTCAACTCCTCTAATTCAAGTGGTGTTGTCATGCTGGGAGAGCTCCTAGCCAAATGGATGACCTACTCCCAGCCAGGATTCCTCTGGCATCCTTAGTGCTAATGACCTTCATCTCACATCTCCCATTTCATATCCCTCATACTCCACACCCATCCTGGATTACTGTACTTCTGTCTTCACTTGAAACTATTTCATCTCTTAAATATTAAATTCAAACACCTCCACTCACTATATGCAATCCTCCTTCCAAATTTCTCATTCAGTTACTCCAACTCTACTATTTTTGCCATAATAGTTGTTATTGCAGTAGCAATAACAAGTAACAGCAATTAACAACAATAATAACTGCCACTTGAGGTCTTCGTTTATGCCAGGGATTGTATTTGAACTTAAATCACTTAACCGATGCCTTACATCATTTAATTCCCACAACTACTAGGTGAACTAGGTGGTAGGCCTTACCCTTCCATGATAAGATCTTAAAATGATGATATACTGCTTATCCTTACAATGTCACTGCACATGTGAGATGAGTAAGAACTGGGGGCAACATAGTAGGGTGGCCCCAGTAGTATGTTAAAGAATTGTACCTGGAATTGATGCTAGCTAGATCCAGGGAAAGCAGTTTGCTAAATGCCTTTTTTGAAGTCATTAAGTAATTATACTGGAGTTTAGAAATATAAGAAATGTGGTAAACTTCCTGCAATCTGTCAGGCCCTCATCCTGGAGAGGTAAAACACCACCTACGTGAACCTAAGCAGTTGTTCAGTAAAAAACAAGGAAAACCCAAGAGGCCACACTTATCTCATATCTCTTAGGTGAGATATCTGGGCATCCCAACCATGAAAATGTATTCGTTCTTGAGTTTCATAATATGTGAGTTCATCAGGGCTACTACAACAAACGTGCCATAGATTGGGTAGCTTATGAAAGATAAAATTTATTTTTCACGGTTCTGGAGGCAAGAAATCCAAGATCAAGTCACCAATAGTTCCAGTATCTTGTCAAGGTTCATTTCCTGATTCATAAAGGGCATCTTCACCTACATCCTCAAATGGTGAAAGGGCAAACAAACCCCTTCAGGCTTCTTTTAGAAGGGTATGAATTCACTCACAAAGGCTCTCCCTTCATTGCCAAATCACCTCCCCACATCCCCAACTCTAAATACTACCTACCACTTGGGAGGGTAGAATTTCAATGTGTGAATTTTAGGAGGATGCAAACATTTAGACCATTGCAATGTCTATCTATAGCTATCTGTCACCGTTTGTCAAGCCTCCAGCCTGTTATCTGAAAGGTTACTATGACAAATTATCTCAATTTTATACACAAACAGCTTAGACTTCATCATGCCACTCCCTTGTCAATAACTCCCTTGTCAATAACTATAACTCCCTTGTCAATAACTATAACTCCCTTCCCCAATAGTAATTTTATTGTACCCACCTGCTAGTCCAGAGTTTTCTCTTGACTTATAGAACCACGTAAACAATTTCCTACTTGACAATTTCCCTTGGCTACTCAATGTATGCCTCAAACTTAGCGTGTCAACAACTGAACTCTTTGATCTTTAATGTGCATATTTCAACCAACGGTCAATATGAGGCAATTTAATCTCCTTCTACCATGTTCCTTTAAATTCTTCCATCCTTTAGCCCTTTCCTGATTTCCAAATCATTTCCATACTTTATTCATTATAGGAATATCCTACTTTTAGCTACTAAAATCTGCATTTGTTTTCTATTGATGAATAATTGATTGCCACAAACTTAGAAGCTGTAAGCAGCATGTATTTATTGTCTCACAGTTTCATGGATCAGAAGTCACACAAATTTAACTGGTCCTTTGCTTAGGATCAAAAAGGCTGAAATCAAGGTATTAGCCAAACTGAAGGTGCTGTACATTTGCTGTGAAGTTCCTTCAAGCTGTTGACCAAATCCATTTCTTTCTTTTTAAATTATTATTATAATTATACAATTTAGTCAATAACATTCCCCAGAATTTCCCCTTTCCCTTTCTTCTTCCCTAGCCTGATCCCTTTCCTTTAATGTGACAGTTTCCCTTTGCTTTTCATGAGATTCCCCCGACACACCCCTTTCTTAAATCCAGTTATTTCTGGTTGTAGTACTGGGGTCTCCATTTGCTTACTGTTGGTGGGGGTCACTCCCAGCTCCTACAAATCACTCACAAGTCTCAACTTGTGAATCTATTTTCAAGACATCCATGGCATTTTGATTTCTTCTCATGCCTTGAATGTGTGACTTCTGCTTCTCTGACTATCCAGAGAAAACCAGTGGATTAGCTAGGCCCACTTGCATAACCTCCTTTTCTTAAAGTCAACAGACTAGTATCTTGATTACCTCTGTAAAATCCCTTTTGTCAAGTAACAACATCATCACAAGAATAAACCCAGAGGATAGAGATCATGACAGGTCAGCTTAGAATTCTATTATAGCCTTATACTAAATATACTCTAGAAATGTATTAATAGCACCAACCATGAATTTTCATTCCTTTATTCTTTCTTGCATTATATGGTAAAAATAAAAATAATCAGATCAAGTTAAGATCAACCTAGATGCCCATCAACAGATGAAAAAGGAAACATGATGTATATATGCACAATGGAATATTATTCAACCATAAAGAAGAATGAAATTGTTTCATTCTCAGCAAAATAGGTGGAACCAAAGGACATTACATGAAGTGAAATAAGCCAGACACAGGAATAAAAGATGTACCATGTGTTCTCTTACATATGTGGAAGTTAAGATAAAAAAACAACATGAATGTAAAATAGTGATTACTAGTCAGGCATAGTGGCTCACGCTTGCAATCCCAGTGGTTCCGGGAGACTGAGACAGGAGGATCACAAGTTTGAGGCCACCCTCAGCAACTAGTAAGGCCCTATGCAACTTCGTAAGACCCTATCTCAAAGTCTCAAAGTAAAAAATAAAAAAGTCTATAGCTATGACTCAGTGGTTAAGTGGCCCAGGGTTCAATTCCTGGTACAAAAAAAAAATTTAGTGATTACTAGAAGAAAAGAGGGAGAAAAATAAAGGAAAAGAAGGAGACTATATTTGATAGTGATTACTGTAAGTATGTGTTAAATATCATACTGAGCTCTTTTACATGCAATTTATGCATATTAAACAAAAATGAATTTTTAAGAAATCAGAGAAAATTTATAAAGATACTGTTATTAATATGTTCAGTTCACATGATGATGGCCTTGCAGAATCTTGGTGCTATCCATTTGCACAGTTGCAATGATGACCACTGCGTAAAGTACTAATTGCAAAAGATAAATGATTAATTTTTAGAAAATTGTCATTATACTGCAAGGTTTTTCTTCAAATACACACACATGTGAGTGATCACACACATTTTTCTAATAAAATAGATGCATTGTTAATGACAATATTTGAGAATAGATAGTATAAAGGTGAGCTTTATACTCTATCTTACTTTATCTGCTTCTATAGCAAAAGAAATCAGAATGTCAAACTTCCATAAGTTCCATTTGGAACCAACTAGCTGCTTCCAAATGGAGTAGCAGAGGTAGATTGGATAACACAACTGAATTTCCACTTTCCTACTCATCACCAAATATTTACTGAGCTCCCACTGAGTGCTTGGTTACAGAGAGATGCAGATGGCACTACCCAGAACTCAAGGGAGAGCTCGAAGTTTCTCATGTTGCCCATCAGGCAAGTTTCATATTTTATTTAAGTGAATCAAAGTAATACTTTAAATATTAACTGTCAAGTCATAGAGGATATTTAAGAAGTCCTAAAATATATTCATAATTAAACAAAAAGAAGTCTGCATTCCAACTTTTATTCCTTACTTCCTAAAAAACAATATGTTTTAGAAACAGAATGTGGTAAGCTGTAATTTGTCTTTGAACATAACCCTTGGTCAGACAACCTCTTGGCCATTTTGACAAATAAGAACCAGACAAATACCAAGATCACATATGTTTCCAGTCACATCTCTTTGTCCACATCATTTCTCCTTTGAAAATGTACAGAAGCTACCCCATAAATGCCATTTACTTTGAAAAGACCTTGGCTACCCATTAGTCTAACACAGCCAACCCTTCGAAACAACCCAGCAGCAAGACTAGAAGACCTTGGGAAAAAATAGAACACTGGGCTATTTCCACTTTATTATATTTTGTAGGGGAAAGATAGTCATTTTTAAGGCCACTCCAGGAGGAGTGAAGCATCATACCGCAGCCTGGAATATTTATGTAGCTTCAGACTTCTTGCTTAATGAATTTCTAACTTTACATTCAGTTACTCTTCTATACCCACTTACATTTCTTCATCCTGCACATAATTCTTCTGATCAGAATTGAAGCAAATAGGGAAGGACTACGAAAGGAACCCCATGCAGGGGTGTAAGGCGAGGGAACATGAGGAGGAAGAGCCCGGTCTGATAGATGAGATTCATTCTCTGCTCACCTGTTCTATTCCCCTGACACTTAACCTGTTTCCCCACTTAACTGTACTCCCTTATCTTCCTTCCCTTCCCCACCACCCTGGTTCCAGAGACTGCCCAGACATCTCCAGTGTGTTACCCTTCCACCTCCACTAGCTCTGCAGGTTAAAGGCAGTCACACTGTGCTTACCAGGACTTCCCTTGGTCAAACATCACCACCTTCTATTTAAGTTACCCTTCCCCTCTTCCTTCATCCCAAAGACATTTACCAAGTGCATCACAGATGTCAGACCCAGGGCTAAGGAGATGTTGGGGATACAGAGAAGAACTAGACCCGGTCTCTACTCTCAAGGAGACAGAGGGGACATTCCAGTGCATAAGGGTCAAAAACAACATTACATGAAGTCTTGTGCAATAGCACTGAAGATTCAGCCTGACTTGGTGCACTGAGGATAAGTTTAAACCCACGCAGCCCCCAATGCCTTTGTGCTAAAACAAAGAAACCGACAAATACTTCCAGACTAGCCCTGTCACATGTAGGACATCAAGAATTTCACTAGGATATCTAAGGAGTAGGCTGAATTAGGGGCAAGACTACTTTCCAGAAAAGGTTCACATGTGGAGCAAGTATATTTCTAGAAACAGGTTTGTGTGCCAGAAGAAATAGGGACCAAGGTTGTGCAAGAGATGCATTGCGGGGGGACATAGGTATACTCTATTTCTCTATCTCTGTAAATTTTTATTCAGAGAGAAGGAGGTATAAAATGAGCTTAAGTTCACAAATATAGGAGGCAGGACTGGGGATGTAACTCTATGGTAGAGCACTTACCTTGCATGCCCTAGGCCCAAGTTCAATCCACAGCTCTGGCAAAGAGAAAACAAACAAACATATATAGAAGGAAGGATAAACACCAATGTACTTAAAAAACAAAAGCACTCACATCAAGTCAGACTAATAATATGGACTTTTCGCAAGTCAATAAATAGAACCATAGAGACAGAATTGGAGAGCTACAGGTTATCCTCCTCCCCAAATTCCTTATAAAATATGGAAAAACTTGTTATTCCCTTGCAGTGTTTTAAAGACTGCTCTTTGTAATAATGTCATTGAAACCCTTTCTATGGAAAGATCTCCCCATTCACATACCTTTTTTACTATCTGCAACCTAAACAATGGCCACACTTTCAAAGACAACTTTCAAAGTTGCATGTTTTAACCTATAGAAATGTTTAAAACAGAGGAAATGGGGCTAAAAACAGCACAAATTTCCCAAAAGGAATTGCAAACCAGACCAACCAGAGGATGCAGAGATGGGGTGGAAGAACTTCAAAGTTTCTTTCAGATGCTGGCCTCTCTTCATTCTTCTTCTAGTCATTCATTTGTTGTTATTAAAATATTTATTGAGTCTCTCAATGCTAGTCTCTGTACAAAGTGGTAGGACAGTGGAAATGAATCAACAATTCAGCTCATCCCCTTAAGACATCCTTCATCTAAGGGAAGGGCACAGAGGCATGGATCATATTATAGTGAGAGGAATACACAACAGAGATGGGTGCCAAACACCATCTGAATACAGAAAAGCAGTGCCTCATTATGGCTGAGTGGGTCAAGGACAAAGGAGGGGACATCCGAGCTGAATCCTGAAGGTGCTGAAGGATTTCTTAGGTGGAGCAGAGACAGGATGGAAGGGAAAGTAGGTACAGAACTCTGGAGACAGAACATCTTATGGAGTGCTGGGAAACAGAACAACTCAGAATACTTCCTCTGTCCCATCATCCTCACATTACGAATGATAATGGCAATTATTTTAACTTTCTTGTAACTCAGTTCAGGCTAGCAGTAGCTCCCAGGCCCCACTGGAGAACTTACCAACTACCACAAAATCATTCTGTGTGTGCAACTGCCCCATGATGCGGACTTCACTGTTCCAGAGTGAAGGCTACTTGGAGGTGATTATCTAAGCCTGGTAAGGACCTTCTGCCCTTGAGTTTACCCTTCTGGAAGCCAAGAGGGATGTAGATGTTCAGAGATGGGTTTGCTGAGGGTGAGGACAAATGATGCCTACCCTACCTAGCCTTACCCAGCACGCTTACTCAGGCATTGGAGATCGAGCTCTGAAGGCACGGATCTAATCTTATTTAGGGTTGCACAGGACATATATAGGCACTTTATCCAATCAGGTTAACACGCTTGTTAAAGTATAGCAGAGTCAGCCTATAGGTGAACTATACATCCAGGGTCGAGGTAGTGTAAACAAACCAAGCATGCCTAAGCAAGTCTGCCCAGCAACAGGTCTGAGACAAAGGACTGGGGGAATGGCAAGCTCCAGCACACAGCATGAGGCAAGGCAGTGCAGGTGAGCTCACATCACAGCTTGCTGAGATGCATGTCAGAACGAGGCCTCCCCTCAGTTCAAACTCAGCCTCAACAGCTGCAAAGACCTTCATTCCATGGCGAGTCTTTACCATTACCTCAGTTTCTCTGTTCAGACTGTTTGGCTTACTTAGACCATGGCTTACTTAGACCAGCATCAGATAAGCTTAAGGAATGTTCCCTACAGAGGGATGGAACTCCAGACACCCTGGAGGTTTTCAAGTTGCTGTGTCTCCCTCCTAGAAGATCAAGCCCTTTGTCATATGGTCACTGAAAAATAGCCTGGAACTTGAGCTTCCCTAGGGCCTTGGGAAAGAAAGGCCTTAAAGGATCAGCAAGCCTGTCCTCAGGAGAAAGCAATTCTACATTACACCTGTAGGAGTCGCCGAAGAGTAACTTCATGTTTTATTCAAACAACTCATGGTGCCAGAAATTCCCCAACTGTGAAAAGTGGGTAGAAATGCAAGTTCTTAAAACATGGGGCAGAATAGTCACCCACAGCACTATAATTAATTAATTAACATCAAATAGCTTCTTTGAAACCCTACGTTAACATAATGTAGCATGGCAGGTGATTAAACAGGTTCTCTGGTCAGCTCCTAGGTTAGGAGTTTTATCCGTATTATCATGAACTGTAGAAATGGCTATTTAACTTTTTTCTTGCCTAAAAAAGTGACACTTTTATATCATTCATTCAATCCTCACCTTGTCTCCTGGGGTACTTTTATATCTCCCTTAATACTGAGTAGAAAGTGAGACTCAGAGAACTCAACAACATGCTAAATGGTTCGTTCTCTCTCTCTCTCTCTCTCTCTGAAACGCACACACCCTTACTTCATCTGGGGTCTGTGTGATCCCTGCTCCCTCTCCATCTGAGCTCTGAGGTAGGAGCTGGGCACTAGCTGCTGCACACTTGCCTCTGCCCCAGGGGAAGCTCAAGGGCCCCAGAGCCCCAGTGCTCAGGCTTCTCAGGCTTTAGCTCTTCTGCCCCACCTGGTCTTATCCTGTTCAATAGCTGCCCACTCCCTCTTCTCTGTGATTCCACTCCTACATCCCTGGCCAGCTCTAGCCACAGGACAACCTCATGTCCCTGGTTTCCAAATAGGGTCCACAAACATCAAGCAATTGAGTATTGTGGAGGAAATTGGGATAGCTTGTCTTAAATTAATCCAAAGGCCATGGCAATGGATTAATATGTAGATAAGGGAGAAATGGTATTGAACAGGTACTTTGCACATCATGCTCACTACTACATTTGAGACTATTGTTTTTAAATAAAAATTTAAATGACCACGTAGTCGTAGTCAGCATTCATCAAAAGTCAGCTTTGTGTCCAGTAGTGAATATAAGCTCTAGGGTAATCTAGAAGGTTACCCCTATATATTTGCAAAAGGCACTTTGGAAGGGTCCATAGCATTTGCCAAGGGCAGATGTCACATCCACTTCACCAGAGGTTTTGAAGACAATTAGAACATATATTTCCAGTTCCAAGACCACAAAAAATACAAAATAGGGAGGTCTTCTTCTTGTTTTTTTTTTTAATCTTTCTTTCTCTCAAGTTTTTAACTAATATCCAAGAATTTATAGGATTTGGCTATCTCTTTTATAGGGCCCTTTGGACTGAAATCAAGATCTCCTAAAGAGGGACAGAAAAACTCAACATCCAGAGAGTTCCTATGGAGGTGCCAACCAGGATAATACAATTTTTTTTTGAAAACCTTAGAACTGCTTGTTCTTTAAACCCCTCTAGATTTTCTCCATGTAGATGACACCAAGGAGAGAGACATATTCTGCTAATAATTGACTATCAAAGGTAGACCTTAAAGCCCACTTCCATGACTGGAGAGTACCCAATGAGTATTCCCTCAATGATATAAAAGTCCTTCTTCTCATCTGGCTGAGAGTTTGTTCATTGCCTTAGTTCCTTGTATGTGCCAGACATTAAATGTGTGAGGTGCTTGGAGATGTTAAGGCACTATAAAAATCAGGTACAGATGGTAAATTATAATAAAATAAAGATGTGTCCTGTACCAATCAGCTCTTGATGAACAATAACAACCATTGAATCTTAGTGGCATCTAATAATAAACATTTATTTCCCATGGTGGGAAGATTGGCTAGACTGGGCTTAGCTTGGTGGCTTTCATCACAATTGTTCAATCCCATTATCCACAGCAAATCCCATAGCTAAACCCAAGGTTGAGTATAATACATTCTGCTCAACTGAGCCCAAAGCAAGTCATAGAAGGCCAAGTCCAAGATCAGTGGGATGGAGGAAATATGTTTGAACAATAAACTGTTTGCAATACTTCCTTTTATCTGACACTGCATCTTACTAATTCAGTCCAAAAAAAAAACCACTGCATTTTTTCTTTTACCAAGTGTTGGCTAAAACTTCCAACTCAATAAAACATTAATCAAAAGAAAGATGACTATCCATTTAAATTTATTCCCTGTGAGGAAGAATCCTTTCTTTGAGCAAATAATTCAAGGGGGAAATAAGGGAAAAACTTATTTCATGTCATGTTTTAGATATGAAGTGTCCCCCAAAGACTCATGTTTGAAAGGCTTGGTCCCCAGTGCATTGGTGATCAGGGGTGGGGATGTTAAGAAGTTATTGGATCATCAGGGCTCTGGCCTCATCAATGGATTAATCCACTGAGGAATCATATCTGAAGGTATTTGGGGGAGTTGATCAAAACTGTAGATGGCAGGGTCCAGTTGCAAAAATAGGTAATTGGGGCCTTGTCCTCCAAGGGTGCATTTGTCCCCAGCCCCTTTCTTGGTCTCTTTCTCTCTCAGCTTCCTGGCAGCCATGAGGTGAGCAACTCTGCTCCACCACACCCTCTCTGCCATGATATTCTGACTCTCTAGGCCAAGAGTAATGGAGCCAGTCCACCATGGACTGAAACATTTGCAACCCTGAGTCAAAATAAATCTTTCATCCGCTAAGTAGCTTTTTTGAGTATTTTGTCCCAGAGATGAAATGCTAACTAATGCAATTTATTTAGATTGAAACTCCTTTTCAGTATTTTCTGGAACCAGTTGCCTTTCCAATAAAATGTTCCTATAAGACTATTTTTTGTACATTGGCAACATATATTTTTAAAAATCATTAACTAGTATATTTGTTTAGTATGTTTTATATTCATTAGCTTATCTAGGGAATAACAAGAGTTTTGAATTTTTAAACAACTTTATTGACATAATTTATACATTGAAACTTCATTATTCCCTAAATTTTTCCATATTAATTATATAATGCAATAATTTTTAATAAATTTAAATTGACTAGTAAATTTTGAAGTATTCAGAATCATTACCACATCCCATTTTAGAACATTTTCAAAATCCTATAAAGATCTCTCATGCCTAACTATAGCCAGACCACTTTTCCATTCCCAAGCCTACACAATCACTAATCCCTGTGTTATATATATATATTTGCCTTTTATGACATTTCATGTAAATAGAATCATATAACCTGAGGTCTTTTGCATCTGGCTTTTCTCACTTAGCATAATGTGGTTTTGTTTGGGGGATGTAATAAAATCCAAGGACACTTTACCATTGACCTTTTTAGATTTTTTTTGTTTGTGCCTCCCCCTGCCCCACCTTTTTGAGAGAGTCTCTCATTGAGTTGCTGAAGCTGGCCTCAAATCTGCAATCTTCCTGCCTCCGCCTCTTGAGTCTCTGGGATTACGGGCGTGAGTCACCATGACAGCAGCATATTTTTGAGGTTCATCCATGTTGTAGTGTGGATCTATGATTTATACCTTTTATTGCTGAATATTATTCCTATACATGAATATAATAACCTAATTATTAATATTTTTGTCTAAAATTCTATTTTGAATGATATTATTAAAACTACTAAAGCTTTTTTATGGTTACAACTTGTATAATACACACACACACACCAGAGCATATACATATATACATACATATGTATTATCACACTTTTAAAAATTAAACTGTATTTTTAAAGTTTTAGATTTACAAAATGTGAAATATAGTACATTTTCTACATAGTTTTACTACCTTACACAGCATGGTAATTTTTTTTTAATGAGTGAACCAATACCTTATGGTATTATTATAATAATACACTATTAACTAAAGTCAATACTTTAATCAGAGCTCCTCATTTTTCCTCTAAAGTCCATTTTCTGTTCCAGGATTCCATCCAGAGGGCCACATAAAACTTCCTCATTGTATCTGTGTAGACAACTCTCAAGAGCAACATTTTCTCAAATTTCCCTTGTTTTTGATAATCTAACATACATATTGAGAAATGTTTTATCAGGTATTTTGCATAATGTCCTGTATTGCTGTTATGGTTTGGATGTGAGTTGTGTCCCACAAAGCTCAAGTTAGACAAAAGGAATGTTCAGAGATGAAATGATTAGATTATGAGAGTCTCAGTCTAACAAGTAGATTAATTCATCTCAAGGATCAATCATTTGAATGGATTACTGGGCAGTAATTAGGCACATGGGGCATGGCTGGAGGAATGAGGTCACCGGGTGTGACAGGTTGACATATCTGACTCCATGGAAATGTTATGGGCCAGGCTATATGGCCAATGACTAAACAAACTCCATTTTACCCTTAGACTCCATGTCATGTATGAAATGCTTCTCCCTTGGGAACACCCCACCTCTGTACCCATCAACAGTTGCTTAGTATAGCATGTTTGGCAACACAAAATGGCAATTCTTATATAATATAAAATTGTTCTCTTTTTGGTTCCTATTTTTCTTGGACAATGTACTCTGTCAGCAACAATTGTCTAGATGTTAGTACCCATTCTTTAACTTGTACCCAACTAAGATGGTTTTGACCCACTTCCCCTTCTGCTTATGATTTTAGATCTCATGATGTTAGTTTTTAGTTTTAAATCATAGCAACAGACACTTATGATTGATGTACTGACTGATGGTATAAAAACCCCTGCAACCCTACGCTCAGGGTTGTTCTCCCAATAGCCATTTTGGGCTTTGTGTGAGACAGTCAGCCACCTGGAATAGGGACTCTCCGATTTGGTCTTCTCAGTGGTGATTGGTCTGTTCTTAAAATTGCATCCCACAACACTGGGGACATATCCGTGGGGATTATATTTTGTCTCTGACCTCTCGGCTGACTGGGCTAATGTTTGTCAAGTTCTCTACTGTGAAGTTACTCTTTTATTTCCCCTTTCTGTACTATCTTCTTTGAAAGAAATCACTATACCCTTGGCCCACACTTAAAGCAGGGAGAGTTATGCTCCTTCTTTTTGAGGCTAGTGTCTACATAAATTATTTGGAATTCTTCTGCTTGGAAAGATTGTCCTTTTTCTCCCTTTATTATGTATCCAATCATTTATTTATGTTAGTATTGGCTTATGGACACTTATTTTATACTTTGGAATATTTTGTCAAATTGCTCCAGCTATTGGGGAATCTTTCATTCCACTTCTGTGTCCCTTTAAAGTTCCTCAACTTTGTGGCAAGGAAGGGATTGATTTGTTGAGCCCTTCCTTATTTTCTCCCAGCTCACTTTACATAGTTCCTACACCAGTCCTAGTATCAGCTATTTCTTCAAGGAATCCTGCTTCTTTTTATGGACGAATGATATTAGAAACCAAGATCCGAGGATTAGGTGTGCTCACTGCACTGTATGTAGTGTCATGGCTGTTAGGCCTGCTAAGCTGGTAGAGAAAGGAAACGTATATGTGCATACCAACCCATGCATATACACATTTTATCTACAGGAATTTGTATCAATATTAAGCTAAACTTGAGTTCATTCTGAAGTCTTCTACTCTAATCCATTACCATACGAGTCATTCTAGCCTCCACCTCGCCTATCTATAAACTCCCACTCCAACAGTGAGAAAAATGCCTCCCATCTTCTGACATCCATTTACCTGATTTTTCAGTTCCACAGAATAAATGTAGAGTGAAATCATAACTGTTAAGCTGTATCCCATGGATAATAACTTTATAAAGATGGTACTTATGCACAGTTTACTTCTGTCATTAGTTTTAAAAACAATGCTCGCTTACAAAGTAACCTAAGTCAGCACCTCTTATCACTCCCTCCAGTGATGTTGTTTCATTCATTTGTAATACATACAGTTAGACTATTTTATCACATTTTGGATTCAATCCTGGAATTCTCTCAGCCTCCTAAATGATATATTTACATTTGCATAATTAAGGCTCACTTTTTTGCTATAAAGTTTTGATATATGTGGATATGCCACATATCCACAGCTACATTACCATACAAAATCATTTCAGCACCCTAAAATATTCCATTCTTTACCTATTCAGACTTTCCTCCTCCCACCACCTCCTGCCAAATCCTGGAAAATACTGATCTTTTTACTATCTCTGTCATTTTGACTTTTCAAAACTGTCATATAATAAAGTCAGAGTATGTAGTCTTTGCAGACTGGTTTGTTTCATTTAAAGCTACACATTTTGGCATTGCCATGCTCTTATTATCAGTAGGTAACATTTCATTCTGTGAATATACCAAAGCTTATCCATTAACCTACTGAAGGACACATTGGGTTTTTTGATAATTACAAAAAAAGCTACTATAAATATTCATGTGCAGGTTTTTGTGTAGATTTAAGTTTTCAAATCAGTTGGGCAAAGACATAGGAGTACAATTGCTGGATTATATGGTAAAGATTATGTTTAATTTTGTGAGAAACTGCCAAACTATATTCCAAAGTATCTATATTATTTTGCATTCCCACCAGCAATGAATGAGAGTTCCTGTAATATTTGCACAAGCAACTAGTGTTTTAGTCTGCTTTTTTGCCACTGTAATCAAAAGACCTAACTAAAACAATTTTAAAGGAGGAAGTTTATTTGGGGTTCATGGTTTCTGAGGTCTCAATCCACAGACGGCCAACTCCTTTGCTCTGAGCCTATTATGATTGCAGAACAACATGGTGTATGGGTACAGTGGGGAAAAGCAGCTCAGGACAGGACCACCAGAAGCAGAGAGAGCTCTGCTCACCAGAGACAAAATACAAACCTCAGACACACCCCCCAGTGATTTACCTCCTCCAGTCAGTCACACTCTACCTGCCTACAGTTACCACCCTGGCAATCCACTTAAGTGGATTAAATGCAATGATTAGGTCAAGGCTGTCATAATTCAATCATTTCACCTCTAAATTTCTTGCATTGTCTCACACTTCATAGCTAAAACATAATAATTCGTATTGTTGGATTTTTTAATTTTGTCTACACCAGTATACATATTTTAGGCTTTTACTTCCAATTTATATATTGGATCTTATTCGAATTTATTTTTGCTATTTTGCCACTATTATCTATAAATATCATGATTTTTTATTTCTATGTTCCTCTTTTACTACTTTTATTATATTGATGTTTTCTAGTTCAACATTTAAACTCATTCACTGAATGCTATTAATGACTGAGTATTTGTGCCCTCTCCCCCCATATTCATACACTGAATTACTACATTCATCATGAATTCATACATTCATCCTAATTCCCATTGTGATGGTATTGGTGAAAGTGAGGCCTCTGGGATGGGAGAGTGTCCTTAGAAGAGAAGTGTGATCAGAGCTCACTTTCTTACACGCTCTCTTCTACGTGAGGACACAATGCAAAGGTGGGCATTTAAAAACCAGGAAGAGGGCCCTCAGCAGGAACCAAATCTGCCAGCTCCTTAATCTTGGACCTCCTAGCTTCTAGAACTGCAAGAAACAAATGCTTACTGTTTAAACCACCCAATCTATAGTATTTTATTAGGCAAAGTAATACAAGAGTCTTTTACTATACATATTTTAGGGGTTTTTTCCTGCCATTATTTCTTAAATTTTTCTTTCACTTTCTCTTCTTTACTCTGAGATATTTATGTTTGATCACTTGATGGTGTTCTTCAGATCTCTGAGACTGTGTTTATTTTTTTCTTATTCTGTAATTTCTTATCATTCTTGGTCTTTCATCAATACCATTCATCCATTCTTTTTTGAGTTGTTTTTGGTTGGTTTTTTTGTTTTTGTTTTTGTTTTTGTTTTCCTTTTGGCAGTGCTGAGGATTAAAACCAAGGTCTCACATTAGTTAGGCAAGCATCTTGCCACTGAGCCAAACCCCTGGTTCTTCATACATTCATTGTATTTTGCCAGCTGACCTCTGCTATAATGAATTTTTCACTTCAACAATTATACTTCTCCACTTCAGAATTTGATGTTTTAAATTATTATTATCTCTTTACAGTCTCTATTCGATAAGTCACTAGTGTTACACTTTCCTCAGGTTCTTAAATATTATTTCCTTTATCTAAATATGTTTCTAGTAATTGCTTTGAAGATTTGCTGTGCTAAGTTCAATGACTGGCCCCTCAAAGACAGTTTCAGTTGATTTTTTTTCCTATATAGTGACATTTTCTTGATTTTCATGGAGAATGTTTAAATTGGACATTTTAGATAATATATCACAGCTGCTCTGGATTCTTATCCCCTCCAGAGGCAGGGTAGCTGATTTGTTTGTTTAAGATTTCCTGGATTAATTTTGTAGTCTGTCTCCCCACTGTATACAACTCTGATGCTCTTCTCAGGTTTTTTCATTTTTTATTTCATTTTGTTTTTAAGAGTATTTGCCTAGCTTAGTGGTTAACGAAAGATTGATCTGAAGTTGTGCATAAACATCTTGAGTCATTAGGTCTTTCACTGCCTGCCAACAAATCTGTACGAATTTAAGGAACGCAATCAAAGTTTGGGCAATTTGTGAGTCTATCCTGGGTCACACCTTCTGCATACTCAAGGCCTCACATTCATAACAGCTACTGCCCTCTCTGATCCCATGTCAGTGCACATCCTTGACCATGCATACAAATCATCAGGGACAAGTTAACACTTCTGAAAGCCCCCGATCACTGTCTCAGTCTCTGGATTTCCCTTTTTATTTTGGGGGGTGTTCTGGAGGTTGAACTCGGGCTCTTAACCTCTGAGCCATATCCCCAGCCCTATTTTGTATTTTATTTAGAGACGGGTCTCACTGAGTTACTTAGCACCCCGCTTTTGCTGAGGCTGGCTTTTAACTCGAGATTCTCCTAGCTTAGCCTCCCGAGCTGCTGAGATTATAGGCATATGCCACTGTGCCCGGCTGGATTTCACTTTTTTTTTTAATTTTTATATTTACAGAATGCATTTTGATTCACTGTACCTAAATGGAGTACAACTTTTCAATTCTATGGTTGTAAACAATGTAGATTCACACTATTCATGTAATCATACATGTACCTAGGGTAATGTCTGTCTCAGACTACTATCTTTCCTTCCCCCACCCCCTTCTGCCCCGTTTTTCTCTATACCATCCAAACTACATTCATTCTTCTCTTGCCCCCCCACCATGCCCCCATTATATTTCATCATACATTTATCAGAGAAAACATTCAGCCTTTGGTTTTGGGGGCTTGGCTTATTTCACTTATCATTATATTCTCCAACTCCATTCATTTACCTGCAAATGCCATAATTTTATTCTTCTTTATGAAATATTCCATTGTGAATATATACCACAGTTTCTTTAGCCATTCATCAATTGAAGGGCATGTAAGTTGGTTACACAATCTAGCTATTGTGAATTGAGCAGCTTATGAACATTGATGTGGCTGCATCACTATGGTATGCTGATTTTAAGTCCTTTGGGTATAAACCAAGGAGTGGAATAGCTGGGTCAAATGGTGGGTTCATTCCAAGTTTTCTGAGGAATCACCATACTGCTTTCAAGAGTGGCTGCACCAATTTGCAACTCCACCAGCAATGTATGAGTGTGCCTCTTTCCCCACATTCACGCCAACACCCATTATTGCTTGTGTTCTTGATAATAACCATTCTAATTGAAGTTACATGAAATCTTAACGTGGTTTTAATTTGCAATTCTCTAATTACTAGAGATGATGAACACTTTTTCATATATTTGTTGATCACCTGTATATCTTCTTCTGTGAAGTATCTGCCCAGTTCCTTAGCCCATTTATTGATTAGGTTCTTTGTATTTTTGGTGAAAAGATTTGAAAGTTCTTTATAAATTTTGCAGATTAGTGCTCTGTCTAAAGTGTGTGTGGAAAAGATTTTCCCCCACTCTGTAGGCTTTCTTTTCACATTGTTGTATGTATCCTTTTCTGAGAAAAAGCTTTTTAGTTTGAATCCATTCCATTTATTGATTCTTGCTTTGATTTCTTGTGCTCTGGTGCTCTTGTTCAGGAAGTCTGGTCCTAAGCCAACATGATGAAGATTCATGCCTACTTTTTTTCTATTTGGTGAAGGATCTCAGGTCTAATTCCTAGATCCTTGATCCATTTTGAGTTGAGTTTTGTACAGGGTGAGAGATAAGGGTTTAATTTCATTTTACTGCATATGGATTTCGAGTTTTGTCAGTACCATTTGTTGAAGAAGCTATCTTTTCTCCATCATATGTTTTTGGCACCTTTGTCTAGTATGAGATAACTGTACTTATGTGAGTATGTCTCTGTGTCTTCTATTCTGTACCATTGGTCTACCTGTCTATTTTGGTGCCAATACCATGCCATTCTATTTTGTTACTATTGCTCTATAGTAGAGTTTAAGATCTGGTATTGTGATACCTCCTGTATCACTCTTCCTGCTCAGTATTGCTTTGGCAATCTGTGTCTTTTGTTCTTCCAGATGAATTTCATGATTGCTTGCTCTATTTCTATGAGAAATGTCATTGGGATTTTAATCAGAATTGTGTTAAATCTGTATAGCACCTTTGGAAGTATGGCCATTTTGATAATATTAATTCTGCCTATCCAAGAACATGGGAGATCTTTCCATCTTCGAAAGTCTTCTTCAATTTCTTTCTTTAATGTTTTTTCTTCAATTTGTTTCTTTCTTCTTCAATTTGTTTCTTTAATGTTCTGTAGTTTTCATTGTAGAGGTCTTTCACCTCTTTTGTTAGATTGATTCCCAACTTTTTTTTTGAAGTTATTGTGAACTGAGTTATTTCCATAATTTCTCTTTCAGATGATTCATTGCTTATGAATAGAAATGCATTAGATTTATATGTGTTGATTTTTATATACTGCTATTTTGCTGAATTCATCTATTAGGTCTAGAAGTTTTCTGGTGGAGTTTTTTGGATCCTTAAATATAGAATCATGTCATTGGCAAATAGTGACAGTTTGAGTTCTTCTTTTCCTATTCGTATTCCTTTAATTTCTTTGGTCTGTCTAATTGCCCTGGCTAGTATTTCAAGCACGATGTTGAATAGAAGTGGTGAAAGAGGGCACCCCTGTCTTCTTTCAGTTTTTAAAGGAAATTCTTTCAGTTTTTCTCCATTAAGAATGATGTTGGTTGTGGGCTTAGCATAAATAGCCTTTACAATGTTGAGGTATGTTCCTACTATCCCTATTTTTTCCAATGTTTTGAGCATGAAGGTATGTTGTAGTTTGTCAAACGCTTTCTCTGCATCTATTGAAATAATCATATGATTCTTAATCTTAAGTCTATAAATGTGATGAATTACATTTATTGAATTTTGGATATTTAAACAAACTTGCATTCCTGGGATGAACCTTACATTCAACCTTGCACTTGATTGTGGTGCACGATCATCTTCATATGTTTTTGTATGCGATTTGCCAGAATTTTGTTAAGGGTTTTTGCATCTATGTTCATCAGAGATATTGGTCTAACATTTTCTTTCCTTGATGCGTCTTTGTCTAGTCTTGGTATCAGAGTGATACTATCTTCATAGAATGAATTTGGAAGTGTTCCCTCCTTTTTTATTTCATGGAATACTTTGAGAAGTATTGGTATAAGTTCTTCTTTGAAGGTCTTGTAGAACTCAGTTGAGAATCCATCTGGTCCCTGGCTTTTCTTGTTTGGTAGACTTTTGATGGCTTCTTCTATTTCATTGCTTGAAATTGGTCTGTTTAAATTGTGTGTGTCCTCCTGGTTCAGTTTGAGAGGATCTTATGTCTCTAGAAATTTTTCTATGTCTTCAATTTTCTATTTTTTACAAGTATAGATTTTTCAAAGTAGCTTCTAATTATGTATTTCAATGGTGCTGTCATGATCTTTTCTTTTTCATCATGAATTTTAGTAATTTGAGTTTTCTCTCTCCTTCTCTCTGTTAGTGAGTCTAAGAGTTTATTCTATTGTTTACTTTTTCACAGCACTTTTTGTTTTGTCAATTTTTTGAATTGTTTCTTTTGTTTCAATTTCATTGTTTTCAGCTCTGATTTTAATTATTCCCTGTCTTCTACTACTTTTGGAGTTGTTCTGTTCTTCTTTTTCTAGGGCTTTCAGATGTAATGTTAGGTCATTTAGTTAACTTTTTATTCTTTTCTCGAAAGTGCTCCATGCAATGAATTTTCCTCTTAGTACCGCTTTCATAGTGTCCCAGAGATTTTGATATGTTGTATCATCATTCTCATTTACCTTTAAGAATTTTTTTATCTCCTCCCTGATGTTTTCTATTATCCATGCTTCATTCAATAGCATATTATTTAGTCTCCAGGTGTTGGAGTAGTTTCTATTTTTTATTTTATCATTGATTTCTAATTTCATTCCATTATGATCTGATAGACTACAAAGTACTATCTCTATCCTTTTGTATTTGCTAAGATTAGCTTCGTGGCATAACATGTGGTCTATTTTAAAGAAGGATTCACGTGCTACTGAGAAGAAAGTGTATTCACTTGTTGATGGATGGAATAGGCTATATATGTCTGTTAAGTCTAAGTTATTGATTGTGTTATTGAGTTCTGTGGTTTCTTTGTTTAGTTTTTGTCTGGAAAATCTATCCAGTGGTGACAGCAGTGTGTTAAAGTCACCCAGAATTATTGTGTTGTGGTCTGTTTTGTTACTGGAATTGAGAAGGATTTGTTTGACATACATGGGTGCACTGTTGTTTGGGGCATAAGTATTTACAATCATTATGTCTTCCTGATTTATGGTTCCCTCAAGCAGTATAAAATGGCCTTCTTTATCCCTTCTGACTAACTTTGGCTTGAAGTCCACTTTATCTGATATAAAGATGGAAAACCCCACTTTTTTACTGAGTCCCTGTGCATGGTATGTTTTTTCCCATTCTTTCACCTTTAGTCTGTGGATGTCTTTTTCTATGAAATGAGTCTCTTGAAGGCAGCATATTGGGCTTTCTTTTTAATCTAATCTGTCAGTCTATGTCTTTTGATTGATGAGTTTAGGCTATTAACATTCAGGGCTTTTATTGAGATATGATTTGTATTCCCAGTCATTTTGGCTTATTTTTGGTTTTTAACTTGACTTAGTTTCTCCTTTGATTGGCTTTTCCTTTAAGGTAATTCCTCCCTTTACTGACCTACATTGTTGTTTTTCATTTCCGCTTCTTGGAATATTTTGCTGAGAATGTTCTATAGTGCAGGCTTTCTATTTGTAAATTCTTTTAAATTTGTTTATCATGGAAGGATTTATTTCATTTTCAAATCTGAAGGTTAGTTTTGCTGGGTATAAGATTCTTGGTTGGCAACCATGTTCTTTCAGAGTTTGAAATATGTTGTTTCAGGCCCTTCTAGCTTTTAGGGTCTGAGCTGAGAAATCTGCTGATATCCATATTGTTTTACTCCTATATGTAATTTGATACTTTTCTCTCACAACCTTTAAAATTCTATCTTTATTTTGGATGTTAGGCATTTTCATTATAATGTGCCTCAGTGTGGATCTGTTGTAATTTTGTGCATTTGGTGTTCTGTAAGCCTCCTGTAGTTCCTGTAGTTGATTTTCCATTTCATTCTTCTGGTTGGGGAAACTTTCTGATATTATTTCATTAAATAGGATGTTCATTCCTTTGGTTTGAATCTCTGTGCCTTCCTCAAACCTGATAATTCTTAAATTTGGTCTTTTCATGATATCCATAGTTCTTGGAGGTTCTGTTCATGATTTCTTACCACCTTCTCTGTTTGGGCAACTTTATTTTTCAAGATTAAATATTTTGTCTTCATTGTCTGAGATTCTGTCTCCCAAGTAAGCTAGACTGTTGGTGATACTTTCCATTGAGCTTTTTATTTGGTTTATTGTTTTCTTCATTTCAAGGATTTATGTTTGTTTGTTTGTTTGTTTTTCAGAAACTCTATCTCTTTGTTGAAATTGATCTTTTGCTACCTGAGGTTGCTCTTTCAACTGTTTATTGGAGTGATCATTCATTGCCTGCATTTGCTCTCTTATCTCATCCTTTGCTTCGTGAATCATTTTAATTATGTATATTCTGAACTCCTTTTCTGAAATTTCTTCTATGCTGTCATTGGATTCTATTAATATAGAATCTTTGTTTGTTTGGAACATTTTCTTCCCTTGTTTTTTCATGTTGTTAACATATCTTCCCCTCTAGCAGTACATATCTGGGATATTGCAGTTTCCCTCCTATAGGTTTATGGTGACCCTGCAGGTTTCCAGAACCTCTTCTTTAAGGGGGAGATCAATATTGGCAGCATCCAGCACAGACAATATGAAGCCCTAAACCAATATCCCTATGAAGATGTTAACAATATTGTCATAATAAACAGAGAGAATGAATTCAAATATCATCTACAATATAACAAATCATTTGCAATGTGGTCTACAGTTTCTAATGGTGAACAAAGAGGATGGGGAGAGATGTAGGATGTAACTGTTAATGGGTTAAGAAAAGAATATAGAGAAGTTTTAGATTGTAGAAAGAGTGAAAGCAGAATCAAAAGAAATTGGTTGTTAGCTTGAGAAAAGGGAGAAAGAGACCCTGAGGAAAAAGTTAAACAAAAGGAAAATAGAGCAAGAAAAATAGAGAAATAAAAACTTAAAAATTTACAAAAAGGAGAAAAACAATCTACACTATAACAGTCATACACTATTCAAACCTCTCAGTCTTCAGTAGCCTGATGCTTGAGAAGTACCTGAAATTGAGTTTCCAGTCTCCAGCAGGCTTCTCAGGATGGAATTGCCCCCACCTAAAGATGGCAGCTTCCACTTCTAGGATAATCCAAAATGGCTGAACTGGTTTCTAAACACATTGAAAAATGGGGAACTGCAGTGTAGGGCATGGGCACCGAGTCCAAGTGGGGGGCAGTTGGTCAGGTCAGGGGTCCTGGAGGCAGGGTGCAGTCAGTTGGGCTGAGGGGTCCTGGAGGCAGGGTATGGTCAGTTGAGCCAGGGATCCTGCAGGTCCTGGCTGTTGTCCCAAAATGGCAGCAGCCACGTGTAACCAAACCTGTGGGTACTGTGACAGTGGACTTACAGGCAACACCAGGAAGCTGGCAATCCACTGGTGGTCTGCAGGTGGTCTGCAGGCTACTGGTGGAGATTGGCAGATGGACCTTGGGAGGTGGGTGATGGGTAGGTGAAAGGCAGGTGATTGGCAGGCAAGAGGCAGGCAAAAGGGAAAATGGTAGATGATAAGCAACAGTCAGTGAGTGATCTGCACTCAAAAGGTAGTATATATTCTGGCAGACTGTGGGTGATCAAGGTGGACAAATTGAGTAAACAGCAGGGGATCGATGAGCAGCAAAGACTGTCTCACAGCGAAACAGATTTTCCTCTGCTTGAAACCCAGTTACAAAGTGACAAGGAACACAGCCTCCCTCTAGTCCACCATCTTGGATCCACACTGGATTCCATTTTTAATTTAAATTTTCAGTCTGTTGCTTACCAAAGCAATATTAGGACCTCAGGCTATCTACAGTATCAACCTTCTTAAATTGTTTGCTCTGATTCCTGGATTTTTTTAAGCTATTATTTTTTAAAATATTAAAAAATTTTTTAGTTGTTGATGAGCTTTTATTTTCTTTACTTATTTATAACAATGACCCTGTGTATGTGTGTTGTACTCCAAAGTGAATCAGCTCCTTCTAGTAAGTAGTAGACTGCCAGTCCTCATAGCTTGTCCTGCTCTGATCTGTCACTGGACAGCAGAGCTGAGGTGGGGAATAGAGGAACCCCAGGAAATGATATTCTTACTACATTCTTACTGATAACCTTGTCATTCTTATTGATGTTTAGTTTTTCAAATAGTCGGATGTCTTTGGTTGATTTCTAAAATCCTGAAGTGGTCATGTATGGTTTCGTCATTGCTTTTGAAAGATAAAATTTGCCTCTTCACTCCTATTCCAGAAATCCTACTCAAAGTCAAATATTTTGCTTCAAGGGCAGAGTTCATTGTAACATTTCATTATGACATATGATAAAGGGAAAGAAATGTAAAGATTTATGGAAAACTTTAAAATTGGACTATATTCCATTTTTTAAATAAATGGATTCAACAGCAGAAAGACAGCTACAAATCCAATGCAATTCTGGTTCAAATGTCAATGGATTTGTTTTTTGAGGGGACAAGATCTCACTAAATTGCCTAAGCTGGTCTCAAACTCAAAATCCTCCTGCCTCCTTCTATGATGGCTGGGATTACATGTGTGTACCAGCATTTGAAGCTCCAGTGGGATTCTTGATAGAATTTGATTAGACAGAATGGATCTTGGCACTGCAAGAAGTCGATGGTACCATGTGGAAAGCACAAAAACAGATTGTGGTAGGTGGAATTCTAAGAATGATCCCCAAGGATCCTAGTCCTTCTGCAATACACTCCCCTATGAGTGGGGGTGGAATATGATAAAATAATATCCTCCATATGATTATGTTATATCTTATGGAAAAAGGAAAATTATCTGGGCAGGTTTAACCTAATCATATAAGCTCTTTAAAAGCAGAGAATATTTTCTGGCTGGAGAAAGAGAAAGAAGTTGGAGACACTATGTGTAAGAGGAACTAGCATGTCACTGCTGGCTTTGGAGATGAATGAGTCCTTGCCAAGGAATGCAGGTGGTCCAGAGTTGCTGAGAATGGCCACAGGTTCACACCCAACAAGGAAACACAGATCTCCGTCTATAACTTCAAGGAACTGAATTCTGCCAACAACCTGAGTGAGTTGGAAAGCAGATAATTCCTCAGACCTTCAGATAAGAGCTCCAGCCAGCTAACATCTTGATTTTGGCTTTGTGAGAAATTTATGAGAACCCAGCTAAGCCTGAACTCCTGATCAGCAGAAAGATAACAAATGGGTGTTGTTTTACAATCCTAAATCTTTGGTAACTTGTTACACAGCAATAGAAAATTGATACACAGTCTTACAGTTATATAGATATTGGCTATATGACAGAAGAGCATTTGCAGACCATTAGTAAAGGGGGAACTATTTGATGAGTAATTTGGGGACAAATTTAGTTATACACAGGGATAAAGCATTGGATCTACCTCAAAATATGACAATAAAATAGAAACTTAAATATTTATAAGACATATTAGAAGAACTTCATGAACTATGGGAAAATAGGAATTCTTTAATCAAAAATGTAAAATACTGTAAAGAATTGAAAATTCAATTACATAAAAAAATTAAATATTCTGCTCATCAAAGGTCAACATTAAAAAAAGAACAAGAAAGAACTGAAAAGCAGTAGCGTATGACATCTCAAGAGTCAGAAGCATGTTGGTGTCAATAACATGAAGAGAGAGCCTATAGAATGGGAAAAGATATTTACCACATGCACCTAAGATAGAGCATTAATCTCCAAAATATATAAAGAACTCAAAAAACTTAATACCAAAAAACCAAATAACCAATAAATAAATGGGCAAAGAAACTGAACAGAAGAAGAAATATAATCAATCAACAAATATATGAAAAAATGTTCAACATCTATAGCAATTAGAGAAATGCAAATCAAAACTACACTGAGATTCCATCTCACTCCAGTCAGAATGGCAATCAGCAAGAAGACAAGCAACGATACAACAATAAATGTTGGTAAGAATGTAGGGAAAAAGGTACACTTAAACATTGCTGTTGGGACTGCAAACTGGTGCAACCACTGTGGAAAGCAGCATGGAGATTCCTCAGAAAACATGGAATGGAACTACCATTTGACCCAGTCATTCCACATCTAGGTTTATACCCAAAAGATTTACAATCAATATACTACAGTGACACAGCCACATCATGTTTATAGCAGGTCAATTCACAATAGCTAAGCTATGGAACCAACCTAGGTGTTCTTCAACAGATGAACAGATAAACAAAATGTGGTACATATCCACAGTGGAAAATTACTCAACCATAAGGAAGAACGAAATTATGGCATTTGCAGGTAAATGGATGGAACTGGAGAATATTATGCTAAGTGAAATAAGCCTATCCCAAAGAACCAAAGTCTGGATGTTTTCTCTGATATGTGGATGCTAATTCACAATAAAGGGGTGGAGGGAGAATAGAGGTATTTTGGAATAGTCAGAGGGGAGAGAAGGGAGGGGAGGGGCATGGAGGTAGGAATGATAGTAAGATGAAATGGACATTATTACTCTATGTACATATATGATTACATGACCTGTGTAAATTCTGTATCATATACAACCAAACAAATGAGAAGTTATATTCCATGTATGTAAGTTGTGTCAAAATGCATTCTACTGTCATATATAACTAATTAGAGCAAATAAAAAATATTTTAAAAAAGAGTCAGAAGCATGTTTGAAGTGGAAGTTGCCATCTGTTGAATGTCAATGAAAGATGGAGTTGGAGACACAAAGAACATTAGTTACCCTAATAAGCACATTGTCAATGGGGTATGTGGAAATCCAGGGTAGTGCATGGACAGCTGAGACTCTTGTTCCTCACCCTTCCAGATAATTCCTCACCCTTCCAGATAATGCCACATCTTCCACAGTGTCCCTAATGTCCTGTCACTTGCTTATTATTATCTCTCCTAAAATGCTTAAGCATAGCAGTGCATTTCTACTGTTTTTATTCTATAACAGAGCAAATAGAAATGTGATCTGCTTCACTATGTGCCCTTGACAATTCTATCATATTTCTGATGTTTCTATATATAATTGAGAATGAGAAAAACCATAATAAAATTGTGTCAATTCCCATAGTTAAAAATGTCCTAATTGTTTTTAGGAAGCTGAGCTTTCTGGAGGATCAAAGAATGGCAATTTGAGGTGTGGCCAACCAGTGCCAAATCGCTAAACCTCATATATGTGTTTTTAGTACCAAAGACACACTGAAAGAATCTTCACTCCCTTCCTTCTTCCTCTCATTGCCCCTTCCAAGATTGAGCCAATTTTGGTCACTTTGGCCCCATTATTTCTTCAACAAAGAGTTGATGGTTCAGATATTAGATGTCCCCCAAAAGTTCATGTGTGAGACAATGCAAGAACATTCAGAGGTGAGATGATTGGATTATGAGAGCCTTAACCAAATCAATGAATTAATCCCTAGTTATCACTGAGTGATAACTAGGCAGGTAGGGTGTGACTAGAGGAGGTAGATCCCTGGGGATGTGTATTTGGGGTATATATTTGGTGAGTTGAGCTTAGTGTCTGTCTGTCTGTCTGTCTCTGCCTCTCTCTGTCTCTCTCTCTCTCTCTCTCTCTCTCTCTCTCTCTCTCTCTCTCTCTCTCTCTCTCTCTCTCTCTCTGCTTCCTGATGTTCCAGCTGCTTTCCTCCACCATACTCTTCCACCATGATAGTCTGCCTCACCTCAAGTCCTGAGGAATAGAGCCAGCCTTCAATCTGAAAATTCTGAAATCATGAGCCCCAAAATAAACTTTTCCTCCTTAAAATTGTTCTTGTCAGGATTTTTGGTCGCAGCAGTGAAAAATCTGTCTAAAACTAGAAGTCAAGCAAAAGAAGTGCAGGGGACAGAAACAGAGACCTGACCGGTGCTCCCCCACCAGGGGTTGTACCTCATCCAGTGAAATCTTGAAAATATTCTCCTTCCTCAACATTATTCTCCTCTAGCAAAAAATAGCTCCTAAACTGTATAAGCTCTGAGTGTGCAAAGGGATTTCAAATTTTCCCTAATGAAGATTATAATTAAAATATTTAAATGGGTTTTTAATTTTCTTTCTGGGCCATGCTATTTCCTAGCCCTCTTCAGGAGCTCCTATTGTTCAGTCTTGACAGAATTCTCTGTTAGAAATTATAGCCTGCTGCCTTTCAGCATCTTCATTAAAATGCAATGCTGCCAGATATATCTGCATGCATATGAATGAAGCATATATAGAATAATTAAGTCATGAATAACACATTGCTGAGCATGGCTTTTCCTGAATAAGGAGAGAATGTTATTTATGAACCCAGAGATTTTATATTATATTAAAAAATAATTGGCAATACCAAATATTATTTGAGGACTCATTAATTTAAATTATAATCATCTTGCTATAAACTCCATTTTTTTTAATAAAATGGCAATTTACATTGGAAAATGAATGCAAATTTACGTGCGATTTTTCTTCATTTTGCTCAAAAGGCCACCCGAAAGCTGTTGGCAATGGAGGTTGCATAATTTGAGACTCTTCTTTTAGATCTATTGTAAACAAAAAGCTATTAGCATCACAGCAATCAAACAGGCCTGGGTTCAAACTAATAGTGACATATCAGGGGAAAAACAGAGACTATTGGGATAATATATAGCACATATATGTTGTTTTGGGTTTTTTCCCTGGAACCTGACTCACAGCTCCTACAACTCTTGTTACTTTCTGACTAGAGCGATAAGAGTATATTTTGTTAAAATACTTTATTTGCTTGTTCATTTTTGAGGGTATGAAAATTGCTCAAAAATTAGATTCACAATTAAAAACTAAATACTAAAAAAAAAAAAAAAAAAAAAAAAAAAATCTTCTCAGTCATTCACATAACTCCAGAACAGATTCCAGAGCAATACAAGTAAAAGTCTTTTGTTATTTACAACAAACCCTTTAAAACACACAAGTTTAGGTTTAAGTCCCTAGAAAACCACAGATTGGGGGACTAGTTGCCTGAAGAACCAACCAGGTGATTGGAGGATTAGAACTCTCAACTCAATAACCTACTTCCAGGGAAGGGAGACAGGTTGACAGTGAAGTTGATCACTGAAGTTAATCCATCATGCCTCTGTAATGAAACCTCCATGCAAACTGAAAATAACTTAGTTTAGGAGTTTTCAGGCTGGTAAACAAGAACCCACCCACATGCTAGGAAGCTTATACACCCAGAAGGAAGTCCTGCACTTGGACCCCTTCCAGATTTCTCTTCAACTGGTTGTTTCTTTATGTACTTAAAATATCCTTTGTAAAATGTGGGCAAATATAAGTAAAGTGTTTCCCTGAATTCCCTGAGCTGATCTGGAAAGGTGGTCAGACCCAAGGAAGGGGATGGTTATGAGAACCCTGACTGATAGTCAGTTAGAAGTTCCAGAGGTACAGACTTGGAATTGTCACGGAGGAGATCCTGGAGAGGGAGACATCAACTCAGGATGATGGGATCCTTTACAAACATTGCAGAAAAGAATTTCAAGATGCATCAGATAGAAGCACAAACAATTTATTAGAAAAACAAGAAGCTTGCATTGAGGAGAGAATGTGGGCTATTTTTAGAGGGGGATGCACTTTTAGAGTCTTAGACTCTTAAAAGAAATTTGGTGAGGGTGGACTTGGAAAGATGTGTGGGGATGACATCAGTTTGGCAATTACAAGATGGTTTATAGTAGTCTGACTGGACTCAAGATCTCTCTGGATCCTTATTAAACATCTTTATCTGATCAATGGATAACATTGGTAAAGTGCCCTGTATATAGATAGCTCTTGTATCTTCCTTTGCGCAATCTATTCTAAAAATACATGTTTTAACACTGAACAGAGAAATTTTTTAAGTGGGTGAATTTGCAGTAACTTTAAGATTGAGAGTGAAGAGTCATAGATATTCCAGAAATTTGGGAGTAACAGATCTAGAAGGATTATCAGCTTAGGGAGTGAAGGTGTGAGTTACTTTAGCAAAGGCTTTCAGATCAAATTATAATCTCATTCCTTCCTTTTGTCTCCTTTCTACCTTTTATTTTCTTCAATCCTATCTCAGAAATAGCATCTGTAGTAAAGGCAGTTTTGTAGGATTGAGCTTTCCCTCTATAGAAACTTATGCTACCTTCAGGTAGATGGTGTCAGATGAAATTTAGTTAGAGGACATCTGGCTGGTGTCCATTGCAGAATTGTTTGCTTGCTTTGTGGGGCTGTGGTCACAGAAGCATTCTGCATTGTGAGAATATAGTAGGATGAAAAAATAAATAAATAAAACGGGTTTTTTTCTACTCACTATTCTAAAATGGTTCTTAGACTCTCAAGGAATATTGTGGAAGGAAAATCTGAGCTTCTCTGAGCCTACTCCTTCCCTGCAGGCACTGTGTCAAGACGGGATCTTTTGCTAAAGCTCCAGCTTAGCAATGACTACAGTCTAAATATATTCTAAAGGTAAACTCCATTACAGTTTCAGCACTGCTGAATGTTTAGCTCTGTGCCTTCCTAAGATTTTGAGCCATGGAGTACTGTTTGTTAGGGTGGCAGAGATAGAGAGAGGAGCAGCAAGTGAAAAGGCCAAGGCAGAGATTGGAGAAAGGGACATGACTAAAAGGAAAGGAAAAGAATGTCTCTTCCTCCTTGGCCTCACCAGATCCCTTGGTTGAGTCTCTCTCTTGATCCTAGTTCTTTGTGATTCATTTCACATTGAGCGTTTTTCTTCTTTTTCAATTACACATGCTACAAAGTCCCTGAACAAGGGGTTAACCCAAATGTCAGAGGAGCAAATGACCTGGCCCCTAAGGGACTCCTATTGGAAGTCTTGTGAATCCCTTGCCTCCTATCAATTTTCTCTTCCAGGGACCTCAGTTTCAGCTCTCTTCTCAAGGATCACAGCAGTTCCCTGGTGGGGTTCCTGCCTATAATCTCTCAGCTGTATACCCAGTGTTCCACCCTGCCTTTCTGTCCATCACAACCCCCATTCAAGTGAAGAACACTCCCAAGACCAGCCCTGACTATGTTGTTTCTCTGATAAAAGTTCAGTGATGACTTCTCATTCCCTTCAGGATAAAATGCAAACCACTCAGCATGGTTCAAACAGCTGTGCACATCCTGGAACCAGATAGCATCTTTGGCTTCTTCTGACAGGCCCTACATGGCCTCTTCCCTCCAGTCTGAGTTCATCATGTTTCCTGACCTTTCACATGCCGTTTGCCTACCTGCCATCTGTTCCTCATGCAGCTCACAGGCATGCCTGTCCTGCAGATGTTCCCTGACCATCCTCACACACTCTGATTTTGACCCCCTCTGAAAATACTTTTTCATACTGCAGTACAGCAGTTCCTTTGCTTTTCCATTTTCCCCACTAGGGTTCAGTCTTCCTGAAAGTAGGAAACTGTTTGACTTGCTGTTCCTGGGTTTGCCCCAGTGTGCAGCAATCAAAGCTCCTTTAATGGAAGGTGAACAATACAAAGAATGAGCCAGAATGAGGTAGGCAGTCAGCTTCTGCCTCAGATGGCACTAAGTAAAAGCATTAGCCTTTAGAGAAAGACAGGCTTAGGTTTGAATCTTGACTCTGCTATTTACTTAGTGACAGTAAATTATCTCATTGCTCTGAGCCCCCATTTTTTAATCTTTAAAATAGGTATGTATATTCAGGTTGAACACCCTCAATCCAAAATCTGAAACATTTTTAAACACCAAGTGGAAAATTCCATTACATGGAACCTTGTTCTGTGTGTAATGTTATTAAAATATTATATAAAATTACCCTTAATCTGTATATAAGGTGTATATGCATATGAAACAAGTTAATATTGTATTTAAACCTAGGTTCTATCTCTAGGATTTCTCATTATGTATATGCAAATATTCTCATATCCAAAAAAATCAGAAATTTAAAACACTTCTTTTCCCAAGCATTTCAAATAAGGGATATTCACGGTATTTGTATTTCATGCGGTTATTTTGAAAATTAAGTGAGAGAATATAGTGTTTTGTAGGAGACCTGACAACATATAGTATGCAATCAATAATGGTAAATCTCAGTATTGTTACTATTTTTGTTACTGTTAAAACAGCCAGTAAAATGTCCATGTCTGTGGTACACAATTCACAATAGTCAAATTATGGAACCAACCTACTTGTCCATCAATGGATGAATGAATAAGGAAAATGTGGTATGTATATACATATAAATATATATATATATATATATATATATATATAAAATGGAGTTCTAGTCAGCCATAAAGAAAAATGAAATCATGCCATTTACAGGAAACTCAGAACATTAATAGAACTTAAAAACATTATGTTAAGTGAAAAAAGTCGAACTCAGAGGATCAAGGGTCATATTTTTCTCTCATGTAGGAGTTAGAGAGGAAAAGGAAAATAAAGGTGATAGGCAGGAGGGGATCTCATGAAAATTAAAGACAGATCAATAGAGTAGAGGAAAAGGACCAGCAAACAAGAGAAGCAGAGGGAAGGGGAAATACTAGGGAATGATATTGGCCAAATTATATTGTTATAATGTGTACTTGTACAAATATATGACTACAAATCCTACCATTATATACAACTACAATGTACCAACTAAAAATATACAAAATATAAATTTATAAAAACAGCCAGTGAAAAACTGAAAAAGACCACTTTGGGTTGGGGTGAAATCTTTACCTTCATTTTACTTGACTTCAGTGTAATTCATAATGCAACCCCATAAGCAAAACAGACTAAGCAGACCTGCAGACCAACCTTACCTGCTCCTCCATCTAGTCCCTGTTTTGCAGGGAAGAGGATCCCCTAACTTTACTTTATGAAATCTCTTTCTTTCAGTTCCACATTCATCTGGTACCTATTTAACAAGGGCACTGCACTGACTGAGGCATTGATACAGTGTTGATACAGCAAGAAGATGTCCTTCCCTCGTTCACTGGCATTGACCTACAGGGTGACCGTAGGAAGTCAACCTGTGTGGGTGTCTCTTATTTCCCCATCTATATAATTAGACACATGAACTACTTGATCTCTAAGCTTCCTCACATCACCCAAATTACAAAGAGAAGCTTGGTCCCTATTCTACAAAGGAAAAGAGAACTGTAATTGTGATGGGCCCAAGTTACAAAGCTATAAATGCTCTTATTGTGCTTTGTTGCACAAAGTAAGAGGCAAGTAAAGAATGTGAATATGTAATAAATACAATTTTCTTTATCCCAGCTGAGGACTGTAACTTTTACTTGGCTCCCACTCTCACACAAGCCTTGCCCTGGTGATGCTGCAGATTACTAGATTTCTTGTAATGGAGTCCCAGAATGTAGGAGGTACAGAAAGAACAAAAGCTGACAGGGTGGTTATTTGCAGAATGAAGAAAACCAAAAACTCACAGGCAGGTGGTGAAGAAGAGAGGGAGCAAGAAGTTGTTGAGAAAAGAAAGAGGATAGGGGTAGCTGACATGAATTAGGGGGGAAGCTATTGGACACTATGGGAGAGAGTGGAAAATTCTAATGAGTCGTCATGGGCTATAATCTCTAGTCCCCTCTCTGTTCTTTAAGATAGACAAGTAGAAGAGCAAAATTCAGAAGGACTATGTGTCTCTGAATGCCATACCTCCTGAGGGACGGGACCAAATGGGTCAAATCATCAGACGACTTTACATCCGCTAATGAGGAGAGAGAGAGATACCTATGGTACAGGCACACGAATGTGTGCTCTGAATAGATATTTAATTTTCAGGGTAAAGGGAATGGATGAATTATGATGCGAGGTGATTTCAGAACACTGAAAAAGAAAATTTTGACATTTTATTAACAAGGGAAAGGGGGAAATGGTGAACTTTGTTACAGTAAGATGGTCAAACCTAATGAAATTCACTTGAAAAGCATAATTGACAGAAGTAAAGAATGTATTCTAGGGGCTGGGCTTGTGACTCAGTGGTAGAGCACTTGCCTAGCATGTGTGAAGCACTGGGTTCAATGCTCAGCACCACATAAAAATAAATATATAAAATAAAGGTATTTTGTCCATGTACAACTAAAAAAATTTTTCTTAAGTATTCTAGTATTACAGATAGGAAAGCATTCTATAGGCATATTAAGATTATTCAATTATCTTTTTTTCCTTTTTAAAACTGATGTTTAGTTCATACATATGAAGGTATAGCTTAATATGGCTAATACTTCAACTGAATTTTTCTTTTTCTATTTGTTTGTTTTGTATTGTTTTGTTTTGGTTTTGGTTTTGTTTTGTTTTGTTTTGTTCTGTTTTTGCAGAAATAGAGATTGAACCCAGGGGTACTCTACCATTGAGTTAACACCTCCAGTCTTTTGGTTTTTATTTTTTTATTTGCTTATTTATTTATTTTTTTTGAGATAGGGACTCACTAAAATGCCCAGACTGGCCTTGAATTTGTAATCCTCCTGCCTCAGCCTCCCATGTAGCTGGGATAACAGGGATACACCATCACGCCTGACTGAACTTGCATTTTAGAAAGATTATTCTGGTTTTAGAGTGAAGCATGAGTGAACAGAAGCAAGACTAAGGAATCTAGCTATGAAGTCTAACAATAATTCAGACACGGAACATGGGAATCTAAACTGAACAGAGAGACTTGGGTTTGAGCCACACACTTTGCAATTCACACATGTACTCTTGGACAAATTGCTTCCCGAAATCTTGATTTTATAATCTAGAAATGTGAGTGAACATACATAGCTTTGTTGAAGGGTTTGTAAAAGGATCAAGCTTGCAAAGCATTTAGCATAGTTACTGGAATAAAAACAAAATGGCACCTTGGAAGTAATGAGCAAATATGCAGGAGTTAAACTGTGATGTTGCCCAGGCACCGAGTACCAAGGAAAGAAGCAGTGGGCCAAGGTCGTCCATGTTGACTATGGATCTCTGCCTTCCTAAATGCTTCTCTACAGAAGATAAAGCACACACCATGAAATGAGGGTACTACCACTACCAACAAACTATTTGTTTCTTGGCAACTCTGCCACAGCTCATTTTTGGAATAAGCAATCAGGAAAGCATACATGAAGGTGGCTGGTCATCTCCTTGATAAAACCCACACCCCATGTGACCTGATGAAACTACGGTTTTTCTCAGCTGCTCAGATGAGGTAGAAAAATGAGGTCTGCATTTTCATGCTATTTTGATTTTGAGGTTTAATTAGTGTTGTTTCTGGGGAATTCATTGCTTTAATTAATGATGTGCCCTGAATCTCTTAAGTGAAGAATGCCATTGCAAACATGAATATGTAATGAGTACAATTTTCTTTATCCCAGCTGAGGAGCATGGCTTTTACTTGGCTCTTACCTCTCTGTACAAGCACAAGAAACTGAGGTACTAAAAGGAGCAGGGCTGACAAGGTTTTATTTGTGTATCCATTTCTATAACTCAAGTGTTCTTTTATTTCACTTAAAAGCTGGGACCAATAACAAGGAAACCAAAGAGAAAAATGAATCAGCTTGCTTGGGTACATTTTTAGACCTTCTCTTAACTACTTATAAATCAATAATACAAGTTCTGAGTCAGGATTTCTCAATCTCAGCACATTTGTAGCCAGATAATTCTTTGTTGTGGAAGGACTGTTCTGGGCTTTATAGGATGTCCAGCACTAAACCTGACTTCAACCCACACTAGTAGCATGTCCCTTTCCTGAAATCCAAAATATTTCCAGATATTGACAAATATTCCTTGGAAACAAAACTGCCCCCAGGTGAGAGTCACAGGTTTAAACAAAAGACTTACTTTGCAGGAAGGTCAAGATAAAGTATATCAGTCAATAATAAAAGTGTTTATTGAGGACTTGCAACATACAATGCTTGGTGTTACAGAAAATACAGAAATACAGAAAGTATTATGCAATATTTGGAAGGACTTTGAACCTGAACTCTAGATTCATATCTGCTACTTTCTAGCTATGTGACCTAGAGTAACTCATTTTCCTGTTCTGAGTTTCCTCATCTTGCTAACGAACAAGTTTGAGAAATGCTGGGAAAACAGATGTGTGCTTTTACAACTGGATGAGTAGAGAGCACGACTGACATGCTGATCAAATACAACATGTCTAGCAAGGTCAGTGGTTACTCAAGGGCACCAGAATTCAAGATGATCTGAAAAGCCACATCTAAGTCATAGCATTTGCATATAGATAAAGTTATGCATTGGAACTCAGACATACACTCCATGGCACAAATACCATAGCAGGGAGACTTCAATGAGAATCCATTATATGAAAAAAACTAAGTATCTCAAAAATCTTAATAAGTCAATTGAGATGCTCTGTCTTAATTGCCAAATGTAAGTAAAAGAAGTCTTGTGTCCCTATCAATGGAGATAATGTCCCCAACCTAAGCTGTGTTCAAAAGCAAACCAGGAATATAATATTCAGTTTGAATCATAACCCTACGGGAGACACATAATAAATACATCAGAAGTCTTTCCAAGGAGAACAACAAAAACAGTTTACATACCTCAAATTCATTCATTCAACACATGTTTAATGGATGCCCACTATTTAACATCAGAAAAGGTAACAGTGGGGTAATTAGCAAAGATAGGCAGGTAATCTCTGCCTTCATGGAACTTAAATTGCAATGGAGGGGGCAGTCAATATACAAGAATTGCTAACAGAAGAGATAGAATATTAGGTAGAAATGTGGATAAAGAAAGAAAAATGAATCAGGGAATCTATATTTATAGGAAAAATACATTAGGAGATGACAATTGAACAAAGACCTAAGAAAGCGAGTAAGCATGCAAAGGGCATAATAACAAGTGCAAAGGCACAAATTGGGATTTGGCTGGAGCCTTCAAGGAGTAGCCAGGAGGCCCATGTGTGTAGGTGAACAGGGAGGTGGGTAGAAGAAGATGAGGGAGAGTTCAAGTCATAAAAGCTTCAAAGATTCTATTAAGAGAACTTACTCTGACTGAGATGGAAAATCATTTGAGGTTTGAACAAAGAAGTAACAGATTGGATAAAATTTTTATTTTAGCAGATTACTTGCCTGTGTTCAGCATAAACCAAATGGAGTACAGATGTGAATAGGGAGAACAATTAGGAAGTGACTTGATGCACTGAGTGACTTGAATCAGGGTACAAAAGGGAAACATAATAGTTGGATTTGACATGTAAGAAAAAGAAAGACTTCTGGTTAAATCTCATGGAAAGATGGAAAGCCATGAACCAATATGGAGAAGATGAAGGAAAAATATTTTTGTTAAGGAACTTGAGTGATATGAAGACAACAAGAACAAAGAATAGCTATGAAGGAGGAATTTGGACAGTCACAAAACTTTAGAACCCAAACCAAAAAGTAAATGTTAAAGGTATAACTATGATTTAATTCTGCACAACATGTAGCACAAATGGAATGAAAGACCATGTGAGACTGTGACATGGTAATACAAGCCCTAGCTCACCCTTCCTATGAACTGGCCACTTCAAAGGCTTTGTAATCATTATTTTATTTTTAATTTAATCCTTAATCAATACAGTTTTACAGATGAGTGAATCATAGTTTGTAAATGATTAAGGTAGGCAAAGACTGGTCAAGGTCTAAATTGTCAATACTGTTAACTCTGAGATAATGTTAACTTACTGTTTTTCTGTTGCTTCAAATAGTAAGTAATGGCCCATGCCTGTAATCCCAGCTAGTCAGGAGGCTGAAAGAGGAGAATTGTAAGCTCAAGGTCAGCCTGGATGACTTAGCAAGACCACATTTCAAAATAAAAAAATAAAAAGGCCTAAGGATGTATCTCAGTGGTAGAGTGCAGTTGGGTTCGACTTCCAGAATCACACACATACATGCACACACACACACACACACACACACACACACACACACACACACAGAGAGAGAGAGAGAGAGAGAGAGAGAGAGAGAGAGAGAGAGAGAGAGAGAGAATAGTAAGCAACTTGCATTAGAACAAACTGAGAAGATAAGTTTCTTTAGTGTCCTGGTAACCACTATTTTTCTCTAGGAAGCATGCTAAAGTGGATGGGTTTCAGTGATATGTTTAACTTGTAGGTTTTACAACAGTGAATTTGCCTTTTATTCCTTTTTAGTCTGGGAAGAAATAACATCATTTAGATTCTAATGTTAGGTTCCAGATTCAAAATCTCTGGTTGTGTCATTTTTCCCTAACCCAGTTTCTACATTTTTGTCCTTGCTTCGCCAGCATGCCTGTTTGAAGCTTCGGTGCAGCAGTTCTGTCCATGGTCTACCATGAGAAGCAGAGCAGGAAGCCTGGTCTCGGCACCTACCCCACGCTATCTGCCCATGAAAGTATGCTAGAAGAGACTCTACCATTCAGAAAGATGTGGTCGAGAAGGTTTCAACCTCAAACTTGTCTTGAACTAGGTGATTAATTAAGCAACTTCAAATGTCTTAGACATAAGACTATCAACCTGCTGGGTTGGTGAACTATGGTAAAATATAGGAAAGAACTATTCAAGTATTATTCTTATGTATTTCTGCAGGCAGAAATCCAAATTCAACTCTATCTCCTCCCTTGGATTGCTTTAAACCCTGTGCTATGGCGTTATTCAAGTGCTTGCTCTTATGCACATAGACATAAGTATGGGTGTCTTTGCACATGCTCTCTCTGCTCCCAGCATACCTTCTCTTGTCCTATTTTTATTTGGATAGCTGCTATTTTGAGACTTGACGGAGGGACCATCCCTCTTTAATGCAGTTGGCTTAGATCTCTTTCCTTTATCTGATCTCAGAGTCAACCGCTTGGACCTACTTTGGAACAGTACTTATCCAAATGTCTCGTTTTGTGTGTCTGTGTGTGTGTGTGTGTGTGTGTGTGTGTGTGTGTGTTTACATACATAGTTTATATACCAATATTATTTCCCTTCCTTGGATTGTTGATGATTTTTTTCTGTAATCATGCTATTATTAACAGTTTGCATTTAATTTATTTAAATAGATTGAGAGGAAACTAGGTCTGGTTACCATATGCAGGATGAATTGGAAAGGGTAGGTTATAGAAGACCTGAGTTAGGTTGAGAATGGGAAAAATGGAGAATAAAGGAAATGATCCCAGAAATGATGTGGAGAAAGAAGTAAGAGATATTAATCTAAGTGTAAACAAAAAGCCTCTTAAAATAATGAGTATTTCTGGTAATGCAGCTACATAAGCATTAAGTGAAATCCAGTCTAATACAGCATATCAAAAAAAGCTAAGAAAAAAAATTTACAGCAATAATTTTTGTATGGTGCTGGGGATTTAACCTAGGGCCTCAAGCATCTTAGAGGCCTAAAGGCAAGCAACTGAGCTGATGGGAAGGAATGGATTTACCCAAAGATGGTACAAATATGTTTGTACCAGAGTCACCCTTTTCCTTGAAGGTACTTGATGTTTCTTTATGACCTAAAATCTGGATGCTGAGGGGCCACTGATAGTGAACAGACAAAATCAAAACCTGAAGTAGAGTGGGAAGTTGGATCAAAGTTAATAAAATCCTCAGAACAACAACAATGAAAGATAGAAAAGAAAGAAAGGAATAAAGAAAGGAAAAAAGAAAGAGGGAGGGAGGAAGTGGAGGGGGGAAGGGAGGGAGGGAGGGAAGGAGGAGTTGGCAGACAGAATAAACAGAAGGGACTGTATATAATAGATAGAATAATATGTTCCAAGATACTGAATAAGTATATCTAATATATTTCAAGAAACAAAAGAGTATTGGACAATGTGACAAGGGAATGAGAGACTATTAGAATTGACCAGCTAGATATAGAACCAAGCCAAATAGAGATTCTAGGAAAAGAAAGAAAATCCAAGTTGAAAATAGCAAATTAGACTCAGCAGTGGAGAGATTTAGTGAACTGGAAAATAGAGATTAAAAAAAAAAATTTGCAAAACAACTGCCCAGAGAGACAAAAGAAAACTATGAAATAGAAGTTAAAACGCACAAAGGAGACAAAGTCTGCTATTCTCAACTGGTGGTTTTTTTTTTTGTTTTTTTTTAAGGTAAAGGAAATGTGAACTGTATCAGCTGCAAAATTCAGGTAGACTTCAAAAGCTGCCCCCTGCCATGCAGACTATTAATATTAAAAAAAAGCATAGATAATTGCTGAGCCCCGTGGCTGAGAGGAAAGTCTGCTGACTACAGAACTTCAGGCAAAATACAGATAAAAGGGAAAATCTGATCACTCTTCTCTCCATCCCATTTGAACTGATAGTGACACTTTAACTCCAAAAGAAGGAAGGGACTAGGTCCATTCCTAGGAAGGAGGTTGCAGTGGATTAATGGACAGGGGATAGTAGGTCTCTCAATAATACTGATTGTGCTCAATCTCCTTGCTTACATAAGCCAATGGGAATAATCTAGAAAACAGTTATACATCTCTTCAGAAATGGCCAAAGATCTGCCTCTGAGAGAAGGTCTGAGGAGCTCACCCTGTGTTTCCTGGGTGAAACTCTGTTTCAGTCTTCTGCAGAAATAATCACACTGTAGATAGAAAATATTTTAGACTTGTCGGCCCTGTGATCTGTATCATGACAACTAAACTGTCACTATAGTGAAAAAACAGTCACTAACAACACAAAATGAATAAGAATAGCTATGGTAAAAAATAAATAAAGAAACCTTCAATTATGCAAATAAGGAATAGGCTGCAGTTTGCTAACCCCTGATATAAAAGATTATCTGGAAGTATAAATACTAGCAGTACTTAAGATATGGAACTGTCCTAAAATGAGATTTTAGTGATCACTCATTTTAACTCACACAATTATGTGAACTGGGTGAAATGTGCGGTAGTACATGGACATCTGATAGTGTAAAGACCTGGGAATTGCAACCCTGTGAAGACACAATGGCTCAATTCATATGATATGCCCATGCTGATGCAGATCAGAACAGAGTAAAATTTATTTTGTCCAAGGGCTCTACATGTGGAGAAAACTTTCATTATTTTCACACAAAGTCATTGACTGCTGAGCTAGAGATACTCCAAAGGGACTAAGGAGAAATTTCAAAGGGCAGCAGAGCACTAGAAAGCAAGCAGAGGACGTTGAGAGTTCCCCAACATACCCTTGCCTCTTGATTCTATGCCAGTGGATTTCCCAGTAAATCAGAATTTTGTTTTTTTAATAATTATAAATACAATGCCATGCTTTCTTTTGCTATTTTGAGCAAAATAAGTGCTTGACATATTGTCAATTTTTCTGGGAGAATCAAGAAGTATATATTATAAGATTTTTACATAATAAAATTATGTTTTTCAATCAAATGTTTTAAATCAATGCAAAATAATATCTAATATTAATGATTATTACTGTGTCCAGGTACTATTCAAAACATGCTACAACTCTTATCTTATTAAGACTGCATAATTCAGATTCAAGGTAGAGACTACACCTGCCTTGCAAGGGGCATGTTTAAGTAGACAGCTATGTAATGCATCAGTTTTCTTTCCTTTCCTGGTTATCCCAATACCCATTCCAAATGTCCTATGTCAAGTTTGATGAAGAACTTAATGAATATAAGATCAAAAGATAAAAATCTGAGCAAACTGAGAACAATTGGTCTTCTTAGCCTCTGTCCCCTTGCTAGAAGAAAAGAGAGAAAACTCAAAATGAGCCAAAGAATAGTGAAAGTTCTTTGGGGGTCAGATTTAACTTCCTGGATGATAGAGCTTGTTGCATGAACCCTCACTCCTGGCTGGTGGAAATGAAGGATTCTATTGGACAGAAGCAGAAGGAACTTGAGAACTTGCTTATTTCTTGTCTGTGGAGCCTCAGGGGTTGCCACCAGAACTTGAGGGAAGGAACTTTGAAGGAAGGAATAGATAACAGCAAAGTTAGTCAGATGAAAGCAAGCCTCAGTTCCAAGGCTACTAGTCATACCTGTATTGTATCCTTCTGAAAGTCATGAACAATGAAATCACAACAGGAACATCAAAAGGTGGACAGGAGAAGGTTTTGTAAAAAAAAAAAAAAAAAAAAAAAAAAACATGAATTAGAATTAGTCCATTTTTTATTACTATAATAAAACACCTGAGAGTGGGTCCTTATGAGGAAAAGAGCTTTTTTTTAGATCAGTTTTGAAGGCTGAAAGTTTAACCAGGTGGCTCACTGATCTGGCCTCTGGTGAGGTCCTAGTGGCAGAAGACATAATGGGGGGAGTACTTGTAAGGAAGAGATTACATCATAAGACAAAAAGCCTTTTGAGAGAACTAACTCATCATTCCACCACATGTCTCTTCCATCAACCCCTGCTCTGGGAATGAAGGTAATTGTCAGACAGACAGCAGGGCAGGTAATATCAAAGAATAATTTGAACATACTTTTAATGAATGAAATAAAAAGATTTCATGACTTCATTTTACTGGTTTCTGTCTTAATCATCTCATTCATACTAAAAGAATAGAAATGTAGTCAAGAAAGGTATGGTCTCTAGTTTGAGGTAGATTCCAAACCAAGCACACAATGATAGGAAAGGCTATAATAGTATTCTTTGACCTAATCATGGTAGCCAGGGCAAGTTTATTTAAGAAAATAACTTGGAGCTGAGGTCTGAAAAGAAGAGAAGACCATTCCAGGTAGAAGAATCAACATGCACAGTGGTTTTATGAGTGTGAACTTTTACTGTCGCTTGAAACTAAAAAGATGGCCGACAGTCAGGTCTCATGAGTTTTCATTAATCTAAATATAACTGCAAGATTTTAATCAGGATTGAGATGGCTGGATTTATACTTAGAAAAAACTCCTGGATGAAGAATGGAGAATATATGAGAGAATGTGTGAAAAAATGTTCAAATATATTTAAAAGTGATTTTTGTAGTAGCAGTAGTAGTAGGAGTAGGAGTAGCAGCAGCAACCACCACCCAGGTAAGAGATGAAGGTATCTTGAACTAGAATATTGAATATGGAATAAAGTAGATTCGAGAAATAAGTGGTAAGATATTTAAAACTCATTGATAGATTAGATATGGGGTTTGTGAAAAATTAGGCTGCCACAATAACTCCAAAGTTTCTATTGGCATGTACTAAAATAATAAAGGCCAAGAATGAGTCAAGTTATGAGAAAAGATTGAGTTCAGAATTAAACAGTTTACCAATTCTAAATCTTCTGGTTTCAGGACATTAAAAGCCCCCACTCAATCTACCTTAAATAGAGAAAGGTAACTTATTGGCTAATGTGGCTGTAAAATCCATGAGAAGGGCTGACTTCACAAGCCGCCTCACTCAGGAGTGGATCATCGCTCATGTCCACTACCCCTGCTCTAACCTCATTCTCAGGCTTTGCACAGTGGCTCCTGGCAACTTCAGGATAACAGGGCAAGACCTAGTTCAGAAGAGGAAATTCTCTTTCCAAACATTTCAAAATCAAGTCTACTTAGCATTTACAATCTGGATTTAGGTATATGCCCAACCCTGAGGCATTCTTTGTGGTGATGAAATATGGAGTTGGACCCGAGAGCCTGAGGCCTACCTAGAGGAAGGAGAAAGAGGGTCACATACCCCCCCTCCGCCGCTCAAAATCAGATACCTTTGCCACACAAGTACAGATAGATACTGGGTAGTGAAAATAAAGCATAATCGTCTTTTAGAGTTGAACATAATTACTGAGATTAACAGCAGGCAGGATGTGATGAACATTTAAGAAAATCAAAGCCTCATTGATAAACCCAACTCTGAGCATTGGCAGAGGTGGAGACTATGGGTTATTGGTAATAATAGGTTCAATACAAAAAGAGCACATGCAGCTAAAGTAACATAAGACACATTCAAAAATCTACTTTGTTTTGTTTAGTATTTTTGTAAAGATTCTATAGAAAGTACATCAGATAGATTACTGTAAAGCATTCAGACTTTGTTATTTTATTTGTGTTTCATTCATGTTACACACTGTGAGCTATGTTAATTTCTCCATTTTGACAGGAACTCCCGTGGTATTCATGGGGATGTGGGAAGACTGGCACCTAGAGTGCACAGAAGCCAATGTGCAGCCCTCTTATTTCCTTGTGAATTAGTCAGAACTTTTTCACCTGGTTATGCTTCATGATATACAAATAAACTATGGGTGACTTTATTGGTATGACTGAAAATGAAAATAGATTCCACTGGGGAGTGCTGAACCTCAAAATAAAAATATAAACCAAGAATGCACCTTGGACTTTCCCATAATCCTCAATATTCATTGAACAACTGATAACTGCTTAACCTGGAGTCCCCAGAAGGCAGAACCTGAAGCCCAGGATATTTTATTCTAAAATGCAATTCTAGAGAGCAAGCGTGACAGCAACGGAGAGTGAGGCCACCAGGAGAAAGTCAAAGCCAATACAAGAAGATGCATTACTGAACTGGTCACTTGGTATTAAACACCACTGATTCCTAGTTCTCATAGTGCCTTCCACCAAGAAGACATGTGAAAAACTGCTTTATCAAATAGCCCTTCCAGATGGGCTCCACGTCCTGTTGATCAAAGGTTCACCCATGCTCTCTAAACACTGGAATTGTGCACACCTGAACACTGGGCATGTCTGGGCAGTCTTGAGCCTCAGTGTCTACACTGAAGGAGGTAAAAGGCACGCAGGCAGGACACCAGGCAAAGAGATGTCAGACTGTTCTATAGAACTGGTACCCGTGACACAGGACTGGCTTCTTAGTGGAACAAGCAGCCAAACCTCAGAGACAGGTGCAAAGCACTCAAAAGGTGTCTGAGAGAATGAGCAGTATTCAGAAAAAGCAATGCAACTTGTCAAAGATACAGTGCCATGGAAACAGCAGTCAGAAGATGTTTGTGCTTTGACTCTAAACACTAGTAGCCACTTTCCATCTAGCAAGACTAGTTGTTGCTTCTTTCTGCATTTCCTAGATGAGAATATTCTTTTAGACTCTCATCTTAAAAATTAGCTTTGTTGTTTCTCTCAATTAATCTGCCCTCCTTTGAATGCATGCCATGTTATAATGGACTAAATAAGCAGTGCCATTTATTTTTAAGAATGAGGATTTTTTAATTGTTTCTCAAGTTGATTCATTTTTGAAATCCTTAGAAATTTTCCTGTAGGATTAGAAACAGATGGGCCAGGAAGAGAAGACAGGTCAGCTATGTCTTTATACAACAGTCTTGTAGTGTTGTACAGTTCAAGCAATTAGACATTTTTGGTTTGTCTACTTAGTAAATCAAGCAAATATATAGAAAGTTTTGTCTGACCACTATAATTATTTGAATGCATATGTCTCATTTTTTAAACAGTACTATGCTTTAAGGTCTTCTGTTATTTTTAGTATTCTTATAGTATATGCCATTTTAAAATTAACTTTTTATTTGGAAATAATTTTAACTTTATAAAAGCTGCAAAAATAAAAATAATAAAAGGAATATCCGTTTACTCTTTATCCAGATTCCCATGTTATTAAGATTTTGCCATATGGTATATAGCTTTACATTGTGGCCCCTTTGTCCCTGAATTCATTATTATATAAGGGAATCATTCTTTCTGCTTTTTCTTCTTTTTCCTTTTCTTTCTTTTTTTTTTTTTTTTTTTTTTTTCTTTCCTTATTTCCTTGTGCAGAATAATGGTATTTATTTAAAATACAACTAGGTTCACTGTTTCCATTTTCTTTCAGGTTCAGCCTTCCCCCAATGATTTTTTCCAGAGTATTAAATTTTTAAATGTAAAATGCTTTCAAACATCAAAACAGGGACTGGGGGACATGGTTCAGTGGTAGAGCATATGCTTAGTACCCATGAGACACTGGGGTCAATCTTCAGTGCAAAAAAAAAAAAAAAAACTATACAGAAAGGTGAACTCAGAAGTGTCCCTTGCTCCTATTTTCTTTTACCCATTTATCATCACTCTCCTCACCCTCCATGACCCCTTGTAGAGAAAGAAATTCATTGTTTTCTGGTTTATCCATTCCGTTTCCTTTTATAAATAAAAGGAGACACATTTTTCATTTACTTTCCTGTCTTGCATGAAAAGTAGCATACTCTAAGTGAAGTTTTTGGAAAATCCCTGCTAATCCTATTCCCACATATTTTTATCACTTTAAAAAGTATCCTATTGTTAAAAGAAAATTCATATCCTTTTATTCTTTTAGAGGAAAGTTTTCTTTCAATTTTATCTAAAAATTACAGTGTGTTTTAGTCAGCTTTTTTTTACTGCTGTGACTAAAAGACCAGCACAGATGTAGAGGAGAAAAAGTTGATTTAAGGGCTCACAGTTTCAGAGGTCTTCATCCATAGACAGCTGGCTCCATTCCTCAGGGCTCAAGATGAGGCTTAACATCACCGCTGAAGAGTGTGGCAGAGGGAAGCAGCTCATATGATGAGCAGAGAGAGAGAGAGAGAGAGGAGAGGGAGACTCCACTGGCCAAATCCAAAGCCACACCTCAATGAACCCTCTTCCAGTCACACCCCACCAGCCTCCACTTACCTCATTTAAACGCACCAGGGATTAATTCACTGATTAGGGTAAGGCTATAGCCCAGTCATTTCTCCTCCAACCTTCTTGCATTGCCTCACATGTGAGCTTTGGGGGGAAACCACATCTAAACCATAACACAGGGGTACCTTTCCTCTAAATGTTCTTGTTTCTGGCTTTCTAGATTGTTTCCTCTCTTCAAGCATATTCAGATTTCTATCATGAAAATATAAAAACAAAGTACAGTTAAAATTTGCAGTAAAACACTACCGAAATTGTCTTTTATAGAACACTAGTTTCTTCAAAAATTGAAAGCTATTCAAGCTTTTTGCAACAGTGCAATGAATAGCTCCTAACTAAAAAGTTCAGAGAAGCAAGATAAAAGAATAAGTTAGTGGAGTCAAGTAATTTTCCCAGCATATTTAACCAAGGGACTATTTTTCTGCCAACCACTTATGAACTTCATGTGGAATGAGGATGTACTCCGTGGCACTCTTCTGTGCTCAGCACTCATGTGGATCAGGTCTATTTGTAAGGGGCAGTACTTCCCCATTGGGTGGTCTTTCCTAGAGTCTTGTTCTTTGCCTTGTTCCCAGGATTGCACACTGTCAACCTACCCTTCAGTTCTAGAACTCTGCATCTTTGGATTTGGGAACTGCAAGCCCTTGATTCTCTTTCTACCTCACCAACCTCATCTTCTTTCTCTTTTGTAATGTAGATATGAGTGCCACTATAATGCTGATGGGAGTGTTTCCTAAGTTTATTTAATTCTCCTCTCTTGTCTTTCGTGTCAATAATTTTCAAGGTTGGTGAGACCTGTTAAAGAACTACAGATGTTTAGGCCACATTCTGGACCTACTAAGTCAGAATCTTTAAGAAAGAAACTCTAGTTTTGGTGGGGAATCAACATCAAATTAAAATTCCAAGATACAATTTTTCACCTCTCAGATGGAAAAGACTAAAATTTTCAATAGTCAGTGTGTATTTTGCTCTACTTCCTGAAGTCAGTTTATAGCTCTTATAAACAAAGAACATGATGTTACAGGACAGCTGGAGAAAATCTGTATAAATTAAAAAGGATATACCCATTTATCCAGCAAATTCACTTCTAATAATTCCTTATAAGATATACTCATACATATTTAAAATTACTGCTATAATAGTATTTGTTATAATATTATTTGTAATCAATAAATACAGTTAAGTAAGTCTTCTAGAGGGAACTTTCTATGGAGTGAATATTAAGACACTACGCTGTCCTCGGAAATAAGGAAGCAGTTCTAGCTGCACTAACATGAAGAAATCTCCAAAAGAAAAGGCTATGGGATAAAAGGAAGAAACAGAACGGAGTGCGTAGCTTGCTACCATGGCATGAGGAGGGGCGGAGGTGTATGTGTCTATGTTTATAAATGACTCCAATATCTCTGTAAAATCTACATTAAAATGATAGCACTAGCCAGGCTCGGTGGCATACACTTGTAATCCCAATGACTCAGGAGGTTGAAGTAGGAGGATCAAAAGTTCAAAGCCGGCCTCAGCAACTTAGCAAGGCCCTAAGCAACTCAGCGAGACTCTGTCTCTAAATAAAAATATAACAGAAAAGGACTGGAGATGTTGCTCAGTGGTTAAGCATCCCTGGATCCAATCCCAGGTACCAAACAAACAAACAAACAAAAAAAAACAATGGTAGCACTAGACCACCTCTACATAGAGAGGGCTACTACTAATACTAGCTCTTTGGAATGTGTTTTGGGGACTCCCTCTTGGCAAGTATATTAGAGAAATCCATCTTTTTCTCTTGAGTCAATATGCCCTTCCCTTTGCCCTTCATGGTTATGTTCAGTGCACCTTGCATAGCATTTATAAATTAAGATGGATATACTCTGTGAGTCTGACTCGCAAAGCCACAAATGAACTTTTCTTGGTAGTTGACCATACAAATGAGTACTAAGGGCTAAGGACTGAGAGCCATTGTTTTATGACCTACCCCTCAATATCTTTTTATATGTTTTACCCCAAAACTACCTGTCTTGCTCCAGATTCTCCAAACACCATTTTCATATTAGCAACTGCCTACTTGATACCTCCATCTGCATAATATCTACTCAGTGCTTATGTCCAAAACTGAATCTTTCTTCAAGTCAGTTCATCATCCTGTATTAGTTTCATTCTCTTAATCTCCCAGTCTTAAAATTTTCAATGTGTCTTCATTTCTTTTCTCCCACTTCGCTTCCCACTTCTGAAGTAGAGTAGAAAGAATTCAGGATTTGGAGCTTATCAGACTTGAATTCAATCACAGCTCTTCTACATACTAATGACGTCAGGAAAATTACTTCAGCTCTCTTGAGTCTTTGTTTCCTCATCATTAAATGGGAGGGTTCTAATCAACATGCTGCAAGGCTGTCCTGAAGATTACACGAGGCAGGTTCTGCAAAGCCTGCAGCCTCTGCGTCGGGAACCTGGCAAAGTTAATCCTCCACCTGGTCACCTTTCAAGATTGGTTTGGTCCATCTATCACTCTCTCCAGAGGAGCTCCAGAATCTTTTCTTCCCCTTCTAACTTTCATATCCAAAGATGAGAATCGGTCAAATCCAAAGAAATTCTCTTAGACCACAGTTAGAAAGAAAATTAAAATTAGAGGTTAAAAGACTGCCTTCATTTGTAGATGGTCAATTGTAGACAGTACCAGTGACAAAGAATAGATCTGTAGTGACCTGGAGAGTCTGAAGCTGAAGTATGGCAAGTTCAAGTCCAGCCTGGGCAATTTAGACTGACTCTTTTAAAATTTAAAAAAAAAAAAAAAAAAAAAATGTTTAAAAGAGGGAGGGGGCTGGGGATGTGGCTCAGCAGTAGGGTGCCCCTGGGTTCAATTCCTAGTACTGTAAAAATAAATAAATCAATAAATAAAAAAGGCATATTCTTAAAACTTTGCTATTTTTATTATTCTATAACAAACAAGATGTCCCCAAGTCCTGGCCTTCTGTTTCCCTAGACACCCCTCTTAACATTACATACTCCCCATCCCTTCCTCTCCCATTTCATCTCCTTTTCAATTGCGCCCCTTTATAATCCATTCTGTATGCTACTTTAGAAAGCAATCTTTCACACCATGCTCCAGTATGCTAAAATTTCCCCAAATCTTTCCACTGCTTCCAAGTTCCCAGGAGAAGGAACAAATTCCTTTTCCAAGTCCTTTGTAACAGGTCCCAAACTAGTTCATATTTCACAACTCCCCAGACTACAGTCTGCATTCAGATTCCAGCTAAAATGGAATATTTGCAGTTTTTCAAAATAGTCCTATGCTTTGACTCAGACAGTTCGTTTTCTCCAGTTGTCCTTTATTATTGGATCATTTTATTTAAATTCTGTCAGTCATTCCATCAATACACTTCTTCCATGGTGGTCTTTTTTTTTTTTTTTTTTAACTTAACCAGGATTAGTCAACCCAAACAATATTTTTTCTACATGTACTTATCAAAAATAAACATTAACCGTCTACCTAGTGCTTGGAAGACACTTTGAAAAGGACAAAAATAGTTTATATCTACTGATACATTGAGAGGACTTCATACTCTGGCCTCAGGGAACTCAACTCATTAGGGTAGATCCCTGTTTCATTCCAATGTGGCTGTGTAAGATTGCACAAGTAATCTCCCTGGACTCAGTTTATCATCAACAAATAGGGATAAAATATCTCCACTGAAGAACTGCTCTGCAAAATAGAAATGATTATACATGATAGTTGTAACTGTGAATGTACATAATAAAAGTCTTAGAAGAGCCTTCTAAGGCTTACACCATGGACATCAACACCTTGAGCACATCACTTCTCTCTGGCCCTTTCTCCTTCCCCTGGTGTGAACTAAGATGGTGAACTCAAGCCCTCTGAGTCAACCCAAGCAGATAGTCCCCCCTGGGTGGGTTTCGGTCCATACCTCCTGTGGCCACTAGCCGGCAGGATTGCCACATGGTGTGCTTGGCCACTCCCATCCCCACCTCCATCTTCAGGAAAGACTCTGGACCAAAACAAACAGAACATTCCAGCTTGGCATTAGTCAAGTCCTCAGAGCACTTTTGAGCAATGAAAACACTTTTATTTGTTTCCAGTCCAGAGGGGGTACAATTCCAAGAGACAGCTGTCTCCAACCCATCTATCATGCTTTAGTAAAGAGCCATAGGTGCCCAGGTACATCACCAAGGCACTCTGTGGAGAATTTGATGCTACCCGTCTTAAAAACCATATCCCATATGTGAAAACGTAGGATTGAAGTTAAGAAAAAATAGACTAGACACTTTACCTCTGCCTAAATGTCCTGCTTTGTAAAGTGAATGTAAACTGGGTCTCTGAATTCTCCAGTCTGGCTCCCAGTGCTACAGACATTGTAGAATCCTGAAAAGAAGATGGGTTTTGTGAACACACAGAATTGCCATTTCTATGATTCTAATGGGTCTCAGGACACACTATCCCCAAAGGCGTTGCCTGGCATCTGAGAAAACAAGAGAAGAAAAGTCTTCTTTATCTACCCCTCCTCTTCCATGGCAGAAGCAGGTCATAAGACCCTCATTCCAGAGGTTCTTTCCTGTACTTCCAGGTGAGGAATGACCTTATCTCTGAAGACAGGGAGATAAGGAGAAGAATCTGAACAAACAGGCCTTCTGCATTTACTCCCTGAAGTACTCTCTTCATCCAAGCATACTTCACAACTACTAGCTTCTTCATCAAACTCAGCATTAAAACAAATACAAGCTTCCATGTCTCTCTGAGTCTTTATTTTACAAGATTCTGGTGTCCCATAAAACTTGTATTAAATAAATTTGTGAACTTTTCTCTTGTTAATCTTACCTTTGTGTTGCAGGTATGAACCTAACAATGTGTAAAAGGAGATTTCTCCTCCCCTCTAGTCCTGAGATTGTTTTCTAAGTTTTCTCTTCTGGAAAATGGGGATATGAAACCTACTTCACAGTATGTTTTTGAAGATGACAAAATTGAGTTAGTGAAAGTGACACTACAGTGCTCAATGGTGCTAGTTCCATTTTAAAAATACAAGCAGCATGATTTCCTAGTCATTAGAAATTTGAACATACCTATTAAAATGACAAGAGAGGACTGGGGAGGTCGCTCTGTGGTAGAAACTTGCCTAGCACGGGTGAAGACCTGGGTGCACTCTCCAGCACCAAAAAAAAAAGTGGGGGGAGAAGAAAAATATGTATGAAATTCTTAATAATTTATTTTTAGTTACAAAAATTCAAGTAATTGATATTATATTTACTCCCTAGTTTCTAAATTCTCTAAAATGAACTTTTATTATCATTATTACTTTTTATTGTGGTGAATTATATAGAACATAAAATTGACCATTTGAACCATGTTTTGAGGAGCATCGAGTACATTCTCACTATTGCACAACCATACCATCCATCTCCAGAACTCTCTTATCCCAAATAAAACCTTAGGCCCATTAAGTCACACACCCTTATTCTCCCTCACCCTGCCCCTACTACCTTTGGTATATGCCAGAATTTTACTCCTTTCTAAGGCTGAACAACATTGCATATAAACTTCATTTTAGAGATCCATTCATATGTCTGTGCATACTTGGGTTGTTTCTACTTTTTGGCTCTGGTGAACAATGTGAATATGAGCCTCTGTTTCCAATTCTTTGGAATATATAGCCACAAATGGAATCACTGGATCATATGGTAATGTTAATGTAGAATTTTTTGAAGAACTGCCTACCAATTTCCATAGTGGCTACACATTTTACATTTTCACCAGCAATGCACACAAGGGTTCCAATTTCTCAAATTCCAACCAACACATTTGTGGTTTTCTGATGTTTATTTTGGTTTACAATAGCTATCCTAATGGGTGTAAAGTGGTATCTCACTATAGTTGTTGCATTTCCCCGTGTTGGTTTGCATTTTTCTAATGATTAGTGATGTTGAACATCTTTTCATGTATTTTTTATTTGTATTTTTTTATTGTTTTAATTTTTTTCATACATGTTTATAGGGTAATAATCTTTTCATGTTTTTCTAATTCTGTTTAGTGAATATCTATTTGTAACAGTCAGTACTTACCAAATTTTATTTCATACCTGAATATAGTACAAGTCTTACTAAATGTAGTTTCTGAGCAGGCACTTGATTCCACATGCCTAATAGTCTCCCATGTGATAATACTTTTGCTGGTCCTCACACTTTGATTGGCAAGTCTCTCTGCCACAGAAGAGATTTGGTCAGGCTTGGATATCATGCTTATGTCTGCCTGGCCACCCTTCTTTGTCTTTTGCCATAGCAAAAGTTTCCAGCTGGTTTGGGTCCTGCCTGAAGGAGCATGAAGCTGGATGAGCAGGTCATATGTTTTTATAAACTATAGTGAGTGTGTGTGTGTTACAGAGCAGTGGTATCAAGGAGAATTAGAAGCCAATATATACAAGAGTATAGTTAGACTCTTCATTTTACTCTATGATAAGTAACTAAAAAAGAGATTACTCTAGTAAACAAATTACTATATTATAGAATAGAACATCACTTTCATACAAATTTTAAAGCTGAAACATGAGACTTCAAAGAAATTCCCTCTATGTAGCAGCTTAGATCTGCACTCCCAGGCCCCCAGAGGTTCCATCCATCCTTCAGCATTGTGAGGATGCATCAGGCAACAGGCCCTGAGTTCATAAGAGGAGAAAGAGATGAAACAGGCCATGAAAAGCCACAGTCACCTGACTGGTCAATGTTTAATAAGAAAAACTATCCAAGGGAATGCCAGCCCAAAATTCAAAAGAAATCAATTTGATAAATACTGAAGGTACCTGGAGGCTCTCCTGTATGTGGCAGTGATCACATTATTTCTCATGCAGGGGTAAGAAAGACGGGCATGGAGCAACGGTTACCAGTGTAACAAGTGTTACCAATGCAGAAGGAGTACACCAGGGCAGGGGAGATGCAGCAGAACTGGAACCAAGAACAGCAAGCACAGAGTCAGACCCTGGCACACAGGAACTCCAGAAGGAGGTGGACCAGAACCTAGAAGGAATGCAAACATCAATCTGTGGACAAAGGGGTAAGATCACCAGAATAAAGGGGGGAAATAAAGGCACTGTCCTGAATTTTTCATGAAGCTAAATGCATCCCACATGGGAACTATCATTGGTGGTTTAAATATCCTTTTATAACATGAAAATGAGCCAAAACCAAAGAGGCAAACTCGAAAGAATTTCTCAAATTTTTTGACTTTTAACTGCTCTGTGCCCCTTCAGTACTCACCTGGCTCTCAGAATTCCTGACTGGGAGAAAAATTGCTAGAGGATGGATAGATTCTCCAACAGATTCTTGCAGTCTTCTATTACCACCACCTTTGTCTCTGGCCTGGATTGTTGTAATAACCTCCTTAGTGGTGTTGCTACTTCTGCCTACCTTTCGACAGTGTTCCCAGCACAACATCTAAAAGATGTGAGATCATCTTCTCTAGTCAAAACCTCACAGGGACTTCCCAGGGCCTGTGTGAACATTCTGCCACCCACTCTCAACTCCTTCTTCTGTACAGCCTCGCAGAAACTTTTTTTACCTTAAATTTTGAGAAAAGGAATACAGTCCTGTGCTTATAACGTATAAATGACAAATACTTATTAGTATTTTATTTGTTAATTGCTATGATTACTCTGTCATGCCTTTTATCTACTAAAGATATTTTCTTTTTAATGCAAACTAAAACTACACTGAGCGTTCACCCCACTCCAGTCAAAATGGCAATTATCTAGAATATAAGTAACAATAAATGGTGGCGAGGATGTAGGGAAAATCATACATTCACACATTGCTGGTGGGACTGCAAATTGGTGCAACCACTCTGGAAAGCGGTATGGAGATTCCTCAAAAAACTAGGAATGGAACCACCATTTGACCCAGTTAGACCGCTACTCAGGATTTATACCACTGCAAAGGATTTAAATTCAGCATACTACAGTGATACAGCCAAATCAGTGTTTATAGCAGCTCAATTCACAATAGCTAAGCTAAGGAACAAACCTAGATGTTCTTCAGCAGATGAATTAATAAAGAAAATGTGGTATATGTACACAATGGGATATTACTCAGTCATAAAGAAGAATGAATTTGTGGAATTTTCCAATAAATGGTGGAACTGAAGACTATCATGCTAAGTGAAATAAGCCAGTCCCAAAACAATCAAAGGTCAAATGTTCTCTCTGATATGAACATGCTAACACACAAATGGGGGCGGGCAGTAGGGAGAATAATAGAAGTTCAGTGGATTAGACAAAGGGGAATTAAGGGAAGAGACGGGAATAGGAAGAGGAAAGACAGTAGAATTAATCAGACATAACTTTCCTATGTTCATTTATGAATACAACACAGTGAATCTCAACATTATGTACACCCATAAGACTGGGATCCTAATTAGAATAATATATACTCCATGTTTCCATAAATACTTCAAAATAGACTCTACTGTCATATATAACTAAAAAGAACAAATTTTAAAAAGGCATTTTCTTTTTCAATGATATGCAAGAGTTCTTTTCTATTTTAAAGACTTTAACCCTTTGTTACAAAAAAAAAAAAAAAAAACCTTCATCTGCGAGAACAGAGGGTTGAATTTGGCTCATGGACCATCGTTTGCCACCTTAAGATAATAGATCCCAGGTCTCCTCAGCAGTAAAAATAGACCCTGGATGTTTTATAGACATGAAACTTGTGGCATTGAGAAATTTGTGGTTTTGTGTTCAACACAAACAGATGTTGTCTAAGAATCAATATCATCATTGCTAGAATTTTTTAACCAGTTGTTATGTGGTAAGCAATAGACTACACCATATGGATTATTTTACTTAATTCTTAACAACCTCACTATAAATAAGTATTACAATAAGTCCACACTTTACAGCCAAGGGAACTGAGGATTGTGAGGTTATATAAATTGCTTAGGCCCACTTCAGCGGGTGAGCAGAGGAGCAGTGGTTCATAAAGCAGGGAGACAGATTTCTGCTTCCAGGCCTCACAAGGCAGAAGACTGGATTTATCATCCTACCTTAACTTAAAAACCAACAAGGGCTGGGGATGTAGCTGAGTAAGAGAGCGCCTGCCTAGCATGCATAAGGTCTTAGGTGTGATCCCCAGCACTGCAAAACAACAGGAAAACCGATACAAAAGGGGAAGGGGAAGAAAATCAGTTCATAGAAACAGTCCAGAAATGCTACAGATGATACAATTAATAAACAAAAATGCCAAAACAGTTTTTAATTCATATGTTCAACCAGATTGAGGAAATTGAGAGCATGATGAGGAAAAAAAAATGAAGGATATGAAAATCAAACAGGCTGGAATGGGAGACCAAGCAGAGCAAGATCAAGATTAAAAGTCATACAACTAACAGGTGGCAGAACTGAGATTTCAACCTGACTGGCTCTGGGCTGCAGGCTCATTGCACTGTACCAGTTTTGTAGCAGAGAAGATAGAGAAGGCAGATCAAGAATAATTTAATTAATCCTATTAGCTTACATATGGAAGTAGCATTTTAAAATCTCCTTGAATATGTTTGAACTTTCTGTATATAGGGATTGAGGCTTAGGAGATAATACCTTTGTTTCTGAGAAAGTAGAGGTTACTAGGAAAGGAGCAGAATAGCCACTGTGACCCAAGTGTAGATCTAACCATGCATGGGTGTTTGCTGAGAGTATTCACCTCTCTCTCCCTCCCTCTCTCTCTCTCTTTAGGCAAACTCTGTGATAAAAGTTAGTTAACTGCACTTCAACTCAGTGACTACTTAGACACTAAAGGGATCTTCCTACCTCTATCAAAGCCGTAGGAAGAATCAGAGGAGGAGACACTCTTCTCAAAGGAAAAGATTCTGGACATTTCCAGGGTAAGTCAACCTCTGATGCTGGCACCCACAATACACCACAGTGGAGCAGGAGCTCATCTTTTAGCTTTCAAGATAATTTCAAAATCAATATTGAAACAGTGTGAAGGAATAAAGTTTTAAGCCCATTTGCCACATTTATTTACATATTGCACATTACTAATTATACCTTGAGTTTATTCAGGAAAAGCAGAGTAAATGAGAGGTTATTTCCTTACATAAATGCATAACATCCTAAAATTAGATGCAATCTCAAAGATCATCTAATCTGCCCCTGTCATTTCTGCAGATGAAGAACTCAAGGCCACACACATAGATAATGGAAGAGCTGGAACTAATATCTGTACTTTACTTCTCAGAGAACTGGAGCAGATGTGGGAAGCAAAGGATCCACCTTCTAGAGGCTATGAGAAGTTGGGCCAGATCCTAAACCTTTCTAAATGAAAATAATACCTCCTGGGGATTAGATGAAATATTGTGTGCTGCATTAGTTTTATATTTATTTCTGTAGCTGCCATCAGAAAGGGCTTTCCTAAGTCAATTTCACATATCCAGAACTTGTTGACCAGAATCCTCTCTGAGAGGGAAACCATTTGGAATCTACACAAATGGACAAAGATCAAGCACCCTACAAGTCTAATAAACATGGATGTTTTCCAAGTCTCTTAAAGATCATTGGGATGCAGTTTTAGTAATGTGTAACTAGAATGCAATTTAAGGGTGGGGAACTGTGGTCTAATGAACTTTATTGTAATTTTCTAAACAGAAGAGAATGGAAAGGGAAGCCAAGCCTGCACTCAGACTAGAAAAGGACAATGAAAGAGCATGTACCTGGCAATTGGATGTTGCCTGCATCCCAGTCCAAGAGACATGATACCTTGAGCTGGATGATAGTGACTGTTGTTTGCCCAGGAAACTGAGTCCTTGCTTCTGAGCATCTTTTTAAGAATAATCTATGTAAAGACAGTATCATTGCCTTCATAATGTCCAGACCCACTTTCTCCTTCTGCCTCTTTGCCTCCCATTTTTCACTCCTTCTCTTTCTCAGATCAACTCCACTCTGAGCCTTGTGGTACACAGATGGAAAGCAAATACAGCCATTTTGCACATAAGAGAAAACAGCCTTGGAGTGAACCTGACATTATAGAAAGCAGAGACAAAGCATAAGCTTCTACCTAAGTGTACACACACACCTCATAAAAAAAAAAAAACATCAGACTTTGACAATAGCATTGAGTACAGTCCAGTAGATCTCATTCTGCTTTGAATTTCTAATTATTATTTTAAAAAAAAAAAAAAGCACCAAATCCACCCTTTTGTGCTTTTTGTGCTGCTGGTTTGGAATTGTAGCTTGTTACTTGTAATAGAATGTAACCTAATGGATCAAGATTGGCATATGATGAGAACTTTCCTACATGAAAGATAATGTACTGATGAGCCAACTATAAGTTTGGTCCACATGAAAGATGATTTTTTTCAAATGAAACTAACAAATTGGCATTAATTTTTTATTCAATCAAAAGTAATTTTGTTTACCATGATCCATTTACTTATTGTATTCACTTGGTCATGTCTTCTGTTATATAATGATTTTAATTAGTGCATTTTAATTTTGCAGAGTAATAGATATCATTGTGGTATATTTGTGCACATAAATAATATAATTTGATCATGTCCACTCCCATAACCTTCTCTTACCCCCACCTCCCCTGATCCCCTTCCTCTTCTCTAATATTTTTCCTGTTATTTCATGTTTGCTCCCCTAGATGTCAAATACAAGGGAAAGCATGTGATACTTGTCTTTCTGAATCTAACCTTTTTAATATGAGGATCCCCAGTTCTATCAATCTTTCTGTACATGACACAATTTTGTCCTTCTTTGTAACTGAATAATACTCCATTGTGTATATATGTCACATTCTCTTTGTCCATTCATACACTGATGGACACCTAGGCTAATTCCATGACTTGGCTATTGTGTATTCTGCTGTGATAAACATGGGTATGTAGATACCTCTATAATATGCTGACTTTAATTAGACATGTCTTAACTATACAGAGTGGATCACTCGGGCTATACCAACAATTTTGGGTGTCTGGACCTACATATCTAAGAATCAGACCCTAAGCTGTGATCACCATGCTTCAGTGTTCCATCTTGTGAGAGCTAGGTTGCATCTCTCCCCCTGTTTATCTCATTTCTCTCCATAACCAAGTCCAGCTCACAAGACTCTCATTCCAGTGCTCTTGCCATCTAGCCACATGCTCATTAGGTGGTGAATTACATCATAAGCTTGAAAGTAATAAAATTAATTTTTTGTTAATTCAGATAGGCCTTCTCTCCAATTAGTGTGAATTATTGAGGTTTTATTATATACATACATATGTGTTTGTGTTTGCAAAGTTCCATTGATGAATAATGACTGTGTAGCCACCCACAGACCAGATGGAAATGATTGGAGATCATTAAATAAAATTTTGTTAGGTCATTTCCAGCATGTAATCAGCAACATTGGCTGTGGTTAGACTTGTTACATAAACAGATGGAGAGAGGATGAATCACTGAGTACCAGGATTATGGAGACCTTAGGTATTCTAAGAAATCAACTTGAGGACTGCTGAGCATGGACTGGGTGGAGTCCTGGGGTGAAGAGACATGAGCTGAATCATTGCTCATTGGGTATTGACCATGGATTGTAGCTGGAAAAGGAGACACTCTTCTTCACTTCTCTTCCTCCTTTCCATCTTTCATTCTTTCTCTTCTTTCTTCCTGTTTGAAAACATTTATTGAAAGCCAAATATGGGTCAAAATGCTGGATTGGGTGTTTAAAAAATCATAAACCTAAACACCACCAAGACTATCCTGGTTCTGTGACCTTGTCTAAGTCAACTTCTAGAAGCTCAATTTCTGCATTTAAAATGGAAGATAACAATGCTTCTGGTGTCTATACCTACAGGTTTTCTTTGATAATCAAATGAATTGGAGAAACAAAGGAAGGAGTGCTCCAAAATTCCATGGCATATGCCATGCCCAGGACCACTGCAGCTCTCTAGCAGACAATGCCACCTAGAGCTCTGCTTCCACCATGTTTTCACCAACAGCTATTCTGCATAATTCTACATTATGTAGAATTATAATGCAATAATTAAATATAAAAAGTCCATGGCATTGGGCTTTTATATTCAATTACTGTGTTAAAATTCTACATAATATTAGGGTTCATTTTGAAATAATCATACATGCACGGAATATAATTTGTTCCACTTTTGTCCCTAGAACTTCACTTTTCCCTCCCCTCTTCTCTCTCCTCACTCCTCTTCCACTACTTTCCTGGTCTTCCTTCTATTCACTTACAGTTTTTTAATGGGTGCTTTATAGAGACACATAAAGGTGAAACTCACTGTGGTATATTCACATATATGCATAGCATGATTTGGTCAATTTCATTCCTCTGTTCCTCCCTCTTCTTGTTCCTCCCCCCTTTCCTTCTTTCCCCTTCCTCTACTCCACTGATCTCCCTTCTATTTTGATGGAATCACCTTTCCCCCCCTTATTTTGGTCCAGTTTCCACATGTGAGAGAAGACATTTGACCCTTGATTTTCTGAGTCTGACTTACTTAACTTTTCATGATGTTCTCCAGTTCTATCCATTTACCTGCGAATGCCATAATTTCATTCTTCTTTATGATTGAGTAAAATTCCATTGTATATATATTCCACATTTCTTAATCAATTCATCTGTTGACAGGTACCTGGGCTGGTTCTATAATTTAGCTATTGGGAACTGCACTGCTGTAAATGTACACGTATGTGTAATCACTAAGAATCCGTCTTCAGTCTCAGTTCCACCATTTAATAGCTGTGGAGTATCTTTTGAAGTCTTCTAAGGTCTCTAAGTCTCAACTGTGTGTTGCAAGAAACAAATTAAGTAAAAAATAAATAGTGATTAGAAATCAGGTAGGCTTTTTTTGGTTGTAAGAACTAGCTTATAGGTAGCAGGAGGGTGATTTTTCAGGATTTACACTGTATGATGTGGGCACAGGAAGCCATCAGGATCTGAGGCCCTTCTGAAGACCAGAGAAGTCCCTTGAACTCTTTTCCCATTGCTTCTCTGTTTCTCTCTTGTCTAGTTAGGACTCACTGTATGATCTAGACAAAATCCTGAAGTGAACTAACCGAATGATGTAGCAAGGCATGGTGGCTTCTGACTATTCCAAAATAAGATAAGAATATCTAAGAGCACTGTATTGGGAGAGAAGTGGTAAATAGAAACTGGCCCCAAGCTCTCAGAGGGCATGCTTAATGGTATTACACAGAAGTGTCATGGATTTATAGGGAAGAGATCTAGATTCCAGTCAGAAAAGAACTGTTCTCATTAAAAGAATTCCTTCATTGCAGCAAGTAGAGAGAAATAAAAGCAAGTTAATAAGCAGGAGGGGAGGAGAGAAGGTGAGAAGGTCAAATACAGAACATAAATTCAGCACCCATAGTGTCAATATGAGGAAGTCAGATGAAGATGAAACACCTCATTCTCACAGTGAAGAATGGAGTAGGTGGTCAGCATTTTGCAGAGTGTTTGGGGGATCTCTCTTCAGTAATACTGATAACATGTGAATACTTAATATGAATTCTGAGAAACAACATGAGAAATTGCTACTAAATGCATATCTTAGTCTGTTCAAGCTTTTCTAACAAAATGCCATATATTGTATAGCTTGTAAACAGAAGAAATGAGACTGGGAAAGCCAAGATCAAGGTGACAGCAGATCTGATGTCCGATGAATGCCCACATCCTCATAGACTTCTGTCACAGAGAAGGGGTTGATCCAGCCCTCTGGGGTCTCTTTTATATAACCAGTTTCGACCTCATGACCTAATCATTTCCCAGATGCCACACTGACTCACGCCTCACCTTGGTGGGAAGGAGCTCAGTGGCTCTCTAATGTTATATTCATTTTTTCTGTTCTGGAGGTAGAGGCTACATGATATGGAAGCACTCTATAGACTCTGAAGGACTACACAATAGCAAGGACATATGAGCCACAGAGAGAAATAGTCTATCTCTCTCTTCCTTGGTGACAAAGATGAAAAAAAAAAAAAAAAAAAAAAAAAAAAGCCTTTTATAAAACTCCAGGAAAGCAGTCTCGGAAACTTGAAGAATGAATACATATAGTTACAGAAACCTGGTTACCTGTCAGAAACTTATGGTTTAGATATTAGGTGCTCCTCAAAAACTCATTGTGAGACAATGCAAGAAGGTTGAGGTGAAATGATTGGGTTAAAAGATCCTTAACCTAATCAGTGAATTAATCCCAAGATAGGGATAGGCTGAAGGAGTTGCGTCTTTGGGAGCTTGCCTTCAGAGTGTGTATTTTGTCCTTGTTAAGCAGAGTTCATTCTCTCTCTCTCCCTCTCTCTCTCTCTCTCTCTCTCCCCCCCTTTAAAAAAAAAAAAAACTCTCCCCTTTTTATTTAAAAAAAATGTTTTTAGTTGTTGATGGACCTTTATTTTATTCATTTATTTATATGTGGTATTGAGAACCAAATCCAGTGCCTCACACATGCAAGGCAAGTGCTCTACCACAGAGTCACAACTCCAGCCCTCTCTCTGCTTCTTGGTATGATGTCCTGAGCTGCTTTTCTCCACCACACTCTTCCACCACCATGTTCTGCCTTACCTCAAGCCCACAAGAATGGAGCTGGCCATCTGTGGACTAGACCTCTGAAACCATGGACCCCAAATGAACTTTTCCTCCTCTAATTGTTCTGTCAGGTCTTTTGATCACAGCAGTGAAGAAGCTGACTGAAACAGGAAAAAAAAAAAAAAAGTCCCATTATACCAGAATTACCATCAAAGTACCCCCACAAAATCATCTCTAAAATCTATTTCCACTGTCCCCCAAAGTCATCTAGGTGATTTCTGGGGATTCTCCATGTAGTAGAGATTGGTAAGCATTCCTCAAAATTCCTTCTCCTCTTCTGTAGTAAAATTCCAGAGATTATTACCTGGAAGAAGAGGTAACAAAGTAAAGACAACTTTCAAGCATCTACATTTGCCTCAGGTGATTAAGCTCTGATCAGTGGCATACAAGTAGAAGTGTGTGTGCTTTCTAGGTATGTAAAAAGGGAAGACATACAAGCCCGGTATCCTCATGTCTTCCTGGTAGAAATGCAGACCTAAGAGGTGGAACTCTTAACATGATCCCAAAGCTGTCTATTGAGAATGGTACAAAAATATGATAAAGGGACCCCAGGCTTTTCCATCATAAGCTCTGGACTGCCAACATCTGTACTTTTTATTGAAAGATAATTAAATTTCTATGTTGCTTAAACCAAAATTATTTTGGGATTGCTATGACATGCAGCCAGAATTCACCCTAAATAATTCAATACCTTTGAACACAAAGAATAGAAAATTTATGTCAAGGTTGTTCAAACAATATGGAAATTTATCTCACAGAAGGAGAAATCCAAAGATCAGGCAACCCTCGAGGTAACTGACATAGAAATTCAAGGAGAACAAAAAGCCCACATTTGGGTATCTTTTCTGGTCTGTTTCCTACTGTTCATCCAGAAATATACACTACTCCAGTCCTGATGAACTGCTGCTGTTCCTAAACAGGTTGAGCTCCTTTATGTCTGTTATGGTTTCACTATCAGGTGTCCCCCAAAAGCTCATGTGTGGACAATTCAAGAAGGTTTAGAAGTGAAATGATTGGGTTATGAGAGTCTTAACCTAATCAATGTATTAATTCACTGGTAGGGATTGACTGGGTGTTAACAACTGTAGGTAGGTAGGATGTGACTGAAGGAGGTATGCCACTGGGGGTGTGCCTTTGGGGTTTATATTTTGCCTGGTGAGGAGAGTCTCCCTCCCCCTTCCCCCGAACATATCCCCTCCCCCCGCCTTCTCTCCTTTCTGGTGTGGTGTGATGTCCGGATTTTCTCCACCACACTCTTCCACCACAATGTTCTGCCTCACCTTGAACCCCAAGGAATGGAGTTGGCTATCTATGGACTGAGACCTCTGAAACTATGAGCCTCCAAATAAATTTTTCTTCCTCTATATTGTTCTTGTCAGGTCTTTTGGTTTGGTTAACATCCCTTATCACTTCCATATACTGGTGCTTCTCTTTGGAATATTCCTCCTTCGAGCTCCCATAACAAAATGTCATCAACTGGATGAATTAAACAAATTTATTCGAGAAGTTAGAATCCAAGATCAGGTAGGTTCAAGCCCATTGGGTTTCTGATGAGGCCTCTCTTCTGGCCTTGGAAAAGGCCACCTTTGTGTGTGTCCCTACATAGCAAAGAACATAATCTCTCTGGTGTTTCTTCTCAGAAAGACACTAATTCTAATTAAGCAGGGTCCCAACTTTATGACTCATTTATCCTTAATGACTTCCTTCAAGGCCCGATCTCCAAAAAGTCACATTGGAGTTGAGGCTTTAACATAAGAATTTTAATGGCAAGTTCCTCTTAATTGTCTGTTATAATTCAGACCTTATTTCCTTTATTTTGAAAAGCTTTCCCAGACCCCTAAACTAGAATTAGGTGTTCTCTACTCAGTTTGCATATTAGCTCTTATGTAGAGTTAATCTTACTGAAGAATAATTAAGTACGTGTTTGTCTCCCCTCATTAGACTATGAAACATGTAAAAGTAGGAATAGTGGTTTGTTTTTTTATCCCTAACACCCAGGACAGTGCCTGGCATAAAAGTGGTATTTAATAAATATTTGAGAAAGGGAGAGAGAAAATAAATATTACATCTTTAGAATAAAATGTGAATTTTCCAAACACTGACTTACAAGTGAATACCAGAATATGTATCATCCACTGGATTTGTCTCAATAACACATAAATTAGTGGCTAAGAGTTTCTGATTTATAATGATTTTTTTCAGCCCACCAACTATAGGACTTGATTATTTACTGTGACAGGTTTAAAATGATTCTAAGTTTGTTGGTAAACCTCTTAGTTAGAGATAGAATTGGATTCTCCTTCCCTTGAATCTTGGCTAATCTTAAGAACTTGTCTGCCGTAGAAGTCACCTGGGGCTTCTGAGGTTGTTCATAAGAAACCTGACAGGTACCACTTAGTGTACTCAAAACACTTGTCCGTGGCTCCCTGGGCACTATGGAAGAAATCCAACTACCTGAGGTCACCATACTATAAGGACGCTCAAGCTAGTCATTCAGAGACAGGTACCCGATCAGGCTCCAGCTATTCAAATCATGCCAACTGCCATTCACGAAGCAGAGCAGAGGCTGTTTCTGCTGTGCCCCATCCAAATGTCTGCTCCCTCAAAACTGTGACCTAATAGCCATTAGTGTATTTCAGGTCACTAAGTGTTGCAGTAGTTTGTTATATGGTAATAGATGATAAAACACTTGTTATGGTTTGGTTCTGAGGTAACCCCCAAAACTCATGTGTGAGACAATGCAAGAAGACTTAGAGGAGAAATGATTGGGTTAGGACAGCCTTAACCCAAACAGTGAATTAATCCCATAATAGAGATTAATTGAGTGGTAACTAAATGCAGATAGGATATGGCTGGAAGAGGTGGGTTATTGGGGGTGTGCCTTGGGGTATATATTTTGTATCTGGTGAGTGAAATTTCTCTCTCTTTCTCTCTGCTTCCTGATTATCATGTGAGCCACTTCCCTCTGCCACACTCTTCCACCATGATGTTCTGCCCCGCCTGGAGCCGGGAAGAATGGAGCCAGCCACTTATGGACAGAGATCTCTAAAACCATAAGCCCCCAAATAAACTTTTCCTCCTCTTGTCAGGTCTTTTAGTCCCAGCAGGAAAAAAAGAAAAAAGAAAAAAAAAAAGACTAAGACAACACTCCACTGTGCCTCTGTTCTTATTTAAAAGTGGAAGTGGAAATACGACTACCTCTTGGTACTACAATAAGAACTACTACTATAAGAACTGAGTGGGTTAGAACTTAAAACAATAACCAGTTTTAAGTGTGAGCACTTAAAACAATAACCAGCCCAAAATTAGTGCTTAGAAATATTAGGTATTATTTTGGGGCATTATTTTTTTATTTTTGTGGATCAAAGCAATTCTTGGTGAAATTATTGATGGCTCAGAACTAAGGTACATGAAGCTCCTGATTTACAGGTCATGTTGTGGTTTTGATGACTTTTTAGTTAACGAAATCTTCTTAGGTAAGGTGATCTCTTGCTAAAGTCTGTAAGTGCGGAAGGTGAAGGAACACGCCCCTGCCCCAGCTATCAACTAATCCTCTTCCTTCGACATCCGAGCTACTGCAGAGCAGAGAGGCATCCACGTATGAATTTCTGTTTACACTGCTGCTTTTTTTTTTTTACCCTCTCTCCACTGGGATAATTTGACACTAATGGGCAAAGCTCTTGAGGATGGAAAGTGTTGGTCTTTTCTCCCTGTGAGCCTGGAATCCAGCATCAGAGGAGGAGAAACACAAACATGACACTAATGGACTTCGCTTGTTCTCGGTTCTTCTCATTTCAAGACAGCAGCGCCCTTGGCATCCAGACTCCTCACTTGAGATCCATTAGTGCGGCGCAAATGAGCCCTGTGGTTTCTCTCATCTCCTGCCCATAAACCACCACCCGTACCTCTCTCCTGACCCCTCCCTCTAGCATTGTTTAACACACTCAAGGACACAGTTGCGGTTCTTTTTATTCTTAGAAAAGCAAAATGTGCTAATGCTTCCTGGACTGGCCACCTCAGTGGTAAGACAGAGCCAAGACCTGGGCTGTTTGATGCCTTCTATTTTGGGATGGTATTGACAGCTCGTTACTGAGGGGCTCCATGATGGAAAGGGCCCCTGGGAACCCACTGGCGCTCCTGTGCTCCTTCATGACTCCACCTGGCATGACCACTTAACCTTTCTTGCACTTGACAAGGTTTCCTGATTTTACTGGCCTCCTCTAGAGCACAGGAACAAAAGCAGAGGAACAAAGGGGTGGGATAACTGGGCACACAAAACAAGTACCTTAACTCAGCTAACTGGTGAGGAAAGGGAGGGCATTTGTGGGCTGGGATGATTTTAACTATCATCTGGGGTGATAGGGTGTTGGTTTCAAAACCCAAGAGGCGAGTTTTAATCTTCCTCCGCCTTTCACTAGCTGTCTGATGATGGGCATTGCTATCTAGATCTCAGATTACTTATTTGCGTAAATATAATACTTAGCTTAGAGGGCTATTTTGGAGTTGAATGAGATGAATTATTGTCTTTATGCAATACAGCATCTGGAAGGGAACACAGATATCAACCTTTACCAGAACGACAGCAATTTCCTTGCAGTTGGGTCAAAGACATGCTTGGAATACAGCGGATGCTGCAAACTGTTTGGCTCTTGTTCCCAGCAGGTTGTCTTTCAGTCCACATGGTTTGCCTTCGTATTTTCCCCTGTACTTTCTTTTTCTTTTCTATCCTCTGTCCTGGGTCTCAGTCAAAGCTAGGGTCTGTCCTCCCCTCTGAGTCTGGGACAAATCCTACTTCCGAGGCATTGTGAATGGAGCTTCTGAAATGAAACAAGATTCTTCTTGATCCCAATTGCTTCTTTTAGCATACTTTTTTTCTTTTAGCATATGGAGTAATGTCAGAAATTCTATCAGTCCATGGTTACAAACGAGACTAGATTAAAGAAGCAAAGAAGTACTTCCTGACAAAGATGCAAAGCAGTTAGTTAACACATTGTAAGCATTCAGTAATGACCCTGGCTTCCTTTAAGATTTAACTAAGTCTTTATTCTATCTCTTCAAGTTGCTAAACATGTGACCTTGGGCAAGATACTCATGCCTGGATCTCTTCATGTGAAAAATAGGGATAATAATAGGACCTCAGTCATCAAGTTGTTGTGGAACTTAAATGAATTTATAGATATATAACTCTCAGAGTGATGCCTACCAAGTAATAAATGACATGCAAGTGTTTGCTGGTGTCTTATTATCATTAAATATTTTGATCATATTTTCTTGAAGTAGATTTCATCTAGGTTAACACAATTTAAAAATAGAGATTCAAATAATTCAGTCTCTTCTTTCTCTTTCCTCATTTATTCGAGTTTTTAAGAGTCGATTCCTACTTTTCAAATACCCATTTATGATGGTGTAGTGTGTCAGACTGGGAGCAACAGGTCTGAGGTCTTCAGACTCTGCCAGAGTGTGACCTGGGGCCAGGTCCTGGCCATCTCTCCTCTCTTTCTGTCTAAAGTGGGCTGTAACTTCCAGGTTACCTGTGGGATCCATTCACTCCTCAGGTCAAGAGAGTAGCAATGCCCCTCAATACTGCATCTGTGTCTCTCCTTCGTGCTGGATTCCAGGCAAGGCTGAAGGCAGCCTGTTTTCAAACAACTCAGCTCTCATGGGAAGAAAACTTGTCTTCAAACATAGCTCCCTGCCTTTCCCCAAGATAAGCAGCCCCCTTCCAAAGACTCCCTGATTATCAAACATGTCAGCAGTATTCTAAAAATCCTGGATAAAATAAGCAAACCAGTCCTCCGGGAAGACCTGAGGGACTGCTTTGAACAAAGTGAATGAGCCTTAATGCATAAATGGATACATCCTCATTAAGCTGCAACACAGGAGCCACTGGGGTGCTGACCCCTGAGCAGGAGGGGCTGCGCCTCTGCAGGTGGCAGGGGCACCAGGGAGCATAATTCTCTGCCCCCTGCTGATGCTCGCCTCCAATATCTTTGTATTCTCATGGTGATACCTGTAGAATTTTTTTCTTTCTTTCCTTTAATCTCTCTTTCCAAAGCAGTCTGGAGCCCCTGCTATGCGCCGGATCCTGTGCTTACTGACAGTTACATAAGGAAGATTAAGACATGATTCTTGCTTTCAAAAAATTCACACATCAGTAGGAGAAACTAAAATGTAAAGAATTCTGTAATACAATGCCAGGCTAAATCTGGTTCCCCTGTTAACGCTCTAATAGCACTTAGTACTTTTCCTTTCTGTCACTTATCACTAGTTGGTAAATGCTCTGTGTGTTCCATGAATTAATATCTCCCCTCCCCCAACCCTCTCCACAGGGTAGGCTGTGACTCCTTGAACTAATACATACTTAGTAATGATTACCTACAAGACACTGTCCCAAGTGCCTTACACATATTAACTTTTAATCTTCACAACTACTTTCTGAAGATTATACTAATATTGTTCTCATTTTACAAAATGAGGAAACTGAAAAACAGAGAAATTAAGCAATACCCTCAGGTCACAGAGCCAAGACTCAAACCTAAGCTGCCTGACTATAAATCTCTGCTCTCAGTTACTTAGCTCTGCAGATAAGGGGAAATGTCAACACTTTTTAAGGTGATAGACAAGTACATGACACTGTCTAGAAAGGTTTCTATTAAACTATTAAACTTTGAGAATGAGGGTAAATGTCATTTGTCTGGAAAAGACATTTAGATGGAATCCTTTAATCCCTAATATCAAATCCAAGTAAGTGAGAGATTGTGGTGTCCAGTGTATTAAAATGGAGATCAGACTGGAAATGGCAGTATTTAAAAAGATCAGAATTAAAAAGGAACAGAACATTTACTGCAAGGCGAGTCTGTGTGAACTGAAAAATGAATTGCTATCCCAAAAGCAAAGGTGAGATACACTGTCATACTTCCAACTGGATCTGAATTTATTATTATGAAAGTAAAAAAAAAAAAAAAATTGATCAACTCTTTCCTAAAGAAGAAGACTCACCACCACTGCTACAATTCAATTCATTAATCCATGGAAAGCAGGCATTTCCCTGGTAGATCCTTTTTAATGTTTTCTCAATTAAAATAGTAATGTCTACCGGGCACAGTGGCACATGGCTCTAATCCCAACAGCTCAGGAGGCCAAGACAGGAGGATTGTGAGTTCGAAGCCAGCCTCAACAAAAGTGAGGCACTAAGCAATTCAGGGAGATCCTGTCTCTAAATAAAATATAAAAAAGGGCTGGGGATGTCACTCAGTGGTTGAGTGCCCCTGAGTTCAATCCCCAGGACCCCTTTCCAAAAAAAAAAAGAAAGAAAGAAAAATAGTAATGTCTTTTAAAAATGAAAGCAAGATTCTTTTCCATGACTATGTAATTTAAAGTCTAACTGGATTTCTAAACTGACTTTTCTGTGCCTTTTTAAAGCATAACATGAAGACTTTTTATCTTGATGTGTTAAATTTTTGTTAGTATTTAAAGCAAGAGGCCACACCAATTAGGTTTCAACTCTGCTCTCTTACTTATTATCTACATAGATTTGGACATGTAATTTGGCCTCTCTTAGTCTCAGTTTACTTAACTCCAAAATTATGAGACTAAATTAGATTATTTGAAAGCCTCTTTGGCCCTCCTCTAACTTTCCGAAATTTGAGAATGTATTAAACCTTCTTCTTCTTGGTGTGGGACCTTGAACCAGGGCCTCACACATGCTAAACAGGCACTCTTCCACAGAGCTCTACTGCCAGCCCTGCCTTCAGTCTTTTTATATTTTTGTGTGATGTTTTATTTCCATTCATTGATGTTAGAAAATATTCAAGTTTGACTACAGTTCAGATTCTTTCCATAAACATTTTCTGTAATAAAAACCACTGAATTCTCTTAGAAAGTAAATTGGGAGCGAGACTCAGTGTTCAACAATGCAGTGCAGTTTTTGGAGCATCAATAGATAGGCAGGATAGGAACATCTGTTGTAGACGTCGCTGGTGTTTACAAATACCAGTACTGCTTCTCTTCTGGGCACATGTCTGGACCACATCCCGCAGTTACTTGAGACCGTGTGTCTGAACTTAAGCCAATGGAATATGAACCTACATGACATATGCCACATCTAGGCCTGAAACATTAAAAGTGTTCATGAATTCTGAATTCTCCTTCCCCACCACTAACTAAGAGGGCAGAATTTGGAAAATGGAGAGAAGAGGGGTAAAAATCTAAAGGAGCCTGGATTCCTGAATGATCATGTGGAACAGATGCTTCTGTATACCTCCTTAGGCCTGTCACGTGAAAAAGAAATGTGTACTGTATTAGAGTACTGAAAATGGGTTCTGTGACCTATCTTGACCTTTTAGATGGCTCCCCAGGTAAAACTGGGTTATGATGAGCATCTGGTCCAATCAGGAAGTAAGGCAGTCTCACAAAATAGTCTGAGGAGTGCTGTGGCAGAAAAAGAAATATTGAAGGTGTCTTGCACCTCTCACCCCAAACATGCCGCATGCTACTGTCTGATGCCCTGTTCTGTTACATTACGCATGGGTCACCCAGGCTTTGCCAGTGCTCTTGCCGCACTTCCAGAACCTCACCGTGGTACTCAACTTCCTCTAAGTCCTTTCAGATTACACAATTACTCTACTATCTACATCTCCTCTCCAAAAAATACAGTTTAGTTGTTCTTCATTCCTTTTTTCATTTGTTACCCTTTATAGCAGTCCTTGAAAATCATTTTGAGTTTTCTAATCTGTCACATTGTTAACTAATCTGTCAGCCCAGTTAAAACTGAAAATTGCTTAAGAGAAGAAATTTATTGGTAGATTGATCTAATTCTTCTGCAGTTCTATCAGTTTTTGTTTCATGAATTCTTAAGATGTGTTATTAGATGTGTATGTGTTTGGGATTGTGATGCACTTTGGTGGAATATCCCCTTTATCATCATAAAATGACATTCATTATTCCTCGCAATAATCTTTCCTCTGGCATTATTTTGTCCAGGATTCTCCTCTCTGCTCCTTAAAGGTAGCAAATTAAGGAAGTTACGGGGCTCACCTCATTTGTTTCCAATCAGGAATTACTGTCATCTGTTGCCTGTTGCCTGGTGTCTTAAACATAATTACTTCATATAGTTTAAACAGCTTTTTGTTGTTTCAGCCAGGACAGCAAATCTGGCCCTGTTATGCCATCTTGAACTGAAGGTGACGTCCCTAAGAGCTTTTATACTGTCTCATTTGATCTTCATTGGAACTTTAAGAGGTGATTCTCTCTCTCAATATCTCTCTCTCTCTCTCTCTCTCTCTCTCTCTCTCTCTCTCTCTCTCTCTCTCTCTCTCTCTCTCTCTCTCTCTCATACTGGGGATTGAATCCAGGGGAGCTTTACTCCTAAGCTACATCTCCAGCCCTTTTTATTTATTTATTTATTTATTTATTTTTGAGACAGGGACTCACTAAGTTACTGAGGCTGGCCTCAAACTAACACTCCTCCTGTCTCTATCTCTGACATCACTGGAATTACAGGTGTGCAACCAGCTTTTATCCTTTTTTTCTCATTAAAAACAAAACAAAACAAAAAAAAACAGTCTCCTCCTCTCTGGTTAAAATAATTGGTCTAAGGTTATATTGCTAGCAAAATCAATTGAAATAAGTGGGACAGGTAAAGATTTGAGTGATATGTGTACATATTTCCTGAAAATAAACTTGGGTACATAATGTCAGGTTTTTTTGTGCTTTGTGAATATTTTTATATAATGAATGGCACAAGGATAAAAAAGTGATGATCCGAATGCATCTAAGTTTATATGTAATGATTTGCCTAAACCGACAATAGTTGCAGTACACAAAATGAGCTTCATCTTAGAAATCTGGGCTATGAGTTCAAATATTTGATGGGAGAGATGAGGAAATATTATAGTCAGTGAAACTAGACAAAGGATAAAAATTAATGCAACTTCTTTCAGATAGAAATTGAACCTGATATCACATTTTAAAAATATCCTTCAAGCCAGTGCCCCTGAAGCAAATGCTTTTTAGTATTCATGGGAGAAACTTAAGAGAAACAAACTGAAGTATGTTTTTTAACCCCCTATTTTCTTTTGAAATGGAATCACATAATCCAGAGTGGTTTGGGAGGGGCCACTCAAAACAGATGATTCAATCTGTGTCACAAAGACAGTCCTAGGGCACAAATGCCTCAATTTGGCAAATGTTCTGCAGTGGGCTGGTGGGAACAATGAGAAATCCTAGTTCAAAGATGCCTCCTTCTTTTAAAGTACCTATCATGGTGTCTGGCACATCAGACGCCCTACGAAAATGTGAGTTCCCTTTCCTTCTCTCCAATCAGAATAGATCAGACCAAACACTGTCCCTGTCACAAAGAAAAAGCAACTCAAGGACACCCAGGCAAAGCTGGATAAGGGGGCTTAATTTGTTTTTATGTTGGAGATCCTTCATTGACACTAATTAATCTGTCCCTCAAACTTGGAGGGTTAGCAAACCTCTTTTAAAACAGCAGCAGTATAACACTCCCCAAATGGGATTTTAACTAATGTCTAATAATTACTCTTATCATAACAGCATCTCTTTCCCACATTCAGAAGAGAACCTCGCTTGTCTGCCAGAAGTGGTGTTATTAGAGGGAGGAGAGTGTTTTTCCTGTCTATTCATGCTCCAGCTGCCATTTAGCTGCATTCTGTTGGGGACAATGATCCTTGCTTTTCATGAAGTACAGATGGAATACAGAACTGCAGCACTCAGAGATTCTGCTATCTGCCACAAAATTCAAGTCAGCCCTGTTTCTTTGAATATGAATAATATCTGTGATCTGTGTGAAAACTTTCTTTAAAAAGAAAACTGTTTTTCTGAGTCCATTGAAGCCAAGGAAGAGAAATCAAATATGGATAGTCACTACAGCAAACCTGGTCTTTAGATAAAACACTAACTTCATTTGTTGAAATGCAAAAAGAATTTGTAGTCACACTGCATGAAATAAAATTTAATTGCACAAAAATTTGATTGGAGAGCTCATGTTGGCCTTAGACAAGACAGAAGCCAAACATCTACTTAGTCTCAGTCCTTCAATCTGCTGAAGTGGAAAAAGCATGGGAAGGGGCTGGGGCTGTAGCTCAGTGTCAGGTTGCTTGCCTAGAACATGCAAGTTTTATCCCAGGACCATAAAAAGGAGAAGGAGAAGAAGAAAAAAAAAAAAAAAAAAGGAAGGAAGGAAGGAAGGGAGGGAGGGAGGGAGGGGAGGAAAGAAGAGAAGAGAAGAGAAGAGAAGAGAAGAGAAGAGAAGAGAAGAGAAGAGAAGAGAAGAGAAGAGAAGAGAAGAGAAGAGAAGAGAAGAGAAGAGAAGAGAAGAGAAGAGAAGGGGAAAAGAGAAGAAAAAAGGCATGGACTTTCGCATGATAGACCTAGGTTCAAATCTTATCCTGCCACATGGAGACATAGCCTCTAAGGCAATGCTATCCAACTGAACTTTCTGATAGAAATGTTTGGTATCTGTGTTGTCCCACAAAGTCAACATTAGCTGCATGTAGCTATTGAGTACTTGAAATATGGCTAGTGAAAAGCCAGGTGCACTCCTGTAGTCCCAGCTACTCAAGAGGCTGAGGTGGGAGGATTACCAGAGTCCAGATGTTCAAGACATGCTTAGGGAACATAGCAAAACCTCCATCTTGAAAGAAAGAAAGAAAAAGAAAGAAAGAAAGAAAGAAAGAAAGAAAGAAAGAAAGAAAGAAAGAAAGAAAGAAAGAAGGAAGGAAGGAAGGAAGGAAGGAAGGAAGGAAGGAAGGAAGGAAAGAAAGATCCTAGTACAACAGTGAAGTTGAAAAGCAAAGGCATGTGTGTACATATGTCTGTGTAGACATGTATACATACTTTTATATATGTATGTATATATATGAAATGTATGTATGTATACATATATATTCCTTTAAATTTTTTAAAGGAATGGCCTTTTAAATCTAAATGCAGTGGTCTATTGGACAACACATCTAAGAACAAATGGTATCTTGCATCCTCTAACCCTGATAAAAGTTTGTACCTCTAAGCATTAAGTTGGCTTCTTTGGATTTGGGAGATAGCATACACTACACTTAGGAATATTGCTTCGATCTCCTCATCAAGTGACTTAGAAGGCTACCAATTATCACATAAAACCCAGGAAAAGAGAAGGGGTGGCAGCAAGTCAAGGTTGTGGACCCATCTGCCCTCTCACTCTGGCTGTATATCAAAGGGATGAGTGGCAGGTGGGATGTAGGGTAGAGGACCAGGCAAGTCCCAAATGAAGAGTTGCTACACCATCACCTACAGCTTGAGAACAATCCTAAGGTTTTCATAGCCAAGAACAACTTTCTGTTTGAAAACAAATGCCCAGCATTCTACTGGACCCTGGGAGGAACGGTACTGACATCATGGACTAGCTAACAAAGCTGTCCATCATGTGCTGGATAGTATTTAATTCACTGCATCATAAGTTTGAGCAGAACAATTTATCTTTTTGGAAATGGCACATTAGGGATTGGGCTCCAATCATTCAAGAAGACACAAGTAAATTTCATAAACTGGTAGCTCAGACTCCCAAACCATCTACTCCTATCACACCAATGCTTCTTCTAAAACACAAGCTTATACATTGCATAGGGGTTTCTCTACAACCATCTTAGTCAGATAGAACTTAGGTTTGGGTCACAGATGCATTGGCATAATTAATTATGTTGGCACTGATTTTTTTAAATGGGCAGTTGTCATTACAACACCAATTGGGTGTCTTTCTAGAGGACAGTGGTACAGGGAAATCATCCCAGTAGGCAGAGCTGCTAGCAACACACTTGATCATCCTCCTGCCTCAGCCTCCTGAGCTGCTGGGATTATAGGCATGCACCATTGTGCCATACATTCTTGATTTAAGCCTTTTCAGAGATTATAGCTAGTCACTACCTTGAAGGGAACTCTGATTGACTGGGTCTCCCCTTTTGAGAATAAAGTGACAGTTCTTCACATGCACACACACTAGAGGTCTTTTATAGTAATATGACTGCCAGATATCAGGCAAACTCCTGAGCAGATATGCACAGCGCAAGGGGTGGCCTGTGTCTTTTTCCACCATGGCTTCTTTGGATTCTCTTGGCCTCACCTGTTTCTGTTATGGTCACAGCTTTTAGAGTAGCATAGCTTCTGCACTGACAAACACTGGCTGGTTTCTGATTAATGTTATGTAGGCAAACCTAACAGTATTTTACACACACTCACACAACACACATCTTGCCTCTTGCCCCAGTCAATGCTGATGGATGATATATACAACTCAGAAGTGTAAAAGGATTAATGACCTAGGAGCAAACATTTGCCAATAAGGAATACAAGCAGTAGATAAATTCTACTTCATTCCTCCTCTGGCAGGTCTAACTTGAGTAGCAGTTGTTTTTATGGTCTCATAAGAAAGTCCCATGAGATCAGGTAACAGTCGCACTTGATAGCAAGGATAACCAGTTCCAAAGTCCCCCACTTTCCCAACTTTACTCTCTTTCTTCCTCCATCCTGCTGTCTAGGTTCAGGAAAATTCGAGTCAAGAGGAAAATGAATTTACCAACATCTACTTGGGGAAAAAAATAATCTTGGGGTATAAAAGGAGGGATATGAAGACAGTTAATATGCATCTTTTTACCATTTCAAAAAGTCAACCTATGACTTTTGGTGATTGGCTTTCACTTCTAATTCTTCCATCCTTTAAACCTAATCAAAGTCCTTCAGCTGAAGTCCTTCAGGAGTGGTACCACCAGAGACAGAGAGGTACCCAGGAGAGGGGAGGGCCACACAGAAAAGGAAATTAACACAAACTAAGCCCTGTGCTCTATATCTACTCTGCGTATTACTTGTCTTCACAGGAAGGTATCATGATCTGGAAGGAACTGGAATTCAGATCAACACCACACAATTGCAGAGCAATTGAGAATCATGAGAACCAAACTCATTTTTTTCATTAATGCAATTTCTCAAAACTGAATTCTTTTACTGAGGACCAGAGTTGTGTTTAGATATCATTATTTTGTAAAGTAAATAAATAAGAAAGAAAGAGAGAGAGAGAGGTTTTATTTTGTGAACTCATTTGACCCAGAGGAAAGTTGTTATCCTAGAAGAGAAAACATTAACACACACACACACACACACACACACACACACACACACGCACACACACATACTATGGATACACTATTCTTAGTAAAGGCAGAAGTTGAAGACAGTTATGTGAAAAAGAGGAAAACAAGAGAGAACAGTGAAAGTCAGAGTGATCTTGAACTGTTTTTCCAGAACAGCATGCACATGTATCAAAAACTTAGGTATACTTCTAATTATTGGTCAATATGTCCAATACATTGGACATCACTAAAGTCATTCTATTCAGCAATTCCTGCCTGCCTCAATGGGTTGTACAACAAGGTGTGGGGCAGAGCTAAACTCACAGGAAGGGATTAGGTCAGAATCAAGCAGGTGCTTTCCTGGATCACTTCAGAACATCATCTTCTGTGTTTACGGGAAAGAGTTCTCAGGGTGATGAATATTCTGTCAACAGCAAAAGTGTTGCCGAGAGACCACGGGAATACTGAAACCAATTTAAAGCATGAGACAGTATTAGTTTCCATAGTTTAGACTGATCAGTAGTGACTGTTACAGGAGTCTTTTAATCCTTTCAAGTTATGCCACTAAAAATAGGGAAACACAAAAAGTGTAAGAGCTGTTGGACTAGATACCAAATTACTTACCTAAGTTGAGAAACAAATGGGAAACCCTTCTTCTAAATGCAATTCATCATATTTTTTTTTTTTTAAAGTCCCTATTCTCCACTATTCCCCACCAGTAAAACCAAAATGAAAGCAAGACTAGTTCCAGCAAGCTATGGATCTACATTCCTGGGGTTTTCTATCAGAACCAGTGGCATTCCTTTGAGACAAGTGATTCAGTTGGGCTCAATTGACCCAGAAATCGTGATGGGAAGAAGGTATCACTTACTGAGAATGCAAACCTAAAGATGAAATTCCCTGAGTTGCTGGTGGCAATCTCAACATGCAGTAGAAAGGGTTGAAGAGGGCCTCTGAAGAAAGCCAGGATTTTGCTTTGGCTTGGTGTCCCCACCTCCACCTCATCTGCCACACATAAAGGAATCTGGTGATGTAATAAATCACCGACCCCACATCTGCTGAAAGCTGTGAAAGTAGCCAGTGAATTAGGGGGAAAGTTTCTGAAATTAGCCGTGACTCCTGGACAAGCAGAGACCTAGGATGCTGCTGCTGACCATAAAGATTGGCTACAGCTCTTTCCTAAGAGTCAGTTGTAGATGTAACCACAATAAGGCGACAATTTTCACCTGCTAAAATCTCCTATTTCACTTTGTTGGTCTTTTATCAAGATGTTGATGATGATGGGGTTCCAGACACACTACCCCAAAATAGGACCCCTTGGCATTAGAGAGAACAACAGAAGGAGGAAAATCACTCAGCTTCTTGTTACACTTCTCTTCTGCAGCAGGACATAAAACCTAGCTGACCTTCCCTGAAGTAGGTTATGAAACCTTCGTTCAAAGGGGCCCACCCGATTCCTGGAGGAAAGGAACCTAATCCTTGAAGATACAGAGACGAAGAATAGGTCTTGCTGAGCTCTCCCCAGTGTACTACCATTGATCAAACCCCTTTTGTGCAATATGTGACTGTCCGCTCTATATCAACCCTAAGCATGTATACACAGGTGTCCCCATTTCTGTGGTGTGTATCTTCTCCAATATTTACAAATGACTGAAGTGTATGCATTGTCCTTATCTTACAAATGAAGAAACTGAGACTCAGAAATGTTAAATAAATTGCCCATCGAGCCTTCAGAGACTGCTTAGATTAGCCTTCCCTCATTGGTGTTGTTGACTATCATTAAGGAGGTTTGGGGGTTACAAATGGATTCTCAGCAGCCTTTGACACAGTTGATTACTCCTTCATTCCTATAGCACTTACCTCTCCCAGGATTTGTTTGGTGGTTGATTTTTAAAAATATCCCCATAGTCATTGCTTGGATTTTCTTCTCACCTCATGATTGTGGCTCTCTGACTTCCTTTGCCAGTTTCTTTTCCTCTAGAATCCTCTTGATTTTGAAAACCCCAAAGATCCTGGTTTTCGTTTCTTCTTCCCCTCTCTGTACTCATTCTTCTGGATTCAGATACAAACTATTCTCTGTAGACTTTCAAGTTTCTATCACTGACTTAGCCCTCTTTGAGTTCTAGACTTGCCTCCATAATCCAGCTGTCCTCTCAGCATATCACTGTCTTGAGAGCACTTCAAACTTAAACATTCCCAAAATGGAACATCTGATTCCCTCTATACCCATTTCTCATCTGATCATATTACAGTCTTCCCCTTCTCTGAGAACGATTACACCCACTCATACAGTTGCTAAGGCCAGACACAGAGAGTTCTCCTTTCTTTTTTTTTTCTCCCCAATCTACCTACCAGCAAGTCCTATTAGCTCTACCTCCAAAATGCATCCTGAGTCTCTCCAGTCCTCTCTGTTCTAAGTCACCATCCATTTTCATTTATGCTACCTCGTGGCTATCCCACTGCCCCCTCTCAGTCTCTTCCCATTCATTCTCTCTTCAGTGATCTTTCTGAAAAAGTAAACCAGTCCATATTACTCCCCCACTTCAAAGCCCTTACTGGTTTCCCAAAGGCTTAGACATTATTTTTGAATACCTCATTGTGGTTACAGAGGCCTGAGTGATCTGGCTCTGCCTTCTTCCTCCTTGCTTTTCTTCACTGTGCTCAGTCCTGCGGGCTTTCTAGAGGTTCTGAAAGCTTTCTGAGCTCTTTCTCATCTACCCTATTGCTCTGCCTGGAGAGCTCCTCTTGACCCCTCTTTGGGCTTCCGGCTTTCATCCAAAACACTTCCTGTGGGATGCCATCCTTAGCTACTGATGTGTGTAAAACAGGTTCCCTATAAGTCTCTAACATGACACTGTGGGTACTTTCATCATTACACTTAGAACAATCTGTAATTAACTGATTTCTGCATTTATGTATTGTCTGACCTTTCATCAGGGCAGAAATTTGTCTTGTTGGTCTACCAGTGCACTAAGGGTATATGTTTCCACTACACAGAACTCAGCAAATATTTACTGAACAAATGAAAAAATAAGTGAATCTCAATTTCAAATGTGCAGTCGCTCATTACCATAAATATTATCATGGTTACGTTTGTCCTCTGTGTCCTGTGCTCTGCAAACTCAGGGAGGAGTGCCCATGATGAAGCAGTGTAGAAATGACCTAACTTCTACTAAACATGAACAAAGAGGACAAATGATATTGACCTAAAAGAATCTAGGCCGTTAGGCCAGGTGCCAGAATGTTTGGCTTTTTCATATCCTTAGGTACATAAGAGACTTGAATTTCTGAGAAGTCATCCAAAGTATGACCACAGATTACAAAATCCATTTCACTTCAACATGTGCCATCCCCCATTTCAATATCAGCCAGAACTCTCAACAGCATTTGCAGACTGGAGGCCATATCTGCCCATCTTTGTCACCAAAAGTAGACTAATGTCTAATCATAGTAACTATTTGCCTTATGTTACCTGCCTACTATGTGACAAATATTGCCAGGTACTAGATATTTTGCATGTTATGTGTGTTTAAGCTTCACAACAAACCTCTGAGGAAGATTTTATATTCAACTAATAGGTGAAGAATTTGAGGTTCAGAAAAGTTACATTGCTTACTCTTCCAGTCCTGCATCTGCTAAAAGGACAGCTGCAATTAATTTTAAATTTCTGAATAAACAATTTCTGAATAAAATGTGAGTATCATTTAAACCACATAATATTGACTTCTTTAAAAATGAAATATATAGCTGGCATGGTATTGTATGCCTATAATCCCAGTGGCTCACAAGGCTGAGGCAGGAGGATCATGAGTTCAAAGCCAGCCTCAGGAACTTAGTGAGGCCCCAAGCAACTTAGTGAGACCCTCCATCTAAATAAAATATAAAAAAGGGACAAAGTTGTGGCTCAGTGATTAAGCACCCCTGGATTCAATCATCAGTACAAAAAGAAAAGAAAAACAAAATACATATATTTGTAAAATATTGGGTATTTGGTATTTTCTAATCAATAGAGGAAATGTGATTCTCTTCAAGATACAACCTGCATAAGCTCTCTGGCTCTCCAATGTTAACTCTGAAATGCAGTCCCATAGCAATCCTGTCCTGATCTTATTTCCTTCTTTAGATAAACAGCCAGCTCATAGAAATTAAAGATTTCTCCTGCCCAGTCTCCCCAAAGAGGAAATGAATCCATTTCAACAATGGTTTTTCACAGAGGGATTTGCAGATTCCATAAAGTTGCTTCCAGTTTCCCTACAAAGAAGAGAAAGGTTTTATTATCCCATTGTTCATATGTTTTCTATTTGAGGTTTTAAGATTTCCCTTAAAGTTTGAAAACCACTGCCTGGGAAGGAAGAAGGACAGGAGGGAGCGAGGGAAGATAAGAGGGAGGGAGAGAGGGAGGAAGGAAGGAAGGAAAAAGGAAAGTAGCAAAGACAGGCAGAATCTTCTGTTTGTGGTTTATATAAGTAAGTCACCTGACACCTGATGGAAGACCAAGAGTGGAGGTTCCTTGCCAAGGAAAGGGAGAGAACGGTGAGTTCCATTCGCTCCAGGTTACAGGAAGAAAAGATAGACTGAATGAGGGTATAAACTCCATCAGCTGGGACACCATCATGTGTAACAGAATAAGAGCACTGCTTTAAATAGAGACGAAGGATCACTAGACAGGTAGCTCTCCATGTTTCTAAATCTTTTAAAATGACACAAAAATTATTTGGGTGAAATTTCAATGAGAGATCACGCAGAAAATGTGAGTGGTGCTCCAGAAAGTAAAAAATATTGTAAAAGTACTTCTAAATATGCTTAGAGATGATTGACCTATATTCTTTATTTTATGGGGGGAGGGCGGGGGAAGGAATACCAGGGATTGAACTCAGGAGCACTTGACCACTGAGCCACATCCCCAGCCCTAGTTTTTGTGTTTTATTTAGAGACAGGGTCTCCTGAGTTGCTTAGCACCCCATTGTTGCTGAAGCTGGTTTTGAACTTGAGATCCTCCTACCTCAGTCTCCCAAGCTGCTGGGATTACAGGCGTGCATCACCTCACCAGGCCTTACCTATGTTCTTAAAATAAGTTTTTCTTAGGTAACTAAACACACAGGTATCCACCTTAAATAGATGACTACTTGAAACTTGGATTAGATTTAATGATTTTCATATTTCATTTCATTATAAAAAGCACCATTTTCAGAGAGGAGGTATTCTTCTGCTATGCCTGTTAATGTTGTTGGGGGTCCAGAAAGTGGTCCTAAGCCTATATACTCTTCTGCCCTTGGGAGCCAGGCTCAAAGGTGACTCAGGGGCCTGGGAGCCTATCACAGCCTGGGAGTTGTCACAGCTTATCCAGGAATCTCCTCCATAAGGTTACTAGGATTATCACTTCCATCTTTATTTAATTCTTTCCAGATGTCTGGTCATAAAAAGGCTTGTGTGCTGAGCTGAGTTTGGATTTTCTTCTAAGTGCTATGAGGAACATTTGAAGGGTTTTAAGCAGGATAGTGACCTGTGGGGGTGTTTCTTAGGGAGACACCCTGGCTGCTGAGTGCAGGGGTATTGAGGGTCCCCATACAGGGGCAGACATTCCCCTCATAAGCCATAAACCTGCAGGAAGGCAAAAGGTGGGAACCAGGGGTGTGGAGAAGGAATCTGACTCCATCTACTTCCTAGTTACCATTTCTGGTCTGTGACCCTACTCTGGTTCCTAAGCCTCTTTATCCTCGCTAAAAAATAAAGCTGATACAGACTCCTACTTCAGAGCTGGCTGTGAGAATTAAATGTGGCAACGGGTATAAAGTCTCAGTGTCTGGCACACCATAAGTGCCCAGTAATATTACTGGAGTTTAGTCAGGCACTGTGGCAGGAACTGTAGGACAAGCAGGCAAAGCCCACTTCCAGCAACTGGCACAAGTGCTTTGAGAACACAAAGCCAACATGTATTTGAGGCGAAGCAGGAGCTATGACTATGGGTGGAAAATAAAGTCTTTTTTGAGGCAGTGGAGGCAGACTGGAAACTGCAGTTCACTCCAGTGCAACACTCGAATGGAGACTGTCGTCAGTCTGGGTGAGCGTGTGACTGAGGAGGGGAAGAGGTGACCCGGACGCCGGCTGTCGGGAGAAGACGGGGCTACAGTCACTTCTTCGTCTGGGACAGTCCCCGCCCCTCTTTCTGAGACAGGGCTCCCATCTTAAACTAGTGGGAGAGGCGGCGACAATCCCAGCCTTCAGTCGTTCGGGGGTGGGGGTCTGAGGGCCCCTCACCACAGGTTTTTGTCTGCAAACCCAGTTTCCGAGGTGCCTAAAAGTGTACAAATAGTAAAGCCAGGCCCAGCCGAGCCAATTCATCGCATCCCTTCCGCGCTGCATGCTGATTATTTGCTCTCGTATCACCTCTCCTCAGGGGGCTCAAAGGAATCAGCAAATCCCCAGCATCAGAGCTACGAATCCCCAGCACAACCCATTCACACACAGCGGGGAGGCTGGGGATTAATTGGAGGGGGAATGTTGTGAATTCCAGAGAGTTCTTTCTCTTTGCCTCACAGTCGGTGGCCGGGGATATTGCAACATGAAAGCTTCGCTGTCAGTATCAATCATCATTGCCCGGGCTGCTACATTCCACAGAATGAATTGGCCTCATTTGGTAACTCCACTGGAGGGGGGTGGGCATTCCTGAAGGGTCAACATTTGTGGGCCCCAATTCTGACTCCATAAGTGGTTTCCAAAGGCAAACAAAAATCCAGAGGGCCCAGCATCCTTTCCTGAATTCCCCACTTCAGGGATTATTTGGGAAAGGAGAGACCTAGAGGTGGGGTGGGATCTAGGTTAGGGCCTGGGCAGGAAATTAGTTAGAGTAGAGCCTGGGCTGGGAGGAGAAAGGCTGACAAACAGCTCCCCCTCCCAGGATGGCTTTGATGCAAAGGTCAACTTTCCCAGGCCTTCCCCAGGCTTCTCTGCAGGAAGCCAGCAGCGCTCCCTCACCTCCAGACTGCATGGAACCCAGAGTCTGGAAACAAAGTGAGCCCAAACTTCTCACCATTCCTCAGCAGAGGTGGTCCTGGGAGGCAGATTTTTTAAAAAGTAATACAGAGTCAAACATTTCCAGTTGCCTGGAGTCCCCAAAAAGGAAAAGAAGGGACTTCTCTCTGGGATTTCATCTCTGAAGTCTGCAAGCTCCAGTTCAGAGCTTTTGCTGATTCTTTTTCAATGCAAGACTACCAGTCTGCCTTCTCCTCCCCCACACTGTCTGAGCATTCCTCTACACTCCCCATCTCCTCCCTCTGCCTTTTTGCAGAATTGCCTGAAACCTTCACCAAGTGGAGGGCTCACAGGATGTGTCCTGGAGAATCCACTAGCTTCCCCACAAGTTTTAATCTCTCCTACCATTGGGAGCTGCTGCCCCTAACTGTCCCCAGGAGCTGAAGTCCCAAGTTGATCTTTACTCAGATTGCCCCAGGGCACTGTGACCTGAGACAAGTGGCTGGGCTAGCTCTCTCACTTAATGCCTCCATAAAATGAATAATAATTCTACTGCCTTCCTCTTAGGACTGTGCAGGGTGAATGCAAGAAGAAATGAAAAAGTGCTTTGTGGGCTGGGGTTGTGGCTTAGTGGTAGAGCACTTGCCTAGCATGTATGAGGCACTGAGTTCAATTCTCAGCACCACATATAAATCTAAAAAATATAATTTATTTTAAAAGTGCTTTGTGATTTGTAAAGTACTCAATATAAAATATTATACTTATTGACTTCTCTCATTGGAAACACTATTGAGTGATTTAGTCATCTTTACAAAGGCCTCACTTGGTATCAACCTGTCCTGGAGAGTCCTATGGAAGTGTACTGTGGGAGGGACAGAGATAAAAAGTAAGTAAATAAAAAAAAAAGCCAAGACACACAAAGGAAAACAAACAAAACAAAAAAGGGAAAAGTGGAATCATTATTTTCAAAAAACAAACAAACAAACAAACAAACAAAAAAAGTGTTATCCCTATAGCATTTCAAATTACAAACACCCAAAAGGTCAAACTATCTCATGTATTCTAAGCTACCAGTCTGTTTTTTGTTTTGGTTTGGTTTGGCTTTGGGTTCTTTCCATGACAATGGGGAAGGTGTTGTAAAAGACAGACAACTTGAGGAGGTAATATTGAGCAAATTGCTTCCTGTCTCTGGAACTCAGTCAGCACATCTCTAAAATATATAAACCCAGACTTCTTTAGATCTTATCTAATCCTTCTATTTTATTGTTCCTTGGATGTTCAAGTTAGGCGTCCTAACTTAGCAGCAGTTGGGTGTCAAGGTTATTTCCTTCTTGATACAATAGCAAAGTTTAACCAATCCTCATGCTGAGGGTAAAAAAGTAAACAAATCAAAATAATGCCAGTCACCGAGGGACCCTTAATGCTACATAATCAGAATGAGAATTTTTCAACATTTGGAAAGTAAAATGGAGCGAGGCACAACATCATGCCTTCCAAAGCTCTGGTGCAATTAGTGCAATTATCACAGGATCTCCAGTGCAGTTTCCCCCACCCCCAAGTGCTCTAATGCTAGTCACTTCACTCTCAAAACTGACACCTACTCCAGAGCTGCAACTTCGGTGTTGCAAGAATCCTAAAGAACACAAGCATTCCATGTCACCATAGCACCTCCCCAAAGCAGAACCCTCCTCTAGTTTTCCCACCCTGGGTCTTTATCTCCCAGCTGCACTTGTCTGCCTCTGAGAGAGGCTTTTCTTTTCTTCTCAGCTGCTGTCAGCTGTCTCCTCTGTCCTCAGTGGGAGTCTTCAGGTTCAAGGCTCTGTCTGGGGAGTTCGTATACAGCCTTGACTATTATTCTGATGGATCGTTTTAATTCTCCCCACTTTGATGGAGTCAGTTTCCACAACAAACAAGGCTCACCAGAAGTATTCCTGGGCTCACAAAGGCAAACACCCTTGGTTTTGCATCACAGACACCAGCGGCCAGAATTCTTCCTCAGCTATTTTAACCTTGGCTCCATAACTTTCCTAGTTAACACTTTTTACCTCCCTTCGCTGCAACCAGAGACGTGTTAGGCTCCTCCAAAGAAATGCAATGGTTTCCAGCCTTTAATTAAGGAAGAATCCAAGTGGCAGATGCAGTTCTCACACACTGGAGCCAAGCCTTGGCTAGAAAGATCCTTTTGCTCCAAATGCTCTGTAGTTCACCAAAAGTAATTCCAGCTAATAAAAATAGCTATGCCTATTGAGCACCAGGAGCCATTTTAAACCCTTTAAAATACTATCTCATTTAATGTAGACAAAATATTAAGTAGATGAAATAGGTATTATGTCATTATAAAATGAAGAAATGGTGGATGATTAGAGTTAAGCAGCTTGCCCAAGCATACACAGCTAAGCCTAGAAAGGTGCTGGGTTTACAGCAGGGTCTGTTTGGCTTCAGGGGCAAGACTAGCTCTTTGACATTAGCATTATGTGGTACAAGGAAAACTGAGAGTAAAGAGGTCAGAGTTTAAGTCTCTCAATGTGGCTATCAGCAAATCAATTTTCCATATTCCTCAATTTGCCTACCTAAAAATTTGGGAATTAACTTATTTTTCCTCAAACTTCCATCACTCACTTCATTATTTCTGCCATGTCCTCACACCATTTATACTATGTAACTACTTTCATTAAATCAGTGTGCTTTTCAAAACAAAATAACACATTTTAAAATGAAAACTTATTAAATTAAAAACCAAAATGATTTGCTCTATATAGATGATGATAATGAAAGTTAATATCATGAGAAAACAATGTCATTAAATTTTAGCTCAATATTCCTGTCTGCCTAAGACTCAGAGATTAGTTTAACTTATATTAAAATGGAAAATACATAAGTAGGTCAAAGACACTACAAGTTAGTTAGGGTATACTGAAGCTGAAACTGTCTACTCAATATAACCAAATGGAAAAAAATGTTTTTAAAAGGAAACAATTTGGTTGCTACCCTACCCCACATTATTTAACATCTTGACTGTGTAAGACCTGAAGTTATCTCACCTAAAAGTTCTTTGCATACTATTATGGTCCCTGTCTCAGATTTCACCAGATGATATAGTAGCATTTCCAGTTCTAAACTGCTTCCATTCTAATTAGAAGAGGTAATATTAATGCTATTAAATTCGAAACTTAATTCTCAGTATTTCCTGATGCGCAGAGAAAGCAAAATAGGAACCATTTGACAATAAACTGTCACTGTCATCAATTTCTTTGAGCAGAAAAAAATAAAACCAAAAAGTAAAAAACATCATCCTGTGAGGGTGTCTTCCAGGACTGCAAACTAAACCACTTTATCCTATAGCCATGTGATAATTGTACACATTTACCATGATGTGCACCAGTGAGTTTTCAAAACATGGTTGAAGCCCCAAGAGAGTCCCAGTTCCCTTTCAGGACAAAACTATTTTCACAATAGAACTAAGATGCTCTTGCCTTTCTTACTCTGTTCTCCAGAAAATGTGAAGTGAGGTACTGCAATAGATTCAATGCAGAAGTACTTATGAGAATTCAGTTGTCTTCCATGGACACAAGCATAAAAGAGATTTGCAAAAAGTTAAACAATGCCTCTCTTTTAACTAAAATTTTTTTTTTGTTTGGGATGGTATAGTTTTCTCATAAAAATTCATGTTAGTATCTATTGAGTTGATTAGTATCTTAGAATAAACATTTTCAAATATTTTAGTTTGATTTCTAAAATGGGAAATGTTAGTAGGTTCAATCCTTTTATAATTCTTAAGAAAATAAACAATGTCTAGATGCCAGAATATCTGAGCATGTCTTAGACCATTATAAACAGCAGATCAAGAATGCATCAGCTGAAATATGAAATGGTTGACATCAAAAGTTATTCATTAGAGAACCACCAATAATGGGAGGACTGGGGGAAAGAAAACTACAATTAGCAATTACCATTAGTAATAATGAATAGATGGCATTTTCTGATATGATCATCAGCTCAGGACACCACATATGATCATTACAAAGGAAAATTGAGGATATGCACCAACCAGAAAAGATTTACCTTATATATAAACAGAAGGAGAACACTGAATTTCTAACAGTTTTGACGGCAGCTGTGTAAAACACATCTGCTTATGCATGAGCCTGGGAAGCAAATGGAAAATGGAAATTTTAGGGAGGAAGTATGCAAAGGAAATTTTTTTTAACAAATTATTTTAATGCTGTCCCTAAATTGCTTTATGATTATAAAAGGCTGGTAGCTAAAATTTAATTTCTTGTGTTGTCAAGGAACTGCTGAAAGTTTGGGACAGTACAGCTGTGATCTTATAATCACACGCCTGATTAGATCAACAAGTTGGACCAGTGTATCTTAGCTATTTTATTAGCTAACGCCCATCATCTATACAGCCACAAATTAGTTGCGACTATCAGCTGAGACCATGGCCAAAAAATTATAATTGTCAATTAGTGTGTTTCATGTAGATAAGGCCAAAGAGTATTCCCACCTACACTAAATATCCCAAGCTCATTTTGATTCTGGAAGATCAATTTACAAAGAGAATTAACATTTCTTTTTATTTTAAGTAGTTTCTATGGATACCTTCTATGAAGCATTTCATTCACATCTATCCAATTTAAGCTTCTCATTTTAATTTAAATACATTTTCTATTCCTCCAGAATCTTTATATGATACCCATAGTTCATTTTCTAATAATAACCTATGAAAAGCATTTATGCACACAAAATTTTAAATTAATATGTTTAAAGGTTTTAAAAGAGAGAGTAACTTCTGCAGTGCAGAAATATGTAATCTTAGAATTTGGAGTTTATTTTCTTTGCACCAAAATCAATCACATCCTAAGCTGTAATCCAAAATATCTTATTTTCTAGTTTCAACTTTTTTGGTCATTATTAAGTGTGTTCCCCACCCAGTTTTTACTTTGGAGTTTCCTTAAGCTCAAAAATTTATATTTGAGTTTTTCTTTTTGTCAGAGTTAGGATTAAAACTTTTTACTTCTTACATTCAGAAGTCAATTATAAACATTGAATTAACAACTCTTAGATTTCTACTTAGTGTAGAAAATTAGAAAATAAAAAGGTTTTTTGGGGCTGGGAGATAGCTCAGTTGGTAGAGTGCTTGCCTGGCAAGCACAAGGCCCTGGGTTCAATCCCCAGCACCGCCAAAATAAATAAATAAATAAATAAATAAAAAGGTTTTTTGAAGACTACAGCCTCAGATAACTGAATTCGCTTAACTAGGAAGCACTATTATTTTCTAAAGTTTCCTTTTTCCCTAAAACTATAATGCACAGAAGAGACGTGATGTCATTTCCAGCTAAAAGTATTTTATTTTTTAAATCTACTGTGCAAACTTTAAATGCCTAAGCCCAGAAACCAAGGCCTTCCACATTAGGGCTCTAGACTCCTACTGACTATCCCCTCTACCCTTCTGTGCAGACCCACTATGCAGCTAAATAGGCCTACTGAGCTCTCAGTGGGTCCCCTTGCTGACCTCTGGCCTTTGCACTCACCATTTTCTCTCCTCTTGAAATGCCTCCTTCAGGCCCTCAGTGTCTATTCACCAATCCTATTCAGGGCCCGGACACTGTCACACAATGCCACTTCCCTTGAAAAACCTTTCCTGATTCTACAACAGTCAAAACACTCTCGTCATTCTTCACAGAAGACTTTGCTTTTTAAGACTCAGGTGTGTTATTTGATTTATTTTTCTACTGCAAAATAAAAAATCTTTTAAACTGCTTATTTTGTTTTATTTTCGAAAATAAAGTACACTTGCAATAATTAATTCAAAAAACACCAAAGGATTTCCAAGGAGATGGACTCCTTTCCACTCCCCTCCCCCAGTTCTCTCTCCAAGAGGCAACCAATGTCACCAATGTCCTTGTGTGTCTTTTCAAAGATGGTCTGTGTGTAGGCAGGAGTGTGTGTGTGTGTGTGTGTGTGTGTGTGCTGTTAAAATGAATGACAGCATATTTTAATATCATCCTGCAGGGCAGACACAAAATGTTGAGCAGGTTGTGTCAGTGAAAAGGTTGTGGGAGCTGAAACCCAGCCTTGCCCAGGCTATATGCTCTGAAGTCTTGCTACAGAAAAAAAAGCAGGATCTCTTCTGACCCATCACAGGTTCATAGCTGGGACCCCTGTAACAAAAGACAGATTTACAAGAGAAAAGAGTGCGAATTTCAATAATGAAGACTCAAAGAAAAGAGGAACCTTGTATTTTTATGAACAATCGTGCAGAAGGAGGTCAAAAAGTATGGAAGTCAAAAGAGTATGCTCTAAGGGTACTAAACTAGGGGAAACTTGGCAAAGCCAGATTGGCATCCTCTGAGACGATTCCTCCCTTGGGCATAAAGCATGACACATGACAGTCTTCAGAGCAGAAGGGAAGGAGGTCGGAGAGTGATCTTCTAGGTTTTATAACCTGCTTCAAAGAAGGAGGGTGTGGGGACGGTGTAGGAGACTTTTCAACCTCTGCCATTTTCTCAGCTGCCATGGTACCATCTTTTGGGGTAGTATTTCCTGAACCTGTCATTAGGTTCATCCTAAAGACAGGACTTCCTTTCAATTTCCACAAATATATCCCAGAGTTTAGTTAGCAATGACTGTTCCTGGTCATACTGTGTATTTTTATCCCATTTAAATTTTTCATTTTACTATAAAATATCTTCATTTTCATCACTTTGTACTATTGCAAGAAAGAATTTTATTACAAATTCATGTTTAAAGACCAGCACTGGGAGAAAGATAAATTTGCAAAACTCATTTTCAAGCATTCGCTAACCTGTTTCTCTAGACTTGCCAATTTGCAAGTTGTCAGTGGATATACCAAACTGATGTTATTATTTTCAAATGAAATAGCTGTGAAAAGGAGTTCATAAATCATGAAAAAAATTACCAATAATAATGTTTATAATTTTAAGACTTTTACTAGGCTGGTTACTTGGAATTTATTAAATCAAAAAATGTTTTGATGCAATAATTACACCATTTTTTCTCCAAATGAAGCCAAGATACTAAAAACATGTAAAGAATACTGCTTCCATACCCTAAGGGCTCACTGGGTGTCAGTGAAATGTATCAAAATTCCAGACTTTTACAGTTCCAGAAAAAACTCATCTTTAATGCTTCTCACTCCAGGGGTCCCCTTTTGATGTGTTTCTGCCCTCATTTTCCAAGAGCAATATCTAAACCTGTGTTTCTTCTCAGCAAATGCATCTCTCCACTTTGAAGCCTGAGATTTGCAGACCAAGACCACAGCTTCTGGAGATGAGAACCCAGAGATTCATTCTGATATTAGTTGCCTGTTTGCATTTGGTAAGTCTCTCCAGGTTATGAGGCTTATATGCAGCCCTTGAAGAATTTTATTTCAAATGTCCCTGTTGCTCTTTCTAGACATGTTACATGTTACATTACATGTCAGAACCTCAGGAAGACCCAGAGACATCCCCCTATGGTGTTGAAGGTAGGTGCATGAATATTTGTAATGAGAGAGACATTTAACACTTACTCCTATTTAATGACCTAAAAACAAAAACAAAAACAAAAAAACTCTAAAAACCTTTAGATCATTAATGTAAAAATCAAGTAATATGCCAATCGTCATTTGCCACTCTAATCCTGACCTGAATTCATCTCTGATCTGTGACTAGAGGAAAGCTGAGCAGGATGATAATGGCAGGGGTCGGGGAAAGTGACAGAAGTAGAAGGGAGACCAATAAATGTAATCATTGGCTCTCTCATATCTCCAAATGCCAGAGTCTCAAGTGCCCTGCCAAAGCATCCTGCTTCACATGAGATAAGAATGTCCTGGAATATTTTTCACAAGACATTAGTAAGTATTTGGACATTATTGCCTTTCTCTGCATTGAAGGGCCTAGAATATACATTGTAGAGTAAAGAGATACCTTCCTTCTGGGGCTGTTAGTATCCATGTCTTTCAGCTCAAAGTACTCAGTAGGCCAAAATGCCATCCCTTGGAGTATCGTGCTCTGATCCCTACATTTCTAAGTTGAAAGCATTTGAGAATATACTCTTTTCCCCCTGAACTTCCTTAAATGCAACAAAACAAACTTCACTTTAGAACCAAGTTGCCCTCTCAAGGAGTAAATGGGGAACTTGACTCTGATTACCAAACTCTCCAAAACCTTCTCACTCTTTCGAAGGTCTTCACTTCTATAATAAAAGACAGGTCAACAAGAGTAAAGTATGACAAACTTATGTAATCGAATTTTACACGATACAGGAGGTTTCGGAAATAAAAGTCCAGGGAAACTCTGTTTTTATGCATAAGTTCAATGAGGAATGGACAGCTAAGGGCTGGGGATGTGTCTCAGTGGTGTGCACTTGCCTGGTATGCATGGGGCCCTGGGCTCATTCCCAGTGCTGGGAGTGACAGGGGGAACGGATGGTTGTCTAGAAATGTGATTGAACAAAAGTGGGTGATCTAACGTAGTAGACCAAACGGAGAATGCAGCAAGTCCTGTCTTTGCAGGTTCTTCTCGGCCTCACAGATGTATTCCGTCCTTCCGGGGTTGTGGGCAGGAACCCTCTAGAATGAGAATCTTCAATGGAGAAGGGAGAGAGTGAACTTTCTAGGTTTTGTATCCTGCTTTCCGTTTCTATGACCCAATTTGAGGAAGAAGAATAATAGTTACTATGACTTGCTTCAGGGAAGAAAAAGGGGAGGGAAATAGGAGACTTGAAAACTGTGAGAGGTACCTTCCTTCTGGGGCCTTTAGTATCCATGTCCTTTAGTTCAAAGTTCTCAGTGGGCCAAAATGGGACATCTTGGAGTTTCACCATCTAATCCCTATGTTTCTAAAGGCTCGTTTATTTTTTCTGAAAGTCGTTCATTCTCCTCTAAGTGCCCTTCTTCCACATTAAAATGGTATTTAAGCCCCAAATTCTTACCGCTTCCTTGAGTAACTATAAACTCTCATCTACATTGTATGTACATGCATAAAATCTGTCCTTTGCCAGTTTAATGTGCAGGCCCCCAAGAATGCACCTAAAAAGGTAGAAGAAAAACTTCTTTCTCCCCAGCAGCATCATCTCCTCCTAGGAAGATAACACTCAAGACCTATCTCAGAGTTCTGTTCTTCTTCAGGAAGGAGCTCTTCTGTCCTGACTTTCAGGAAATTTGCTTTTAGGGCATTTACTTCAGATATCTAATAATGGTATATTCATTTGTAATTCTTCCTATTCTAATACACATTATACAGGACAGTATTTTGTGTATATAATAGAAATCAAGTAAACACCCAGTGAAGGAATATGGATAGGAGAGGGCAATAACACAGGCCTGAGGGCCCCAGCTTTGGGTTGCTTCCTTCCTCCTAAGCTGCAGTACTCATTCTTAGCTGATAGACTTGGGCAAGTTTCTTCCATTCTCAGCCTCGGCTTCCTCTTTTACAAAATGAGACTAATAGAACCCATGTGGAAGTCCTCATTCTCATGGTGATTAGGTGAGCTATCTCATCTAAACATCTGGAAGAATGTCTGGGACATCAAAGACACTATGAAGTGGGTTCTTCTCTGCTTCTTTCAGACCTGTTAGGGCCTGAACTTCAGGGAGTTCAGCAGTCTTCACATCTTAATGCCATCTGGATCTATTAGGAGCCTATTTTGGTTAAAATTCCCCCAAAGAAGTCACACTTTATATACAAGATAGGCTGAATAAAGTCTCTTCTAGAGCCATACTGAGTCAAAAAGCCAGGATTTTTGGAAGCTTCCTGATCTTCTAGGCACATTGCAGATGCTTCTCAGTCCTTTACCTATGTCAGATGAGGGGGTAGATTTGGAGTGGTGGGAGGAGTGGGCTAATGAATGGGCTTGGAGGAGGAGTGGAGATGGAAAAGCTGGCCACAAGAGATGGCTGAACCAGAGAAGGGAGGGCTTTGGTGATGAGAACACCCCTCACCGAGTGTATTATAGGAATATGTATACAGATTTGTGTGATTTTTGTCCTGTATGTGAAATCTGTGACCCTATGCTTATATGCTCAGGAGAACCCATCCATCTGCTCCTTCCTCCATTTGTTCATTCATTCAAATTAAAGTAGATTTTTTGACTAAATACTCCAGGTACTGGAGGAAAATATCAATAAAACACTTTGCCTACAAGGAATAAGACAATTTGTTCATGGTCTGCTGGAAACAGACAAGGGTCGTACAAGTCCTGCGCTGCTGTGTGGCAGAGGTTACACCAAGGGCTAGGACAGGACAAGGAGAGCTGGAAAATGAAGGAAGTGCCTGGCAGCTGGGCCCTCCTCCTCTGTGGGGTTCCACAAATGCGTAGCTTTCTCTCTTCCATTTGTACCCCAAGAGTTCATCTGGAATAGCAACAGATTTAAAGAGTCATTCTTTTTTTTCTTTCAATTTCCATGGAAAACCCAGAACTGTGCAGCATTTCCTCTCTGGTTTAGAGGTCAGCCTTCTCCCTCGATTTCAAGTTAGCAAAATAAAAATGTGACTTTTAACTCTGGTGCCTCTCCTTGTGAGTTACGGGAAATTATAAACTCTTGAAGGCACCAACAGAGCGCCTAAAACAAGGCTTGATGGTGTTTTCTGAACCATGAGGGAGAAAATGAGAGGTCAAGTTCCTCTACCTGTCTAGGCCTCAGCTGCCAAAAGAGAGCAGCTCCACCTGACTCTGTGACAGCAGCTGACAGATCTTGCCATAAGCACTGAAAGATAACATTGTTATTGGCATATTAACAGCAGTAAGTACTGCTTAGTGGATTACACCAAAATATTTAGAGCACTTATTTTTTTGCTTTTAGATAAGAAAAGGAAATATATATATATATTTATATATAGTTTGTATGTATATTATTTCCTCTTTTTCTCTCTCAGAAACTCTTTCAGGTCATAATTGGTCATAATTAAGGCCATGTGGAGCACACTACAGCTCTGTTTTCCAGATCTCTGCAGGAGCGCGAGGCATTGCTTCCTCTTCTCAGCCTAACTCTAAGATCTAAGGTCACCCCCAGGAGGGAACATGCCATTCCCAGCAGGGGCCATTGTCTTGCAACCCCTGTTACCTAAACAAAGTGTCTCCTTTATTCCATTGAACAGGCAGATAGACTACCTGAGGCCAGTGAGGTTGTCTGTCATTCAGAGAAGATTTCAGTCATTTGGACCACAGCGTTACAGTGGGGGTGAACTCAAGGGATTCCAGCTTGGTCTCAGGACTTTTTAAATGTTTGCCTCTTAATGGTAGGGCTGGAAGTGGAGGAAGGACAAAAGGGAGTGTGTGTATATGCATTATTTGTGTAATTTAAAATTTTTAACGTCAAAATAGAAGAGCAAACATGAGCTCTTCATGTCATGGGAACATATATTATACCTGTTCTATCTATAGTCTATTTCTTCTTGTTTTCTATATTTAGTCTGGATTTTGTCACCTAGGGAATGTGGATAAAATGACATCAGAGCTCTTTTACAAAGGCAGTGTGACTTCCACTCTTTAATTTTGATAAGTATTAGTTATTGCAATAATCATTTTACGGATAAAAAAAAAAAAAAGAGGCACAGAGATGTCATTTAACTAGCTCAAGATGACACAACTCTACCTGATTGAATTAAATCTCAAACCAAGCCACCTATCTTCAGAACCCTCCTCTTTTGTCACCATTATGCTGAACCGAAACCATCCACATTTCCATTTCAGAGAACGGAGCACCTAGAGTAGCTCTCCTCTGCTCTCTTCCCGGAGTCAAAACCGGTCCAGTGTCCTCTGTGCTCTCTCAAAGGTGGCGCTATTTAAGTATTTTCAGATTTTTTTCCTTCTCATCCTCTCCCCGTGAGATTTTACTGCCACTAATATACTTGTAAATCTGCTTACGTACTGTGATGGGCCACAAGATTTGTAATATCTAAAATCTTTTTCACCCCCTAAGAACCAGTTTCCAGCTTCTTGGTAGCAACATTGTCTTCCACCGAGAATGGGTGTTTTAAGGAAACCATTATCAAGGACTTCCGTGTTATCATTGTTTATCCATGTATTACAAAAATCTGGCATGGAACAGAATCTACCACACAGGCTGAGATCACAGGAAATACCAAAAAGGAATAATTTTGGTTCTTTCTCCCCAGCTTCTGAGGTTGTGTATTTGAGGGGTGACTATAGGGGGTTGGTACAAAATGGAAAATGAGTAACACCTAACCAACTGCCCTGGAGCTGCAGATTCCTGTTGTCCTTTATTATAAAGAGTCAGTTTTCAATTATGTGTCCTAATGAAGTCCAGCAATAGAATGGGTAATTGAAATCCACAAAGAATTCCCAAACCTCATTTAGAAAACTATTTCAAGCTTCTTCATGAGCCTGTGAACATGTAAGAACCAGACCGGGATAATTGTTCATCTTCTATTATTCTCAGCCTCAGATGGAATGGGAACAACATCCTGCCTGGTCCAAATCACAAGTACCTGGGGCATTCCCTGGACCAGGCACATTTCTTTCCCTGAGGTGCCCATTGGCTTCGTGTGTGATGTGAATCATCCTTTCTATTTTGAAGATGTGAAACTGACCTTCTTGAAGACTTGTCAGAGTCAGGGTTTAAAATCAGGTATTTCTGATTCCAAGTACATTTCTTTATGGCATCTTTAAAGCCTTGTGAAAAAGCTGGAAAGACTTAGAGAATGTCCAATTCAACTGAATTCAATGTAATTTTTAATTTTTTAAATTAAATTTAAAAATTTAATTTAATTTAAATTTTTATTGTATTTGTTAATCAACTTAAAATGTTTATAATTTGAGCTCTAAATAGACAAACTGGCTTTTTTTTAAAAAGTACGAACTGTGTTAGTTGGCTTTTTGTCACTGTAACAAAATACCTGATATAAACAACTTAAAAGAACAAAAGATTTATTTTGGCTCATGGCTTCAGAGGTTTCAGTTCGTGGTCACTCAGTGCCATCATTTTGGACCTGTGGTGAGGCAGAATATCACAGTGGTGAGCACTTGGCCAAGCAAAGCTACTCTCCTCATGGTGGCCAGGAAGCAAAGACAGAGTTCACTTACTTAACAAACGTCTCCAAAATCTGTTAAACTGTGAATCTATAAGTAGATTAATCCATTCATGAGGTTAAAGCCCTCATGATCCAATCACCTCCCAAACACTCCATTCCTTGAACACTGCTACATTGGGGACCAAGTTTTTGACACATGAGTCTTTGTGGAATATTTAAGATTCCAATCATAACATTACACCCTTGATCCTCAAAAGCTCATGTCTGTCTCACAATGCAAAATGTATTCAGTTCATCTCCAAGAGGTCTAAGAGGTTCCATAGTCTTAACAATTCCACTTTTACTCTAAAGTTCAAGTTCAAAGTCTCTGAAGACTGTAGGCAAACTCTTGAGATGTGAACCTCTATAAAAACAAACAAACAAAACAATTTATATACTTTTAAGTTACAATAGCACAGGGTAATCATTCCCATTTCAAAAGGGAAAAATAGGGGCATAGAAAGGAAGGTTGGGAACAAAGCAAATCTGCAGCCAGCAAGGCAAACATTAAATCCTAAATCTCCATCTGGGACACAGTTTCATGCATCACCCTGGGAGGGGCTGCTTGTAGGGGCTATAACCCCACCACACACTGCCTGGCCTCCTAGGCTTTCCTTTGATATCTTTGTGGAAGCCTACATGACCCCATACCTCTTACTCTCTTCAGGTACAAAACCAGCATGACATAGGTAATGCCAAGGCCCCCTGCTAAAGGGAGCAATAGCCAGGTCCCCTTGAATCGTGGTTGTAGCAGCCTCTGAGTGTCTGATGACTGAACACAGGGAAGCAAACCTTAGAGGAGCCATTCCCTAGGTGGCCCTGTGTAAACAAGGTACCTGGGTTCTCTTCTTAAAAGAAAGTCTGTCAAACAAGTTTATACTTTTATACCCTAGAGCCTGGAATGGGTGGGGTCTGGCTAATATCTGAGATACCCTCTGTCATCATTCCTACTGTCCATGTGCAAAGTACCTGGCTTCTTTTAAATGCCCTATTCCTTTCAGCCACCCTCCTTGGCCACAATTTTATGTATTTATTTAATGTGTCTGTGCTTAGGATTTTTTTAAGGAAAAATAAAAAGGAAAAAAGTTTTGTTGATTTGCTAGCAAAGGGGAGGGCAGTAGATTAAGGTCCCAAAAGATTGGTAGGCAACAAATTTAAATGTGCTTGTTTTCTTTCCAAACTTCAGGTTTTTCAAATCTTCTAGCTCTTGTCTTTGCCCCCAATTCACACTGTAAATCTGACTAAAAACAACCAGTAATACTCATACCATTGCCTGAATGCTGCACCACATTGAAATTCCACCAGCTTAATTAGTCCCTCAATTTAAACTAAGCCTCACACAAAGTCTCAGGGCATGCATAAAATGTAGACGGTTCTTTGCCAGAATGTAACATGAGTGGCCTATAGTTCATTTCCTCAAACAATCCTCATTTCCATCTAAAACATCACAGCATATTCTTTACTGACCATATTCTTATCAGTATTCTGAGTCCCTACCAGAATACCTGTTAAGCTCTGCTTCTAACATTCTAAGCTTTTGTAGCCCACTTCACTAAATTTTTCTAAACTTTTTCCACAAACCAGTTCCAAAGCTTCTGAACTACATTTTCATGTATAGTCACAGCAATTACTTCTTGATACCAATTTTCTGTGTTAGTCAGCTTTCTATCATGTGATAAAACACTTGACATGAACAACTTAAAGGCAGGAAAGATTTAGTTTGGTTCATGGTTTTGGAAATTTCAGTTCATAGTCACTTGATCCCATCATTTTGGACTTATGGTGAGGCAGAACATTATGGTGGGGTCTACATGGTTGAGTAAAGTTCCTCACCTCATTGTGGCCAAAGAGCAAAGCGAGAGCTCACTTTTACAATAAAATCTCCCCACTTCAAAACCCATTAAGTTAATAATCCATAAATTGATTAATCCTTTCATGAAGTCAGAATCATTATGATTCAATCACTTCCCAAATGCCTCTGAACATTGCTGCATTGGAGACCAAGCCTTCAAGGCTTCTAGGGAATATTTAAGATCTAAACCATAATATGTCTATAAAAGTGTTTCTTAGGAGTTCTTGTATTTTACTCAATGTTCTAATCAGCAAAACTATGTTGTTGTGAAGATTAAATGAGATAATGCTTTTAAGTACCTAGTACTTAAACCATGCTCTTTAACCATGGTGGGGTTATAGCATAAAAAAAAATCACAAGTTAAAAATCTTATATGTTAAAAATGCATTTAATAAATTAACCTATCAAACATCAGAACTTAGCCTCACCGTATTCTATAAAGTGTTGGTTGTTTACCCTTACAATCACATGCCTGACTGGAAGTTGTGGCTTCCTGCCACTGCCCCAGCATTGCAAAAGAGTATTGTGTTACATAGAATTATCCTAGGAAGAGATCAAAGTTCAAAGTAGGGTTTCCCCTAAATGCATATCACTTTGGCACTATCATAAAGTCCAAAAATAGTAATTCAAACTATCACAAATTAGGGACCATCTGTACATCATCTGCATCTAGACATCCTGTTTCCTGCCCCACCCATTAGTTTGGTCTCAGATCTTTTATTTGACATCCATTCTGTGCTGTCCTGCCCTGTTACCTGCCATTCTAAAGTATCCATCTGAGTTTCATAGCTGAATTGTTAAGAATTTTAGGATTCCAAGGGACTGGGCAAGTACTCAGTGGTAGAACATTTGCCTAGCATGTGAAAAGTCCTGAATTCAATCCCCAGCATCACAAATTTCTTAAAGAGAGAGTTTTAGGATAATGAGCTATTATCATAAGGGGAGCTTTCAAATTGCCACAAGTTCTATCTGTTCAGTGTGTGAAGCTGTATTCATTATACATTGACGTTCCTAAGTACCCAGCTAATTTTAGACTTCCACACATTGTCCAATGAATAAGAATGGACTCTGTTTAAATGGCATCACCTTTGTGCAAAAATTGTCTGTCCAGTATTTGAAGAGGTAATTGAATTTTCCCTTGTAATTTTATAAAAAGTGAAAAACAGTAACAAAAAGTGACAGATGAAATTATGACATGATAGAAGATATCCCCTAACTGGTAGATATCTGGATGGACTCAAATGGATGTTAACTGAACTTGAGTTTATAGTGTTTGTATTCAATTGTAAAGGGTAAGTATAAAATGAAAGGTCAGGCATTGAAACACTGGGAGTGAATCTTCTCAGACTGCGCTCAAAGGTAGAAGAATGGGGAGACGTGAAGACCTCTGAGATTTGCAGTTATGAATCTGAATAAAAACTTATTGCTGTGATTCAGTGATCAGTGGAGTTTGAGGGCTGAGATAGATAGTGCAAGGGATAAAGCTCACTCAGATTCCTCAATCAAGGAAAGAATCTCTTTAATTTGATGCAAAAATTTTAATTGATAACATTTGTATAATCTCATTGTATATTTCTTGAAATGAAATAATTTGTTTTTTCTGTTTACTGTAAGTCACTTTTGGAAAGTCCCTTAAGGGTAAAAATATCCATGTTTTTTTCTCCTCTCTGTTTCTCATTAAAGCTTTATCTCAACAACAGCACCTTTTATCTCCTGTCCTGAGCAGCTCTCCCTTTATTTCATCAACTATCACTCCACTATTTAGCCTCTTCACTGAATTTTCCAGAAAGATCAGTATGAAAAAGGCCTTGGTCTTTGACATGCCTCCAAAGAAAGCTACCAGCTGTGAGTTCTAAATATAAATAACATTTAAAACTCGGAGATATTTAGCAATACAGAAATGGAAACTGGACATACTATAGACCAAATACCAGAAGTTGGATGTCCCAGTAACTTGTTTGCATTAGAAGTTAGAAGAAGGAAAAGGACAGTAGTTAGTTCCAGTAGTCACAGTGAGATTCATGTGCACAGGAAATGCAACCTCATCCCTTAGAAAGTGAGAGGGAAGATTCACTGACAAACAGACAAAAATGTCCTTTTTTTCCCAATTTTAATGTATTATACAACCAATATTTTAATAACAACAAAAAGAATAAAGTTATCTCTAATCTTTCTACTGAAATGCAACTGTTTTCATTTTCTGATCTTTTATCCAAACACATTATCTGTAAGACTTTTTTTTTGTTTTTTGGCAGTATTGAGGATCAAACCCAGGGCCTCACACATGCCAAGCGAGCACTGTACCACAGAGCTCCATTCCCAGCCTCAGGCTCTAAGCCCTTATTTTCAGCTGTTTAATTATCCGTCTTTGACAGACACATAGACCAATATAAACCCAAAACAGTGAGGAAAGCAGGAAAGGTGAAATAAAGGTGCTTCCTGTCTCCCAGGAGGTTTGTAGGGAAAGCGGTTAATGGTCATTTTTTCTTCATTTATTCAGTCAATAAACATGATTACAAATATTTTAAGTACTTTCATTTTTTTAACATTTTTTAGGTGTGATCACTCTGAGTTACATATGAGGGCAGATCTGCAACTATTTTTCTATCTAACATAATGTCTAGCACATAATGCCTCAGGAGACAGCAAGTAAATATTTGTTGGATTTAAGTAGGGGAATTGCAAGTCTAGAGGACACATTTACCAAACTAGAGATGAAAAAGAAGTAAGGAGAAATGGTTGTTGTTAAACTTAACAGTGGGTGAGAGTCTGTAAATTAAAAGGAGAGCAAGAATACTCTAAGGTACTTTATAATCAGTGTGGTCTATCTGATTAATGCTGCTAGTTAGAATTTGGGTCTTCTGGAAAAATAAAACAGATGAAACCATCTCCAGAGACATTGTATATTCAGTGCATTTAATATTTATATTGACTTCTTAACTTGGATCCTCCAGGAGCCAACAATGATCATTGGAAGATGCAGAGTGGGAGGAAGATGGGGGAGAGCACAATCCCCCCACTCTCCAAGGCCCTGATAAATCAACTTACTCTGAATTAAATTTAGATTCTCTTCTAAAGGGTGGAGTGAATATTCCAGAATGTTTAGAAAGGAAATAATATCCCTTCTATATCTTTCTCCACTAGATTCTAGGAGATATTTTAAAACATAAGTTTGCTATTTTAAGTAATAAAAACAATTTAAGTAAGTGTAGAGGTTAAAAAAAGAGGTCCCAAAATTTAGCAGTTTGCATAAGATAGAATTTTATTATGTCTCTCTCATGATAGTCTATAGGTGGGCAGACTAGGCAAACTTGCTGTTCTGCTCTAAAAACTAATAGGGCTAGAATCCCTCTACCCTGTTGTTCCACCAATGTACTTCTCCAATGTTCTTGTATGTTCCAATAGCCAGTGGAGTTGCTGAAATGCAAGTTTCGATTCTGTAGGTCTGAAATTGATCCAAGATTTTGCATTTCCTAAGAGTTGCCAGGCAATGCTGATGCTGCTAGTCCAAAGACAAGATTCTATGGTACTATCATCATCTGCATGGTCAAAAATGGGTGGGAGGCATGCCTGTATTCCATTTTCAGGAGTGGAAAGGAGACAAGTTCAGGACAAGAAGTTTCCTTTATGAAAACAATGTAGGAACAAATACGCATCTTCTGCTCATGTGCAAGAATCAATGACCACAGCTGGCTTCAAGGGTACTAAAAAATGTGCTTAACCTCTAGCCAGGCAGCCAGGTTATCATAAAGAGGGGGAAAGCATTGTTACCCTCAAAAAGAGTGTGCAGTCTATGCCACAAAAGACAGGGAACCAAGAGCTTATAACTAAACAATAGAAATAAAATGGAACACCAAGAAGAAGATGCATGGGCCAAATACTGCTTGAAACCTATGAAAATAGCTTTAGCAAAGAACAGTTGGATCAGAAATCAAGGTTCATTGACAGCATTCCATTTTCAGTTTTCATGCCTGGTCTGTTCTCTGTGACCCTCTCTTAGAGGCTGCTGATATGACAGATAACTGGAAGTGACTCTGAGACTATGGTAGAGACACTGAGTTGACTCTGACATCTGCCTACGGTTTGAGAAAAATAAATGTAAACAGAAATGAAGAACAGAGCTAAGCTTTTATGAAAGTCAGGAGGCCAAATACTAAGATAATCTAAGCATCAGTCAGGAACTTCTGGACATAGTTAACAGGAATTTATATCCCTGTGGCTCAGAGTTTATCCAAGATACATTTCAAATTTTATCCATTTCTAAGTACATCAAAAATGAAATTCATTGTTCAGCCCCTTGGTTAGAACACGTTTTCTCAGAATGTTCAGCAAGAAACTTTTGGAGATTCCAGCAAAGAAAATTGCGTAACCTTTTCTGGTTTCTCCACCCCACTTGAACATTCAGCATCCTTATCTTATGGAAGATCTCTTTGTATTTAATCTAGTTGGAATGACCACCCTTCTGAGACTGAAAGGGGCATTATTAACAATCGGGCCGGGTGTAAATTCAGATAGAAGCCAGGACTGTCTCAGTGACCTAGAGTGTATTACTTTAAGTCCAGGTATTACCCATCTCATGTCTATCTCTTTCTTTTTTTCTGCCAATTCTCAGGTAGAAGTAGGGAGCATTAATTATTGTACTAGTGAGGCTTTTTAAGGTTGTAATGAATAACCAGTAGCAGATTACCATTGATAATGAGATTGTTGCAGGTATCTTAAGTAATAAAAGTAGTGCACAATTCGAGGAAGTTGGGATAAGAATTCATAGCTTAGTGGCAGAGCACTTGCCTAGCATGCATATAGTCCTGGGTTCAATCCCCACAAAAAAAATAAAATAAAATAAAATAAACTAGGGAACTGTGCAATCAGTCCCTGTTGACCCTAATCCTACTTCTAAGAAATGAAAGTCTAACAGGTTAGAGCTCAACATCATTCAAGATACAGGACAGACTTCTCCACATGCCTCTCTTGGGTAGAGAAATCTTGCCAGGTCTTCTCAAGGCTCTTGGCTTTCCTTCCATCAAACTCATCCAATCACCATTAACTAAGGATAGGTTAGCTCATTTAAAAGGTGAACTTCAGGTAGACTTTCTATAGGAAAAAAACACTACTAGAGGATCATTTCCTCTGACTTGCAGCATATCGTTAATGCTGCTAGATAAATGTGACTATAGCGTGCAATAAAACTTTATGCACATTTTTCTAGTAAATGAACTTGGTATATTCTACTTATGCTTTTTGCTTTAAATTAAGCAAATGTGTAATTGATTGGGATCGAGTACTCTAATATGACCAAAATACTGATGAAGCAGTTTGATTACTTCTCTGTAGCAACTCTGTTACCACAAGAAAGAAAAGGGGTTATGTGATGGGCAGGGAAAAATACAAACCCTGTGGACAAGTGGTACAAACTGATGGAGTGGTAGGATTTGTGGAAAATATCTCATAGTACTGCAGTTTAAGCAGGAGCTGCCCTGCTAGAGGACAGTTTGGTATTTTTTTTGTCATTGTTGTTGTTGGTTTGTGTGTGTGTGTGTGTGTGTGTGTGTGGTTCTGGGGATTGAACCCAGGACCTTCTGCATGTGAGGCAAGCACTCTACCTACCGAGTTATATCCCCAGATCTGGGTGTGTGTTTTAGTCAGCTCTTTTACTGCTGTGACTAAAGGACACAACTGGAACAACTGCAGAGGAGGAAAAGTTTATTTTATTATTACTATTATCATTATCATTATTATTATTAGTTACTGGGGCTTGAACTCAGGGGTACTCAACCACTGAGTCACATTCCCAGTTCTATTTTGTGCTTTATTTAGAGAGAGGGTCTTACTGAGTTGCTTAGCACCTCACCATTGCTGAGACTAGCTTTGAACTGGAGATCCTTCTGCCTCAACCTCCCAAGCTTCTGGGATTACAGGCATGTGCCACTGCACCCATGGAAAAGTTTATTTAAGGGCTCACAGTTTCAGAGGTATCAATCCATAAACTGCTGGCCCCATTCCTCAGGGATCCAGGCGAGGCAGGAACAACATAGTGGAAGATTATGGCAGAGGGAAGCAGCTCACATGATGATCAGAAGCCGAGAAAAAGAGATCTCCATCTACCAGATACAAATATATACCTCAAAGCCACGCCCCCAATGCCCCACCTCCTTCAGCCACATCCCACCTGCCTTCAGGTACCACTCAATTGATCCCATCAGGTGACTGTCTGATTGGGTTAAGACTATTGTAATCCAATCATTTCTTCTCTGAACCTTCTTGCATGGTCTCACATATGAGCTTTTGGGGGACACCACTCCAAACCATAACAGGTATGTCTGAAGAGGAATGTTATTTGGAATGTGTTAACTCAGGACCACAGAGCCTAGAGATTAATTTTTTAAATCATTATGTAAAGAGAGAAGGGGAAAAAATACTGTCTCAAACCATAGGCCTATGATGGAGGCATAAATATGGTAATGCAGAAAATAGCACAAAATGAGGAAAAAGGGGTGAGGGGTCAGGGTCATGCATTTCTGCCTATGACTTCTAGAATACTGCACATCTGCAAAAGAATTTTTAAATGGGGATCTTGGTTTGTTTCACTATGGTAGGACATAGTTAAGAAAATTGAAAGGAATCAAATAAGATGAATTTCTCATTTCAAGGAACTACAAAGCATATCTTGAGATTGGAATTCTGTTGCATAAACTCCCTGGTTTAAATGTGCCACCACCCAGAAGAGTGAGACCTGAAAGGAAGTTTCTTTAGCTAAGCCAGTGATTGGACTCTTTATTTCTCTTTCCCCACTTTGAATGCAAACATAGCCTAAAAGTCTAAACTTTCCTGTTTTCACATTATAGACGCCAAGCCTAGAAGATAATGGGAGTAGAACTCCTATCTGTATTTTTTTTTTCCCCAGGGCTAAGGATTGAACTCAGGGCCTCTCATGTACTCATCAAGACCTCTACCTCGTCAGACCACTGCACTATACACCCCAGTCCTCCTTTCTGTATTTTCCACAAGCTAAATAACTTATTATGTATTCAATGTGTTCATTACTAGACCCAGTGATTTCTCTTAGTCATATTGTCTTTTAGAGACAGTAACAGGATATAAGAAGGAACACATACCATTCACCAGAGAACACATACCATTGAACCAGAGACAGAGAGATCTGGAACTCAACTACTAAGGAAGGATCAAGGGCTTTCCATGGCAAAGACTGAATAGCTATTCACCAAATTTATTTGTATTCTCCCAAAGTATTTTCCAGTCGAATTTGCAACTAAATGTGACCATGTGATGATGTTTCAGACAATAGAATGTGAATCAAAGTGATGTGTGCCAATTGTAGAACTGCCCAATAATTGCCCATTCCCCCATGGCACATCTTTGTTTTCTTTTCTATATCCTTGGCATAGTGACAGTAAGCATGGTGACCTGGGAAGTCACAGGTTGACGGCAGAGTCTGCACCTCCAAGTCTTCACTTGGAGGAGAGCAATCTGCCAATCAGAAATATGGACTTGTATGAGTGAGGAACAAACATTTTTATTAAGCCATCGATCTCCTACAACACCTAGCCTCTCACTATCTGGATTCATATATACATAAAGAAAGGCTCGTGGAAATTAGAGCCAAAAGGACCTTAGAAATCACCAAATCCAACTATCACTATTCAGAAAGGTAGCCCAGAGGGATGGAATGATCCTTAAAGACTACACACTGAGATAGAGATGAATCTAGTAATAGAACACATATGCTATTTATTAGTCAGGATTAACTAAAGCTGCATTGAGCCAAAAAGTAATTTATTAGCTTACTTGAATGAAAAATTTATGAGTGAGCTGGATCTCAAGGCTGAGACAACATCATCAGGATTGGGCCTTGCTTATTCTCCCCACTGCTCTTTCCCCTGGGCAGGCTCCATTCTTGGACAGATTCTTCACTTCTAATAGCAAAAATTCTGCTGGGAGCTCCAAGACCACTCCAACAGGAAAGTTTCTCTTTACCAGAACTTTAAACAAAAATCCTAGAACAATTGTTTTTGATTGACCTGGCTTCAGCCAAATGCTCGCCTTTGAATTAATTGCTGTCGCCACCACCCTAGTGGTCTAGCTGGGTGACTTCAATCCCCGTCTTTGCCATAAGATTTAGGAAAGCCAAAGGGCAGGATTCTTATCTCACTTACCTAGCTGTTCCATCTCTCCATCATAAGCGCACTGACCATGAATTTATTCATTGGGCATCTGCAAATGTGCCAGGCTCTGTGCAAGATGTTATGTGGATAAAAAGATGAATGAGACATAACCCATTCACTCAAAGAACACTCAGTTCTGTGGTTTTGATAAAAACATGCACACAAATAATTACCTGGTGACAAAGCAACCATAGGAGCAAGCTCTGAGTAATAACTAGAGTATGCTTAGAGTTCATGATTATGATTTCCTACTATGGAACCATGTGTTTTGTTTTGTTTTTTTTTTAAATACAGAGAAAATCAGTTCCATGTAAGAGGAAAAGAGTACACATAGTTGAAATGGAAAATTAAAGAAAGGTTAATTAAAACATTATAGTTGGGGAAAAAAGAATAAATCTGGTTTTCCTTTGCAACTCTACAATTTCTACTGCAAGTAAAAGCCCAGTTTATCAAAAGTAGTCTCAAATTGAAGTGTATTTCTCTTTCATATAACATTATTTTATTTATTTGTTTGGTATCAGGAATTGAGCCTGGGGGCACTAAACCACTGAGTCACTCCTCCAGCCCATTTTTATTTTTTATTTTGACAGAGGAGTTGCTGAGTCTGGCCTCAGCCCCCTGAGCCGCTGGCATTACAGTATGCACTATCTCTCATATAATATCATAACAATATGAGACAATAAGGCAGTGACATAGTGTTAAAGGCCCAAATTCCCTCCATCTCTGCCCTTTCAACACCAGAGTTGGCTACTTGGCACCAATTTCTCCCTCCCTGTCCACAGACCAACCCTGATGCCCAAGCTGATAATATTTGTCATGACCCCAACTTACTTCCTCCCAAAAGACTGGCTTCCACAGTCTTTTTGCTAGCTAGAAGCCAATACAGGTGGGGCATGGGGGAAGGGAGGAGCACTGCATTATTTCCTAAATCATTCAGAATTGAGGCTGTCTGTTCCCTTGTGCTGAAAGGCAGAAGTGCTGTCTTCAAGACTCAGTCCCACTGCTTTCTACACATGTGCGTGTCACTTAGCCTTCCACACCTGAATTTCTTCATGGTGACTGGAGGATTAATCTCAGAGTTGAGAAAATCAGTGAGAGCAAGAGAAGATTCAAGGCCCTGCTATCAATGCACTAGACTACTTAAATAATGCCTAAATTCAAAAAGAGTAAACACACTTATGCACCATTGATGTTAGCATTAATAAAACTACAAATTCTGAATTATGGAAAGATTTTGAGAAATGGGAAAAGACAATAAAAAATAGTAGACCAAAACTTACTATTCATCATTCTTTACGAACTTAGCAATTTTCAGGCTATAGATTTGAAATGTCCTGGGAATTTTTTTTGCATTAGCGAAAGAACAAATACACATGAATTTTCTGACATCATTCTGATCTCAGATTCAGTTCAAAGGCAATATGGTTTTTTATTTTTCTGTTTTTGTTATGATTTCAATTATTAGTTCTGTTTTTAGTGCTGAACTTTATTTGAAGATTTTTTAGGCTACTAGTATTTGGAAAAAAGAGTAATAAATTGAAGTCACCTAACAGGTAGGACTGATAAGTGGGAATCACTAGCATCCTAGCTAGTGTTCGGAATCTGGTATCTCTTCCTATAGCTCTGCCAATGCTAAGAGGAAACTTTTTATTAAAAAAAAAAAAAAAGTCAAATTAAAAGCCAACTCATTCCTAATGAAGGTAGGGTGAACTTAAAACATTTTTATTTTGTTTTGGTGGAAAATTTTAATAATAGGCAGATATATTTTCAACTCCCCCTTAAGTATCATTGACAAGTTTGCTATCAACTTGCACTTAAGAGTTGGTACTGTTGTAAATGTGGATTTACAGTTCGAAAGGTAGTGATTCATAAAACTAAGATTCCTTAGCTTCTTCAGACACATTAGAAGAATGTGTCTATAATTCCTGCCTCTATAATTGTCCTTTTATTTATACAACATGAAAAAAAGACAGTAAGAGAAAACCAGAAAACTCAGAAATTATTTTTGTCATTTGCACATGTAGAAACCAGATACGTAGATGTATAACAAACAAAGGTTGAGGAAAACAAGAAATTTAGTGAATTTAATCATTTCTATCATGACTGAATCAAAAAAATAAAATTTTCAAGCCTAGTCATAGCTTAAATGAATTAAGAATAAGGTTCAAATTACTCCACCCATTAAGTTATTCTCCTATAGATTTTTTCTTATGCAATTAACTGAAATATTCACTTTTACATCGTAGGAGTGAGATTCTTGGTGATTAATTTCTTTTAATTTCAATTTTTAAATATTTTGCATTACTTTTATAATGAGAAAAATGAATTAGAAATTATAAAATCATTCTTAAAACTAGAATGCTCATTTTTGTGTAAAAATTTTGATCCCATTGCTTTGCAAAGTTTCAAAGAAGTGTGAAATGTAAGAATTAATACTTATTGACTTTGCTATTGTCCTCTACTGTTCAATATAATTGATCTTAGAAGTTTTCATGGAATATTTCTTTGTTGGCATGATACTGATACTCTAATCCTAAAGTCAGTGTACTTCCATAAAATCTTCATGAAAACTGCCTCTTTGATACAATAAAATCTCAAACCAAATTATTCAACCTAGAAAGAGCCTGAATAAACTGAGAGCTAAATTTTATAATTTTATTTAATTTTGTCTTATACCTATTTTATGTACTTTACGTCCGTTTAAAGAAGACTGGAACGTCAAATCCTGATCACGAAATAAAACAAAGACTTGGCGCATTTGCTTTAAACAAGGTACGGTTTCAAATTTCAGATAGTAGTGTAACTATTTAGCAACCAGATAATTTTATCCTTTTTTAAATTTTTTATTTTTGCTACTGGGAACGAATCCAGGAGCACTTTACTACTGAGCACACACATCTCCAGTCCTTTTTATTTTTTTTATTTTGAGACAAGATCTTGATAAATGGCTGAGGCGACTTCAAACTTGGGATCTTCCTGTCTCATCCTCCCAAGTTGCTGGAATTACAGGCATGCACCACCATGCCTTCAAAGGAGATAATAATAGCTTCCTAGGTTTCATTCCCCCAACCCCCACCGGGGTGCTGGGGATTGCACCCAGGGCCTTGTGTTTGCAAGGCAAGCACTCTACCAACTGAGCTATCTCCCCAGCCCTAGGTTTCATTCTTGAAATCTATTAAGAATGAGACTCAAATCAAAATTTGCCTCCAAGTCAGACAAGTGGTTTACTGTGAATTCTGAGTATTAGCAGTTGATCCACACCCAGTTCTAAACAGGCAACAGTTAAAACATGTTAGCTTTCAGGGAATTAACTTATTCCTTCCATTAAATAGACTATTGTAAACTAGCCTTTTTCTAATGTTTCACTCACTTAGGAGAAAGCCTTTGTAGGCTAGCTCAACATACACAAAGTGTGTATGAATTTTTTCCCAGAAATTGGAGATAGAAATTGTTTTTTTTTTAATTTAAGTAAAAATATTAGACACAAATACAATGAAATAATGAGTTTTTGCGTGTTGTGTATTTTTATTGGAAATTAATTGATACCATCTGTGAATAAGCAGCATAGCCTAATGTTTAAGAATTCTCAGAATCCTGGAATCGAATCCTGACTTTAGAAATTACTAGTGATAAACCCTTGGGAAAATGATCTAATCCATCTGAGACTCAATTACCTCATTGTAAAATGGCATTATTACACTGGAGTGTTAAAAGATTAGATGAAATACAAAACTCTAGTTTCTTATCCAAGGCCTCAATTCCAAATGCATTTTCAAATTTAGATAACATGTTTACAAAAGAAATATGAGGGTCACACAGTGTATTATGCAACACACTAAAAAGAGTATGGGGAAGCATTGCAAAATCAATCACACTGTATTAACCAACTACTGCATCAATAATTCCTCATTACAAAATACTCTAAAACTCAGTGGTTTGTGGTTGGAGGTACTATGGAAGAGAGAGTGCTTAGCATGCACAAGGCCCTAGGTTAAATCCTTACATCTAAAACAAAACAAAAAGTTTTTGTTTTACAAAAAATACAAAAATTTAGATGTGTTTTTCTTGCTCATAGCCCTGTAGCCCAGGTGAGTCAGACCTATTTGGGAAGGTTGTTCTGTGTTTCTTCTTATTCTTCATGGATCACCAATTTCTTGGATCGGGACTTCTCATGGTAAACGATAGGAAGGTCAGAGGCAAGTGAAACTCAAATCTCACAAGCTCTGCTCTCTTCAATCCACTCACATTCCATTGTCCAAAGCAAGTCATATGGCAAAGTCCAAAGTTAGGGGAATATATTTCTTTCCAAGAGAAAGGAAATAAGCAATTTGTTGCTGTAAAATACTGAAGTTTATCATACATATTAATGTCTCTTCAGTAAAACATATGAATGTATTCACCTTTAATTGGAAAAACACAAATTATAAATAACCATATATAGTTTGATTTTTGGAATACTTTGGATTTGATATTTGCAGATAAGACAGACACTCAGCAATTTAGTCAGATCACCGCATAGTGGCTGACATAAATTTTTTTTTTTTCTGTGCTCAGGAATGTTTTACAATTTTTATGGTTCCTAGAGACTCAACTATTGAAAGCTTTTCCCCATGTCATGCCAAACATATTAAAATGCATCTCTATCCCCACTTGAGTATATGAGTGAAATCGAATTGCTATTGATTAGATGACATAATTCTAAATTATAATGATGTCTGAACATTTATTACTTTTAATTAATGTTTGAGTTTTCTTTTTGATTGTTGAAGCTGAAAATATATCCTTAAATCTGAAACATTTAAATATAAATATAGTCAGAAACAGTGGTGAACTCCTATAATCTCAAAAATTTGGGAGTCTGAGGCAGGAGGATTGCAAATTTCAGTCCACCTCAGCACCTTAGCAAGACCCTGTCTCAAAATAAAATTTAAAAAGCTGGGAGTGTTGCTCAGTAGTAGAGACCTTCTCGGTTCCATTCCCAGTACCAAAAAAAGGACAAAAAAAAAAAAAAAAAAAGTCAATGTATCATGGTTTTTTTGTATGAGCCAGGCACTATTTTCTTCACATGTATATTAGCTAATTAATTCTCATAACCACTCAGTGAGTTAGGCACTATAGTTACACCAGTTTACAGCTAAAGAAACTGAAAATTTGGTAATATTAAACCTTAATCAAATCACATACCTAGGAAGCTACAGAACTGGGATTCAAATGTAGGGGACAGCCATCTTCATGTTCTTGGGATTCAAATGTAGGGGACAGCCATCTTCATGTTCTTTCTCTTAACACTGTGCCAACCACTTTTGTAGACACAAAGACGTTCAACGTTAGTTTGTATCAACAATAGTTTCTCAACATTGTATCAACAATACATATATTTTCAAATGAATATAGGACTGCTCCAGCTACCTTTTAAGATTTTAAAAAACTAATCACCAATATAATTTGTTAGTGAGCTCCTAAGAATCAGGAAGTCCATGTGATATGTTATTCACTTCCAGTTTCGGCATATGCCTAACATATAATGGGCACCAAGTAAATACTGGTTAAGCAAAGTGAATAACCAAATGAGAAACTCCATATAATTAAAGCATCCTAAAAATGAACTTTAAGGTAATAGTTTATAAAACTTCCGTCAAGCCTATGTGGCATTTCCTCCCTTGTCCCTTTAGTCTGCAACTCCAGCTCCTGAGATGAAGTGGTGCACTAAAGATAGCCTTCCTTCTGCTCAAGGCAGATGGAAACTTTTGCTCCTGACTCCTAATGCCCTCCAAGACATCTAAGCTGTTTCATATACTTCCTTTGTTACACCCACAGAACCTAATATGAGCTCAAGACCCCACTAGAGGTCCATAGGAAAAGTAATTGTTCAATTGAAGTCATTGTTCAGTGAAGCCCACAGACCTAGTGCAAGCCAAGAGTTAGGTTTGAGGATGTGAAGCCCTATGTACCATCCTGTCCCTGTGTTTGCATTTCATCCACTCCTACTCTATAGCCTTTCTGCTTAAAGATCTTCTTAACAGTTTGCAGGTGTGAGGTAAAACTTCACCTTTTTCATTTATTAAATACTTATACCACCATTTTGTTAACCAAAATATAATCATTACTTTGACATCAATAATATTCTCCTAATAAAGAAAAACGATGTTGGTATTAAAATTACACTAACATGTAAGGTCAAGTAATTGGTGACTTTAGTATTCTTCTATTCCCTCAGTTATCTGAGAATCATGTCTCTAAAGAGATTTGAAGAAGAGTTGTGGATTTGTATTTAAAGTGGAACATTGCCCAATAACAGTGCTATCTACTATATATTTATCCCTAACTTTCCTGGCTTAGAATATAATTAAAAGACAGCATTACTACAACCACATGGTTATTACTTGTTCCATGTTACAGTCTCTACTGTAACATGACTACTTCCCTAGTCATTAATAAAGAACTCAACTTTAAATTGAGGGACTTTTCTAAACATCTTAATGTCCCAATACAGTTCTTGAGTGGACAAAATCATGCTTTCTCAAGTTTTGGAAGGAAAACAGAATTAACCCAAAGCTTCATGAAAGAAAAACAGCAGAGAATACTGCTGAAATTACCAGCAATTGAACCAAACAAAAGAAACTAAATGTTTTTAAAGCTAGATTATGAAGAAATAACAAATCAAATCTAAAGAAAACATTAGGAAGTCTGTATGGTCTAAATGATTTCTGGGACTTTAACAATTGACACAGATTCTCTATCACTTTTTATTATTAGTTTATTATAGCAGTAGTAAGCCTCAATATTATTTAAAAAAAAAACCAATGTGGTGCCCCCATGTCCTCATTTCCTCTGAAGACAAGGGTTGGATTGGATTAGGACTCACCCTAATCTGTCTTGTCTTAGTTTAATCACTTTTCATTTTTTAGGTATTAAGAATTGAACCCAGGTCCTTGTGCACCAAACTACACCCCCAGCCCTTTTTAAAATTGTTATTATATGGAGACAGGGTCTCACTAAGTTCTCCAGGCTGGCCTTGAACTTGTAATACTCCTGCCTCAGCCTCCTGAGTAGCTAGGATTACAGGTGTGCACCATTGTACCAGTGTTTAACCACCTTTAAAAAGCTAAATTTCTAAATGCTGTCACAATCTAAAGTACTGGGGATTATGAATTCGGGGGAGACAATTCAATTCACATCAGTATAAAAAGCAATACTATGACAAAATTATAAAATTCCAATATATATGTCTCTGATAACTTTTGTAGGTTTATGAGTTAGGCAATTTTCAAGACAAGAATTAAATGATACATGCTCATTAGTATTTTGGATATATGTTGACAAAGTTCCTACAAAAGGTTTATAGTAATTTATCAATTTTCATAGACCTGTCTCTACCTTCAGCCTTAGGCTTATCTAACCTTTTAATGTTTTAATTGGATAGAAAAAAAAAGATAGTTTATTCTTATTTTAATTTGTATATTGTAAAATATGAACCTGTTGAATGTCCTTTCATGTTAATTATCCATTAATATGTTTTCTCTGAATTCCCTTGGTCATTTTTTCTTTTGGGTTATCTTATTTACTTATTTGTAAGAATTTTTAGTTTATTAAGGATGCTTTGTTACATTTATTGCAAATATTTTTTCCCCAACATGTTCTTGTCTTTCCTTTTGGCCTATTTACTGACTAAGGTTTTACAACTGATAAAAATTTTAAATATTAATTGATCTTAAGTGCTACAAAAAATTAAAATGTAAAGATATGAATTTAGGAATTTATCTTTCCCATATGAACTGAGGACTTTGCAAAATCTAAGGCTTTTCCCATGCTGAAATTATTTTTGAATTACCATTATTCCATGTGTCCTAATATTCTTCTAATTTATGATTTCCTTTTTCACATTTTAATACAGAAGGAAAATACAGTTTATGTTTTTTCAAACATTCAGCCACTCTTACCAGCATTATTTATTTCAGTCTATATTTTCCTTATTAAAACATTGACTTTTATTATTTACTACATTTGATATCATTTGTGGATTCTTTCACCCCTCTTATGGATCTGTTCATCTACTCTGAGATCAGCAAAGAACAGTTTTAAATACCCAACTGATAGCACCCAGTGCACCCTATGATTCTTCAGTTTTAGAATTTTTTCATATGTGATTGTTTTCCCATATGAATTTTAGCATTACTGAATTCAAGTCTCAAAACCCACAAAATTCTTGGTTTCATTTTTATAGGAATTATATTTCAGGCTAATTCAAAGATAACCAATGGCTTCTTAAATATTATCTATCCAAATAAGTAATAAATTTTTATTTATTTACCTATACATTTTTGCTCAGTGGAATTTAAACTTCTGTGCTTCTTGCTACATTCACTTTAAGAATTTCAACTTTTGATAGTAACTGTGAATATTTCCTTTCATTCTATTTTCTGACAGATAATCAGTATTCTAAAATAAAGTAACTGACTTTTATATTAAATTAAGATTCATGATCTTATTGCTTGAAATAAATTTTACTTAAATTATTTGTATTTTAGGTTTTTAGTTGAATCCATTACAAACATTTCTAAGTTGCTGCTTTTGATGCTGTTTTTCTTTTTTCTTTTTCTTTTTTTCTTTTTTGGTGGTGCTCGGGATGAAGGCCAGAGCTTCACAACTGCCAGGTAAGCAATCTACCAGTAGGCCACATACCCAGCTCTTGCTTCTTGTTTTATTCCCTTCGATAGCATGGCTAGTATCTCCAAACCAAGTACCAAATAATAGTGGGGACATTTCAATTCTATATCATACTGAAGGAGTTAAGTAATACAATTAGGCAAGAAAACAAAACAGTAAAAAATAAAAGCCATAATGTTTGAAAAGAAAGAAGTAAAATTACCATATTCATATGTGACATGATTGTTCATGTAAAAAATTAAAATAATTTACGAGAAGAAAAATTTCAATTTTGGAGGTCATAATATAGAACATTGACATACAAAATCAATGTTATTTTCATATATATGTACCAAACAACTAGAAAGCATTTTTAAAAACCATTTATATAGCACCAGAAATCCAAATACTTGAAAATAAGTACATGTAAGAAATCTTTCATAAAAATGATAAAATATGATAGGAGAAATTTAAAAATATCCAAATCAATGAAAGAAATAAAATGTTTATTAGATCAATACACTCAAGTGTCTTATTTATTTATTTATTTATTTTGGTATGGGGATTGAACACTGGGGTCCTTTATAACTGAGGTACATACCAACCTCCTTTTTTTGTTGGTGTATTTTTTGAGACAGCATCTTGCTAAGTTACTGAGGCTGACCTTGAACTTGTGATCCTCCTGCCTCAGCCTCCCAAGTTGCTGTGACTACAAACACACATCACCACACCTAATGCAAATGTCAATTCTTGACAAATTGATGTACAGGTTTCATGCAATCCCACACAAAATCCCAGTAAATTATTTAGTGAAAATTGACAAAATGTATACATTCTAAAATGTATATAAAATTCAAAGAATCTAGAACAGACAATTTTGAAGAAAACCAAATTTTAAGACTTCTTGAGTATTAAGGCTCACTGTGAAGCTAAAATAGCCAGTCTGGTGTTAGCACAAGTTGAGATAGATAAGCAGATGTGATAGAATTCAGAGTTCAGAAGCAGACCCTCACAAATACAGTCACATTATTATTATTATTATTATTATTATTATTATTATTACACAGACACCACTGCTAATTAGTGGAAAGAAAATGGCACTGGGTAAAGTCATAGATGCATTAGAAACTTAGTTTAGATGAATCAAAGCAAACAAGCTTCAAGATGTAAATGGGACTATCTCATGAACCTGAAGTAAGATTTTTTTAAAATGGATCAACACAATTCATAAAAAGACAGTTTTATACATTGGACTTAATTATCCTTAAGAATATCTGCTCATGAAAAATACTATGAAAGAGAGAAAAGATAAACCTCATACCAAAAGATGCTTTTTGCAATACAAATCCTTGTAAAGAATCTGCACCCAGAATACACAAGGAATTTCTACAAATGTGTAAGGAAAAAAAGCAACTATTTAAAAATGGAAAAAAGACTTAACAGACATTTTACAAAAAAGGATACTTAAATGACAAAAAATCAACAGCATTAGTCATGAGAGAAATATGAATTTAAAATGTTAATCCAGTTGGGCACAGTGGCACACGCTTGTAATCCCAGCAGCTCAGGAGGCTGAGGCAGGAGGATCTTGAGTTCAAAGCCAGCCTCAGCAAAAGTAAGGCACTAAGCAACTCAGTGAGACCCTGTCTCTAAATAAAATACAAAAAAGGGTCTGGGGATGTGGCTCACTAGTTGAGTGCCCCTGAGTTCAATCCCTATAATCCTAACCCCCAAAATGTTAATCTATACATCTCCACCAGAATGGTTCAAATTAAAAAAAATGAGTGCTAAATGGTGGTAAAGATGTGGAATGACTGAAACTGATGTTGCTAGAATGGGTATGCATTGGCATATCTACTTTTGAAAATTGCTGTACAGTATGTAGTAGCAAATACATCTTAGCTGTAGCCCCACCTTTGCATACATAAATACACATATATAGATAACAGAAAGGAATGATTCTATCTACCAAAAGACAAATACATGAATGCTTATGGCGGCTATTCACAATAGCCCCAAATTATTCAAATGTCATATAAATTGTGATATAGTTATACAATAAGATGAATAAAATATTGCTATGTAGATAAATCTCACAGACATCTTGATGAGGAGAAATACCAACACACATTATGAAATTCAAAAATGGGAAAAATTGTATCAATGCTGATAAATGTGAAAAGTGGATTTTTAGTACATTTTTAACTTTGGGGGTTTAAGAAAGATTAATTAACCAAGAGCTAGCAGGAAAGAGTTTTTTTAAGATAGTGGAAATGTTCTAAATATTGATCTAAGTGGTTCTACATCTTATTTATTTATTTGTTGCAGGCCAAATTGTATCTCCCACCCAAATTCATATGTTAAATTCCCAACTCTCAGAATGTGACCCTGTTCGAAAATAAGGTCATTAAACAGCTGATTAAGTTAAAAGAGGCACTGAAGAGGAGGTCCTAATGTCATAAGAAGAGTAGGGGACACAATAGGAGTGAAGAGGAAGCAAGAAGGTGGCCTCCTACAAGCCAAGGAGAGAACCCTTAGAGGACTCTAAGGTGGTAACACTGCCACCTGGATCTTGGACTTCCAGTCTCTGGACTGGGAGAAAATAAATTTCTACCATTTAAGCCACCAGTGTGTGGTACTTTGTTATAGCAGCCTGAGCAAACTAATACAGTATTTGTGTACAATCCTGTATGAAACTTAACAGCAATAAAAAATTTCAGATAAATAAATAATGTTTCCTTCTGGCAAACAGTCCAGCTTACACTCAGCACATTCTTCCTGCTCCTCACCATAAACCTGGCTAATGGTTCACGCAGCATTTCCTACTTGACACATCACTACTTCTATCATCTTAACTTTATTCTAACCTGTTTGGTTACAGCATTTTCATTTATGTTTCTAAGGACAAGGAGAGAAAAGGGGGAGAGCGTGGAATTAGCTTGATCGTGCTATTTGGAGCACCTCAGTGAGCTGCAAATTGGGGTCTCATTTCTAGATCTACCAACACTTTTAGAACAGCTCTGGAATCTACTTTCCTTCCTTGTACCTCTGCTTTCCCTTGGAAAATGGTGATAATTATAATTGGCCAGACCTCCAAGGTTGAGACTATTACTGAGATAGCATCTTAAAATTGTATAGAAATGATGTTATACAAATACAGGAGAAGGTGTCATTATTCCCAGTCTAGTAATAAACATGATTTCAAATGATAGCTTTCAAAGATCTATAATCTTAATGAGAACATCATTTCTCCACCCTTGTTATGTTCCTATCTCACATAGGTTTATGTTTCCAAAGTAATATGCCAGGGACATAATGGCATACCCAAATGCTTCAGCCATATGTATGCGCTCTCTCTCTCTCTCTCTCTCTCTCTCTCTCTCTCTCTCTCTCTCTCTCTGTGCCAGGAACTGAACCCAGGGGGGCTTAACCATTGAACCACATCCCCAATCCTTTTAATTCCTTTTAATCTATTCATTTTATTTTGAGACAGGGTCTTGCTAAGCTGTTTAAGGCCTTACCAAATTGTTGAGGCTGGCTTTGAACTTATGATCCTCTTGCCACAGCCTCCTGAGCCACTGGTATTACACATGTGTGCCACCATGCCTGACTCAGATGTATGGTCTTTAAATATTATTGTTCTCTGATTTTAAAACCCACCTCTACTTTTTCTTTTTACCTACCTGGAAAATATCTGCACACTTTTAAAACTCATTTAGAGTTATCTTTTTCTCTAAAGATTTATCTAAATGCCTTCCTTTTCTCCAACATAGGTTTGTCCTTCCTTTTTCCTGCTTTCCAGAGCAACAAAGCTTTGTGTGGTAATATGACAACTACTACTATTACTACTATTACTGCCCTTTACTTAGTGTCATCATGTCCCACACACTGCTATATATGTGAAATATAACTTGAAATCCTGACAGCAATCATATGACATTGGTACTATGAAAAAAAAAAATGAGGCATAAGTAGTTTAAATGAATTTCCTAAGGTCACACAGGAAGTGAGTGCCAGAGCCAGGCTTAGAGCAAACTCTGTCTGGTTCTAGTGTCTATTCTCTTAAACTCTCAGCAATTCCACTCAGCACACTTTGGTTATGTTCACTCATTTTAATCTCCTTTTCCTTTTCTAGACTTTTATTTATTTGTTTGCTTATTTATTTATTGGAGCTTCACATTGAACCCAGAGCCTCACACACTCTACCACTGAGCTATAATACCAGCCCTAGACTTTTAATTTCTTGAGGGGGAAGCATTCTCTAATGTTTCTAGTGTCTTGCAGTGTTGTGTAGGTTGAACCTACTTGTATCTAAAGAAGGTTCTTGCTACACTTTGAAAGTGTTGTATGGAAGTTCATGTGTTGGACATTTAATCCCCAAATTTGTACGTGAATATTTAGAAGTAGGGCCTTCCAAGGGAATTAAGATTAGAGGAGGTCATGATGGGGGCATGTTGGTACAATTGCCTTTATATGTAAAGAAAGATCCAAGCTGGTATACTTAGTCGTCTTGTCACTGACACCCTCCGCCATGTTATGGTGCAGCAAGAAGACCCTCAGCAGATGCCAGGCCGTTGCTAGAAGCTCTTACACTCACCAGTCTTCAGTACAATGTAAATTCCTGCTCTTTATAAACCACTTGGTTTCAGACATTTCATTATAGTAACAGAAAACAGATCAGGAGAGTACTCAACGAATATCTGTTGAAACAGGTAGATAGATAAATGAACACTCTTTTTTTTCACTTTGATGTTTTAATTGAGACTTTGATTTATACATTTTTATTTTTATTTTTAGTATATTTTTATTTTTCTAATTAGTTATACATGACAGTAGAATGTATTTTGACTCATCATACATAAATGGAGTATAAATTCTCATTCATCTGGTTGTGCATGATGTAGAGTTATGCAGGTCATGTAATCACATATGCACATATGTCCTGTTCATTCTACTACTATCCCTACCCCTATGCCCCCTCCCCTCCTTAACTCTTCTTTGTCTAGTCCAAAATACCTCTATTCTCCCTCCCCACCCCTTTCTTATGAATTAGCATCCACATATCAGAGAAAACATTCAGTCTTTGATTCTTTGGGATTAGCTTATTTCACTTAGCATAATATTCTCCAGTTCCATCCATTTACCTGCGAATGCCATAATTTTATTCTACTTTAATGTTGAGTAATATTCCATTGTGTATATATACCACAGATTCTTCATCCATTCATCTGTTGAAGGGTACTTAATTTGGTTCCATAGTTTAGTTATTATGAACTGAGCTGCTATAAACATTGATGTGACTGTATCACTGTAGTCTGCTAATTTTAAGTCTTTGGGGTATAAACCTAGGAGTGGGATGACTGGGCCAAATGTTGGGGTTCCACTGAGACCTATCTTAAAAGAGCTCCCATGACCTCTTATTTCTGCCTTGAATCTTTTCATGCACAGATTAGGTTTGAAGCTCAGCACAGTGTTGATGAACTGTGTGATTTGAGGTATGAATCCTCTCTGAGTTGATATTTCCCCAGGGTATAAAATGTAATGGTCTGTAAAGTAAAATAACAATAGTATGTATCTCAATGATTGTGGTGAGGATAAATGTTCTAAGTGATATATATGAGTATATTTAAGACATTTAAGCCTCAAAACAACTATTTGACATACATAGTATCATACTATGTATCATATATATCATAGTATCATACTATTTTAGTTCTATATCTTATGCATTTATATATTCTATCTCACTTTGAACAGTGACTGTGTTGTAGTATGCATGAGTTTGTTGTTATTATGATGTATTATTTATGAAGCCTGACTTATAATATACTCAATATAATTGAATGCCTTAATAAAGAAGTCTAGGATGATTTTCTAGGTTTCATTTTGTGTCCCTGGATAGTCAGCACTCTGACATAGGTAATATAAGAGTAGGAATCCCTTAAGATCACAGCTTGGTGGCACCCCATGTTGGGGTCAACTGGTTTATTCCAAGGACTATGTTACAAGAAGAAAGACCTGGCATACATTGTAAATTACACACCATGAGGACAAAGAAGTGCCTTGGTGAGGCTAGGAACAAAAGGTAGGTTAAAATATCTAGATCTTAGAATCCTCAGTGAGTTAGGCTTTATTTATAGGCAATGGTTACATAGGGAAAGCAAGGAAAACAGATCTGTGTTTTATAACCATCATTCTTTGGAAACCTTGTACAGACTGGATTATCTATTGTAAGGAAGATTGGAGACTTGATAGGCCAAATTGGAGAGATGATGAGGTTTCAGACTTGGCAGAGAGGTGAAGATGGAGTGATGGAGCTAGCTCACTGAAAGGGAGGTAGAATCTGGTCGTGAACCAAGGATGACTGGAATGGTTGGAGAGCTGAGAAGATTTGATTTGGAGACACCTTTTTTTATCTAGGCAGAAAAGTCTAGAAAGAAAGTGGTTCTGAGTCTGAAGTTCAGGAAAGAGATTGGTGCTGGAGATACTGATTTTTGTCTATAGACCCCATGAGAATGGAAGGGGTAAAGGAGAGAATACTCAGAAATACTAACATTCAGAGAGTGGGAAGAAGAAATGGAACCCATTTCAGAGAGAAGTGGATGTTAGAAAAGTAATAGGAGAACCATGAGAGAAGCCAAGGAGATAGGAGGGTATTTTTCCCAAAAAAAGGAGTATTACATTTCAGAGACATCAAAAATAATCACCAAAGAAATCATTTGTGACTTTTGTCAGAGCAATGGAATGGTTGGGTCTGGAATCCAGATTATCTGCAGACAGTCAGACAGGGGATTGGAAGTGAGATTATAAAGCCACCAAATGGGAACTGTTTTTTCCAGAAGTTTGATTATAATGGAAAGAAACCAATGAAGGCACACGTTAAGAAGAATTTGGGGCTAAGGGAAAGATCTTGTTTGAAGTGGGAAAGACTTGAGAATAAGACCAAAAAAAAAAATATGAAAAGAGATCTTTGAAGAAGCAAGTCATAGAAGATAATGGAAGATGATGAATAATAATAGCAAACATTTGCTGAGTACTTACCATGTGCTAAGTGCTGTCTGTAAGTAGGTTTCACAAACTAATTCATGATATTTACTGTTACCCTGGAGGTAGGGATTATTATTATTGTTCTTTTTAAACAGAATAAGAAATCAAGGAATGGACAGACTTACAGATAGGCTTAATAACTTGCTCAACCTTATACAGCCAGTATACAGCAGAGAGAGACATTCAAATCCAGGTGTGTGGTTGAAAAGCAGATGCACTTAATTAATAGGCACATGACCAGCTCTCTAAAATGGGTCTAACATACACTTTACCCAATGCAGTTCATTGTTTCCTTAGAGAAAAAAAATGAAAAGGTGCTGGTCAGTCTGGAGGATGAGAGCATTTATATTTGATGATCCCCCTTCTCCTGGTTCCCACCTTTTCATCCCCTAGCAAAATAGAACATCCGTTCAGGGAGGGATATGAAGAGGCATGGAAGTTTAGCAAGCAAAGACCTAGTGGAGTCTACTAACATTAAATAAGAAGACTTTTGAGTAAAATGCAGTCCCTCAATCCTAAAAAATGTGCAGTCTAGTGGAGTGTATATGACGAATGCCCCAGTAACTGTACTATGGGGTAGCATGTGTGAAGGGACACAAGAGATATAGAAAGAGGGTTCTCCAAGGGAGACACTGCACCAGTTTATGGAGTAGGAGGACTCAATGTCTGTGTCATATTTGAAAGATAAGGTTTCAACAGCAGCCCAGGTGACTTAGTATCTGATTCTTTTAACAGAGAACTTGCTAAGAGATTCAATGACAGAGTTGTTTAGGAAGACAACAGGAAACTGAGATTGAGAGGAACATGACCAGGGGAAAGAGTCCCTTAGTTGGGTGGGATGGAAGGACAGAGGTTGAGGGAATTGAACCCCAGTTTTCTTAATAATGGTTAACCTCAAAGATTATCCCACTTCTTTTGCTCTACCACTTCCTGTAGTTCCTCACTGCTGAGTGCTTATCCAATGTCTGACATTTTGTTAAGCTCTTTAAACAGCGGATGTATTCAGTACTCGACATGGCTTCCATGGAGATACCATCGTCTTCATTTACAAGAGACTTAGCTGAGTCTCTGAGAGGTTGTTTTGCCTAAGGTCTCAGAGCTGGTTCACAGTTGAACCGGTGTTCTATCAAGATTTGTTTGATCCTAAGTCCTTGCTTCTCATACTTACTGGCATGGTTACATAACAGTAGCTGGCACATAGGGGATGTCCCCTGAATTTAAAAATAAAATTGGCTGGGGTTGTAGCTTAGTGGTAAAACACTGGCCTAGCATGTGTGAAGTACTGGGTTTGATTCTCAGCACCACATATAAATTAATAAAATAAAGGTTCATTGACAACTTAAAAATATTTTTTTTTAAATAGTAATTATAACTAATGAATATGTGTCCAGCAACATGTGGTGCTTTGGGGATTTACCGAAATATTTTAAATGGATAGGATTCAAGATACCCTTGTGGGAGAAGAGAGAAATAATTAGTTTTGCTTTTGATGCTCATACTGTATTTAACTTACAGGGGGTTTCCAGCACTCTGTACTTTCCCTTCCTCTCGTCTCAGTTCTCTCCCCTGCCTCTGACACCAGTGATTCTCTAGGATTTACTCCCTTAGCTAGTAGAGTTATCACACCACCACAAACTTTCACACACTTGAGATTATAAGCTTTGTGAGAGCAAGAGCATAACTATCCTTTTTTAAAATCTGCATCCCAGCATTCGCCAGATACCTGGCTTATGGTAAGAAAACAACAAAAATGAACTAAATGAAAGGAAGCATTGTCCAATAATTCAGGCTTAGCCAAGGGCAATAGCGCATGCCTATAATCCTACTCAGAAGGCTGAGTCAGGAAGATCACAAATTTGAGGCCAGTTGAAAAATTTAGTGAGACCCTATCTCAAAATAAAGAAAGCATAATAGTAATAATAATAATAATAATAATAATAATAATAATAATAATGGCTGGGGATATAGCACAGTGGTAGATTACCCTGGTTCAACTACCAGTTTTGCACAAAAAAAAAAAAAAAAAAAGAGGGAAAAAAAAAAAAACAAATTCCAGCTTCAGGTATCACATAAGATATTTATCAGAAATAGAGAAATATTTTCCCTCAGAAATTATCACATTAAGATGAACAATATTTATGAAATACCTTGAATTCTTCAACAAAGAGGGTCTTCATTAGGGATTCATATCATGACAGCAAATAAACAACCACATAAAAATATTTTAGGAATCAACTTGAGGACTACCTAAGCTGAAATTAATTTTATGCACTACATGTCTTTTGCTAACATGTATTTTTCAAGAGTGTCCTCAATACACTCTGAAATTATGCTTAACAATTATTCTCATGAGTCATTTGACTCGAAAATTGATCTCCGACTTGGAACAGCCCTTAGCAGTAGATCTTACCAGCAAAGAAAGATTGCAAAGATTTTAAGACTTAGTGGGAGGGAGTTTGCTCTGGGTGAGTCAGGTACTGAGGAGGGGACAAGCGTTGAAGGTAGGAACAAAGGCGAAGCCGGCAAACACTAAAACAATGCCTGTCTGAGAACTGGCAGGAAAAGAGACTTCTGAATGAATGTGTCCTAGGGCTCATGCAGGAGGGCCTGCCTGGGAATGCCAAGGACTTGATGTATCCTCACTTCCAAAGCCCTGCAGATTTCTTTTTTGGATTTTTTTCCCCAGGTAGGTTCAAGGACAGAGCTGACATAAAGGAGATAAAAACTGAGGCTCTGATGCTGGTTTTCATATATATATATATATATATACATATATATATATACACACACACACATATATTTCTTTGTTTTTTTTTCAGTCATAGGTGAACACAATACATATATATATATATATATATATATATATATATATATATATATTTATGAGGTGCTAAGGATTGAACCCAGGCCTCACATGTGCTAGGCAAGCAAGCTACCACTGAGTCACAACCCCAGTTCATGATGCTGGCTTTCTAATGTAAGTTTGTTGAAGTCAAGACTTTGTTGGGCTCACTGCCCTTCCCCAGCATCTAGATTGGTTCCTGGCTCAGTGAAGACTATATTGAGTGATTAGACGGATGAATCGTATGTTAACTACCTTAGAATCTCAGCTCCCTAGCTTACTAGCTGTTTAGCCCAGGGAATACGCCTTAACATCTCTGAACCAACTTTACCCTTTTGAGAATTCTAAAAATAGTACCCACCTCATGGGATTGTGCTAAGGATTAATGATAGGAGCACATGTAAAGCATCTGCAGAGTTCTTGGTACCTAGAAAGCAATCAACATGAGTTCTTACTGCTGTTACTGTTGTAATCATTGGCATTACGAGTAGGGGTTATTACCTTCCACTGTATCTGATATTTGGGGAATTAACTGCTCCCCCTAACTCCCATTCATCCAAGTTTCTTTTAACTAATGCAAAGTAGAAGTATGAGAAGTCCTTGACTTTCATGTATTTTATTCTCAGTCTTTGTTTTTCCACTTTTTACATAGACAACCTAAACTGTTTTTATGGAATGCTGGCCTTACATATAGATACTCTAAGTTATTTCTGTTGTTTGTTTGTTTTCTTGTATTTCTTTGAGATGGGGGCTTTTTATATTGTCCAGGTTGATCTCCAATTCCTGTACTCAAGTAATCCTTATAACTCAGCCTCCTAAGTGCTGGGACTAGTCACATACCAACACACTGAGTACTCTAAACTGTTCTTATGGGATATTGTCCTTCATGTTAAGCTACTTAGTGACTCTGAGTTAATGTGCAATGGTACTGAAGGGATAAGGAGCGAGTCTTGGCCTGAATCAGAGCCTATTCTCATCCTACCTAGGGCTAAGCAAGGTTAAGTGTAAGTCTCTTCCTGCCATTGGTCATCTGTGGAGGGTCTTCTCAAGCCAGAAACTGGAATTTCTTCAGTTTCCATTTGTCATTCATTCATTCAACAAAATCTGTGTGCCAATCTGTGCCAGGGCACAGCCTTTGTTGACATATCACAGGATCTCCATGCTGGGCAGGTGTGTCTCCTACTGCCACTTTGCATGGAGAGAAGCAGAGAAGAGCTTGTGACCATGATGAGGTAAGGGGAGATGTGGAGGGAGAGCAGTCCTGAGGACACGTGGTAGGCAGTCTGCTCAGACCTATCTGGCTCATTCTTTAGAACAGTAAAGGCCCTTCTCCCATCTCTGCTCCAGGAACCCAACACACACAACCAGAAAGATTTAAACACTGGAGGCACCTGGGTCTCCACTGCAGTGTCTTTCGAGACTGGGAACTGCAGGGGGCTGACTGGCTGCTTCATGTTGGCTGCCTCCACTAGAGTCTTCTGGAAACCTATAAAGTTTCTTACCTGCCCTTCCAGGTTGCCTGGGTTCAAAGAGGCAATTTCATAAGAGAGACTATAATTAGGGGTTTTATGGTTTGTTTTGTTTTGCTCTCTGGGAACAGAAACCTCCTCCCTATAATATTTGTCATATTTGATGAGTGCCCACTCTGTAGTAGGCATTGTGCAAAAAACTGTTTACACTATTTTGTTTAATGCTCATCATAAGCTATGAGTTCAGTATTATTTTTTTTTTAAGAAATTTGAAAACACTCAAAAGGCGAGTATTCTTCCCAAACTTATTTACACAAACATTAAAACATAAAGCTGGTATTTACTAAACCTAATGTCTGAAATTGTGCATAGGATGTGAAAGAAAACGTGAAAGGAGATCTGCAGGGAGGGGTCATGTCTGAAGAGGGAGGAGTCCATGGGATGTTTATGAAACAATTTCATCTGAGGATCAGGTTGAAGTGTGGGTCTTCCCAGCCCTGGGATTTGAATAGTTCCTATCTGAGGTTTGTGTGTGAACAGAGGTGCCAGGAATGGTCTTGTGTTTCCACACAAAATAAGATATGGGGGGAAAAAAGACAATGGAGCCCACAGAGAAGGAAGAGAGGGGCAGTTCTGTTTGGGGGCGGGAATCATTTTAAAAGAAGCAGTAAATGAAAAAGAGACCCACATACACACACATTTGTTCACATTTGTGTGGGTATGTATATAGTGAAAAGTGACACTGAATAATAGAGTGTGAACCCACAGTGCCTGCTCGCATTCACAAGCACTAACTACAAGAAAATACCAAGGACCAGGGAGCCACAGGGATGCCATTTATGAACAAAAGCTATTTATGAGAATGAGAAGCCTCAGAGTGGGATTATTGCTCTTGTTAGGTCCCTCTGGGAAGTAAATTAGGTGTTTAAGGAGGTGTATTCAGTTCTTTTAGATCTCTACATTACATTTACGGCAATGACAATAATAACATGCTGCTTTTGGCTCCCAGAGGAGCCTTTCTTAACTCCAGGAACTGAGCCTTCCTCTGTGCAAGGTACGTGTGGAGGAGGTGAGGGAAACAAAGGCTTTGGCCACACTGTTTGTGCTTAAGGAGCTTCCAAGCCAGTTAGGGTGGCAATTCATCATATATGTAGATACATGCACAAAATAGAGCCCAGTGTATAGTGCCAGGTCAGTAATTTCTATCCTGGAATTAGGAGTAGGAGAGAATTTTAACTATATTCAGTTAGATGATTCATTTGTCCATTCATTCATTCATTCATTCATTTATTCATCATTCGACATATATACACTGGACATCATTATGACTTTCCACATGTCAAACACTTAAATGAACTGATGATGAATCAGGATGTTCAATTTAAATCTCATGAAATGGAGTGAAGATGGTCAGTTTCTGCTGGCAGAGTTAGACTGTGCCCTTGGATTATTCCAACCTCTGGGTAATCTATCTGATGACTCAAAACAGACATTTCCTTGGCAGTTAGGAGCAATTTTAATTTTATTTATTTATTTATCTATCTGCAGTACTATGTATTGAACCCAGAGGTGACTTACCATAAGCAACACCTCCAATTCTTTAAAAAAAAAATAAAAATATATTTTTATGTATAATATATACGTGTGTGTGTGTGTATTTTTTTAAATTTTGAGACTGGGTCTAAGTTGTTGAGGCTGGCCTAGAATTGGCAATCCTCCTGCCTCAGCCTCCTGTGTTGTTGGGATAATAGGCTTGTATCACCATGTCTGACTAAAAGCAGTTTTTAGAATAAAATATTTCTGTTAAAATTAGTGTCACTTGGATTTTAGTACTAGATCTTATCCTCATTAGCACCCTAATGAGGACAAAGTGAAGCTAACTCCCAAACACCTCCAAAAAACATGCTTTAAGAAATATTAATAACCTGACAAAATTTTAAAGGTGAGAATGATCTACTCAGTTGTCAGTTTTATTAGTCATTGATTTCCCTAATGTTTCCTAAACATAAAAATAAAAAGATAAACATTCATATCTTTCAAGAATACCATGAGGTAGGTGCTAATATTGTCTCTGTTTTATAGGTGAGAAAACTGAGTCTTAGAATGGACTGTGTAGGGCTGTGATCACACAAAGTCAAGGGCAAGAGTCTGGGCCACATCTAGGTCCAGTTGGCTAAAGGTTCATATTCCTTTCTGTTCCTCTGTGTTACCTCTGGAAATGAGGGTTCAATAGTCATTTTTAATATTTACAAAGACATAACAGAAATTGTAATTTTTAAAAGCATTTGTGGTGATTTTCTTTCCTTATCCACCCTGAAGGGTCACAGCTAACACTCCATAACAAAAAGTCAGGTTAACAAGAGAAAAAAATAAGCATAACACATTCGTTTAATCAAAGTTTTAGTGACACAGATTCCTCAGACTGAAGACCAAAGATCCAAGGGAAGCTCTTTGATTTTTGAGCATAGGTTCCATGAGGCAGGGACAGCCATATAGAAATGTGATTGGACGAAAGGGGTTGAGCTACTGGATATAGACTGATGGGGAAACCCAGCAAGGATGCTCTGTTGATATTCTTCTCAGCCCTTCAGTTGTAGCATTTTCCTCAGGGGTGTGGGGCAGGATCCTGCTTGAATGAGGGTCTTAATGTCTTTATGGCCAGTAGTTTACATAAAAACTCCAGAGAAAGTTGGAACAATATTTTGGAGGAAAAAAAGGGGTTCTGGTTTCTATGACCAGAATTTTAAAAACCAGAAGAGGAATTTTAGTTTCTATGATTTTGTTTTGGGGGAGAATGAGGTACTAAAGACAGAAGGGCATAAGAAGGGCAGAGAGGACTTGGTTCAGAAGGTGCATCTGAGATCTTCCAAGAACATTTATTCAAAGTACACAGCCTGCCAGTGCTTTGGGATATTGTTATTGTTCATCGATATGATGAATAATGTGACAAGTGTCAGCACCTCACACAGTTTGACAATATTGGTGATCTTGGACAAGTTAGAAACACAGATTTGCAATTAGAAATATCTTTGATTAATAAAAATGGTTACACAATAAGTGCCCTTTTGAAATATGGCATCACCTTTATGGGGAAACAGCAACCCCTAACCCCAATATTTCTCTATTCTAGATAAGAAAATTTGAAACCTAAGCAATTAGGCCACCTACTCTGCAGAGGTATATTTGAAAGCATAGTGGGTGGGCTGTGTTGTAGTGGTTTATAGGAAAACGAGTTGATTTCACTGATCTTAAATCAATTCAACCACCCAAGGCATTTCGTGAGGATCCAATTCTTGCTTGAAGTGCATGCAACACCATCTCTTGTTAAATAGTGAAATGTAGTATAAAATGGAGAGTATACTGAATCCTATCAACTTTACTTTTGGGGGAAGGAGAGGTGGGGACCTAACCCTGGGTCTAGCATGCACTCTACTGCTGAGCTACTTCCCAGCCTTTCAACTTTATTTTTTTAAAAGCCATTGGTATTAAAAGGAAGTTCTAACCAAAGGTGCCATTGTTATTAAAATGTGTGGAAATCAGCAGCTTGCTGAGATAAGAACACAGAATAGGGAGTTAACCAGCCCCAGAGGTGAGAAGGGCAAACTTGGTTCTCTGTTTTATGATACCCTGGGACATAATCAGAAAAAAAAGGATAAAAACTTTTGAATGATAAAGAAGGAAGTCAAATCACCTAAATGATCTACCTCGGTTTGGAGAGCAGCTAAACACTTCCAACTACTACTGTTGACAACAATTTCCCTTGCTTCTATCCTTTAGAAAGTTCATGGAATTGTCCAAACCACAGGCATTTAATCACTATTCAGTGAATAACAACCATACTGGGGCTTCTTCAGAACAAGGGCAAGTCATGACATTTTGGTATCATTGAATGCTTAGGAAAGCAAACTTTGAACATGTTCAGTGCTCATTGAGTGATTGTTTAGATAAAGGATTGAGTCAAAGTATGAATAAATAGAAACCAAGATTCGGAACTATCAAGAACTGCTAGAGGTCAAGGAGTTGAAGTTTTATACACATACAATATGGTATTTGTCTTAAGGAGTGCCCAGTCTAGTAGCTGGAAGGTAGAAAGGAATAAGTTTATTAAATGTAACATATATGGTATCTTCTATAAGGGCGATGAAAGTTTAGGAACACAGTAGAGGAGGAGAGATGTGGAATAGCCTCTTGGCAGGAGGAGGGTGTGGACAGAGGGGAGGAGGGTGGTAGTGTGTGTTGGGGAGGGGTGTTTATCAAACCAAGGCACTGTTGAGTAATGTGAGTTGTACTGGTCAAGTAGACAGTTGATTAAAACATGGAAAAACCATGGCCAGGAATTTAGACTTGATAGAGAAGGAAATCTCTTAAGACCACCCCCATTCCTTTCCCATGAAGTTATGTGTAAATACAAATATATCTTCACAAAGAGTCAACAAACATTGCAGCTTAGTTTAGGTACCATCTAAACCAACTAAGGTTCTTTAGGCTTTTAAAATGCAAAAGGCTTTAGGCTCACTTTCACCTTCAATTATCCAATCCACAAGTTAATGGAGGACCTACTAGAGCTAGAATTTTGTTAGGCACCATGGGGGAGGGCAGTGCAAAGATGAATGAGACTCCGTCTCTATCCCCAGGAGTTTACTGCTCAGTGGTGGAGACGTGTTTACATACAAGTCCTTCTAATAGGAGGTGAAAATGTAAACACACGATTGGATTGTAGGGGTTCAATTCTTAGAGATACAACATGGAGGTGATATGGGAAATTATAAAGATTTTTTTAGAGGAGTTGTTTCTTTGAATCAGTAGAACATGTGTTCTTTACGGCAATAGCCAGAGCCAAGGCTCTGGAAGCCCACGGGGTGGAGTAAGGTATCGTGGTCTTTCGTGGCTCCACAAGGAGCTAGGGGGGAATTTGCTGAGTATATAATTCAATAACGGAGGCTGAGACCAGGCAGAAGGAAGCCGAGCTGAGACTTTATTCCGCATCTCTGTGCTGTGACTTAGCATCTACTGGTTTTCTTTTTAAAATTATCTCCTTTTTCCTAAAGAGAGTTCTAGCAGTTGGAGGTGGGGGTGGGGACCATTTCCTAAAGTCAACGCATAAGTTGAAGGTCTGGGAAGCGTCCGTGGGTGATTTAAATCTCGCACTTCAGGAAAAGGAAACGTGTGAGCGGTTGGGTAAGGGGAACCCATTTAACAACAACAATAACAACAACAATACACCCCCCAAGCTACCAGCCCTTGGCGGGACAGGCTGCAGGCTAGACCCAGGAGAGGGACGTCAGCGCTGGCCAGAGCTCGGATCCACGAACTGGCGGGCAAGGGGTAGTGGAAGAGAGGGAGGTGGAGAGGGAGGGAGGAAGCGCGAGAGGGAGGGAGGAAGAAAGGGAGGGAGGCGGCGTCATGTGATCCGCTTCCCTGCTCCTTTAAGCGTCCACAGGCGGCGGAGCGGCCACAATCACAGCTCCGGGCATTGGGGGAGCCCGATCCGGCTGCGCCGGGGGAATCCGTGCGGGCGCCTTCGGTCCGGGTCCCATCATCGCTGCGCTCCCGCACCCCTGAAGTTTTGCTGCGCCCAGAAAGGAGGCGAGGGAGGAGGGAGTGTGAGAGGGAAGGGAGCAAAAAGCACACCCTAAAACATTTATTTCAAGGAGAAAAGAAAAAGGGGGGGGGGGCGCAGAAATGGCTGGGGCAATTATAGAAAACATGAGCACCAAGAAGCTGTGCATTGTTGGTGGGATTCTGCTTGTGTTCCAAATCATCGCCTTTCTGGTGGGAGGCTTGATTGGTAAGTGCGAGAGCTGCAAACTTTTCCCCCTTTCTCTCTTTTCGGGCCCCTTCCCTCTTTGCCTCTTGGGCTACTTGTTACAGTATCACTGCCTTGCTTCTATGATCTAATTAGTCCGGCTATTGTGCTTAAGAAAGCAGAGCTCCATGGGGCTCTGTGGGGCACAATCCAGTCTAGTGGCTGGAGAAAAGGAGGGGAAAAAGTTTTGGCCTAGTTTCAGTATCCACTTGAAAGGCAGGAGGGGGGTGCGGGGGTGGGAATCTTAAGCATGGCGACGGATCGCGCGAGGAAGCTCCGGGTTACAAAGTTGATTGCTCGCCCCCCCTCGCTTTTTCCCGCGTTCCCCCCTTTTCCTCTCTGTTTCCTTCCAATCGGCTCCGGGAAGGCAACGTAGTCGACTTTATTAGGAACAACAGAAGAGTCGGGGAACTGCGCCCAGCGCAAACCCGGAGCTCAGTTACAAGGCTGAGGTGGTTGCGTGTGTAAATGAATTTGGTTGTCTCAGCTAGGGGGTGAAGACTTGCACTTCGGGCCCCAACGTTTGTGCCCTCGGCTTCCTCGCTGCACCCCCACTCCACAGTCCGCGGCGGACTGGTCGGAACCGAGGGCTGGGAGGTGGGATGGGGTCGTAACAATCTAGCGGACCCTGCGGGAAGTTGGAGAGGTCCGAGGAGAAAAGCGTATCCGAAAAGTTGCTTCTGGCCTCCTGCCCTCTCGGGAACTTCCCCTCCCCCACTTCTTAGAGTCCCGAGATCCGTGAGTCTTGAGCCCGCAGCCCTCCCTTGGCGCCTAGGAGGGCGTCTCCGCTCCTGCCAAGGCTCCCCGCAGGTGACAGCTCCCAACACCGCCCCCCACCCGGCGACGGCGTCCGCCCTGGAGACCTCCGGTGGCGTGCACCTCCTGGACCTGTGGGGCCAAATAGGCTTCCGGGTGAAAAAGATCGTCTCATGCACAGTCCACTCGAAAAAAACTCACTTTCTCTCGCTGTCTCTCCATCTCCATCCATCCTCCCGCCTCGTCGCACTCTTGTCCCCTTTCCTCTCAAGACTGGGACATCCAGGCACAAACTTCAGCGCCAACTTTGCAGCAGGCGCGGATGGGAGGTTTGTCCCCTTACTTCGAGGCTTTGTTAAACTTTGTCTAGTGGAGAGAGTCCACAGAGGAGTTTTCTCTGCGCGTCCCTTTTTCTGGAGCCCGCGCGTCATGGGCTGCGAGGAACTGCCCCGAGGCGCGGGCGGCCGAGCCGCGGGAGCTGCACTGGCTGCACTGGCTGCACTGGACACCTTCAACCGTGTGCGTGGCGTTTTGTCTTCAGACCCGGGTTTGATGAGAACAAATTACCGGGAGTCTGGTACTGTTAATCACTGTAACATCCAAGCTAATTATTTTAAACAAAGGAGAGTGGGAGAAGCTTCACGAGGAGTGAAGTTCCTGGAGGAGCTGTGCCTTTCTGTATGCACGTATCCACAAAGCGGAAAAGGCTCCGAGTTTTCCAAGCTCCTGTATTCTATGTGGGCCAAACAGCGTCGTCTTTTTGTTTCTGAAACCCACTGTCACACCATGCACACATACGTGCACACACGGGTTTGGCTTTTGTGTTCCCGGCTCCTGTTTGGCTTCTTACAATCTCCATGTTTCCTTGTATTGGATTTTTCAAGGCCCTTAATACCTTCTCTGCTGGGAGCTGAAGACAGCCTTCTCTGTGCCCTCACAGTGATTATGCAGCGGTTACAATTACACCTCTTGTCTCCCTTGATGAGCAGTTGCAGTTAGATGCCATTGGATCTTGTGTGATTTCAGTGGCAGACCATAATTAAAATTTCTTGCACCTTGTGCTTTCAGAATTAAATTGGCCTATTATCCCTGTCTGACCTTCATCCTCTTTGAGGTTTTTGCACAAGCAGCGAACCATTACACATAGTTTCCTGGTGTTTGTTGGTGTGCGTTTCTTTTTCTTTTTCTAAAGCTGATCTCTTGGGCTTGGAGAGCCCTTTATCCATGTTGTAGGTTTCCTAGGGCACTTTTGAAACTAGTTTGATTTCTGGAATCTCACTATTGGCAAGGAGTGTTTGTTAGGCGGTAGAATTACTATGCGACTAGAACAGTTATTTGTTCAAAGCAGGGTTTGTCTGGAGTAAGTAATGCCAAGGGTTTTTTTTTTTTTTTTTTTTTTTTTTCCATAGAACTTGGTTAGTGACCATACTGGACAATATCAAAAGTGCAGGGGCAGGTCCTAACCATAACCAGATTCCCCTCAATTAATAAACTGCTTTTGTTCTAACTTGCCTTGAAAAAGAAAAATATCTATGTGTAACATGTCTTTGGGAAATTGTTGTAGAAGTTTATTGGTTTGCTTTCCTCCTTCCTCAGTTGCAGAGTCTGTCCCAGTCCAGACCAGACAGATTGAATCCAGTCCACATTGATTGGTGTCTTAGCCTTTACTTCTTACTTTTGGGGAGTAATTTCTTTTTGCTCTTAAACAAATCTAGGAACTTGAATATGGTATAAGACCCATGGAAAATGAACATTAACAGAAGGTACTTTTTCCCATTCCACTTGCGTAAACTGGAAGTAGACGAAACCAAGCACAGAACAGAAATTCAGTGAAGTGAACAGAGAAATCAGGAGCTGAAAGAACAGTTTGTAGACTGGAAAGTCAAGGTGAAGTTCAGAAACCATCTCCTGCTCTCCTCAATGAGAAGAGAACTTCACTACTTAATGCCATTGCTACTTAAGGGGTCAGGTGTCCTGGGTGTGGAGTGTTTTTCTAATATATCTGCAGTAGGTCAAATGAGGAAAGAAAATGTCCATTTTGAAAAGGTCACAGTATATGTGGCAACTTAGGAAGGGAGGATCTAAACATCAAAGCTCCTGATTGGATTGGAAGGGTACCCCACACTTGTATACAACACAAAAGTAAACAACCATCATTCCCCAAAGGTAATGACAAACCCTGAGCCCCAAAGTGACCAGGCAAGTCTATAAATCAATAGACTTGTGTCCTCACTGATAGATAAATGAGTTTAAGGTCTCTTTCGGTTCCAATTGTATTACTCTTTTAGTACTCACAAGAGTTTTATAATATGACATTTGGCCTGAAGTTTGGTGTAGCCTTCTAGAATTGATGGAGAAAACATTATAGCCATAAAAGCAAACATGAAGAATTGAGTTTTGGTTTAGCCAGATTAAATACTCCTTTACTCCAGTGACCTTCTTCCCAAGTTTGTTTGTCTGTTGCTCTCCATGTGTGTTAATTTTTTTTCTTATGCTAATGTCTATGTACTGCTAAACCTTGACAGGATTTTGTAAAAAGGCTCAGAAATCAATATCTTATATGATAGAACTTGGAGTACTTCTAAATTCAGTGATCTATATCATGTTTTTGTGAAAACTTTGAGCCACTATAAAAGTAGGTATCTGAATGTTTTTTTATGTATTCAGAAGTCTTATTAAGTGCCTGGTTTCTTTAGGTATTTAGAATTCATTTTAAACTTTAAGAACCCCTGAAGGAAACTAAGATATTTTAAAAGAAATAGCTTAATCTTGATCCTCCTGAAAAATAAGCCTGCAGAAAAGTTTTAAAATAATGTTCCTTTGCTTTCATGTTTGGTGAATTTCGTTCATGGAGAGGCAGCTGCAGGGGTGGTGGAAGGGGGAGGGGAAGGAGACCATGTGCCCTTCAATGAGAGTGCAGCCACTAAAAATCATGAACTTGAATCCCTGGCCCATTATGTGCAATTTTCTCAGCTTCGAATTAGTCATGTCTGGGGGATATAATGGTTGAAAAAGCAGGTCACTGTTCCCACCTGTTCTAAGACTGTTACGAGTATGAAGATTGGAACTGAATGAATAGAAAATTATTGCATTGTTCCAAGAATACCCATGAATCAGAATATTCCGAACTTAATTTCCAAATAAATATCAAAAAATTGCCAAGTATTATTTCTTTAGGAGGGGGTCACCGTTTCTTTCAAAAGCTCACTTATGTGAGTGGCCTTTTTTGTTGCTTTATAATGCTGAGAATGTAATGTATATAACACGTGCATACACACACATGTATAATCACTTTTCTCAAATGGTACACATTTATCTACTTTCAATGATATGGCACATACTGTTATTGTTTAAGTGGAAACTATTGATGGTCTTCATCTGGAAGTTGCAGAATTATAAGAAATGACATTGCAGCTAGTCCAGAATACATGTATTTGCTCCCCAGTATATTTGATTTTGAACTTCTTGCACTTATTTTATTTTATTTTACTACATATCAGTGATGTCATTGTAATTCTGTAGTATATAGGTATCTTTTGAGAATTTTGAAAAGCACTAGTTAATTGGTTTTGGGTTGATGTTAGTACACATTTTTCTTATTTGATTCTGCTATTTATTTTATAAAATTTTACATTTGACTAAACCATGCCATTTTTTCTCTTTGGTAACTATTTGAGGTATTTAATGTGGTTTGTGGAAGTACTATGAAAGCTCACAAATTGATCTTTTTAAAAGTGATAATTTTTTACAGTAATCAAAATGACATTATTTGACTTTATAAAAAGCTAATGCATCTGCTTGGCTGCTGCAGTGAAATAATGCTTGTGCTCACAGTCTCAAAGCTCTTTCATCTCTGTGTTCTTTCAGTACTGCCTGTCCAGACTTCTACTGAGACTTTCCCTTTCCCTATAAAAGTGGGAAACATTTCCTTGAGAGCATAATATATATGTGTAACTTTGTGAAGTTTTCAAGTCCCCTGCCCAGAACACAGATATAGACTTAAAGCTTTCCCTGACTAGTTGACATTTTACAATAGTTTGGCCTTTGAATTGAAAACAAAATCAAATAGACTGAGGAAAGAGTCTTACCTTATCTTCCTCAGGTTGTTTCTACAGAGACTTAGGATATGTTGAGATTATGTGAAGGTCCTTTGTTTAAAGCTCAAGGGTACCCACTTCCCTAATATGCAAAGTATTTATTAGGGCCTACTGTGTGCTCAGGATAGGGCTGCATGTTGACTGGAGTTAGAAAAGAAGGGCCTTAGAAACTGAGTAAACCAGAAAAGTTATAGGTAGGGAAGAGCCCCTCTTAATCTAAGTTTACCAGCAAAAGATGTCCTTTGATGAAGTATCCCAGGGTAAAGATAATTTCCACTAATTAACTAAGAATTTGAGAACGTATGAAATTAGAAGCGCTGCTAATTATACCATCAAATCATTATGTTAATATGTCATCTTGAAATAAATATATGAATAAAATTATATATACATTATATATATGTATATATACACAAATGTATATGTAGTATTTAACATGTATTGAATATGCAGTGTGTGCTGAAATTTGTACAGTATAATCCACACATAGTGATGTCAAATTGGTATTTTTATACCCATTTTACTATGTGATTCCAGAAAGATTTAGTAAAATTGCTCAAGATTGCCTAGCTTAGTTAGGGTCCATTTGTGATGGTAAATGGAGTCCAGCTATACAGACTGAAGCAGTACCTCACCAAGGCTAAGGGAGGATGCCTTCTGAGAAGTTGCTAGTCCAACCGATTTCTTACAGGTTCTAACACATCTCCATAATTGTGTGAATCATCCAATTGTCTGAGCAGCCAAGTTCATTAACCTTAAAGTATTTGAGATTTGCTACTTTAAGGAAGATTACTTGACATTATTTTCCCTAGCTAGTGGTTTTAACATGTTTATATAGTTACATAATAAGTCTGGACTATTTCAAAGGAAAAGAGGAGAAGGAATCAACCAAGGCTAGAGAGGGTTTCCGAAGATCTGGATTGGCCGAGATGGTGGAACAGTTGAGAGGGGAGCCTCTTGCTGAAAACTGAAAATTCCCTTCCCAAAGGACAGTTTTGTTTATGTGCACACCCAAGCACCATAGTGAAGGCATCCCAGACCAGAGGGTCCCGGGAGCAACCTTCTGACCCTGTGAATAGGTACATCTTATTCTTTGGAAAAAAATGCAGATAGATTTTCTTCCTTGAAAGATTTGAAATTCTCCATTACTTAGAAACTGTAAGGGATCATGGGAGACAAGGAGCATCATGTAATGAAATGGGTCACATCTATTTCACATAGGTCTCATTTCTTCACTGAGGTTTTGTGATGGTGACCTAAATGGACACATGTACCAGATATGGACAGTTCTCTAAGTACTCAGATGGAGATGGGAGAGGAAAGGAGAATCATGAGACCCTGAAATTCTCAAACCTGAAGGTTGGGAAATGTTTTCTGACTCTTCCTTTTCATAAAAGGACTAGTCTAAAAAGATTGTTAAATTATAGAAAAGACCAACTCATATATTTAGAATTCAGAAGAGTTTCCTTAGCTGTGTACTACCACTGCCCCACCCTCACCCGATGACCACATTCCACCCCTAAATGAGTCTTGTTGGGGAACAGAAGCAGTGGCTAAGTAGATATCTGACAGGAGCCAGATATTTGACTCACTACCATTTTGATGTTGCTTTGAGGACTTACTGAGTGGCCATGGAAAGCTTTTCACATGTGTTGATTCACTTAATCCTTATAACAACCCAGAGAAGCAGTTACAATGACTTTCTGCAATTTTCAGATGAATCTCAGGTTCATTTAAGGAACTATTCTGAGGTGACAGAGATAGTAAGAGGGCTGACCCAAGCCCCTGATCCTTGATTGAATTCTGAGCCATGCTCTTAAGCCTAATGCTGTTCTTCACCCATTGTCCCTTCAGTTTCTATGGGAGACAAAGGGGTGAGTGTGATGAAACTGATTCTACACAGATTACATAGAAGATGAAAGCTCAGACTCCCCTTTTTCTGCTCCCACCCTTCCCAGACTGAGCACTCCCATCACTGCGTGATCATTGATCATTGACCTAGTTACTTTCTGAGCAAACAATCTCAGCTCCTAATACTTAATAACCCCCATGCCAGCCAGTGTCAGTGTTGACTAGGGCTTGCAGGCCACGCTGGGGAGGGCTGAACCTGAGAGCATCACAAGCCAGCCCCCCCCCCCCCCCCCAAAAGAAAGTATTACACACAGCCAAGGGTGGCTGAGCTTTGAAATAGAAAACTTCTTGAAATGACAAACCCACAGAATGGCCCTTGGCTTTAGCAGACACATTAGGTCCTGACAGAGCTGTTGAAGAAAACAGAGGGCATTGTGGATATGGAAGATGGGCTGAGGAAAGGAGAAATAGGGATACCTTATCAGGGCACAGCTTGGGCCTGGATGTCTAATGCCACTCATTATCCCCAAACTGAGCTAGCATTTCCATCCATCCACTATGCCTATTTATATCCGTCTTCAAGCACATTTGTGCTCCCTATTTCTCCATTCTTTTAGTATTCCTGGCAAATGGTATATTTTTTAATCACTGGCCCACACAAATTATGGGGCCTTCTTAAAACTTCTGGTTAATTCTCTAGGTTAGCTCAGGGACTTTACAGATACACATTTCCAAGAAAGCAGAGGTTATTGAAAGAAAAGACCAAGTTATTACTTTTGTTTTGGCAAGGCATTGTGATTTTTCTTTAGAAAGAAGGTAATTGGTCTGAAAATAGTTGACTCAGTTTTCTTCAAGTCCTAAATTACACCAAGTTCATGAAAGCTATTTGGAGGCAGTTAATGTTGCCTTAATTCTGTCTGACCCCTCCCAAAGGGAGAATTCCTGGTTTTGAGACAATGTCATGTGGTGGCTAAGACTCTGCAGGCCAGGGGTAAACTCAGTGATGTCAAATAAAGCACAAAACTTCCTGACTTCCTCCCTCAGTGGTGACATGGAAGGAGAAGCCTTCCACCTCATGGAGGGTTGCTGAGGATTAAATATCCCCAGAACTACCCCAAAGGACTTGGCACCTGTTGATGCCTTGAACAAGGCTGCCAGAGCTATGATCTCCAAAGCACTTTTCAGTAATACCAGCCACTAAACCACATCTCTCCTCTTTTTTTTTTCCTCTTTCTCTGCTTTTAGATCATGACATTGTTTGTTATCCATTCTTTTCTTCTTTGAGTCACCACCACTTTATCAAACACCCTAGATTGGTGAATCTATGGAGGAAGACCAAATGGGAATGACCTAAAGCATTACTAAGTCTGGTTTTGAAATTCAGGGAGAGCATCCTGGCTTTCTCATATTAATGTTGATGTTACATGGAAACATCTCATTATAGGTCTTCCACAAGTGGTGGATATTAATATCATTGCAGGGAACAGGTAAATAACATGAGTCCAAGTTGTTCTCTGAAAGCACGCACACATAACTCCCCAAAGAATCCCTCCTGCTGCATGTTTTGTTACTCTCCGTGAGTGCAGCTGTGTGGGTCCACCTATCCGTACGCTTTGGTGGTGTTTGGCCTGAAGAGAAGCTGTGGAGCTTCTCAGTATTAAATTATAAAGATGAAAGGGTCTCTGAGACCATCCTGTTCCATCTCACTTTATCAGGATTCAGAGACCTGGGCAAAAGAAGTAACTCAGTTCACAGGATTGGAGGTGAAGCTGGCAGCAGGACTGCTCCAAAGTTCATCTCCTTCTGGGTTTCCACCTAGAGGTCATCTGATTTCTGTCTGATGTTCTCAGACAGTTAATATGCAGAAAATTCCCAACTTGTGCTTCATTCAGCTTGATTGACTTTTCTGTTACAGTGTTTGAAAATAAAATAGTCTTCTCCCTTTTGTCTTTGTATACTTAGGATACTTAGCTAATCTCTCATGCAGCAATAGAATTATATACAGTGTTACTATGTTCTGTGTGGATTTTAAAGGATTCCATGGCATTAAAAAAAGCAAAGCAAAACAGAACACAAATTCTGAATTCCTTCCTTGCTTGCTGAGGGTGTGGTACATTCCCTCCCTCCTGCTTGGGGAAATGTAAATTTGAAACAAAAATAAAATAAAATAATACAAAACTGAGACATGTGGTATGGAAAAAAAATAAAACAGACATGTAGTATGGCTCTTATATATCCAACCTCTAGCACAGTCCTTGTGTTTGGTTTTAAGACTTTATCAGTCTGTGGCTTCCTTGACTAAAAATTGATGACCAATTTTTGTTTCTTTGGAAGATATTTTTACAGGCATAATTCTTAAGTTGTGAGTTTCGGGGAAACTTACATAGCCCCATATTTGAGGGGTCTGACTTATATACAAAGGAAACCAAAAAATCCCTCTCCTTTTTCTCTGCCCTTTCTTCACTCTGAAGGTAACTGCAAACAGAAAACTCATATCCGCCAAAGTAGGGTTTAAAACATTGAGGGCCCCAGCCATTGCAACTGACAAGTACATTTGTGTTTTGAGAGGTACAAGTTTTATACTGTAAACTACTGCCCCCCCCTTTCCTTTTGTTGAAATTCAACAGTCACAAAGCTCTATGTTCTTTTGCATGTCTAATTTAGCTGGAATGAAATCTTGGCTTTCAAGTCTCTTCAGCATGCTTGCCTTCAGGTGATCATAACCAAAATGTTGGGTTCCATGTTTTATTAAATCCAGCCCTCTCAAAGCAGTTTGGACCATTTTGAGGTCTGGTTCCTTTTACTTTGGTTCTTATATGTTTTATCTGCTCTCATTTAGGCTGTAACTCACCCCAGAGTGGAATGCCTTCAATGTGGGAAAGACACATCCCCACATTCTTTTCTCTGTTCTCTTGAGCTAGTACTGACTTGTGTGAACCAGGCTGCTGCATTAGCTAGCCCCTGCCTGCCTGGGTTAAGGAAGTGGTAGATAAGGTTTTTGCTGAGGCTTTGAACAGACTACACCAGAGCCTTGTTGTCACATCTCTACTGAGAAAGATTTTTCTGGTGGTGGGGGACTTGGCTGTGACAGGCACCTGTGAGACCCTCAAATTCACAGGGGGATCCTCCCCCCTGATTTCACAGTATTTGCAGGTTCATGAAACTGCCAGTGTTAAATCCCCAGCTCCATTTTTTGAACACGCCTCAACAGAACAGAGTTTCACTGTATGAGAACATGGTAGCTGATGAAAGAGGAGAAAAAAAATCCTCAAAAACCTGGATAGACAATTTGTAGATTTGTTTTCAACTAAAAGGACACTAAGTTTATCTTTTAATTAGCATTCGTTTCTTTTTTTTTTTTTTACAATTATCCAAGGAGTTTCTGTCATTAACTTCTTCCTGCCCTACCCACTTGTTAAAAAAGGGAAAGAAAGAAAGAAAATGTGGTTTGGAGCAGGATTGTTGGGATTTTAACAAAGCCAGATTTAGTATGTATGTAAGACAGTTTTTGTTTTTTTCTTTTTCTTTTTTTCCTGGATTAGGACATGGACAGGATATTTTTGTATCAGCTCTGTTTAGGTACATTATAAACTCTTCCTACAAAGCGGGATGGTTACAGCAGTTTTGATAAGTACCTGTTGATGACTTAGGCATATTATAGAATTCCTAGGAAAGAGTCACTCTACAAAACAGCAAAGTGTTAGCTGAAGGTTTTCCCTAGGATGGTTTTTGTTCATTGAAAAACTTACTAATCCCTCCATTCAAAGTGATCAGATCTCTAACTGCAGGAATGTCATTTTATCAATGGTAGTAATCCTGTTTGTCTATTGTTATCAGACTTGCTTTGTAACCTAGACAAACCATTTATATGCAGGAACCTCAGATTCTTCATCTAAAAAAATCTGTTCCACAGGGAGTTTGTGGGATTTAAATGAGAAAAAAAAACTCAGGTACTTCCTATGTGCCTGCTTACAGGTGTTAGAGCAGTCAATGTAGGAGAGCCACTTCCCTGAATTAGAAGTTGCCACTAAGTAACTTTTTAACATCTATGTTAATATATAGTTTTGAGTCATTCTGTGTTTTTTAGGTCCATCACAGATTATTTCTGCTTCTTAATGGATTAGATAAAAATAGAAATCCAGCCATCCTGCTTGATGACCTTCCTATTGGCATGATCTATGCAAACCAATGGTCCAAGAAGCATGCCATTCACATATTTGGTGAATTGAAGTGATTAATTTACTTTTTCCTTTATTTAGTGGTTGTTTTCACAGAACTGAACTTGAATTTTAAACTTTTGCCTTTTTAAAATTCTAAGTCAGTGTTCATGGCTCTTTAGAGCCTAGAAAACCCATGATAGCAAGATTTTTTAAAAATGATTATCACTCACTGTGTGGAAGAGATCTGTTCCATCTCTGCTTGCTGCAAAGTGATTCCCAGTTGTTCCTCTATTTAACATTATGAAATTGGAGTCATTATCCACTGGGGAAATTTTTTTCCTTCTAGACATATAATACATGACAAAGACCTTTGAAAGTCAAACTTTGAGGAGAAACTGATGATCTTTTGCTTGTAAAATATTAACTGTTGAAACATTACCTAGAGATTTAGTGCTGTATGAGAAATGTCAAACAAAAAATAATGATGAAAATCTAACCTCTATAAAACTATAAGCTACATGAGAACAAGGAATTTTTTTTTTTTTTTTTTTTTTTTTGCAGTGCTGGGGATTGAACCCAGGGCCCTGTGCTATATCCCCAGCCCCGAACAAGGATGGTTTGATGTGCTCACCTGTATCTGGAGTTGTTACCCCAGACTCGTGCAGTATAGCTAAGCAGTAATATTTGTTGGAGAAAAGCTTAGATAAATGCCTTGCATTTTGGACCTTTCACAGAGGTAGTTAAATGCTTCAACTTCAAGGTCAACTCTAAAATTTGTAATGCTAAATTCCAGTCTATTTTTTTAACTATTTAAATGAGGAGAAGGTTCTTATTTTATTTGACCATATAAGATGGTACCACTTTCTGGTATGTATACTTATTTCATTGCACAGTTTTTGGAGAAAGAAAGGGAACTTTTGGTATATTGTGGAAACTAAGGCTCAGAGAAGATTTAGTGATAGAAGATTTGCTCCAAGCCTCCTGACCACTTGCAGAGGGTTTCATTCCCTCTGCCTGCTGTTGTGCTAATTGTTACTATGTCTGATCTATGTATTTTGATCTTTAGTTGGCCGTAAAGGCAGAGAATTGACTGACTGCTTGAAGAACTTTAGTGGGAGGAAGGGAACACACACTGGTGCATATATTTCCAAATTTTGACTCTTCAAATGTAAATGTTGAAGGATAAGGGAAATTTTGAGATCTATGATCTTTAAGTAGCAAATATATTTCTTTGGTTCCATGAAGGCTATATTGAAGGTACTTCTTTTAGAAGACTCCATCATTTTACTATGAGCTCTTAAAGATGAAAAACTCATTTTTCTGTTTCCCTTCTAAGAATTTTGTAGAGTTATTTATGGTTGTTCTTAGAGACCAATAATGTATTTATGATGTCAGCTTTTATAAATGCCCTTGATATCAAGAAAACGTAATTCATGCAAATAACCATCTCTGCATTCCATTGTGTTCAGCTTTCGGATCTGGTGGGTGGGAATGAATTCATCCACACATTCCTCCAGGTTCCCAAACGGCGCTGAAACATGCTGTGCCAAATATGTGCCTGCAGGCAAGGAGGAACATTACAAATGGAGCCCGGCAGAGGTGTGAGGCAGGAGCAGAGTGAAGAGGCACATGTGTCAGCTTGAAAGAGAAGGAAGCAGAAGCCAAGGAGAAAGCCACACAAAAGCTAGACTTCTTTCTTGGTCAGAACTTCCAGCTAGAGGTGGGAGTAATGGGACAGGGCACAGAGTGAGGGGTTGGGGTGGTGGAGGTGGGGAGAAAACAGGGACTTGCAAGAAAGACACCATGCAATCCCTCCTTTAAAATGTTGACACTTTATTATTTTATTTTACTATGGGCCCATCATTGCTCTAAATACTGGTTAAAACTAAACTCTGCTCTAAGCCTAGCTGTACTGGGTCCAAGTAATGTGGATAGTTCCAGTGTCAGAGTCAGGGAAAGATTGCTTGTTTGACTTTAAAATCTAGTGACTAGACACAGATATTTTTGGTTCCCTCTCAATATCTATTCATATTTTTGAACAAGAGTACAATGCAGTAATTAAAAGCAAAGAAATAGAAAAAAAAAGAAATTCTTCTGAAATCTATCATTTTAATATAATAATTCCACTAAATTTTTATCCCTTTACCTTTGGTGACAGAGTATTTCCAATTTTATATAAAAGAAATGGAAAAGTCTTGCTTGTCAGAGGCTCGCTCAGAAGTTTATTGTTTATGCTGCTTCTGCCAGTTTGTATGTTTACTTTGGAAAATCAGTCATCAGTTCCTCTTCTTTTCCTTCTAGGCTCTTCTCTACTGCTTAACTCAAGAATGCTGTTGAACCATTGAACCATGGGAAATTCATTTCCAAAATCTGCTTAATTGCTGTGAGGCTTTTAATTTGTTCTGGATGATGGTGCTAATGTCTGGGAACTGGGACTGAAGCCCTCTAAAGTTGTTAATTTAATCAACCGCTGTGTCCCTGCCATGCCTAATGAAGGGGGGCAACCAGATCCTTCTCACAAAGAGGCTGGGTCCCTCCTGACCAAGATGAATAACAGAGGCCCCACAGTTAGGTTGAACACTTGGGGCAAATTACCAGGGTGTCAGTCCGCATTATCCAAAGCCCAGGGTTGTGTGTCCCCAAATAATTATTGAGTAGGTTTTATGTAGGACCTTGAAGTTTTAAGGCAGGGTTTGTGTGTGTGTTCACACCTGCTAATCTGCAGAATTTTTTAATCAGTGAGGTTCTGTTGTGGCTTTTGTCTATAATCTGTAAGATCATAAACATCACCCCCAGACTATTGATATTCCCGTTAACCACTGAAGTTTTCCATGGCGAGACTGGTGAAAGCTGGCTCTGTCCTCATGATAAATTAGCTTGTTTATTCCTCTTCTGCTTATTTCTATCCTGCTGTTGGTTAGTGTAATGAAGCAGAAGTCCATTGTGTGTGTTCATTGGGTAGCGATCCTCTGGCACCAAAGGGGGTAATTGAGTAGAAAGGCAGAATGCTGTTGGTGCATGGGAGAAGTTAACACCACGTGAGGTCACCAGGCTTCAAGCTTTAATCAATGTGGACACAATGCAATTGAGATTTTGAAAAGGGTTTGTTTATAGTGTGAGAGTAAGGGTCAGTAGTTAATTTGAAATGCTGTAGGTGTGTTTTCCTTGAACCAAGAAGGTACAGAGCATGTGTCATAGAGGATTGTAAATATCCTCAAGGGAGGGATGTAATTGGGGTGGGGATTTAAAAAGAAGGGCATTTAAGAACTTGGTGTACTTATTATTGACCTATCCATGTCTTATTTAAAATGTTAACAATCTTTAAAATGAGAAGTCTATTGAAGAAATGCTATACAAATGGATAGTATAGAGGCACAGCCCTACTAAGAAACAACTTTTAATTTTTTTTTTAAAGTAATGATTTCCTTTTAGAAGTTGTTTGGAGTGCTGTAAAATATTGCTGGTAGGAATACTGTGTACTAACTCTAAAGAATACTCATTTTCAGAAGTTTACATCTTCTAGGATTTTGGATTGTCATGCTTGATCGAGACGTGAAAACCATTAACTCTGTATTTGTCCAGGGTGCTGTGCTTCTCCATTTTAGGGTTCTAGTCTATGCCAGGCACATCTGTCTTCCTTTGGGGTTATTTTTGGCATCTCCTCTCATTATTTAATTACCTATGTTTCAACATCTAGAAACACCATGCTTTTATAATCACTGGTCAGTCAATTTGAAAGTTAGCAAGAGCCTGCCCTGTTGCTACAGGGAAATTTTGCAAGTGAATATCTGGTTTTCAGAAATGACTGCAGGAAAAGAATGTGGAGGTTATGGAGAAGCCAAAGGCTTGCCACAGACTCTCTGATGCTTTGTCGGGTGAGTGTTAAATCTAGGCAGGGCATTTGATATTCCTGATACCTCACATTTGTATAGTGCTTTTATCCTTCTTCAAAGTACTTTTGTAGAAATCATCTCATTTGATCTTACCAACAACACTCTAAGATAGGCCAATTCAACAGGGATATTCACATTTTAAATTTATGGAAACGAGATGGAGAGTTAATAGATTTTGTTGGGGAAGGCAGTAGATTTGTTTATGGTATGAAGAACTGGAGATTTGGAAGATTAATTGCTACAAGGTTATAGGTTGAAGAAGAAGAAAATAAGTGTTTTTTTTTTTCAAAATATAAAATTATTTGTTATAGAAACCATGTATATTAACCAAACATTGCATTGCAATTTTGACCAGTCCTCTAGGATAAGCAAAGTCTGTCCACCTCCCTCCATGTAACACTCAGCTGCTTCCATGAGCAATTGTTGAATATTTCTTTAAATATTTGTTCGATAAATTGTAGCCCATGAGGATATCCAGATATTTTGCTCTTTCCCTGGGCAGAATCTGGGTCTTTAGAACCCTTGGTAAATCTTACAGGAGGAGCCAGAGAGCACCTAGGAAATAAGGGGCAAGCTAATTTCCTAGGTTTAGCTAGTAAGTGATGTTCTCACTGGTTCACTGATAATTCTTTGGCAGTGGCCTTTCTTATTATGTAAGCCAGGCCAATACACATGCATTGGAAGGCCATTTTTGGTGTTGGCATGATATCCCATAGCAAGAACATGATTAAATTACTTAATTACTTGTTGGGTTTTCACAATATTTCCTGTTTGGAGGCTATTATAAAAAATATTGGAAAAACTTTCCTTGTAGTTCTTATTCACATTCTTACATATTTCCTTTGCAATTTTATTTCTGTGAATATATCTTTGAAAATTTTGATGATCAGTGATAATCACCATGTAATCTACTAGCCAGATCTGGGTGTGTCTGTCTCCCTATCTCCTAGCCAGTGCAGGGCATTACTTAAATTTTTATAATTCTTGCCAATGTGCCAACAACATCTTATTTTTTAAATGTGCTTTCCTTTAATTGTAAGGAGGAACCTGTTTCATTTGATGACCTGTTTGGTTGGTTCTTTCCTTTAATATCCTATTTTCAAAGTTGATCATTACAGTAGTGCAACTTCTTGGATATTAAAAAAGTGGGAGGATTTATTAGTGAGGATGATTTCAGGTTTTTAAAAGAAATTCAGGGTAGGGAAGCTGTCCATTATTTATTCAACCTGTCTTGGTAGAAGTATGCTAAATCTCCTTAGGAAACTTCTTTTCCTGCTCTCAGTTCAGGTGGCTTTGGAAAATTTTTGCCTCTGTTTTAGTGGTAGGCACGTGACCAAACCAAGTGCTGTTCACAGTGTACGGGTGACTCAAGTTGATCTAATCTGAGTGAATTCTGAGATGGGCATGGAAGCTACCAGGAAGGGACCTTCTCTCTCTTACTGAATTTGAACTCTGAGAATATGACCCTGGAACTGCTGAAGTTCTTCTAGTGAAGCTTGAGAATGAAGCTAATAAAGTATAAGGTAGAATTCAGTGATAGGGAGAAACAAGATCTGTTGACATAATTTGATGTCTCAAATTAACCACCGAAAGACTCAGGCTCTGGACATTTTTCAGTTTCATCTTATTGACTGATGGATTGATTGATGATTGATTGTTTTGCCCAAGTATCTTGGAGCAATTTCCTGCCTCTTGCAACCAAAAGAGACTGATGCATTTACTTTGTCTTCTGTCTAAAGATAAGTTGATGGAAACCATAGCTGTATTGCAAATGGTGTATCTGAATAGGTCTTCTGAAACAAAAATAAAATCAGTATGGAACCACCCTCTTTTAGGCACAGCACTTCTAATTAGAGCAGTATTCGAGATGGTGTGAGTGTGTGTGTGTGTATGTTTGTATGTGTGAATGTGTTCAGGGACCTCTGTTGAACACCAGGTGCCCTGTACAGATCATTAGTGACAATTCCCAGAACTTGGTGAGGCTGCCAACTTTGAAGCAAAGCTCATTGCACCACATGCTCCTGCTGGTCTGGACGTCTGTGAAATGAATGGCCACAGGATGTCCCAGCAGCTAAATTGAGGTTCTAGAAGACAGAAGAGAAGCTTTAATAATTGACCAAGCCAAGCACTATTTCCTGGAGATGGTTGATAATTTAATTAGATATCACGATTCTTTTGAGGTTTCTTTAGGACATCATCCAGAAGATGGTAAGGTAGAACAAGCAATGAGCCAGCATGTTACTACAGTTCCTGAACTGGGTTAGCCATGAGCTACAGAAGGGGTGCACACATGGTTCTTGCCTTTAGGGCACCTTAAATTTGATTGGAAATAAGATCAATAAAATGAAATAGGTGCAAAAGACTAAGTTTTAAGCATATTTTAGATTAGATAAAAAGCTATTTTTGAATAATGAGTTTGACCTAGACTTTTAGAGTATGGGTGATCATTGTTTTTTTCCACTGCTAGGGATTGAACCCAGGACCTCCTGATTAAAAATTTATTTCAGGTGGTATATCTTACTAGTCTGCTAAATTCTAGAGAATATAAAGAGACATAAGAGCCAGGCACACGTCTGTAATTCCAGCAACTCTGGAGGCTGAGGCAGGAGGATTGCAAGCTTGTATCCACCCTCAGCAACTTCGTGAGACCTTGTCTGAAAATACAAAATAAGAAGGAATGTAGTTCAGTGGCAGAGCACCTCCGAGTTCAATTCCTAGTACCAAACAACAGACATAGAACACGATAATCTGCTTATCTGTGGAATCAGGGAAAGAAAGCACTGAATGTGAAATTATAGAGTTTTGATCTCCATCAGGGAATCTGCCACTTGCCAACCATCAGAACTAAGCATGCTTTTGATGTCTATAACTAACTCTAGAGCCATAGGCTTAAAGAAGATAATATATATGAAGCACTTATCTTTTGTAATGAATCAAAGACAGAAAAGGTAGAATTATTTTCAGTAAATAGGCAGGACAAGTATAAAAAATATTATTAATTAAATAGCAGCATATTATGAAAACATTAGGTAATAATATTTGAGTACTTAGTATATACCAGGTAGTGTGCTAAGTGTTACAGGTACATTATTTCAACTCCCTGAGTTGGAATTAGACTCATGGCCTAACTTGCTATTTTTTGTATTTAAAGTTCTAGAGAAAGTGAAGGATCCTTAAAGCACTGAGTGGACTTCCTTAACTTGTTAATTATATTTCTTTGAAAATCCTCTGTTCTAAAAGCAATGAAGTTTAGGGACCCAAAACTGGAGGTGGCTGTAAATTGACCAGAAGGTTGACAAGTCCTCTGTAAGGACTGGCATTGTGTTACTCATTGTGGGCAAATCCATTCAGCTTAGGGTCTCTGTCTTTATTTCCCTTTGTGAACTCTTCTGCCGAATGTCCCCTTATCCTTTGTTGAGATGAGGTCCTGCTCGTCCTGTCTGCTTTCAGGACATAAATGTTTTAGGAACTCTCCACAGACTGGCTGGATTGTCTGTTGGGGCTGTGAACAGATTGTGTGGGTGATGAGACAAGTAGGAAAAGACTCAGCCATCATAAAAGGGGGAAGGAAAGCTCTTTCTCTCAGAATGGAGCTTGGACACAAAGGGAACTTCGTTAATCATGCCTCCTTTGTAATCAGAAAGGGGAGGAATTTTTAAAACCACTACTATTTGGTCTACTGTCTCGTCTGAGTTAAACCAACTGTGCAATAGCTAATCAAGGGGTTAAAATTTTTCCAGGGGCAGCCAGGCAGAATCAGCTTCACTTGAGGGAGGAGTTGGTTAACAAAAGCCAAGTAAGGTATGGTGTCAGGCTCCTTGGAGACATGGCACTAGCCTACTAGGTTGCCCTTGTCCAAGATCTATGTGGTGGCCAATTTATACTTAGATGACAAATTTGTCATGGAATCTGCAAGACTTGGGAGTTTTGATGAGTTTACCAGATTTAGCTACTTTTCACCAAGTTCCTAAAACAAGCATACAATGGAAAATCCAAGCATCTCAACTTACTGAACAACCTCGGGCAATTTGTTTAATCTTTCTGTAGTTGTGTTCTTAGAAATCAAAGGAGGATAATAAACCTTTGGTGCCCACTTAATAGGTGTTATGTAAAATAATGAGAGTATAAATGCTTTGAGTGCCCTGGAGATGAAGAGATAGGGAAAATTCTCTTAAGTATTATTCACATTTAATATGGAAAGATGAATCCATATAGTATTTTTTTTTTTTTAAGGAAAACCAGTTATTCTTTTTCTCTCTTTTGCAAGGAAGGTTATTAGAGGTTAACTGTGTCACAAGTTAATTTTCCAGATCATGCCCTGAAAATTCACAGGTTGGTTTTCCAAGAAGGAAATTTGAGTTTAGCACTGTCCTATCCATTCACTGAATCTAGTGGGGAGATGTTTTCTTTCTTTCTTTCTCTCTCTCTCTCTCTCTCTCTCTCTTTTTTTTTTTTTTTTTTTTTTTTTTGGTACTGGGGATTGAACTCAGGGGCACTTAACCACTGAGCCACATCCCCAACCCTTTTTTTAAAGTATTTTATTTAGAAACAGGGTTTCACTGAGTTGCTTAGTACCTCGCTAAATTGCTGAGGCTGACTTCTAACTTGCGATTCTCCTGCCTCAGCCTCCCGAGCCACTGGGTATACAGGTGTGTGCCACTGCACCCAGCTGGTGAAATATTTTTTAATGAGTTATTGGCATAGGGCAATTAAGAGTCATGAAACCAAAGGCAATATTAGTACTTAGCTAAGACTGATGAATTATTGCCTAGGTAACCCCAACTGGGTGTTGTTTTTCTTTTTAAAAATAAATGGAGTTTTCACACCAAAATAGTGAAATGTGGCTGTAAATTCCAGGGAGGAGGCACCAGAGGGTCTTAGATTTGGAAAACAGCAGAAAGAAACTGCTTGATTCCCCCCTACTTAACTTCACTATCTCCCGATCATCCATTCAGAACAAAGGAGGAAAATTATCTTCCACAAGTTTCTTCCTCTTGTGTCTGATCTCACCTAATGACATTTTCTTCCCTGGCAAAACAAGTTCACCTCCCTGGTTATACTAATGAGCTGCCCTTCCTGCCCAAGGGGGACCTTGCCACCCCCACCTTCCAGGTTTATGTTTTCAACAGGGAATCCATATTTTAACTAATTGTTTGAAGAAACAGATTTTTTTTGTTTTGGAAGGGACCTGGGAATTTTGTCAATCTCACCCCACTGGGGTCTCCTAACAGAAACCACCTCCCTGTGAGTGTCTTTCTGTTCCCGTTACATGCTGTTCTTTAGACCACTTGCTTAATTTTTCAGTCCATGTGATGAAATACTTTGATGGGCAAATACCCTTTCTTAACATTTTGTAGAAAACTGCTTCCATTACTTCATTCTAAGTTCCACTCATGAATCCTGCATTATTTCCTTGTGAAATAATCTAGAACATGTGCTCTCCTTCTGTTATATGGTGGTGGCTTTTCAGCTAATTGAAGATAAATATATCATTTCTCTCCTCCCAGTGATATATCCCTCATTTAGTTTAGACTTCTAATCATACTCACCATCCCTTTCTAGAGATTGTATTTGCAGTCAAGGTTAAGTTTACCTCTGCTACCATGGCAACCAGCGACTGCTTGTTGTTTCTACTTAGAGAAAAACCACCATTTTCCTGAATCCATAATTCAAAAATCGGCTTGTTGGTATCTTTAGAATAAAGACATCTATACTGCTGGTCAGCTTCATATGAGAACACCAAGCTTTATAATAGTCTGTACACTGAAATCTCCACTTTATCTCCTGAAACGTATGGCAAATGCATTTCTTAAGTATCTCTGCATTTAGTGTTTCTCATGAGGAGAAATACTGTGGCCTAAGACAAAGAAAGACTCTGCACTTGGATGGAATTAAGTTCAATCCCCTGTTTAGTCACAAATTGACTGTGAACTTGGATACGTTATTTTTATTTTTTTACCCATCCCTAAATGGAGAGAATATTATCTACTACTTACTTCTGTATGAGAACAAAAATCAGTTCAATGACTAGCATAAGGCATGGCACATAAGAAATTGCCAACAAATGATAACCATTACTATCATTTGTAATTTGTATATGGACCTGTTATGGTTTGGATATGTGATGTCCCTAAAAGCTGTGTGAAAAAATGCAAGAACGTTCAGAGAACGTTACGAGAGGTATGACTTAATCGATGGCTTAATCCAACAATATGGATTAACTGGGTGTTAGCTGCAGGCAGGCAGGGTATGACCAGAGGAGGTGAGTCACTAGGGATGTGCCTTTGGTGTACATATTTTGGCCCTGGTGAGCAGAGCTCTCCATGCTTCCTGGTGGCCATCTGTGATGCTGTTTTCCTCTGCCATAATGGTCTGCCTCACCTCAGCCCCAGAACAATGTGTCAGTCATCTTGGACTGAGACTTCTGAAATCATAAGCCCCAAAATAAACTTTTCTTCCTATAAATTGTTTTTTTCAGGCCTTTTGGTCATAGAGACAAAAAAGCTTACTAAAACACAGCCCAATGCAGTCAGTCTAGCAGCAAGCAAAGTGTAAGGGTGATGGATGATTGAGAATTTGGAATCCTTGTAGCTGTTAAAGAAATGTTGCTGGAGAATGACTTGGTGCAATATGAATTTTTCTTTTAACCTTGAGTGTTTGGGGGTAAAGTAGGAACTCTCAGTTAGGGCTGATTCTGCACCCTGCCCCAAGTGGTATTTGGCAATATCTGGAGACATTTTTAATTTTCATATCTTACCAAGGAAGAGAGGAAGATACTACTGGCAACTAGCGGGTAGAAGTTAGGGAAACTGCCAAAGATCTTCAGCAGCCCCACAACATTTATCTAGCCCCAAATGTCAATAGTATTAAGGTTGAGAAATCTTAGGGGAGAGGGATAGAGGTAGGGCAGCCAAGAGTATTAAGAGAGAATTAGCTAGAACAGCTCTCTGATTTTGATGAGCTCAGACTTTGGACAAGATATTCAAATAGAATGATGGTTGAATGTAGCCATAGCTCTAACCCATAATCCTAACAAAGATATTGACTCTTCAATGTTCTCCGTGCCATGTACTAATTAAATACATCCTGCCTAAAGTGCATGATACTTTCCACTTGGTATCTTCTTTTCTTCTGTTATCCCCATTTAAAATGTGAACTACTTGGCCCATTCTCTAAGAGGCAATTCTGTTAGAAAAACAGGCAGTCAACCAAATTTGACCTAATATTGTCTGTTCTTTATTAACACTGTTAGAACATGGTGAAGGGGATGTATAATCTGTACCAAGACTTCTAGAAATCTTTGTTTCCATCACTGATGCTTCTAACCCTTCTCTTCCCAAATTTCCCCAATACCTCCTCTGATAAAACGCCTCCCCCATCCAAGTCCATTGCTTCTACCTGTCCCCTTTCTTTTGATTGTATATTATGTAAAGTCAAAGAATCTATCTAGCAATAATGAAATCCTCACTGAGGAAAGGTGACAGTTGAACAGAACAAGCAAGACCAACATTCTCTGCATCTGCAGGATGGAGGGAAAGGAAAAATGCATTACACTGCTAATAATATTGGCTCCATCATAATTATTTTAAAATTGTGAAGATGACTTAAAAGAGATGTTGGAATTCTATTTCACTTAGGAGGAAACCAAGGCTCAAACCTGTGTCCCCCAAACAACAGTCTGCATAGGCTACCTTTGGAATTTCTCAGGGAAAAATGTGCATTAGTTGTTCAAGGGGCCTGGGAATTTGTCTGGTCTAATTCGTTGGGGAATATGTGTTCATCTCCTATCATATTATTCTTCTCCATCTTCTGGCAGCATTGTCATCATCAATAGCTGACTAAGATCCTAATAAGTGCAAGATACTATAATAGGCCTTTTTAAAAATATATTTATTTTTTAGTGGTAAGCGGACATAGTACCTTTATTTTATTTGTATGTGATGCTGAGAATTGAACCCAGGGCCTCACATGTGCTATGTGAGCACTCTACCACTGAGCCACACCCCAGCTCCTATAATAGGCCTTTTATATTAGTTATTTTCTCCTCACCTTGAACTTATAAAGTGACTGCGCTTAGCATAATTTTACATATGAGAAAATGCATTCTATAAGGCCAGTTAAGTTGCCCAACTAAATTGCTAATAAGTGATAGAGCTATAATTTGAACCCAAGTTCTTTTTGAGTCTAGAGCTCTTGCTTTAAATTTTTTTTCTCTTGTTTTTGTAGAAGTCTTCAGTAACATAAGGAACCATTTCTGAGACAGTAATTCCCTTACTGTACTGCATTTGTTGTTTTCTCTTATGACTTTTTTTTTTGGTAGAGAATAATCTGGATACATTTTGAACCACATTAGAAACCCAGTAGTTCAAATTAAAATCTTAAAAATCCTAATGAATTTTATGAATTGTTGTCTCATTAGCAAATTTTGTCAGTAATTCCTGGTTGAGGGCAGTGTATACCATGACTTGTGTTTCTTCTGAATAATTGGCTTAGCTCTATTGGGCTTATTTCTGTCATCCTAAAAAACACAGATTGAAAATGATCCAAATATTTCATTGTATTGGAATGTCTTTGCATTGTATTGGTCTGTGAGTGTAAGGGCCATTGGTTAGAGGCTGGAATGGAGGTTTTTTTTAAATTTTTTATTTGTTCTAATTAGTTATACATGAAGCAGAGTGCATTTCAATTTGTTGTACATGAATGGAGCACAAGCTTTCATTTCTTTGTTTGTACTTGATGTAGAGTCATATCATTGAAGCAATTATACATGTACCTAGGGTAATGATGTCCATCTCATTCCACTATCTTTCCCATCCCCATGCTCCTTCCCCTCCCCTCACTCCCTTCTGCCCAATCCACATTTTCTCCAGTCTTCCCTTGCACACCATCCCCCATTATGGATCAGCATCCACATATCACAGAAAACATTTGATCTTTGGTTTTGGGGGATTGTCTTATTTTGCTTAGCATGATATTCTCCAACTCCATCCGTTTACCTGCAAATACCATAATTTTATTCTCCTTTAAGGCTGAGTAATTCCACTGCGTATATATACACCACAGTTTCTTTATCCATTCATCTATTGAAGGGCATCTAGATTGGTTCCATAGTTTAGCTAATGTGAATTGAGCTGCTATAAACTTTGATTTGGTGAGTCACTATAGTATACTGATTGTAAGTCCTTTGGGTATAGACCAAGGAGTGGCATAGCTAGGTCAAATGGTGGTTCCATGGAATGAAGTTTTTTGTTGATACTTTTTCCTGTGTTGTCATTATGATTGGATTAGAACTACCTTCATGGTAAATATTATAGGGGACATATTTCACAGTATTGAATACATCAGTGTGACATTTTCTACGTACAACTGGCTATAACTTACCCTTGCTTTCTGGAAGACTTCTTCGGTCTCACCAATTGCTGATAGAAAACTCAAACCCATTCAGATCCCAAATGGTAACAGACAAGGGTAGGACAGGACCATTAAGTGTTGCTCCTCTGACAGATGTAAAAATGCAAGAACAGTGTGGGAAGAAGGGGATCTACCCAATGTGAGGAGGGGCCTGGATGGTGAAGTCTTAGCAGCCAGGGATTTGGTATATGAATTGACCCCGATTTAAGAGGTTTATTTATTTTTTTTTAATTTGAAAGATTAATTTTCATCATAATATATAGTACATAAATTCCCTTTAGAATCATAAAATTGCTAGAAGTGTCTAACAGTTAAAATGTTGCCTTTGATAGTTGAGGAAACTGAGGCCCAAGATTGGTTGAATAATTTGCCTGGTTAAGAGGCAAAGAACTCAGTGACCTTGATTTCTGGGATAATTCATACTGCCAAGATTCTTATCCTCAACTTTGCTGAAGTTCAGGATAACAGACCAATTCCTGGCCCAGAATTGAAGCTCTAAATAAATGAAAAGTGCTCATAGAGTGAAAGTGATGGCAAAGGCCTTACAGATTACCTTTCCATCACCGTCTGATGCTCCAGTGTCCTCTGCACCTTTTGCACCCACCAGATATTCCTTGCTGTTGAAGGCAGGGCAGCTTGCTTTCTCTTGAACTGGTCTGGTTAACTTTGGACTAGTTTGAATTTTCGATTGCAAATTTCCATCCTTAGAACTTGTCACATTAGAACTACCTGGGATAAACCTAACTCCTCTTCACGTCTTAATCACTTATGTATTTGGCTTTGTATCTGTACCTCCTCACACGCCTTAAGTTCCTTTTTATACAAACGATACACCTGCAGCTTCTACAGATTCTTTCTGGGACATGGCATACTGCTTTTCTTTAATTCTTCTCTTAGTGAATGACGTTACCATGCATCTGCTACCCATACAAGAAATCTGTTGTTCTCATCCCACCTGAAGCCACTGGGCTTACAGATTGTTCCTCCTAAATAACTTTTCCCTCCAGGCACAAGGTAGAATGTGACTATCACTATTCTGAAGCTCTGTGTCATCTCAAGACTTTTGATACTTTCCTTACACTCCACAATCGTTCAATACCAGAACCTTTCATTGCCTCGCTTCACTAATTGAGAACTTTCCTCTGTAATTTATTGGGGCACAGAGAGAAACTCATTTGGAGCTAGCTGCTGGTTGAGTACATGCAGCGGAATATTCCTTTGCCCATATTTCTTTCAGAGCCTGGTTAGTAGGATATTGATGCTGTTAGGGAGGGGTGTTTGCTTATTTCTCTGGTAGGGCTTGTTTGTAGAATGTTAAATTCAGCATTTTCTATATGTGTATTATTAAGAATAAGAATTTTGGCCAGGTATAGTGGTGCATGCCTATAATCCCAGTAACTCAGGAGGCAGAGGCAGGAGGATTACAAGTTCAAGGCCAATGTCAGCAACGTAGCGAGCCCTAAATGAGACCCTGTTTCTAAGTAAAATATAAAAATAGACTGGGGATGTGATTCAGTGCTTAAGAGCCTCTGGGTTTAATCCCTGGAACCACCCCTTCTCATCCCCCCCCCCCCAAAATAAGGATTTTGTCATAAAAATCCTCAAATACACAGCCATTAGTGGATTACATTTAAGACTGAGATGTGAACATTTTTTCTTGTTTTGCTCCCCCACCTGTTTTCCATCCATGTGGGGCCTTATAACCCTCAGGGCAGTGTTGGAATAAGGTAAATAACTGTAAGACCTGCCTGTGAGAACCTCATTTTCAAGGAACTGTGCTGGAAAGTCATTATCTAAACATGCTCTGGTAATGTTAATGTTGACCACAACCCTTTGGGAACTGGGGTGATAGTTTAGGAAAAGTTTATTTTCATCTTCAAACCTCAGAATTTATTTTTTATATTGATCAACACAGATTTGCGGGGACCACCCTAACTATTTGTAGGAAGTGGGCCTCTGTTGGGGTACATGTGAATTGTTGAAATGTTGGCATGAAAGGCAGACGTGGCTTCTCTCCAGACCATCTCTGAGTAGCAGCCTCTCCCACCTACCCTCCCTCCCTCCCTTCTTTCCTTCCTTCCCTGATACTAGGAATTATACCCAGGGGCACTCAACCTCTGATCTGTATCTCCAGCCCTTTTTATTTTGAGACAGGGTTTCATTAAATTTCCAGATTGGCATGGAATTTGTGGTCCATTCTCCTGCCTCAGCCTCCTGAGGAGGTTAACAGGCATGCACCACCACACCCAGACCAATTGTCAGTCTTAAGGGTACATTGGTACAAGCAGGCATGAATCTAATCCACTATGGCATTATGGTAATAATGCTAAATAGGTGATTGATAAAAATTTGTTAGTAAATCAAGCACACATTAATATTGATATGTTTTTATGACATAAAGACCCCATAATATAAATAGTTCAGTGTGGGGCTGGAGGACTTACATGTTGAAGCCTCTGTGCTACTGCCACAGGGAGAAAGAAGGTCCCTTCCTTTAGGACCATTGTAGGATTCAGAAACTATGTTTGCAAATAGAGTACTATAATAAAAACAAACCGTGTTATAGTGGCACCAGGGGAAGCAAGGATCATTTATTACTGAAGAAAAAACAAAAAAAAGGTCACAAGCTGGCATGTTTATAGGCATTTAACAAAGTGAATGAAGGAGATGGCACTTGAACTAGAATCTAGAACTGATAAAAATGTTAAAATACTTAACACTTGCATAGTGACTTCTTTTAATTTCGTTATTTCAGTTTTTTTAAACAACTCCTAAGAATGTGGATGTTAAAAACCAAAGATGGCACCTAAATTTTACTCTACCTTCAGTTCTAAGGAATTTACAAATTATCAGGGCCTGTCTTTGAGGAATCAGGGAAAGTCATATGATTACTCTTGGCATTTGTGAAATTTCAGATAAAGTCATGAACAGACCTAGCTTGCCCTTAGGCTTACTGCATTTTTTGGACTTTTCTGAAAGCTCTGTGATTTTGTTCCTTTCATTACTAACTGTTGCCCCACCCCCACACCAGCCCTGCCTCCAGTACTAGACGTTGAATCCATGGGTCACTTTTCCACTCAGTTACATCCCAGTCCTTTTTATTTTTTGACACAGGATCTCACTAAGTTGCCCAGGCTGTCCTAGAACTTGCCATCCTCTTGCCCCAGCCTCCCCAGTAACTGGGATTATCGGCGTGCCCCACCACACCCAGCCTTTGATTGCTTTTATCTGTCTATCTGAAACTGGTCAGAAAATGGAGAAAAATAAATCAGTAAACTATGTGCAGCTTTTCATTGAGCCTTAAATTCTCTCTTCCATAGCACACTGTTCGTATATAGGAGACTTTATCATTTTGGTGTGACTAAGAGAAAATTTTATGCAGTTCAAGCTGTCTGTGCAGTTACTTCCTGAATGTTTCCATGGATGGAGACCTCACCCTTTCCTGAGTCAAGTTATGCCTTTGTTTGCCTACCTGAATTATCAGTAAATTCTTCCTTGGGTTGCTCAGAGGGTCAGCCTATCTCCAGTTATGACTCTGTCCCTTATTCTGCCCACCAGCTCTGTAACAGACTTTTGACTCCAGAGAAACCTGGGAGTGAATCCATTAGATTCAGATGAGTTCAGTGCGTTTTCAGGAATCTGTTATTCTACCATCCCTTGATGGAACGTTTCAAAGCACTCTGCCCCTGACCCTATGAGGTATCCTTTGTGCCAGTTGGTGCCTTACCTATAGGGCTCCAGGAAGCTCCAATGGTACCATCTTCACCCACCCTTCTGCTCTCCATGTTACCTCTCAGGTAATTTGAGAGAGAGAATAGTGAGAGCCAATAAGTAAATGGATAATTGAAAAGCAATATATTGGGAAGAGTCCTGAACATGAAGTCACATCTGGGTTCTAGGCTTAGCCCCGCCATTTATTGGTGGGACAGGACCCATTAACCCTCTGAATATGCAATGTAGATGGTTGCAATGGCTTGTTTACTGGGAGGAGTAGATGATCAATGTGTGAAAATGCTTTGCATTTAACATTAGTTATTCTTCTTCTTTATTATTAACATTGATAATGTTGACAGAAGTAGAAGATGCATAATTTATAAATAATAGATGACTGGTAATAAATTATAAACAACAAATTTTGGAAATTTGTACTTAGTAAAAAGCATCTGTTTCTCCTAGAAGATTTAATTTGGGGCTTTCCTAACCCTAATATTTTAATTTGAAAGTGTGCCTGTGGTAAACTCGTTCAGGAAGTAGAGCTAGTTGTCTGCCTTTTATCACCCCTGTGCCTGTAGCTCTGCGAGAGCAACTTTATGGGCCTCCATGGGGACTCCAGGAGATTCCCACACAAAGCCTGTTGTGCCCTCCATGCTGGGTTTATGAGATCATAGTCCCGGGTAGTAAATTATGAGATGCTAATTTCCATAGGTGGTCTTGGCTACATTCCACACAGTATTTTGGCTGAAAGGTTGCTGATTTTGAACCTCTGGCACAAAGTCAAAAATTTAGCCCAGATGACTAGTTTGCCGAGCAATGAGTAACAGTCATTGGATGAGCCATTTGATTTTTCTGTGGAGGCCTTTGTGTTCACTTCATGTGTATTTAATTTTTTGCTGTTCTGAGTATTTCTAGAGTGGAGAAACAGTAATTGCAGACATTTTTCAGGGATGGAGGTTAGAATTAGTAATATGATGTACTTCTGTTAGGCTTCTTGATCTAGTTTCTCTTTAATGCTTGACACTAAAGGTGAGGGTCAGTTTTTTCATCTGAATTCAGGCCACTGAATTGCTATTCTCATTAGACATCTAATGTTTGGCAGATTTTATATGGTGAACCTCTGGCAGGACCCTTTACATGCATTTTATTATTTTTCCAAAAAGGAAAAAAAAAAACAAAAAAAAACTGGCACCAATCTTGAACCTAAAATTATTTCATGTTTACCACAGCATTTCAAATACTATGTAAGAGTTTGGCTCAGTATCCCAAAGCACTCTCATTTCTTTCTCCCCTTGGTTCCAATGCTTCTCAATTTCATGGGATCCAAGCCAGGCAAATAATATAAGCCAAGTGGCACTGCTTGTTTACTGCATAGATTCTGACATAAAGTAATTCTTCTATTCTTCAAAGCTGTTACATCTTTGGTTTCACAACAATTGAGGTTGCAGGCCAGCCATTTAAAATCATCTTGTGCCGAAGATCTAAATGTAATTTTCTTTTCCAGTATTTTTTGAGACAGGATGGATTACGTGAGTTTTGCTACAGTTTCTGAAAATTTGCTGTCAAAATGTCTGTGTCACTTATTCACAAACTTATGTCATAGGGAACTAATTTTAAGTACGTGCCTAACTTTTGTGTGTAGGGTACATGTTACTTTGCATTCAGCTGTCTATGTGGGGAGTGTGTATTTGTGTGTTTCAGTAGTAGTAGTTTAGCGTAGAGGAATGTACTGCTGTATTAAGAAATGTTAGCTTTCCTAGAACAGATGTGAACATAATTAATGACTTGCTGAAAATTGTTGGCAAGAATGAATTGCATTTCACTTAGTGTACCCTGTTTTTACATGTAAGGACAGAACTATCTATAATTCCAGAAATTGCTTCTCCAGGTCTAGTCCCTGCAGACACACTTCCAGTTTTTCAGTAACTGAGATTGTATTGTGAAATAATATTTCCTCCAGTAATCTAGTATAATGTTTAACCGATAAGGTTAAACTGTAGGAGAATTTCATCCTCAAAGTACGTGTTAAGAGCAGAATATGTGTCTGACCATTAATACTTCAGAGCAATTTCAATCAAGGAATTAACAGACTGAGTCAGTTCATTCCCAAGTCCTAAGTCTGGTTAACATAATTATTTGCTGATTCTTTAGCTATAATTTTGAAGCCATCATTTTAATGAAACATTCTATAATTTAGATGGTGCTATGGAGGACACTAGGGAATCTTTTTAGAAATTGCTCTTGGATGAACAGCATACAGAAATGACTCAAGGAATCATTACTCGTCTGAGACCTCACAACTCAACCAGAAAATGTGATCTGGCCACTATTTCAGTGGTAGTTTATTCCACATGCTTCCTTTTTAACCAGGATTAAGGCTTTTGAGTTCAAGAAAGCATGAGGAATGTCTGAGGGAACTCAATGGAACACATTCAAAAAAAAATTTCTTTTAAAATTTAGCTGAAAATTCACTTATGTTTAATGAATTGCTTTGGGGGTCACTTGAATGAAAATTGTAGTTGTATAAATAACACAAACTTATTTAGTCTTCTTTGATGCTGCCACATACACTTCCTGTCCCCATGTTCTCCACCTCTCCTACCTTGCTGCACATTGAAACTTCTGAAATTGTCCAGAGATCTAAATACCCACTATATTAAGGAAGCATAAATATTCAGAAGCAAAGCTTAGATCCAATTTGGTATATACTTTTTTATTAACTTCTAATAACTTCTGTTTATAGCCAGGCATTGGAGGTTTTGCTACATTCCCAAGTGAGATGGACATTGAGCCACTACTTTCATAATTAAGGTGAAAGTTTTGGGGGGCTTACATTATCTGGATGTTGCTTTTGTTTTATACTTTCAAAGATGCAGAAATAGGCCAAATAATTATTAGTGCCCCCCCATTAAGTCTATTTTTAAATCATCCCCAATTATTATTTCTTTAATTAAGGTTAATATTTACTTCTAAAAGCTCCCAATTTTCTGTCAAAACAAGGTTGAGAATAAATAAAATTATAAAAATTATAAAAACATAAATAAATCATTCTGTACCATCTTTGCAGGCACAGAGATAATGATAGATTTTTAACTGAGACTAAGTTCAAAAGTTAAATCAGCCTCCCTCTTGGCTCATTAGAACAAAGTATCTGCTAGCAATTGTATGTTTTTTTTTTTTTAAAGTAATGTGTATCAGTATTTTGCTGTCTTCTTTGTCAGCTAAGTGCTAATGTAAAAATAATTCTTTAAAGTATTTCTGAAATCCTTGACCATTTTACCTAGAGTCATTACTTTTTTTTTTTTTTTCTTGAATTTCAGGGTTGTGTTTATTAATGCTTGTAAACATGAATTACCCTTCCAAACTAGTCTGTTCCCCACATTCCTTTCCTTGGTAGCCCAAAGCAGATTAATCTTCACATATCATCTTTGTAGCAGGCAGACATTCTTCCTCTAATTTAGGGGAAGGCTGTTATTACCTGATGATTGAGACTTCAAAGGCTCTCTGGGGGCTGACTAGGGAATAGGAGGTAGAATTTTTCCATTCCCACCCAGACCACCCTTCGCTCCCCGTTCTTCCAGCAGATCTCCTGTCTATCCTTGTGGCTAGCTATAGGTCAGGGATAGGTGTTTTGAAAGGAAACATTCCCCAAATAAAAATCCTTTGTTAAATGTGAGTCACATGTTATTCCTTTATGCTCTAGAGAGCAGAACGGGGACTATCGGGATTAGGAACCAGGACACCTCAGTAGAATCGTGCCACTGTTAGAAAAAGCAAGGAACAAAACCAGACAAAGGTAGGAGAGATGGTCCTTCTTTTGCCTGTTAAATGACCTTGTTTTGATTTTCAATACTGAAATGCAGGCATCTGCAGAATATGTGGTTCCTGTGCCCAGGCACATGCCCTTCCTCAGAGCCTTCCCTACTAGGCTGTCCCCTTCCTCCCTCGGCTGACCCTTGCCTCTTTCAAGTCTAGGTCATGCAAGCCACCCTAAGCTCCAGAGTATCCAACCAGAGTATCCTGTGCAAACCCTGCCAGAGCAATTTTCAATCAGGATGTAATTCTCTGCCGACTTCTCAGCCTCCCACACTAGACAGTGAGCAACTTAGCGTCTGGGACTGTCATTTGTCTCTATCTTTAGTTAGCACAGAGTCTGCACAATGGTAATACTGCTAGGTAACTGCTAAAGGAATCTTTGTTACTTGTGATAAAGCGAAGAAATAAATAGTCTGTGTTGGCTTCAATGGAGACCATGTGTCATGTCAGCGTGTTGTTTTAGTTTTATTTTAACTTTTCTAGGAGGCAACCGAGTCTTGTGTCTCTATCCAACTTCTAAATTGTGGGTTCTGGAAGGAGTAGGAGCTAATGATTTGAGGTTGACTCACCTTTGAGCATGAGAAATGGTAGTGGTTGGCTAGATAGTAATTTGTAGACTGAATAGCCATTTGAGATGAGATAACAGGAAGCTGCCTGGAGTCAATGAATATTCTTCCAAAAGAAGTATAGGTTTAGTCATTGTTCACTTACATTTTTATTCAGTTACATTGTAATGATGACTGGAATTTTTGTCTCATTCTAGTGTATTCATTTGCCCTTTGTTCCCAAATATCCCTTGTTGCCCTTTCACAGGTAGTATTATATTTAATACAGCATTTACCATAATTATAATAAATTTTTCCTGTAATTATTAATTATCCATCTTCTTTATTTGTATGTTCCACACAACTGGTGTCCAAAAAGTTCACTCCAATACCTAACAGCATCTAACACATAGTAGGTATTCAAGGCATAGTGAAAGTAGTATTGAGGGATAGCTAAATCTTCAAAAAGATGTCCTTTTGTGTTTGTGTATGTCTTCATACAGCTCTGGATTTCTCAGAAGTCTTATTGATTTCATATCACTTTTAAATTAAATGTTGTCTAGTACCACATTTTACAGTTTGAGTACTGTAGTGGAAAAGTGGAAAAAATATTGAGTTGAAATACAGATAAGGAAAGAGAAAAATGGCCTGTTTGACATGGTAATGAGAACCCAGCTCAGGATGGGCCAGCATTTTCAAAGAGTGGCTTGTGATTCTTCGGTGTACAACTTCGGTACTGTGTTAGCCTACCATAACATAAGTTAACTAATTCAGAGTGACTGGACACACTCATTTTTGGCCAAATGCCTCTGGTCTACTAAATTATATTGATGTAGAAGTTAGCTCTTGGTCTACTTATTTTCAGCTAAATTGTATGCTGTGGATGGGAGAGGGGACATTCATACTATGTGCTGAGGCAGCTGGGCGATCCTGCATTACTATCCTAGGAATATCAAAGGGTGGTTATTTTTAGGTTTCACCTGAGCAAACATGACTCAGTTTGTTGACCTGAATCCATCCAGCCCCTTCTTAAATACACAAACTCTATTAATCCCTAGAACCACACTAGTGACTAAGTAAGGCCTTCATTACAAATAGCTTTTAGTTGATTGTGGCTTGTTCAAGGGTTATGATAATTTCAACTTCCTGCCTTTACTTCTTTTCTCTTACAATAAATTCACTTAAAAAATTTAAGTCCAGATCAAACTTCTTTTGGTAGTAGACGCAGTTTTATGGTTGGGGTGTTCACAGTTTTGGCTACAACTTATGAAAACACCTTCTACTGGTAGGCCACCAGCTATGAAATATTAGCTTTGGTTTTTGTTTACTTGATATGCTCTCTACATTAAGAAATATCTGGGAATTCACTTTTAGTTGCAGTAGGAAGTTGAATTGTAAAGATATTATTGGATGAAGACTAACTGTTCATATTTGAATCAGGATGCCTATTTACTTGCTCAAACAATACATGCATTTTTTTTTTCTTTTGAGCACTACTTCTACTTCAGTTTTTCTAAAATTGAAAATGTTGAATTATCTTCAGGTTTTTAAGTCATACAAAAAGTAAGGACTTTTTTTTTTTTTTTTCACTAGAAAGAAAGAAAACTGGACTAGAGGACTAATTTATTCAAGTGAAGAAAAATATTTGTCATTCTCGCAGTCTGGCTTACAATGCACTTGAGGCTTCTCCAAGTTCATTGCCATGATCTCTATAAAAATATTAGTATTCCTGGGATTTTTTTCTTTGTGGAAAAAAACACCAGACTAGTGAAAGAATGAAAATAATGCAGGCTACCACACAGGCAGCGTTCACTGAGGCCATTAAAAATGCAGCCTCTGTGAGGGTCAAGTGTTCAGCTTCTCTGTTGTTCAGTTTGGAATGTGGTTTTGGAGCTTAGCTGAGGAACCCGGGTAGTTATTTTTCATTTTGGTCTGAGGAGTGAGAGACTTGTTTTTCAAAGGTGGCGGGGTGGCCGGGGGGAGATAAAGAAATGAAAAAAAGTTAAGTTCATTTTGGTAGAATAGAAATTTTAAAATGTAGTAACTATTTTCTGCAACACATAGTTTGAGTATGTTAGTCAGAAATAGAATTCATGAATTCATGACTTTTATTTCATTGTTTATTTCTCCAACAACATTAAAAAACTTCCAGTTAAATGTGCCTTTTTGTCTTTCTAATGTCAGGGGTTATTTAGCTAAGTTGGGATAACCAAAGTTTGATTGACTCATGTTTCTACTAATGAGAAGATGATGGATTTTAGGTGGTTAGGTGTAAAAACATCCTCATGGTACAGTTTTGGAGAAATAGTTCCCTAGCATGAGTTAGTGGGGACTCCCTGTTGCATGGTCAGCCTGCTGTCTTAATGGATTTTCAGCTGTATTTTGGTAGTGTTGAGTTTTCTTATTAAGTTTTAATTGTCTTTAGCCCAACTTTCTGCAAACATAACATTTTATTACTCAGAATTTAACTTTGGGATAGATATTTCAGGATAGAAAAATATGGATTTGAGCATTAGAAGTAGGGCAGCATATTAATAAGACACACTTTTGCTTTCTAATAAGACTCTCCCTTTGCCTTACATATTCCTGTAGTTACCATTTAATTTCTATTAAATAAGAGATAATTTATGCTAAGAAAAGATCTGTAAGCATAAGTATGACAAATATCAGATGCACAGAATTAAGCATATTTAAACCACACACATAAGCCATGATTTTTTTATGTTTTTCTTCCATTGTCACCTTTCAGGGAAAATTTTTATGGATGTATTTTTAAATTATGCTATACTATAAGGACCCACATGACAAAAACTGTGAAATATTTTCAAGGAAATCCAAAACCAGATTCCAGATAATGGAGAAACAAGTATCATTTGGATGGGAAAACCAAATGTTGTCTGAGGGCTGGGGTCGTAGCACAGTGGTAGAGTGCTTGCTCAGCATGAATAAGGCACTGGGTTTGATCCTTAGGACTGCATATAAATAAATAAAGATCCATTGACAACTAAAGAAATTTTTTTAAAAAACCCAAATATTGAAAGAGGATGCTAATTTTGCTCACATCAATTTATAAATTTAATATATAAATTAGAAATGAATTCACCGAATTTAGAGATAAAGAAGGTAATCTCAGAACACAAAAGCATGAACAATATTATAAAGGGAAAGAGGGATTCTTTGTAAAATGTGGAACTTTTATGAATTGAAGTATGCCATAAACAAATTTAGATAGCAGTTAGGAGAAACTATTAACAAAAAATTAGAATTATTCTCATTTATAGGTAGCTTTTACAAACTGATAAAGGAATAGCTAATTTTAGTATCTGATTGACTAATTTACAAACAGCAATTGAAATTTTTTAATTATATGAAAAATGTTTATAATTGCTAATACCAATTTTATGGTTTCCATGTGTTTTGCTCTTTAAAAGAAGAACAAATATACAGACAGGTTAGTAATTCCTATGTGGATAGTGGTGGCATAACTAGAAATGGGAGAGCATGTAATTGACACCAGATAGGTTGACTGCAGAACTGAGTTTATTTATCATATACTATCCTGGATTTTGGTGACCTTGGTCTGGAGCCAGGAGGTGACTACATTAGATTGCTTATAAATGTATGCTTTAAATACCAGTGATTGAAAACAGTGCCACCTTTTGGGGATGCTTTTATGCCCTTCTGGAGGTAAACGAAGGAACCTCACCTGGATTGGGGAAATCCCTAGGAATTACTGACCTCAAGTTGTAGAAAGCAGTACAGAAGAACCTGGACAGAAGACAGGAGTGGAAAGAACATTAACTAGAAATGATAGCTTCAGTATATTTATCTTCTAAAACAGAAAACCACTGTCTTTTCAGCTCCAGGGCCCACGACGGCAGTGTCCTACATGTCAGTGAAATGTGTGGACGTCCGCAAGAACCATCACAAGACAAAATGGCTAATGCCCTGGGGTCCCAATCAGTGTGATAAGATCCGAGACATTGAAGAAGCAATTCCAAGGGAAATTGAAGCCAACGACATTGTGTTTTCTGTCCACATTCCTCTCCCCTCCATGGAGATGAGTCCTTGGTTCCAGTTCATGCTGTTTATCCTACAGCTGGATATCGCCTTCAAGCTGAACAACCAGATCAGTAAGTGCACCCTCTTCCAGCCCTTCTTACCTTTGGGAATGGCCCTCACAACAGTAACAGGACAATGATGATAGCAGCTGGTTATGATTGTCTGCTGATTGCTTAAAGGCCCTTTCTGAGTACTTTACCTATATTAACCCACTGAATTTTCCCAGAGAGTCCTTGAGATAGATCTTATTAGTATCACATTTTGCGAATAGATCACCTAGGCATAGGGAGGTTGCCCAAGATCAGAAGACCAGAGAGTGGAATATCTGGAGTCCTAACTCAGAAAGCTGCCCTAACCCGGGTCGTCTTCACCTCTCCAGTTCTAGGAGAGAGCTCCCCCACACAGTGTGACTGAAGGGCTTTCAAAAGTTCTTTTTATTAAAAGTGGCATTTCCCATGGGGCTTTGAATAAAGCCATGGCCTTAGAAAAAGATTACTAACAAAGTGGGGACGCCAATTCATGAGCCCCATTTCCAACTAAAATAGCTTACCTTTTTAGTTTTGTTGCATTTCAAAACTCTGCATGCATAAACATTTTGTGGGGAGGAGATTATTGAGTGATTTCTGGAAGACTGAGACATGTTTGGCATCTGGGGATAGTGTAGGGAATCTTAAGTTGAAAAGGAAGAAAAGGTTATTTTTTCAAGGAGGGGTTGGGTACCCGAGATTGAACTCAGGGACACTCGACCTCTGAGCCACATCCCCAGCCCTAATTGTATATTTTATTTAGAGACCAGATCTGACTGAGTTGCTTACTGCCTCACTTTTGCTGAATCTGGCTTTGAACTTGCGATCCTCCTGCCTCAGCCTCTGGGACTGCTGGGATTATAGGCATATGCTACTGTGCCTGGCAAGAAAATGTTTTTTATTGAAAGAGGCAAAGGTGTGTTGAAGATTGCTCTGCCTGGGCCTGTCCAGAGACTGAAGCACTTCGTCTAATTATAATTCTCTACAGCAACAATAATCTTGATATACAGTTATATTCATTTTACTCTCTTTAGGAATTAGAGCCATTTATGTACCTGACTGACATCTTATCTGAAATGAGGAGATTATGCTGAGATAATTTTCTAGAATGCAGAGTTTTCTTTTTCCCATTCATTCAGTCTCTTACCTTTTCAAACTGTTTTCATGTGTCCGCCATGGCCAGGCACTGCCCTGTTGGCTGGGTGTGCAGGCACAGATGGGGATGCTTTTCTTCAAGGTAAAGTTAAAGGCTAGGGTAAAGTTAAAATGACAAATAACCAATTATGAGAGTTTGTGTGTGGGGTGCTATGGCCAAGGTAGGCCCTGGGAGACCGTGGCAACCTAAAGAAAAGACTTTAGGGCAAGGAAAGGGCAGGCTGGGTGTCTGTGGGGACAGTGGTGTATGTCTAGCAGACATACTAGAGGTGAGAGTTAAAGAGAAAAGCCTGAAAACAGTTGGCCATGAGTATGGAAGTAAGTGGAAGAGCATTCTAGATAGGAGGAAATGGCCAACAGGAAGCCCCAGACTCACACAAGAGGCTGTTGCATTCAACCATTGTTTCCCAGGACCCCAGTTTCTTGTCTGTTGACTCACTCAAAGTCCCAACCATATGTTGAATGCTAGGTACCAAGAACATAAGACTGTACAAGACATGATTTTTTGTCAGGGGGTAGGGGAGAAGGTGCCTGGAAAAAGACACTTAAACTATGAATGAGAAAGAATGCGTAGGTACTTTAATAAAAGGACTATGCTCTGCAATGTGTTAGCTTTGGGAAGGAAACAGTGTGTCATGGGATGAGTCTATAACGATTTTGCAAACCTCAATGTTTGGGAGTTAGTATTCCTAGTTCCAAAAATATCTTAAATAAAAGAAGAACGAGGGTAGTAACAGGAGTTCTAGGAGGATAAGACAGGTAGATTGCCTGATGAAAAATGTCAGCGACACAGTGTTCTGCTGCCTGGCATGGTTGCTTGTGATTTATTTCAGGTATAAGCTCTTAGATTCCTAGTTCCAAATATAAAGGAAAATGTTTATTCTGTAATAATTGAAATCATTTCTATCCACTGGCTACATTAGTGCCACAATTTAGGAGCTCAGAATCAATAAATATTTATTATCTCCACACTTAATGTGGATCAGGAAGATACCCACAGCTTAGATTGAGAGTCTCTGGACCAGCTTTCCACTTGAGGCTGTGGTCAAGCTGTTGTCCTGGTCTTCAGTCTCATCAGAAGGCTTGTAGGCTCTATTGGGTGGGGGGATCTGCTTCCACCCTCACTGTTGGTTTCTGGCAGGATCCTCTACCTCCCTGTGTGGGCCTCTCCTTGGGGCTGCCCCGCAGCATGGCAGCTGGCCTCTCCCTGGGACTCTTACCAGGGGACCATGGGGATCATGTTCCAGGAGAGGCCATTTGGTATTAGAAGTGACATCCCATCACTGCTGATGTAGTCTGTTGGTTAGAGAAGAACTGGTAGGGCCATTCCACGCTCTAGGAAGGCAATTAACAAGGCATGAAATCTAGATGGGCTCATCAAGAACCCTCTAGGTGATTGTCTAGGTGTGTCCAGATAAGAAGTAATAGAATCTACATTTTAAGAGAATGGTCTCAGGAGTCCCACAGCAAAAGGTTTAAGTCCCTGCAAGTTACAGAATCTCTCAGAGCCAATTTCCTCAAATGTAAAACACAGATAATAATTTCCAATTAGCCAAATCACTATAAGGAATAAATTAATTTATGTAATGTCTTAGTGCATAAGTATTATTTAAAAATTAAAAAATAAAAGTAGCTATTTTAATTATCATTCCCAAAGTTCATCACCTTTACCAATTTTAATTTCTGCATCTTGCTTCGTGAGATTAACCTTGTAAAAGAAACGTAACTTTAATTTTATCATTCCTCTCTATAAAACACCTTTAATAACTAACAAATAAGCCTTCAGCATTGAGAGTTATCCCTTATCCCTCACTGCTGACCTGCACATAAATGAAGCACTTCCTATTGAAAACCATCCTTCAAGACATCCCAACTGTCATGTGCCCCTGGAGCCTTCCCAAGTATTTTGTTTCCCCTCCTCCATTCCCTCCTAGGTACCGTTCATCTTCCTTAAACACCCCTCATCACTGGCTTGTGATATCCACTCTACCAGCCTCAGTCTGTATTGCCGACTTATTTTCTATGACTCCTGGCTAGTCGGTGACCTCGCAGTGGGAGGCTTATGTGTTGTTTCCATTTATGTAACTCACAGCTTTGTGATGAAAACATTTCTTGGATTGTGTCATTCTGCCAAAATAGGAATGTAAAGATCGAGGTGTTTGCCTCTCTTCCTAATCCAAATAAGGTTTTTGTTATTTAGGTAACATTTCAGTAATCATTAACACTGACCCACTGATTCTGGTTCCAGTTGTTCATATATTTCTTATACTGATTAAATTGTAGTTAAGATTTTAGAATTGACTCTGAGGTAATGTGTTCTATTTTCCAGCTGCCTGTTGCTCTGATAGGCTACTATTGAAAGCTGAGTCTAACTCTTGAGCAGGTATTTTGCAGCATGTTCTGTTTGCAGGTTGTGAGGGAAACATTGGAGGATTTTGTCATTCTGCCTTTTGCATTTTTGAAAGTGACTGACCTGTAATTCTGTTTCAGAACTTGGCATCAAAATTATTTAGTAAAATAATCTAGAGCCTCAGGTGGGTTCATGTGAAATTTTAGAAGTTGATGATACATTTCTAAAATTTAATTACACAACCAAAATTTGGAAAAGATGCTTAAGTATGTTTAGTGAAATTTTTTTATAACTAGAATTGTATTTTTAAAAACATCACTGATAACTTGAAATAACTCAAGTACTTTTGCTACTTCATTTTTTACCAGTTCACTATAAATGTATTGACTATTTTAGAATTCTCCATACTCATTTGAAATGTATTGATAGCTCAGTTTTCACAATTATCAGCTTAAAATATATAAATAAAATGATTTTTAAACTCAAGTAGTGAGCATTTATCTCAAACCAGAAACTAGGAAATAATTCTACATTAATAATTTTATAGATGAATTACTTCTCAGCTAATATTAACCCAAAATGACAGATTTCCCATGTTGGTGAGGCTTTTACTAAATATTTCTATATGTAAATGAAATATGAATATATCTAATTTTTTCCTCCCTCATCTGTTTTAAGGCTCCAAAATACATACTATCTTTGCTTTGGATTGGATATAATTTGATTATTCATGTGTCAGAAGCTTGGTTCCTTGTGTAGGGTACTGAGAGGTGGTAGAACCTTTAAGAGGAAGGGTCTAGTAGGAAGGGATGAGGGCTTTGGGGCATCACCCTTAGAGGAGATGAATGTCATTCTTATGAAACCCTGTTATGCCCCATGGGAACAAGTTGTTAAAAGAGCGAGCCTGACCCCTGATTCCCTCTGGCTTCCTGTCTCACCATGTATCTTTTCTATGCATACTCATTTCCCTTTCGGTTTTTCTACCATGTTGTGATGTAGCCAACAATTTCCTCACCAGGGGCCCCATCTTAGATGTTCATTCTTCTAAACTGTGAAGTAAATGACTCTCTTTAAAAAAATAAAATAAAGTGTCAAGCTGTGAGTATTTTTTTATAATAACAGAAAATGGACTAAGACAACCTTCATCTAGAAAAAAGATCATATCAATGTTTCTTATCTAGAAATCACTCTTAATTTTCTTATAACATGAGGGCCTGTACTTAATAGGAACATACTAAAAAATTAACAAAATATACAACTATTGGTGCCTTCAATAAATGTGTGAAATAATTGAAACCATAGAGCTGCCAAGAAAATCAGATTTTAAAAAGTGCTTTTTGTGAGCAGTAGCAGTATTTGGTGGCTGCTGATGTTAATATGAGGTAACACGTTGGATTTGTGGGAATCTTTTTTTTTTCCTTAAATTTATTCTCTGTACATTTGTTTTTGTTTATTGAGCAGGATATTGGTCAAAAAATGATATTGTCTTTTTTCATTGATAGATATGTATATGAATACAGATATTTTAATTACATTAATACTTAAGACAGTTCTACATTTTCCTCTGATCCTTGTGTTAAGAATGCATGGAATTGTGTGTTCTGTTCACTTTTATATTTTACCATTACTTGAATTCCTTTCTGACAGCAAGAAATGAGACTTGAGAAAAGAGTCTCAGAGTGTGATAAACAAGATCTTATTATATGTGAATGGCTTCCTGTTTATCAAAGATTCGGTTGTAATAATATTACCTCTCATGCAGGAAGTCACGACCAGTCCTCTTTAATTAAAAAAGCAAACTTTTACAGGCAGTCTATGAAATGAGTTTAGATTTTAAACAATGAAAGGAGATTTCATATTTGGGCTGTGAATTAAAGCTGGGACTTCCCATACATGCTGGTTAGAGTTTTTACTTGCCTTTGAAGGGTCATTGAGCAGATAAAATAATCTGATTACATATTTTAAATATTGGAGCTAAATGTTTATTATTTTTAAATCATTCAACTTAAAGGTGATCCTGGCTTTAGCTAGGATCTGAGATCTTAACAAAAACTTAGATATATAGAAAAGCATTCACTTACATAATAAAAACTGGTCATTGTTTCATCAGTTCCAGAATTTACTCAGACTGGTGTCTTTGGGAGGAAAACAATGGCAATATAGGGTAACTTAGAGTAATGAATTTATAGTAATGATATATAGTAATAAAAATGGTTAGGTAATGTATGTATTACATAGCTAATTTGCGTATTATATATAGGTGATATGTGTATTACATTTAAGAGTACATATCATGCAAAAAAGTAATACGCATTTGAAAAAAAGTGTTGTAGAGGGTTGGGACTTTCAGCCCTATCCTCCAGCCTCTGGGAGAGCAGAGGGGCTGAAAGGTGACCTGATCTCCAGTAGCCAACAATGTAACTAATCACTGCTACATAATGAAGGCTTCATCAAAACCCAAAAGGACTCACTTCTCTCCACATAGCCAAACATGCAAAGGTTCCTTGAGAGGGCGCACCTGGGCAGAGCATAGCGGTTCAGGGCACACCCCCCATAGCCCTTGCCCTGTGCATCTCTTCTTCCTGCCCATGGAAGAGAAGTGATGGGGTCATTGGGGGCCTCACCCTTGGAAGAGGTTCCTGTAGTTTTATGAAACCCTTTTTAGATCCCATGGGAACAAATTTTAAGAGTGAGTCTGGCCTCTGTAATACCCTTTACAATAAACTGGTAAGTGTTAAGTAAGGTGTTTTCCTGAGTCCTGTGAGGTACTCTAGCAAGTTAGTCCAACCTGAGGAGAGGGTCTTGGGAACCTGGATTTTTGGCAGGAGGTCAGAGTGTAGGCCACAACCTGTGCTTGCTCCTGTATGTGAAGTGGTATCTAAAGCGTGGTGGTCTCTATGGGACTGAGCCCTTCAACCCTTGGGATCTCCACATAGATAGAAGTAGAAGAATGGAGTCACTAGGAGAAAGCTTCTACATAGAGGGATCTGTTTTGAACAGCAAATTTGGGATTTTTCAAAGGTCTAAAAATCCCTCAGGCTGGTAATATGATGAAAGCTAGGCACATTCTCTTCTTACATAATGAAGTCATTCTGTTTTGCCTTGAGCCCTGGGCTGGATACTACAATCATTGTGAATGACTAAATGAGGTGATAGAATTATTTCTGTAAGTGGCAAGTGATTTTTCTTTCTCCAAACTGGAAGCATTTCTAATGAAAAAAGTAATTAGAATGATATTGAAATTAACCAAGACATTTTCAAATTAGATGATCAAGCGCCCTGTGATTGTGCATCTGTATGGAATGTTAGGTAGATACCATCAGACAGAAAAAAGAAGCAATCTATTGATTACTAAAAATAAACTCACATTATCTAAGATGAGGGATGAATTTTTAGAAAGAGGGAAGTCAGGGAATCTTTTTTGTGAACTAATTTTTGGCCCTCAGCAAGAGTCAAGGTTCTTAATTCTGTGTTTTCTGATACTTCTGAAAGAACTTTATGGAATGCCATACCATGATGAAGAAGGCCATCCATAGTGTGTCACTCAACTGGATTTCCATGTTTCAGTAACTATTGAAGAGCAATTCTAAGTTTACTCTATCAGCCTTTACTTCCCCTCCCTCTAAAAGAGGGATTGATTCATGAGCCTGTTACAGTCTCTAATTATAAAAAATATTTCTAATTGGACCATTTTCATTGCAGATCAACATCACAAGATCTTTAAAGTTATATTTAAATTTCTTCATCTACCACAATCAGAGTCAGCAGTCAGAAATTTAAAAAAAAAATTACTTCTTCCTCTGCTTTCTTCTGCCCTTTCCTCCCCAAAAAGATAAGCTGTAAAAGCTCAAAATATACCAGAAGGATCTCGGAGACTTAAATGGAATAGGATATTTTTCAGGATTGGGTAAAAGGGAGGGTGGTTGCCAGGGTTGAAGATGGGCTTCACGACCACTCCCTCGATTCCTATAAAATTGTGAGCCCCCTCAAGCCAAGGTTAGCACCTTCGAATTTCCTGGTTTGTGTCAGTCTGATTGACTTGGGAAGGAAAGAAACTAACATCATGGGAAAAGACTGTATTTTGATGTTTAACCTTGGATACAGAAGATTAGGGACATGATGTTTGTTCACTCTCACTCATGGATTATCTTTCCCTTGAGGGAATCTTCTGGCACATTTGTACAGTTCTTCCTTTGGAATTAACCATTGTGAACATGTTGATATTGGCAGGCTCTTGGGAACCTTTGGCTTTGTTTTCATTGGGTGTGATTATTGTAAGCACATTACTTAGACAAAGTCACTACAGAACTCCCTGTCTATTAGCATCACTACGGAGCTCTCTCTGGCTCAATGGTTTTATATTATCTATTTTCAAATGAAGAAATTCAATCCAGAAGCAGAAAAGGGCTCCTTCAAAATCTTTCTAGAATGTTTTTGTTATAGCCCGAGTATCCCTGATCTGAAATTTTAAAATCAGAAATGATGCAAAATCCAAAACTTTTCTGAGTGCCAAAATGAAACTGTAAGTGGAGAGTTTTACACCTACCTCCTGTGACAAATCCAGTTAAAACATAGGAGCACTAAAAATACTGTCTGAAATGACCTTAGGCTCTGATATAAGGTGTATGTAAAACACAAAATGAATTTATGTGTAGACTTGGGTCCCATCCCATATCTCACTATGAACATATAAAACATCCAAAAAAAAAAAAAAATCAAAACACTTTTGGTCCCAAGCATTTTGGATAAGGGATATCCAGTCTGTAATGTTTATAGTTTGGTATATCCAGTCCCTTACATTCCTTCCAGGTATCCATTGGCTTACCTGTCAATTTTACATTAGGAAGTAGATTGCATGAAGTTGGTCTCATCTTAACACTTATCCATACTGTTGAGTAGTTTGGAAATAATTACTAAACATCAACTATCCTATTGTAGGAGGCTTTGAACACTGGCAGGAATATTACAGGGCTCTTGGGCTAGTAATCTTTAGGCAGTTCAGTGGGTGAAGTTCAGAGCTACATGAGTCCCCTGAAGTTCTATATAAATTTTTGGTCATTTTTCTTAATATTCATTTTTGGAGTAAGAGTGTTTATGGCTTTTGTCAGGTTTGCAAATGTGTGCTTGGCCCAAGTTAAAGGACCTCTTAACTCAGGGTGTGATGACCTGCCCACTGTGGCACGGTTGGCTGGAGCCAGAGCAGGATCTCCTGGTTGTACATCAAGAGTGCATGTAGGGGGATGGCTCCTGGCAATACAGGTCAGCTAGTCATCTACCAAATAACAGACTCATATTCTTGGACAGTCTCATATTCTTGTACTGGTCTTTCTAAAATGGTATTTTTTCAGTTTTTTAAAACCTCCCCATCTGTACTGCAGAGAATGTAATGCAGTCTAGAATCTAGACCAGGTGGTAGGTTGGTCCTGTTTATAGTGCCACAGCTGCAGATCACCCACCTGTCTCATTTCCTGCTCTGAGTTTAGAATATAAAAGAGGAGATTCTCTTTGCATCCATAACAAGTATACTCTTGTTACTAAAATAGAAGCCTAGTGACATCATTGCTGTTCATGATGTGAATGGCAGAGCAGCCACCAGCAGCAGATTGTGTAATGGTACCCCCTAATATATAGAAGATGTATTTGCATTTCTACCTCAACTTCTAACTTTGGGTCTTCTTTTCTATATTTAAATTCCAGCCAGTCATATAACATAGCTGATGTGAGTTTCTTTTATGAGGAAATCGCACCTTTATTTTGGTTAACTTAAGAAAAAAGAGAATTAAAATTATTTTCTGAGTTATGCTTTTCAAAGCAAAAAGAAGTTAGATAGGAGTAGGAAAATCCTTTGTTAGGCAAGGCAGAATTCTACTAGCAAAAGTGGTAAGGACTCTACATTGGAAAAAAACATTTTCCCAGTATCTACCTGCTGTTTCTGCATTAATGCTAGATAGTTCTAATTCCTCTTTTTCTTTAGTTAATAGTAATGGTGTTGGTAAGAGAGGTCGTAATAATTCTTTAAAGCAGACATTCTAGGTTTTTTAAATTGTTCTGCTCCAGGTTGTTTTTTCAATTGTCCGACAAAACTCTTTCTGGCTTTGACCATTATTCATATCAGAACTTCAAAGGACGGTCCAGGCCTGACCTAAAAAGTGAGATTATGCCTTCATTAAAGGTAAGGTGTGGGGGAAGATTGCAAATGTTTAAATTTAGTCTCTTAAAAAAATACTGCTGTCACATAGACAAGAGTTCTAATAGTTGGAGGTGTTCAGTAATAAAAATGTGGTCTCTGCAAATTGTGAGCACTCCTTCACTAATGGTGGTCAAGCAGGAGGTGGCTGGTGGGGATCATTAGATGACCACAATGATAGCTTGCACTGGGTGGTGCTTTCCTTACAAAATACTTCTGTGCCAGAGATGTTCGCGGTTGTCTTTGTTGCCAGTTGTTGGCTTTGGCTTTAGCTCATGCCCTTTTCTTGGAGAACTTGCCGAACTCCGTTCCCTGAGTGTTCCATCACCCATACCGAGCCGGCAAGCTAGCTATGTGATCAGTCTCCAGCCATAGCTGATCGAATTAGGGATGGGTCCTTGACCCGAGGGGAATCAATCACATTCTTCTTATAAAAAATTTCAATTCAATAATTCATGATCCACTTTTATCAGCATTTAAACTGGACAGTCCTGAGGGCCATCAGGGCAGCCATCATTCCCCATATGCACAGAATGGCAGAAACAGTTGCTTGGCAGATGAGAAAACAAGATGCAAAGAGAAAAGTGGGGACAAAGGACTATGTGGCATAATTACAATAGACCACAGGAGATGACTTTCCTCCAACAGCTTTCTGAGTCTACGTGTACTCCCTCAAGCTCATCAGCACATTCTGCCCTTGATTTTCCTGAGGTACTCCAGTATTCTTTCAGCTTATTTCTCCTTTAGCTAGTATAGGTGAAATCCTGTTATTTGCAACCAAATAATCTCAGATTAAGAATTCGCTTTTATTTCTTCTTATCATCTTAATAATTATCTGTAGCAGAATGAAAAAAACCGAAGGTAGAAGAGGTTAAAGGATTATCTGAAGATGCCTAGCTGAGCGGTAGAGTGGTTATAAATGTATGAAATGTCAGAACTTGATCCTGCATGGATCTAGGGATAGTGCTATGGAATGGTTTCCTGTTCTTAGTGGGAAATTCGGCTAAATGACCCCTAAGGTCCCATCTGTTCCAACTCTCTGATGCTCAGAGTCCAGGACTTGCTCAGGATTCTTTGACTTTAAAAATGTCCTTAGTATCCTTTTGGTTTTATAAATAAGTGACTTTAGACACCTTCAAATGTGACCTCTTTAGAAGACACTGCTCAGCAGGATTAGATAGTTCTTTATTGGATGAGCCATAGACTTAGAGTTGGAATGAGTGACTTTTTTGTATTTTTATTTTGTGATGTGTTACCTTGTGTTCATTTCTAGTCCTTGGGTAGGCAGACAGGGTTGGTGTACTGGAAGTGTATTTTTAGTCTGACATTAAAAAAAATGTATCATAGACACCAACACAGGAAGCATTTTTTAGGTGAGTCAGTGTATAAATAATCTCAAAGAGTTTTCATGATGGGATGGTAGGTCTTTAATTTAACAGTCCCAGCATCTGTAGCCCCTTTGCCAACCTCATTCATTCATTCAATTGTTATTTATTGAACTTATATACGCTAGCATTTTGCTTAGGATTTAAGAAAGAAAGATAAACCCTTATCCCTTATAACATAGTTTCAAAAAAATGCCACTGCCCTTCTTTGTTCTCTCTGTCCTGTAAGACTGAATTTTTTGAATGCAGGGACAGCATGTTGTTTATCTTTAGGTTCCCGTACTTAGCATTGTCCCAGGTACAGTCAATACTCAAGATATTTTCAGAAAAATTAGCTAGGAGCCCACAGTCTAGTTCAGAAAGAAAGAAAGAAAAAAATTGCACCCATATGTTCGGTGCCTTAACATGCCCAAAGTATTCTGTGAACACAGAGCAGAAATGATGAACTCTCTGGAAAGGTAATTTTATTAGTTGAGTCTTGAAGGATAGAGTTTTAAAGGTAATATAGGAATCTGTGGTATCATGCGAAGGCAAACAGTCAAAAGGCAGGCTATTTTGTTCTGGGAAGTGAAGGAACTTGGAGCAACAATGACAGCAAGAGATTAAATATTTTCAAACCAGAGGGTTTGAGCCGAATTCTTGACCTGCTACTGACAGACAATGTGACCTTTGGCAAGTGAGTTTTTAAAACTTTAGTGAATTCCATTTCCTCATCTATAGAATAGAGATAATAGTAGTGCTACCTATATAGGGGGGTTGTAAGAATTAAATTAGAATAATACATGTAAAACTTCTACCTTGTAAATGCTTGGCACATAGTACATGTTCAGTCAAAAAGAGTAGTTATTATTCTTGGACTTGAATAGAAAAGAGAAATATGAGCTCTGGAGAGAGCAGAAACATGTACAAAGCCCAGAAACATGTGGCAGGGCCAAGTATTTAGAACAAAGCCCCAGGTGGATGCTGGTCACAGTCCTTCATCACTTCAAGACAGTGGTTATTAATTTCAGGTCAAGGACTTTAAACTTGGAAGAAAAGTGTGCATAGGCCTTAATTTATACATTTAGTTTATTTTAAGCGATTTCATCCTAAGACCTTTAGTTTATGCATAGAATTCAGTTTTAAATCCAAAAGTAGAAGCCCCACATTCATAGTTTAGGTATGCCCCATGAATACCAAATTATGTGTTGTGATCAACTAAGCAATTGAAGAACATCCTAAAATACTAGATCAGAGAAAGTCCCAGAATCCTTAGGAAAATGTGCCCACAGGGCATAATTTAATTATATTTGACTGTAAACATATTAACATGTAAGCTGTTTTGAAATAGAATAATAATTCAAGTGGGAGAAGAGGTATATTGGAGACACTCTAGAAGGAAAGAACAGGACATGCAAAAGCCATGGGAACATATTCTGGATGAAGATAAAAATTCAAGCAAAGGCATTCAGGTTGAAGGAAGAAATATTTATTATGCATGCATGCTCAACACTTGATGTTCAAGGTTAACTCTCCTATTCTCTGTGAGGTCATTAATGGAGAACAAGTTTTAAAACTCTGCAGACTGAAATGATAGGTGACTTGTCCAAGGTCACCTGATTTGCAGGTGAGAAAGTCGGGACTGGGACCCATATTTTTTCACCATGAAATGCTGCAAAATAATACATTGTCTGCAAAGTAAACTCATTTGTTAGACTATAGATGAGTGTCCATATGAGAGAGAAAAGCTGAAGTCCTGAGAGACAAAGGGTCCCATCAGTGAGTTGCCTTAATGACCAAACTAAGAAATTGGAAGTTTAATCCTTAAGAAAAGGAATTGAGAATCACATATCTAGTTTTGAAAGGAAATGGTGGAATTCAGGATTGGAGACTCATTGCTTGTCCTTTGAATTATACAGCAGCTGGAAATCACATTTCTCTTTTCTTGTCTGGACTTCTCACTTGGAGGTGTTCTGATGGGAAGGCATCTATGAACTATTTAATGGGAGAAGCGGTAAAGCTGGGTTAGGGCCATGTTCACCCTGGGCTGGCTTCCGGGCAGGTAAAATCCCACTCCCTGTTGCTTTTTAGCTACAGACACAGCCACTGCGCCACCACCAGCTGAGTGACTCGGAATCCAGGGGTTGCCAGTAATTGTGGGTTTAAGTCACAGAGGAAAAAGATAAGAGGAGAGCCAGGCTGGTTTTTCCACAATTAAATGTTGCCTCTCGGGCTTCTCTGTTGGCAGGAATCCAAGAGGTCAGGATCCACCAGCCATATTATTTTTCTCCCTGGCTGCCTGCTCTCATTTGTATCCCCTCCTCATTCATGGGAAGGAAGAAAAGGTGGGTTGGAAATAAAAAGCTTGTTCTAGCCTATTTTTTCCTCTGCGAAACTTGTCAGAAACAAAGCTTTTCCATGAGACAGACGGAATCTCTTCTAGTAGGTGACTCTTCCTGCATACACTTTCTATCTCCTCTTCTTTTTTCTCTTTGCAAACAGCACAAATGTTTTCTGGGGTTGGGGTGAGGGGAGCTGTTGAAATTCACTTTTCTTTTTTTATAGTCACGACAGTGTTTTTTCTCAAGTACTAACAGGTACCTGGTGCTTCAGGACTTTTGCATTTGTTAACTGTTAACTTCATGTTCTTGTCCCTCATCACTCCAAGGCCATTGTAAGTGTCTTGAGGGCAGGAATGGTTTATAGTTCTTTATTTTGGCCCCAGTGCCTTAGAAGTAGAAGGCAGTTAAACAGCTGCTGGTGTTTTGATTTCTACTTTTGTAAGATCTTAGAATAAAAAGGAACCTTCATAATCATATAACCCAACTTCAACACACAGTGAAAGAATACAGTATATAAAGTGACTTTTGTTGTATAGTGAATAACTGCCTTCCTAGAGGGAGGAACAATTCTCCTAACACAGGACTCACTGACATAAGCAGAAAGAGTTTCAGCTGTGAATCCACCAAATCCACTAGTCTCTTTCATACTTTGCCTCCCTCCTACACTAGTAGTGTGACCACAAGCCTCAGTTTCCTTGTTTTGAGGTTGCCGATGATTATTTATACCTGCCAGGCATTTGTGCAGGTGAAAATGTCTCCACTGAGTAGGCACTCAAAAATGCAAGCTTTTAAGAATTGTTTATTTTAAAAATTCCAAAAACAATAAGTAAACAAATAAAATTCCATGCTGTCTTTAGAAAACACATTTCTGAGGTCAATTCAGTATCGAAAAGCAATGTCTGTGGGCCCTTGGTGAGAACTTAGAAGGGGAGAGATCCTTTTTCTCTTTTGAATGCTTTATACTTTTTATTGGTACACTATAATTAAACATAATAGTGGAATTTGTTGTTACATCCTCATACCAGCACATAATATGACAATATAATTTGGTCATTTTTGTCCTCTAATATCTCCCATCCTTCCTCCCCTTAGTCCCCTTTCTCTACAGCCATCCTTCTGTTTTCAGGAGATATCCCCCCTTTCCTTTTTCCTCTATAGCTTCCACAGATGAGAGAAAGCATGTGATCCTTGATTTTTCTGCTTTATTTATGCTTATTTCACTTAACCATGCATTCAAGTTCCATCTATTTTCCTACAAATTATATAATTTCATTCCTTTTTATGGCTGAGCAAAACTCCAATGTGTACACATACCACAACCATTCATCAGTTGATGGACACCTAGGCTAGTTTCATAGCTTGGCTGTTACGAATTATGCTGCTGTAAACACAGGTATCCATGTATTGGATAGCATGATGACTTTAGTTCCTTAGGACAAATGCTGAGCAGTGTAGCTGGGTCACATGGTGGTTTCATTCCTAGTCTACTGAGGAATCTCCATACTGATTTTCATAGTGATCATGCTGTGACCCCACCAACAGTGTAAAAGTGTTCATTTCCCCCCACATTCTCTCCAGCATTTATTATTTGTATTCTTAATTGCCATTCTACCTGGAGTAAGATGAAATTTCAATGTTGTTTTGATTTGCATTTCCCTGATTGCTAGAGATGTTGAACATTTTTTTCATATATTTATAAACCATTTGTATTTCTTCTTTTGGGAGTATCTGTTTAGCTTATTTGCCCATTTCTTGATTGGGTTCCTTTTTTGTTTTTGTTTTTGTTTTTGAGTTCTTTATATATTCTGGATGTTAATCCTCTGTCAGAAAAGTTGCTGGCAAATATTTCCTCCCGTTCTGTAGGTTCTCTCTTCATGCTCTTATTTCCTTTGCTATGCAGGAGCTTTTTAATTCAATGCCATCCCATTGATTAATTCTTTAGATTATTTTCTGAACTTTCAGAGTCCCCAATAGTGCTCTTGAAAGCAGATTTAACTGGACTAGAAATAGAAATTGGCTCCACCCACAGGAAACACCTTTTCCTGTCTCCTGTCACCCCTCAACATAAGGTGGTGTGGGTTGATTTATTCAACTATGAGTAATGGAGCACCTACCTCCTGTACTCAATGTAGAGTCAGAGGCTGGGAATGTGGAATAGCAAAGGAGATGACAAGCCACCAGGCCCCACTTGCTAAGGAATTGACATGGACATAAATGACATAAATGGCATGAGAGGGAAGCTCCAGGCTAACTAAAGAAGGTGTGCAGGGGAGGATGCTGCCCCAGATGGTGTTGAGGGGCAAGAGTGTGGAGAGATTGCCTAGAGAGGCCGGCCAAGGTGAAGAGTTGCTAACATTAGCGGAAGTGCAGAGAAAGAATTTCAGGGGAAATACAGGGAGGTGACTGGGGGCGAAGAATGGAAGGGAAGTCCTGCTTAGTACTTCTGTTGATGTGAGTATGTTTTACTGAGGAAGAGGCAGTAAAGATCTTCTGGGACTCAATGGTCATGCTTGTCCATAATGCCCCTTTCCCTCACATCCGTGTGCCTTCCTCGCCCTCCTCAGAATGTTATGAATCTGTCCATCTTCTAGAAGCCCGAGTAGCAGCAGAATAGTATCCCATTGCCACCAGAGCTCAGCGTTAGGAAATGCCCCAGCTGATTGATCAAGGGGAGGACCTTCTCTGCCCACAGAACCCCAAATCCTGAGTGCAGTAATTCTCCACATAAGCCATATGAGACAAATGCTCTGTGTGAATAACACTGGCCTGACTCCAGCAATAACACAGCTGTTGAAACAGCTTAGTCACCAGGAGATGGAGGTAGTGTGGTGAGGGACTGCTGGGGTACACTGAACTGACATTTAGCTGGCTGGCTGCTGACCTGAGAGCCAGCACAGATCTGTGGGAGAGCTGTGGAGAGAATCTGCTTCCTGTCCACAACACTCCCATGTTTCTTTTGAAGCCTAACCATAATCCCCTCCCTGGGTAAGGCAGACTCTGAGGAGGAAAACTGAAAAGGTTTTAGGATTGAAGGGAAGGAAAGAACTGGTTCACTCTTTTTAGACACCTGGTCTCTCCCCCTTAATGGTTCATGTTTATTTTCTGAATCACTTTTTTCTCTTTTCTAATGCTGCAGGCGAGGCAGAATATGATTTAGATACGGTGAAGGGGGAGGAAAAAAAAAAACAGCTTACATTTATCTTATCTAGAAAAACAGTATGACTCTTAGCTCCAGGTGTCCGGGAGATGCCTGAAAAAGTTAGGAGGGAAAGTCCTGGCCCTTCTGCCTGGTCTTGCCTGGATTCCAGTAGCAACTCCATCTGCCAGAGTTCCTGCCTGAAGGACTCTGGGCAAATCTGGGCAGAGTACTTAACTGGTCTCATCAGAATTTTGGGAGGACTCATAAACTGCCAGAGAGTGACCCCCATTCCTCCTCCACCCTTTGAAGGGCTGACCTTTGTGTTTTCTCTTTACCCTGTGCTCCTTCTGCACTGTTTGTTTTGGAAGTTGTTAAGTTAAATTAGCCATCCCTTTCCTTTCCCGGTTGCTGTATGAGAAGGCAGCTGTCAGTCTGTGAACTCTGCCATCGTCTATTTTTAGATTCAGTGTGAACTGAAGCTCTCTTCTCTAATTGCATTCAGAGAGAGGGGAGGGGGGCAGGTAGATCTTCACAACCATCAAATCAGCTATTCCAAATGCTCTGTGTACTGAAGGTGTCCTGGGGAGAAAGAAAAGACACCCACTGTGTGTTTTCTTCCCTTGGCTCTCAGATTGGTTTTCACTCCACGTTTATGTTGATTATGGTCAAATAAGAAAGAGCTGTGGTCACATTTGCTTTCTGTGCTTTAACACTTGTCAGTTTGGATGGTTCTGATTTCGGTGGCTTTGTTGGAAAAAGACAGGTTCATTGTGGAGTTCAAATTCCTTGGAAAATAAGTTTCTTAGAAAATATCTTGTGGTATGTTCTATGACATGAAATCATGTTAAGTGCACTGAGAACTATGGTGTGCAGGAGGCTTCAGTTTTCTCCCCGTGGCTCTCTAGCCACCCTCCACTGCCCTCAAATGCCAGTCTGCTTTTCACAAAGCTGCCAGAATCTTGCTTAGACATTCAAAACAGAATGCCACAGCAGGCAGTACAAGCTCTGTCCCTCTGTCCTCAGGCTGTTCCTGCTCTTCACCCTTCCCCTTCTCTCCAGTCCCTCTGGCACTCCCCCACCATATTGAATAGTTGCTTTCCCTGACTGCTCCCTGCTGTTTTGTGCTCACCCCACTTTTTATGCATGCAGCTTCTCCCAGCCGTAATTTCTTCTCCTATCTTGCTTGGCTGCCTAGTGAACTCTAATCCTGTGGTTCACAGGGAAACATCACCTTTTCTGGATGAAGTGGTGCAGAAGGTCATGCCTTCTGTGTTGCCTTCTGGAGTCCTTACCCAGTACTCTTGATCGTGTGGTGCCACCTGTATGCTTTCTACTTTCTATGTACTACAAATGCAGTATTAACCGCATACTTATTTATGAATATGCCTGCCCTTCCCACTTTACTGTAAACAGTTTGAGGACAATGACACCTTCCTCATGTGTCTTTTTATCCCCACTAATGTGTATGGGAACCAGGAAGTACTTAAAAATATTTGGTAGAGGAAGAATGAATTGGGTTCATTAGTCCATCCAGCATTAGAGGTTTTAGCTTATTCCGTGGAATCTCTTGCCAGAAGTCCCTTCTAGTCTCTTATCCCTATAGACTGAGGGACATGATATAGACATTAAAGTTCTAGCCTATTTTTGTTTAAGCCTCAAACCCTAAAGTAGGCCAGAGAATTCATTGGTTTCTAGCCCCTACAATTGCATCCTGCCTCCTCTCTTCACCTCTTAGACCTTTTAGGGAGAACACCAGTATGTTCCCACATTCAGAAGGAAAAAGGAAGAAGGAGATAGCACCTCCCTCAGAATCACTTTCCCGAAATTTCCCCCTCCATCCGACAACCCAGTACATTGTTCTTTTTTGGAACCATTGGGACCTCTGGGCCAAATTTGAAGAAAATTCTTTTGCTGGGGTAGGGGTGTGTGTGTGTGTGTGTGTGTGTGTGTGTGTGTGTGTAATTATGTGGGAGTAGGAGTACGGAAGCAAGCATAAATGTCACTACAATAGAGCAAATCACCTGGTTGGTATAGAGATGATAGAGTGACAGGAAATTTGGAGTCATAAGAATATTTGAAAAAAAAAGGATGTTGTTCATTAATTTGGTAAGTACTTAATGACTCTCTCTTGTGAAGACATGGGAGATGATCAGCATCCTCCAGTCTTCGGGAGGTACGTAGGAGAGAGAGGCAGATAAATAGTGAGGTAGGTACGCTGCAGAAGGATAAGTGGTACAATTCTGGGCCATTAGCACTGCAGGAGCAAGAGGAGGGGTGCTGTATTGAGTTTTGATGGGTGCAAGAAGGCAGGAATGAATCTGCATAGAATTCCAAAAGATGAGCAGGAGTTATACTTGTGGGGATACCAAGCACTATCTGCAGTCCCAAAGAAGACCTTTTGTAATTCATACTTTCCAAAGGGGGCTATCTTTTAAAACTTTGGTGTGCTAGTGAAGACGCTGAATGCAAGAATTGCGGTAACCTGAAGTGGAAACTTGATATAGCAGCCAGCATTTACTGAGTGCTTACTGTATGCCAGGCCTCTGCTGATTATTTTTCACAACCTTCAGTGCTGGACTTTACCATTACTCCATTTTTAGATGGAAAACTTCAGTGACTTGCACAGTGTTACAAAACACCAAGGTGGGCTGCACCGTGAGGCTGGCTGACTATCTCCAGAGGTGAGCTCTTGCTATCTTCCAAGGCTGGAGGGTATGAGAGCTGTATTTGAGGTGGACAACCTGGTGAAAGGAGAGAAAATCTCTTAGGATATGATGTAACTAAGGTGCCAAACAGGAGCCATATCTTAGCCTATTATGCCATTAAGTGAATCTTCTTAGATCAAGGACAATACAAAGGTGTTGAAATATAAAGTATTCTGGAAATCAGCTTTCTCATGGCATTGTGAAAATTAGGAATGGGAAAGCATTTTGGTCCTGAAGGCTAGAGATGATGGTGGCCTAAACATTAGGAATGTTAGTGAAGAGAAAGGAGATCAATCTAAAAGCCACCTAGCAGAGAGAATGACCGAAATGGGACATATGGCTTTATGAATCATGGGAAAGGAGACATCAGTGGAGAGTGAACATATGGATTTAAAACTCAGGAGGGAAATCTGGATTGGAAAGAGAGATTTGAATCCCAGGAGGGGATGAAATCCCTCTGAGTATGTAAAATCAGAAGAGAAAAGATCTAACCTACAACCTCATAAACACCAACAGGTGTAGTTTTTTTCACATTCATTTGGTTACAGAGCAAGCAATGTCCCAGTTACTTTTCCAGTTGTGCAGCTTTGACACAGTAGTAGTCTTGGTTACAACAGGGATGAGTCGATGTTTTCTAGCTGAGAAGTGCAGTCACTTTGCAAAGGACCTGATGTAAACAATATTTTCCTTTGTCCTACTCATGTTTCATTGACAGATAACTGACTTCAACTAGGAGATAATGCAACAGAACACAGCAAGGGAACATTTTAATGATGCTTAGAAACATGTCTTTGTATACGTGGAAAGTACTTTTCCACAATGCAAATGCTTGACATGATGGAGATGAGAGAGGTAATGTGAACTAAACTGTTAGGCTGGTTTACGAAATAATTGCACTCATTCATTGGTTTAACTGCTCACACCCAGGCCTGTAGGGCATCTTAAGAACACAACCAGGGCCAAATTTATAATTAGCTGAGGCCATTTTGGCCAGACCTAACCTTGGATAGAGGACAGGGTTGGTTTTGTTATTTCCTTAATTGAAAGCGTCAAGAAAATACAAGCCAGGTCAGAGAGTTTTTGATTGGGGAAGGAATGCTGCATAAATAACCCCAGATTATATGTCTGCTGGAGGATGGGAGGAGGCTGGTCTATGAGGCCTCCTTCTGAGGTTACCCAAACAAACTGTGTGACTGGCAGCTCCCCTATGTAACATAGGAATGTGCATGAGCCTTTTGAAACCTCTTTAATTTTTTTCCCAGGGCCAGGGACCAGGAAAGTCCAGATTTCTCTAGGAACCTGGAAGCTTCTCACAACTATCTAATAATTCTTTATCTCCCCGAATATAAACTTGCCCTCCTCTTTTCCCCCTTTATTTTCACTTAATTGCTCAACAATATAAGCATCCTGGGACTGGCCAGAAAGAGCACTTGTGTTTTTAAGAACTTGCTATGTGCCAGGTGGTCAACAGCCTTATGCAGTCAGGTCCTCTATTTGCATCTTGCAAAGATGGAAACCAACACATATCCAGAGTAGCTCAGATCTAAACATAGAATTAAAAACTCTAAACGTTTGCTCTTTGTACTATCCTGGCTGCTGGTACCTACTACAGACATGGAGAGGGCATGAAGCATAAGTGAGAAGCACTCTGGGGACCTTACAGGGAGGCCACCAGTCACCTTCCCTCAGCTCTCGCCCACTCCAGGGACCATATTTATATTAAGCAGTTGCCCTAGATTTCTCAGGGATGCCTAGTCTCTTTCCTAGCTATTTGTTCTCCCACCATTTTTTCTTATATGAAAGTCTTGCTCTTCTCTCTGACTTTCCATCTGCTCAGACGGGCAGGGAAGTGTAATTAGTAGAGATTCCCTAAGGACACTGGGTAGTTGATGATTCCCAGTACGGAAAAACATGGATCTTTCTGCCTGCAATGACACTCTGCCGGCTGCGCCTACAGAATCCTGGAGTGCAGGTTTCCTCAGGTCGGAGTGCCGCCCCCATAACAGGATGGAAATAGTAAGTGTAGTGAACCACAGTGCCTTTCCACACCTCCCTTCCCAGTATTCTGAACGAATTTTCCACCAAACAAAATATGTCTCCAAAACCATTTGAGAAAGGTGAAGCTTACTCCGTACATACGAAGTAGCGCTTAGATACCAAAGCTGCTGCTCTGGTATTGGAAAATCATGGACTTTCAAATCCCTAAGTGCCTTATGCTGACACCTTACACTTTATCCCATGGAACTGGTATAACCAGTGTCTTTATTTTATAGGGAAGGTTCTCCAGGTGCCAGATGTAGCCCTGGCCTTTCTGTGGTTCTCCCAGGGAATTCAAATTGGATTCATGGCCTTCATTATCTCTAGAGGCTGTGAGGGGGAAGTATTGCCCACGCAGTATCCCAGGAGTAGAGAAACTGGTGTTTTATTACGTGCAATGTAGTCATTAAAGGTGAACTTTATTTCTAAGTCTATTGGAGGCCGAAGAGAAAATGATTCAGGCAGCCGATTGCAAATCTTTACTGGGTTCCTCTATCCCTTATTTTCCTATTTCCGAGTTTTTTGCTCCAGGTTTAGATTCGGGCTTCATAGTGGGAACTTCCATGTTCCTGAAATCTGGTAACTATTTTGAGTGAAACGTAGGTATAACAGATTCACTTCCTGATAAAATGACAACCACAGTCAGGCATGGTGGCTCTTGCTTATAATCCCAGCCACTTGGGAGACTGAGTCAAGTTTCAGGCCAGCCTTGGGCCCTGTCTCAAATTAAAAATAAAAAGAGCTGGGGATGTAGCTTAGTGGTAGAGCACACCAGGATTCAATTCCCAGTACCAGAAAAAAGCAAACAAACAAACAAAACCCTAATCCTTGATGTTTTCTTATACTAGTTGAAGCAATTTTCATGCAGTAACTAATTTGATGATCACACAATCCTAGACAGTAAGTCTCGGTCTCCTATTCGAATGGAGAAGAAAGCTGAGCATCCAACCAGGGAATGATATCATACAGTCCAGTGAGGGAGACAGGAGGGTCACTGGAACAGGCTGTTCTTACTCTTTCTATTTTTGGTGTGCACCATGAAAGATGGCAGAAGCCTCTGAGACCATGGGATTCAGGTAAAACTGGAGTGGAGTGTTCCTAGCTGAGGGCTCTCTGAGTTCTGGCCTTTGCTCCTCACATGGAAATTAATAATGCCTGTACCCCAGATGACAGAGGGAATGGGTAGGTGGTGAGTGAGGATCAGGCAGAACATGCCAGAAATTCACTGGACAGTCATAGAAAGCGTTAGAGGGACCTTTACTTGATAGGTAAATAGAAAAAACAAAACAAAACAAAACAAAACATGGTAATGTGGTAGGCAGCCTGAAGAAATTTGATGTCTCCTCTTCAGAGTAACCCTGAGGTCACCTATGCAGAGATTTCTGTTTCATTTTATTTTTAGTGAATTAGTTATTGACACTAAAATGTTGGAAGATGTTTCATAAAAATCTGAATTTCTGGCCTCTCAAGAAATGAGAAGATCTGGTAAGACTGCCCCATACACCTCTTGGCGGCTCTTGACAGAAGCTAACTCATGGCAGCTACCTCTTCTGACAGGGCTCACTCACACCTGGAAGTCTGCCCATGACCTGGTGCCTAGTTAGGAGCAAAACAGCCGGAGCCCTGGCCTTCTGCTCCTCCACCTCATAGTTCTTTGGATCATGTCATCATTTTCTGGCCCTTTATGGAAAAGTGCTGTGTTAACACCACTAGAGGATTCTAGACTTGATTTTGAGTTTTCCTTGAGCCTCTCAGGAACCCTGCCTATCTCTGTCCTGTAGAAAGCTGACAAGGGTGTTGGGTGGAGTTAAGTGGCTCTCCTAGGACATGAGCTTCATTCAGCTTGTGCGTTTCTTTTCAGTGTTACTATTTTCTACCAGCAAAGGTACTGGAGGGCAGTCAGGTCCTGGAATGATCCAGATGGAAGTTGAAGTCCAACCTCTACCATTTACTAGCCATGTGTTCTTGGGCAATTTATATATAACCTCCTCCTCAAAGGGTGGGTGTGAGACTGAAGGAAGGAATACAGATGTGTTAGCACCTGACAACAGAAGCAGTGATCTTATTAAAGACTCTAAGTATTCTTATTTCATGACTGATGTGAGGGGCTTTTAGTTAGTAAGATACAAGTTAGTAAGATACAAGTTAGTAAGATACAAAAAAGATGACTCTTTAAAAATAAATTTATTATATATATTTAATGCATACAACCTGATATTATAGAGTGCATATAGATAGTAAAGCAGTTACTGTAGTGAAACAAGTTAACCATTATAGCTACTCTTGCTGCAAGAACATAAAACAAAAAGAAATGGGTGACTGAGAGGACAGACGGGTTGTTGTCTTGTGAGGAAGTTCTGAATGGGCCTCTCCGTATTGCTAGCAGCAATGTGACTTTATGCACTTAATACCTGAGAACCCCACTTATTAATTTAAAGGACATAACTGTGCCCACATCATAGAGTTATTAGGAAAATTGAATGAAGTATTCTAAATGAAATCCCAGAAGCCACTGGGGCTTAATATAAAGTAATTGTACATTAAAAGAGTGTTTAAAATGTTTTGTTTTTCCTTTGAGTATCCTCAACAAATTAGAATAACTGTTGGAGCTGGGACCAGGCCAGGAAGTAAGCCTCTGTGGCCTTCTTTCTCCCTGAGACCTAACCAGACCCCAGGAACATTTGTGGGGCCCAGGGGAAGAGTGTCAGGGAAGGCTGCCCACCATATGTCTAAATATTTAAAAGTGATAAATCAGGCCTTCATGATGAACTAGAAGGCCAGGTTTGAATTTGGGATTCTTAGAGTCCTGGGAATTCTATACCAAAATGTGACTGACCAGAAATGTGGGACTTTGGGGTCTTCTTCTTCTCCCCGTGGCTTCACCCACGAGAGGGGCTTGTCCTTGTGTGCAGACACCCCAGTCTCCCAGCTCAAGCCCTGTTTGCATCTTCCTAGGGATAGCAGCCTTTTGATCACTCCTGACCACACAACGGTGCACAGTGGTTGTTTTGTGCCTCTTGGAGGCCAGATCTGGGAAAGTGGCCACACAGGTCTTAGAAGTAGGGTCAGAGCTGTCTGGGAAGAGTATTCTGGGACTCCAAGTTCCTGGAACATGGGCTAGAAGTGGGCATGGGTAGACTCTAGTTGTGCACTTCCCCTTCACCTCAGGGCCTCTGATCCTGTGAGGAAGGGCAGAGATGAAGAGGACCAGACAGAGGCAGGACCCTTCAAAAGTGGGGGTCCCAGATTAAGGACCCATCCTGCCTGTGTCAAAGACCTGTACTGTTCTTATTAAACCCCACATCCCACGGAGTACAATATAGGGATTACTGCTGAAGCCGGTCTGTACTTGAGTCCAGTGGTTCCCCCAGTGTTCCTTCAACACCACCAAAATTTCCAGTTCCTAATCCTGGTGTTGGAAGCAAAGAATATGTTCCTTCCTAATATTTGACTCACAGAAGAGTGCTTCCACCAATTCTTCCTGTTGATCACTGAGGCTGCTAAGTGGGGAGCAGTTGTAACCAGCCTGGCCCCTAGCCAAGGGCATATCCAAATGCTGAGCATTGCTTTTACCATTTTGGGGGTCACAGTTTCTTATACAGACTCTTACTCTTGCCCAGGTTGTCACAGGTCTGCACTGCTGGCTGGCATCCTGAAACCCAGTCTCTTCTTGGCCTGTGCAGAGATGGGAAGATGCAGAAGAACCAAGGGCCCAGCTATTCTCTATGCAGGCCTTGCCTCAGCCACCTTGTTGTCACTTGCCTTCTGCAGTGCAAGCGCTTGCAAATTCTGAGTGACTTGGGGCTCTTTCATACATGTTGGTGCACTTTTCCAGAATGTTCCCTCTGTGGCAGTTTAGGATGTGGCTGTCAGGAAATCCTATGTCTTCTATTTCTCATCTATAAAATCATGAAAATGATTCAGCTTGCAGCCTCTCTAGAGCAGTTCATAGAAAAACCCTAATTTTCCAGATAGCAGTTATTTTTATCTGTTCCCCTTGTGACTTGTAAGTGTTCAAGTTCAGCAAACATTTATTAAATACCTAATGCTTGTCATGTAGCGTGCAGCACTTCCACCAACTTGACCTCCTTTAGTCCTTATTCAACCCTGGAGGTGGGTATTATTTTACAGATGAGCAAACTCAGGAATCTGGATATGCAGACTGACTTAAAGGCTGAATAGTCAGAGCCAAGAATTGATTGCAGTTTCTTAACCCCAGTGGTAGCTGGCTCTTCACTCATCTTAGAATGTGGTTTGTGCTTTGTTTTTGTTTGTTTTTTCTCTTCATTAAGTCCTCTCCATTCTTGAACTTGCTCAACAAGCTAACTAAAAAATAGATAAAATGGATAGATGAAATTCTTACTAATTTGCTTTCCCTAATGAAGAGCAGTGAGGTAAACCCATTCGTGGTCCTTATTGATACAGAAGTATTTGAACATTCATTTTTTAATTATGTGCTCATTATTATATTTCTGTCCATGAATAAGTCTTTAAATTTGGAAAAGCCCTTTGCTTTCTACATTAACTTTTTCCACAATATGAAGAAGGGGTTTTGAATTTTAGACAAGTAGCAGATCCTGTATTTGAGAACCTCTGAATATAGTGTATTTTTTTGGTGGGGGGGGGGGTACCAGGAATGAAACTCAGGGGCACTCTTCCATGGAGCCACATCCCAGCCCTATTTTGTATTTGATTTAGAGACAGGTTCTCACTGAGTTGCTTAGTGCCTCACTTTTGCTGAGGCTAGCTTTGAATTTGTAATCCTCCTGCTTCAGCCTCCCGAGCTGCTGGGATTACAGGCATGCGCCACCATGCCCGGCTTGGGTATGGTTTTAAGAAGGATCTTTCAGACTAGTGTGTGTCAGGGGAGAGCACTGAGGGGAAATAAGTCATGTCTTGGGTGGGTCTCAGTCTCTTTTCTGTTTCTGTAACAAATAAAGCAAGAAGTTTATTTAACTCACAGTTTTGGAGACCAAAAGCGCAAGGTTGGACAGCCCCATCTGTTCAGCCTCTGGTGAGAGACCTTACCTACATGACAAGATGGGGATGTCATCTTGTCATCCTGGGGTGGGAGAGCACACGAGAGAGAGAGAGAGATCACTTGGTGAGACAGGAAGCAAGGCTAGGCAGGGCCAGGCTCTCTTTTTTATAACAGCCCATTCTTAAGGGAACTAACACTTCTGCAAGACTTAACCCAGTCTATAAGACCAACATTAATCCATTTGTGAGGGTGAAGCCCCCAGTGACCTAATTACCTTCCTCTAGACCCCACCCCTTAAAGGTTCTACCACCATAGCACCATCACACCAGGGTTCCTTTGTGGACATACTCAAACCCCATCCAAACCAAAGCAGCGTGCTTGAAATCCTTGGTCATGTTTTTCAGAGAGGAGAGAAAACACAGGCAGATGAGGTGTGGTTTTCACATACCCAAGGCACTTTTGGTGGAAGAAGGAAGGACTTCACCTTCCATGTGGCTCTTATGAGTAGACCTAGTCCTTGTAGAACAAGTTACGGAAGGATGAGTTCTGACTGTGAGTCATAATCTGACTATTGGAGCTATCTCAGAAAGCCTGAGGCCCTTGTCTCTAGAAGCATTTAAGTGGAAGCTCTTGACTCTGGAAGAGTGGTTATGGGAGGGGACCCGACATGCCACTTAGAATTTAATCCTATGACTTTTAGGTCTTCAGTTTTGGAATTTGATAGGAACTAACATAGCTCTTTTCTCTTGTCAGTTTTCATGGCACAGCCTGTAAGAATTTTTTTTTTTTTTAAGAATTTTTAACTATTTTCAAACTATCCTTCTAAAAACCATTTCTGAATTGTGCATCCTTTCACTTGCAGAAGAAAATGCAGAAGTTTCCATGGATGTTTCCCTGGCATACCGTGATGACATGTTTGCTGAATGGACTGAAATGGCCCATGAGAGAGTGCCGCGTAAACTCAAATGCACCTTCACCTCCCCCAAGGTAAGACACCTTCATGTCGTAAGTTGATGGCATTTATATTTGGTCTCTGGGTATGTGAAATGATTTGCTTACACGTCACAGATGCGTCCCTTATTTTTTAACCAACTTGAGCCACAAGTTGTCTTAGTAGAGAGGGCAATGTAGATATTTCATGTCCCTACAAAGGAGGAAACAACAGAATGTCTGTTTGAAAGACTTTAGTTGTTTCCCTGAAATGCTTCCATAAAACAACTCTCGGTTCTTTGGTATATAGCTGAAAGGGTTTGAAGAATGTTGCTAAATTATTTCAGGGGTGAGATTCTGTTCATATTACACCAGTCCTGGTGTTTGTGGTGATTTTTGTGATCTGTGTACCACCATAGCCAATGGGCAGGTGTGAAGATCAACAGTCCCAGAGGACACCACAGGCAAACAAAGGACCCAAGGGGAGAAATTCAGTTTCATTTAATAACTCCTGGTCATCTCATCCATCTTTAGGAGTCTCCCTTCTCTAGCACTTCCAGGAAAACTAAATCACACATAGAGAGAGGTTACTGTCCTACATGGAGAACAGGGAGACCTTTTTTTGTGGACAAAAGTCTTAGATTCCTCATCATGCATTGACTCAGTGAGCCCCAGAGGACAGTGGGACTCAGTGGTATAAGGACCAAAGTGGAATTAGCTGGAGACCTTTTCAAATGTCAAGTGCTGCCCTTGCACACACCTCCCTGAGGTCCCTCCTCCCCAACCCTCTCACTTTTGAAAGTCTGCATGAAGGTGAGATGGAGCCACAGTTACCATTATTCTTATTCCTCAAGGGTGTCACCAGCCAGGTGAATTCCAACATCCCCTCAGGTGAGAAACGTTGACCTTTTCTTTGTGTGTGAAGCACAGCAGAGGCCAAACTCAGCACTGAAGCACATTCTTGGTTCATCTTAAATCTTCAAATCAATTGCTCCTGAAAGATTTGGATAGCTTTGCAATACCTCCTCCACTGAGCAATTTAGTCCCTCTCCCTTCCTATCAGTGGCCTTTTCTGACCTTGCTTTTACAAAGTCTCCTGCCCCCAAGTTTCATAGACTAGAGATACACAAAGTGCCAGCTGAGGACCAACAATATCCATATCAAGTGTGAGCTTGTCAGAAATGTAGATTCCCAGACCACACCTCAAACATACTGTTTAGTGTATTTTCTGCTAATAGCAGAGCATAACACAGACTGGGTAAATTATAAGCAAGAGGAGTTTATTTGATTCACAGTTCTAGAGGCTGAGAAGTCCACGGGCATGGCACCCAAGTCTGGCAAAGTCCTTTGTGCTGCACCAAAATGTGGCATAGGACAGGCAAGCATGTGTGAGCTAGAGAGAGGGGACAAAAATGGGGCCAAAAGAGAGGGTTAAACTTGATAACTAATCCATTCCCACAATGACGACATTGACCCATGCATGAGGATAGAGCCCTGGCGACCTAATTACCTCCCAAAGATCCTATAACAATTAAATTTCAGCTCTTGCAAGCACAAGGCCCTGAGTTCAATTCCCAGCACCAAAAAAAAAAAAAGAAAAAAAAAAAAAAAAGAAAAGAAAAAAAAATTTCAGCTCGAGTGTTAAAAGGGACATTCAAACCATAGCATCACCTGAATCAAAATCTCAGGTGATAGGACCAAGGGCTCCAAGTTTCAACAGGAATTCAGTCATTTCCTCAATGTCTGTAAAGTTTGAGAACCACTGCCCTAGACCCTCTGCCAAGTGCCAAACATAGGTATCCCACAAAAAAAACAGCCACCTGGCATTGTTCTGGCCAATCGATAGGAAAACAATGATGAGAGAGAACCCAGAGGAAGCTGGTAAGAGGAATAGCTAAAATTTTTGGATCTTTGTTTGCAATGGAGGAAATTAATTAAAGCCTTTCTCACTGTCCTTGCAAGTTGATTGCATCTTTCAGAGGAGAGATGGGTTGAATATAAGCTAGAGGGCTTTGGATGTGGAATTTCATCCACAGAAAAGGGAAATGTCATTTCTCGTCTTCCTTACACGCTGGTAGGGGGAGGGGTGTTTCCCTGCGACTGCTTCTTAATGACAGTTGCTTAATTATCTTTAGACTGTGTTGATCCCTTTCGAGAAAGACATTAAGCCTTGTAAGGTGTGAAGGAAATGAATCATCAAATCCATGCTTTTTGATTGCAGTGAAATTTAGTCTTGAATCTGAAGATTAAATGAGAAATTGCTTTAAAGCTTTTTAGTCCCTTGTGGATTGTGAAGTTTAAAAAAAAAAAAAAAAGTCAAGTTGCCACCTGCTGTAATTTGTCCTAATTAGCCAGTCTCATGCTGAAGCTAGGGGAGGACTGAAGGGGTAGAGGAAGGAGAGAGAGAGAGAGAGAGAGAGAGAGAGAGAGAGAGGGAGAGAGAGGGAGAGAGAGAGAGGAGTCTTTTTTCTTAAATGCCCTAAATACTGGCAGAAGCTGAACTTCAGTGTAGGAAGAAAAGCCCTAACAGGATACAGTGAATTTGTCTCCAACACAGGTAGGCAGACCAGCTCCCAGAGGCCAGAGTATATCTCCTCTAAATTTATTGAACTTGGGTAATTCCTGGGTAGTATGTTGCCCTCTCTGTAGCAACAGGGAATTCTTAGATATCCAGAGACCCTCAGCAGGGAATTAGTGACCCCAGAGGTCATCTTATTTGAACTTCTTCCTTAACCTGGAGAAAAGTGAGGCCAAATGAGGTGGGATATCCCAGGGTACCCTGCAAGGGACAGTCAGGACTAGAATTAGAGCCTTCTGGCCTAGAACCCAGCACTGTTGCCATGAGAGCCCAGTGAGAGCCCAGTGCCTGCATTTGGCCCTGTGCCTGGCAGGCGTTTTTTTCTTTCTGCCACACTCAAGTACCTTTCCCCATCAGAACCAGAGGTGGCAAAATGGTGCAACTGGACTTGAGAGGCCTGGGTTCTTAGCCCAATTCTGCTACTACTTTGGAGACCTTGGCAAGACACACATCAAATGGCATCTTACCAATATGTTTTGTTACCTTCCTTCTCAATTCTCAGTTTCTATAAATAAAATAAGACCTTGACTAGAAACACGACAGAAAACTGTCCTCTTGCTGTTACCACAGAGCGTAATCAGCTTCCTTAATGCAGCTTAATCTAAGGCTGAATTAAAGTCTGGAATGTATTTTTAGTAGTTCCAACAGAGCCCTAATTCTTGCCCGATTTGTAAGTAAGTGAGAAAGTGGAGAGGAGAGAAATACCATCGATGTAGGAAGAATCATTCAACCTGCATCCAAAGTTTAAAATAGAAGCAAAATTCTTTCCACAGAACTCTGTTATTGTTTTATTTTTAATCTCATCTGTCAACTTCAATCAATTGATAGTGTCTGCCAAGAGCCCCACACACCTTAGAAGGTTGATTGTCATGACTGATTAGTGATGTCTGCATGGGGCAGAGAAGGGAAGAAGAAGCACTTAAGTAGGGTGTTTGCCTGTGTCCATATGGGCCACAGTGGTCTGTGTCTCTGCCTGCACAAAGGCCTATTTCTTGTGCTCTAAGCTCTGATTGTCCACTGAGGAACCCACAAGATCACACAGGGGCAGAGCCCTTTACATGCTACCGTGTAGACTCCTCGCTATCTTCTTCCTTCTGACTTTCAACTGGATCTTTTGCTCTGAAATTTTATGACAAATTTTGGAGGTCTTGTGAATTAATTCAGGTTTAGGGTCTCTCCTTTCTCTTGATCAGGAAGCACCAAACAAACATGGTAGCTGGCATATAAATCCAGCGTTGATGGCAAACCTTCACCTGCCTTATCTGGGGGGCAAGACCCTTCCTATGGAAACTCCTGCCTCTGCACACCTACATTTACCTCCTACTCCCCACCTCTAGACCGGCACACATGGCCAGGAGCCCTGGAGAGGTAGGGCAGAATTTAGTTTTCAAAGGAAGCTGTACCCTGTACCCTCAAAGGAGATGAGGAAACTCCATCTCACTCTTGACATCTCTATGCTGTACTTGCCTCTGTTGTCCCATCTGAGAAATGGGAATAATAACTTACCTGTGATGGCAGGGATCATCAAGTGAATCGATTTATATGAGAGATTACAGAAATGGAAAACAATGAAATTATTATGCCTGCTTAGCATTTTCAGTGGGCTTAAGATCCTTAAGATTATTATAATGATTATAACTCTGTGTGCAGGGCAGTCCTCTTTTAAATTGTTAGCTAGAAAGTCCAAGAGGCTTTTCCAGAAACCAAATTCATTTACTTTTAAAGTTTCAGCTCACTTGAGCTGGGGATATAGCCCAGTTGCTACAGTGCTTGCCTTACTTGCATCAAGGTCCTGGGTTCAAACCCCAGCACCACACAAAAAAAGAAAACTTTCAGCTCCTCTTTGTCTGTCGGGAAGCTTGGGAGGCAGAAAATTCTGAGTTGCCATCACTAGCAAACTAATCTCATTAGTACCTTTCTAGATTTTCTGTCTTCCCCAAATCCCAAAAGTTCTTTGGGTTACTTCTTTTCCTGTCACATCAATAAAAATATATATGTATATTTTTTCGGCTTTTTATACTGCACCATAAAAATAATCAGCCATTATAAAGAGTGTAATGGACTTCAGCAAGGGCTTCTTCCCAAATATTTAAAGAGTTGACTGTCCCACAGAGCCATAGAGGTCTTACATGATGTGGCACAAATAAAAAGCTCTTTTAGACTTTGGTAGACCAGGGTGGTCTAGACCAGAGACTCCACCAAGGATTCAAAAGCTGAGAAAGATATTAAGAGAGAGATTGCTGCTTTTTACCTGAAATGTTTTGTTCTACCCTAAATGTGACTGATTTCTTTCTTTTTTTCTTTTCTTTTCTTTCTTTTTTTTTTTTTTTTTTTTTTTTGAGGTGAGGGTAGCTGGGTGGAAACCTGGCCTCCAGTGTTCCCTGCTAATTTTCATCTCTAGTGTGTACTTTTAAATATCAGCTTTTTAAAATTGGTGATATGAGGCCAGTGTATGAGAATTCAGACACAGTCCTTTGGAAATAAGGACCTGCCTCAAACCCTCTGCTTTTCCCCAGACCCCAGAGCATGAGGGCCGGTACTATGAGTGTGATGTCCTGCCATTCATGGAAATCGGGTCCGTAGCTCACAAGTATTACCTCCTAAACATCCGACTGCCTGTGAATGAGAAGAAGAAAATCAACGTTGGGATTGGGGAGATAAAGGATATTCGGTTGGTGGTAAGTGAATGTAATTAATCCAACAGATGGGGACACTAAGCGACTGCCCAAGAACACCAATTCTTGAGTGTGTGTATGGGAAGGAAATTCCATCTCTCTCTTGGCATCTCTATGCTGTACTTGCCTCTGTTGTCTCATCTGAGAAATGGGAATAATAACTTACCTATGTTGGCAGGGATCATCAAGTGAATTGATTTATATGAGAGATTACAGAAATGGAAAACAATGAAATTATTGTGCCTGCTTAGCATTTTCAGTGGTCTTAAGATCCTTAAGATTATTATAATGATTATAAGCTCATGATAATGTGATTGTGATTGCATAAAGAAGATAAAGGCAAAAAAGAAAAATTAACACGTCTCACCTTGCAAGCCCAAATGTTAAAGGGAAAAGTGGTGTTTTAGGTTCTTTTTTCAATTTATGTGTTTAATCATGGAAATAGTAGAACTTGGAGCAAGGAAGACATTTTTTAAAAATCATAAAACAGTTATACAAGAGATTTATATCTAACGTAGAAATCACAGAGTACAGGTAAGAACACAGGAGTGCATAATAATTGCCTATAATATTCCACCATCTGGAGAAATAATCACTATTGAGGTTTTGATGTATTTCCTTCAAGTCTGCCTCTTCTAGTGCACACACACAGACAGCACAATTTATATAAATCCTTCCCTTGTAAAAAAGTGAGATCACGCTCAACTGACTTTTGTTTCTTGCTTTCCCCCCTTCAATTAATGGTATATTGTGAATATATTATAAATCTACTTTCCAATACTGCTTATCATTCCATTGCAGAGGTTTATCTGAATGCATTTTACCAATCTCAGCGTATTGGACATGTGGGATATCTCCAACATTTCAATGAAATGATTCTTCATCATTCCCTTAGCAGAGCATGGCCCACTTTTAAGCCTTTTAGTATGTAGTTCTGCAGTGCTTGAGGAGGGGTCAGAGGGTTATTAGGGCAGTACATGCTGTGAATATGAATACTTTTGATCTTGAAAGTTCAGCAGAAATACTTTTTACTTATCTGTCCCCAAAATGCATTTGATGGTAAAAAATAAAACTAAGATCTATTCACCTTCAACATCGGTCTTGTCTAGGGAATCCACCAAAATGGAGGCTTCACCAAGGTGTGGTTTGCCATGAAGACCTTCCTGACACCCAGCATCTTCATCATCATGGTGTGGTATTGGAGGAGGATCACCATGATGTCCCGACCCCCAGTGCTTCTGGAAAAGTAAGAGCTGAACACTCTTAAGGAACACTGGCTTCCATGCTCTGCCACTCTCCAGTTCTCACTGGGGTCCAGCTCAAGCAGCCACTGTGGGGTGGGTGATTGACCTGGAGTCATCCTGGACTTCGTTTGCGCCTTCACATTTCACATGCAAAGTATTAAATCCTAGGGGCTCTACCTCTGTCACATCTCTGTCTTTGCTCTTCATTCCCATGCCAGAATCAGATACTTCTCACTTGCATGTGGAGGAGCTACCAAGTGCCTAAGCCCAAACCCTCTCCCCATAGTAGGATGATGCTCTTGCAGATACACCCCTTGCTCTCTTCCATTTCCATTAATATAAAAACATTCTCTGCCATCTTTCATTACTCTACCTTTTCCCACTTTCCTCCAAAGCTACAATACCATTTTTGACTCCTCTCTAAAGCAGGAATCCTCAACTTGTTCATATTCTCTCTTCCAGTTCTCTGGAATGAGCCCATTTCAGTCTGGATTCATCCTTACCCCGCTATGGAAACTGCTCTTTTTTGGATCAGAGATCCAAAGATCATGTCAAGCATGGTAACACACACCTGTAATCCCAGCAGCTTGGGAGGCTGAGGCAGGCAGATTGCAAGTTCAAAACCACTCTCAGAAACTTAGTTAGGACCTAAGCAACTCAGTGAGACCTATCTCCAAATAAAATATTTTTTAAAAGGGCTGGGGATGTGGCTCAGTGGTTAAGTGCCCCTGCATTCAATCCCCAGTACCAAAAACAAAACAAAACAAAACAAAATCCAAAGTTCATTTTTCAGTCTGCACTGTCCTTGATTGATCACCAACATTTGACATGTCAGATCACTCCCTTTATCTTCACCCAACTTCCTTCACCCTCCTCTTGGCTGCTCTGCTTTCTTAACTGTCATCTGGTCTCTATTGCTATTTCTTCCCATCTGTGTAACCTCTGGGACCTCTTCCCTTTGTTAACTCTTTCCCAGGTGATCTCATCTAATCTCATGGTCTTAAAATTCATCTACCCTCTGATGACTCTTAATTTACCTCTTCCACCTCTTGAAACTAGACCCAAATATCCCAGCTATTTATTTAACCATCTCAACTTGCATTGAAAATATAGCACTCATGGAAGAACAATACTTGATTTCCTTCTATTTTAATGGTGCCTCTTCCCATTTTTCTAAGTGCTGACTCAATTCTTTCTTTAACTCAGTCTAAAAAGGGAGGAATCGCCCTCTCTTCTCTTATTTTTTTCATGCCCCATATCCAGCCCACTGGGAAATCTCACCATTTCTACTACCACCACCCAAATCTGACTAACCCGCCATGACTTCACACCTGGGTTATTGAAAATAGCCTTCTCAACTGCTCTCCTTGCTTCCAGCCTTTTTCTCCCTACAATCTATTCACACAGCAACCTCAGTGCTCCCTTTTAAGTGTTAATCAGATCATGTCACTCCTCTGCTCAAAGCTCTCCACTGGTTTTTCATCTTCTTTCCCTGATTATGAACCCCTTAAAGTTCTGGCCCCTTGCCACCTCTGATCTTATCTCCTATTCCTTCTAGTCCCCTTGATGGTGCTCAAACATGCCTGGCTTGGTCTCACCCCAGGGCCTTTGCACTTACTGTTCCCCAGGTATCTTTGTGGTTCAATTCCTTCTTTCCACATGCCCTGCTCTGATGTTTCTCATCTTAAAGACTCTATCCTGTCTCCCTAATATAAAATCTCACCTCCATTCTCTTATCTAGTTTTATTCTTCTTCATAATGCACATTTGTCATTTACTTACATCTTTCCTCCCATATTCCCTGCCTCACCCTGTCTGACTGTAGGTATCATGAGAGCCAGATCCTTGCTAATTTTCCTCACCACTGTATCCTCAATGCCCAGAGAAGAGACTGGAACACAGGAAGTCAATAAGATTTTATTGAATGAATGAATCATGTCACTATTATTGAAACTTTTTGTTGGGTTCCTGGTCTCTTGAAGATAAATTTCAAAATCTCTCTCTAATGAGGGTGCACATAGCTTCATGAGCTCTTTCTTCTTTGTTTCTCTGAGCTCAGTCTCCAGTGGTTTACTGAGATGTGCTGCATGGAGATGCCCAGATACTTTAGCTCCTCCAGGCCTCTGTTCCTCCATCAGCTTCTGCCCTCAGCTATACCATTTCCACCTCCCTCATCTCAAATCACTGTTGGCCCAATTTCCGTCTCTGCTTAAGAGGCAAGTCCTGGCAGCAGCTTTCTATGTTTCTTACTGCTGTCACGTTGCTTACCATACCTGGTTTCAATTACCTTTTTTTTCTGAATGCAATCCCATGAGTTTAAAAAAGAAACAACTTTCTATTCATTTCTATTCATATCTGTAGCCCCAACACCATGTCCACAGCCCATAATAATAAAGTGTGTGTATTTTGTGAATATGAATAAAGTGTGAATAAATCAGTGACACAAGAATGACATTTTAATAGGGAAATGGAAGATAACAGTGTGATGAGGAAAGACAAAATCAAATCTAACCAAGCAGCCAAAATAATTTATGTCTCCCGTGTGTCTGGGGTCTTCCATTATTGAAACAAATATGCTACATGATCCATCACTGCTAAGGGTATCACAGTCATGCATGTTCTTAATGATCAGGGTCAAGGAGACCCCAGTAGGTAAGAGGAGTTCTTTGGTGAGGACTGTTGAAGAAGGTGCAGGGGTAAAAGCATTACAGGAAGCTCAAACCTAACCAGTAGTAAAATAAAGTGTGGGTGTTCGAGGGTAGGTTCTGTTAGCTCGAGAGGGTGGGGTAGCACCCCTCAACTCGCAGAGTGCCAGCTAGGACATTTGCATCTCAGTGTGGAGACCTGGATGAGGGCTGAGAAACCCACCCTATGGCTTCAGCCCCGTTGAGTAACATTTCAGTTACTTACATAAAATCTTTTCAAAAGTGGCTTCAGATTTTTGAAAATTGCTCTCCCTGCTGAATAACCTGACTTTCCTGACACTTTCTCACCCTTAGAGTCATCTTTGCCCTGGGGATTTCTATGACCTTCATCAATATCCCGGTGGAGTGGTTTTCCATCGGATTTGACTGGACCTGGATGCTCTTGTTTGGTGACATCCGACAGGGCATCTTCTACGCAATGCTTCTCTCCTTCTGGATCATCTTCTGTGGCGAACACATGATGGTAAGAGCCCACCCCCCAACCCCTGGGGAAGGGACTGATGTACATGCCGCAGTGGCCTGTGGGCTGCTGAGCTGGCAGCCACTGCCTCTGCCTCTGGGCCACTGTGGCAAGGCAGAATCAACCAGTGGGTTTGTTAGGAGGGAGCTCTGGAATCAACCCTGAGGGTCAGATTCCTGCTTCACCTTGTGACTAGCGAGAGGCCTTGACAAGTCACAGAATCTCAGGTTTCCCTTCTAAAAAATGGGATTTCTAGGCCTACCTAGTGCATAAGTTTCTGTAAGAACTAAACGGGATAATTTGAGTGCCTTTGGAGAAGATAAACATGCAGATTCTAATGATTAGTATTGTTCCTTGTCCTTTGGTCTCAGCTCTGCTTGTCCTGTACCCAGGAACAGATTAACCACTAAAGAATGTGGGCCTGACTCTTTCCAGCTGGCAGTTTGTCCAGGTGACCTAGTGACCCCCGTTACCCGGCAATACTGACCTCCTTGCACAGATGTCAAATCATATTTCAAGAGGGATTGAGGTACCACGAATAAAAATAAGAATGGTGCCTTACATAGGCCAGCTGGACCTCATCCTCAAGTGCACACACAGATGTCACCCTACAGAAGATACAGTTAGATTCTATTGCATTTTGATCATGAAAAAAAAAAAAAAAAATCAACACTCTGAAGCACGCTGCCCTTCAGGAGAGCAGTGTGAGAGGAGAGGGAGACCATTGCCCCTGGCCAGACTCCCCGTGAGGGCTCACCCTGGGAGGTAGGGCTGGGTGGAGTCTAGAATGAGCTTCTGCAGAGGCTCCCTCTGCGCCCTGGCCTGCAGACTGAGATATGTCTTTGCCTTTCCCATTTTCTCATCCTACCTACCCACCTCCATTTTCTTTCTCTCAGTGTCTTGGTATGTCCATCAGGAAGACTCATGCTTGGTGTTAATGAAGACAGAGAGAAAATATGTCTAGTTTCCTAACCATAAGAGATCTCTTCCCTCACCCTACTTCAATGCCTTTATGTCTTTCTTTTATCCTCCGGGGAGTGCTCCCCCTTTACAAACACGGGTTATTAGTCACAGAGGAATTTAATTCCAAGAGTTCCTTTGTGGACCACAGACGTTGCCCCTGCCCAGGGCCTGAGGCCTCTGTGCTCCCGTTTCTCCCGTTCTTTCTTATTACCATGGAGCCCACGGCTGGGCTGTGTAATGTTTGTCCCTGCGCCAGCCTTCCCAACAGAAGCAAGCCCCTGCAGAATGGAGGTTCTTATCTCCTCGATTCTTGAATGCCTGGACTCTAGCAAGGCTCTGGATGCACAACAGGTGGCCAGCAAGACTCTCTGAAAGCCTCGCTCAGCTGTAGAATTGCTTTGCTCTCCTTCGGTCTTGATCTCCTTTCTTAATTGGCTTTTCCTTAGGATCAGCATGAGCGGAATCACATTGCAGGGTATTGGAAGCAAGTCGGCCCAATCGCTGTTGGTTCTTTCTGCCTCTTCATTTTTGACATGTGTGAGAGGTGAGCAGGTGCCCGTGGGACTCTGAGCTAAAGGTGCATCCCTGTGCCCACCCCCATCTCTTTAGGAGGAGTGTTTGAAAGGGAGAAGGGTGGTTGGGAGCGCCTGGGTTGAAAGCATGGAACATGTTCATATCCCCAGATAAAGACTGGGACTAGAGCCAGATGCTGTGGTGCATACCTGTAATCCCAGCAGCTCAGGAGACTGAGACAGGAGGGTCATGAGTTCAAAGCCAGCCTCAGCAACTCAGCAAGACCCTGTCATTAAATAAAAATATAAAAAAGGACTGGGGATGTGGCTCAGTGGTTGAGCACCCCTGGATGGTTCAATCCCCAGTACCAAAAAAAAGAGACTAGGACTAGCCCTTTAGAGTTACAAAATGTTTGGGCTGATCATATTCTGCCATCTCTGTTTTACTTTAGGCTCTCTATGAGGTTTCTGAGTCTGAATTCAGCTCCTATCCTTCCAGCTGCAAAACAAAAGAAAGTTCCACCTTGCCTTTGCATTAATTGTCTTTCCTTTCCACCTCGATTTTTTTGTTTTCGTTTTTGTTTTGTAGAGGAGTACAACTCACAAATCCCTTCTACAGTATCTGGACTACAGATGTTGGAACAGAGCTGGCTGTATCCTTCCTTGATGGGCTCAGAGTTTTATATCTTCCCCCAGCTGCCTGGTCCCCAAGATCATTTTCTAAGGCTCAGCTGATGCTCTGCATATGTCCTCGGCCAGAGCTTTGATCCCCAGACCAATGATAACAGCACAATTAAGGCAAGTAATGAGAAGAATTACCACTTGCTTTCAAGCCCGGTGAGAGCAGGCAAAGTGAGAAGGTTGTGCCTGTCCCCATGGCAAAGGGATCAGAGCTGCAGGTCTTACCACAGCCTGTCTAAATTATCTATTATTCACTGTTTACTGCAGACTGAAGCGTGACTAGCTTTTCCCTGGAGCCACAGAGGTTCATCGCTGGGCCCTGTGGGAGAGCCAGTTTCTGAAGTTGTCTGTGTGCAAGACTTCTGACAGTGACCTTGGTGAGCGGGCACACCATGCTGCTGCTCTTCATTTCTGAGACCGAGTGGAGATAAGGCTAAGGTGATTAGTTCCAGAAGAGTGCTGAGGCTTCTGGTTGGTTCACTTAAACTGTCTGAGTCATCTTCATGAAGCAGAAGTGACAGTCTTAGCTTATCCCTTTAAGGATGCTGGATTTAAATATTTTATCTCCTGAATAATAATATGTTTAGTGCTCCGAGAGAAAAAAAAAAAGAAAGACTTTCCTCTGGAGTGGAGAGAAAGACTGGGATTGTACCTTTTATTGATGGCTCATATCTTGCCACATGCCCATTAATGTGCTTTGTCTAGCCATGATGTTAATATTGGCTTTTTAGTGTCACAAGAATTTTGTGAATAAACTAAATGGTAGCATTATTACCCTAAAGATCAGAGAGTTGAGCTCCACCCTTCCACCGACACCCTTGCCACCAAAAAATGTTATCTGCATAACATGAAGAACATTTATAATGTCCTCTAGTTCAAACCTTTTATTTTGGTGAGATGAAGATTTAGGGAAGTACATAAGATTTCGAGTCTTGCAGCAAATAACCACATCCCTTTTATTCCAGGGTCCTACTGGCCATAGGAAAGGAGAAACTGCATTAAGTGTACCATTTAGTGAAATATGAATGCTGAGTTCATGCTTGTTAAAATGTTGAGAAATATTGGCAGCTTGGGTGTGCAGCAGAGAGGAGCTGGAGTTGGGTCACCTATCTTCCAAGCCAGCTCATGCTGGCCCAAACCTTGGTGGTCCTCAGGTTGCTGTAATGGCAGGTCTCAATCTCCCCAGTGGGTCTCATTGTCCTCAGTCCCAGCCCCTGCCTTCGCCACCTGTCCTTCAGCTTCATCCCATTTGGAAGATTTCCTGTGGTGACCGAAGATTGCAAACAGAACTGCACCTCTGTTTGACCTCAGGGTTTCAGTCCCACGCCGGTGGCCCTGGCAGCTTTGCTGCTGCACCTGCTCTTACTTGTTCCCTCCCCTCTGTTGCAGGACATCTCAGTCTCATTCTTAGAAGCCCAAGGACAGCCCAGTGGGTTCCAAACATGCTCACACTTGGTTTCCTAGCCCTGGGAAGTCTGAGTCCATACATCTAGTGTGGGATCTGGGCACCTTCATTTGACTTTTTCCAGTGCTTTTAATGTGGCTTTTCACCTGATCAGTATTTAGTAACTAAGAGCCACTGTGTTAGTGTTTTTCAAATTTATGATGCATTTGAATTTCCCGGGGACCCGATTGAAAGGCGGGTTTTGACTCAGTAGGTCTAGAGTAGAAGCTATATGTTTAATAACCAGAGCACAGTTTCTCTTCTAACTTGGCTTAGAAAGCAATCTGAACACTCCCCTCTCTGAAACTGTTGTGTCAGAAAACCTGTGTATCACTCATTAGAATGCCAGGGTTTGATATTTTTATCTCCCTCAAAATATTCTAAATACCTGGAAATAAAATGAGTATCACCGCAGAGCAGGGGTAGTGCTTGTGCCCTCTCAGCGTGACGAGCCTGCTGTTTCCTTTACTGGACACCATCAGATGGCCTTCATCATTGTGGCTGGGATCTGCCTCTGCCTCTACTTCCTGTTTCTGTGCTTCATGGTATTCCAGGTGTTTCGGAACATCAGTGGGAAGCAGTCTAGTCTGCCAGCCATGAGCAAGGTCCGACGGCTACACTATGAGGTGAGCAGCTCTTTTGGCTTCTTCAGGACCTGGTACTCAGCTCTCTGCTCACCTCTGCTCATTATCATCTCTGCTCTATGCGTAAACATGCAGCCCTGGAGGGTGAAAGGCTCCACCCTGCAGTGCACACTGAGGGATTCTCATGTAGGAACTGGAGGCAAATGTTGCTCTGAGGCCAATGGACTATGAGAGACACCTGACCGGCTATCTAGATCAGGAAGTTTTTCGTGGTATGAATCTGTTCCTTCCTCAGAAAGGTGTACCCTTGTTCAACAGGTTCTTCAGCTTTCTATGGAATGTAGGTACATACTAGATGAGAGACTGGGCTGTCACTAAATGGAGATTTGGTTTGGAGTAAGACTTTCCCTTACCCAGAATCAAACTTAAAACAGGTTCAGCCCAAGTGACCTGCTTCCCAGACTCTCAGAGTCCACATTCCCTTAAAATAGCCAGCATACGCTCAGATAGAGTTCAATAATCTGTTTATAGATTATATTCCTTATTTAAAAGAAATGCTTAGCATCCTCACATCCCTAATGCAGGCAACACATTTGTGATTTTTCAAGGACACTGTGGTTTCATACCTAAGTGGCTGGGAACACAGACACAGAAACCACAGAACCCCAGGGCTTACATGTGTAGGGATTCTGTACCTAAGAGCCCCTGATTAAAGGCATCTTTCCCTGAAACACAGGTTCCCCCAAATCCTGCTCTTAGGAAACCTTGTGTGCTGTCTGAGTCTTTGCCTGTCTCTAGAGCTGGAATGATACATAAGGAAATTCAACCAAATCCACTGATTTGATTAATATGCATATTTCTTTTTGTTCACTGGAGCAGAATTTTATTACAGCCCCAGAAAACTTGGATTTGGTAACTTTGAACCCTTGCAGAGAAGCATAACCAGCTTAGCAGGGAAATTAGCAGCCTCATGACATGCTGTGAATATAACTTCCCAGGCCCTGGTGTCCTGAGAGATAAGAACACAGGAAGTATTTGGCCTAAGAAATTTCTCAGTCACATTCACCTTGACAGGAGAAATATTAGTATGTGAAATTATTTTACTGTCCTTGTTAGGGAGTTGGTTTAGAGTGTTCTTTTTTCTTTTGTTTTCTTCTCCTTTTTTTTTTTTTTTTTTTTTTTGTGGGCACTGGAGATTGAACTCAGAGGTACTGTACCACTGAGCTACATCCCCAACTCTTTTTCATTTTTATTTTGTAACAGGGATTCCCTATGTTATACAGGAAGGTCTTGAATTTACAATCCTCCTGCCTCAGCTCCCCAAGTCACTGGGACTACTAGTGTGCACCACTGTGGCCAACTTTTACAGAGTTTTAAAAAATAGCTTTTATTAGCTGGGTGTGGTGATACATGCCTTTAATTCAGTGACTCAAGAGGCTGAGGCAGGTGGATCAAAAGTTCAAAGTCAGCCTCAGCAACTTAGTGAGGTTCTAAACAATTTAGCAAGATCTTATCTCAAAATAAAATATAAAAAGGACTGGGGATGTGGCTCAGTGGTTGAGTGCCCTGGGTTCAATCCTCAGTACCAATAAAAAAGCTTTTCTTGGATTTATATATTGAGAAAAGGATTGGTGAGATAGTAAATGACTCTTACTCTTTTTCCTAATAGGGGCTAATTTTCAGGTTCAAGTTCCTCATGCTCATCACTTTGGCCTGTGCTGCCATGACTGTCATCTTCTTCATCGTTAGTCAGGTAAGTGGACCCTGAAGTGTCCAGGGAGAATGTCCCTGGAGAGGTACCTCTACACTGCAAGAAAACTTCTAGAGCTGCTGAAGAAAGGAACAGAGAGTCTGTCATTCTGGACAGCTGGTCAAGCTTTATTTATTTAGATCACTCTACTCTGGGTCTTGTTATCCATCCCCTGATCACATGGACTGATTGATCCTTTTAGTACAATCTTGCAGGCGGTAAAAGATGCTAAGTAAATTAAAAGCCTGCAGCAGATCGAAGGGCGCATGTTTCATTTACCTAAGAGAAATAAACTTTTCAAGCCCTGCAGCACAATACTAACAAGCAAGTATTAATTTGATTGAATCCTTATCTAGCATTAACATAGATCCTTTTACAATCTGCCATTCCTTAATTATATTGCCATTTCCACATGAAACGTTATTCAAAAGTCCCATTGATAGAAACTTATCTTTCCACTGGTTATTTCCCAAACACGAAATTTTGCTCTACTTGAAAATTTCAATAATGATAATGATAATAACTTTAGAATATTGGTGGTGACTTGCTTTGGAAGGTGGAAAGTACTTCTTAAGTTGAATCTATATTTATTTGAGCTTCACAAAAACTCTTTGAGATAAGTAGGGTAGGAATTGTTATCCCAGTTTTCCAGAATATGAAGTCTAAGGGATTTAGAGACATTCCCCATTTATTCTGTTTTCCAGCTGGGTGGATATATGGGTAGAGTCCTTAACAGTTCTGGGGTTTAATTTATCTTATTAAACGACAGTACCACCCACAGAAGGTTGCTGTAAGAATCACAGGAAGTAATGTTGCCAGGTGATTAGCAGAGCCCCATCCTAAGTGAGCGTGATTAGCTGCACTGGGGTGAATGGCAGGAAGGTTGACTGACTTGCCAAAGTACATGCAAGTCAGGGAGTACAACTCCATCCTCCTGACTCTTTTGCCAGTGCTGTGTCATTTCTGTGTTGGGACAACAGAAAGGAATTTGGTGAGACAGGTAGACTTTTGGAATAAGACTGATTTCATTCTGCTAAGCAAGTTTCCTCTAGTACAGGAACTCCAAATGGACTCCTCTAGCAACCTGGTGAAGGTTATGGGTCTCTTAGAATGCTTCTAAATGAGCTTAAAATCTTAGATTTCAAAGGAAATCACATACATATACATTCCCTTTAAAATCCAAACTATTTATATCATATATATATGATTATACATATCACAGATATCACAAGTATATTACAGATCTATATCTTCAAAAAGTAATTAATGTGACAATATCATGATTTCTATTGATGATTCACAGGTAGTACTAATATCATACTGGTTTGTTTTCTACATTTGTAATTGAAGGAAATGCTTTCAGCTAGAGACTGGTGAAAATAGAGAACTTTTTCTTATCACAGTTCTTGAGCCCCTTGAATTCTGTCCAAGGGAACCCCACATTAGGCTGTTGGCTGTTGACTACTGGGGAATGTTGATGTTGCTGGCTCTGCTAAAGGCTAAAATACTTGTGGTTAAAAATAAAACAGTAATCCAAGAGCAGTGTGGCATGCCTATAATCCCAGAGGTTTGGGAGGCTGAGGCAGGAGGATCACGAGTTCAAAGGCCGTAAGCAACTTGGCGAGACCCTGTCTCAAAATTTAAAAAAATAAAAAAGGTTGGTGATGTGGCTCAGGGTTCAATCTGGTACCAAAAATAAAAAATAAAAATAAATAAAACAATAACCTGTATTTCCTCCTATGTTCAGTTCACCACTTCTGCTTTGACCTGCAACAGTGCTATGTTTGTATCAGTGTTTATATATAAAATGTTGGAAACTTTGCTCTACACTCTGAATAAACTGTTTCCAATTCTGAATGAGTTTTTTATTCAACCAGCTAAGACTCAAACACCCATTGTCAAGTAAGGATGTCTGAGGCCTGAGTCCTCCCTTGGCCAATTCCCTTATGTGACCAAAATGCTTTCTGGTTCTTCCAGTCTCTCATCGTGACAACTGGCCAGGTCTGCCAGGCCGAGAGAGGGGAAGAAGAGAGTGGTCTGAGGAATGAAGGGCACTTTCTACTCTCTGCTCCCAGGAAGGCAGAAAGGAAGGGTACTTCAGTCTTAAGGAATGCTTCTGCCACTTTAGAAAGCTGGGGTCCTTCTCCGTGCACCCCCACCTCACTGTCTTGTCTCCAGAGTGCCTTCTACCTGAAGTGAAGAGGGATCTGATCCTTAAATTGTTTTCACATTGCTAGACTTTAACCTTGTACATGTTTAATTAGTGTACTTTTAAAAGCAGGGGAGGCCATCTTCCAAGGTGCATAGTTTGTGGCTTTTCTGTGGAGAAAAAGATTAATATTCCATTGCCCCAGTATCCGGCTCCAGCCTGTGGCAGGCTTTTTATATCCACTGCGATAGTTGGCCCGGAGTGGATTTCAACTCTGAGGGGGTAGCAATGAGGCCTTTTGAATTCCATTAGCTCCTCACATTCCTCCTGCTGGGTTTTTTTTTTTTTTTAAGGTTTATTTATAGACATCTAAGACGTTTTCCGGCATAACTCTCGGTGTCCCAGGTACTGTATTAATATAGTCATCAGAGGATTTATTTTCTAATGTCATTTTGGAATGTCAGAGCAATGAGCTCACCTGAAAGAAAACCTATTGGGTAACTTTTTGAAATGGATCCCAGCCCTAGGTAAAAGGAATGTTTTAAAACCCCCATTATACTCTCAGGCTTGCTGGGAGAGCTTGCATTTAAGCCCCCTGAAATATAATGCAAGGGGATCTCGCCAGGATATTGAAGCTGTGAGGCTGGGAATGAAAGACCCACAGGAAGCTGTGGAATGCGGTGACCTTGAGGCTTTGTAGCTGGGGACTGAGGTGCAGTCTTTTAATGCCTGCCATTTTAATGGCCTCAGTCATAGCAACCAAGAGATGGTACATCACAGTCTGGTCTTTCGGTCCTTTCCCTCTGGAAAAGAAAGAGGCGTTCCGTTCAGAGGTGGTGGCAGTAGGGAACAGAAGTGCAATGCAGGGGAGAAGGTCACTGGTCTTCACTGAGGGGACCCCCAGGTGCCTGACATTCAGGTCAAGCCACATGCGGCAAACTCCCAGAGAGCCTGTCTTCAGCTCTTTTGTGTGTATGTGTGATCACTTCATTCTGTGACTTATAGAGGAGATGTTTCCGGTAAGAGAGCCTGTGTTTGGGATTTGGAAATCTTGTTGTTAAGTGGAATGCTGGTTGTCAAGACTACTGGGTGTAAAGGATTTGACCTTCACTTGGCTCCAGGGGTATAATTGGGTGGTTTCACACAAAAGTAACTTGTTGAGATGTAAAATCAGGAAAAACAGGAACTTTTAGAAATAAGACTTATGCAGAGGGTTAGATGATTAAAAAAAAAAATGGTTTGGGCTACCTGATTTTTCTCTCTGAAAGTTTAAAAGGAAAGGAATATTAGTTATAGTTGGGTCTACAAGACTTGCTCTGGTGAGGCTACTAATTGTGGTTCCTATTGGTGGGAATGTGCTCAGAGCTCAGGATATCTCAGGCATGAGTAACTGAGAGAAAACAGGAAAAAAACACATTCCAGTCTTTGAACAGTGGAGGTACACTATCTCGACAGTTCATTTATGCAGTTCAGCTTTTTGCCATGGCTGGAAATAATGTATTTATAGATTACAAATTCAGTAGATTGGTGATTCTACAACTCCATTCTAAACAATATACATGTCCCAGAGCAAAGAAGGGGACATGAATCTGCTGTCTCCTCAGTCAGGCCAAGCTCCTTTGTGCCCACATACTATGAGCATCTCATTCTGCGGTTCTAAGGTGAAATTATATTTTGTATATATATGCAGTGTATTATATGCCATACATTACTGATCTAGAATATAGTGATATATGCTACTATACAAATTTGAATATGCAAACCTACATGAATGTATGTGCATGAGGGTATATATGTATATATACCTTACCAGGCCTACAGTCCCAGTGTGTCATGGAGATCACATATGTATACACACACACATGCATGCATGCACATACACACATACACACACAAACAATAAACAGTGAAGTGAATTTCCAAAAGAAATTTGGCCCTACATGGCAGTTGATGCCTTCACAGATTGACCCTATTTACAATAGTATTTTACTTTTGTGTCACATGATGGTTAAGAGCACCTTATTCTGGAGTCAGACCCATGACTTGTAACCCAGCAGTCTTGGGCAGGATACTACACCTCTCTGTAGCACAATTTACCCCTATGTTGAGTAGAAACATTACCTACCCACCTCACAGAGTTGCATTCAGACTAAATGATACTTCTGTATAAATGCTTGGTGTAGCACCTGGGATGGAATGAGCATTTAATACATTAAATGTATGAGCATTAAAAGAATCAGCTTTGCTCATATCTGTGTTAACCGCTTGTTTTAAGTGATAATAAAGGAATACAACAGAGAGTGATACTTAAATTAATTCATGCTTGTTACCCCTGGGCATCTCCTCTCACTTGTAAATGCAATTATTATGACTGACTACAGACTGCAGTATTTTCTTTTTACTTTTTGGTCAGAAATTTCTTGAGTGGCTGTTTCTGCTCCCACTTTCCGTTTCCATGTGGTTGTACTGGTGTCCTAGCATTTTCATGTACTTCTACCCCATTCATTCTGCAAACGTCAGTTGAGCATCACTGAGTATGAGGCATGCAAGTTGGTGTTTCTAAAGATGGATCAGTTATCTGATCCTAGAAAGAATTAATTCCATTAAAGTTGTCAGTACTGGGTGTTCCCAACTCGGAACACAGGACGTAAGCTCTCTTACAGGCCCTTCTGCTTGCAGAAGCGCTGACTGCCCTAACAGCTAACAGAGTATAAAAACAGCCATATCCCATCTTATTTACAGCTCCTTCAGCCTACCCCCCCACTTAAACCCACATGGGGGAGTTCCCTCTGTTAGGACGGTGGGTCTATGCATTTGCAGGAACTATCTTAAAGCTTCCTTTCCCCTTTCATTATAAGCATTAAAAATCATCATAAGATGCTCTAAGTACCATAGGGGTTTTAGTAAATTAGGCTATATGGGACTTAAAAGTATGAAGAGTGACATTCAGAGATGTTTCTAAGAAGTCCTAAATCACTTGAATGCTGATGTATGACCTAAAATCAGGAATGGTGATAAAAATCCTTCTTTGTCTAAAACCACTCCTGAACATTTTCTATATAATGAATTATTTTCCAAAATAAAGAAGACTTTATAGTGGTGGTTTGTTTATGACTCACAAAAATGAACATTTATATATCATGAAAGCCAAACTAAAACTGGTAAGTCTATTAGTTGGGTAACCTGGTTCCCTGACACTCCAGGTCTTGCAAAAGGAAAAGCCTGCACTTAGCACTTTACCAGGCTGACAGCCCCAATAGGTCATGGGGAACATAGACAGAACTGTGGGAAGCCTGCTCACTGTATCATAAGTAGGAGGTGAGATCAACCTGCTTGTTCAAGTCAGTAACATTTAGATTCAGTTCGCCATCTTACAACTGAGAAGTAACTCCTAGAGAAGGTTTATATAATCCGGGCTCATTGCACTGTCACAATAACATTTATCTAGTACTTTCTTTTATTCCCATTTTACAAGTCCTATAGCACGGAGAAGTGGTCAGAATCATTTCAGTGACCTCACAGCTGGTACACATTATTAGTCACTCAGCTCAACGGCTCTGTTGACAGTTCTTGGTGTAATCCATATGTCTTCAGGCCACCTTTAAAACAATTACCACGTCATTAACACAGACAAAAGCAGCTTCAAAACATCTCTTGCAGAATTGTAAAGCATATGAAAGGTTCATAATTACCTTTATGAGTGACTTACCTAGAGTGACATTTTATAAATATCTAAGACATTGCTTATTGTATGCCAGGCAGTTTCTAGGAGTACTTTTACTTGATTCTCCTCCATGACCTTGTAAGTTTCTATTTTACACTTAAGGAAACTAAAGCTCAGAGTTTTCATCTTACTTGTCTTAATAAACAATGAGTGGTATGGCCTTGCTGTGCATTAGCCTGCGTTCATTGCACACCTGTGGTGCATTGGACACTGAGGATAGGCAGCAAGCAATCCAGAGCTGATGCCTGCCTACAGGGAGTTCACATCTAGCTGGGAAGTCCACAGAGAAGGAATTGTGATTGTGGAGAGGAGTTAGGCTCAGACATAGGCTCTTTAACTGAGAGATCACAATAGATGGTTATTGGTAGGAAGGGACACTCCCCAGGTGATGCTAATATGTAGCCAAAAGAAGAACTACTGACTTTGTTCCTGATGCACATTAAGCCCTCAGTAGACCTCAGTTTATACTGGTATGATTCACATTAAAATATGGAGCCTTACATGGCCCTTGGCTTTTTCCATATGTAAAAGAGTCCTGGTTTTTGTGTTGGTTGGTTTCTGTATTAGTGTTATGTTTCTTCTTTGTTCCAATAGAATGTCACTTTCCTTTTCCGCAGGTGACTGAAGGCCATTGGAAATGGGGCGGCGTCACAGTCCAAGTGAGCAGTGCTTTTTTCACAGGCATCTATGGGATGTGGAACCTCTATGTCTTTGCTTTGATGTTCTTATATGCACCATCCCATAAGAACTATGGAGAAGACCAATCCAATGGTGAGTCCCAGCCTCTTTAGCACAGCTTCATTCAGGATAAGCAGGCTTGTTCTACAAGATTTAAATGGCTGAAGCTCTGGGTTTACCATCTTCCTCCAAGTGTCTCCCTAATACTGAGATATAGTGAATGAGAGCACCCCCAAGGAACTCTAGAGACATAAAGCAAAAGCCAGCACAACTCAGACACTTCAGGTCCTCATTTCTTAATGTCTAAAATGTATTGGGAATATTTCATTCTATTCTAAAATAGGTCCCAATTTAGTACAAAAATCAAATTTGCTCTCTTCAAATTTTAAGCAAAATTAACTATTGGAAATAGTATTACATTTTTTCTTCCAATTTGAAAAGATCCTAAAATATGACATAGAGGAAGTCTGGGCCCTGAGAGTGGAAGATGAAATGGTCTCATTTTTCCTGCTCAGATTTCATCAAGGTTTATGGGGTATTCCCCCACCCCACCCCCACCCTTTCTTTCTTGTTGTCACACTAGGGATTTAACCCAAGACCTTGCACATCCTAGGCAAGTGCTCCCACTACTGAGCTACATCCCCAACCCTTCCAAAGTGGTTTTTGAAAACATTCAAGCCAGTGGTCCTTCTCCTGTCTCCAGAACTTTCCTATCTTTCAGTACTACTGTGTGCTATCTTTTCTTGTCTTATAATCACAGAACCTGGATATGTTGATACTCAAGAAACCTTAGAGTATTTAGCCTCTCTGATCATGTTAGAGACGAAGAAACTAAAAGAGAAGCGCTTGCCAGGAATTTCTTGGCTGGCCCTGTCAGAGAATAGGTATTATTGTTGCCCAGGCCAGTGCTGTTAACATGGGATAGGTGACTGGGTAAGCAACTGATTTAACAGATCTTTGAGGTTTGGCTCCAACTTTATTCACTCATCTCTTTTTCATATCTGTTTTACCTTAGCTATGTATTTGCTATTCCCCAAACATAAGTGAACTTTCTCAAATGGACTAATGTAATGTAACTCTATCTTGGTGCAGAGAACAAGGTAGCAGTGAAGTGGATTGACCTCACTTTTAGGAATTGCTTAATGGGTGTGTTGAAGGAATGGATTCCATATTCTGCCTTTATCTGGTCCTGATGAAACCCCTACCCATCTTTTGGGTCCAGCCAAAATGCTGCCTTCTCTTTGAAACCTCCTGATCAACCCAATTAAAATCTAGCAAATTACATCTTACAGAATGTTATTACATGGGATGTTGGTAGGTTTACTCAACCAGATAAGCTCCAGTTAGGTTGAACAGCATTAATGAGGTTTTCTTCTAAGTCATCCAAATGCCTTTAGTACATTAATTTGTACCATAAGTCTTTTTAGAAGAGGTGGGGGTAACAGCATTTCCTTCAACTATTAAATCACTTGTCCCTGGAGCCCTTTCCCCTGACAGTATGTCATTTGGAACTGGCATCCCAGGGAGCAGGGCTCCAGTTTTAACTTGGTAGTTGTGAGATCAGTTTGTCCATGCCACTGCTTTCTTTGCTGCAACATTTACTCCTGAAGGGCAGTAAAGATGGTTCTTAAAGATGCTTTAGAATGGTTTAGAAAGATGTTGTATGAAGTAATATTTTATAACTAAGAGTTCTAGATCAGCCTTCGTCTTTCACACATGGGCCTGTGGTCTTGAGAACAAGAGGAAGAAAAAGAGATAGAAACAAAAAGGAAGACAGAGAAGAGGGCCTCTGGGTGAGGGGTCAAGTGTAATGGAGGAGCCTCAGCTACCTTCTGTCTTTGTACTGTTCTGACCACTTCCAACTGACAGCATCCTGTACATGAGACTTCTCATCCCTTCTATACCTTCATCTATTTGGATTCAAGACTACTTGTGATAGTTTTAGTTCCATCTCTGGCCATGGGTCCTGAGTAAGAGTAACGACCTCACCTAACTACCCACTGTTCTGCTCTCAGTTTGACCAGCTGTCTTTCTAGAAGGTTTGTAAGCTAGACAGCCACCAGCTTCCATTCCAGTGCTAGCACTCAGTACTGTTGCCATATGCATGGGAAGTAGGGGTGTGCAGCCTCTGGAACACGGACCTCCACAATGGCAGCAGGAAGGGATTTCAGGCTTGCAGACAAGAACCTTGATTTCATTTCACAGTCATCCTGTTGGACTTTGACAAACCACATGGCCTGTCCTTGACTTAAGTAGATGGAGTTCTTGTCTTCCAAGGAAATTCCACATAAAGCAATGCCTGCACTTCCTGGATGGTGTCATAGCACTAATGAGTTGCAGTGGTTAAGTACTGACTGTGTGCTGCCATTCTCTATGCACATAAGCCATTCTGGTTGTTTTACTTTCACGATCACTGGCAAACCTCTTAACCCTCTGTGCACCACTTCTCCCAACAGTAAGTGGTCTCTCTTAAGTCTTTGGAATCTTTTGTCACTGAGTGGCAACCCAGGTGATGAGATCTGTCACAGGTAAGGAGTATCCAAATACTGGCAAGAATGCCTAGTTCCAGCTCAGTTAGGCCAATGGCCCTGCAGAGCCATATTTTAGGTAAATTCCATGGAAACCTAAACACAACAGCTCACCTAGACTTGAAATCTTACAATTGAGAATCAGAACTCAATCAGTTTTTTGTTGAAGACAGTTTGAGTTATTTTCCAAGAAAGCCCAAAAACTAGTTCTCAACAGGAGGCCTTATCCCTGGATGACCTGATAGGTTTTTGGAAGCATTTGTGGTTGCTTTAGATTAACACTGTCATTGGAATGTGCCACTGGCACTTAGTGTCCACATTCTAGAGATGCTAAATGTCTTGCAATGAGAAAAATAGGCTTTTGCAATAAATAATTTTCCTACCTCTAATGTCAGCAAAGCCCTGGTAAAAGATGTTCTTCCAGCATTTTGGTGGTCATACTGCTTTGGGACTCTATGCTGATAATAAACACGAAAGCCTTGTGCTTTAGTAGTTTTCCAGTGGTGGCATGATTCACTGTGACTTCATGGCTTGAACCCTGGCAGCTGGTGCCCTGTGCTTTCTGGTATGGTACCATGACCTTATGCAGTTCATAATGGGTTCTCTGAACACTTTCCCTTTGTACCTCTTCATCTGTCACCAGGATGCACAATGTATCCTAGGAATTATGGAGCATTAGCCAAGACTCCTTGGAAAGATTTCAGAATATTCCATGGAAACCTAAACATGAACCCTCAGGAGGATATGCTGCATTTTAAAGTTTCCTGGGTGTCTGAATGGCATTTCCCCTCTCCCTCAGTCTTCCCATGTTCCCTTTTAATTAGCTTGGGTTACCCCCACACACACACCTTCCCGCTTACTTCTAGGGCCTAGAGCCAAGAATTCAGATCTCTTGCTATGGAGAGTGAATCCCAGGTGTGTAGTGCTTCTTTTCTTCGTGAGATAGATCCTGGTGAATTGCTGGGGGAAAGAAACCATTTCCAGGAACTTGACAAACAGTTTCTGATGCCAAAGGGGACATAAAAGGGAAAGAACTATAGAGGAGTGTTCTTTTGTTTAAGGGTGGAGAGATGCCAAGAAACAAGAGAAGGAGATGGATCGGAAAGAAATAGATGTTTGCTTCTCCCTTTGGTCATGGAATGCACAGAGAAGAACAAAATGGGCAGCAGGTTCAATTGAGGGTCACTTTCCAGACAGCATTTCCCCTCATGAGTTTCTGTTTCTGTTTCACTGAGTGGATCAGAGAGTGACCCTTGACAAATGAACTACTGAGAACCACAGTACTTAGCACTGTGCTGCATTGGATAAGATGGAGGGACAAAGATGGCCCTTGCTCTCAAGGAGACATTAGCCTGGTCTGGGGGAGTAGGTATCCTCAACTGTGTCCTGAAATACAGGACCTGGCAGGACATCTCCAAGCCAGTGTGCTCACTGCTGATGGGCACGGCAGACATTGGGGGCTCCTCCTGTTGCTTGATTTCCCAGAGCTACAGTGGTAGTGCAACACATTCACATGAATTGTTGAACATTTAGGGTCGGCCCTCTGTGTTCTTGGGTCCCACATTTTCAGACTCAGCCAACCACAGATTAGATATATCCTAAAAAACAAAATAAAGCATCTGTACTAAACATGTACAGACTTCTTTTTCTTGTCATCTGTTTTTATACAATACAGTATAGCAACTGTGGGCATGACATTTACAATGTATTAGGTAGTATAAGTAATCTAGAGCTGATATAAAGTATTCAGGAGAATTACTTAGTTCTATGCAAATACTATGGCATTTTATATGAGGAACTTCAGTATCTACAGATTTTGGTAACCTTAGGAGGTCTTGGAACCAACCTTCCATGGATACCAAGAGACACCTGTATATGTGTAATCATCTTGTGTGTACATGTGTGTACATCTATATGTGCATCTTGTGTGAAACACACACACACACACACACACACACACACACACACACACATATATATATAATTTTATGGCACTTGCAGATAAATGGATGGAATTGGAGGATGTCATGCTAAGTGAAATAAACCAATCCCAAAAACCAAAGACCATTTTTAAAAATTTAACAAAGATGTTCTCTTTCCTTCAAGGAGCATTTACATTCTTTTTTTCCTGCTGCTGACTTTTCATTAAAGCTGTTCTTTTCACCTGTTGCCATAACCAATTTGCGAATCATTCTGGATGGCTTCCCAGGCAGAAATGAACTGGAGTGAGCTGATCTTAACCCTTTTCTTGGAGCAAAAGCACTGTCCCCCAGGGGTACAACAGCAATGCCCTGTACTCATGAAAAACTGTCCAACTCAGTAGGTCACCAATCCATGTGAGAAAAATAAAGTTAGAGAAAGTCATGAAGTTAGAAATTTCTTGATTGGAGCTTTTATTTTTGTGTTCTTTTGCCTGCACAATTCTTGACAGAATGTTTTGGAAGAATTATGAGAAACAGTATTCCTGAGTGAATGACTACAGGGAAGGGAACAAGAGATGCCCTGATTGCCACTCTGTCCTTCCTGTTTCTGTTCACACTAAATATCTAATGTCTGATGCACTCAATCTCCTGGAGGCAACAGCAGTATTCCCAGGTCCTGTGTCTTGGTAGGCAACTACTGTGGGCTGCTAGCATTACTTTGGGAAGCTGCTGCTTGTTTCACAGGAATGGTGGCTTTAGCTTTTGTTGTCTCCATAAATGCTTGGATTGAGTCATGGATCCTGACAGTGCTTGACACCCCTGCTGTCACCCCCTGGTGTTATATTGGATGATCCACCCTAGGCCAGCCTCGCTTTCCCTTGATGTCTGTGAGTGGTGATGGAATTGTTCTTATCACCAGGCTGGACCCTGACTCTAAAGTGGCTCTCAACAGCCTTCTCCCATTTCCTGGTAAAGGTGGGAACAACACAATAGTCCTTTGCCAGCCTGTACCACCTGCTCTGCTTTTTGAGGTCAAGTACTTTCTTCTTCTTGCCTCTTCCAGGGCTATTGTCCTATCAGTGACCTGAACTTTCATACCCCTGTCACTTAAAATCACCTTCTCTGTGTCTTAGAATTACTGCCACCCCAACCTGTTGGGGGAACTTCAGTTGCCTTCTTGAGGAGAACTTTTCACTTCCTTAAATGCACTAGTTTTATAGGGCTGCTATAACAAATACTACAAACTTAGTGACCTAAACAACAGAAATTTATCTTCTGATAATTCTGGAGGCTGAAAGAAAGAGATTAAAAAGTCAACAAAATCGATTTCTTCTGACAGCTGGCTTGGAGATGGCCACCTTCTCCCTGAATCCTCACATGGTCTTCCCTCTGTGTGTATCTATCTTCTAGTCCCCTTCCTTTCAAAGGACACCAATCATTTTGGGTTAGGGCTCACATCAATTATTTCATTTTTTACTCAATTACCTCTTTAAAGACCCTGTCTGCAAATACAGCACCATTCTGAGGTATTGGGGGTTAGAACTTCAACATATGACTTTGCATCGGGGGTACAATTCAGTCAATGATACTAGGATTTCACTCCAAACTTCTAAGTTTTATCTTGTCCCTCTCCTTGGAGTCAGTTCTTCGTCTTGAGTGTCTGGAGGTGCTATGAAGGTAGATAGGAAATGGCTCCCTGTTGCCTGGTATAACTCTGTGTTTAAAAGGGATTGAGAGATGATTGGACCCAGGGTCTCTAAACCTTGTCTCACCAAAACCACTTGTCCCAGGAAGGATCCTCAAAGCTGAGCAACCCCAAGGCACATGTGCTCTCCGCATGAGAGTTTGTCCCTAAATCCTGGTGGGGAATACCAGTGCTGATATGCTAGGCTAGACCCAGCCAGGCAGAGCAGGGAGGAGCAGGGCTTCCTGCAACAGATAAATACTGATGGGTGTTTTAATGAACATTTTCTACACACTAGATGCTGTGCTGGGTATTTATTTTCTTTAAAAAAGAAAAAATAAAATAAAAAATAATACTGCTCAGCATTTTATTTTTTTAATATGTTAATTCTGTTAATACCCAAACTGTAGGGAAATATAACATGAAATAGCAGTCTTTTGCATAGAGATAATTAAGCTTTACAAAGACCACACCATTCTTGTTTTTCTCATTTTACTGTAAACTAGGGACATCATTATAAAAAGCCATCATTCAAGCTTAGCTTTGGAGGTGAATGAAAGAGAAGTTGTTGTGGGCCTAGGGAAAATTCCACCAAAAAGAATACAGTTAAGGAAAGAACATATGCTCTGGAGATAGACACAGATGGCTAGGAATCCTGGCTCCGGCAAAGCCTGTACATGACCTTGAGAAAGAGTTGAACTCATGGTGTGGGAACACTCTGGCTTCCACTCTTGAGTAATGGGATTCTTAGTTTGCCTCCATGGTTGTGAGGATACAATTAGGAACTGCTAATAATAGACCTTTATTCTCTCTCAGTATCTGTTAATAAACCTCAGAGTGGGCATAGCATTATTCCTTCTTTTTATTGAAGTGGCCATAGGTACACAAATGATTGTCATAAAATGCTGCCTGTTTTAAGCTGTACCCAATGTGTGTGGCTTTCTTGGTCCTCATCAGGCCTTCCAGGCAATTAGAACCAAGCAACACTACACATCTGTGCATGTGACACTACAGATGTGCATCCAGTACTGTAGTCTTTTGAGATGAAATGGGAGCCAGAGGTTGGGTCACTACCCAAAGGTTATCAAAAAGTAGCCTTCATTGTAATTCAAAAACTGAGATGAGCTGATATTGTAACCAGAGAGAAGGTTACTGCAGATGGAAGAATACTTTTATTTTTCTCTTTTGCTTTGCTTTTTTTTTTTTTTTTCCTTTTTTTTTTTTTTCTCTTTCTCTCCAATAGGAAGCATATCACATTTTTAAAAGGGTTTCTTTTTGTCTTAGTTGGGAAGAGACTTTGAGCATGTTTGTGCACTGAGCACTAGAAGCCAAGAGAGAGGGAGACTAACAGATGGAGCAAGACCTTGGCAGAAATAGGAGTTGATGGGATTTGGAGACAAATGGAGGGATCCCCACTCCTCTAAGTTACTGCCATATTCCCACATCCATTCCCTGAGAGGAGACATTGCCCTTCAAGGTACAATAAACACACAGGAGAATCATAGATTTTGCTACACAGAATCCCATTGATCTGGGTCCTCATCCAGCACATTAGAGAAATTACTTACACCTCAGTGGCTTCCCATCTTACAAGGAAATCCAGGGCATGCTAAGCCCCCAACAGTGCATATGGCAAATACTCATAAATAACAGCTCTCCTGTCAGTGCACTGATTTGTGCACTAAAAATTTATCAGATATAAAAACAGAATTAATATACTGAACATTGGTCCAAATTATTGTATATTTCTAACTGTAACACATTGCATGCGGACTTCATACTTTACTGGCAGACTCCTTGGCTGTCAGAAACTTGAATATTGAGGAAGAGATGGCAGAACCTAAAGACTGAGAGTGTGGATCCTGGAGCTGCATTGCTCTGGTTTGAATCTCACATCATTGTTGATTAGCTGGGACCTTGAGCAAGTTACTTAACCTCTCTGTGCCTCAATTTCTCCACAACAGAACAAGAATGATGATAGTAGTGTCTCTGTCTGAGGATTGCATGAGGATTAATGCACTAATATTTGTGCACTGTTTAAATCTGTGTCAGCCATGTGATTCGCACTATTATATAGTTATCCAAAAAAATCACAGCTATTTTCACTGTTTCTTCAAGTGATCTGCAGAATCATACACTTTTCCTGGGATCTGCTGATTAGAAGCACATTTTGGGTTTAAAGAATCAAATCTTTCCTTCAAAAGCTGAGCAGAATTCCATTTCAGTGTCTCTTTCTAGGAAGTCACAGGTAAAGGGTTTCCTTAGGTAAACACTGCTACTTGGGGGGGTCAGGACTGTCTGAAACTCTGATGACTCACACAGACATGCAGATCATGAGACTGGCTCTGAAGTTTTGATGGCTTGCCCAGGTATGCAAATCTAGACCTGACTTTCTTTGATCTACAAGTGGGAAGCTTATACTTCACCTGCTTGATGGAGGCGTGAACTACAAGTTGCACTGGCAAGAATACAAGTTAGCAACCTGAGAAAATCTGCCCATTGTACAAGGAAAGGTTCAGCTTGACCGTAGGCAGTCATGGTCAAGTCTTTGACCAGCTTTACTTTGCACCTAACTCCAGCTCAAGGGCAGATGTATTGGATGTGCAGGAAGCCGGGTTACTATCTCTTTAGTATCTTCTCTGACCAAGTCCTAACAGCTATAGGCTGCTGTTTAATAATAGGACAGATTTTGCTGTGCAACACTGAGAAATAGGTCTACAATGGAAAACTAATACCATGTGGCTTCTCTGAAGGGCATGTGGATAACCCCTAAGATCTAAAACCTTAGGATCCACTGATACCCAGGATATTAGTCCTAAGTATAGGGTCAGGGTTTCTTCCAAATTATGATACAGAAACCCAGCTTGTTTTTTTTTTTTTTTTTTTTTTTTTTTTTTTAATGCTAGAAACAAAAATTTCAGTCTCCAAAAATACCATATGTGCACAGCACTGACACAAGTTTTACTTTTTATTCCCTAGCAAGCCTATCTACAAGTATTCATGTATATGTGCACCCTAACACACAAATGAACTGGGTGTTATTGATTCTGTTTGTTTGCCATTTTCCTTTCACTAGTTTACATTCTAATAGCAAATAGCAGACTATTAAGGGCTTAACTTGCAGAAACTTTTTCTTGCTAACCGAGGAACCGCCACATTACTGCCCCTCTATCCACTGAGGATAAGTTCAAGACCCTGGTGCTGTGGCGTCCCTAGGGGAGAAGAAAATTTGGAGCATGTTTTGATACTCATTTCCCTGAAATCCTTTCAAGAGATAACAAAAGAATTAGGTGAGGACCTTCCTTACTGCTCTCTTGGGTTCCCTGGATGAATCGTTCTGCAAAATCTTAGTTCATTGGCTAGGGAACTCGGTTTTTTTGTTTGTTTGTTTGTTTGTTTGCTTTTTCCTGGTTACCTTCCCAATTCAACCTTTTTCTGAACTTTTACTCTACACTATTTTTGGTCTTTTGTTGAGGGTAAAAATACCTATTTTCTTTTATTCTTACCCTTTCATCTTTATCTCCTTACCAGCAGAATGTCATGGGACCTCAGGCCTCAATCAGTGGGAACTCTAAATCACATCTGAGATAAAGGGGCACTCCCTATCCCTTTTTGTATGAATCCCCCATTTAAACTTTGCCACTCAGTCTCAAATAGCAGCTTTCTGTACTTCTTTGCCACTTCCTGACTTTACACAGATGGGTTCCTGCTCTCCTGTATACATTCCTTCCATGATACCTAAACTGTACTAGGGACTATGCTCCAGAGGAGGGAGGAGAGACAGAGGGAGAGGGGATCCATATGGCCTGGATGCATTACGTCCCAGATCTTTCTGAGGACACTCAGGAGATCTTATGTCCTGCTATGCAGCGACTCAACTTCATAAGAAAGGAAGGTGATATGATAGGCTTGGAAACTCCAGGGGACACCCTACTTCCCACACATTTTTCTCTTCTGTCCAGATGAGAAACAATTACACAGGGAAGGAAAATGGAGATCCCAGATATGGATTGGCTTTCTTTTTTCTTGAGAGCTTTCTCTTAAGGTAGTGCTGTAAGCTACTCACATACCAAGCTAAATACTTGTTGCTTCTCTCTCCTGCTACAGATATCAAGATGATTTCTTATCAGGGTTGCTTATCTCAACTAGGGCTTGGCTGCTGAAATGATTAACTCTCAGACTCTTTGAGACCAGAGAGGTGAGGGGAAAGTGTTACTTTTCTAAACTAAAGACACACCAGGACTTAAATGAATGATATTTCTATTTTTTTTCTCCCTGTTTCATGTGTGTCCTCACTCCCCTCCCTCCCTCCCTCCCTCCCTCTCCCCTCCTCTCTCTCCTTCTTCCCCTCCTTTCCCTGGTCAAAGGCCCTTTTCTCCCTTAGAAGATGAGAGACTCCCTTAGAGCAATATACCCCATTCCTGGGTCTGAAAGAGCTTAAGTGACTCATCCAGAAGATACCTGAGAGGTTGGTCTCCCATGTCTTGAGCATCCCCTCAAACACAGGGTTGACCTGAGATAGCTTGTCGGAGGGACCTGACCTGGTGTGATAGTCAAGGAAGCTACACCATTAATCACCATATACAGTTGGACACTGTAGTGGCTGACTTTGTTAATCTTTAAACTTCTGCTATGAATCTAAATCCTGAGGACAACCCCTTTCCTGTCTTCCCTCACCCCCTTCTCTAACCTGTCTCTGCAGCCTCTCATTTCTCCAGCTAAACCTGGAATGTGATGTGGAGTCTGTATTGTGATATGCTGTCAACTAGAAAGGCTAGAAAGCATTCTGGAACCTCTGATTTTTACCAAAATCATGCTGATTCATGTGCTTATTTTCACATTCTCTATATTCAATACTTGGGAAAGTAAGTAATTCCCATCTTGAATTGTTGCTTTAATAGAAATCTTCTCCTTTGGTCTTAAGTAGGGAGATAAAAGTAAAGATGTCTTTAAAATTATTAACCCACATTTTTCTAGGTGACTGGCAATCAAGAGTATTGGTTTCTATAAAATGTCTGGAGTATAATGTCCATTGTTTTTAGGACTTTTCTTTTGACAGGAAAATTGGTAACTAGGCTTGTGTGATAACCATGGTTTTCATGGGTAAATTTGGTTTAATATAAGTTGAATAAACATTTATTAGTGTGTTTGTTAGAGGAGACATCTGATTAATCTGCAAGTTAAAATACAAACACATTTACTGCTAGATAGAAATTCAAGTACTCAGCTTTATAAGAAAATAAATTTATATTATGGTCTCTTAGGAAATGCATTTTTATAAATTGATGGTAAATGGAAAAAGAGTTAAAGACTGCCTTGCTTCCAGGCCTAAACTAAAAGCAAAATTACTAAGAGTTAAACCTCTAATTAACAGATGTAACTTTATTTTAAAAAAATGATTTAATCTGTGTTTGGATTGGGAAAAGTCTAAAAATAAAGTATTTCATTTCATTAAAAAGGAGAAATTTGCCTAAATTCAAAAAAATTTTAAGGATTGTTTCCAATTGTAAACTTAAGAGTCAGCAATTGAAGAAAAGGTGATATAAAAAAAATTATAGATATGAGGATATATTTTGGTAAAAAAGGTTAAAATAAAAAAGGAATGTTTTGGATGAAAAAGTATTAAAATAAGATTGTTGTCCTAAAGTTGAAGATAAAAGAGAGAGGACAAACCTAAGGATGTAAACAAGTTGTAGAACGTCTAAGTAAGTTGCAGAAAGTTTGTGAATATACATCTTAAGAAATATGAATAGGTGATTATGTTGGCTTTAATTAACATAATTAAATGTATTTAAGAGTTTTCTAAGGTCAAAATTCAATGTAGTGATATAGAAGTCTAATTCTCTCCCAAAACGAGGTTTTACTTAAAACATTGATCTGCTCCTATTTATCAAGAAAATTTCATGTTTCTATTAGATTTTGTTACTTAGGGAAACTAAGTTTTAAAAGAGTTAGGTAATTATTCTTTTATACCTATCTGTTTTAAAGTCTTTTAAATGATTACTTTTTAAGTGAGGTTAAATAAACAAGTTATTTTATGCTATTATAGTATATTTGAGGCCCTTAATATATATGAATATATATCTGAGGACTAAATATGTTTGTCTGAGCTTTGTCCAAATGGTTTTTAAAGTTTATAGAATGAAAACTATGTAGGCTTAATATACGCAAGGTAAATAATATGTGTTCTCCTTTATACTTAAACTTATACTAAACTTTAAATATATAATATGTCCACTCTGCCATTTAAAAACCTGACTTACAACTGTTTAAGTACATACATTTTTATTGTTATATAAATGAGATGCACTTATACATCAGATAATGTCTATTTCTAATTATTAACACTGTTTCCTAAACTTATAAGAGATTCTAAATTTTACTTTAAAAGCTAAAAATAAGTTAATACATAGACATCTGTGTAATTGTGATGCTAATTATTTCTGGCTTTTTTGTATATTGGGTGTATTTATTTTCTCCAAGTATATAAGTTCTTTTAAATGTAACACTTAGGAGAGTACTTTACCAAGCTGGTATTCTCCAAACTAAAGCTGTTTGTAGTGATAGCCTCTTTCAGACTTATATAAAAATAATAATTTTGGTTGGTGATCTGTTTATGACATTTAATGTTTTATAACTAATAAAGGTAATCAGTTGTCAATAAGTTACATATAAAATTTGTATGTTGCTCTTTATGCTGGGATGGGAATTTTAAATGTATTTTTGGAAGTTATTAAGGAGAACCTGATTTGTTTAAGGGTTAAACATGTGGAATGTGGAAACATTCTGCCACTTTTTCCACAAAAAGGAAGTTTAAGAGCTCTTTTAGCCTTTCTGATTGATTCACATTTCAGATGTAATTTTTATTATGTTAACTGATATTCAGATAGACTCAGGAAGCAATATATGAAAACCTTGTTTTCTTATACTCGTAAATAGAATATCTTAAAAGGGGTAAAGGTCAACTTCAAAAATAAAGCACTTTAACTAAGATCTGTCAAAAGGCCAGCCTCACCTGAGACAAGGCCCTGCCATCCATCCTACTCCATATTAGGATGGCCCCACAGTAAGCTAGAATTAAGCTCACTAGTTGTTATATTCAAAAGAGATCCTTAGAAAGATTCCTGTGATCCAAAAATAAAAAGGGATATAATACGAAACTAACTAATAGTTTTTTTTAGGTTTTGTTTTTTTTTTATTGTAAACAAATGGGATACATGTTGTTTCTCTGTTTGTACATGGCGTAAAGGCATACCATTTGTGTAATCATAAATTTATATAGAGTAATGTTGTTTGATTCATTCTGTTATTTTTTCCCCCCACACCTCCCACCCCTCTTTACCCTCTATACAGTACTTCCTTCCTCCATACTTGCCCCCCTCCCTAACCCTAACTCTAACCCTAACACTAACCCTTCCCTCCCCCCCATTATGTGTCATCCTCCACTTATTAGCGATATCATTCGTCCTTTGACTTTTTGAGATTGGCTTATCTCACTTAGCATGATATTCTCCAATTTCATCCATTTGCCTGCAAATGCCATAATTTTATCATTCTTTATGGTTGAGTAATATTCCATTGTATATATATATACCACAGTTTCTTTATCCACTCATCAATTGAAGGGCATCTAGGTTGGTTCCACAGTCTGGCTATTGTGAATTGAGCAGCTATGAACATTGATGTGGCTGTATCTCTGTAGTATGCTGATTTTAAGTCCTTTGGGTATAGGCCAAGGAGTGGGATAGCTGGGTCAAATGGAGGGTCCATTCCAAGTTTTCTAAGGAATCTCCACACTGCTTTCCAGAGTGGCTGCACTAATTTGCAGCCCCACCAGCAATGTATGAGTGTACCTTTCTCCCCACATCCTCGCCAACACCTGTTGTTGCTCGTATTCTTGATAATCGCCATTCTAATTGGGGTGAGATGGAATCTTAGGGTGGTTTTGATTTGCATTTCTCTTATTACTAGAGATGTTGGAACATTTTTCCATATGTTTGTTGATTGCTTGTAGATCTTCTTCTGTGAAGTGTCTATTCATTTCCTTAGCCCATTTGTCCACTGGATTATTTGAATTCTTGGAGTAGAGTTTTTTGAGTTCTTTATAGATTCTGGAGATTAGTGCTCTATCTGAAGTATGATTTGCAAAGATATTCTCCCACTCTGTAGGCTCTCTCTTCGCATTGCTGATAGTTTCCTTTGCTGAGAGAAAGCTTTTTAGTTTGAATCTATCCCAGTGGTTGATTCTAGCTTTTATTTCTTGTGCTATGGGAGTCCTGTTAAGGAAGTCTGATCCTAGACCAACAAGGTGAAGATTAGGACCTACTTTTTCTTCTATAATCTGCAGGGTCTCTGGTCTGATTCTGAGGTCCTTAATCCATTTTCAGTTTAGTTTCGTGCATGGTGAGAGATATGGGTTTAGTTTCATTCTGTTGCATATGGATTTCCAATTCTCCCAGCTCCATTTGTTGAAGAGGCTATCTTTTCTCCATTGCATATTTTTGGCACCTTTGTCCAGTATGAGAAAATTGTATTTATTTGGGTTTGTGTCCGTGTCCTCTATTCTGTACCATTGATCTACCTTTCTATTTTGGTACCAATACCATGCCGTTTTTGTTACTATTGCTTTGTAGTAGAGTTGAAGATCTAGTATTGCAATACCCCCTGTTTTACTCTTCCTGCTAAGGATTGCTTTAGCTATTCTGGGTTTCTTATTCTTCCAGATGAATTTCATAATTGCTTGCTCTATTTCTGTAAGGTACGTCATTGGGATTTTAATTGGAATTGCATTGAATTTGTATAGCACTTTAGGTAGTATGGACATTTTGACAATATTAATTCTTCCTATCCAAGAACATGGAAGATCTTTCCATCTTCTAAGGTTTTCTTTAATTTCTTTCTTTAGTGTTCTGTAGTTCTCATTGTAGAGGTCTTTCACCTCTTTTGTGAGATTGATTCCCAAGTATTTTATTCTTTTCAAGGCTATTGTGAATGGGGTAGTTTTCCTAATTTCTCTTTCTGAAGATTCATCACTTATGTATAAAAATGCGTTGGATTTATGGGCATTGATCTTGTAACCTGCTACTTTACTGAATTCACTTATGAGTTCTAAGAGTTTTCTGGTGGAATTTCCAGGTTCCTCTAAATATATAATCATGTCATCAGCGAACAGGGATAGTTTGAGTTCTTCTTTTCCAATTCGTATCCCTTTAATTTCTTTGGTTTGTCTAATTGCTCTGGCCAGAGTCTCAAGAACGATGTTGAATAGAAGTGGTTAAAGAGGGCATCCCTGCCTTGTTCCAGTTTTTAGGGGGAATGCTGTCAGTTTTTCACCATTTAGAATGATATTAGCCATGGGCTTAGCATAAATGGCCTTTACAATGTTAAGGAATGTTCCCACTATCCCTATTTTTTCTAGTGTTTTGAGCATGAAGGGGTGCTGTATTTTATCAAATGCTTTTTCTGCATCTATTGAAATAATCATGTGATTCTTGACTCTAAATCTATTGATATGGTGAATTACGTGTATTGATTTCCTGATGTTGAACCAACCTTGCATCCCTGGGATGAAACCAACTTGATCATGGTGCACTATCTTTTTAATATGTTTTTGTATGCGATTTGCTAAAATTTTGTTGAGAATTTTTGCATCGATGTTCATTAAGGATATTGGTCTGAAATTTTCTATCCTTGATGAGTCTCTGTCTGGTTTAGGTATCAGGGTGATATTGGCTTCATAGAATGAGTTTGGGAGGGTTCCCTCCTCTTCTATTTTATGGAATACTTTGAGAAGTATTGGAATGAGCTCTTCTTTAAAGGTTTTGTAGAACTCGGCTGAGAACCCATCTGGTCCCGGACTTTTCTTTGTTGGTAGGCTTTTGATGACTTCTTCTATTTCAGTACTTGAAATTGGTCTATTTAAATTGTTTATGTCCTCCTCGTTCAGTTTAGGCAATTCATATGTCTCTAGAAACCTGTTGATGCCTTCAAAATTTTCTATTTTGTTGGAGTATAGATTTTCAAAATAGCTTCTAATTATGTTTTGTATTTCAATCCTGTCTGTTGTGATATTTCCTTGTTCATTCTGAATTTTAGTGATTTGGGTTTTCTCTCGTCTTCTCTTTGTTAGTGTGGCTAAAGGTTTATCAATTTTGTTTATTTTTTCGAAGAACCAACTATTTATTTTGTCAATTTTTTGTATTGTTTCTTTTGTTTCAATTTCATTGATTTCAGCTCTGAGTTTAACTATTTCCTGTCTTCTACTACTTTTGGTGCTGTTCTGTTCTTCTTTTTCTAGGGCTTTGAGCTGTAGTGTTAGGTCGTTTATTTGTTGAGTTTTACTTCTTTTATTAAATGCGCTCCATGAAATAAATTTCCCTCTAAGTACTGCTTTCATAGTGTCCCAGAGATTTTGATATGATGTTTCTTTGTTCTCATTTACCTCTAAGAATTTTTTAATTTCCTTCCTAATATCTTCTGTTATCCATTCATCATATAATAGCATATTGTTTAATCTCCAGATGTTGGAATAGTTTCTGTGTTTTACTCTTTCATTTATTTCTAACTTCAATCCATTATGATCTGATAGAATACATGCTAGTGTCTCTATCTTCTTGTATTTGTTAACATTAGCTTTGTGGCATAATATATGGTCTATTTTAGAGAAGGATCCATGTGCTGCTGAGAAGAAAGTGTATTCGCTCTTGGTTGGATGGTATATTCTATTAATGTCCGTTAAGTCTAAATTATTGATTGTGTTATTGAGATCTATGGTTTCTTTGTTCAATTTTTGTCTGGAAGATCTGTCCAGTGGTGAGAGAGGCGTGTTAAAATCACCTAGTATTGTTGTGTTATGGTCTATTTGGTTTCTGAAATTGAGAAGGATTTGTTTGACATACATGGATGAGCCACTGTTTGGGGCATAGATGTTTATGATTGTTATATCTTGCTGATTTATGCTTCCCTTACGCAGTATGAAATGACCTTCTTTATCCCTTCTGACTAACTTTGGCTTGAAGTCCACATTATCGGAAATGAGGGTGGATACTCCAGCTTTTTTGCTGAGTCCATGTGCATGGTATGTTTTTCCCCATCCTTTCACCTTTAGTCTATGGGTATCTTTTTCTATGAGGTGAGTCTCTTGCAGGCAACATATTGTTGGATCTTTCTTTTTAATCCAGTCTGCCAGTCTATGTCTTTTGATTGATGAATTCAGGCCATTAACATTCAGGGTTATTATAGAGAAATGATTTGGTTTCCCGGTCATTTGGTTCATTTTTTAAATTTTATTTATTTATTTGTTTGACACAACTTGTTTCCTCCTTTATTTGACAATTCCTTTAGGATAATTCCTCCCTTTGCTGATTTGCTTCTTTGTTTTTCATCTCTTCCTCATGGAATATTTTGCTGAGAATGTTCTGTAATGCTGGCTTTCTTTTTGTAAATTCTTTTAGCTTTTGTTTATCATGGAAGGATTTTATTTCATCGTCAAATTTGAAGATAAGTTTTGCTGGGTATAAGATTCTTGGTTGGCATCCATTTTCTTTCAGGGCTTGAAAAATGTTGTTCCAGGCCCTTCTAGCTTTTAGGGTCTGGATTGAAAGATCTGCTGATATCCGTATTGGTTTCCCCCTGAATGTAATTTGGTTCTTTTCTCTCACAGCCTTTAAAATTCTGTCTTTATTTTGTATGTTAGGTATTTTCATTATAGTGTGTCTTGGTGTGGGTCTGTTGTAATTTTGTGTATTTGGAGTCCTATAAGCCTCTTGAACTTGATTTTCCATTTCATTCTTCAGATTTGGGAAATTTTCTGATATTATTTCATTGAATAAATTGTTCATTCCTTTGGCTTGTTTCTCTAGGCCTTCCTCAATCCCAATAATTCTTAAATTTGGCCTTTTCATGATATCCCATAGTTCTTGTAGATTCTGTTCATGATTTCTTACCATCTTCTCTGTTTGTTCAACTTTGTTTTCAAGGTTAAATATTTTGTCTTCAATGTCTGAGGTTCTGTCTTCCAGGTGTTCTATCCTATTGGATATGCTTTCTATGGAGTTCTTAATTTGGTTTATTGTTTCCTTCATGTCAAGGATTTCTGTTTGGTTTTTTTCCAATATGTCTAACTCTTTATTGAAATGATCTTTTGCTTCCTGTATTTGCTCTTTTAACTGTCGATTGGTGCAATCATTCAATGCTTGCATTTGCTCTTTCATCTCATCGTTTGCTTCCCTGATCATTTTAATTATGTACATTCTGAACTCCTTTTCTGTCATTTCTTCTGCCATGCTGTCATTGGGTTTTATTGATGTAACATCTAGATTTG